>NC_053038.3:432005136-434405136 GCF_002575655.3 Aegilops tauschii subsp. strangulata
CTACATGGCACCACACGCCTCACTGGCCAGGGCACGTGTCAAAGCGAGGGGGAGCGGCGACGGATGGGATGGGCCTCGCCCCCATCCCCAATAAAGCAAGAGGACACCTAAGCTACGCATTAAATGCGTCTTGTCCTGTAATACGAGCGATAAGCTCAGGGCACTGTACGCCTTTCCACCTCCCGTGTGCCACTGTGGCAGCCCCTTTCGACTATAAAAGGAGGCCCATGGCATACTGGAGAAGGATTCGGCTCTTTCGAACCACGCACTGACCACACCTAGTTCGAGAGCTCAAGAACTCTCTGGAATACACCCACCAAAGCAGGACTAGGGTTTTATGCATCCTCGCGGCCCGAACCTGGGTAAACGATCCTTGTGCTGGCTACTAACCCTACTCTTCTCGCAACCCCGCGCCCCGGCAACTGTAGTAGGGATTCTTGTGATCTCATAGGTGTCGTTCCACACCGACATCTTTGGCGCGCCAGGCAGTGGCGTGCGTAGTTGTGAGAATCTGGTCTAGTAATTAGCCTAGCAGTTCTTCGTCGCCATGGCTCCTAAGAAGAAGACGGCCACGGAGGTCGGCTCATTGGGAGCCGAACGGCCCGTGCCGGTGCGGGCGAGCAGTGGACCGGTCGCAGATAGGACCCGGGCCGTGGTCCGCGAGCACCAGCATCGCCCTGGTAGTCAGAGCCTGGCGAGCAGCGTCGTTCGCACACCAGACGACCGGCCACACGTCACCGGATCCAAAGACGGAGCTAGGCCCCCCGTAGGCGGGGCGGGGCCCTCCAGGGGTGTCGTTGTGCCACCTCCGGGCGGCGCAGCGACCTCCAGGACGCCCACACCGGCGACCACTGCGCGCTCTTCCCATGGTGTGCGCGCCGAGCAGCGTCACCATGTGGGTGACCCTGAGCACCGCCGTGGGAAGAGCCCCATGCGTCGTCCGCAGGATGAAGGGGTTCAGCACGCCCGCCGAAGCGCTGGCAAAAATGGCACGCAGCCACTGGGTCGTAACGGAGCTCCTTCTAACATAGTTAGAATTCGAAGCGCGCCGCGATCCATGCAGCTGTGGCCGCCGCCCACGCCAGCAGAAGCTTTGGCGCGCGCGCAGCTGCTCCTCGACTTCCCTCCTGCTGCGGAGAGGCTTGACGAGTGAAGGGCCACCATCCGGAGCCTCGTCACCGTCGCCAACAAAGACGATCCGCGACCGGCGGGACCCTCGGGTCGGCGCTCTACCGAGCCACCGCATGCTGGCGCTGGGAGGACCGGGGGAGTTGCGGCCACGGTGCACTCTCCTCCTCCTCGCCAGCCGCCGCGGGCGTCGGCCCATGGTGACGACGCTTGTGATAACATCTCCATAGCATCGTCCGACACACGGACCCTCCGCGACCAGCGGTAGGTCCTTCGGGAACGAGCTCACGAAGACGCTCGAACCACCTTCGAGCGCCGGCGCGAAACGCGCCGCCAGTCGGACAAGCGGGCGGGACCCGCTATGGACCACCTGGCACCGGGGGGCTCCGGCGGCCTACCTTACGAGGTGGGCTGCCCGGCCTTTACCCGTGAGCTGCGGCAGTTCCAGTGGCCGTCCCACCGCACGTTCAAGCCTGCATCGGCGAGAAGTACATTGGCAAGACCCATCCATCCGAGTTCCTCAGCATCTACACCATCGCGATGCAGGCTGCTGGGGCTCGCGATGACAAGGTGCTTGCCAACTATTTCCCAGCGGCGCTCAAGCCCAATGTGATGTCTTGGTTGATGCACTTGCCGGTGGATTCCATTTCTTCTTGGTCGGATCTGTGCCATGAGTTCGTTGGCGCCTTCACAGGAGGCCACCAAGCTCATGGCCAGGCCAGTGATCTGCACATCATTCCCCAGAAAAAGGGGAAACCCTGCGCAAGTATATCCAGAGGTTCAGCCGGGTGCAGTACAACATCCCCGACGTTCATCCCGCAGCTGTGATTAGTGCGTTCCACTAGAACATGCGCAATCGCAAGATGCGCGAGGAGCTAGCGATGACCAAGGTTAAGGATGTGGCCGAGCTCTACGTTCTGGCCGATAGGTGCGCCCGGGCTGAAGAGGGAAGGAAGTACCCCGGCGAAGACGCCGGTGCGGAAACCGACTCTACCGATGAAGACACCGCTACCCCGACAAAGAAGGGCCGGCGTCGCAACAGGAAACGCAAAGGCAAGGCCGTGCTTGCCGTTGAGGGATCTGACGACACCGGTGCCGGCAAGAAGGTCAAGGCAGGTGCCCCCGACAAGAAGATTGTCGGGTGCGCCGCCTGCCGGGCCTTGGCGGCTACCGACAAGCCAGGAAGCTCCGGCAAGCAATACTGCAAGATCCACCGCACCAAGGGCCACGACCTCCAGAACTGCCGACAAGTCGAGCTACTTGCTGAGAAGCAAAAGGCCGAGTACGAGAGGCGGGACAAGGAGAAGGACCAGGACGGTGCTGAGGGATCTGGCAAGAAACGTGGCAGCCAAGGAAGCCGCCCCGGCAAGGACAACCAGCAAGAGAGGCCCGCCCGGGGCCGCGACAAGAAACAAGAAGATGATGATCACGACGAGGATGACGAGTCTAGTGAGCAAGGGTTCCAGAAGGCTATGGAGGCCATGTGCGTTGATGGCGGCGCCTCGCTGCATACCTCTCACCGCCAGCTCAAGCAGTGGGCGCGTGAGATTACAGCAGCAGAGCCCTCGACGCTCAGAAGCCGCTGAAGTGGTCCAGCACGCCCCTCATCTTTGACACCGCGGACCACCCTGACCGCACTACCGCGGTCGGGTGTTTGCCATTGTTGGTCTCACCAACAATACGCAACCTCAGGGTGAACAAGATGTTGGTTGACGGCGGGGCCAGCCTGAACCTGATCTCGCCTGTCGTGATCAAAAGGTTGCAAATCCCTGATGGAGACCTCGAGGACACGGGCACGTTTCAAGGGGTCAATCCGGGGAAGAGCCAGCCGAAGGGAAAGGTCACACTGCCCGTGACATTTGGAATAGAGTGGAACTACAGGACGGAGAGGATCGTCTTCGACGTGGCCGAGATCCCCTTGCCCTACAACGGGATCCTCGGCCGCCCGGCGCTAGCCAAGTTCATGGCGGCGTCACACTGCGCCTACAACATGCTAAAGATGCCCGGGCCGTTGACCATCATCTCCGTCCCCTCTGACAAGAAGGACGCGCTGATTTGCGCCGACCAACTCTACCGGGAAGCAGTTGCAGCAGATGCCACCTAGGCGCCTGCTCCTGCCGCTGAAGCCCCGGGAGGGAAGAAGAAGCCCGACAAGACCTCTCGCACCCACTCCGGCAAGCACACCTCTTCGGAGTGTTGTGCTGCCGTCGAGGACGTGCCAGAGAGCTCTACCGGCAAGAGCAAGAGATCCAGAGCCGAGCCACCGCAGACCAAGAAGGTGTCCGCCAGGGAGGATGGCACGGGAGGGGCCTTCACCATAGGCTCCACCCTCGGCAGCAAATAGGAAGGCGCGCTCGTCACCTTCCTGCGGGCGAATATCGACGTGTTTGCATGGCAAGCATCCGACATCCCCGGTGTTCCCAGGGAGGTGATTGAGCACCACCTAGCTGTCTGCCCCCATGCGCGGCCCGTCAAGCAGAAGGTCAGAAAGCAGGCTCTGGAGAGGCAGGAGTTCATCACAGAGGAGATCAGGAAGCTGGAAGCGGCAGGGTTGGTGAGAGGAGTGCTCCACCCGACGTGGTTGGCCAATCCGGTAGTGGTGCGCAAGGCGAATGGGAAGTGGAGGCTGTGTATTGATTACACAGATATCAATGAGGCTTGTCCTAAGGACCCCTTCCCGTTGCCGTGCATCGACCAGATTGTTGACTCCACGGCCGGGTGTGATCTGTTATCATTCCTCGACGCCTACGCGGGCTACCACCAGATCTTCATGACAAGAGAGGATGAAGAAAAGACAGTGTTCATCACCCCATGTGGTACGTATTGCTTTTTACAGATGCCTTTCGGGTTGAAGAGCGCTAGCTCAACATTTGCAAGAGCAGTCCAAATTGGTTTTGAACCTTAGCTCCATAGAAATATGGAGGCCTACATGGATGACATAGTGGTCAAAACCAAAGACGGGCCAACTCTTGTGCAAGATCTAGAAGAGACATTTGCCAACCTGCGCAAGATCAACCTCAAGCTGAACCCTGAGAAATGTGTCTTCGGTGTTCCATCCGGCAAGCTTCTCGGATTCTTTGTGTCGCAGCGCGGGATTGAGGCACCCAAGCGGATCAAAGATGTGCGTCGGCTCAGCGGCTGCGTTGCCGCCATGAGCCGATTCATCTCCAAGTCCGCCGAGCGCGCCCTTCCTTTCTTCAAAATCTTGAAGAAGGCAGGCCCAATGGAATGGACCCCAGAAGCCGAGGCAGCATTGCAGGATTTGAAGAGATACCTTTCCTCCACACCAATACTGGTTGCGCCTAAACCACAAGAGTCGTTGCTGCTATATCTAGCGGCGACGAATCAAGTGGTCAGCACCGCGCTAGTGGCGCAGAGGGAGGTTAACGAGGAGGCAGTGACGGCGGCAGAACCAACGGATGGCAAGCCCAAGATTCCCCCGGCAGGGCCTGGAGCCGGCAAGGCGAGGCCCCCGGCAGAGTCTGGTGCCACCGAGGCAGTGCCCGCGCAGTCAAGAGAGGTGGTGCAGAAGAAGAAAATGATGCGGCACCCGGTTTACTTTGTCAGCTCCCTCTTGCAGGGAGCTAGATCGAGGTACTCCGGTGTGCAAAAATTGCTCTTCGGCCTCCTTATGGCCTCGAGGAAGCTGTGTCATTACTTCCAAGCCCACGAGATCACTGTCTTCACCCGCCTCCTGTTGCAACGGATACTGCATAACCTAGATGCAACCGGGAGGATTGTGGAGTGGGCCTTGGAGTTATGAAGTTTCGGTTTGAAGTTTGAAAGTACCTCGACAATTCAGAGCAGAGTCTTGGCGGAGTTCATTGCAGAATGGACCTCAACGCTTGACGAAGAGATCTAGGAGACCACTCTCCCCAGCAAGGAGGAAGATCGCGACTGGGTCATGCACTTTGATGGGGCTTTCTCGCTGCAAGGCGCCGGTGCCGGTGTGCTGCTCGTCGCACCTACCGGGGAGCACCTCAAGTACGTGATCCAGATGCACTTTCCCCGAGAGATGTCCACCAACAACATTGCTGAGTATGAGGGATTGCTTGCCGGTCTCAGGATCGCGGCAGACCTCGGGGTTAAGAAGCTCATCGTCAGGGGTGACTCGCAGCTTGTTGTCAGGCAGGTCAACAAGGATACCAGAGCCCATTGATGGAAGCTTATGTAGATGAAGTGAGGAAGCTGGAGGAGCGCTTTGACGGTATCCAAGCGGAGCACGTCCCCCGAATGGAGAACGACATAGCCGATTACCTGTCAAAGCGTGCCGCATTCAAGCTACCTGTGGAACCGGGTACCTTTTTGCTCCGGCTAACTCAACCATCCGTCAAACCATCAACGGGGCAGAACAAGCGAACGAAGTCGGGTCCCGGCAAGTACTTTCCTACCGAGCCCTCTGGGGCTGCCGGCAAGGGTGCTACCGCGGACACTGAGCCTGCCCAAGAGCAGCTGCCTCCGGCAGGGCGTCAAGCCCTAGCCGTAGAGACAGCCGCTCCCATGGCGGAAGAAATGCCTTTGGTCCTTGCCGTCGAGCCCCAGGCTCCGGCGTGGGCGCAGCATACCGTCTGATTCCTCCAAACAGGGGAGCTTCCTGAGGAGCAGGAAGAAGCGGAGAAAGTAGCCCGTCGGTCCACCCTGTACCAGTTCGTCGATGACGTCCTGTACAGGAGAAGGCCGAACGGCGTGAAATTGAAGTGCATCCCCCGGGAGGAAGGACTGGAGCTGTTGGCGGAGATACATGGAGGCATATGTGGCTCCCACATAGGGTCGAGGGCCCTTGCCGGAAAGGCGTTCCGGCAAGGTTTCTTCTGGCCCACCGCCCTCCAGGATGCGACGACACTAGTAACCAAGTGTGAAGCGTGTCAGTTCCATTCAAAGAAGCTTCATCAACCAGCCCAAGCCCTTCAAACAATCGCTCTCTCCTGGCCATTCTCGGTCTGGGGGCTCGACATACTGGGCCCTTTACCCCGCGTTGTCGGGGGCTTTGAGTACTTGTACGTTGCAATCGACAAGTTCACGAAGTGGTCGGAGGTGGAAGCAGTGAGAAAGGTGACTGCTCAGTCAGCTGTCAAGTTTTTCAAAGGACCGGTCTGCCGTTTTGGTGTGCCAAATAGAGTCATCACCGACAACGGCACGCAGTTCACGAGCCACACCTTCATGCAGTACATTCGAGACCTCGGCAGCAAGGTCTGTTTTGCTTCCGTGGCACACCCACGGAGCAACGGCCAAGCGGAGAGGGCGAATGCTGAAGTGTTGCGAGGCCTAAGGACAAAGACTTTTGACAAGCTGCGCAAGAGCGGAAGGCGCTGGATTGATGAATTGCCGGCGGTTCTTTGGTCGATCAGGACGACACCAAATCGAGCCACCAGTCAGACACCTTTTGCCCTGGTCTACGGGGCAGAAGCAGTTCTCCCCACGAAACTCATATACGGGTCACCACGAGTGCTCGCTTATGATGAGCTTGAGCAAGAGCAGTTGCACCAAGATGACGCGACGCTCCTTGAGGAAGATCGTCTTCGGGCGGCTGTGAGAGCAGTGCGCTACCTGCAAGCCTTGCGCCGCTACCATAGCCGCGAGGTTCATGCCCGAAGCTTTGAGGAAGGCGACCTTGTTCTTCGGTGCGTTCTGTCGGCCAAGAATGCCAACAAGTTGACGCCAAAGTGGGAAGGCCCTTATCGGGTAATACAAGTCACCAGGCCCGGCGCAGTCCGCCTGGAGACCGAAGATGCCATCCCAGTGAGCAACTCCTGGAACATCGAGCATCTTCGCAAGTTTTACCCATAAGGCGCGGCTTGCCGGGCCTCCCGGCAAGCCACCTTTCGTACAAGCTTTGTTGGCAAGGCATGTAACCCTTCGTACAAAGCCAGGCACAGACCCTGAGCATAAATAAATGAAGCGCTAAGTCATAGCATGCATGCTATGTCGAGTCTCTTCCTTGGTTAGGGTTGATAGTGCTCAGCAGCGACTAACCCCTAGCTTAGAGGTCGAGTGTTAGTCTATCTGTTTTCTCTTCTGTCCCCCTTCGGTTCGCAGGGCACATGAGCACTTCTGCCGAGCTACTTGGAAGAAAGGAAATGGACCGGTGTCCCGACCCCGGCAAACCAGAGTTGCCGGGGGCTGCAAGCACAAGGGTCCAACCGCGGCAAGATGAGATTGTCGGGGGCTGCAGATCTAGATAAGTCTTTCATCCTCTGTCATGCATTTCAGAACATAACTGGGGCATGTGAAACCTTGTTTTTATCTCTAGGCTGACGTGCCCCCCTTTTTCCTATACCTAAGGATTATTTCCTGGGTCCGGATTTGGTTGTAGCCGCGGCGGCAAGGAGGTAGAACAAGGAGCCTAAAGCCCACTTCATCCCTGCCTCTGCCAAGAGCGCGAGAATGGTCGAGTGGAGTGGGGGGACGGCAAGGCCTGTTGCCGGGCGAAAAACGTTTATCTTAAATAATAACAAGGATTCGCTCCTTGTCGCGGGGTCTACCCACAAACGAAAAACCCGGCAAGCATCCCTTTTTCATTAAAAACATCCCATACAGGTACAGTTCATACGGAATGAAAAACATGAGCAAGGGGATTATGAGTTCTGAATTTAACAAAGGCCCGCAGGCTTACAAACTAAAGAAGAGATAAGATGCTCGTGATCCCTTTCTTGTCCCTCTCCTCAGGAGGCAGGTCAAGGGGGCGAGAGAGCAAAAGGGGCGCCTAGGCGAGCTACGAGCAGCAGAAAGCACCAAGAGAACACCCCGGTGACCGCCCAGGGGCGGGCCGGTGATGACGGCGCCGGGAAAGGAGCTGGAAGACGAGGCGGCAGGACCAGCAATACGCGATGAAGGCGTCGGTGCCCGCGTACTCCAAGTTGACGGCCTTGCCGCCCGCCCTCTTCCTCTTCCGCAGCCTCCCGAGGCTAGCCGCCCAAGGAGACGGCCCCAAGAAGTTCAAGGAGCTGGCTCCGCCCCCGGCAAAACTCTGCCGGAGGAGCGGCCAGGTGCAGATGCTGCTGCTGCCGCACCCGCCCAGGCGCGGGGCGTCCGACGCCTAGTCGGACTCGTCCCTGCCGTCTGCCCCTCTGTCCACCTCATCACTTTCGCTCGAGGAACAGCTTCCATCGTCGGAATCTCCATCGGAGGAGCTCTCCACGCAGCACTTCAGGCGAGTCCCGAAGTCGCCGAAAACCTTGACGGAGAGCAGGCCGTACCTCCCCCTTCCCCTCGCGGCCGGCTCCACCACCGCGGGCTCAGGAGGAGGAGGGACGCGTTGTCGAGCGGCGACCCTCGCCGCCACTGTCAAGGGACCAGGATTCCCCTTCTCCATGGCGAGTGGAAGGAAGAAGTGGAAGCGAGAGGTGATAGATAACGGAAGAGTGCGGGACGCCATCCCCCCTTCCCCCTCTTTATAACGAGGCGGGGACAGGGCTCAGCCGCCCCACTCGGCCAATCCAGCCACCAGAGGCGCAGGGAATCAGGACCGACCCGCTGCCCCAACCAGCGACGGCTCGGTTTCCCGCCTCCACCGCTTGCAACCCCAGGTGCATGGAGGACGTGTGGCGGACGTGCAGAAACCGAGGGGACAGGCGAAACGACCTCTCCCCACCCCGTGATCGTGGGGAGTGGATGCCTTGAAGACCACGCCTCGGCCCCGTTCAGTAAATGAGCCGCGCCTCCACGCCTCCCTCTTTTTACGAGGAAGGCACGAGCAGCCTCTTTACTGTGATGTGACGCATGCGTGTGGAAACCGCCCCATGCATGCCGCCCATGTCACGCACACCCCTCCACACCGCGCCACGCGCACGGGTCATGGGAAGCGCCGCGCGCGAAAAGTTTTACCGCGGTAAAACCGCCCCGCCTGCCCACGCACCGTTTTTGGGCCTGAACCAACAATGTGTCTCGCTTATGTGTGGCCCAGGCCCGGGGGCTCCTGTCGGTGTACAAAAAGAGGGGTGCGTTTTTGTACCCCTATACCTGTGCACGGGCAGTCGGAGCCGCGCCTACGGTCACGCCAAGCAGAACAGGGGAGGTGAGCCAAGGTAAGACCAAAGCCCAAGATAATAAGAGCAACGCCAAGGCCAAGACCACAAAGAGCAGAGGGCCGAAGCAGGTTCCCCTGGCAAGACCCTTGCCGGGGTAGCCTCAGCAGCCCCGGCAAGATCCTTGCCGGGCAGCCTCAGCAGCCCCGGCAAGATCCATGCCGAGACAGCTCGCCCCACACCAAAAGAGTGAGCCACCCTTGAGCCCACGGTCCCCGAAGCCATCATCCACGTTGGGCCAGGGCTCAGGAGGCACCTCCGTGGTGGCATGCAGATCTTTGTGAAGACATATTCTAGATCAGATGAGGATTAGAAGACGACGATCCTCGGCAAGATCCTTGCCGAGGAAGACCACCAGTCCCCCGGCAAGGCCCTTGCCGGGGATGACAGCGCGCCACGGCAAGACCCTTGTGGGGCTGCCCGGCAAGGCCCTCACCAAGGACGCTAGTAGGGCCACCGCCAGGCCCACGCCAACCAAGCTTCCACCGCTGCACATGCAGCTGCCAGCCCAACCAGCTGGGCGGGCACCTGCGTGGCAACATGCAGCTCCTAGGCCAACTGATCGAGCACCAGCGTGGCAGCATGCAGATCTTCATGAAGGCTCCGCCACTGTGCCACCTCAGCTGCCTGCCTGCCTACATGGCACCACACGCCTCACTGGCTAGGGCGCGTGTCAAAGCGAGGAGGAGCGGCGACGGACGGGACGGGCCTTGCCCCCGTCCCCAATAAAGCAAGAGGACACCTAAGCTACGCATTAAATGCGTCTTGTCCTGTAATACGAGCGATAAGCTCAGGGCACTTTGCACCTTTCCACCTCCTGTGTGCCACTGTGGCAGCCCCATTCGACTATAAAAGGAGGCCCATGGCATATTGGAGAAGGATTCGGCTCTTTCGAACCACGCACTGACCACAGCTAGTTCGAGAGCTCAAGAACTCTCTGAAATACACCCACCAAAGCAGGAATAGGGTTTTACGCATCCTCGCGGCCCGAACCTGGGTAAACGATCCTTGTGCTGGCTACTAAACCTGCTCTTCTCGCAACCCCGCGCCCCGGCAACCGTAGTAGGGATTCTTGTGATCCCATAGGTGTCGTTCCACACCGACAGGTGGCCATCTTCATCATCCCGACGCTCTCCATGACGAGGAGGGAGTAATTCACCGGGGCTAAGGGTATGTACTAGTAGCTATGTGTTTGATCTCTCTCTCTCTCTCTCCCTCTCTCGTGTTGTTGATTTGGCACGATCTTGATGTATCGCGAGCTTTGCTATTATAGTTGGATCTTATGATGTTTCTCCCCCTCTACTCTCTTGTAATGGATTGAGTTTCCCTTTGAATTTATCTTATTGGATTGAGTCTTTAAGGATTTGAGAACACTTGATGTATGTCTTGCATGTACTTATCTGTGGTGACAATGGGATATTCACGTGATCTACTTGATGTATGTTTGGTGATCAACTTGCGGGTTTCGTAACATTGTGAACTTATGCATTGGGGTTGGCACACGTTTTCGTCTTGACTCTCCGGTAGAAACTTTGGGGCACTCTTTGAAGTACTTTGTGTTGGTTTGAATAGATGAATCTGAGATTGTGTGATGCATATCATATAATCATACCCACGGATACTTGAGGTGACATTGGAGTATCTAGGTGACATTAGGGTTTTGGTTGATGTGTGTCTTAAGGTGTTATTCTAGTACGTACTCTATGATAGATCGAACAGAAAGAATAGCTTCGTGTTATTTTACTACGGACTCTTGAATAGATCGATCAGAAAGGATAACTTGGAGGTGGTTTCGTACCCTACAATAATCTCTTCGTTTGTTCTCCGCTATTAGTGAATTTGGAGTGACTCTTTGTTGCATGTTGAGGGATTTTTATATGATTCAATTATGTTATTATTGTTGAAAGAACTTTGTCGGTGTGGAACGACACCTATGGGATCACAAGAATCCCTACTACGGTTGCCGGGGCGCAGGGTTCCGAGAAGAGCATGATTAGTAATCAGCACAAGGATCGTTTACCCAGGTTCGGGCCGCGAGGATGCGTAAAACCCTAGTCCTGCTTTGTGTGGGTGTATTGAGTGTTCTTGAGCCCTTGAACTAGCTACGGTGGCTGAGTAGTTCCAAAGAGCCGAATCCTCCTCCAGTACACCATGGGCCTCCTTTTATAGTCGAAAGGGGCTGCCACAGTGGCACACAAGAGGTGGAAAGGCGTACAGTGCTACGAGCTTATCGCTCGTATTACAGGACAAGACGCACTTAATGCGTCGCTCAGGTGTCCCCTAGCTTTGTCGGGGGCGGGAGCGAGGCTCGTCCCGTCCGTCGCCGCTCCTCCTCGCTTCGACACGCGCCCTGGCCAGCCATGCGTGCGGCGCCATGTAGGCAGGCAGGCAGCTGAGGTGGCGCGGTGGTAGGGTCTTCACGAAGATCTGCATGCCGCCACGCATGTGCTTGATGATCTGGTCTGGGAGCTGCATGTTGCCACGCAGGTGCTAGCCCAGCTGGTTGAGCTGGCAGCTGCATGCGAACGGCGGTGGAGACTTGGCTGGTGCGGGCCTGGCAGTGGCCCAACTAGTGTCCTCGGTGAGGGCCTTGCCGGGTGGCCCAGCAAGGGTCTTGCCGTGGCGCGCTGTTGTCCCCGGCAAGGATCTTGCCGGGGGTCTTGTGGCTCTCCTCGGCAAGGATCTTGCCGAGGACCGTTGTCTTTTAATCCTCATCTGATCTTGAATATTCCTTGGTCTTGACAAAGATCCGCATGCCACCATGGAGGTGCCTCCCGAGCCCTAGTTCCAACGTGGTTGGTTGAGTTGGAACCCGTCGGCTCGAGGGTGGCTCACTCCGCTGGTGTGGGCGAGACGCCCCGGCAAGGGTCTTGTCGGGGCTGCTGAGGCTGCCTCGGCAAGGGTCTTGCCGGGGGAGCCTGCTTCATCCTTCTGCTTCTTTGTGTTCTTGGCCTTGGCGTTGCCTTGGCTGTCTTGGGCTTTGGTTTTACCTCGGTTCACCTCCCCTGTCCTGCTCGGTGCAGCCGCGGGCACGGCTCCGACTGTCCGTGCACAGGTAAAGGGGTACAAAGGTGTGCCCCTTCTTTTTTACACCGACAAACTTGCACTAGTGAAAGTATGGACCCTAGGCCTTGTTTCCTAGCATTGCAATACCATTTATGCTCACTTTTACCACTTGCTACCTTGCTGTTTTATATTTTCAGATTACAAATACTCATATCTATCATCCATATTGCACTTGTATCACCATCTCTTCGCCGAACTAGTGCACCTATACAATTTTCCATTGTATTGGGTGTGTTGGGGACACAAGAGACTCTTTGTTATTTGGTTGCAGGGTTGCTTGAGAGAGACCATCTTCATCCTACGCCTCCCACGGATTGATAAACCTTAGGTCATGCACTTGAGGTAAATTCGCTACTGTCCTACAAACCTCTGCACTTGGAGGCCCAACAACGTCTACAAGAAGAAGGTTGTGTAGTAGACATCAAGCTTTTTTCTGGCGCCGTTGCCGGGGAGGTGAGTGCTTGAAGGTATATCTTTAGATCTTGCAATCGAATCATTTTGTTTCTTGTTTTATCACTAGTTTAGTCTATAAAACAAAACTGCAAAAAAATGGAATTAGGGGTGCCTCATATGCTTCATCTTTTTAATGTCTTTCGTGAAAATGATGGGAAGGAAAATTGTGCTCAAGTACTAGAAAGAAGAATTATATAGAATGCTTGGCATAAAATATGTGAATGATGAGCATGATTGCAATGTTGTTAGTATGAATTCTTTGAATACCCATGATCCTAATGATATGCAAAGCCACAAGCTTGGGGATGCTATATGTTTGATGAAGATGATATGTTTAGTCCCCCAAGTTTTGATGAGCAAATTTATTATGATGAAAGCATGCCTCCTATTTATGATGATTATTGTGATGACACGTATGCTCTAAAGAATAAAGATAACGATGAAACTTGTCATCATGATTTTAATTTTCAATTGGATTATGCTTCACATGATAGTTATTTTGTTGAGTTTGCTCCCACTACTATTGATGAGAATAAATTTGCTTATGTGGAGAGTAGTAAAATTTCTATTTAAGTAGATCATGAAAAGAATGCTTTATGTCATAGTTATATTGTTGAATTCACATGATGCTACTGAAAATTATTACGAGGGAGGAACATATGCTTGTAGGAATTGCAATAATATCAAGTTTCCTCTCTATATGCTTAAAGTTTTAAAGTTATGCTTGTTTTGCCTTCCTATGCTAGTTGATTATTGTTCACATAAGTTGTTTGCTCACAAAATCCCTATGCATAGGAAGTGGGTTAGACTTAAATGTGCTAGTCATATTCTTCATGATGCTCTCTTTATGTTTCAATTCTTATCATTTATATGAGCATCATTGAAATCATCATGCCTAGCTAGGGGCGTTAAACGTTAGCGCTTGTTGGGAGGCAACCCAATTTAATTTTTGTTCTTTGCTTTTTGCTCCTGTTTAGATGTGGTTTTATGTTTTAATTAGTGTTTGTGCCAAGTAGAACCTTTGGGAAGACTTGGGTGAAGTCTTTGTGATCTTGCTGTAAAAAACAGAAACTTTAGCGCTCACGAGATTAGCTGCCATTTTTTTACTGGAGAGTGCTTTTAGGTTAATTATTTTTTCAGATGATTAATAGACAAATTCCTCAGGTCCACCAATGTATTTCAGAATTTTTGGAGTTACAGAAGTATATGTTTGATACATATTACTACAGACTGTTCTGTTTTTAACAGATTCTGTTTTCATTGTGTTGTTTGCTTATTTTGATGAATCTATGAGTAGTATCGGAGGATATGAACCATAGAGAAGTTGGAATACAGTAGATATTACACCAATATGAATTTAGAATAAGTTCACAACAGTACCTAAGTGGTGATTTATTTTCTTATACTAACGGAGCCTACGAGTTTTCTATTGAGTTTTGTGTTGTGAAGTTTTCAAGTTTTGGGTAAAGATTCGATGGACTATGGAATAAGGAGTGGCAAGAGCCTAAGCTTGGGGATGACCTAGGAACCCCAAGGTAATATTCAAGGATAACCAATAGCCTAAGCTTGGGGATGCCCCGGATGGCATCCCCTCTTTCGTCTTCGTTCATCGGTAACTTTACTTGGAGCTATATTTTTATTCACCACATAATATGTGTTTCGCTTGGAGCGTCATTCTATTTTATTTAGTTTTGCTTGCTGTTTGAATAATATACCAAGATCTGAAATTATTAAATGTTAGAGAGTCTTTGTCACATCCCTAGTCTGGCATGCCCTTAGGCTAGCTAGATATGCTTGCATCATGTCTAAATTTATTGAAATTTGAAATGGGGATGAACAAACCCTAGCACCAAATGAACTCAACTAGGGTCAAATTCAAATGTTTTCAATGAACCCAAAATGCCTTCAACAATGTTTGATAATTTTGGCAAGGCTTTGAGTCCAAACCAAAAATAGTGAACATTTTTGTAGAATATTTTGGATCATTGGATTAAATCATAAAGTATTTGAATTTGGGCATTTAAATTCTATAATTATTCTAAATGCTCAGATTATTCTGAAATGATTTGAGGGCTGTTGGAAATAATTCAAAAGGTGCCCACAAATATTTTCAGGAGTTTTGGAAGTGATTTAGTATTTTTACTAAATCAAAACATAATAGCAAAATAGAAAAACAGAAACAAATGAGAGAGAGAGAGAAGTGCTTACCTGTGCAGCCCACCAGAGCCAGCCCACCAGAGCCGACCCAGCTCCTGTGCTGGTCCGGCACTGTGCGGCCCAGCCCACCGCAGCCGCCACCGTCTTCAACCTCCTGCCAGTAGGCAGGAGGGCGTGTGCCCGACGCGCGCGTGCATGCGCCGGCCACCTCCTGCTTGCCGCTTCCTCCTCAACGCGCCTGGCGACGCCACGCGCCACCCCGGTCCCTCTCTCCCACTCCCTCGCCCTTCCCCGCCTCTGCCGCTCTCTCTCCCGAAACCGAATGTAGCCATCGCCGCCGACGAGCTCCACCACGGCCATAGCTATCTCCGAGCCTCTCCGACGCGCCCCCGAGCTCCACCGTGACGTCCCCGTCCTCTCCGTTGAGCCACGCATCGCCGGCAGCCCTGCAACGGCCTCACCAACCTCATCTTCAACCTCGGGCACCCGAGCTCTTCGTCGTCGATTCGTGCCGTCAAGGACGTCCCCGAGCCCACTGACCTACTGCGCCGCCTCCCTGTGAGCTCCTGCTCCCAACCCCTCTCTCCCCGCCATCGAATCCCTCCTCTAGCCCCTTGGCCACCGCGGCCGAAGCTCGCCACCGCCGCGCTTGTCGCCGTCGTCATTACCGAGGGCCAACGACGCGTCCGAGCACCTGGTCGAGCTCCTAGGGCCCCGTAGCTTCTGCTTGTGCTCTCCGTTCGCTTGGAATCGAGCTGCAGCCCCGCGCCCGCATCTAGCCGAGCTCCGGCCACCGCCATGGTTGCCGTGTCCATCGTCTCCGGCCACCCCGCAGCCTCCCGCGTGATGCCCTGGATACGCGCGAGGATGGGCATCCCTCTGGTGCCTCCAGCGCGTCGAGCTGACCCCTGTAGCGCCGTCCCGAGCAACTCCGGCGATCCTCCGCCGTGGGGTTGGGTCGCCGGCGTCCAACTCCGGTGGTTGGTGACGTGGCACCATCATTAGCGCCTAACTAACCCCCCTAGAGTCACTGACAGTGGGCCCCGCAGCGGGTCAAAGCCGGAGTCAACGCGGGATTAGTGTCTGTCTCACTAACCAGTGGACCCCACCGGTCAGGTTTGACCCGGACCAGCCACTGTGGACTTGCTGACGTCATCCTGACGTAGTGCTGACGCAGTAATTTAATTACTGGAATTATTCTTATACAGGAAATTCCAGAAAATGCCCAAAACTTCTAAAATTCATAGGAAATTATCTGTAACTCCAAATAAGATAAATTATATATGAAAAATTATCAGAAAAATTCAATCTATCCATCTGTACCATTTTCATGCATGTTAGAGCAACCTAACCTTGCTGTTTAGATGAAACAAGATAATGCACTTATATGACTTTATAAAATGGGTTTGCATTGAATCTTTGGTTCAAATGGACTCATCTCAATCTGTTCTAGCTTGCATTAGCCCAGAACACATTCATATTGCCATGTCATGATCATGCATCATATTGTGCATTGCATTGATTGAATTTCTTCTCTGTTGCCGGTATTTGTCCCCTCTCGGTAGATGATGTTCCGGCGTTGTGATTGTTGACACTAATGAAGACTCAATGCTATCTTCAGAAGTGCCAGGCAAGCAAAACCCCCTTGTTCATTCCGATACAATCCCACTCTCTCGCTCCTGCTCTCTTTTATTGCATTAGGACAACAACGATTCATCTGTTACATGCTGCGGTAGTTGAACCCCTTTCCTCTGCATGACCTGTCATTGCCACAGTAAATAGATGAAACCCACTAGCATGAGTAGGAGTTGTCTGAGCCCTGATGTGCCTACTCATTCATGCTTGTTTGTCATGCCTGCTATTGCTTAGAGTTGTGTCAGGTCTGATTCATCGGGAATGAATTGGAAAGTGGTGAACATGTCCTACTGTGTGAGAGCTAAGGGTGTGAACACGATTTGGTAAAGGTAGTGGTGAGAGGCCATGTAGGAGTACATGGTGGGTTGTCTCATTGAAACCGTCCTCAGGAACTGAGTTCTATGTTTGTGATCCATGAACAGTTACTACCACACATTGGGTTCCGGTAACTCGACCCCTCTCGACTTATTAATCAACTTGATCTCTGTCCAGGAGTTGCAACTAGTTTCTGGTGTTTGTAGGTAGTGTTAGTAGTCTACCAAGTGGCACCCGGTACAGGTGGGCTTGGGACAGACTAGGCACCGTGGCACGGTGTACCAAGCGTAGATCCATCCGTCGAGGTGGGCTTGGGAACCCTGCACACATCGTTTGGGGCCGTGAGCGACACCCCGGCCGGATCTCCTTGCGGATGGAACCCGAATAGGCGATAAACCTGGACTAGAGACTTGTGTGGTTAGTCAGGTCGTGGCCGACTCCCTCGCCAGGCTTCCGCTTGAAGGTTGCCGAGGTACACGACGTGTACATGGTGGTAAGTGGCGAGAGCGTGTGTGAAGAAGTACACCCCTGCAGGGTTAACATCATCTATTCGAATAGCCGTGTCCGCGGTAAAGGACTTCTGGGTTGCCTGTACAGTTCATAGACAAGTGAAAGTGGATACTCTAAAATGCGCAAGATAAGCGTGAGTGCTATGGATGGCGTTCTCGTAGGGAGATGGGAGCGGATCCATAGTGGTGTATTGATATGGTGAATATGTGGACTCGTGTGCGCCACCCCAAAAGAGTTGCTTGCAGTCGTAGTTCAGGTTAGCCACTGAGTCAAAGCTGGCTTGCTGCAGTTAAACTCCACCACCCCTTTTGTTGATACCGATGCATATGTAGATAGTTCTGATGTAAGTCTTGCTGGGTACATTTGTACTAACGTTTGCTTATTTTATGTTTTGCAGAGAGACGTCAGTCTCGCTAGTAGTCCCGTGTGGACTTCGACGTTTAGCTTGATACCTCAGCTACGATCTTGTGCCCTCGGCAGGATCTGGTAGATAGTCAGGCTTCTCAGCCTTTTTCATTTGTAGATGTCTGTACTCAGACATGTTAAGCTTCCGCATGTGCTTTGACTTGTATGCTCTGAATGTTGGGTCATGAGACCCATGTTTGTAATATCTGGCTCTTTGGAGCCTAATGAATAAATACTCTGAGTCGTAGAGTCTTGTTGTGATGCCATGTTGTATTTGCACATATCGAGCATATTGTGTGTATGATTGAAATGCTTGGTATGTGTGGGATCCGACAATCTAGTTGTCTATCCTTAGAAGCCTCTCTTATGGGGAAATGTAGTCTAGTGCCTCCTTGAGCCATAGTAGTCCGCTACAGCCCGGTTCACCGGAGTCCTGCTAGCCCAGCACTACTGCTCTGGACACTTGACTGGCCGGCATGTGTTTCATATCGTTCCTGTGTCTGTCCCTTCGGGGAAATGTCACGCGGTGACATCCGGAGTCCTGCCTAGCTTGCTACAGCCCGGGTTCCTAGAGTCCTGTTAGCCCAGTGCTACAGCCCGTATTCGCACGCTGTTGACCGACACGTTCGATGTTGATTCATGTATGCCTGTCCCCATACGTTAGTGCCGCTTTGGGTTCACGACTAGCCATGTCAGCCCGGGTTCTCTGTCATATGGATGCTAGCGACATTGTCATATACGTGAGCCAAAAGGTGAGCCAAAAGGCGCAAACGGTCCCGGGCCATGGTAAGGCGACACCCGTGGGAGTACCGTGCGTGAGGCCGCAAAATGATATGTGGTGTTACCGGCTAGATCGGTGTGACTTGGAATCGGGGTCCTGACAGCTTTGGTATCAGAGCCTGACTGTCTGTAGGATTACCAAGCCAAACTGGTCGATGTTGAGTCTAGAAATGCTTTAGTTATATAAGGGAATTGATTGTGGAAGGGAACGTAAGGCTCTTTTTACTCCTTTACCTTATAGCCTTCTGATGTGAGTCATCCTCTTCTCTTCTACGGGGATTAAGAACTAGGCTTCTCATCTTTCTATCAGGATCACGTGTTACTAATCCGTAGACTCGTAGGATTGTTGGTCTGAAGCCTCAGTTCAGTTTCTACTACTTCCATGTGTTCTTAGTTGATCTCCGAACAATGATAATGTGATGTTAAGTGGTTATGCCACCAATTTGCAGGATGTCTCAAATCTTTTGAGCATTTACAGCCGTTATGTTGTCCGAGTCACCCCAAGTTTCTAAATAGTCTGATGCATTTGCAAATCCTTTCCGTCCGTTCTCGATGTTCCTTGGGGCCAGATTAACCACACTAATCGGTCTGTTGAGGTACTCCATTACCTCGACATATATGTTGGAGCTATTATTATGACCCTAGGTGTTTTAGGGAGTCACCCAGTAATCTAGCCATGTTTTGTGTTCCCGGTGTGATGATTCTGGCCATCTTTCTCGAAAGCATCCTGTGATGCCATTTAGTTAGTAGGCATTCTATTCTTGGGTTCTTGACCCAAGATTCACTCTACTTACCTCGTGTTGATAGTGTTGCTCGTACCTTTAGGATATTAGTAACCTTGCGACAGTCCTCGAGGTCCGTGGTATATCATTCTTCCAATACCATGAACCATCATGGCAGAAGTTCTTTTAACCAAAAGATCACCACCAGGGCGCTCTTGAGGAGTACTCCATTCATATTGTGACTCTGCCAGTCCTTCCTCCTCTGCATGGGTTATCCGGAAGAAATATGTTGAACTTGTTCGACATACTAATCCATGCATCCACAACTCAGCTAATCATATGTTCTTTTGGGTTGTCCCTCTTTAGTTGTATTCCGACCCCCGTCTATCAATTGATAGTCAGGAGTAATTGTGCATTTGTGTTATCGATGCCTATTATTCTTGTGGTCTGTCAAGCCATTCTATTCTGGAATGACTAGGAGAAACAAACTCCAGTACCTTATCCATTTCTAGGATTGGGTCAAAGTAGTTGTATTCCGCAGATCAAATGCCAAACCAGCTTTTGTTCTGTTCTACCTTGGAGTATTACCCTATTTATGTCAAGAATATCATAGGAATTGCACCATCTCTTATGAATTTTTGACGCAGTGATACTTATTGCCATCATTGTTCATTCCTCAGCTCTCGTGTTATTGTAACCGGAATACCGACAAGTGAACCGTGATGTGTGAAATCAATACTCTGAGCAACTCGTTGCTTGGTAGTTAATGGCAATACTCTCATTCTTAGCGTGCTGGTTATTGAATCATCATCCTAAGATTGATCGTGCTACCTAGTCCTTATTTTTGGTGCACTGTTCGATCAATGAGTTAGGATTTTGTCAAACCCTTGCTCAGTTGATCATATCGTCTTGCCCTGAAAAGCAAGATTGTTCTCGAGCTTAGTAACATATCGGTGGTTCGTGATTTTCCGAATATCTTCTCAGAAGTATCACCAGGTTGTCACCTGACCGATATGTTGAGTTCGTGATCAAGTTGGTACTCTTATAAACCACCCCTTCTCCAAGAATCTGTGTTGGATATCCCTGAGCTAGTTGGTCAAGCTAAACAACAACTTGGAGAGTTGGAAGATAAAAGCTTGCCAGCTTAGTTCATTTTAAGGGATATATTTTTGTGAGTGTGTTGAAGAAAGATGATATCTTCATTGATTGATCCTCGTGATCAATTGTTGGATCTATTGTCTTGTCCAAACTTTGATTTGAGTGTGGGCTATCCTTAAATCAAATCAGAGCCAACGATATTCGTAATGTTGTCTTACTCATGGTGGTTTCCTCGAGCATACACCATTATATTCTTTGGGTCTGACCAATGCTATAACCTTGTCCACATAGTTGTGGAATTCCATCTCCATTGGAATTTTGATAAATTGTTGCTGAGCCCATCGGCAACATTCTTATCTTCTCCATGACTCGTGTTGAACATTAAGTTAGTGTTGGAAATTTGTGCTAGCATTTTCTTCGTGCTATCTCATGAAGGATATGTTTGGATGGAAGAAGTGACTTCCTCTGATTCACGTGCATTTGGTGCAAGTTGCCGCCGTGAGTCCAAGAAAGCTTGTTTTGCTTCCTTTGGAATCATCCCAAGTCAGTCATGCACATGTGCGAAGTATTCTATGGTTTGGAGACTTGCAACCTTCATTCTATATGTATCCCTAGCACACCAAGCCATTGATTGATTTTCTCAAGGATAAGAAGTTCATCGATAAGTGCACAAGGACTTCGATATCCTCGATGATGGTTCCCCACCTGAAATCGGTAGCGTTTTGTTGTAAGACTACTATGTGGTCATGCTTGTCTTGGACAGTGTGTTCACAGGTTTGTAGCAGAACCAGCTCGTGTTTTGGAGCTTGCTACCAAAGTTCATTCCCGAGAATCTCGCAACGCCATCTCGACGGTTTGTGTTGCAAACCTTCATTTTCTTCTAGACTCGATGAGTCTGGAATATCCTGTTACCAACTAGATCCGAATCTCAGGTAGATATGATGGTTGGAACTTTTCCAAGATCCATGATGTAGGTCCCGACAAGATTGATGTTGGCCGACACACCTAGCCGGAAGATCTATTATTGTAGTATCTTGATTAAGCCGTTTGGTCACTTCCCATGAGGATTTCATATGACTTATTCCACAAGTTGTTCCTTATGGATTCTTGTGCTTCCGAAGTTCGACCTTTACTTGATGGTCGTGTTGATGTCTTAAGCATTGACCGTGGTACCTAGTACATCAAGGAGAACATTAGAAGCGGAGTGCTAAATGTCTTTCGGTCGATCATCCAGATTTTGTTTCCTTGGCGTCATCACGGTGAAATCTGAGAAAGTGTTGTCCTCCTTTGCACCTGCATCCTCCATCATTATTCATCATGGTAGTACGAGGTGTCACCAGGATCTTGGCATAGATGTTGGTAAACTATGATGAATATGGGAATGCTCAAGTTCTTTAAAGCACGCTTAGTCACTAGGTTATATCCTTGGTATCAACTAGAATGTGCCTACCAATTGCCGAGTTGTTCTATAACCATAGTTTCCTTTCCAAATTGAGTGTGCCATTCTTTTGATTTCTTTCAAACGATCATTTGTAAATTGCCATACGCTGGTATGAAGAGTTTCAATGATCTCTGAATCAAAAGTAATTCTTTTTGCCACTTAAGGGAATATTTCTATGAGCCACCCCCCCTAAGGTGCCCCATTATGGAAACATGGCAATTCTTCCTCGCTATTCTGAAACCTTCGTCAAATTGTTTCTTCCGTCCCTCCTGATGCATGTTTTGCCTCTCAGCTCCAGAGATGTTTCTATGTCCCATTCCGTGAGTTGATCTTGTGATCATTAAGATGATCCTAAGTTGCTCGAACCTCAGGAAGATTGATTCCTCTAAAAAATTCTCCCTCTCTATTCGTTGTTATGTTGGATGTAGTTCTCAAAGCGAGACGTTGAGATCAAGGGATGCAATGAATCAACATCTTCGAGAAGAACATTTGGATCGTGAATATTATGTTAGTTTGCGTTCCCCTTTCATCTTACCCTATGCTTGAATCTCGGGACGAGATTTTTGTTTAGTGGGGGTGAGTTGTCACATCCCTAGTCTGGCATGCACTTAGGCTAGCTAGATATGCTTGCATCATGTCTAAATTTATTGAAATTTGAAATGGGGATGAACAAACCCTAGCACCAAATGAACTCAACTAGGGTCAAATTCAAATGTTTTCAATGAACCCAAAATGCCTTCAACAATGTTTGATAATTTTGGCAAGGCTTTGAGTCCAAACCAAAAATAGTGAACATTTTTGTAGAATATTTTGGATCATTGGATTAAATCATAAAGTATTTGAATTTGGGCATTTAAATGCTATAATTATTCTAAATGCTCAGATTATTCTGAAATGATTTGAGGGCTGTTGGAAATAATTCAAAAGGTGCCCACAAATATTTTCAGGAGTTTTGGAAGTGATTTAGTATTTTTACTAAATCAAAACATAATAGCAAAATAGAAAAACAGAAACAAATGAGAGAGAGAAGTGCTTACCTGTGCAGCCCACCAGAGCCAGCCCACCAGAGCCGGCCCAGCTCCTGTGCTGGTCCAGCACTGTGCGGCCCAGCCCACCACAGCCGCCACCGTCTTCAACCTCCTGCCAGTAGGCAGGAGGGCGTGTGCCCGACGCGCGCGTGCACGCGCCGGCCACCTCCTGCTTGCCGCTTCCTCCTCGACGCGCCTGGCCATGCCACGCGCCACCCCGGTCCCTCTCTCCCGCTCCCTCGCCCTTCCCCGCCTCTGCCGCTCTCTCTCCCGAAACCGAACGTAGCCATCGCCGCCGACGAGCTCCACCACGGCCATAGCTACTCCGAGCCTCTCCGACGCGCCCCCGAGCTCCACCGTGACGTCTCCGTCCTCTCCGCTGAGCCACGCATCACCGGCAGCCCTGCAACGGCCTCACCAACCTCGTCTTCAACCTCGGGCACCCGAGCTCTTCGTCGTCGATTCACGCCGTCAAGGACGTCCCCGAGCCCACTGACCTACTGCGCCGCCTCCCTGTGAGCTCCTGCTCCCAACCCCTCTCTCCCCGCCGTCGAATCCCTCCTCTAGCCCCCCTGGCCACCGCGGCCAAAGCTCGCCGCCGCCGCGCTTGTCGCCGACGTCATTACGGAGGGCCAACGACGTGTCCGAGCACCTGGTCAACCTCCTAGGGCCCCGTAGCTTCTGCTTGTGCTCTCCGTTCGCTTGGAATCGAGTTGCAGCCCCACGCTCGCATCTAGCCGAGCTCCGGCCACTGCCATGGTTGCCGTGGCCATCGTCTCCGGCCACCCCGCAGCCTCCCGCGTGATCCCCTGGATACGCGCGAGGATGGGCATCCCTCTGGTTCCTCCAGCGCGTCGAGCTGACCCCTGTAGCGCCGTCCCGAGCAACTCCGGCGATCCTCCGCCATGGGGTTGGGTCGCCGGCATCCAACTCCGGTGGTTGGTGACGTGGCACCGTCATTAACGCCTAACTAACCCCCCTAGAGTCACTGACAGCGGGCCCCGCAGCGGGTCAAAGCCGGAGTCAACGCGGGATTAGTGTCTGTCTCACTGACCAGTGGACCCCACCGGTCAGGTTTGACCCGGACCAGCCATTGTTGACTTGCTGACGTCATCCTGACGTAGTGCTGACGCAGTAATTTAATTACTGGAATTATTCTTATACAAGAAATTCCAGAAAATGCCCAAAACTTCTAAAATTCATAGGAAATTATCTGTAACTCCAAATAAGAGAAATTATATATGAAAAATTATCAGAAAAATTCAATCTATCCATCTGTACCATTTTCATGCATGTTAGAGCAACCTAACCTTGCTGTTTAGATGAAACAAGATAATGCACTTATATGACTTTATAAAATGGGTTTGCATTGAATCTTTGGTTCAAATGGACTCATCTCAATCTGTTCTAGCTTGCATTAGCCCAGAACACATTCATATTGCCATGTCATGATCATGCATCATATTGTGCATTGCATTGATTGAATTTCTTCTCTGTTGCTGGTATTTGTCCCCTCTCGGTAGACGATGTTCCGGCGTTGTGATCGTTGACACTAATGAAGACTCAATGCTATCTTCAGAAGTGCCAGGCAAGCAAAACCCCCTTGTTCATTCCGATACAATCCCACTCTCTCGCTCCTGCTCTCTTTTATTGCATTAGGACAACAACGATTCATCTGTTACATGCTGCGGTAGTTGAACCCCTTTCCTCTGCATGACCTGTCATTGCCACAGTAAATAGATGAAACCCACTAGCATGAGTAGGAGTTGTCTGAGCCCTGATGTGCCTACTCATTCATGCTTGTTTGTCATGCCTGCTATTGCTTAGAGTTGTGTCAGGTCTGATTCATCGGGAATGAATTGGAAAGTGGTGAACATGTCCTACTGTGTGAGAGCTAAGGGTGTGAACACGATTTGGTAAAGGTAGTGGTGAGAGGCCATGTAGGAGTACATGGTGGGTTGTCTCATTGAAACCGTCCTCAGGAACTGAGTTCTGTGTTTGTGATCCATGAACAGTTACTACCACACATTGGGTTCCAGTAACTCGACCCCTCTCGACTTATTAATCAACTTGATCTCTGTCCAGGAGTTGCAACTAGTTTCTGGTGTTTGTAGGTAGTGTTAGTAGTCTACCAAGTGGCACCCGGTACAGGTGGGCTTGGGACAGACTAGGCACTGTGGCACGGTGTACCAAGCATAGATCCATCCGTCGAGGTGGGCTTGGGAACCCTGCACACATCGTTTGGGGCCATGAGCGACACCCCGGCCGGATCTCCTTGCGGATGGAACCCGAATAGGCGATAAACCTGGACTAGAGACTTGTGTGGTTAGTCAGGTCGTGGCCGACTCCCTCGCCAGGCTTCCGCTTGAAGGTTGCCGAGGTACACGACGTGTACATGGTGGTAAGTGGCGAGAGCGTGTGAAGAAGTACACCCCTGCAGGGTTAACATCATCTATTCGAATAGCCGTGTCTGCGGTAAAGGACTTCTGGGTTGCCCGTACAGTTCATAGACAAGTGAAAGTGGATACTCTAAAATGTGCAAGATAAGCGTGAGTGCTATGGATGGCGTTCTCGTAGGGAGACGGGAGCGGATCCATAGTGGTGTATTGATATGGTGAATATGTGGACTCGTGTGCGCCACCCCAAAAGAGTTGCTTGCAGTCGTAGTTCAGGTTAGCCACTGAGTCAAAGTTGGCTTGCTGCAGTTAAACTCCACCACCCCTTTTGTTGATACCGATGCATATGTAGATAGTTCTGATGTAAGTCTTGCCGGGTACATTTGTACTCACGTTTGCTTATTTTATGTTTTGCAGAGAGACGTCAGTCACGCTAGTAGTCCCGTGTGGACTTCGACGTTTAGCTTGATACCTCAGCTACGATCTTGTGCCCTCGGCAGGATCTGGTAGATAGTCAGGCTTCTCAGCCTTTTTCATTTGTAGATGTCTGTACTCAGACATGTTAAGCTTCCGCATGTGCTTTGACTTGTATGCTCTGAATGTTGGGTCATGAGACCCATGTTTGTAATATCTGGCTCTTCGGAGCCTAATGAATAAATACTCTGAGTCATAGAGTCTTGTTGTGATGCCATGTTGTATTTGCACATATCGAGCATATTGTGTGTATGATTGAAATGCTTGGTATGTGTGGGATCCGATAATCTAGTTATCTATCCTTAGCAGCCTCTCTTATGGGGAAATGTAGTCTAGTGCCTCCTTGAGCCATAGTAGTCCGCTACAGCCCGGTTCACCGGAGTCCTGCTAGCCCAGCACTACTGCTCTGGACACTTGACTGGCCGGCATGTGTTTCATATCGTTCCTGTGTCTGTCCCTTCGGGGAAATGTCACGCGATGACATCCGGAGTCCTGCCTAGCCTGCTACAGCCCGGGTTCCCGGAGTCCTGTTAGCCCAGTGCTACAGCCCGTATTCGCACGCTGCTGACCGACACGTTCGATGTTGATTCATGTATGCCTGTCCCCATATGTTAGTGCCGCTTTGGGTTCACGACTAGCCATGTCGGCCCGGGTTCTCTGTCATATGGATGCTAGCGACATTGTCATATACGTGAGCCAAAAGGTGAGCCAAAAGGCGCAAATGGTCCCGGGCCATGGTAAGGCGACACCCGTGGGAGTACCGTGCGTGAGGCCGCAAAGTGATATGAGGTGTTACCGGCTAGATCGGTGTGACTTGGAATCGGGGTCCTGACAGTCTTCACATAGTAACATAATTATTTGACTGCTCATTGATCTTCACTTATATCTTTTGGAGTAGTTTGTCATTTGCTCTAGTGCTTCACTTATATCTTTTAGAGCATGACGGTAGTTTTATTTTGAAGAAATAGATGAACTCTCATGCTTCCCTTATATTATTTTGAGAGTCTTAAACAGCATGGTAATTTGCTTGGCTTATAAAATTAGTCCTAATATGATAGGCATCCAAGAGGGATATAATAAAAACTTTCATATAAAGTGCATTGAATACTATGAGAAGTTTGATTCCTTATGATTGTTTTGAGATATGAAGATGGTGATATTAGAGTCATGCTAGTTGAGTAGTTGTGAATTTGAGAGATACTTGTGTTAAAGTTTGTGATTCCCGTAGCATGCACATATGGTGAACCGTTATGTGATGAAGTCGGAGCATGATTTATTTATTGATTGTCCTCCTTATGAGTGGCGGTCGGGGACGAGCGATGGTCTTTTCCTACCAATCTATCCCCCAAGGAGCATGCACGTAGTACTTCATTTCGATAACTAATAGATTTTTGCAATAAGTATGTGAGTTCTTTATGACTAATGTTGAGTCCATGGATTATACGCACTCTCACCCTTCCACCATTGCTAGCCTCTCTAATATCGCGCACCTTTCGCCGGTATCATACACCCACCATATACCTTCCTCAAAACAGCCACCATACCTACCTATTATGGCATTTCCATAGCCATTCCGAGATATATTGCCATGCAACTTTCCACCATTCCGTTTATTATGACACGCTCCATCATTGTCATATTGCTTTGCATGATCATGTAGTTGACATCGTATTTGTAGCAAAGTCACCTTTATAATTTTTTTCATACATGTCACTCTTGAATCATTGCACATCCCGGTACACTGCCGAGGTATTCATATAGAGTTATATTTTGTTCTAAGTATCGAGTTGTAATTCATGAGTTGTAAGTAAATAAAAGTGTGATGATCAACATTATTAGAGCATTGTCCCAGTGAGGAAAGGATGATGGAGACTATGATTCCCCCACAAGTCGGGATGAGACTCCGGACGAAAAGAAAAAAAAGGAGAAAAGAAAAAAAAGAGGCCATAAAAAAAGAAAAGGCCCAAACAAACAAAAATAAAATATAAAAAATATAAAAAATGAGAGAAAAAGAGAGAAGGGATACTATCCTTTTACCACACTTGTGGTTCAAAGTAGCACCATGATCTTCATGATAGAGAGTCTCCTATGTTGTCACTTTCATATACTAGTGGGAATCTTTCATTATAGAACTTAACTTGTATATTCCAATGATGGGCTTCCTCAAAATGCCCTAGGTCTTCGTGAGCAACCGAGTTGGATGCACACCCACTTAGTTTCTTTTTGAGCTTTCATACACTTATAGCTCTAGTGCATCCGTTGCAAGGCAATCCCTACTCACTCACATTGATATCTATTGATGGGCTGATAACCCACAAGTATAGGGGATCGCTACAGTTTTTGAGGGTAGAGTATTCCACCCAAATTTATTGCTTCGACACAAGGGGAGCCAAAGAATATTCTCAAGTATTAGCAGTTGAGTTGTCAATTCAACCACACCTGGATAACTTAGTATCTGCAGCAAAGTATTTAGTAGCAAAGTAGTATGGAAGTAATGGTAACGGTAGCAAAAGTAATATTTTTGGGTTTTGTAGTGATTGTAACAGTAGCAACGAAAAAGTAAATAAGCGAAGAACAATATGTGAAAAGCTCGTAGGCATTGGATCGGTGATGGAGAATTATGCCGGATGTGGTTCATCATGTAACAGTCATAACATAGGGTGACACGGAACTAGCTCCAATTCATCAATGTAATGTAGGCATGTATTCCGAATATAGTCATACGTGCTTATGGAAAAGAACTTGCATGACATCTTTTGTCCTACCCTCCCGTGGCAGCGGGGTCCTAGCGAAAACTAAGGGATATTAAGGCCTCCTTTTAATAGAGTACCGGACCAAAGCATTAACACATAGTGAATACATGAACTCCTCAAACCATGGTCATCACCGGGAGTGGTTCCGATTATTGTCACTTCGGGGTTGCCGGATCATAACACATAGTAGGCGACTATAGACTTGCAAGATAGGATCAAGAACTCACATATATTCATGAAAACATAATAGGTTCAGATCTGAAATCATGGCACTCGGGCCCTAGTGACAAGCATTAAGCATAGCAAAGTCATAGCAACATCAATCTCAGAACATAGTGGATACTAGGGATCAAACCCTAACAAAACTAACTCGATTACATGATAAATCTCATCCAACCCATCACCGTCCAGCAAGCCTATGATGGAATTACTCATGCACGGCGGTGAGCATCATGAAATTGGTGATGGAGGATGGTTGATGATGATGACGGCGATGGATTCCCCTCTCCGGAGCCCCGAATGGACTCCGGATCAGCCCTCCCGAGATAGTTTAGGGCTTGGCGGCAGCTCCGTATCGTAAAACATAATGAATCTTTCTCTCTGATTTTTTTCTCCCCGAACACGAATATATGGAGTTGGAGTTGAGGTCGGTGGAGCTCCAGGGGGCCCACGAGGCAGGGGGCGCGCCCCCCACCCTCGTGGAAAGGGTCTGGGCCCCTGGCCTTGATTCTTTCGCCATTATTTTTCATTATTTCCAAAAATAATCTCCGTGAAGTTTCAGGTCATTCCGAGAACTTTTGTTTCTACACAAAGATAACACCATGGCAATTCTGCTGAAAACAACGTCAGTCCGGGTTAGTTCCATTCAAATCATGCAAGTTAGAGTCCAAAACAAGGGCAAAAGTTTTTGGAAAAGTAGATACGACGGAGACGTATCAACTCCCCCAAGCTTAAACCTTTGCTTGTCCTCAAGCAATTCAGTTGACAAACTGAAAGTGATAAAGAAAAACTTTTACAAACTCTGTTTGCTCTTGTTGTTGTAAATATGTAAAGCCAGCATTCAAGTTTTCAGCAAAGATTATGAACTAACCATATTCACAATAACTCTTAGGTCTCATGTTTACTCATATCAATGTCATAATCAACTAGCGAGCAATAATAATAAATCTCGGATGACAACACTTTCTCAAAACAATCATGATATGATATAACAAGATGGTATCTCGCTAGCCCTTTTTGAGACCGCAAAACATAAATGCAGAGCACCTTTAAAGATGAAGGACTGACTAAACATGGTAATTCATGGTAAAAGAGATCCAATCATAGTCATACCCAATATAAATTAACAATAATGGATGCAAATGACAGCGGTGCTCTCCAGCTGGTGCTTTTTAATAAGAGGGTGATGACACAACATAAAAGTAAATAGATAGGCCCTTCGCAGAGGGAAGCAGGGATTTGTAGAGGTATCAGAGCTCGATTTTGAAATAGAGATAAATAATATTTTGATCGGCATACTTTCATTGTCAACATAACAACCAAGAGATGGTGATATCTTCCATGCTACACACATTATAGGCGGTTCCCAAACAGAATGGTAAAGTTTATACTCCCCTCCACCAACAAGGATCAATCCATGGCTTGCTCGAAACAACAAGTGCCTCCAACTAACAACAGTCCCGAGGGAGTTTTGTTTGCAATTATTTTGATTTGATTTGCATAAAACACGGGACTGGGCATCCCGGTGACCAGCCATTTTCTCGTGGGTGAGGAGCGGAGTCCACTCCTCTTGAGAATAACCCGCCTAACATGGAAGATACGGACAACCCTAGTTGATACATGAGCTATTCAAGCATACAAAACAGAATTTCATTTCAAGGTTTAGAGTTTGGCACATACAAATTTACTTGGAACGGCAGGTAGATACCGCATATAGGAAGGTATGGTGGACTCATATGGCATAACTTTGGGGTTTAAGGAATTGGATGCACAAGCAGTATTCCCGCTTAGTACAATTGAAGGCTAGAAAAAGACTGGGAAGCGACCAACTAGAGAGCGACAACAGTCATGAACATGCATTAAAATTAATGAACATTGAGTGCAAGCATGAGTAGGATATAATCCACCATGACCATAAATATCGTGAAGGCTATGTTGATTTGTTTCAACTACATGTGTGAACATGTGCCAAGTCAAGTCACTTGAATCATTCAAAGGAGGATACCACCCCATCATACCACATCACAACCATTTTAATAGCATGTTGGCACGCAAGGTAAACCATTATAAACTCCTAGCTAATTAAGCATGGCATAAGCAACTATAATCTCTAATTGTCATTGCAAACATGTTTATTCATAATAAGATGAATCGGGAACGATGAACTAACCATATTTACAAAAACAAGAGAGGTCGAGTTCATACCAACTTCTCCCATCTCAATCAGTCCATCATATATCGTCATAATTGCCTTTCACTTGCATGACCGAATGATGTGAATAATAATAATAATAGTGCACGTGCATTGCACTAAGGTGGAATCTGCGAGCATTCAATAAACACGAGAAGACAAGAGAATATGGGCTCTTGGTTAAATCAACAGTAATGCATATAAGGGCCACTTCAACATTTTATTATGGTCTTCTCCTATCAACCCCCAAAGAAAAGAAAAGAAAAGAAACTATTTACACGGGAAAGCTCCCAACAAGCAAAAGAAGAACAGGAAATATTTTGGGGTTTTCTTTTAATTATTACTACTACAGGCAAGAAAGTAAACTAGCTAAACGCTACAACTAATTTTTTTGGTTTTCTTAAGAGTTTTCAAACACACAAAAAGAAAGGAGAAAAATAAACTAGCATGGATATTACAGTGAAAAAGTATGAGCACCGACAACTAGCAATGAGTGTGTCAACATGAATGTAATGTCGGTGAGAGATACGTACTCCCCCAAGCTTAGGCTTTTGGCCTAAGTTGGTCTATTGCCACGGCTGGCCTGGTGGATATCCAAAGTTATAGTTGGGGTCGTACTGTGAAGAAGCCTCGGATTGCCACTGGTTGGCAATAACCTCCGGATCCCACTGGTAATCAGACTGTCGTGGAGGATCAAATTGTGGTTCCGGCTCTGGCTCTGTAGCTGATGTAGGGTTTCGGTAGGCGTGGATGGCCGCCAGCGGAACGAGATACTTGCGTGCAGATAAGTCAAACAGGGAAGGAGCAGGCAAGGTAATAGTCTCAGGGTGATTTTTATCAAATAACAGTTTGTGCTTAAACGCCTTTTCCCTATTCTTAACAATAAAATCATGCGCTACCATACTCTTATAATCTAGATAAACAGGAGGCAACAACTTTTCTTCTTTCTCATAATGCCTAATAGGTATGTTATAGTATGCAGCGAGGCGCGAGGCGAAGATGCCTCCCAAGATAGGGCCCTTAGTACGGTTAAGATTTAACCGCTTTGCAACAATAGCACCCATACCAAATGTGTCATCATGAAACAAGGCATGGAATAAAATAACAATGTCAGGGGCACTTAGGTTGCCACAGTTTCCGCGACCAATTAAGCATCTACTAGCAAATATAGCAAAGTAACATAGAACAGGAAAGTGTATGCTAGTAATTCGTGCGTCGGAAACCTCCTCGTTTCCCCTACAACAATGGTATCAATAAACCCATCCACATCGTCACGATGTGGTTCCTCTAAGATGCCCGAAAAGGGCAACTTGCAAACCTCACAAAATACATGAAGGGTCATCTCCTTATACTCATCATATAAATAAAAATCCACCGTAGGTGGTGACCTCCTAGAATGGAAATGAAAATTTTGCACAAAGGTATTAGTGAGTAAGAGATACTGTTCGCGTTGGTCGCGGAGGAAGTCGGTGAGGCCTGCATTCTCAGCCAATTCATAAAAATCATCATAAATCCCGACTGCTCTCAAGAAATCATCACAAGGCCATTCACATGGCCGAACCTCCGCGGTGCGAGGCAGATTATATTTGGGCCTCTCTTCTTCTTCACTTTGCTTATCCTTCGAGCTTCGGCTCGAAGAGCCCCTAAAAAATCTCTTCATCATTTTCTGAAAATTTCTGAAATTTTTAGTAACTTCAAATAAAAGTGAACCAAGCTCAACAAAATTGATAGCAACTACTCCCACAAGTGCCTAGAGACTATATCATGCATTAGAACTACTTGGAACCATATAAATTTGACATGCAAGCTCAAGAACATGGTCACCTAGGCAGCACAAATTTGCAATGAATAAAGCACTAGAACAAAAACTGATTGGACCATTGGAGGAGTCACATACTAAAGAACAATCCCCCAAAGCAGTTTTGTGAGAGGTGCTTTGAGCAAGGAGATCGAAAATCGCAGCAAAATGAGCTAGAACTCGTGCTTGAGCTGGTTGGTGATTTTTTGGGGAGGAATAAGAAGTGTGTGGGTGCAGGAATAAGTGGAGGGGAGCCACCATGGGCCCACGAGGCAGGGGGCGCGCCCAGGGGGGTGGGCGCGCCCTGGACCCTTGTGGCCAGGTGCTTGCTCCCCCTGTTGTGTTCTCGGTGCCAGATATTATCAAATATTCCAGAAAAAATCATATTTCAATTTCGGGGCATTTGGAGAACTTTTATTTTTGGGGTATTTTTTTATTACACGGATAATTCAGAAAACAGACAGAAAATACTATTTTTGCTTTATTTCAACTTAATAACAGAAAGTAAAAGGAGGGTACAGAAGGTTGTGCCTTCTAACCCACAAGTATAGGGGATCGCAACAGTTTTTGAGGGTAGAGTATTCAACCCAAATTTATTGATTCGACACAAGAGGAGCCAAAGAATATTCTCAAGTATTAGCAGTTGAGTTGTCAATTCAACCACACCTGGATAACATAGTATCTGCAGCAAAGTATTTGGTAGCAAACTAGTATGGAAGTAACGGTAACGGTAGCAAAAGTAATATTTTTGGGATTTGTAGTGATTGTAACAGTAGCAACGGCAAAGTAAATAAGCGAAGAACAATATGTGAAAAGCTCGTAGGCATTGGATCGCTGATGGAGAATTATGCCGGATGTGGTTCATCATGTAACAGTCATAACATAGGGTGACACAGAACTAGCTCCAATTCATCAATGTAATGTAGGCATGTATTCCGAATATTGTCATACGTGCTTATGGAAAAGAACTTGCATGACATCTTTTGTCCTACCCTCGCGTGGCAGTGGGGTCCTAGCGGAAACTAAGGGATATTGAGGCCTCCTTTTAATAGAGTACCGGACCAAAGCATTAACACATAGTGAATACATGAACTCCTCAAACTATGGTCATCACCGGGAGTGGTTCCGATTATTGTCACTTTGGGGTTGCCGGATCATAACACATAGTAGGTGACTATAGACTTGCAAGATAGGATCAAGAACTCACATATATTCATGAAAACATAATAGGTTCAGATCTAAAATCATGGCACTCGGGCCCTAGTGACAAGCATTAAGCATAGCAAAGTCATAGCAACATCAATCTCAGAACATAGTGGATACTAGGGATCGAACCCTAACAAAACTAACTCGATTACATGATAAATCTCATCCAACCCATCACCGTCCAGCAAGCCTACGATGGAATTACTCACGCACGATGGTGAGCATCATGAAATTGGTGATGGAGGATGGTTGATGATGACGACGGCGACGGATTCCCCTCTCCGGAGCCCCGAACGAACTCCAGATCAGCCCTCCCGAGAGAGTTTAGGGCTTGGCGGCGGCTCCGTATCGTAAAACGCGATGAATCTTTCTCTCTAATTTTTTTCTCCCCGAACACGAATATATGGAGTTGGAGTTCAGGTCGGTGGAGCTCCAGGGGGCCCACGAGGCCGGGGGCGCGCCCCCCACCCTCGTGGAAAGGGTGTGGGCCCCCTGGCCTTGATTCTTTTGCCATTATTTTTCATTATTTCCAAAAATAATCTCCGTGAAGTTTCTGGTCATTCGGAGAACTTTTGTTTCTGCACAGAGATAACACCATGGCAATTCTGCTGAAAACAGCGTCAGTCCAGGTTAGTTCCATTCAAATCTTGCAAGTTAGAGTCCAAAACAAGGGCAAAAGTGTTTGGAAAAGTAGATACGACGGAGACGTATCATGGGCATCTCCATAGCCTGTTGACACGCGTAGTTGATGTGAGACTATCTTCTCCTTTTTGTCTTCTCCACAACCACCATTCTATTCCACCTATAGTGCTACGTCCATGGCTCACGCTCATGTATTGCGTGAAGATTGAAAAAGTTTGAGAACATGAAAAGTATGAAACAATTGCTTGGCTTGTCATCGGGGTTGTGCATGATTAAATATTTTGTGTGATGAAGATAGAGCATAGCCAGACTATATGATTTTGTAGGGATAGCTTGCTTTGGCCATGTTATTTTGAGAAGACATGATTACTTTGTTAGTATGCTTGAAGTATTATTCTTTTCATGTCAACATTAAACTTTTGTCTTGAATCTTATGGATCTGAATATTCTTGCCACAATAAAGTGAATTACATGGATAAATATGTTAGGTAGCATTCCACATCAAAAATTCTGTTTTTATCATTTACCTACTCGAGGACGAGCAAGAATTAAGCTTGGGGTTGCTGATACGTCTCCAACGTATCTATAATTTCTGATTGTTCCATGCTATTATATTATCCATCTAGGATGTTTTATATGCATTTATATCATATTTTAAATGATTTTTGGGACTAACCTATTAACCTAGAGCCCAGTGCTAGTTTCTGTTTTTTCCTTGTTTTTGAGTTTTGCAGAAAAGGAAAACCAAACGGAGTCCAATTGACCTGAAATTTGACGGAGATTATTTTTGGACCAGAAGAAGCCCATGGAGCATCGAAGTTGGACCAGAAGAGTGCCGGGCTGCCCACGAGGGTGGGGGGCGTGGCGACCCCCCATGGGCGCGCCTCCCTACCTCGCGGACAGCCCGGAGACCCCCCTGACTTATTCCTGACGCCAAAACCTCTTATATATACAGAAACCCCCAGAACATAACCTAGATCAGGAGTTCCACCGCCGCAAGCCTCTGTAGCCACCAAAAACCAATCGGGACCCTGTTCCGGCACCCTGCCGGAGGGGGGAACCCTCACCGGTGGCCGTCTTCATCATCCCGGCGCTCTCCATGACGAGGAGGGAGTAGTTCACCCTTGGGGCTGAGGGTATGTACCAGTAGCTATGTGTTTGATCTCTCTCTCTCTCTCGTGTTCTTGATTTGGCACGATCTTGATGTATCGCGATCTTTGCTATTATAGTTGGATCTTATGATGTTTCTCCCCCTCTACTCTCTTGTAATGGATTAAGTTTTCCCTTTGAAGTTATCTTATCGGATTGAGTCTTTAAGGATTTGAGAACACTTGATGTATGTCTTGCATGTGCTTATCTGTGGTGACAATGGGATATTCACATGATCTACTTGATGTATGTTTTGGTGATCAACTTGCGGGTTCCGTAACATTGTGAACTTATGCATAGGGGCTGGCACACGTTTTTGTCTTGACTCTCCGGTAGAAACTTTGAGGCACTCTTTGAAGTACTTTGTGTTGGTTTGAATAGATGAATCTGAGATTCTCTGATGCATATCGTATAATCATACCCACAGATATTTGAGGTGACACTGGTGTATCTAGGTGACATTAGGGTTATGGTTGATTTGTGTCTTAAGGTGTTATTCTAGTACGAACTCTATGATAGATCGAACGGAAAGAATAGCTTCGTGTTATTTTACTACGGACTCTTGAATAGATCGATCAGAAAGGATAACTTTGAGGTGGTTTCGTACCCTACAATAATCTCTTCATTTGTTCTCCGCTATTAGTGACTTTGGAGTGACTCTTTGTTGCATGTTGAGGGATTGTTATATGTCCAATTACGTTATTATTGTTGAGAGAACTTGCACTAGTGAAAGTATGAACCCTAGGCCTTGTTTCCTAGCATTGCAATACCATTTATGCTCACTTTTACCACTTGCTACCTTGCCGTTTTTATATTTTCAGATTACAAATACTCATATCTATCATCCATATTGCACTTGTATCACCATCTCTTCGCCGAACTAGTGCACCTATACAATTTTCCATTGTATTGGGTGTGTTGGGGACACAAGAGACTCTTTGTTATTTGGTTGCAGGGTTACTTTAGAGAGACCATCTTCATCCTACGCCTCCCACGGATTGATAAACCTTAGGTTATCCACTTGAGGGAAATTTTCTACTATCCTACAAACCTCTACACTTGGAGGCCCAACAACGTCTACAAGAAGAAGGTTGTGTAGTAGACATCAACGCGGGTGTGGATCGGGGATGGCGAGGGGAGGGGGCGGGGGGCAAGCCGGCGTGGAAGGGGCGACAGGGGCGCGGTGGAGGTCGGGGTGCCACAGGGGAGGGCTGCGGGGCGGGGGGGGGGGGGGTGGCCGACTACGGCGAATGGGGTCGGTAGCGGCAGCGCGAGTGTGGGTCGATTGGGAAGGAGACAAAGAGAGAAGAGAGAGAGGATGGGAGCGGGACGGCCATTTACATACCAATCTCTTTGCCGTCCACCAGCGGTCGGCAAAGAGGTGGGGCCGGTGGGTCGTTACGGTTTAGACCTCCACTGGACCCCACCCACCTCTTTGCCGTCCGCCAGCTGACGGCAAAGAAACTTTGCCATCAGCTGGCGGACGGCAAAGAACTAGCTGATGGCGAAGGACCTCTTTGCCGTACGCTGACTCTTTGTCATCTGTTTATTTTAAGCAGACGGCAAAGGACCTCTTTGCCGTCAGCCAGCCGACGACAAAGAGCTGGTTGATGGCAAATCTCCTATTTCCAGTCACTGGTGCGCGTCGGTCCTAAACAAACGGTTTAAAACCCCTTTCCGTGACGGCATTTGGAACCGTCGCCAAGTGAGTGTGTGCGATAGGTTGTCCTTCCCACATGACCCAGAAATCGTCGGGGATAGGCCCTCCTGGGACCCAGGCTGGGGCCGTGTGCGCGGGCGAGGCATCGAAACCCAATCATTTTCGTAGGTATGTACATCCCACCAGAGAATCCTAGAAATCATTTCCGTAGGTATGTACATCCCACACGGTGAATCCCAGAAATCATTTCCGTAGGTATGTACATCCCACATGGTGAATCCCAGAAAAACATTTCCGTTCGTATGTATATCACACACTGTCAATCTAAGGAATATGTTTTCGTTCTTATTACATCCCACACAGTCAATCCAGGGAAAACGTTTCCGTTCGGATGTACATCCCACACGGTTTTATGTATACGCTCGTGTGTGAAAGGTGTAACTATCACACACGCTCTGCCTTGGTTAACTGTTTGCTTTCATTAACTACATCACACATGATTTGATGTAGAAAACTGTGTGGCATTGGGCTATTCATCGCAAGCACTTTTACTGCTAGAACCGTTTGCAAAGGTCCATGACCATCTGTTCTATTTTTATTTTTGCATGTAATTTATTATTCTAATTGGAAATTTTGAAATACGAAACGTGCAATTCAAATTCTCAGCACAATGGTTCAAGAACGAATCCATGAATAAAATTGCCAGTACAATATGTTCAGTAATTACAGGATTAGGCAGCAATTAACTATGATGAACCGCATTATTTAAAGGCGGTAAAGGTGAAGAGACAAGTGTAAATCATTTTGACTGCCGACGGTGTTGAAGAAGTGGAATGCCCATAATGTGCCTTCCTGCATGCCATAGGCACGAACCACTTTTGTCCAACCCCTTGTGACGATCGCCCGCCCATCCTTCACCGCCTTCAAGAAGACTTCTAGAGCATTATCATGGTAGCATGAATTATATACTTTAACCTTAGTTGCCTCCACTCCGGTCATGTAGTTTGCAAGGTAATCGTCAGCAAATAGCTTCGGAAACCACTGGAAAGAGAAAAATATCAGATACTGAGGTCTAATAGAGTAACCTGTTGTGGGCAGGGGGAAAAGGCAACACATTACTTACCATCCTAAAGTTCACTGTTGTCTTCGACAAAGTGTAAATAAAGAGCTTAATTCCAATCACCCATTTCTTTCGCCTAACAATCTTTCTTAGTTTCCTTACTTGACGCTTGTTCATGAATATCTCATTGCCCCATACGCAAAAGGGATCGAAGCATGGATCATTACCCCTCATATATGTACCTACAAGCAACCAGTAAATGTTAGAAGCTAAACTGAGATTGCACAAATGATGTAAAATACAACTACCTATGTTCCTAAGTACAAGTATTTTTTTTTGAGATTTCAGTATGAACTACATACAGATGTATATAGAATTATAGATATAGTTTAGATTAGAATCTAGATTCACTCATTTTGCTCCTTATGTAGTCTATATTGGAATCTCTAAAAATACTTATATTTAGGACTAGATGGTGTATAAGAAATGGGATGCAGCTAACCTCGACGGCAAACAACAGCATCGCCATTGTAGCCCTGTGTAAGTACATGGAAAGCCAATGTTAACTACAATAGGGTTAACATCCACCAAAAGTAGCAAATGGTAATAAAACGGCAGCATCTGTAGTGATATCTTCATTTTTGAAAGAGTAGCACGGTAGCAAAGGGACGGATTAAAAAATGGATACAACTGTTAATTGCAACAGGCTTAACAACATCCTAATTCATGTTTTGTAAGTTTGTAGCCAGTGAAATACAACTCTTTAAAAATGGATACAATTGTTAATTGCAACAGGCTTAATGGCCATTGAAACCAGTACTGATAAAAATGCAATTGGCAGAGTTAAACATCACAGGGCAGGTGCTGCCAGAGCAGATAATGGCCCAGTTGTCTATAAAAAGGTAGGGAAAATAGCTCAAACGTGTTAGGCATGTTTACTACAACATGCTTAATACATCCACAGTACAAAACATAGCCATTAATTGCAACTGGTATTGGTAAGATTGAACTGGTGGGTACATACTTGGTAAGTCCTGAGAGGTAGTTGCTGGGGCACTTCATCTTGGCCAGAGCCCACCCAAAGTCAGCGGCGGCGGAGGCGAGCTGTTCCTCCGGGTCGAAGCATGGATCAGTGCCACTGACATGTGTACCTACAGGCAACCAGTAAATGGTAGAAGTTAAACTGCAATTGCAGAAATGATGTGAAATACTGTAAAACATTGAATGCAGCAAACCTTGACGGCAAACAACAGTATCGGTCGCTATGACCCTGCGTAAGTACATGGACAAGCATGTTAAGTACAACGGGGTTAGCATCCACCAAAAATAGCAAATGGGGCAACATCTCTAGTATATCTTCATTGCGGAGAGTAGCATGATAGCAAATGGACAGATTAAAAAAAGGATACAACTATTAATTGCAATAGGCTTAACAACATCCTAAGTCATGTTTTGTAAGTTTGTAGCCATTGAAATGCAACTGTTTAAAAATGGATTCAACTGTTAATTGCAACAGGCTTAATAGACATTGAAACCGGTACTGGTAAAAATGCAATTGGCATAGTTAAACATCACAAGGTAGGTGCTGCCAGAGCAGGGCCAGCCCTATGTTTTGGAGGGCCTTTGGCGAACTCGGCGACGTGGGCCCTTAATACTATATACGTATATGTATGTTTCTGCACATTATATAAGCATGTAGTGTATGTCTAACTTCATTTGCAAAATATTAAGAGTAATTTTTCAGCCATATGTCTTCCTTTGTAAAATATTAAGAGTAATTTTTCAGCCATACATGATGAAGAAAAATAGTAAATACAATTAGAAACACCTTAACAATTCTATATCATGTATACTAAAATTGCTGACGGTTGCATCATTTGCGTACCTTTGAAAAACTGAGAGGATGGTGATCAATGAACTCGTAGCCTCGCGGACGGCCGGACGGTAAGATCAAGACGGATCAACGAAGGCACGGTGTAGGAGAGAAAAAATTGGGAGCGAAGCCAGGTCCGGCAGCCGGTAGGCTGTAGCGGCGGCAGCCAGCAAGGCGCTGAGCGGCGGCAAGCGGCAAGAAACTGGAGCGACAGTTGAGTCTCAAGCGACGACGATGTGTAGCGATCCCTGCGGATGAATGGATGTGTGCGAGAAGCGATGCGACGCTTGACCTTTTTTCCTCGCTAGCGATCAGCCGCCAAGTCCATCACGCATTCACGCTGCTACTTCTATCTTTTTTTACTGGGCTATACATATACATGCATCACCGATCATGGGGCCCCTACCAGACCTGGGCCCTAGGCGGCTGCCCCATCCGCCATACCCCAGGGCCGGCCCTGTGCCAGAGCAGAGAATGGCCCAGATGTCTATAAAAAGGTAGGGATAGTAGCAAAAACGTGTTAGGCATGTTTACTAGAACATTCTTAATACATCGACCGTACAGAACATAGCCATTAATTGCAACTGGTATTGGTAAGATTGAACTGGTGAGTACATACTTGGTAAGTCCTGAGAGGTAGTTGCTGGGGCACTTCATCTTGGCCAGAGCTCGCCCAAATTCAGCGACGGCAGAGGCGAGTTGTTCCTCCGGGTCGAAGCGTGGATCAGTGCCACTGACATGTGTACCTACATGCAACCAGTAAATGGGTAGAAGTTAAACTGCAATTGCACACATGTTAAGTGCTACAGGGTTAGCATCCACTAAAAATAGCAAATGGGCAGCATCTCTAGTGATATCCAGTCATGTATTTTAAGTTTGTTGCTGGTATTGGTGAAATTGAGCTGGACACGGTAATATTTGAACATCACACAGTGTGTAGTACTGAAATAAACAAGGCACGAACATGCTTAATACATCAACCGTACAAATCATAGCCATTGCAAGTGGTATTGGTAAGATTTAGCTGGTCAGATCTTACCTGTTAAGTCCTGGGGGGTAGTCGCTGGGGGACTTCATCTGGGCCAGAGCCTGCACCATGTCGGCGGCGGCGGCGGAGGCGAGGTGTTCCTCCGGGTCAACATGCACAGCGGCCATCGCTCCATGGACCGCCATCAGCTCCTAGCAGGGGGGATTTGGAGGCATGAGGATGTTTCGCATGCGCCATTTAAGCAATCAGGCCGGGGACGTGATAGAGATAGGTGGGTTACCTGACTGGATCTGAGCAGAACGTAGATGTGGCTGAAGCTGTGGTTGCGACGGCGGTGGTTTGAGATGCCGGTAGGGGGAGGCGCGTGGGAGGGGGGATACTGAGGGGAAGGGGATGTGGTTGGAGGAATAAATTCTAAAATCCCGCGCCTAATGAAAATTTCGGTGCGAAATTTGAAACTTGGGCGGGGGAAACACACAACATAGACGAAGCGCGTAAAATACTTGTGTGCGAGAAAAAAGAAAGTTGGCAGCTCCCGTCTCCAAAAAAATGTACACGTGTACTTGATTTTTTTTCGGTCAATGGTACGCCTGGTTTATTAGGAAATATCGCACAGGTAACTGACTTATGGGTCATTAACACAAAAAACGCAGATGGGTACGGCATAGAAACCGTGTGTTTTGTGATCTTCTAATGATTAATGCAAAAAAATGCACACGGGCACACATGCTAATCAACGCTCAAAGCCCTCAAAGGATGCACTTACCGACATTGTACGTTAATACTACAAACTCGAAGTACTACTGGTAATTTGTTCTAATACTACAAACTTAAACTACTTCTCACAAGCTGCCATCAGGGCATGCTAGCCAGACGCCGGTGTTCTCCTTCCCGGCCTTGTAGGCAGCAGCCCACCGTGCTTCGATCTCCGCCAAGCTCTGCTCACCACGGCGTGCTGCCTCTTTTTTCTTGCGACAGCGGGACTCTCTTTTCTTGACTGCTTTCTGCCTTTTCCGCTCCTTCTGTGCGGCTTTGGCCGCCTCTAGATCCACCACCCATTCGGCCATGGCAGCCTCAAAGTCCGCCCATGTAACTGTCTGGCCGCCGGTGGCGAAGAACTCGGCGCAGCGAGATGCCATCTCTTCCTTACCATGTGCGCGGTCGCGGACGGCGAGGAACGTGGCGCGGCGGGATGCCATCGCTTCCTTACCAGTTACTGTGCACCGCAGTGCCATGGACGACGCCTGGAGAGAGCTCTGGGATGGAGGGGCCGGGCAGCCGTACAGTGCGGTGGTATTCAAGTGCTCAACCACAAACGACAACAGCAATTTGGCTTCCCTTACAATTTTGCTCGTTCATTATCGCACACGGTTCATCTCCGTCGCTTCCGGAAACAGTGTGCGCTGATCCTATTATGTGTTGCGTTATGATTGGCCGGAACCCCAGCCATGCGGATCGCGCGTGTGCACCGTTGGATGCGCCGCGATCGAATGGCAATCCACGTCCCTCACATCACACCCGTGCACCTATAGCTGGATTGGATTTATATGCGCTAAATGCCTAGAAAATGCACATAATCCCCTAAATATGGTAAATGAGCCCGGAAAAATGCCAAATTTGAACATGGTGATTTGCAGGGTGTATGTTCATCGTAGAAAACAACTCCAGGGCAAAGAACGAAGAAAATTTGGATTCCCCTTCAATCTTGAGGATTTCCCTTTCGAAAGCATGGAACTTCCTCGGTGATGGTTCAATTTATGAAGGGTGTGCATGACAACATAAGCCAGACCTTCTCAAATTTTTACCAAGGCATGGTGAGGTCATACCATGGCACCATGCCAGGCGTCATGTTTTTTAAGCATTTATTTCATTTTTTATAGTTGAAACCCAACAAACAGACATTTGTGGTTGACTATTGCCACACATTTCATGGAAATATCTGTCCATTCCTTGTAAAAGGCATGAGAATTTACTAAATGGCAAGAGTATGGTTTTCTAGGCCGTTCTTGTGGACCCTTTCATGCATCGATTGTTTGAACTTGAATTATGCACATTAATGCCTAGGAAATGCACATAATCCCCTAAATATGGCAAATGAACCCGGAAAAGAGCGAAATTTGAACACGGTGATTTGCAAGTTTGTATGTTCATCATAGAAAAAACTCGTGGACAAAGGACAAAGGAAATTTGGACCCCCCCTTCAATCTTGGTGATTTCCCCCTTGAAACCATGAAACTTCCTCGGTGATGGTTCGATTTAAGAAAGACACGCATCACGACATAAGGAAAACATTCGCTAAGTTTTACCAGGGCATGGTGAGGCCATACCATGGCACCAAGCCAGGTGTCATGTTTTCCAACCATGTGTTTCATTTTTTGTATAGTTGTTAACCGAGTAAATGACGTGTTTATGATTGACTATTGCCACACATTTCCTTGAAATATCTGCCCATTCCTTGTAAAAGGCATGAGAATGTGCTAAATAACATGAGCATGGTTTTCCAGACCGTTCTTGTGCACCTTTTCATGCACCGATTATTCAAATTTGAATTATGTCCATTAATGCCTAGAAAATGCACATAATCCCCTAAATATGGTAAATGAGCCCGGAAAAATGCCAAATTTGAACATCGTGATTTGCAGGGTGTATGTTCGTCGTAGAAAAAAAAACTCCATGGCAAAGAATGAAGAAAATTTGGATTCCCCTTCAATCTTGAGGATTTCCCTTTCGAAAGCATGGAACTTCCTCGGTGATGGTTCGATTTATGAAGGGCGTGCATGAGAACATAAGCCAAACCTTCTCAAATTTTTACCAAGGCATGCTGAGGTCATACCATGGCACCATGCCAGGCGTCATGTTTTTTAAGCATTTATTTCATTTTTTATAGTTGAAAACCCAACAAACAGACATTTGTGGTTAACTATTGCCACACATTTCATTGAAATATCTGTCCATTCCTTGTAAAAGGCATGAGAATTTACTAAATGGCACGAGCATGGTTTTCTAGGCCATTCTTGTGGACCCTTTCATGCATCTATTGTTTGAACTTGAATTATGTGCATTAATGCCTAGGAAATGCACATAATCCCCTAAATATGGCAAATGAACCCGGAAAAGTGCCAAATTTGAACACGGTGATTTGCAGGTTGTATGCTCATCATAGAAAAAAACTCGTGGACAAAGGACAAAGGAAATTTGGTTCCCCCTTCAATCTTGGTGATTTCCCCCTCGAAACCATGAAACTTCCTCGGATGATGGTTCATTTTATGAAAGGCGCGCATCACGACATAAGGAAAACATTCTCCAATTTTTACCAGGGGCATGGTGAGGCCATACCATGGCACCACACCATGCGTCATGTTTTCCAACCATGTGTATCATTTTTTGTATAGCACGAGCATGGTTTTCTGGACCGTTCTTGTGCACCTTTTCATGCACCGATTGTTCGAATTTGAATTATGTGCATAATTAACGCCAAGAGAATGCACACAATCCCCTAAATATGGTAAATGAGTTCGGAAAAATGTCAAATTTGAACACGTTTCATTTGAGGCGGAATGTTGATCGTTGGAAAAAAACTGAAAAACAAACTAGGACGGAAATTTGGATTCCCCTTCAATCTTGGTGATTTCCCTCTCGAAAGCATTGAACTTCCTCGGTGATGGTTCGATTTATGAAGGGCGTGCATGACGACATAAATCAAACCTTCTCAGCTTTTAACCAGGGATACGGTGAGGCCATACCATGCCACCATGCCAGCCGTCATGTTTTTCAAGCACATATTTCATTGTTCTATAGTTGATAACCCAGTAAATGACGCGTTTGTGGTTGACTCCATTGAAATCTCTGCCCATTCCTTGTAAAAGGCTTGATAAATTACTAAATACCATGAGTATGGTTTTTCCAGACCGTTCTTGTGCACCCTTTCATGCACCAAGTGTTTGAATTTGAATTACGTGCATTAATGCCTACAAAATGCACATAATCCCCTAAATATTGTAAATGAACCCGGAAAAGTGTCAAATTTGAACACGGTGATTAGCAGGGTTTATGTTCATCGTAGAAAAAAACTCATGGAAGAAAGACAAAGGAAATTTGGATTCCCATTCAATCTCGATGATTTACTATTGCACACGGTTCATCTCTGTCGCCTCTGCGAACCGTGTGTGTTCACTCACACATGCAAAAGGAAAAGAAAACCCTCGCCCACTTCGTCCCCACTCACTCGCCGCGGACTCCTCCGCAACTCTGCACCCTAAGCTCGATGGCTGTTAGCGGCGGCCGTAGGTCGCGCTCCAAACGGCACCGGATTTCGCCTCCACCGCTTTCCGCCGCCTATCTGCACCGACATTCTAGACTCTAGTCGACTGGGGTTTTCTGCGGGATTGGGCCGGGTATTTTTCTCATGGAGAAGGTAATCAACTTAATTAGCAAAATATTCACTTATCTCTTATCGCAGTCCGTCCGTCGCTGTTAATCAACCGGCGGAAATCGTCGTGGAATCATTTTTGTTCTAGCTGATTCGTGGGTGTTCATTCATGTGTGCACAGTGCGAGCACAAATCGGGCAACTGTGGTCGTGGCCAGTCGGAAACGAAGTTCTATCTCACCATTCCGGATGACTTCAGGGAGTGCTCGGTATGTTCAATCTCAACCTACCACGATCGGCATGGCCTAAATTTGTGAACATATATCGTCTGTTGCTACATTATCTATATATTTGCATCAAATCTTTGTTACATTATCTATTTTTAATTCTATCTTTTTGTACTTTGCTTGCATCTATATATGGATATGTTCTATCAGTTACTCCCATATTTGCATCTTGCTCGGTTATTTCAATATATCTAATTTATGATCTTAATTTTCATTTCAAGCAGTACATCCCTTGCTTTGCATGAACAGGAGTAGAAGGAAATCTTGGGCTTTACTTTGTTGATGACTCCCAGGATGTCATATTGACAACGCAACATGGGTTTACAATGACGGTTAGCGTAAAACTTGATAAAGATGGTCACTCCTATTTTAATGCGGACCTTTGGAGAAAAATGTCTAAGTGTTATGAACTGAAAGCTGGCAATAAAATTCTAGTGCGTGCACCACAACCTGGTCTAATTAACATGGAAGCTTACTTCCCCAACGTCATCAGCCAATCAAAGTCTGATCGAGGTTAGTGTCCTTTCAACTTTCTCCATGCTGTCATATTACTATTTAAGCAACTAATTGATCACTATTTAAGCAACCAATTGTGATATCATATTCTGACTCCGTTCCTAGGCAGTAACAAATTCTCTTTACCAATTTATGCGCACTATATATTCTTCTGCCATGTTCTGAATAAATAATACATTTCCACCTTTTAAGCAGGATATGTTGGATGCATAGTGAATGATCTGTATGATACTAAGCATACCAAATTTCACTGGACGGACTTGAAGCATGTCATAAACTTTGTTGATAATCTGACAGAGATAGCACAACGTATGAACGATGGATTTTGGATGGGATTAATTAGACCTATGGTGCACACACTGAACAAGACCAATTGTGTGCACAAAGCGCTTGTAAAAAGTCTTATTTTAATGTTGATGCTCATAAACTATATATATCTCAACGATATGTTACAATTGTTTTCTATTCTACATGTCAACAGCAATTGCCCCCTGTAGCCGTTCCTGGATCGATTTCCCAGCGTGGTCGAATTACACTTGTGCCTGCTAATAACGCCAAAGTGATTGCAAGGTACTGCATTTCCCGCACAAATGGAACCATTCAATTAACAAGTTCTCGCTTCTCGTGGCAATGCATCCATATTGGAAAATTGGAGACAATGTTCTACTCCTGCTCTACCAAGGCACAGGAGGGCTCTTCCTTTTCATTGACGAGATGCCGAGTCGCCGTGATCAAGCTGCTTCCAGTGGATAGTTGTGGTTGTTGGCCCTCAGCCTCTTAAAATGTGCTAGCTGTTACTATATATGTTAAGTATGTAGATATGGACCATATGGTTGTTGTCCCTTAGTCTCTTAAAATGTGATAGCTGTTACTATGTTAAGTATGTAGATATGGACCATATGGTTGTCAAAACCGTGTTACGAAGATCCTCCTTTTGTCGAATAGTGTAACCACTATATATATATGTGTGTGTGTGTGTGTGTGTGTGTGTGTGTGTGTGTTACTCAAATGATGTTACCCAAGTTCATAAATTTTCATGGAAAGTATAAGTATCGTACACAGTTCATTGAGTTTAAGCGTGTGCCCGATGTCCAGAAGGCATTTGCATATTAACTGTCCATATTGCAAATTCACACACATGTTCACATAAGGAAATGTATGTGTAACATACTAATCATCGCACATGAGTACTCGCAGATGCATCGTGTGCGATACTCCTAGCCACCGCAAGCAACTAGTTTGCATTTTTCAAAGTTTTTTGTACACACAGAATCACACACGAAGTAACTGTATTGACCGTCTGTGTTGTAATTTCCCATCGCAAACAGTTCATCCGAGTCGGCTATTTGCCACGTATCACACACATCTTGTTTACATGACTCGTTTGTGTTCTTTTGGCTCATCGCAAACAGTTCATCCATCTGAACTGTATGCTGCATATCACACACATCTTGTTAAGTTGAACCGTTTCTGTTGTGTTCCCTAATCGAAAACAGTTCGTCCGAGTTAACCGTATGCCGTATATCGCACACACATTGATATGGCTGCCCGTTTCCGTTGTTCTACCTCATCGCAAACAGTTCGAATGGATTAACCGTGTGTCTTGCATCGCACACACATTCTTATGGCTGCCCGTTTCTGTTGTTCTACCTCATCGCAGACAGTTTGAATGGATTAACCGTATGCCCTTCATCGCACACGCGACTAAAACCTGAACCGTGTTTGATGCATACATCATCGCAAACATTTTGCACCTTTTTTGACGGGTTTTTTACACCACCATTTGCGATTATTGCATCGCACACAATTTCGGCAAAGGGTCTCTGATCGTAGTGTCGCGTTAGCAGTCTCCTGCAGTAGTGAGTAGTGATACTATCAAATTATCGAACACATATCAAGTTCACATGATTACTTGCAACATGATTTCTCCCATGACCTCAAGAACAAAAGTAACTACTCACAAATAATAATCATACTCAAGATCAGAGGGTTATTAAATAGCATATTGGATCTAAACATATAATCTTCCACCAAATAAACCATATAGTAATCAACTACAAGATGTAATCAACACTACTAGTCACCCACAAGCACCAATATATAGTTCCGGTAACAAGATTGAACACAAGAGATGAACTAGGGTTTGAGATGAGATGGCGCTGTCGAAGATGTTGATGGAGATTGCCCTCCCCAACATGGGAGAGTTGTTGGTGATGATGACGACGATGATTTCCCCCTCCGGGAGGGAAGTTCCCCTGGCAGAATCGCTCCGCCGGAGGGCAAATGTGCTCCTGCCCAAGTTCCACCTCGAGACGGCGACGCTCCATCCCGAAAGTCCTCTCTTTATTTTTTTCTAGATCAAAATGACCTATATACCAGAAGATGGGCACCGGAGGTGGGCCTGGGTGAGCACAACCCAGCAGGGTGCGCCTGGGCTCCCTGGCGCGCCCAGGTGGGTTGTGCCCACCTGGTGGGCCCCCTCTAGTAGTTATTTGCTCCAATATTCCTCAAATATTCCATCAAAAATCTCCGTGAAGTTTCAGCTTGTTTGGAGTTGTGCACAATAGGTAGCCTGACATAGCTTTTCTAGGTCCAGATTTCTAGCTGCCGGAATTCTCCCTCTTTGTGTATACCTTGCATATTATGAGAGAAAAGGCATTAGAATTACTCCAAAAAGCATTATTATGGATAAAAACATTATAAATAATAGTAAGAAAACATGATGCAAAATGGACGTATCAGGGCCCGGGTGCCATGATTTCAGATCTGAACCGTTTATGTTATCACCATTATATCTATGTTCTAGATTCGATCTTGCAAGTAATAGTCACCTACCACGTGTTATGATCCGGCAACCCCGGAGTGACAATAGTCTGGAGCACTCCCGGTGATGACCGTAGTTTGAGGAGTTCATGTATTCACGGTGTGTTAATGCTTTGATCCGGTTCTCTATTAAAAGGAGGCCTTAATATCCCTTAGTTTCCAATAGGACCCCACTGCCACAGGAGGGTAGGACAAAAGATGTCATGCAAGTTCTTTCCATAAGCATGTATGACTATTTACGGAATACTTGCCTACATTATATTTATGAACTGGAGCTAGTGCCGTATCACCCTAGGTTATGGCTGTCACATGATGAATATCATCCAACAAGCCACCGATCCGATGCCTACGAATTTCCTTATGTTTATCTTGCTAAGTTACTACTACCATCGTTATTGTTGCACTTGTTACAAAATTACTGCTATCACTATTACCGTTACTATTGCTGTTGCTACTGCTATCAAACTATCATACTACTTTTCTACTAATCACTTTGTTGTAGATAATTAATCTCCAGGTGTGGTTGAATTGACAACTCAGCTACTAATACTTACAAATATTCTTTGGCTCCCCTTGTGTCGAATCTATAAATTTGGGTTGAATACTCTACCCTCGAAAACTGTTGCCATCCCCTATACTTGTGGGTTATCACATCTCTTCTGCTTCCGCGGCGCAGCTGGACTGGTCTGCTGCATCGACGGCGTGGCGAGACCTCTGTGCTGCTTCGGCAGCGTGGCGAGACCTCTGTGCTGCTACGGCCGCGCGGCAGGACATGTTGGTTGCTTTCGCAGCGAGGCGGGGCATCTCTCGTGCTTCCGCTTCCATGCTCGCCTCTCCCTGGTGGCAATCTCTCGACCCAGAACTCACGCTGGCCATGGCAGATGCAAGGGAACTATGATGAATGACTTGTTTGTTTTTATGGATGAGGAGTTGAGGAGGAATGTGCATTCATCTTGGAGTAGTATTTATAACCGAGTACTAATACGCTCCTAAGTGGGAAACCGTTTAGGTTTTGATCGATGTGAACAGGTTTGCAATTAAATATAGCGTGGTAGTAATTTGGAATGTGACGGGACGCAGGCTCAAAATTTATTGATGGTTCTAAGTGCGGCACTATTCCTGGAAGGTGTAACATGGGCACGTTTTCTCGGGCGCGTACGTGGCGTTTGCACCATAGGGTGCACCGCAATAGGCAATGTCAGCACACGTCTTGTTACAACAACTGTGCGTGCTTATTATTACCATCGTGCACGCTTCTTTTAATTAGAATATGTGCCCGTCTAGCGCACACACGTTGATCTGTCTAACTATTTCTGTTTGTTGTGGCTAATCACAAACAGTTCATCCGTGTGAAGTCTATGCCATCAATCGCAGACACTTTGATTTGGTTGACCGTTTCTGTTCTGTTGCCTAATCGCAAACAGTTAATCCTTCTGAAGCGTATGCCCTCAATCTCACACACCTTTACCTAGCTGCCCATTTATGTTGTTCCTCCTCATCACAAATAGTTAATCTGAGTGAACTGTATGCCGTATATCGCACAAGTGTTCATCTGGCTGCCCGTTTCTGTTCTTCTTCCTCATCGCAAATAGTTAATTGAACTGAACTGTACGCCCTGCATCACACACGCAACTAAAATAGGAACCATGTTTGATGCATCCGTCATCACAAATGTTTTGCACCTTTTTTGATGGTTTTTTACACCATCATTTGCGATTAATGCATCGCACACAGTTTCGTCGAAGGGTCTCTAATCTTAGTGTCGCGTTAGCAGCGTCCTGCAGTAGTGGTTTCATTAAGTTTAAAACTTGTTCTTTGTATATGGACTTCACTTTGGATTTCAATGATTTAAGTAACACCTTTCTAGATCGGCGCCATCACTGCTTCCTCGTAGTGCGCGCATAGGTTTCATCTTCTGACAGGATGAAATATTCAGTAGATTCGATAATCTTTTCCTGATCTTTGCATTTTGTTCACAGGCTTAACTGAAACTTCTACATCTCATGTAGTACATTCTTTTCTTAGTTTTACAGACAAGCTGTTCCAGAACCTTTCTGGTTTATTCTTATTTTAACTTGAGCCGAAGATTAAATAATCTTTATAAGGTGTATTTATCCTCCCACTTACTCTTTTAGCGAGAATTTTTTTCTCAATAAACATATATTCTGTTGAATTTTGTAAGAGGAACAAGAAAACTACAATTAATCATTTGGTCTAAAATATTCTATATCTCTTTATAGTTTTCATCAGACTTTTCGATGCTGCATCTGTTTAATGCATATTTTTGCTATTTCGTGACATAATCCCCAAAATTTTAATAAGAGCGCATCAGTAATAATAATTCCACAATTATTTAATTACTTGCTAAACTTATGACTTAGATATATCTCTTCATGATAGAAGAATTCTGAATATCTTTTATCATAATGATATTATATTTTCATCTTGAATTTCTTTGAACTTTTTCAAATATTTTAATCCTTATCAAGTAAATCATATTTACTCATAACTATGATGAAGATAGATATTCACCGCGCCCTGCTATATCCATCAGACTTTATACATCCCAATGTATTTGGTCAATCCAAAAAACTTTTATACTTCATCTTTATGAAGATCAATTATCCGACCAAGTAGTGCCACTCTAAAGTGGTTTACCAGTCTTCTCAAGACATTTCGCTTTTAAAGTTATAGATCAAAACCTTCAAGATTCATCATGAATAAACCATCACAAAATAGAGGTTTAATCAAAACCATATTCTCATAATAATCTGAACAACTATTGTTTAAAACTTATAAGAATATCCATTGCATAACCCATAGGATAATGCATTACATAACTTACAAAGAAAAATAACTATTATTTCAGTTCTAAGATAAATCTTGAAGGTAGACTAAAGACATGACTTTGATGGTCTCCGAGCAGTGATCCCATCACCATTCCTGATTGTTATCAGGACTTCACTTCTTCTCTCCTTGTGAGCTCTCTGTAGTCCCTGCATCAGTTTGCAAAATGAGAGCAACCGATCAGTATCAAATACTTATGACATATATAAATTTACAAGTAGAATAACATTAACTTCGTATAACGATTATACCTTTACCAGAAGAACCATTCTTCTTATCCGCCAAATACTGCTTGCAATTACGCTCTAGTGCCGCTTCTGCTTGTAGTAGAAACATTCAGTCTCTTTAGAGGCTCCGCCCTTGTTCTTCTTCTGAGAGTTGGTCTTACCGACTTCAATAGATTTCTTCTTCTTGGACTTCCCTTCTTGAAACTGGTGGTCTCTTTGACCATCAACACTGTCTTGTTCTTCTGCATTCTAGCTTCCACGGTTTTGAGCATAGCAAACAACTCATTTGCAATTTTCTCCATCCCATTCATGTAGTAATTCATGATAATGACATCGTAAGATGGGGGACTGAAGCAAGCACAATATCTGTACCGAGTGTCGGCGGAATTCCAAATTCCAGAGAAGTCAGTCTATCAACATAGCCAACAAGCTTTACTATATGCTCACTCATTTGGAACCCTCTTTCATCTTGCATTCAATCAAGGCCTTGGTTAATTCAAAACGTTCGGTCCTTGCCTATTTCTTGTACAGAACTTCCACTGACACAATTACGAATTGAGCAGTGGATTGTTCAAAATGCTTCTTTAGTTCAGGATGCATGCAATTTAACATGAGATACTGGACTGAATCATAGTCACCACTACAAGCAGTGTAAGAAGAAACTTCTTCTGGTGTTGCATCTTTTCCGAGAGCATCACCTAGGGGCTGATCCAGCACATACTCAGCACTCCTGAGAACAAATCTTAGGTTCCGGATCCAATCTGCATAGTTTCCACCATCAGCGGCCAACTGTTCTTTCTCTAACATGGGGGCTATGTTGAACATATTGCAAGCCATTGATCTACAACGATAGACACAAAATACATTTACACAGTTTCATAATTAAACCTTGCACTAAGTTTGTTGATATAACAATATATAAAGTGCACTCCCACTCAAATCAATATCTCTCATAATTAATAGTGAGTGACTCAAGATCCAAATCTAGTTCTCAGCCATGTGGACATCACTGAGGATGAGAATTTTGGACGGCGGGCAAAATATTGCCGATCATATCACCATATGACTCTTGTTCATCTTTCGATGCTTTGTGCTCCGAGCTCAGAACGATTCTCCTAGAACTTCAAGGCAACCGAGTGCGATCTGCCAAAATGGTGTGACAAGTCCTGTCTTACACCTCACGTCTCGTTTGTACTCATGTGGACATGACGCACTCCGGAGTGTTACATGTTATAGACGGTTGCAACACTGGGAAGAGCACGTTTTAACTTGATATTAACTGTGAGAGATCACCCTAATAATTGTCTACTACACAATCAAAGGGTGCAAACAACAAAGGGATAAACATCTCAAGCAGTTCATAAAAGCATGATATGGTGTAGCCGTGGGCGCTGATACGTCCATTTTGCATCATGTTTTCCTACTGTTATTTATGAAGTTTTTATGCATAATAATGCCTTTTGGAGTAATTCTAATGCCTTTTCTCTCATAGTATACAGGGTACACACAAAGAGGGAGAATTCCGGCAGCTGGAAATCTGGACCTGGAAAAGCTACGTTAGGCTACCTATTCTGCACAACTCCAAATAAACTGAAACTTCACGGAGAATTTTTATGTAATATATGAGGAATATTGGAGCAAATAAGTACCAGAGGGGGCCCACCAGGTGGGCACAACCCACCTGGGCGCGCCAGGGAGCCCAGGCGCGCCCTGGTGGGTCGTGCTCACCCAGGCCCACCTCCGGTGCCCATCTTCTGGTATATAGGTAATTTTGATCTAGAAAAATAAGGAGAGGACATTTGGGACAGAGCGCCGCCGTCCTGAGGTGGAACTTGGGCAGGAGAACTTTTGCCCTCCGGCGGAGCGATTCCGTCGGGGGAACTTCCCTCCCGGAGGGGGAAATCATTGTCATCATCATCACCAACAACTCTCCCATCTTGGGGAGGGAAATCTCCATCAACATATTCAATAGCACCATCTCATATCAAACCCTAGTTCATCTCTTGTGTTCAATCTTTGTACCGGAACTATAGATTGGTGCTTGGGTGACTAGTAGTGTTGATTACATCTTGTAGTTAATTACTATATGGTTTATTTGGTGGAAGATTATATGTTCAGATCCAATATGCTATTTAATACCCCTTTGATCTTGAGCATGATTATCATTTGTGAGTAGTTACTTTTGTTCTTGAGGTCACAGGAGAAATCATGTTGCAAGTAATCATGTGAACTTGATATGTGTTCAATACTTTGAAAGTATGTATGGTGTGATTCCCTTAGTGGTGTCATGTGAACGTCGACTACATGACACTTCACCATATTTGGGCCTAAGGGAATGCATTGTGGAGTAGTTATTAGATGATGGGTTGCGAGAGTGACAGAAGCTTAAACGATAGTTTATGCGCTATTCCGTAAGGGACCGATTGGATCCAAAAGTTTAATGCTATGGTTAGAATTTATTCTTAATACTTTTCTCGTAGTTGCGGACGCTTGCGAGGGGGTTAATCATAAGTAGGAGGCTTGTTCGAGTAAGAACAACACCTAAGCACCGATCCACCGACATATCAAATTATCAAAGTAGCGAACACGAATCGAATCAACATGATGAAAGTGACTAGATGAAATTCCCGTGTACCCTCAAGAGCGCTTTGCCTATTATAAGAGACCGTTTTGGCCTGTCCTTTGCCCCAAAAGGATTGGGCTACCTTGCTGCACTTTTGTTACTACTATCATTACTTGCTCGTTAGAAATCATCTTTCTATCAAACTACTTTGTTACTTACAATTTCAGCACTTGCGGACATTACCTTGCTGAAAACCACTTGTCATTTCCTTCTGCTCCTCGTTGGGTTCGACACTCTTACTTATCAAAAAGAGCTACAATTGATGCCCTATACTTGTGGGTCATCGAGGCTATTTTCTGGTGCCGTTGCCGGGGAGTGAAGCGCCTTTGGTAAGGAAACATTTATATAGTGTGCTAAAATTTATTGTCACTTGTTACTATGGAAAACAATCCTTTGAGGGGTTTGTTCGGGGTATCTTCACCTCGACCGGAACCATAATTAGCTACGCCTCAACCTACTGCACCTGCTGAAAATATTGAATATGAAATTCCTTCAGGTATGATAGAACAACTGCTATCTAATCCTTATGCAAGAGACGGAGCCGAACATCCTATTATGCACTTGATATATGTGGAACAAATTTGTGGATTGTTTAAGCTTGCAGGTTTACCCGGAGATGAAGTTATGAAAAAGGTTTTCCCTTTATCTTTGAAGGGAAAAGCATTGGCATGGTATAGGCTATGCGTTGATATTGGATCTTGGAATTGGAATCGATTGAAATTGGAGTTCCACCAAAAATTTTATCCTATGCATCTCGTTCATCGTGATTGGAATTATATATATAATTTTTGGCCTCGTGAAGGAGAAAGTATTGCTCTAGCTTTGCGGAGGCTTAAGTCAATGTTATATTCATGCCCCAGTCATGAGCTCTCAAGAGAAATTATTATCCAGAATTTTTATGCTCGGCTTTCTCATAATGATCGATCCATGCTTGACACTTCCTGTGTTGGTTCTTTTATGAAGAAGACTATTGAATTCCAGTGGGATCTTTTGGAAAGAATTAAATGCAACTCTGAAGATTGGGAACTCTGCGAAGGTAAAGAATCAGGTATTAAGCTTATGTATGATTGTGTTAAATCTTTTATGAATACCGATGCTTTTCAAAAGTTTAGCACTAAATATGGACTTGACTCTGAGATAGTAGCCTCCTTTTGTGAATCATTTGCTACTCATGTTGATCTCCCCAAGGAGAAGTGGTTTAAATATCACCCACCTATTAAAGAAGAAATTAAAGAACATGTACTAGCTAAAGAAGAAACTATACTTTATAATGTTGATCCAGTTGTTCCTCCTGCTTATATTGAGAAACCACCTTTCCCTGTTAGGATAAAGGAACATGCTAAAGTATCGAGTATGGTCAACAAAATTTATATTAGAACACCTAAACCTGATGAACGAATCAAATCAGAACCTAGTGTTGCTATGGTTAAAGATCTCTTGGAAGAAGATACAGACGGGCATGTCATTTATTTCTGTAATGAAGCTACTACAATTCTCGAACCTGATAAAATAGATAATCATAGACCCATTGTTGGCATGCCTGTTGTCTCAGTTAAAATAGGAGATCACTGTTATCATGGTTTATGCGACATAGGTGCTAGCATAAGTGCTATTCCTTACACCTATCAAGAAATTATGAATGACATAGCACCAGCAGAAATAGAAGGCATAGATGTTACTATTAAACTTGCTAATAGAGATACTATTTCACCAATTGAGATTATTAGAGATGTTGAAGTATTGTGTGGGAAAATAAAATACCCTACTGATTTTCTTGTTCTTGGTTCCCCACAAGATGACTTTTGTCCCATTATCTTTGGTAGACCTTTCTTGAACACCGTTAATGCTAAAATAGATTGTAAGAAACAAACTGTCGATTTCAGCTTTGGTGATGAGTCTCATGAGTTTAATTTTTCCAAGTTTAATAGAAAGCTTCATTAAAAGAATTGCCTAGTAAGGATGAAATAATTCATCCTGCTTATATTGTTGTACCTCCTACTGATCCACTAGAACAATATCTGCTAGACCATGAAAATGATCTACATATGCATGAAAGAAATGAAATAGATAAGATTTTCTTTGAACAACGTCCTCTGCTTAAACACAATTTTCCTATTGAAACTCTAGGAGGTCCTCCTCCACCTAAAGGTGATCCTGTGTTTGAATTAAAACAATTGCCAGACACTTTGAAATATGCTTATCTTGATGAAAAGAAAATATATCCTGTTATTATTAGTGCTAACCTTTCAGAACATGAAGAAGAAAGATTATTGAAAGTTCTAAGGAAGCACCGAGCTGCTATTGGATATACTCTTGATGATTTAAAGGGCATTAGTCCCACTCTATGTCAGCACAAGATTAATATGGAAACTGATGCTAAACCCGTTGTTGATCACCAACGTCGGTTAAATCCGAAGATGAAAGAAGTGATAAGAATATAGATATTAAAACTTCTGGAAGCAGGTATAATCTATCCTATAGCTGATAGTAGATGGGTAAGTCCTGTTCATTGTGTTCCTAAGAAAGGAGGTATTACCGTTGTTCCTAATGTTAAGAATGAACTTATTCCACAAAGAATTGTTACATGCTATAGAATGGTAATTGATTTTAGAAAATTAAACAAAGAAACTAGAAAAGATCATTACCCTCTCCCTTTAATTGATCAAATGCTAGAAAGATTATCCAAGCACACGCACTTTTGCTTCCTTGATGGATATTTTGGTTTTTCACAAATATCTGTTTCTCAACCTGATCAAGAAAAAACCACTTTCACTTATCCCTTTGGAACTTATGCTTATAGACGTATGTCTTTTGGTTTATGCAATGCACTTGCTACCTTTCAAAGATGTATGACTGCTATATTCTCTGATTTTTGTGAAAAGATTGTTGAGGTTTTCATGGATGACTTCTCTGTTTATGGGAAGTCTTTTGATGATTGCTTAAGCAATCTTGATCGAGTTTTGCAGAGATGCGAGCAAACAAATCTTGTCTTGAATTGGGAGAAGTGCCACTTTATGGTTAATGAAGGTGTTGTTTTGGGCCATAAAATTTCTGAAAGAGGTATTGAAGCGGACAAAGCTAAGGTTGATGCATTGAGAAAATGCCATATCCTAAAGATATCAAAGGTATTCGTAGTTTCCTAGGTCATGCTGGTTTCTATAGGAGATTTATCAAAGACTTCTCCAAAATTTCTAGGCCTCTTAAAAATCTTTTGCAAAAGGATGTTCCTTTTGTTTTTGATGATGATTGTTTAGAGGCCTTCGAAACACTCAAGAAAGCCTTAATTTCTGCACCTATTGTTCAAGCACCTGATTGGAACTTGCCTTTTAAAATTATGTGTGATGCTAGTGATTATGCTATTGGTGCTGTTCTAGGACAAAGAGTTGATAAGAAATTGAATGTTATTCATTATGCTAGTAAAACTCTAGACAGTGCACAATAGAATTATGCAACTACTAAAAAGAATTCCTAATAGTAGTGTTTACTTGTGATAAATTTAGATCTGACATTGTTGATTCAAAAGTAATTGTTCACACCGATCATGCTGCTATTAAATATCTTATGGAAAAGAAAGATGCTAAACCTAGACTTATTCGATGGGTTCTCTTACTACAAGAATTTGATTTACATATTACAGATAGGAAAGGAGCTGAGGACCCAGTAGCTGATAACTTGTCTAGGCTTGAAAATGTGCTTGATGACCCACTACCTATTGATGATAGCTTTCCTGATGAGCAGTTAGCTACAATAAATGTTTTGAATAATACTCCTTGGTATGCTGATTATGCTAATTACATTGTTGCTAAATATTTACCACCTAGCTTTACTTACCAACAAAAGAAAAATTCTTCTATGATTTAAGACACTACTTTTGGGATGACCCACTTCTTTATAAAGGAGTAGATGGTATTATTAGACGTTGTGTACCTGAGTGATACGTCTCCAACGTATCTATAATTTATGAAGTATTCATGCCATGTTTACAATAGTTTTACATGATTTTGGTATGATTTGATTAGAACTAACCCGGACTGACGTTGTTTTCAGGAGAACTACCGTGGTGTTGTTTTTGTGCAGAAATAAAAGTTCTCGGAATGCGATGAAAAAATCAACGGATAATTTTTCCGCAAAATATAAAAAATACTAGAGAAAAAAGAGAGGGCCAGAGGTAGAAGAAGAGACTGACAGTGGACCCCGGGTCCACCTGTCAGCCAGAGAGAGCACTGTGCTCTCGGGTACGACCAGCGTATTTTAGTAATTTAGAATTTTATTCTAAATTTACTGCAACCAAAGTAGAAATATCTCGTTTTCCCCAACCGTGGATTTTTCCACGCGGCGCCAGTATTCCACACTGTAGTTTTACACCAATTATTGCCCTCTCACTATAGATACATTTTATTGCATAGGTAGGAAGATTTTTTTCGGCAAGAGCAATGTTTGTTGCAAACAGCTTTTAGCAAATCTCGAGGACGAGATTTTTCTTAAGGGGGGTAGTGTTGTAACACTCCAAAATTTTGACCTGGTTTTATTAATTAAAATTTTGCGAGGAAATTCAATTTTTATTTTCTGAATTTATCTTTTGATTTCAGAACCTCTCTTTTCTTTGATATTGTGAAGTTTTTACCCCAAGTGCAAACCTTCAAAAATATTGTTGGACTTGTATATCTTCCCAAGACCATTTCTTTTTATCAGTGGAATCATTTCTACAATTATTTTTCCTGATGCTTTATTTCTCCAAAAATGATTTTTCATAAGTTCCAGAGCTCTATTTGCACTACAACCCTTTCAGAAAATTCTTGAAAATTTCAACCAAAATTTGGGGATGTCATGTGATGTTTCCACATCACTTTTATGCAAAAATATCTTTTTGAGCTCTACACCAAAGTTTCAAATCTGGTCCAGTTGGTAATTTTGCACTACAACCTATTTAAATATTTCTTTAAAAATTCTTCCAAGTGTTTGGAGATGTCAGTAGATGCATATAATTCAACTTCATGCAAAAACCCATGAGTGTTCTTTGACAAATTTGAGCAAATCATCCTCTTTTGCTCTCTGGTCCAGTTTGGCTTTTTCTACTGCGACCCTAAATTATTTTGCTCTAGTGCCCATGAGTTTTTTCCTGCTTGTAGTCCTCCCTACAAAACCCTTAAGTCCAGGAGAGTGGACCCATTGGAGTATTTTTGGTTCATGCAATCACAGCCTTCAGTTTCTGTCCAGATTTTTTCTCAAAAACTTGCACTAACAAGTTTTTGTTTTTGGCAAACTAGCCTTGCCACCATCACCTACACCTAAAGTGACTAGGATCTGGAGATTTTGGCCACCCCAAGAATTGCCTAGTTGCCCTTAGCATTTTGCCAAACACTTTGTGTGCATGGCCAAATTTGGCATGATTTTTAGTTGGCATTGTGAACTTGATCCTCTGACCTAACTAACTTGTCCACTAAGCTCCTAGATGACTCTAACCTACACCTGTTAACTACCAGCCTCGCTCAAGCCCTCTAACACACGATGGCATTGCGTCGAGCACCTGGCGTGCGTACTCTGGGCGCGGCCAGAGCGCGCGTTTTGCACGTGCATCCGCCCGAGTCGCCGCGTCTGGCCCCTGGCCTTTGCTCGCCCGCAGGGCCACGCCCTGCCCTCGCCCGCTCGCCAGAACACTCCAAGCCACCCTGGCGCCCTACAACGCCGCCGTCAGAGCTCCCTTGGCGGCACACCGGCGTCCACCGCAGGCTCCTGCCATGGACGGCGCCGCCCGAGCCACTCCAGCGCGCCAGCTGCCCCTGGAACAGCTCAAGCTTATCCCCTCACTCTGCCAGACCCCGCCAGCCAACGCCACGCGCCCCTGGCTACAGAACGGCGGTCGCCGGCGTTCTTATCCCTGGCCGCCGCGGAACCGACCTTGACCGCTATAAATAGGGACCCCCGAGCTCCTCCAAACCCCCAGGCAACCTCAAGCCATCCACATAGCACTCCCGTAGCCAGCAATCGACGGGGGAGGGCCTTCTTCCTCGTCTCTGGCCAGCTCGGCCGCCGCCACGCTCCGGTGCCTTGCGTCGCGAGCAGAACCTTCCCGGTCCATCCAGTGCCGCCATTCGACTCTCCTAGACCTTGCGGAGCCATCCCACCTCTCAAACACGATCGGGGACCACCGTAGCTCTAGTCCCCAATTGCTCCCGAAACCACCGTCCGCCGCGGAGCTCGCCGCCGGTGACCCCCTCCACCCCCGCCAGCCTATCAACCACTGGGAGGACCGCCCTGGACCAGCGGATCCATCCCCGCCCTCAGAATCCCACGGGGAGCCGTCGTTCGTCGACGGCGATCGCCGGAGCCCCGCCACCGCTCGGCCAGAGGAGAAGGAGGCGCGGGCGACTGGTCAAACCTGACCAGTTGGCCCAAGGGACCCACTGTCAGTGACCCACGAGTCGACCCACGCTCGCTTAAGTGGAAACGCATTCCACCGAATACGCCTTCGCTAGGGGAAAGCGTAAGCCCCCGAACCGTTTTTTTTCTGTTTTATTTTAAAAACAGATTTTTGACTAAACTTTGACTGGCTATAACTTTTTAAATATAAGTCCAATTGACTTGATTCTTTTTCTGTTGTTTCTCAAATTCTGTCTAGTTTATTTTCATATTTATTTGAAAAACTTTCAAACAACTTTTCTGTACTGTTTTTAAACTATGCATTGATTTGAATATTTTCAAAAATAGGATTTTGAAGAAGAAGGCAACCTTCAAAAAATGCACCCCCACGTGCATACACTTGAAGGCAAGCATTCTGAACCCTGGCATAATATTTTTGTGTGTTGTTTGATACGGTTACAACACCACCTTGACATGGACCATTCGTTATTTTATGTGACGATATGATCATACGCATGAAGTGCATAATGAAGATTCTTTGCTGTTAGAAAGGGATATGCTTGTGATAGTAATCATCTTCGTATGCCTTTCATGCCTACCGGAAGGAAGCCGGGAAAGTCTCTGTCTTGGGTAGACACGAGCTTGTCTCTAGTTCCTCGTCAGGACGGTTGTGTCCGGTATGGCATGATGAGGTATCATGAGTGGTGAATTCTGTCTGTTGGTTGAAATATATTTGTTATGCTAATCATGCAGGAAATACTTAAACCTCCTGAGTCGACCATAGATCAAGTCTTGTTCCAGTAACCCCCATAATTGTTTCGTACCACCACTTGTCCCTGCCGCAGGTAGGGTACGGTTCAGTAAGTTGTCAACCCCTTACAAAGCACACACCATACAGAGAGGCCATGGTGGAAGATACCGGAGGCATCCGGTAGGCATGCCACCTGGTCCGGGGGCATGGGTGTTTCCGGTTGGAGCCGAGGGGGGTAGCTCCCCTAGTTTGCGCGCGTTATAAATTTTGTGATCCCATGCTAACTCGAGGTTGTAGCCTCCCCACTTAGAGTTTTGCTTAATGGGTGTCATGGTTGATTCCAGACACCGGTAAGTTAGGCTGGTGTGTGCGGTCAGGTGTGTTCTCAATTAAAAGACCGTAGACGGAATTAGTCCCGATGGACTAAAGGAATCCGTTACTCGTGGGTAAAGAGTACACCCTCTGCAGAGGTTAAATCTATTCGAATAGCCGTGTCCATGGGTAAGGACTACAGTCTGAGATGGGTCAAGTGTCGGTCTTAGTGTCGGTCTTAGTGTCGGTCTTAGGAGAAAAAATTGCTAAACCAGAACATGGATCATGACTTGTGACTCATGATGATTATGATCACTATTATTATGGACTAACCATTTACATTATTTGAATTATTTAGTATCCCTGGGACGGTTCTACCTCCTGGATATTCACAGTGATTATTCTTATATAAGCCCTTTATGTGGTGTCGCATAGACGCCCGACTGTGGCATGCTTGTTATTTAAATTATTTATAAGCCCTTTATGTGGTGTCGCTCAGACGCCCGACTGTGGCATGCTTGTTATTTAAATTATTTATAAGCCCTTTATGTGGTGTCGCTCAAACGCCCGACTGTGGCATGCTTGTTATTTAAATTATTTATAAGCCCTTTATGAGGTGTCGCATAGACGCCCGACTGTGGCATGCTTGTTATTTCTTTTATTTATAAGCCCTTTATGTGGTGTCGCTCAGACGCCCGACTGAGGCATGATTTATATTATTATCCTTTTGAGGCGTCGCTTCAGACACCCGATCGGTGCATTCTATTTCTACTCTCTGATTGCATACTCGTGTTTCATATAAACAACCTGCTTGCGTGCATCATGGATTTTTATTTCGTGACTGACGTTATGATCATAGAATATTTTGGAGCATGATTATCCCTTGCTATATTATACCAGTGTTCATAATGTTTGCGAGTACATTCAAAAGTACTCACTGGCTTGTCCCTGGCTATTGTCTTGGCCAGATTTCTTGCGTGGAGAGGACCGTTGCGACAACAGCCCCGGAACCCATGCAAAGGTGATAGCAGCCTCGCGAAGATAGGAGTTATCCTGGTCAGCTGTTCCTGTGGGAAATGGAGTCCCATAGACGCAGATGAACAACGAACCGCTTCCGCCATCAGCCACTAGAAACCAGTTGTTGTACTTATAGGCCAGAATGGTCTTGTACTACATATTATGTACTTTGCTTGGAATTTCTGTATCAAGTTGGTGCCTCATCAGCTAACAGTAATCCTGGGGCTGGTGAGCACAAGGGCCATTTTCTGGGAAATTAATATCCCGAAAACCCGATCCTGACAAACTTGGTATCAGAGCCAGGCTGACCATTGGCTAATCCTATCCTAGCCAGGTCAATAAACCTAGGTTAACCGACCCCACCAGACCTTAACCTAACCCCGGCCAAGCTTCCCGTGTAAGATAGCCACACAGTGACCCCGACGCTTTTGGCAGTCGGTGCCCAACCTATCAGCCTAGCCTGTCGATCACGCGCCAGTTACCGACACCTAATTTGTCTCATTTGCAAGCGTGTGAAGGAAGACTCCGTCCCCTTTTCTATAAAAAGGGCACGCTAGCCTCAACACAGCACAGCACAGCCTCTACCCCGAACCAAGCTAAAATGCCTGGACCCATTGTTCACAATGAGACCACAGCAACCAACCTTGGAGGTTTTGTGACCGTGCTCGCAAACCTCACCCGCCGTGCCTATGCATTAGAAGAGCCCCCAGAATATGTTGTGTACCAAGGACCCATGAGCAGTGAGAGCCGTCAATTCTGGGCCATTGTACACATCTATGGTAGGGGTCTATCGCCAGAACGCCCCTACAGGTTCACTGGAAGGACAACTTCCTTTGAGCCACAAGCCATCCAGCTAGCAGCTCGAGAAGCTATAGTTCAACTCTGACACTTGTCGCCCAGAGTTAACTGTCGCTCGTTCTACTACTACCCTAGCCGTGACGGGTATGGTAAGCCGCCCCAAGTTGCCAACGGAGATCACGAGACGGATCCTGCATTGTTGCATCTGGTGCGCTATGTAAGTGCACTAGAGGAACTGTTCGATCAGATCACCCTTGATCTGATCGCAGCTCGTGGAGAACTGGTTCGCCGAGCCCCGGCAAGAGGAGAAGATGAGGCCGACGCCGACAACCCAGTCGTGCTATTCGGACAGCCGATCGAGTCCTTGAGGTCTACCCCAACCATCGACCAAAATACTTTGGTGTCCCCAGAAGTGCTTCGTCACCTTTTGGGAACACGCTCCAACGGGATTGTGGCCAACAACCCCCGCGATGGTCATCATCGCTACCCCGACCCTGCAGCCCCTCAACCTCATCCAGCTAATCCCGATGGTGAAACCCGTGGAGAAGCCTCGACGTCCACAAGGCATGCCCGCCTAGATATGAACGAAGTAGACTAAGTCACTCGAGTAGTACCAAGCCTTAGTATTTCTACGCCTTGTAATTGTGTGATCCTGTACCACCATAATTTAATGATGTCTGCTTGTGCGCCCCTATTTTTGAATAGTAGCCATGCATAAGCACGTCAGCGTACAATTGCAATTTTAAATTCCGGGCGCAGCTACCAAAACCACCCCGACGACACCCACAGCAATGCGTCACATTTATGAGATATGTGTATCTGTGGCTTTGACCCCAACCCCATAGAGCAGAACCGACAAACTAGTTACCCTTCACCACGGTAAATAACCCAGCCCCAATGCTATATAAAAGGCCACCTCGTGACCTTGCCAAGTACCCCTCACCTTGTGCACAACACTCGCAACCATTTCTTTGCCATGCCGACCCCCAGTATTTATCTGAGAACTCCAGACGCAACCCCGGGTAGTTTTGTTAAAATATTGTGGGACTTTACCTGCAGTACCATGAGTGCTATCCATCCACCCCAGTACGAGTTGCTCAAATCGAGGATCACCCCATCCACCTCGAAATATTGGGCAGTGGTGCACATCCCTCCCGCAAACCCAAACCAAGACCCAACGGAAGTCTCCTTTGTGGGGAAATCCATGCCGACTCCGCAAATGGCCATAGAAGCTGCTGCGTACGAAGCTGTCGGGTGGTTGGTGCGACATATGCCAAGGGATGGCTTATCATTGTGGGACCCAATAAAACATCGCCGGTGCCTGGAAACGGGATGAGGCGAAGACATGCACGCCGGCGAATCTTACCCAGGTTCGGGGCTCTCCGAGGAGATAACACCCCTAGTCCTGCTCTGCGGGGTCTCCGCATGATCACTAGATCGATAAAGAGTAGCTACAATCGCTCCTAGAGCTGTTGGGATCAAGGGAGAAGAAGAACAAGGCTAGCTCTTGCTTCTCTCTATCTATGGTGTGTGTGTGTGTGCTATGCTTGGAAGCAAAACATGCAGAGGTGCGAACCCTTTGCATGGGTGCTCCGGGGGGTTTATATAGGCCTACCCCCCGGGGGTACAATGGTAATCCGACTGGGACCTGGCCCCAGCCGCCAGTGTCTACGCCTGCCGCTTCTCCGCCGGCTGGTGGGTCCCGCCGGCTGCCGGCTCCTCGGTCGATAGGCCGGCCCCACTGCCTAGGGTCTTGTCGGCGGCTGCTTACTGTAGCCGCGCCTCTGATGACGAGGGCTTTGTCAAGGTAAGCGTGGCTACAGTGATCCACATCGGGGGCTATAACTGTAGCCTCACCTCGTCTTGTCTCCTTAATGGGGCTCCTGCTTCGAGGAAGGGAGTCGCCGGCTTCTGGAGGCCGACTATGCTCCTGGCCGACTAGGAAAAGCCGGGCCGCCTTCACGCCTCTCTCTGGCTGAAGGGGCCCGCAGTCCTTGGGCCGTACAGGAGTGGGTCGTGGATGACGTCGTAGCTGGCGGGGCTACAGTGCCCGGCCGCACGTGGGACATCCCCCCCCCCCCGTACGGCCTCCTGTAGCCATGCCCGCCTCGGGCTTAGGGGGTCGTGGGCCGCACTGTGGCCACACCCCGTCATGTCGCCGTTATGTAGGAGTGGTTGTGGTCTTGGCCGGCTTCTAGGAGTCGGCGTCCTTCTTGGCCGGCTTCTTGGAGTCGGTGAGGCTAGGTCGCCTTCCGGGAGTCGGCTTTAGTGGTAGCCGGCCGGGGAAGGCGGCCCAAATGCTTGGAGTGCTTGAAGACCCAAAGGTCTGATAAATTTTCTAAAGAGCCAGGGGTAGTCGGTTAGGCTACCCGTGGCCAATTACTCCGACAGAAGCGCTTGCTCGTCTTCGATTCGTGGTACCCTATGCCAGCGAACGAGGGTATTATTACTTTCCGAGTCGTGCAGCATCCGGAGAAGTAGCATCTTTTCCCGGTGGACGAATCGAAAGAGACCCGGTACTGGCCAACCTTGCCCAGTATGTTATCGCTCAAGAACGTTTGACTCAGCGGGTAATGGGTTATCTCCAGAGCCTCGCTGATTTAAATCCTCATATCGCCATTGGCAGACCACTGAGGCCCGACCAGGAGAGACGCATTCATCGGCTAGTCAATCCGCTTCCCCTGATAGAAGAAGAGTGTCCCCCAGTACCAGAGACGTTTTCTCAGGACCCTGTCCATTTACCGTTTTCATTGTAGACGTCACCGCTATGTTTATTATCCCAGCAGTTATTTATGTGTTGCACTTATGCATGGTATCCTAAATTTGTGCGGCGGGCCAAATATTTGGTTTCAATTATGTGAGTAGTTTTACTGCTATTAATTTTGATTTAACTAATTTTCACTCGCGATAGATTCTGAAGTGAGGCTTTCCCTGAGTTGCTGCGGCGTATACCTCTTCACGACATAGATTTTTATTCCACGCAGCACCATAACAGCAGACTCACAACCACAACCACTCGACCACGTGCGCTAATTACAAATCCTCGTGCACATTTTGCACCTAACTGATCACACCCAAGCACACCATAGTCTCAGTAGGAGAGATTTGTAAGTAATTTATTCGGGTGCAAGTGGCCTCCCGCACACTGATAGCAGTTAGCACTCGATGCCGCACTTAATCCTCGTGATCACCGCCGCCGCGGAGAGCCAACACTCGAGCGGCAGCATCACGACGATCATCAAGGATCATCGCGCACAGGAGCACGGAGAACCCCAGCAATGCCGCGAACCCTCCGCACACCAGGATCAAGTACCAGTCCGGCATCACCTCCGCCATTAGAGCCTCGTCTCGAGCTCCTGCAAACAGAAATGGAGGAGAATGAAGGAGAAGGAAAAGCGAGGCCAGGTGTGAGGAAGAAGAAAGGAGCACCGCGATCATTTTTATAGCTCGAGATCGGTGTACGGTGGGCGAGGTCCACCAGCGCCGCTCGTCGCTCGATCGCCGGTGTTCGGAGGCGAATCCGCGAGCAGTGCCGACAATGCACTGGCCCGCGAGGTGAGTGCACGCTGCACCGGCAGCTAGCACGCCGTGCACTACCGCAGTACGGCCTAGATGCCCTACGCGCTAGACGTCGCCGGTGGAGAAAGTGCGGGAAAGCACGCGAGAGAGAGAAAGAAGAGAGGGCCAGAGGTAGAAGAAGAGACTGACAGTGGACCCCGGGTCCACCTGTCAGCCAGAGAGAGCACTGTGCTCTCGGGTACGACCAGCGTATTTTAGTAATTTAGAATTTTATTCTAAATTTACTGCAACCAAAGTAGAAATATCTCGTTTTCCCCAACCGTAGATTTTTCCACGCGGCGCCAGTATTCCACACTGTAGTTTTACACCACTTATTGCCCTCTCACTGTAGATACATTTTATTGCATAAGTAGGAAGATTTTTTTGGTAAGAGCAATGTTTGTTCAAAACAGCTTTTAGCAAATCTCGAGGACGAGATTTTTCTTAAGGGGGGTAGTGTTGTAACACCCCAAAATTTTGACCTGGTTATATTAATTAAAATTTTGCCAGGAAATTCAATTTTTATTTTCTGAATTTATCTTTTGATTTCAGAACCTCTCTTTTCTTTGATATTGTGAAGTTTTTACCCCAAGTGCAAACCTTCAAAAATATTGTTGGACATGTATATCTTCCCAAGACCATTTCTTTTTATCAGTGGAATCATTTCTACAATTATTTTTCCTGATGCTTTATTTCTCCAAAAATGATTTTTCATAAGTTCCAGAGCTCTATTTGCACTACAACCCTTTCAGAAAATTCTTGAAAATTTCAACCAAAATTTGGGGATGTCATGTGATGTTTCCACATCACTTTTATGCAAAAATATCTTTTGGTCATTGGAGATTTTGAGCTCTACACCAAAGTTTCAAATCTGGTCCAGTTGGTAATTTTGCACTACAACCTATTTAAATATTTCTTTAAAAATTCTTCCAAGTGTTTGGAGATGTCAGTAGATGCATATAATTCAACTTCATGCAAAAACCCATGAGTGTTCTTTGACAAATTTGAGCAAATCATCCTCTTTTGCTCTCTGGTCCAGTTTGGCTTTTTCTACTGCAACCCTAAATTATTTTGCTCTAGTGCCCATGAGTTTTTTCCTGCTTGTAGTCCTCCCTACAAAACCCTTAAGTCCAGGAGAGTGGACCCATTGGAGTATTTTTGGTTCATGCAATCACAGCCTTCAGTTTCTGTCCAGATTTTTTCTCAAAAACTTGCACTAACAAGTTTTTGTTTTTGGCAAACTAACCTTGCCACCATCACCTACACCTAAAGAGACTAGGATCTGGAGATTTTGGCCACCCCAAGAATTGCATAGTTGCCCTTAGCATTTTGTCAAACACTTTGTGTGCATGGCCAAATTTGGCATGATTTTTAGTTGGCATTGTGAACTTGATCCTCTGACCTAACTAACTTGTCCACTAAGCTCCTGGATGACTCTAACCTAGACCTGTTAACTACCAGCCTCGCTCAAGCCCTCTAGCACACAATGGCATTGCATCGAGCACCTGGCGTGCGTGCTCTGGGCGCGGCCAGAGCGCGCGTTTTGCACGTGTGTGCGCCCGAGTCGCCGCGTCTGGCCCCTGGCCTTTGCTCGCCCGCAGGGCCACGCCCTGCCCTCGCCCGCTCGCCAGAACCCTCCAAGCCACCCTGGCGCCCTACAGCGCCGCCGTCAGAGTTCCCTTGGCGGCACACCGGCATCCACAGCAGGCTCCTGCCATGGACGGCGCCGCCCGAGCCACTCCAGCGCGCCAGCTGCCCCTGGAACAGCTCAAGCTTATCCCCTCACTCTGCCAGACCCCGCCAGCCAACGCCACGCGCCCCTGGCTACAGAACGGCGGTCGCCGGCGTTCTTATCCCCGGCCGCCGCGGAACCGACCTTGACCGCTATAAATAGGGACCCCCGAGCTCCTCCAAACACCCAGGCAACCTCAAGCCATCCACATAGCACTCCCGCAGCCAGCAATCGACGGGGGAGGGCCTTCTTCCTCGTCTCTGGCCAGCTCGGCCGCCGCCACGCTCCGGTGCCTTGCGTCGCGAGCAGAACCTTCCCGGTCCATCCATCGCTGCCATTCGACTCTCCTAGACCTTGCGGAGCCATCCCACCTCTCAAACACGATCGGGGACCACCGTAGCTCTAGTCCCCAATTGCTCCCGAAACCACCGTCCGCCGCGGAGCTCGCCGCCGGTGACCCCCTACACCCCCGCTAGCCTATCAACCACTGGGAGGACCGCCCTGGACCAGCGGATCCATCCCCGCCCTCAGAATCCCGCGGGGAGCCGCCGTTCGTCGACGGCGATCGCCGGAGCCCCGCCACCGCTCGGCCAGAGGAGAAGGAGGCGCGGGCGACTGGTCAAACCTGACCAGTGGGCCCAAGGGACCCACTGTCAGTGACCCACGAGTCGACCCACGCTGGCTTAAGTGGAAACGCATTCCACCGAATACGCCTTCGCTAGGGGAAAGCGTAAGCCCCCGAACCGTTTTTTTCTGTTTTATTTTAAAAACAGATTTTTGACTAAACTTTGACTGGCTATAACTTTTTAAATAATTAAGTAATTGACTTGATTCTTTTTCTGTTGTTTCTCAAATTCTGTCTAGTTTATTTTCATATTTATTTGAAAATTTCCCAAACAACTTTCTGTACTGTTTTAAACTATGCAGTGATTTGAATATTTTCAAAAATAGGATTTTGAAGAAGAAGGCAACCTTCAAAAAATGCACCCCCACGTGCATACACTTGAAGGCAAGCATTCTGAACCCTGGCATAATATTTTTGTGTGTTGTTTGATACGGTTACAACACCACCTTGACATGGAGCATTCGTTATTTTATGTGACGATACGATCATACGCATGAAGTGCATAATGAAGATTCTTTGCTGTTAGAAAGGGATATGCTTGTGATAGTAATCATCTTCGTATGCCTTTCATGCCTACCGGAAGGAAGCCAGGAAAGTCTCTGTCTTGGGTAGACACGAGCTTGTCTCTAGTTCCTCGTCAGGACGGTTGTGTCCGGTATGGCATGATGAGGTATCATGAGTGGTGAATTCTGTCTGTTGGTTGAAATATATTTGTTATGCTAATCATGCAGGAAATACTTAAACCTCCTGAGTCGACCATAGATCGTGTTTTGTTCCAGTAACCCCCATACTTGTTTTGTACTACCACTTGTCCCTGCCGCAGGTAGGGTACGGTTCAGTAAGTTGTCAACCCCTTACCAAGCACACACCATACAGAGAGGCCATGGTGGAAGATACCAGAGGCATCTGGTAGGCATGCCACCTGGTCCGGGGGAATGGGTGTTTCCGGTTGGAGCTGAGGGGGGTAGCTCCCCTAGTTTGCGCGCGTTATAAATTTTGTGATCCCATGCTAAGTCGAGGTTGTAGCCTCCCCACTTATAGTTTTGCTTAATGGGTGTCGTGGGTGATTCCAGACACCGGTAAGTTAGGCTGGTGTGTGCGGTCAGGTGTGTTCTCAATTAAAAGACCGTAGACGGAATTAGTCCCGATGGACTAAAGGAATCCGTTACTCGTGGGTAAAGAGTACACCCTCTGCAGAGGTTAAATCTATTCGAATAGCCGTGTCCATGGGTAAGGACTACAGTCTGAGATGGGTCAAGTGTCGGTCTTAGTGTCGGTCTTAGTGTCGGTCTTCGCAGAAAAAATTGCTAAACCAGAACATGGATCATGACTTGTGACTCATGATGATTATGATCACTATCATTATGGACTAACCATTTACATTATTTGAATTATTGTGTATCCCTGGGACGGTTCTACCTCCTGGATATTCACTGTGATTATTCTTATATAAGCCCTTTATGTGGTGTTGCATAGACGCCCGACTGTGGCATGCTTGTTATTTAAATTATTTATAAGCCCTTTTTGTGGTGTCGCTCAGACGCCCGACTGTGGCATGCTTGTTATTTAAATTATTTATAAGCCCTTTATGAGGTGTCGCATAGACGCCCGACTGTGGCATGCTTGTTATTTCTTTTATTTATAAGCCCTTTATGTGGTGTCGCTCAGATGCCCGACTGAGGCATGATTTATATTATGATCCTTTCGAGGCGTCGCTTCAGACACCCGATTGGTGCATTCTATTTCTACTCTCTGATTGCATACTCATGTTTCATATAAACAACCTGCTTGCGTGCATCATGGATTTTTATTTCGTGACTGACGTTATGATCATAGAATATTTTGGAGCATGATTATCCCTTGCTATATTATACCAGTGTTCATAATGTTTGCGAGTACATTCAAAAGTACTCACTAGCTTGTCCCTGGCTATTGTCTTGGCCAGATTTCTTGGGTGGAGAGGAGCGTTGCGACAACAGCCCCGGAACCATGCAAAGGTGATAGCAGCCTCGCGAAGATAGGAGTTATCCTGGTCAGCTGTTCCTGTGGGATATGGAGTCCCATAGACGCAGATGAACAACGAACCGCTTCCGCCATCAGCCACTAGAAACCAGTTGTTGTACTCATAGGCCAGAATGGTCTTGTACTACATATTATGTACTTTGCTTGGAATTTCTGTATCAAGTTGGTGCCTCATCAGCTAACAGTAATCCTGGGGCTGGTGAGCACAAGGGCCATTTTCTGGGAAATTAATATCCCGAAAACCCGGTCCTGATAGTTGTTGCGTGTGGGATAAAGGGGACTTGATGCTTTAATGCTATGGTTGGGTTTTACCTTAATGATCTTTAGTAGTTGCGGATGCTTGCTAGAGTTCCAATCATAAGTGTGTATGATCCAAGAAGAGAAAGTATGTTAGCCTATGCCTCTCCCTCATATGAAATTGCAATAGTGATTACCGGTCTTGTTAACAATTGCCTAGGATAATTCCGCACACCGACCCATCATTATTCCACACTCGCTATTTATAATATTTAGTAATATATTCTAACTTTATGATAACAGAACCTACTTTTATGTTTTAGCTCTCCGATATCATGCAAAGTTATCCTCTTCATACCCACAACGTAGTTTTATTTCTCGTTTCTAGTTGGAAGCAAACATTCGGTGTACGTAGAGTCATATCTGTGGTAGATAGGACTTGAGAGAATATTGATCTTACCTTTAGTTCCTTGTGGGTTCGACACTCCATACTTATCACTTCCACCATTGGGAATTGCTACGATGATTCCCTACACTTGGGGATTATCAAGCTCTTTTCTGGCGCCGTTGCCGGGGAGCAATAGCGTGGGGTTGATATTCTCGTGTGTGCTTGTTTGCTTTCTTCACTAAGTAGATTTTGTTTTCCTTTTTGTTTCTGTTTAGTTGCGGCTGAAACATACAAAAAAATTTAAAAGAATGAAAATACAAAAAAAATTACTTGCCTCTCATGCCTAAAAAGTTTTTCAATAAGAGAAGTGATTGGACGGTTGTGCATTGGAGAAGTGAGGGTCGACCTTGAACACTTGTGTTCATGCTCATGGAAAAAATGTAAAAAAAATCATGGAAGTTTCTCTGAAAATAATTATACCCTTGTATATATCCATTGTATTATAAAAATATTGTGCCAAGCTTTGGTTTTGGGATGATTAGATTGCTTGTTTACTTTGTGCAGTACAAAAACAGAAACTTTGGCTGTAGTGCGTGAATTTACATTTTTTACTGGAAAGTAAAATGGTTCTGAAACTTTTTGCACATTACTTATGTACAAATTTTTTAAATTTTAATAGTTTTTCAGAATTTTTTGGAGTTACAGAAGTTTACTAAACTTCCAGATTACTACCGACTGTCCTGTTTTTGACAGATTCTCTTTCTATGTGTTAATCGCCTATTTTGATAAATCTATGGGTAGTATCGGGGGGTATGAACCATGGCGAAGTTGGAATACAGTAGATAAAGTGATAATATGAAATTGGAATGAGTTTGCAACAGTACCTAAAGGTAGTGATTTGCTTTAGTATAGTAACGGATCTCACAAAGTTTTTGTTAAGTTTTTGTGGATGGAGTGTTCGAAGAACGAGGAGTTACCGATGTGAGAATAATAAAGAGAGGCAAGAGTTAAAGCTTGGGGATTCCCAAGGCACCCCAAGTAAATATTCCAAGGATACGCAAGCATCTAAGCTTGGGGATGCACCGGTTGGCATCCCATCTTTCTTCTTCAACAATTATCGGTATACCTTGGTTTTTGTTTTGTTCACATGATTTGTGTCCTTTATGTTTTTCTTTTTCTTTAAGAACCATGCTAGTATGAGATATCCCTTCATTGATTAATAGAATGATTCATGTTCTGCACTTATATCTTTTGAGTATGACCTTATAGAATGCTCTTTATGCTTCACTTAAATCTTTTGAGTATGGTTTTATAGAATGCTTCGTGTGCTTCACTTATATATTTTGAGCTTGGATATTGGTTAGTCTATATTAACTGTAGAATGCTCCATGAACTTCACTTATATCTTTTGGAGTATGAATAATACTATCATCTAAAGCGTGTTTGGAACAGTGTCAACTTTAGGAATTAGTGATCCCACTATTCCGAATGAGAAGAATTTTGCTTATGTGGAGAGTACAAAAATTTCTATGCTTGTAGATCATGAAAAGAATTCTTTATGTGATGGTTATATTGTTGAATTAATTCATGATGCTACTGAAAATTATTATGAGGAAGGAATATATGCTTGTAGGAGTTGCAATAATATCAAGTTTCCTCTCTATGTGCTTAAAGTTTTGAAGTTATACTTGTTTTGTCTTCCTATGCTAGTTGATCCTTGTTCCTATAAATTGTGTGCTCACAAAATCCCTAGGAATAGGAAGTGGGTTAGATTAAATGTGCTAGTCATATTCTTCATGGTTCTCTCTTTATGTTTGAACTCTTATCTTTTATGTGAGCATCATTGAAATCATCATGGGCATTAAAGAAAAGCGCTTGCTGGGAGACAACCCAATATTTACCCTTACTGTTTTTGTGTGTTTACATGATTAAGCTACTGTAGTAATCATGTTTTATAGCTTTTGTTTCAATAAAGTGCCAAGTAAGACCTTTGGGAAGGCTTGGGTGAAAGTTAATGTGATCTTGCTGTAAAAAACAGAAACTTTGCGCTCACGAGATTAGCTGTAATTTTTTACAGAAGAGTGCTTTTGAGTTGATTCTTTTTGCAAAATATTAATAGACAAATTCCTCACGTCCACCAATTTATTTCATAATTTTTGGAGTAGCAGAGGTATCGTTTCTGTTCAGATCATTACAGACTGTTCTGTTTCTAACAGATTCTGTTTTCATTGCATAGTTTGCTTGTTTTCTAGTTTCTATGGCTTATATTTCTCAATATAAATTGTATAAATGATATGGTAAAGTAGGCATTGTGTGAGAGAAATTATGAACCTTGTCTTTGATAGTACCAAGGTGAATGGTTTACTCTTTTTCATACTAACCTATCTCACGAAGTTCCGTTAAGTTTTGTGTGATTGAAGTTTTCAAGCTTTGGGTGAGATATCGATATGAGGAGAATAAGGAGTGGAAATACCCTAAGCTTGGGGATGCCCAAGGCACCCAAGGGAATATACAAGGAAGACTCAAGCGCCTAAGCTTGGGGATGCCCCGGAAGGCATCCCCTCTTTCCTCTTCAAAACAATCGGTATACCTTACTCGGAGCTATATTTTTATTCGTCACATGATATGTGTTTTGCTTGGAGCGTATTTTCAATTTTACTTTCTGTTTGAATAAAATCATTGGATCTGAAATCTTTAATGAAAAAGAATCCTCCCATGGCTAGTTAATTATTTGACTACTCAGTGTTCTTCACTTATATCTTTTTGGAGTAGTTTGTCATTTACTCACGTGCTTCACATATATCCTATGAGTAAATGGTTGAATGAATTGAATATCATAAATCTGAATTTATATACGTTTCATATGCTTATAACATGGGGAGTAATGACTTCACACATAATAAGTATAGGTAGTAAACTTGTTGAAAGTTAGCAAACGCAGAATTGGTCACTTGAACAATTCATGAAAGAATATTGACGGAAGAGAGATTTCACATATAAATATACTATCTTGGAGATCTTTTGTAATTGTGAGCACTCATTAAAATATGACATGCTAAAAGGTTGATGTTGGACAAGGAAGACAACTTAATGGGTTATGTTTTCCTATATCCGAAACGTTATATTGTCTTGGATCATCCAACATGTTGAGCTCGCCTTTCCCTCTCATGCTAGCCAAATTCTTTAAACCAAGTAGAAATACTACTTGTGCTTCCAAACATCCCTTAAATCAGTTTTTCCATGAGATTCCACCATACCTACCTATGGATTGAGTAAGATCCTTCAAGTAAGTTGTCATCGGTGCATGCAATAAAAATTGCTCTCTAAATATGTATGATCTATTAGTGCGAAGAAAATAAGCTTTATACGAACTTGTGATAGGGAAGAAATAAAAGCGACGGACTACATAATAAAGGTCTTTATCACAAGAGGCAATATAAAGTGACGTTCTTTTGCATTAAGATTTTGTGCATCCAACCATAAAAGCACATGACAACCTCGGCTTCCCTCTGCGAAGGGCCTATCTTTTACTTTTACCTTCTACCCTTATACAAGAGTCATGGTGATTTTCCCCTTTCCTTTTTTACATTTTTCCTTTGGCAAGCACTTTGTGTTGGAGCGATCCGGATATATATATCCGCTTGGATGTAGGTTTTCATAAAGTATTATTGTTGACATTACCCTTGAGGTAAAAGGTTGGGAGGCGAAACTATAAGCCCCTATCTTTCTTTGTGTCCGATTAAAACTTTGAACCCATAAATATCACATGAGTGTTAGCAATTGTGAAAGATTAAATGATAGTTGAGTATGTGGAGTTTGCTGAATCAAAGCTCTTACATAGACCCTTCCCGAAAATAAGATGAATTGCAATTGTTTGATGATTAAGAGCACGGTTTGTTAGTTTTCAAGAAAGTTTATGATCTATACTTTAACATGTGAATAGCTTGTTACTTGATCATGAAAAGTTTTATGAGATGAGCTACTGTTATGACATATAACGATGCTAGAAAAGGTGATTGAAATTATCATTGATCAAACTTGTGCACCTGCTAGCATTCACACTTCATAAATTATATCTTTTATCATTTACCTACTCGAGGACGAGCAGGAATTAAGCTTAGGGATGCTGATACGTCTCCAACGTATCTATAATTTATGAAGTATCCATGCCATGTTTACAATAGTTTTATATGATTTGATTAGAACTAACCCGGACTGACACTGAGCAGAACTACCGTGGTGTTGTTTTTGTGCAGAAATAAAAGTTCTCGGAATGCGATGAAAATCAACGAAGAATTTTTCTGGAAAATATAAAAAATACTGGAACAAAAATCTACCAGAGGGGAGTTCCATGGGCCCCACGAGGGTGGGGGGCACGCCCACCTATCTCGTGGCCGCCTCAGGGACCCCCCTGACTTGTTCTCGACGACATCCTCTCCTATAAATACAGAAACCTTCAGAAAATAACCTAGATCGGAAGTTCCGCCGCCGCAAGCCTCTATAGCCATGAGAAATCAATCTAGGCCCTCTCTGGCACCCTGCCGGAGGGGGCCATCATCACCGGAGGCCATGGAGGAGGATCCCGGAGGGGCCATCATCGCCATGAAGGCCAATATCCAGAGGGAGAACCTCTCCCCATCCAGGGGGGGCATGAAGGAGGAAGCTCAGCGGGGAGAACCTCTCCTCCTCTCTCTCGGTGGTGCCGGAGTGCCATTGGGAGGGGAATCATCGCCGCGGTGATCGTCTTCATCACCATCACCATCATCATCACCATCCTCATCTTTTTTACGCGGTCCACTCTCCCGCACCCTGCTATAATCCCTACTTGAACATGGTGCTTTATGCCACATATTATGATCCAATGATGCGTTGCCATCCTATGATGTTTTGAGTAGATATCCTTTGTCTTTGGGTTGATTGATGATCTAGATTGGTATAAGTTGTATGTTTTATTTTGGTGTTGTCCTATTGTGCCCTCCGTGTCGCGCAAGCGTGAGGGATTCCCGTTGTAGGGTGTTGCAATACGTTCATGATTCGCTTATAGTGGGTTGCTTGAGTGACAAAAGCATAAACCCGAGTAAGGGGGTTGTTGCGTATGTGATAAAGGGGACTTGATGCTTTAATGCTATGGTTGGGTTTTACCTTAATGATCTGTCGGGGAAAACAACACCTATGGGATCACTGGACTCCCTTCTACGGTTGGCGGGCGCAGGGTTGTGAGAAGAGCAGGTTTAGGAGCTAGCACAAGGATCGTTTACCCAGGTTCGGTCCGCGAGGATGCGTAATACCCTAGTCCTGCTTTGGTGTGTATTCCAGAGTGTTCTTGAGCTCTCGAACTAGCTACGGTGGCTGCGTAGTTCCAAAAAGCCGAATCCTTCTCCTGGTCACCTCGGGCCTCCTTTTATAGGCAAAAGGGGTCGCCACAGTGGCACACAGGAGGTGGAAAGGCGTACAGTGCGCGAGCTTATCGCCCGGCATTACAGGACAAAGCGCATTAGCTTTATCGGGGACGGGAACGAGGCCCGTCCCGTCTGTCGCCGCTCTGCCTTGCTTCGACACGCGCCCAGGCCAGCGATGTGTGCAGCGCCATGTAGGCAGGCAGGCTGCTGAGGTGGCGCGGTGGCAGGGCCTTCACAAAGATCTGCATGCCACCATGCAGGTGCTTGCTAAGTCGGTGTAGAGGCCGCCCATCGCCACGCGGGTGCCTGCCCGGCTTTGTTTGCCTTGTGCTTCGGTTTCCCTCCGGCTTCCCTCCTCTGCTTTGTTAAGTGTGGCCGTGGGCGCGGCTCTGACTGCCCATGCACAAGTAAAGGGGTCAAAAGGAGAGCCCCTACTTTTGTACACCGACAGGAGCCCCCGGGCCTGGGCCACACATAAGCGCGACGTGTTGTTGGGCTAGGCCCAGAACGATGAGCGGGCAGGTGGGGCGGATTTTACCGCAATAACTTTTCCGTCCATTGCGCTTCCCCCACGACCCACGTTGAATGCGCGATGTGGAGGGTCATGCATGACGTGGGGGTCATGTGTGGGGCGGTTCCCGCACGCATGCGTCACATCGTGGTAAAGAGGCGGCTCGCGCCTTCCCAAAAAAAGGGAGGCGCAGAGGCGCGACTCATTTACTCGGGCGGACTCGGGTCGTGGCCTTCAAGGCGCCCGTGCCCCACGATCACGGGGTGGGGAACGGTCGCCTCACCCGTCCCCTCAATTCTGCTTGTTCGCCACGTGTCCCCCATGCAGGTGGCAGGCGGTGGAGGCGGGAAACCGGGCCGTCACTAACTGGGGCAGCGGGTCAGCTCGATTCCCTGTGCCCCCGATGGCCGGATTGGCCGGGCGGGGCGGCGGAGCCCCGACCCCGCCCCTTTATAAGAAGGGGGAGGGGGACAGCATCCCACATCCTTTCATCATCCATCCCCATTCACTTCGGCTCCTTTCTTCCGTCTGCCATGGCGAGAGGAGGCGCCAGCCCTTCAACGGTGGCGGCGAGGGTCGCTGCTCGACAGCGCGTCCCTCCTTCCCAAGAACTCGTGGCGGTAGAGCCGGCCACGAGAGGAAGGCGGAGGGGGCGAGGCCGAGGTCGCCGTGGCGCTCGGGGACGAGGGGGACAGGGCCGCGCTCCGGCCTCACCCCCGCCAGCGATGCCTCCCCCGATGGAGGGCCACGTCGGGGACCGGCCTCGCGAGTTCTTCATTAGGCTGCACCGGCCACTGCATCGCCGCCTCCATCTCCCTACCCCATTTTCTCAGGAGATGGAGCTCGATCCACCCCAGACCCTCAGGTTGCACATGAAGGGCTGCGGGAACGGTGGCACGCGGGTCGACGTCGACTTGCCCGCTCCTCACGTCATGTACCTCCATCGCGGATGGAAGACGTCCGCTCGCATCCACAGCCTGACGGCGGGGCTCGTCCTCTACTTCAAGTTAATGGAGGACGGCCTACTCTCCGTCAAGGTCTTTGGACATCTTGGAACTCGCCTGAAGTGCTGCGTGGAGAGCTCCTCCGATGATGAAGATTCCTCCTCGAGCGGGAGTGACGAGGAGGACAGCGACAGCGACAACGAGGGCGTCGAGCGGCGGGACGCCGACCCCGACTCCGACTGACCGCGTCGCCCCTCCCTCGGCCACGCGCCCTACCGAGGGCCTTCCTCGTCAAGCTCTCCATCGGCGCGTTCCCTATCGCCTCCTTGGGCGGCTGGCATAGGAGGGCCAGAGAAGGCAAAGAAGGCGGGCGGCGGTCATCAAGTTGGAGTATGTGGGCTCTGACGCCTTCGTCGCGTATTGTCGGGCCGCTGCCTCATCTTCCAGCTCCTCTCCCGGCACCGGGATGCTCTCTTGGTGCCTTCTGCTTCTCGCACCTCGCCTAGGCGCTCCTCCCCCCCCCCCCCCCCCCCCCCCGCTACCTTGTTCCATCTTCTGACGACAGGGACATCTTATCTTTTTTAGTTTGTAAGCCTGCGGGCACTTGTTAGATTTAAAACTTGTAATCCCCTTGCTCATGTTTTTATTCTGTATGAGCTGTACCTGTATGGGACGTTTTTAATGAAAAAGGGTGCTTGCCAGGTTCTTTGTGCATGAGCGAGGCCCATGCCAAGGACTGAATCCTCGTTATTTTTAAGATAAACATTGTCGCCCGGCAACAGGCCTTGTCGTCCTCCCACTTCAGTCGACCATTCTCATGCTCTTGGCGGAGGCAGGGCGAAGTAGAGTTAGGCCCCTCGTTCATTTTCTTGCCACCGCGACTACGACCAAGTTCCGACCCAGGGGATAGCTCTTGGGTACAGGAAAATGGGAGCACGATGCTTTAAGAATAGAAACGGGGTTTCACATGTCCCAGTTCTATACGGAAATGCATAACAGGGGATGAAAGACTTATCTGAATCCGCAGCCCCCGGCAACCTTGGCTTGCCGTGGTTGGATCCCTTGTATCTGCAGCCCCCGGCAACCTTGGCTTGCCGGGGCCGGAGCGCCGGCTCGTTCTCTTTCTTCCAAACAGCTCAGCAGAAACATCCATGTACCCTGCGAACCAAAGAGGACGGAAAGGAACAGAGAAATGCACACTCGACCTCCATGCTAGGGCTTAGTCGCTGCTAAGCACTATCAACCCTAACCAGGGGAGGGACTTAACCTAGCATGCATGCAAAAACTTAGGGCGCCAGTGCTTCATTTATTTATGCTCAGGGTCTGCGCCTGGCTTTGTACAGCGGGTTACATGCCTTGCCGGCAAAGCTTGTACAAAAGGTGGCTTGCCAGGAGGCCCGGCAACCGCGCCTTATGGGTAAAACTTGCGAAGATGTTCGATGTTCCAGGAGTTGCTCACTGGGACAGCATCTTCGGTCTCCAGGAAGACTGCGCCGGGCCTGGTGACTCGTATTACCCGATAAGGGCCTTCCCACTTCGGCGTCAACTTGTTTGAATTCTTGGCTGATTAAACGCGCCGAAGAACAAGGTCGCCTTCTCAAAACTTCGGGCATGAACCCTGCGGCTATGGTAGTGGCGCAAGGCTTGCTGGTAGCGTGCTGCTCTCACAGCCGCCCGAAGACGATCTTCCTCAAGGAGTGTTGCGTCATGTTGCCGCAATTGTACTTGCTCAAGCTCGTCGTAAGCGAGCACTCGAGGTGACCCGTATATGAGTTCCGTGGGGAGAACTGCTTCTGCCCCGTATACAAGGGCAAAGGGTGTTTGGCCGGTGGCTCGATTGGGCGTCGTCCTAATCGACCAAAGAACCGCCGGCAACTCATCAATCCAGCGCCTCCCGCTCTTGTGCAGCCTGTCAAAAGTCTTTGTCCTCAGGCCTCACAACACTTTAGCATTTGCCCTGTCTGCCTGGCTGTTGCTCCGTGGGTGTGCCACGGAAGCGAAACAGACCTTGCTGCCGAGGTCTTGGATGTATTGCATGAAGGTGTGGCTTGTGAACTGCGTGCCGTTGTCAGTGATGACCCTTTTTGGCACACCGAAATGGCACACTAACCCCTTGAAGAACTTGACGGCTAACTGTGCTGTCACCTTCCTCACTGCTCCCACCTCTGGCCACTTTGTGAACTTGTCGATCGCAACGTACAAGTACTCAAAGCCCCTGACAGCGCGGGGGGAAGAGCCCAGGATGTCAAGCCCCCAGACCGAGAATGGCCAGGAAAGAGGAATTGTTTGAAGGGCTTGAGCTGGTTGAGGAAGCTTCTTCGAATGGAACTGACACGCTTCACACTTGGTTACTAGTGTCGTTGCATCCTAGAGGGCACTGGGCCAGAAGAAACCCTGCCGGAACGCCTTGCCGGCAAGGGCCCTCGACCCTATGTGGGAGCCACATATGCCTCCGTGTATCTCCGCCAACAGCTCCAGTCCTTCCTCCCGGGGAATGCACTTCAACTTCACACCATTCGATCTCTTCCTGTACAGGACGTCATCGACGAACTGATACATAGCAGACCGACGGGCTACTTTCTCCGCTTCTTCCTGCTCCTCAGGAAGCTCCCCTGTTTGGAGGAATCGGACGGTATGTTGTGCCCATGCCGGAGCCTGGGGCTCGACGGCAAGGACCAAAGGCATTTCTTCTGCCATGGGAGCGGCCATCTCTACGGCCAGGGCTTGACGGCCTGCCGGAGTCAGTCGCTCCTTGGCAGCCTCAGAATCCACGGCAACACCCTTGTAGGCGGCCCCTGGGGGCTTAGCGGGAAAGTACTTGTCGGGGCCTGATTTCCTCCGTTTGTTCTGCTCCGTTGATGGTTCGACGGATGGTTGAGTTAACTGAAGCAAAAAAGTACCTGGTTCCACAGGTAGCTTGAAAGCAGCACGCTTTGATAGGTAATCGGCGATGTCGTGCTCCGCTCGGGGAACATGCTCCGCTTGTATACCGTCAAAGCGGTCCTCCAGCTTCCTCACCTCATCTACGTAGGCCTCCATCAATGAGCTCTGATAATCTTGGTTGACTTGTCTGACGACAAGCTGTGAATCACCCCTGACGATGAGCTTCCTAACCCCGAGGTCTGCCGCGATCCTGAGACCGGCAAGCAACCCCTCGTACTCAGCAGTGTTGTTGGTGGACATCTCCCTGGGAAAGTGCATCTGGATTAATCAGCACACCAGCACATCTGGGAAAGTGCATCTGGATCTTGAGGTGCTCTCTGGTGGGTGCGACGAGCAGCACACCAGCACCGGCGCCTTGCAGCGAGAAAGCCCCGTCAAAGTACATGATCCAGTCGCGAGCTATTTCCTTGCCGGGGAGAGTGGTCTCCTGGATTTCCTCGTGAGGCGTTGAGGTCCATTCTGCAATGAACTCCGCCAAGACTCTGCTCTGGATTATCGAAGTACTTTCAAACTTCAAACCAAAGCTTGATAAATCCAAGGCCCACTCCACAATCCTTCCGGTTGCGTCTGCGTTGTGCAGTATCCGTTGCAATGGGAGGCGGGTAACGACGGTGATTTCGTGTGCTTGGAAGTAGTGACGCAACTTCCTCGAGGCCATAAGGAGGCCGAAGAGCAATTTCTGCACACCAGAGTACCTGGACCTAGCCCCCTGCAAGAGGGAGCTGACAAAGTAAACCGGGTGCTGCATCAACTTCTTCTTCTGCACCACTTCACTTGGCTGCGCGGGCATTGTCCCGATGGCGTCAGACTCTGCCGGGGGAATCTCTGACTTGCCATCCGCCGGTCCTGTCGTTGCCACTGCCTCTTCGTCGACCTCCCTCCGCGCCACCAGCGCAGCGCTGACCACTTGATTCATCGCCGCTAGATATAGCAGCAACGGCTCTTGTGGTTTAGGCGCCACCAGTACCGGTGTAGAAGAGAGGTATTTCTTCAGATCCTGCAGTGCTGCTTCGGCCTCCGGGGTCCACTCCATTGGGCCCACCTTTTTCAAAATCTTGAAAAAGGGAAGGGCACGCTCGGCAGACTTGGAGATGAATCGGATCATGGCGGCAACGCAGCCAGTGAGCCGACACACATCCTTGATCCGCTTGGGCGCCTCAATCTGCTCGATAGCCTTGATCTTGTGTAGGTTTGCCTCGATCCCACGCTGCGACACAAAGAACCCGAGAAGTTTACCGGACGGAACACCGAAGACACACTTCTCAGGGTTCAGCTTGAGGTTGATCTTGTGCAGGTTGGCAAACGTCTCTTCTAAGTCTTGTACAAGAGTTGCCTTGTCCTTGGTTTTGACCACTATGTCATCCATGTAAGCTTCCATATTTCTATGTAGCTGGGGCTCAAAACCAATTTGGACCGCCCTTGCGAACGTCGAGCCAGCACTCTTCAACCCGAAAGGCATCTGTAAAAAGCAATACGTACCACATGGGGTGATGAATGTTGTCTTCTCTTCGTCTTCTCTTGTCATGAAGATCTGGTGCTAGCCCGAGTAGGCGTCGAGGAATGATAACAGATCACACCCGGCCGTGGAGTCAACAATCTGGTCGATGCACGGCAACGGGAAGGGGTCCTTAGGACAAGCCTTATTGATATCTGTGTAGTCAATACACAGCCTCCACTTCCCGTTTGCCTTGCGCACCACCACCAGATTGGCCAACCACGTCGGGTGGAGCACACCCCTCACCAAGCCTGCTACTTCCAACTTCCTGATCTCCTTTGTGATGAACTCCTGCCGTTCCAAAGCTTGCTTCCTGACCTTCTGCTTGACGGGTCACGCATGGGGGCAGACAGCAAGATGGTGCTCAATCACTTCCCTGGGAACGCCGGGGATGTCGGATGCTTGCCATGCAAACACATCGACATTCGCCCGCAGGAAAGTGACAAGCGCGCTTTCCTATTTGCTGTCGAGGGTGGAGCTTATGGTGAAAGCCCCTCCCGTGTCATCCTCCTTGACGGACACCTTCTTGGTCTCTGGTGGTGCAGCTCTAAATTTCTTGCTCTTGCTGGTGGAGCTCTCTGGCATGTCCTCGACGGTAGCACAACACTCCGAAGAGGTGCGCTTGCTGGAGTGGGTGCGAGAGGCCTTGCCGGTCTTCTTCTTCCCTCCCGGGGCTTCAACGGCAGGAGCAAGTGCCTTGGCGGCAGCTGCTGCAACTGCTTCCCGGTAGAGTAGGTCGGCGCAGATCAACGCATCTTTCTTGTCACAGGGAACAATGATGATGGTCATTGGCCCAGGCATCTTTAGCGTGTTGTAGGCGTAATGTGACGCCGCCATAAACTTGGCTAGCGTCGCTGTCGGTGTGGAACGGCACCTATGGGATCACAAGAATCCCTACTACGGTTGTCGGGGCGCAGGGTTGCGAGGAGAGCAGGGCTAGTAGACAGCACAGGGATCGTTTACCCAGGTTCGGGCCGCGAGGATGCGTAAAACCCTAGTCCTGCTTTGGTGGGTGTATTTCTGAGAGTTCTTGAGCTCTCGAACTAGCTGTGGTCAGTGCGTGGTTCGAAAGAGCTGAATCCTCCTCCAGTATGCCATGGGCCTCCTTTTATAGTTGAAAGGGGCAGCCACAGTGACACACAGGAGGTGGAAAGGCGTACAGTGCCCTGAGCTTATCGCTCGTATTACAGGACAAGATGCATTTAATGCATAGCTTAGGTGTCCCCTTGATTTATTAGGGACGGGGGCGAGGCCCGTCCCGTCCGTCACTGCTCCTCCTCGCCTTGACACGTGCCCTGGCCAGTGAGGTGCGTGGTGCCATGTAGGCAGTCAGGCAGCTGAGGTGGCGCGGTGGCGGAGCCTTCATGAAGATCTGCATGCCGCCACGCAGGCGCTCGATGGGTTGGCCTGGGAGCTGCATGTTGCCACGCAGGTGCCTGCCCAGCTGGTTGGGCTGGCAGCTGCATGTGAACGGTGGTGGAAGCTTGTTCGGCGCGGGTTTGGCGGTGGCGCCGCTGGCGTCCTTGGCGAGGGTCTTGCCGGGTGGCTTGCCAAGGGTCTTGCCGTGGCGTGCTGTCATCCCCCGGCAAGGACCTTGCCGGGGGTCTGGTGGCCTTCCTCGGCAGGGATCTTGTTGAGAATCGTCGTCTTCTGATCCTCATCTGATCTTGAATATGTCTTCACAAAGATCTGCTTGCCACCACAGAGGTGCCTTCCCGAGCCCTGGCCCCATGTTGATGACGGTGTTGGGGGCCGTGGGCTCAAGGGTGGCTCGCTCTGTTGGTGTGGGGCGAGCTGTCCCGGCAAGGGTCTTGCCGGGGCCGCTGAGGCCGCCCGGCAAGGGTCTTGCCGGGGGAACCTGCTTCGCCCCTCTGCTCTTTGTGGTCTTGGCCTTGGCGTTACTTTGATTGTCTTGGGCTTCGGTCTTACCTTATCTCACCTCCCCTGTTCTGCTTGGTGTGGTCGTGGGCGCGGCTCCGACTGCCCGTGCCCAGGTAAAGGGGTACAAAAGTGTGCCCCTCTTTTTGTACACCGACAGGAGCCCCCGGGCCTGGGCCACACATAAGCGCAACACGTTGTTGGGCCAGGCCCAAAACGGTGCGCGGGCAGGTGGGCGGTTTTTACCATGGTAAGACCCTTCGCGCGCTCCGCTTCCCACGACCCGCGCGCGCGGCGCAGCATGGAGGGGCGTGCGTGACGTGGGCGGCATGCGTGGGGCGGTTTCTACACGCATGCGTCATATCGCAGTAAAGAGGTGGCTCGCGCCCTCCCCGTAAAAAGAGGGAGGCGTGGAGGCGCGGCTCATTTACTGAGCGGGGGCGGGCTGCGGTCTTCAAGGCGTCCACTCCCCACGATCACAGGGTGGGAGAGGTCGCTTCACCCGTCCCCTCAGTTCTGCACGTCTGCCACGTGTCTTTCATGCGCCCGGGGTGGCAAACGGTGGAGGCGGGAAACCGGGCCGTCGCTGGTTGGGGCAGCGGGTCGGTCCTGATTCCCTGCGCCTCCGGTGTCTGGATTGGCCGAGCGGGGCGGCCGAGCCCCAACCCCGTTCCTTTATAAAGAGGGGGAAGGGGGATGGCATCCCGCATTCTTCCGTCTTCTATCTCCTCCCGCTTCTGCTTCTTCCTCTCACCCGCCATGCAGAAGGGGAATCCAGGTCCCTCGACGGTGGCGGCGAGGGTCGCCGCTCGACAGCGCGTCCCTCCTCCTCCTGAGCCCGCGGTGGTGGAACCGGCCGCGAGGGGAAGGGGGAGGGGCGAGGTCGAGGCAGAGGCCGTAGCGCTCGGGGAAGAGGAGGACAGGACGGCACGCCGGCCTTGCCCCTGCCAATGATGCCCTTCCCGATGGAGGTCCACGTTGAAGACCAGCCTTTCGAGTTCTTCATCAGGCTGTGCTGGCCTCCGCGTCGTCGTCTTCATCTCCCCGCCCTGTTTGCTCGGGTGATGGAGCGTGACCCGCCCCAGACCCTCAGATTGCACATGAGGGGCTGTGGGAACGGGGGCACGCGGGTTGACGTCGACTTCCCGGCTCCTCGGGTTATGTACCTCCGCCGTGGATGGAAGACGTTCACCCGCATCCACAGCCTGACGACGGGGCTCGTCCTCTATTTCAAATTAATGGAGGACGGCCTGCTCTCCGTCAAGGTCTTCGGAGAGTTTGGAACTCGCCTGAAATGTTGCGTGGAGAGCTCCTCTGATGGAGATTCCGACGATGGAAGCTCTTCCTCGAGCGAAAGTGACGAGGAGGACAGCGGGGACGAGTCCGACTAGGCGTCGGATGCCCCGCGCCTGGGCGGGTGCACCTGGCCGCTCCTCCGGCAGGGTTTTGCCGAGGGCGGGGCCAGCTCCTTGAACTTCTCGGGACCGTCTCCTTGGGCGGCTGGCGTCGGGAGGTTGTGGAAGAGGAAGAGGGCAGGCGGCAAGGCCGTCAACTCGGAGTAAGCGGGCACCGATGCCTTCATCGCGTATTGCCGGTCCTGCCGCCTCGTCTTCCAGCTCCTTCCCGGCACCGTCATCACCGGCCCGCCCGTGGGCGGCCACCGAGGTGTTCTCTTGGTGCTTTCTGCTGCTCGTAGCTCGCCTAGGCGCCCCTTTTGCCCTCTCGCCTCCTTGACCTGCCTCCTGAGGAGAGGGACAAGAAAGGGATCATGGGAACCTTATCTCTTTTTAATCTGTAAGCCTGCGGGCCTTGTTAAATTTAAAGCTTGTAATCCCCTTTGTCCATGTTTTTCATTTCGTATGAACTGTACCTGTATGCGATGTTTTTAATGAGAAAAGGGATGCTTTCCGGGCTTTTCGTTCGTGAGTAAATCCCGCGACAAGGAGCGAATCCTCATTATTGTTTAGGATAAACATTTTTCGCCCGCAACAGGCCTTGCCGTTCCCCCCACTCCATTCGACCGTTCTCGCGCTCTTGGCGGAGGCAGGGATGAAGTGGGCTTCAGGCTCCTCGTCCCACCTCCTTTCCGCCGCGGCTACAACCAAATCCGGACCCAGGAAATAATCCTTAGGTATGGGAAAAAGGGGAGCACAGTAGCCTAGAGATAGAAATGAGGCTTCACATGCCCCAGTTCTCTGTTTCGAAATGTATGACAGGGGATAAAAAGACTTATCTGGATCTGCAGCCCCCGGCAGTCTTATCTTGCCGCGGTTCGATCCTCGTGCTTGTAGCCCCGGCAACTCTGGTTTGCCGGGGTCAGGACGCCGGTCCGTTTCCTTTCTTCCAAGTAGCTCGGCAGAAGTGCTCATGTGCCCTGTGAACCAAAAGAGGACAGAAGAGGAACAGATAGACGTGCACTCCACCTCTAAGCTAGGGGTTAGTCGCTGCTGAGCACTATCAACCCTAACCGAGGAAGAGACTCGACCTAGCATGCATGCTATGACTTAGGGCGCCAGCGCTTCATTTATTTATGCTTAGGGTATGCGCCTGGCTTTGTACAAAGGGTCACATGCCTTGCCGACAAAGCTTGTACAAAAGGTGGCTTGCCAGGAGGACCGGCAAGCCGCGCCTTACGGGTAAAACTTGCAAAGATGCTCGATGTTCCAGGAGTTGCTCACTGGGACAGCATCCTCGGTCTCCAGGCGGACTGCGCCAGGCCTGGTGACTCGCATTACCCGATAAGGGCCTTCCCACTTCAGCGTCAACTTGTTGGAATTCTTGGCCGACTGAACGCGCCGAAGAACAAGGTCGCCTTCCTCAAAGCTTCGGGCATGAACCTTGCGGCTATGGTAGCGGCGTAAGGCTTGCTGGTAGCGTGCCGCTCTCACAGCCGCCCGAAGACGATCTTCCTCAAGGAGCGTCGCGTCATCTTGGCGCAACGGCTCTTGCTCAAGCTCATCATAAGCGAGCACTCTAGGTGACCCGTATATTAGTTCCGTGGGGAGAACTGCTTCTGCCCCGTATACCAGGGCAAAAGGTGTCTGGCCGGTGGCTCGATTTGGCGTCGTCCTGATCGACCGAAGAACCGCCGACAACTCATCAATCCAGCGCCTTCCACTCTTGTGCAGCTTGTCAAAGGTCTTCGTTTTCAAGCCTCGCAATACTTCAGCATTTGCCCTCTCCGCTTGGTCGTTGCTCCGTGGATGTGCCACGGAAGCAAAACAGACCTTGCTGCCGAGGTCTTGGATGTACTGCATGAAGGTGTGGCTTGTGAACTGCGTGCCGTTGTCGGTGATGACTCTGTTTGGCACACCAAAATGGCAGATCAGTCCTTTGAAGAACTTGACGGCTGACTGAGCAGTCACCTTCCTCACTGCTTCCACCTCCGGCCACTTTGTGAACTTTTTGATTGCAACGTACAAGTACTCAAAGCCCCCGACAGCGCGGGGGAAAGGGCCCAGTATATCGAGCCCCCAGACCGAGAATGGCCAGGAGAGAGGGATTGTTTGAAGGGCTTGGGCTGGTTGATGAAGCTTCTTTGAATGGAACTGGCACGCTTCACACTTGGTTACTAGTGTCGTCGCATCTTGGAGGGCGGTGGGCCAGAAGAAACCATTCCGGAATGCCTTCCCGGCAAGGGCCCTCGACCCTATGTGGGAGCCACATATGCCTCCATGTATCTCCGCCAACAGCTCCAGTCCTTCCTCCCGGGGGATGCGCTTGAGTTTCACACCATTCGGCCTTCTCCGGTACAGGACGTCATCGACGAACTGGTACAGGGCGGACCGACGGGCTACTTTCTCCGCTTCTTCCTGCTCCTTAGGAAGCTCCCCTGTTTGGAGGAATTGGACGGTATGCTGCGCCCATGCCGGAGCCTGGGGCTCGACGGCAAGGACCGAAGGCATCTCTTCCGCCATGGGAGCAGCTGTCTCTACGGCCAGGGCTTGACGCCCTGCCGGAGCCAGTTGCTCTTGGGCAGGCTCAGCGTCCGCGGCAGCACCCTTGCCGGCAGCCCAGGGGCTCTGTAGGAAAGTACTTGCCGGGACCTGATTTCCTCCGCTTGTTCTGCCCCGCTGATGGTTCGACGGATGGTTGAGTTAACCGGAGCAAAAAGGTACCTAGTTCCACAGGTAGCTTGAATGCGGCACGCTTTGACAGGTAATCGGCGATGTCGTTCTCCGCTCGGGGGACGTGCTCCGCCTGGATACCGTCAAAGCGTTCCTCCAGCTTCCTCACCTCATCTACGTAAGCTTCCATCAATGGGCTCTGATAATCCTTGTTGACCTGCCTGACAACGAGCTACGAGTCACCCCTGACGATGAGCTTCTTAACCCCGAGGTCTGCCGCGATCCTGAGCCCGGCAAGCAATCCCTCATACTCACCAGTGTTGTTGGTGGACATCTCCCTGGCGAAGTGCATCTGGATCACGTACTTGAGGTGTTCTCCGGTGGGTGCGACGAGCAGCACACCGGCACCGGCGCCTTGCAGCGAGAAAGCCCCATCAAAGTACATGATCCAGTCGCGGTGTTCTTCCTCGCCGGGGAGAGTGGTCTCCTGGATTTCTTCGTCAGGCGTCGAGGTCCATTCTGTGATGAACTCCGCCAAGACTCTGCTCTGAATTGTCGAGGTACTTTCAAACTTTAAACCGAAACTTGACAGCTCCAAGGCCCATTCCACAATCCTTCCGGTTGCGTCTGGGTTGTGCAGTATCCATTGCAATGGGAGGCGGGTGACGACAGTGATCTCATGGGCTTGGAAGTAGTGACGCAGCTTCCTCGAGGCCATAATGAGGCCGAAGAGCAATTTTTGCACACCGGAATACCTCGACCTAGCCCCCTGCAAGAGGGAGCTGACAAAGTAAACCGGGTGTTGCATCATCTTCTTCTTTGGCACCACCTCACTCGACTGCGTGGGCACCGCCTTGGTGGCACCAAACTGTCGGGTGGTTGGTGCGACATATGCCAACGGATGGCTTATCATTGTGGGTGCCAATAAGACATCGCCGGTGCCTGGAAACGGGATGAGGCGAAGACATGCACGCCGGCGGATCTTACCCAGGTTCGGGGCTCTCCAAGGAGATAAAACCCCTAGTCCTGCTCTGCGGGGTCTCCGCATGATCACTAGATCAAGGAAAGGTAGCTACAATCGCTCCTAGAGCTGTTGGGTTCAAGGGAGAAGAAGAACAAGGCTAGCTCTTGCTTCTCTCTATCTATGGTGTGTGTGTGTGTGCTATGCTTAGAAGCCAACCCTTTGCATGGGTGCTCCGGGAGGTTTATATAGGCCTACCCCCCGGGGGTACAATGGTAATCCGGCTGGGCACTGGTCCCAGCCGTCAGTGTCTACGCTCGCCGGCTTCTCCGCCGGCCGTGGGTCCCGCCGGCTGCCGGCTTCTTGGTCGACAGGCCGGCCCCACCGCCTAGGGTCTTGTCGGCGGCTGCTTACTGTAGCCTCGCCTCTGATGACGAGGGCTTTGTCGAGGTGAGCGTGGCTACAGTGGGCCGCCTCGGGGGCTCTCACTATAGCCTTACCTCGTCTTGTCTCCTTAATGGGGCTCCTGCTTCGAGCAAGGGAGTAGCCGGCTTCTGGGGGCCGGCTACGCCCTTGGCCGACCGGGAGAGGCCGGGCCGCCTCCGCGCCTCTCTCTGGCGGAAGGGGCCCGGCGCCTGCGGGCCGTACGGGAGTCTGTCGTGGATGACGTTGAGGCTGGCATGGCTACAGTGTCGAGCCGCATAGGAGACAATCATCCCGTACGGCCTCCTGTAGCCACGTCTGCCTCGGGCCTCGGGGGTAGTGGGCCGCACTGTGTCCACACCTCGTCTTGTCACCGTTATGTGGGTGTAGCTTGGGTGGTTGTGGTCTCGGCCGGCTCCTTGGAGTCGGCGTCCTTCTTGGCCAGCTTCTTGGAGTCGGCCACCCCGTAGTCGTCCTGGGGAGGTGTTGCTGAGGCTGGGTTGCCTACCGGGAGTCGGCTTCAGAGGTAGCCGGCCAGGGAAGGCGGCCCAATGCTTGGAGTGCTTGGAGGCCCGAAGGCCTGATAATTTTTTCAGAAGAACCAGGGGCAGTCGGTTAGGCTACCCGTGGCCATTTATTCCGACAGTAGTCCCCGAAGCTGATTGGGCTTCGAGGTGGAGTAGGGGTTGAGAAGCTCGATCAGCTTCCCTTCTTAGCAAGCCGGCAACTGGGAGCCGGCCTTGGTCAGGCGCGCCGCCTGAGTCGAAAACTTCCGGAGTCGGAGGGCGGGAGCCCGCTAGAGCGTGCATCGGGCCGCGGGCCGGCCATTGGCCGTCTGTGAACCACGTGGCCCTTCTTGGCCGGAAAGCCTGCCAGCCCACGCGCGTGATGGGACGTCGCCGCAGGGAGGGGGCCCGCCACGTCCGCGCCCCGGCCCAGGCGCAGATTGTCTACATCCCGAAACCGCCCGCACGTCCCGTGCGGCAGTTTCGGCTCGCATTTATGCGCAATAATCGCGAGACGTGGGGGGAGTGGGTGCAGTTAATCCCACGACTCCCCCCGCGTTCGGCTTCCCCGGTCCTGCCGCGCGAAGCTATAAGTAGGGGGAGGTGGAGGGCGGCAGGCCCTCGCACGCTCCTCCTACTTCCACCATCCTCTTCGCTCTCCCGTTCTTTGCGACAGCACCTCGCCGCCGCGCACTTCCAATACGCATTCCTCCGCCGCCGCGCTTGTTTTTGCCATACCTCCCGCCACGGAGCAGCATGGCGGGGATTGGGATGGCTCCAACGACCACGTCGAGTTTCTTCGCAACACGCGGCGGCTGCCCGGCGCGGACAAGGTGGAGGTTCGCCTCGCGCCGGCGAAGGAAATCACGCCGGAGCCGCAGGAGGGCGAGCGGGTGGTCTTCCGCTCGCACTTCCTGCGCGGCATCGGCCTTCCAGTGAGCGCCTTCTTCCGCTCCTGGCTCGAATTCTATCAGCTCCAGCCGCACCATCTCACCCCAAACGCGGTGGTGCTGCTGTCCGCCTGCGTCACCCTGTGCGAGGGCTACCTCGGCGTCCTCCCCACCCTTGAGCTCTGGGGGGAGTTCTTCCAGTCGAAGCTGGGCACGCGCATGCGGGGCATGCCGGCTCAGACTGGCGCCTTCATCGCGTCGCGGAGATCGGTCGCCGACAACCCCTTCCCCGTCATCCCGCTAATCCAATCGGTGAAGAAGTGGCAGAAGTCGTACTTATACGTACGGAACATCGCCCCACGGGGCGACTACATCAACCTGCCGGCTTACGTAGCCGGCCCACCGGCGGGCAGGCTACCCCAGTGGTCCTTCCGGGCTGTGACGCTGACGCCGGCTGGAAACGCCGCCATCGCCCGACTGCGGGTGATGGTCCAGTCGGAGGGCCTGACGGGGCCCGACCTTCTGGCCGCGTTCGTCACGCGCCGGGGTCTTCCGCTCCAGAGCCGGCCTCATCTGATCTGTCAGATGAGCGGCCAGCTCGATCCGAGCCGAATGTGCACCAAGGAGATGCCGCGCGATGAGGTCGCCTACATGGTGAACTACCTTGCGAACTTCAAACTCACCGAAGAGTGGCAGTTCGGCAAGGAGCCATATAGCCGAGCCAATCCGCCGCCTACGGTATGTTCTCCTTGTCTCTTTTTCTCTCTCTTTGATTTGTTGCCGAGTTCCTCTTAGCCGATTCTAACTTAGCCGGTTTGCTTTTCGACAGGGCCCTCTGCTTCGGCCGGCCGGCGGGTCAGACGCGCAGCGCCGATTCGTCCCCGACCGGGCCGAACACGATCTGGAGGACCCCGACCTGGCGGCGGCCGGTATGGACGACGACGTCGAGCCGGGTGGTGGCCAAGCCGGCGGCGAAGCAGGCGGCTCCGGGCTCGGAGTCACCTTCCACGACTGGCAGGACGACGACGAGGCCGAAGTCGTCCCGCGCTGCCAGTCGGCATCTGGACGCGGCGCGGGTTCCTCCGCCACGCTGCCTGCTCGGGGTGGAGGTCAGAAGCGCCGCGCCGCCCAGGGTTTGTTCGGCAGCCGAACGAAGAAGCCCAGGGGCGGGGCGGCAGCCACCAGGCGGGAGGAGGCGGCCGCGAAGGCGGCTTGCTTCCGCAAGGCAGTGAAGCAACCGCAGACCGTCTCGGCGTAAGTTTACTTTCTTTCGAGTACTCTTTTTTCTTTCTTTTCTTTGGTGGTTCTTGAGCTCTTGCCTTCTTCTCCAATGATCAGGGCTCCGCTGCCGCTTGAGCGGGCGGCTGCCGCCTCCGTTGTTGAGTCGCCGAGGGGCTCTGGGAGCACCACCCGCCGCGTGGACCCCCGTGCCGACCTTCAGGAGGCGACAGAAAGGAACGCGCGGGAGGCGCAGGCGGAGCGAGAGGCGCGGGAGGCGCAGGCACGGAAGGCGGCCGCCGCCCAGGCAGCACGGGAGGAGGAGGCGGCGAAGGCGCTCTCCGATGCCGCAGCCAGGGCCCAAGCAGAGGCTGCGGCCGCGGCGGCGGCTTGGGAGGTTTTGATGGTCACCCCGCTGCGCATCATGGCGCCTGGGGACATGGAGCCCTCGTCAGAGGGAGCCAGCGGCGACCAGCCAGGGTTGGGGGGAAGCGACGACATCATCATCTTGGAGAGGGCGCCGGTGCCGACCCCGCCAACTGGGGCGGCCCAAGGCGGCCGGCCTGATCCGCCGCCTACACAGTCGGCGGGGGGCGAGCCGGCCGTGAGGGCTGAGACGGTGGTCCGGATTCCGTCGGGCCGTCGTGCGGGGAAGGCCGCGTCAGAGCCGCAGAAGGCCGCGTCGGAGCCACAGCCGGCCGTGGGTTCCAGCTCGTCGGCCCGAGATGCAGAGGCGGCCAGTGCTACCTCGGGGTGGACGCCAGGCGGAGGGACGGCCGTGGTGAACGTGGCTGCACAGGACGTCCGGACCCGGCTCCAGAGTCAAGCTGCGGCGCTGAGGCAGTTCACCGACGAGTTCCTCGCGACGCGGGCGGCCATCCGGGTTAGTGTTCCCATCTTGCTTCTTCTTGATTTTGATTTCTTCTTGATCTTGATTTCTTCTGTGGGGGCGCGTCAGCGCACCCACTGGGTGTAGTCCCCGAGTTCCGAGTCGGCTGCTGAGCAGGCAGCTTGGAACTTCTTGGTGGATTTGCCTTTGCTATTTTTGTTCTTACTTCGGTCTTCTGTCCATCTTGCAGGACTACCACAACCTTCGAGCGGCCGCCTTCAACTCCCAGGCTCGGGAGCTGACTCAGAAGACCGCCGACCTTACTGAGAGCCGAGGTACGTGCTTTGTTCTTTATCTCATGTGGGGGCGCGTCAGCGCACCCACTAGGTGTAGTCCCCGAGATTCGGGCCGACTGCTGAGCACTCGGGTCGGATCTTCCTTGACGATTTCTAACTGTTCTTCTTTTCCTGCCGTCTCTGCAGCGGCCAACGCCAGTCTGAGGGCACAACTGGGAGAGTCTCAGACTGCCCTTCGCGCCAAGGATGCCGAGCTCGCCGCCTTGGTGTAGGAACGCGACCGCCTGGCCAAGAAGCTGGCCGACCAGGAGGAAGGCCACAAGGCGACCCTGAAGGCTGCGCAGGACCGCGAAGCCACTCTCCAGGCCGAGTTCGAGACGGAGGCGGCTGGCTGGGCTGAGGCCAGGCAGACTCTGATCTCTGGCTATGGCCAGATCGAAGATCTGGTTGACGGTAAGCCGCCTACCTCTTCGTCCTTTCTTGCCATCTGCCACTTTGGCTTGTTTTCTGATTTTGGTGTTCTTTTCTTCCTTTCTTGCGCAGAGTATTTCCTTGGCTATTCTACTGCCGCCAACCAGACCATCGAGGCCCGTCACCAAGCGCGAAGGCAGGCTGGCTTTGAGATCTCGCCAACCGCCGGCCGCTCGCTGGAGGAACAACTCCTGGCGATCCAGGCTCGCATCCAGCCGGCTCACCGGCTGCTCCGCCGGCTTCAGCGTGCCGGGGCGCAGGTCTTGGCCGCCCTCTGGCCCGGCCAAGTGGTCCCTCGCACCCCCAGTCGGACTGCCGACTGGCTGGAGGTGGCAGTCGGCCGCTTCGAGGCTTGGAAGGCCTCGGCGGCTCGCTCCGGCGCCAGGCGGGCGCTGGAGTTCGTCAAGGCCTGGTATCCCGGCTTGAGCCTGGATTAGCTGGCTACCTGGCGGCAGCAAGCCGACACAGAGCTGGAGCCGGCATGGCCGGCCATCATCCGGCGGGCTTCGGCAATTGCCGACTACACCGACACCAGCGTCTTCACCCCCGAGGTGGACGACAACGGTGTCGCCCAGCCGGAGGAGTGGTTCGGGCTGGACCCGGCGTACGGTGAGGACTCGGCGGAGGAGATCGACTCCAGCGACGAGGGCGAAGAGGAGGAGGAGGAGGGTGAAGACGCCGAGCCGGCTGGTGGGGCAGCCGGCCAGCCTCAGCCTGACAGTACCTCCAGCACTACGTCGCGAGCGAGTGCGTCGCCTGCCGCTGGTGGTGGTCAAGCCGAGACCCGCTAGGCGGCCACACCTTCAGCCGGCGGGGCCATCTCCACCGACCAGCTCGGCCTCCATGTCGCGCCCTAGTCTGCCATCTTTTGCTTTTCCTGTCTTGTTACTCTATAGAACAATGTTTGGTTAGATCTGCACAATTCCACCCACTAGGTGTATTCGAACTTATGTCTGTTGCCAGCCTGTTGGGGGCTTTATGTGTATAGATAACTTATGCATTTGGCCTTTCCTTGTACTTTTGCTTTTTGTCCTTCTGCTGTTTCCTTTGCCGCCCTCCCTTGGTTGCCGCCTCCCCAGTCCAACAGTTGCTCTGCAATCTGTAGCTGGAGGAGTGCTTGGCCAATTGGGGGGGGAGGAGTACTTTAGCTTTGCTGGACTAAAGCTAAGTGTTTAGGAAGCCGGCCAGCCGGCTGTTCTGGCAGCCGGCAGGCATGTTTGGAGGCCGTCTCTTTGCTATATAGGTTCGTTGTTCCTTAGCCATTTTTCGTGTGGGCATCCTTTCCGCCTTGCCTCTTGCTAGTCGGACAGTCGGTTCTTCGAGCTGCGACTTGCAACAAGAGGGGACTCGGGAGCCGACACACTACTTTTCTGACTTCAGGTAGAACTTTAAATATAGCTCAAGGCGGCCAGTCCCCGGGCCGACTAGTCGAAACCGGTGCCAGACAAGAATTCAAAATGTAATAATACATTCATGGATATGACACTTGTCATTCATAGATAAACAAAGGCAGTCCCCGAGTACTGTTCGGGGGGCCTGTTGGTTTGTACTTAATACAAAAGGGGAGCATGATTCATACTGCTTTCAACTGTAAAATCGTCTCAGGAGGTTTGCGTTCCATGGTCGCTCCGACTCCTTGCCGGAGTCGTCTCTCTTGCGTGCTCTTGGTTTTTGCGCGTTGATCAAGTAGTAGGAGTCGTTGCCGAGTGCCTTGCTGACGACGAAGGGGCCTTCCCAAGGGGCCGAGAGCTTGTGCTGGCCTACATCGTCTTCTTCTTCTAACGCCAAGGATCGAGCAAGGCGGTCGATCCTGTGGCGGGCGTCGTTCTCGCCGACTCCTTCTCGGCGGCCGAGTCGGTCACCAAGAGTCGGGTGCGTGATAGGCGGCGGAGTGAGGCGTCTTTCTCTTCGAGGCGGGGGAGGAGGCAGATTTCCTTGGTGTTCAACCGCTCGAGGACGGCCTTCCGCGTCGCGCTCGATGGTAATGCGAGTCCGACTACGGCTGGCAGCCGGCTCCTTGTCTTTCTTCTGGCGCGCGCCGCTCGCAGTCGGCGAGCGGGACGTCGCGGCGTGCTCCCGGCGCGGGGGATGACTATCAGCACGAGCGCCGGCTTCGTGCCGTTCTGCAGCCGCGTCGAGCAGCTGCTGGATCCGTCTCGTCATGTAGGGGAGCTCATCGGCTCCCAGCCCATTGAGCTCTTCTGCGGCCGCCTGAGCGGCTCGCAGATGCTCGAGCGGGGTGGCGTAGACGGGGCAATCTGCACCCAGCATGCTGGCGACGGCCGCGCCGCGCTTCTGGACAAAGCCGGCTCGGCTCGGGCCGGTAGGCGGCGCGGTCGACTTCGCGCTGGTGGGCCTCGGTGAGGCGCCTCATGGAGGCTATCTTCTGGCCCTCCGTGATGAGGGCAAGGCGGCGTGCCTCCAGGGTCTCGGCGTCGGCGTCGGCCGGGATGGGGACGGAGAGGTCGTGCATTGCCGCTTGCAGGGCGTCGTGGGCATTCTCGCCCGAGTTGGCGACGTGGCTGATGACCAGCACTTCGGTGACAGCGCTGCTGCCACTGTCAGCTCGAGGGAGGGGGTCATCGAAGACCACCACGTCGGAGGGGTAGGCGTCAAGCGATGCTGTGTCGGAGTCGATGAGCATCGGGTCGGTGGAGCCGACCGACTCCATGTCTGCAGCAGGCTCGCTAGAGACGTGAAGCTGGTCGAGGAGGCTGACGAGGCGGTTCTCGGGGTAGTCGGTGCCTGCGTCAGACGCAGGCTCGTTGGAGATGCGAGTCTCGCCGAGCAGATCGGTGAGGCGGCTCGCTGCGCAGGCGTCGTCGACGCCTTGCAGCGCGTCGAGGCAAACGCCATCGGGCGCAGCAGGCTGGCTGCGCTCGCGGGGGAGGAAGAGGGTTCCCGTCCAGAACAGGTCTCCGGACAACGGTGCACCTGGCCCCACGGTGGGCGCCAAATGTCGGGTGGTTGGTGCGACATATGCCAACGGATGGCTTATCATTGTGGGTGCTAATAAGACATCGCCGGTGCCTGGAAACGGGATGAGGCGAAGACATGCACGCCGGCGGATCTTACCCAGGTTCGGGGCTCTCCGAGGAGATAACACCCCTAGTCCTGCTCTGCGGGGTCTCCGCATGATCACTAGATCAAGGAAAGGTAGCTACAATCGCTCCTAGAGCTGTTGGGTTCAAGGGAGAAGAAGAACAAGGCTAGCCCTTGCTTCTCTCTATCTATGGTGTGTGTGTGTGCTATGCTTAGAAGCCAACCCTTTGCATGGGTGCTCCGGGGGGTTTATATAGGCCTACCCCCCAGGGGTACAATGGTAATCCGGCTGGGCACTGGTCCCAGCCGTCAGTGTCTACGCTCGCCGGCTTCTCCACCGGCCGTGGGTCCCGCCGGCTGGTGGGTCCCGCCGGCTGCCGGCTTCTTGGTCGACAGGCCGGCCCCACCGCCTAGGGTCTTGTCGGCGGCTGCTTACTGTAGCCTCGCCTCTGATGACGAGGGCTTTGTCGAGGTGAGCGTGGCTACGGTGGGCCGCCTCGGGGGCTCTCACTGTAGCCTTACCTCGTCTTGTCTCCTTAATGGGGCTCCTGCTTCGAGGAAGGGAGTAGCCGGCTTCTGGGGGCCGGCTACGCCCTTGGCCGACTGGGAGAGGCCGGGCCGCCTCCGCGCCTCTCTCTGGCGGAAGGGGCCCGGCGCCTGCGGGCCGTACGGGAGTCTGTCATGGATGACGTTGAGGCTGGCATGGCTACAGTGCCGAGCCGCATAGGAGACAATCATCCCGTACGGCCTCCTGTAGCCACGCCTGCCTCGGGCCTCGGGGGTAGTGGGCCGCACTGTGGCCACACCTCGTCTTGTCACCGTTATGTGGGTGTAGCTTGGGTGGTTGTGGTCTCGGCCGGCTCCTTGGAGTCGGCGTCCTTCTTGGCCGGCTTCTTGGAGTCGGCCACCCCGTAGTCGTCCTGGGGAGGGGTTGCTGAGGCTGGGTCGCCTTCCGGGAGTCGGCTTCAGAGGTAGCCGGCCAGGGAAGGCGGCCCAATGCTTGGAGTGCTTGGAGGCCCGAAGGCCTGATAATTTTTTCAGAAGAACCAGGGGCAGTCGGTTAGGCTACCCGTGGCCATTTACTCCGACACAAACTCTGCCGGGGGCCGCGCCTTGTCGGCACCAGGCCGTGCCAGGGGAATCTTTGGATTGCCATCCGCTGGTTCTGCCGCCATTGCTGCCTCTTCGTCGACCTCCCTCTGTGCCACCAGTGCGGCGCTGACCACTTGATTCGTCGCCGCCAGATACAGCAGCAACGGCTCTTTTTGTTTAGGCGCAACCAGTATTGGCGTGGAGGAAAGGTATTTCTTCAGATCCTGCAGTGCTGCCTCAGCTTCTGGGGTCCACTCTATTGGGCTTGCCTTCTTCAAGATTTTGAAAAAGGGAAGGGCGCTCGGCGGACTTGGAGATGAATCGGCTCATGGCGGCAACGCAGCTGGTGAGCCGACGCACATCCTTGATCCGCTTGGGTGCCTCGGTCTGCTCAATAGCCTTGATCTTGTCTGGGTTTGCCTCGATCCCGCGCTGTGACACAAAGAACCCGAGAAGCTTGCCGGACGGAACGCCGAAGACACACTTCTCAGGGTTCAGCTTGAGGATGATCTTGCACAGGTTAGCAAATGTCTCTTCCAGATCTTGCACAAGAGTTGGCCCGTCCTTGGTTTTGACCACTATGTCATCCATGTAGGCCTCCATATTTCTATGGAGCTGAGGTTCAAAACCAATTTGGACTGCTCTGGCGAATGTTAAGCCAGCACTCTTCAACCCGAAAGGCATCCGTAAAAAGCAATACGTACCACATGGGGTGATGAATGCTGTCTTCTCTTCATCCTCTTTCCTCATGAAGATCTGGTGGTAGCCTGAGTAGGCATCAAGGAATGATAGCAGATCGCACCCGGCCGTGGAGTCAACAATCTGGTCGATGCGTGGCAATGGGAAGGGGTCCTTAGGGCAAGCCTTTTTGATATCTGTGTAATCAATACACAGTCTCCACTTCCCATTCGCCTTGCGCACCACTACCGGATTGGCCAACCACGTCGGGTGGAGCACTCCTCTCACCAAACCCGCCGCTTCCAACTTCCTGATCTCCTCTGTGATGAACTCCTGCCTCTCCAGAGCCTGCTTTCTGACCTTCTGCTTGATGGGCCGCGCGTGGGGGCAGACAGCTAGGTGGTGCTCAATCACCTCCCTGGGAACACCGGGGATGTCGGATGCTTGCCATGCAAACACGTCGACAGTCGCCCGCAGGAAGGTGATGAGCGCGCCTTCCTATTTGCTGTCGAGGGTGGAGCCTATGGTGAAGGCCCCTCCCGTGCCCTCCTCCTTGACGGGCACCTTCTTGGTCTGCGGCGGCTCAGCCCTGGGTCTCTTGCTCTTGTCGGTAGAGCTCTCTGGCACGTCCTCGACGGTAGCACAACACTCCGAGGAGGTGCGCTTGCCGGAGTGGGTGCGAGAGGTCTTGCCGGGCTTCTTCTTCCCACCTGGGGCTTCAGCGGCAGGAACAGGTGCCTTGGCAGCAGCCGCTACAACTGCTTCCCGGTAGAGCTGGTCGGCGCAGATCAGCGCGTCCTTCTTGTCGGAGGGGACGGAGATGATGGTCAACGGCCCGGGCATCTTTAGCATGTTGTAGGCGTAGTGTGACACCGCCATGAACTTGGCTAGTGCCGGGCGGCCGAGGATCCCGTTGTAGGGCAAGGGGATCTCGGCTACGTCGAAGACGATCCTCTCCGTCCTGTAGTTCAGCTCTCCTCCGAACATCACGGGCAGTGTGACCTTTCCCTTCGGCTCGCTCCCCCCCGGATTGACCCCTTGAAACGTGCCCATTTCCTCGAGGTCTCCATCAGGGATTTGCAACTTTTTGATCACGACAGGCGAGATCGGGTTCAGGCCGGCCCCACCGTCAACCAATATCTTGTTCACTCTGAGGTTGCGTATCGTTGGTGAGACCAACAATGGCAAACACCCGACCGCGGTAGTGCGGTCAGGGTGGTCCTCGGCGTCAAAGATGAGGGGCGTGCTGGACCACTTCAGCAGCTTCTGAGCGTCGAGCGACGGCTCCGCTGCCGTAATCTCACGCGCCCACTGCTTGAGCTGGCGATGAGAGGTATGCAGCGAGGCGCCGCCATCGACGCACATGGCCTCCATAGCCTTCTGGAACCCTTGCTCACCAGACTCGTCGTCCTCGTCGTGATCGTCGTCTTCCTGTTTCTTGTCACGGCCCCGGGCGGGCCTCTCTTGCTGGTTGTCCTTGCCGGGGAGGCCTCCTTGGCCGCCACGCTTGCCGGACCCCTCCGCACCGTCTTGGTCCTTCTCCTTGTCCCGTCTCTCATACTCAGCCTTTTGCTTCTTAGCAAGCAGCTCGACTTGCCGGTAGTTCTGGAGGTCGTGGCCCTTGGTGCGGTGCATCTTGCAGTATTGCTTGCCGGAGCTTCCTGGCTTGTCGGTAGCCGCCAAGGCTCGGCAGGCGGCGCACCCGGCAATCTCCTTGCCGGGGGCATCTGCTTTGACCTTCTTGCCGGCACCGGTGTCGTCAGATCCCTCAACAGCAAGCACGATCTTTCCTTTGCGTTTCCTGTTGCGATGTCGGCCCTTCCTCGTCGGGATAGCGGCGTCTTCATCGGTAGAGTCGGTTTCCGCGCCGGCGTCTTCGCCAGGGTACTTCCTTCCCTCTTCACCTCGGGCGCACCTATCGGCCAGGACGTAGAGCTCGGCCACGTCCTTAACTTTGGTCATCGCCAGCTCTTCGCGCATCTTGCAATTGCTCACGTTCTTGTGGAATGCGCTAATCACAGCGACGGGATGAACGTCGGGGATGTTGTACTGCACCCGGCTGAATCTCTGGATGTACTTGCGCAGGGTCTCCCCTTCCTTCTAGGGAATTATGTGTAGATCACTGGCCTGGCCATGAGCTTGGTGGCCTCCTGTGAAGGCGCCAACGAACTCATGGCACAGATCCAACCAAGAAGAAATGGAATCTACCGGCAAGTGCATCAACCAAGGCATCACATTGGGCTTGAGTGCCAGCGGGAAATAGTTGGCAAGCACCTTGTCGTCGCGAGCCCCAGCAGCCTGCATCGCGATGGTGTAGATGCTGAGGAACTCAGACGGATGGGTTTTGCCAGCGGTGGGACGGCCACTGGAACTGCCGCAGCTCACGGGTAAAGGCCGGGCAGCCCACCTCGTAAGGTAGGCCGCCGGAGCCCCCCGGTGCCGGGTGGTCCATAGCGGGTCCTGCCCGCTTGTCCGACTGGCGGCGCGTCGCGCCGACGCTCGACGGTGGTTCGAGCATCTTCGTGAGCTCGTTCCCAAAGGACCTGGTGCTGGTCGCGGAGGGTCCGCGGGTCGGACGACGCTATGGAGATGTTATCACAAGTGTCGTCACGACGGGCCGACGCCCGCGGCGGCTGGCGAGGAAGAGGAGAGTGCACCATGGCCGCAGCTTCCTCGGTCCTCCCAGCGCCAGCATGCGGTGGCTCGGGGGGGTGCCGACCCAAGGGCCCCGCTGGTCGCGGATCGTCTTTGTTGGCGACGGCGACGAGGCTCCGGATGGTGGCCCTCCACTCGTCGAGCTTCTCAGCAGCAGGAGGGAAATCGAGGAGCAGCTGCGCGCGCGCCAAAGCTTCCGCTGGTGTGGGCGGCGGCAACAGCTGTGTGGATCGCGGCGCGCTTCGACTTCTAACTATGTTAGAAGTAGCTCCATCACGACCCAGCGGCTGCGTGCCATTTTCACCAGCGCTTCGGTGAGCGTGCTGAACCCCTTCATCTTGCCGATGACGCACAGGGCTCTTCCCACGGCGGTGCCCAGGGTCACCAACGTGGTGACGCTGCTCGGCGCGCACACCATGGGAAGAACGCGCGGTGGTCGCCAGTGTAGGCGTCCTGGAGGTCGCCGCGCCGCCCGGAGTCGGCACAACGACGCCCCTGGAGGGCCCCGCGCCGCCTGCGGGGGGGCCAACTCCGTCTTTGGATCCGGCGACGTGTAGCCGGTCGTCTGGCGCGCGAACAACACCGCTCGCCAGGCTCCGACTACCTGGGCGATGCTGGTGCTCGCGGGCCGCGGCCCGGGTCCTGTCTGCGATCGGTCCGCTGCTCGTCCGCACCGGCACGGGCCGTTCGGCTCCCAATGAGCCGACCTCCGTGGCCGTCTTCTTCTTAGGGGCCATGGCGACGAAGAACTGCTAGGCTAACTACCAGACCAGATTCTCACAATTGCGCCCCCTACCTGGCGCGCCAAAGATGTCGGTGTGGAACGACACCTATGGGATCACAAGAATCCCTACTACGGTTGCTGGGGCGCAGGGTTGCGAGGAGAGCAGGGCTAGTAGACAGCACAGGGATCGTTTACCCAGGTTCGGGCTGCGCGGATGCGTAAAACCCTAGTCCTGCTTTGGTGGGTGTATTTCTGAGAGTTCTTGAGCTCTCGAACTAGCTGTGGTCAGTGCATGGTTCAAAAGAGCCGAATCCTCCTCCAGTATGCCATGGGCCTCCTTTTATAGTTGAAAGGGGCAGCCACAGTGACACACAGGAGGTGGAAAGGCGTACAGTGCCCTGAGCTTATCGCTCGTATTACAGGACAAGATGCATTTAATGCATAGCTTAGGTGTCCCCTTGCTTTATTGGGGACGGGGGCGAGGCCCGTCCCGTCCGTCACCGCTCCTCCTCGCCTTGACACGCGCCTTGGCCAATGAGGTGCGTGGTGCCATGTAGGCAGTCAGGCAGCTGAGGTGGCATGATGGCGGAGCCTTCACGAAGATCTGCATGCCGCCACGCAGGCACTCGATGGGTTGGCCTGGGAGCTGCATGTTGCCACGCAGGTGCCTGCCCAGCTGGTTGGGATGGCAGCGGCATGTCAACGGTGGTGGAAGCTTGTTCGGCGCGGGTTTGGCGGTGGCCCCGCTGGCGTCCTTGTCGAGGGTCTTGCCGGGTGGCCCGGCAAGGGTCTTGCCGTGGCGTGCTGTCGTCCCCCGGCAAGGACCTTGCCGGGGGTCTGGTGGCCTTCCTCGGCAGGGATCTTGCCGAGAATCGTCGTCTTCTGATCCTCATCTGATCTTGAATATGTCTTCACAAAGATCTGCATGCCACCACAGAGGTGCCTTCCCGAGCCCTGGCCCCATGTTGATGACGGTGTTGGGGGCCGTGGGCTCAAGGGTGGCTCGCTCTGTTGGTGTGGGGCGAGCTGTCCCGGCAAGGGTCTTGCCGGGGCCGCTGAGGCCGCCCGGCAAGGGTCTTGCCGGGGGAACCTGCTTCGCCCCTCTGCTCTTTGTGGTCTTGGCCTTGGCGTTACTTTGATTGTCTTGGGCTTCGGTCTTACCTTGTCTCACCTCCCCTGTTCTGCTTGGTGTGGTCGTGGGCGCGGCTCCGACTGCCCGTGCCCAGGTAAAGGGGTACAAAAGTGTGCCCCTCTTTTTGTACACCGATAGTCGGGCGCCCGAGGATCCCATTATAGGGCAAAGGGATCTCGGCTACATCGAAGACAATCCTCTCTGTCCTGTAGTTCAACTCGCCTCCAAACGTCACAGGCAACGTGACCTTCCCCTTCGGCTGGCTCCTTCCTGGGTTGACCCCTTGAAACGTGCCCGTCTCCTCAAGTTCTCCGTCAGGAATTTGCAGCCTTTTGATCACAACGGGTGAGATTAAGTTCAGACCGGCCCCGCCGTCAACCAGCATCTTGTTCACCTTGAGGTTGCGTATCGTTGGTGAAACCAACAACGGCAAACACCCGACCGCAGTTGTGCGATCAGGGTGATCCTCGGCGTCAAAGATGATGGGCGTGCTGGACCACTTCAGCGGCTTCTGAGCGTCAAACGATGGCTCCGCTGCTGTGATCTCACGTGCCCACTGCTTGAGCGGCGGTGAGAAGCGTGCAGCGAGGTGCCACCATCGACGCACATGGCCTCCGTAGCCTTCCGAAACTCTTGCTCGCCGGACTCATCGTCCTCTTCATGATCGTCGTCTTCCTGCTTCTTGTTGCGGCCCCGAGTGGGCCTCTCTTGTTGGTTATCCTTGTCGCAGCGGCCTCCTTGGCCGCCATGCTTCTTGCCAGATCCTTCGGCACCATCCTGACCCTTCTCCTTGTCCCGCCTCTCATACTCGGCCTTTTGCTTCTCAGCAAGCAGCTCGACTTGTCGGCAGTTCTGGAGGTCGTGGCCCTTGGTTGGATCTTGCAGTATTGCTTGTCGGAGCCTCCTGGCTTGTCGGCAGCCGCCAAGGCCCGGCAAGCGGCGCACCCGGCAATCTCCTTGCCGGGGTCGTCTGCCTTGGCCTTCTTGGCAGCGCCGGTGTCGTCGAATCCCTCGATGGCAAGCACGATCTTGCCCTTGCGTTTTCTGTTGCGACACCGACCCTTCTTCGTCGGGGCAGTGGTGTCTTCGTCGGTAGAGTCGGTTTCCGCGCCGGCGTCCTCGCCGGGGTACTTCCTCCCCTCTTCAGCCTGAGCGCATCTATCGGCCAGAACATAGAGTTCGGCCACATCCTTGACCTTGTTCATCGCCAGCTCTTCACACATCTTGCGGTTGCGCACATTCTGATGGAACGCGCTGATCACGGCGGCAGGATGAACATCTGGGATGTTGTATTGCACCCGGCTGAACCTCTGTATGTACTTGCGCAGGTTTTCACCTTCCTTCTCGGGAATGATGTGCAAATCACTCGCCTGGCCATGAGCTTGGTGGCCTCCGGTGAAGGCACCAACGAACTCATGACACAGATCCGACCAAGAAGAAATGGAATCCGCCGGCAAGTGCATCAACCAAGACATGACATTGGGTTTCAGGGCCAACGGGAAGTAATTGGCAAGCACCTTGTCATCGCAAGCTCCAGTGGCTTGCATCGCGATGGTGTAGATGCTGAGGAACTCTGACGGGTGGGTCTTGCCGTTGTACTTCTCGCCGACGTCGGGCTTGAACGTACGGTGGGACGGCCACTGTAACTGCCGCAGCTCATAGGTAAAGGCCGGGCAACCCACCTCGTAAGGTAGGCCACCGGAGCCTCCCGGTGCTGGGTGGTCCATAGCGGGCCCCGCCCACCTATCTGACTGGTGGCGTGTATCGCGCCGGCGCTCGATGGTGGTTCGAGCGTCTTCATGGGCTCGCTCCCGAAGAACTTGGCGCTGGTCGCGGTGGGTATGTGGGTCGGACGACGCTATGGAAATGTTATCACAAGCGTCATCACGACGGATTGACACCCGTGGTGGCTGGCGTGGAGGAGGAGAGTGCACCGTGGCCGCAGCACCTCCGACCCCTCCACCGCTGGCATGCGGTGGTTCGACGGAGCGCGGGCCTGAGGGCCCCGCTGGCCGTGGCTCGTCTTGATTGGCGACGCCGACAAGGCTCCGGATGGTGGCCCTCCACTCATCGAGCTTTTCCGTAGCAGGAGGGAAGTCGAGGAGTAGCTGCGCGCGCACCAAAGCTTCCGCTGGCGTGGGTGGCGGCGAGAGCTGCGTGGACCGTGGCGTGCTTCGACTTCTAACCATGTTAGAAGGAGCTCTATCACGGCCCAACGGCTGCGTGCCATTTTTGCCAGCACTTCGGTGGGCATGCTAGCCCCCTTCGTCCCGCAGATGATGCACAGGACTCTTCCCACAGCGGCGTACGGGGTCTCCAGCGTGGTGGCACTGCTCGTCACGCGCACCCTGGGAAGAGCGCGCTGTGGGCGTCGGCGTAGGCGTCTTGGAGGTTGCTGCGCCGCCCGTAGGTGGCACAGCGACACCCCTGGAGGGCCCCGCGCCGCCTGCGGGGGGGCCAGCCCCGTCTTTGGATTTGGCGGTGTGCGGCCCGTCGTCTGGCGCACGAACGACGCCGCTCGAAAGGCTCTGACTGCCAGAGCGATGCTGGTGCTCGCGGGCCGCGGCTCGGGTTCTGTCCGCGACCGGCCCGTTGCCCGCCCGCACTGGCACAGGCCGTTCAGCTCCCGACGAGCTGATCGCCGTGATCGTCTTCTTCTTGGGAGCCATGGCGATGAAGAACTGCTAGGCTAACTGCTAGACCAGATTCTCACAACTACGCCCCCTACCTGGCGCGCCAAAGATGTCGGGGAAAATGACACCTATGGGATCACTGGAATCCCTTCTACGGTTGGCGGGCACGGGGTTGTGAGAAGAGCTGGTTTAGGAGCTAGCACAAGGATCGTTTACCCAGGTTCGGGCCGCGAGGATGCGTAATACCCTAGTCCTGCTTTGGTGTGTATTTCAGAGTGTTCTTGAGCTCTCGAACTAGCTACGGTGGCTGCGTAGTTCCAAAAAGCCGAATCCTTCTCCTGGTCGCCTCGGGCCTCCTTTTATAGGCAAAAGGGGTCGCCACAGTGGCACACAGGAGGTGGAAAGGCGTATAGTGCGCGAGCTTATCGCCCGGCATTACAGGACAAAGCGTATTGAATGCGCTACTTAGGTGTCCATTAGCTTTATCGGGGACGGGAACGAGGCCCATCCCGTCCGTCGCCGCTCTACCTTGCTTCGACACGCGCCCAGGCCAGCGATGTGTGCAGCGCCATGTAGGCAGGCAGGCAACTGAGGTGGCGCGGTGGCAGGGCCTTCACGAAGATCTGCATGCCACCACGCAGGTGCTTGCTAAGTCGGTGTAGAGGCTGCCCGTCGCCACGTAGGTGCCTGCCCAGCTGATTGAGCTAGCAGCTGCTTGGGGACGGCGGTGGAGTCTTGGCTGGTGCGGGCCTGGCTGTGGCCCTGCTGATGCCCTCGGCAAGGGTATTGCCGGGGGGCCGTGCCGTGGCGCTGCGGTCGTCCGCGGCAAGGCGCTTGCCGGGGGTCTTGTGGATTTCCTCGGTTAGAATCCCGCTGAGGGTCGTCGCCTTCTAGTCCTCATTTGATCTCATGTATTCATGATCTTGACAAAGATCTGCATGCCACCACAGAGGTGCCTCCCGAGCCCTGGGTCCAATGTAGTTGTTGGCGGCGTTTGGAACCCTTGGGCTCAAGGGTGGCTCGCTCTGCTGGCGTTGGGCAAGTTGCCCCGGCAAGTGCCTTGCCAGGGCCGCAGAGGCCGCCCCGGCAAGGGTCTTGCCGGGGGAGTCCACCTCGCCCCTTTACTCTTTTATGCTTCTGGTCTTGGCATTGCTTTGTTTGCCTTGTGCTTCGGTTTCCCTCCGGCTTCCCTCCTCTGCTTTGTTAAGTGTGGCCGTGGGCGCGGCTCTGACTGCCCGTGCACAAGTAAAGGGGTCAAAAGGAGAGCCCCTACTTTTGTACACCGACAGGATCTTTACTAGTTGCGGATGCTTGCTAGTGTTCCAATCATAAGGGCATATGAACCAGGAAGAGAAAGTATGTTAGCCTATGCCTCTCCCTCATATGAAATTGCAATAGTGATTACCGGTCTTGTTAACAATTGCCTAGGATAATTCCGCACACCGACCCATCATTATTCCACACTCGCTATTTATAATATTTAGTAATATATTCTAACTTTATGATAACAGCACCTACTTTTATGTTTTAGCTCTCCGATATCATGCAAAGTTATCCTCTTCATACCCACAATGTAGTTTTATTTCTCGTTTCTAGTTGGAAGCAAACGTTCGGTGTACGTAGAGTCGTATCAGTGGCAGATAGGACTTGAGAGAATATTGATCTTACCTTTAGCTCCTTGTGGGTTCGACACTCCATACTTATCACTTCCACCATTGGGAATTGCTACGATGATTCCCTGCACTTGGGGATTATCACTGAGCATGAACAGGGACAAATCCTACGGAAATGTCACTCCGAAGCTTATGGAGGGCATCATGCTGGAGACAGAACTGCTCACAAGGTATTGCAATCTGGATTTTATTGGCCTACTCTCTTCAAGAATGCCCGTAAGTTTGTCTTATATTGTGATGAATGCCAAAGAACAGGTAATATCAGTAAGCGTCAAGAAATGCCTATGAATTGCTCACTTGTTGTTGAACCATTTGATGTTTGGGGATTTGATTACATGTGACCTTTCCTTCCTCTAATGGGTATAAACATATTTTGGTTGCTGTTGATTATGTTACTAAATGGGTAGAAGCTATTCCAACCAGTAGTGCTGATCACAATACCTCTATTAAAATGCTTAAGGATGTTATTTTCCCAAGGTTTGGAGTCCCTAGATATTTAATGACTGGTGGTGGTTCACACTTTATTCATGGTGCTTTCTGCAAAATGCATGCCAAGTATGATGTTAACCACAGAATTGAATCACCTTATCATCCTCGGTCTAGTAGTCAAGTTGAACTTAGCAATAGAGAAATAAAATTAATTTTACAAAAGACTGTCTATAGGTCCCGAAAGAATTGGTCTAAGAAATTAGATGATGCACTTTGGGCTTATAGAACAGCATATAAAAATCCTATGGGTATGTCTCCTTATAAAATGGTTTATGGAAAGGCTTGTCATTTGCCTCTTGAGTTAGAACGTAAAGCATATTGGGCAGTCAAAGAACTCAATTATGATTTCAAACTTGTCGGTGAAAAGAGGTTATTTTATATTAGCTCATTAGATGAATGGAGAACCCAAGCTTATGAAAATGCCAAATTGTTTAAATAAAAAGTTGAAAGATGGCATGATAAAAGAATCCAAAAGCGTGAGTTCAAAGTCGGAGAATATGTTCTTTTGTACAACTCTCGTTTCAGGTTCTTTGCAGGAAAACTCCTCTCCAAATGGGAAGGACCCTATGTTATCGAGGAGGTTTATCGGTCTGGAGCTATCAAAATAAACAATGCCGAAGGTACTAACCCGAAGGTTGTCAATGGGCAATGAATTCTCGGGTATACCCATTAACGTTGAAAGTAATATTATCCAAACATTGACACCAGAAGAACACATAAAAAGAGTCCTTCCGGAACACTCCAGAATCGTGAAAATAAGGAGGTACATGATACGGTAAGTAAACGGACTCCGAAAAATCCACAAAAATATTTTCTGTCAATTTTGGAATATAATAAAAATTAGGAAAATAAGAAACAACCAGGAAGCGTACCCTGGTGGGCAAAAGACACCAGGGCGCGCCCAGGTGCCTTCCGGACTCCGTTTTTCTACCGTTTGATTGTTTCCCAAGATAAAAAATCTTTATATACCCCCGAACCTGTTGACCACCGTATCACGGAGAAATATTATGTTTTCTTTTCCTTGTTGTTTTCTGTCAGATCCCATCTACCATGGCCGCTTCAAGCTCCTCCAAGGACAAGTTCTTCAAGAACGTCATCAACCTATATTTGCGGGAGGTGGTGCAGCACCCTGAGGACATCCAGATGCATGAGGGGGTGATGCACATCCACGATGTGCAAGGACTCAAGGGGACGGGAACCGTGGAGGCCAGGCTTGAAGCTATGGAGCAGGAAGTCTTCCGGTGCAAGGGGATGGTGGAGCGTGGACTCAATGCCAATCACCTCATGATTACGGACCTTACCCATGATCTCAAGGTGGATGGCAAGTCCATGAAGGACATCGTCTTCACCCTCAACGAGCAAATCAACTTCCTCCAAAGCCAGATCTATGATCTTCAAAACCAAGTCTTTGAATATGAGGCGAGGTTTAAAGGTATGAGTTTGGCTGCCAGTTGCAGAACCCGTGAGACTCATTCTTCCTCTTACGATGGTGGACCTCTGCCATGGAAACCCGATGACAAGATAGCATCTACTTCATCACCACCACCCTCTTCTTCATCACCAAAAGAAAATTGAGTTTCGGGTATGGGCACTCCCCTTGGCTTCCGCCAAGCTTGGGGGAGGTGCCCCGGTATCATATCATCACCACTATATTTTGCCTTTACTTATTTTAGTTTGATCTTTTGTTTTAGATGAATAAAATTTCAGTTTGATCCTTCCTTTTTGAGAGTTTGCTTAGTGATCTATCCTTGTAATTGTGTGCGAGATATATAATAAAGTTTAGTTTGAGTTTTTACTTTCTTTACTTTCATGTTGCAATAAAAAGAAAGTAAATAAATGAAAAAGATCATATGCTAGTCTTATGGTAGGTGATGGCACCACATAAGGAAAAGGTATACGTAGGAAATTTTATTAGAGATTGACAAACATAGTATTGGTCAGTGATGCAACTCATGAAAGAATTAATAAGGGAAGAGAAGATTCACATATAAATACACTATCCTAGAAATCTTTTGTGATTGTGAGCCCCCATCAAAATATTATATGCCAAAATTGTTGATCTTTCACAAGGAAGACAATGTAATGACTTATGTTTGTTCATATTCACATAGAAGTTATATTGTCATAGATCCTTCAACATGTGGTGCTTGCCCCCTATCTTTGCTAGCCAAAATTCCGCACTAAGTAGAGATACTACTTGTGCATCCAAAAACCCTTAAACCCAAATCTTATTTTCAAGAGTCCATCATATCTACCTAGGGATCGAGCAAGATCCCTCAAGTAAGTTGTCATCGGTGCAATAAGGCAATAAAAATTGCTTCTAAATGTGTGAGATCGTTTAGTGTAAGAGAAAATCGAGCGTTGCACGAACTTGTGATGGTGAAGAATAAAAGCGACAGACTACATAATAAAGGTCGCTATCACAAGGGGCAATGCAACGTGACGTTCTTTTGCACTAATGGGTTGAGCATACAAACAAATAAGTGCATGGCAACCTCTGCTTCCCTTTGCAAAGGGCCTATCTTTTACTTTTATGTATTTACTTTTATGCAAGAGTCAAAGTTTCTTCTCTCTATTCCTTTTTATTTTCTCCTTTGTCAAGCATCATGTGGTGAGGAAAGATCTAGGCACATATGTCCAGTTTATATGGGTGGCATGAGTTATTATTGTTGACATCACCCTTGAGGTGAATACGTTTGGAGGCGAAACTATAAGCCCCTATCTTTCTATGTGTCCGGTTGAAACGTTTTGCTCATGTGTATGTGGTGAGTGTTAGCAATCATAGAAGAATATATGATGGTTGAGTATGTGGACTTTCCTAAAGGCTCCGATACGTGACCCTTCCTGAAAAGATGATGAATTGTAGTTGCGAAGTTGACTGAGAACATAGTTTGTTGGTTTCTAATAGAGTTTATGCTTTATACTTCGATTGTGTGATGAATTGTCACTTATTCATGGGAAGTCTATGATAAAAGTTCTATGATAAAGTCTTATGTTTAAATTTGTTACTGTTATAATAATATACATGATGCTTCTATGTCCGTATTTTGTTTTTATCGACACCTCTCTCTCTCTCTAAGCATGTGGACATGTTTTTCGATTTCGGTTTTCGCTTGAGGACAAGCAAGGTCTAAGCTTGGGGGAGTTGATATGTCCATTTTGCATCATGTTTTACTACTGTTATTTATGATATTTTTATGCATAATAATGCTTTTTGGAGTAATTCTAATGCCTTTTCTCTCATAATATACAAGGTACACACAAAGAGGGAGAATTGCGGCAGGTGGAAATCTGGACCTGGAAAAGCTACGTCAGGCTACCTATTCTGCACAACTCCAAATAAGATGAAACTTCAGAGAGAAATTTTCTGGAATATATGAGGAATATTGGAGCAAATAAGTACCAGAGGGGGCCCACCAGGTGGCCACAACCCACCTGGGCGCGCCAAGGAGCCCAGGCGCGCCCTGGTGGGTTGTGCTCGCCCAGGCCCACCTCCGGTGCCCATCTTCTGGTATATAGGTCATTTTGACCTAGAAAATATTAGGAGAGGACTTTCAGGATGGAGCGTCGCCGTCTCGTGGTGGAACTTGTGCAGGAGCACTTTTTCCCTCCGGCGGAGCGATTCCGCCAGGGGAACTTCCCTCCCGGAGGGGGAAATCATCATCATCATCATCACCAACAACTCTCCCATCTTGGGGAGGGAAATATCCATCAACATATTCAACATCTCTTGTTCAATCTTTGTACCGAAACTATAGATTGGTGCTTGTGGGTGACTAGTAGTGTTGATTACATCTTGTAGTTGATTACTATATGGTTTATTTGGTGGAATATTATATGTTCAGATCCAATATGCTATTTAATACCGCTCTAATCTTGAGCATGATTATCATTTGTGAGTAGTTACTTTTGTTCTTGAGGTCACGGGAGAAATCATGTTGCAAGTAATCATGTGAACTTGATATGTGTTCGATATTTTGATAGTATGTATGTTGTGATTCCCCTAGTGGTGTCATGTGAACGTCGACTACATGACACTTCACCATATTTGGGCCTAAGGGAATGCATTGTGGAGTACTTATTAGATGATGGGTTGCGAGAGTGATAGAAGCTTAAACCCTAGTTTATGCGCTATTACGTAAGGGACCGATTGGATCCAAATGTTTAATGCTATGGTTAGAATTTATTCTTAATACTTTTCTCGTAGTTGAGGACGCTTGTGAGGGGGTTAATCATAAGTAGGAGGCTTGTTCAAGTAAGAACAGCACCTAAGCACCGGTCCACCCACATATCAAATTATCAAAGTAGCGAACACGAATTGAATCAACATGATGAAAGTGACTAGATGAAATTCCCGTGTACCCTCAAGAATGCTTTGCCTATTATAAGAGACCATTTTGGCATGTCCTTTGCCTCAAAAGGATTGGGCTACCTTGCTGCACTTTTGTTACTACTATCATTACTTGCTCGTTAGAAATCATATTGCTATCAAACTACTCTGTTACTTACAATTTCAGCACTTGCAGACATTACCTTGCTGAAAACCACCTGTCCTTTCCTTCTGCTCCTCGTTGGGTTCGACACTCTTACTTATCGAAAATAGCTACAATTTATCCCCTATACTTGTGGGTCATCAGGCGCGGGGAATCTCCATGATCATTCAGTTGAAGTGTCGTGACAGCCAACATTTCGTTGCAGTGGCAACCGTTTCAAAAATGTTGCCGTGGTGGCAATTTCAAAAAATGTTGCCATGGCGACCATTTCAGAAAACGTTGTCGTGTCACCAAATTCAGAAATTCTGCCTTGGAACGAAATTATAGCTCCTCGTCCCGCACAATGTACACCTTCTCCTCGGGGTCCTGCGTGTATGGTTGCCATCGTCACCTGTAACCTGTAGGCTATCTCTATGATATTTACATGAACATGGCAATCTCGTGGCTCCAGCTATCATGTCGTGATGTGCAGGCCACTTAACATTGCAACATATAACCATCTCATGCATAAACTTATTATCATGACAAATGCTATACCACATCATATGCATACCCTGCAAAACCAAGCTAGACGTCCTCTAATTGGTTTTAGCAAAATTTTAGTTACGCGGTTAACTAGTTTTAACAAGTAATACCAGCTACCTACATCCACAATTTAGGCGATGATTCTTGATGCTAGATTAAATTTTGGGGTGTGTGAAACAAGAGACTTAATTAAAATCTCTAGCCCCACACTAAACTTCGCCAATATGCATGACCCTCTAGAAGATCATCCATCTTTGGCACCCTCTTGTGTACACGACAGTTCACTATTCTCAACTATGGTTAAGCCCAAGGAACTGTTAGCAAATTGTTGACAACCTAAGTCGATCTGACTTTCAGAACCTTGTGAAAAGCGACAACATGTCGTCGATGAATTGAACTGAAGCAACACTCGAGGGAAGCATAGCATGAACATCAACCATCATAATCACATGTGATCTAGATCGCAATCTGCACCTACTCATATAACTGCTTATGATGCCACTGTTGGGAAACATAGGGCGTCTTTTGCGCCGGTTAAACGTCTTGGCGCCCACGCGCTCTAGCCTGTGGGCCGACCCAAGAATAAGACCATGAACCGACTGGTTTCCCTGTTCACTTGATCACGTTGAGCAGGCATGGTTGACCAGTTGACCAATCAACTATTGACTTTTAAAAAAGGAAACAAAATAGCAAAAAAATCAGGAAATAAAAAATGTCCACAGATTTAAAAAATCACAAACTTTCAAAAAGTTCACAATTTTAAAAAAGGTTCATCGATTAAGAAAAAAAGTTAATAGATTTTGAAAAAAAAAGCATCAAATTTGGAAAAAAATAAGTTCATCAAACTTGAAAAAACTTCATCGAATATAAAAATGGTTTATCGTTTTTTAATCACGAAATTTGAGAAAAAAACACTCATTATGAAAAAGGTTCATCGAATTTGATTTTTTTATCATTTTTGAGAAAAAAATCATTGATTTGAATTTTTTTATGCATTTAGGGAAAGAAAAAAGGAACAGGAAAACAACAAAACAAAAAAACTGTAGAAAACATAGGAGGGGAGGGGTATTTCCTGTACATAGAAAACAAAAAATGGTAGGTATGCATAAACGTCAAAATGGCCTAGTGGTTATTGCAGTTTCCTCGAAACAAGGAGGTTGCAAGTTCAAACCCTGTTGCCTGCACTCGCACACCTTTTTTGAAGTTTAAACAGAGAAAAACGTAAATAGGCTGGTCCGGAGCTGGGGTGTGTGTGCCGGTTTACAGAATGAACTGCAACCAGCGCTTAAGGCGCTATATAGGATTTGCCCATATGGCTCGCAAAGGTAGGGGAAATTTCTAGTGCTACCAGCGCACTCGTTTGATTTATCCATTTTACAAATGTCAAATAAACCAAAAAAATTTTATGTCATAATAGTAACAAGAATACATATTGTTATAATTTTTTTAATCCAAAGTCAAAACATAATATGAGAAATGAAAATAACAATTTTTCTTGATGATAAGAAAATGGGATAGTTGACCGCGCCGCCTCAACGCGGATGTGGCGACCGGGAAGGCTACTCTGGCCGTTGCACCTGCACTGAAGCAACACCAGTCTGACTGCCCCGACTATAAAAAGCAGGCAGGGCTCACCGACAAACCCAATCACCTCTCCTCCACACACCGCCACTTATCCTCCTCCCCACTCCTCTCCTCCCATCTGCATGTCGCATTGATGGGCAAGTACGACAATTGGTAATCGGTGTCGGTGGGTGGATCTGCGGGAAGCCCTTGATCATGGCGCCATCGTGCATGGTTTTCGGCCCATCGGCATCCACCACTCCGACGGTCAAGGAAGAGGTGATGCTCTCTGACGATGATAAGAGCAGTAGCAGCTGCCCCTCCTCGGCTACTTCTACTTCTTGAGCTTCCGTTGGTTTTTCCCTTGAAGAGGAAAGGGTGATGCAGCAAAGTAGATATAAGTATTCCCTCAGTTTGAGAACCAAGGTATCAATCCAGTAGGAGACAACGCACAAATCACCGAATACGTGCACAAACAATCAAACAACTTGCACCCAACGCGATAAAGGGGTTGTCAATCCCTTCATGGTTACTTCCAAAAGTGAGATCTGATAGAGGTAGATAAACGATAAAGTAAATATTTTTGGTATTTTTGGTTTATAGATCGGAAAGTAAAAGATTGCAAAATAGTAGATCGGAAACTTATATGATGTAAAATAGAAACTTATATGATGGAAAATAGACCTGGGGGCATAGGTTTCACTAGAGGCTTCTCTCAAGATAGCAAATAATATGGTGGGTGAACAAATTACTGCCGAGCAATTGATAGAAAAGCGCAAAGTTATGACGATATCTAAGGCAATGATCATGAATATATGAAGGAAATATGCCCTAGAGGCAATAATAAAGTTGTTATTTTATATTTCCTTATATCACGATAAATGTTTATTATTCATGCTAGAATTGTATTAACCGGAAACTTGAAACATGTGTGGATACATAGACAAAACACCATGTCCCTAGTAAGCCTCTACTAGACTAGCTCGTTAATCAAAGATGGTTAAGTTTCCTAACCATAAACATGTGTTGTCATTTGATGAATGGGATCACATCATTAGGAGAATGATGTGATGGACAAGACCCATCCGTTAGCTTAGCATATTGATCGTTCAGTTTTATTGCTATTGCTTTCTTCATGTCAAATACATATTCCTTCGACTATGAGATTATGCAACTCCCGGATACCTGAGGAATGCCTTGTGTGCTATCAAATGTCACAATGTAACTGGGTGATTATAAAGATTCTCTACAGGTATCTCCAAAGGTGTTTGTTGGGTTGGCATAGATCGAGATTAGGATTTGTCACTCTGAGTTTCGGAGAGGTATCTCTGGGCCCTCTCGGTAATACACATCATAAGAAGCCTTGCAAACAAAGTGACTAATGAGTTAGTTGCAGGATGATGTATTACGGAACGAGTAAAGAGACTTGCCGGTAACGAGATTGAACTAGGTATGAAGATACCGACGATCGAATCTCGGGCAAGTAACATACCGATGGACAAAGGGAATAACATATGTTGTCATTACGGTTCGACCGATAAAGATCTTCGTAGAATATGTAGGAGCCAATATGAGCATCCAGGTTCCGCTATTGGTTATCGACCGGAGAGGTGTCCCGGTCATGTCTACATAGTTCTCGAACCCGCAGGGTCTGCACGCTTAAAGTTCGATGACGATATAGTATTATATGAGTTATGTGATTTGGTGACCGAATGTTGTTCGGAGTCCCGGATGATATCACAGACATGACGAGGAGTCTCGAAATGGTCGAGAGGTAAAGATTGATATATATGATGATATATATGAGGAGGGGGGCGCCTAACACAATACAACATCTATTCCTAGCCGTGTGCGGCGCCCCCCTCCACAGTTTACGCCTCCGGTCATATCTTCGTAGTGCTTAGGCGAAGCCCTACATGTATTACTTCACCATCACCGTCACCACGCTGTCGTGCTGACAGAACTCATCTACTTCCTCGACACCTTGCTGGATCAAGAAGGCGAGACACGTCATCGCGCTGAACGTGTGCAGAACTCAGAGAATCCGTACGTTCGATACTCGATCGGTGGAGCTCGAAGAAAGTTCGGCTACATCAACTGCGTTGTCAAACGCTTACGCTTTCGGTCTACGAGGGTACGTAGACACACTCTCCCCCTCGTTGTTATGCATCTCCTAGATAGATCTTGCGTGAGCGTAGGAATTTTTTTGAAATTGCATGCTATGTTACCCAACAGTGGCATCCGAGCTAGGTCTATGCGTAGATGATATGCACGAGTACAACACAAAGAGTTGTGGGCGGTGATCATCATACTGCTTACCACCAATGTATTATTTTGATTCGGCGGTATTGTTGGATGAAGCGGCCCGGACCAACCTTACATGACCATGTTCATGAGACCGGTTCCATCGACAGACATGCAACTAGTTTTGCATAAAGGTGGCTAGTGGGTGTTTGTTTCTCCTACTTTAGTTGAATCGAATTTGACTGTGGTCGGTCCTTGTTGAAGGTTAAAACAGCAAACTTGATAAATCACAGTTTGTGAATTTGATGCATAGGTAAGAACAGTTCTTTCTAGAAGCCCGTAGCAGCCACGTAAAACTTGCAACAACAAAGTAGAGAATGTCTAACTTGTTTTTGCAGGGCATGTTGTGATGTGATATGGTCAAGACATGGTGTGATATACGTTATTGTATGAGATGATCATGTTTTGTAAAAGTCACTGGCAACCGGCAGGAGCCTTATGGTTGTCTCTTTATTGTATGAAATGCAAACGCCATGTAATTGCTTTACTTTATCACTATGCGTTAGCGATAGTTGTAGAAGCAATAGTTGGCAAGACGACCAGGATGCTATGATGGAGATCAAGGTGTCAAGCCGGTGACAATGGAGATCTTGACGGTGCTTTGGAGATGGAGATCAAAAGCACAAGATGATGATGGCCATATCATGTCACATATTTTGATTTCATGTGATGTTTATCTTTTATGCATCTTATTTTGCTTAGTATGGCGGTAGCATTATAAGATGATCCCTTCACTAAATTTCAAGGTATAAGTGTTCTCCCTGAGTATGCACCGTTGCGACAGTTCGTCGTCTTGATACACCACATGATGATTGATACGTCTCCAATGTATCTATAATTTTAGATTGTTCCATGTTGTTATATTATCATTATTGGATGTTTTATAATCATTTTATATCAGTTTTTGGTACTAACCTATTGACATAGTGCCCAGTGCCAGTTGCTGTTTTTTGCATTTTTTTACATCACAGGAAATCAATACCAAACGGAGTCCAAACACGGCGAAACTTTTTGTGGATTTTTTTGGACCAGAAGACATCCAGTGGGCCAAAGAAGTACCGAAGAGGGAGCCCGAGGTGAGCACAAGACACCAGGGGGCGCCTGGAGGCCCAGGCACGCCCTGATGGGTTGTGCCCACCTTGGTGGCCTCCTGCACCGCCTCTTTTCTCTATAAATACCCCAATATTCCAGAAACCCTAGGGGAGTCGACGGAAATCAATTCCAGCAGCCGCAAGTTCCAGAACACCAGGTCCAATCTAGACACCATCACGAAGGGGTTCATCATGCCCATTGGTGCCTCTCCGATGATGCGTGAGTAGTACATTGTGGACCTACGGGTCCGTAGTTAGTAGCTAGATGGCTTTCTCTCTCTCTCTTTTGATTCTCAATACAATGGTCTCTTGGAGATCCATATGATGTAACTCTTTTTGCGGTGTGTTTCTTAGGATCCGATGAACTTTGAGTTTATGATCAGATCTATCTTTTTATCCACGAAAGTTATTTGAGTCTTCTTTGATCTCTTTTGCTTATAGCCTCGTATTTCTTCTCCGATATTTGGGTTTTGTTTGGCCAACTTGATCTATTTATCTTGCTATGGGAAGAGGTGCTTTGTGATGGGTTCGATCTTACGGTGCTTGATCCCAGTGACAGAAGGGGAACCGACACTTATGTATCGTTGCTATTAAGGATAACATGATGGGGTCTATTTCTACATAAATAGATCTTGTCTACGTCATGTCATCGTTCTTATTGCATTACTCCGTTTCTCCATGAACTTAGTACACTAGATGCATGCTGGATAGCGGTCGATGTGTGGAGTAATAGTAGTAGATGCAGGCAGGAGTCGGTCTACTAATTTTGGACGTGATGCCTATATATTGATCATTGCCTGGATATCATCATGATTATTTGAAGTTTTATCAATTTCCCAACAGTAATTCGTTTACCCACCATGTGCTATTTTTCTCGAGAGAGGCCACTAGTGAAATCTACGGCCCCCGGGTCTCTTCTTTATTATATTTGCCTTTGCAATCTATTTTTATTTTCTTTTATTAGATCTATTAAACCAAAAATACAAAAATACCTTGCTGCACTTTATTTTATTTGAGATCTATCTATCCCATCTATCATATTTTTATCCCGTCTACTTGCCAATTTCTGGCACCATTACCCGAAAGGGATTGACAACTCCTTTAATACGTCGGGTTGTGAGTCTTTGTTATTTGTGTGCAAATGTTGTTTACATAGTGTTACTTGGTTCTCCTACTGGTTCGATAACCTTGGTCTCATCACTGAGGGAAATACCTACCATTACTGTGCTGCATCATCCCTTCCTCTTTGGGGAAATACCGACGTAGTTCTAGCAGACATCAAAGGGAATTTATGGAACTGTTGCCGGGGAGACATCATCAACATCTACCAAGTTGCTAATCATAGATCTCATCTCCTTGCAATTTACATTATTTGTCATTTACCTCTCGTTTTTCTCCCTCTCGTTTTTCTCTCCCCCACTTCACAAAAATTTGCCATTTATTCGCCCTCTTCTTCGTTCGCCGTTTTCTTGCCGGATCTGTTTTTGAGTGGAATCTTGTTGCGTAGTCGCAATGACTCAAGAGAACACCAAGTTGTGTGATTTCTCCAATACCAACAACAATGATTTTATTAGCACTCCGATTGCTCCTCCCGCCACTAGTGCGGACTCTTGTGATATTAATACCGCTTTGCTGAATCTTGTTATGAAAGATCAATTTTCCGGTACTCCTAATGAGGATGATGCGTCCCATCTTGACACATTCATGGAATTATGTGATATACAAAAGAAAAAAGATGTGGACAATGATGTTGTGAAGTTTAAATTATTTCCGTTTTCTTTGCGAAATCATGCAAAAATTTGGTTTTCTTCTTTGCCTCGCAATAGTATCATTTCTTGGGATAAGTGCAAGGATGCTTTTATTACTAAGTATTTTCCGCCCACAAAAATAATTTCCCTTAGAACCCAGATCATGAATTTTAAGAAACTTGAACATGAGCATGTTGCATAATCTTGGGAAAGGATGAAATTGATGCTAAGGAATTGTCCAACTCATGGGTTAAATCTTTGGATGATCATACAAAAAAATTATGCGGGGTTGAATTTTGTCTCTCATAATCTTTTAGATTCCGCCGTGGGTGGTACTTTTATGGAAATTACTTTGGGTGAAGCTACCAAATCGCTTGATAATATTATGGCAAATTATTCACAATGGCATACCGAAAGAGCTCCTACTAGTAAAAAAGTTAATTCGGTTGAAGAAATTTCTTGTTTGAGTGAAAACGTTGATGCTCTTATTAAATTGGTTGCTAATAAAAGTGATCCTATTGATTTTAATGATGTTCCTTTGTCTACTTTGATTGAGCAAAATAGTGATGCCATAGATGTGAATTTTATCTCATGAAACAATTTCAATAACATGCTTATAGAGGTAATTTTAATCATAGGCCTTTTCCTAGTAATTCCTCTAATAATTATGGTAATTCCTATGGTAATCCTTCTTATAATAATAATAGTAACACCTCTGATCTTGATAATAATATTAAAGAATTTATCAATACTCAAAAAGTTTTCAATGCTACAATAGAAGAAAAGATGAATAAGGTTGATGATTTGTCTAGAAGTATTGATAGAACTTCTCATGATTTGGAAAATATCAAGATGAACATTTTTGTGCCTAAGGTTGAAGAATCAATTAAATCTCTTTATGTTTCCATGGACGAAAGTAAGAAAAGAACCGCTATGCTTAGAGCTAGAAGAGAACTTTTAGAAAAAGCGTTTTCTAGTGATTGCTTTCATAAAAGTGATGAAGATCTTAAAATGATTGGTGTTTCTTCTATTGATTCTTTGTTTATTAAAATTAAGATTGATGAAAAAGGGACTGAAGAAGAGTCAACTTTAGCTAGAAGGCGTCCCGATAATTCGGAGGGTGAAAATCTTGTTGAGAAAATTGATAAAAGTGGGTTTGAAGAGGTCAAAACTTTAACTAGTGATGTGCCCACTCTTTTGGATTACAAAGACTTTAATTACGATAGTTGCTCTTTGATTGATTGTATTTCTTTGTTGGAATCCATGATAAATTCACCCCATGCTTATGAACAAAATAAAGCTTTTACTAAACATATTGTTGATGCTATGATGAAAGCTTTGGAAGAAAAGTTGGAATTAGAAGTTTCAATTCCTAGAAAATTACATGATGAATGGGAAACTACTATCAAAGTCATGATTAAAAATTATGAGTGTTTTTCTTTATGTGACTTGGGTGCTAGTGTTTCCACAATTCCTAAATCTCTATGTGATGTGCTTGGTCTTACCGATATTGAAGAGTGTTCTCTAAATTTGCACTTGGTGGATTCTACTATTAAAAAGCCTATGGGGAGAATTAATGATGTTCTTATTCTTGCAAATAGGAATTATGTGCCCATAGATTTATTGTTCCTGATATTGATTGCAATCTGTCTTGTCCAATTATTCTTGGTAGACCGTTTTTACGTACTATTGGTGCCGTGAGTGATATGAAAGAAGGCAATATTAAATTTCAATTTCCACTAAGGAAGGGTATGGAACACTTCCCTAGAACAAGAATTAGGCCACCATATGAATCAATCATGAGGGCATCTTATGGATCTAGAAACAAAGATGACAATACTTAGATCTATGCTTTATGCCTAGCTAGGGGAGTAAAACGATAGCGCTTGTTGGGAGCCAACCCAATGAATAAAAATTATTTTGCCTTTTGCTTTCTGTTCTTGAGTGTTTGCACAATTATGATACTGTTATGATTGTTTTTTGTGTGTTTTAATTAGTGTTTGTGCCAAGCAAAGCCTTTATGATCATATTGGGTGATAGTTGATTTGATCTTGGTGAAAAACAGAAACTTTTGCGCTCACGAAAATAATTCTCATTTTTAATAGAAGCGTGATAAAATACCAATTCTTTTTGCAGAAGATTAATATACAAATTTCTCACGTGGTACTAATTTTTCAGAATTTTTGGAGTTACGGAAATATTCGAAATATCCAGATTGCTACACACTATTCTGTTTTTGACAGATTCTGTTTTCTTTGCGTTGTGTGCTTGTTTTGATGATTCTATGGTTTTCTTTGAAGAGTTTTTGCCATAGAAAAGTTGGAATACAGTAGATATAATGCAAGAATTAAATATGAATGGGTTTGCAACAGTACTTATAGTAGTGATTTGCTTTCTTATACTAACGGATCTCACGAAGGTTTTGTTGAGTTTTGTGTGATTGATGTTTTCAAGTTTTGGGTGATGTTACGATGGATGAAAGAATAAGGAGTAAGAAGAGCCTAAGCTTGGGGATGCCCATGGCATCCCAAGCTATTATCCAAAGAGAATCAAGCAACTAAGCTTGGGGATGCCCGAGCGGCATCCCCTCTTTCTTCTAATGATCATCGGTATTTTACTCAGAAATATATTTTTATTCGTCACATACTATAAGTTTTGCTTGGAGTGTCTTGTATGATATGTGTCTTTGCTTGTTTTGATTTTTAATTTAAGGCATGAATCCTTGCTGGACACACCTATTTGAGAGAGCCAAAATTATCACATCATCTTTTAGAATTGTTCTCTATGCGTCACTTAAATCTTTATGAGCTATGGAATTGCTCTAGTGCTTCACTTATATCTTTTTGAGCACGGTGTGCTTTAGTATTTTTTAAGAAATTCTCTCTTTCTTCACTTAGATTTATTTGAGAGTTAGTAATTTTTTTAAGAAATTCTCTCTTACTTCACTTAAATTAATTTGAGAGAAAGAAATATTATGCTCATGATCTTCACTTATATTTGTTTGAGCTTATCAAAAGCAACACATTAAAATTAGTCCCAAAGTGATAGATATCCAAGAAGGATATAATAAACAATTTCATGAGATCATTGGACAAAATAAACTTGATTCCTTTGTAAGTGCATATAGTGCCCCTTAGTGATTTTGGTGTCTTGAAGACTTATAGGTTAAGGGACTAATGTGTTTATGAGTGTACACAGGTCTATAGGTCTATGAGGAGTTTGATATTTACAGAGAAATTCGACCCCTAAAAATGAAGTTCTTCAACTGAAGACTTTGGATTTCTGAAGACTTTGAAAGTGAAGAAATTGGTGTGACCTTGAAGACTAGGTATTCATTCGAGGAAAATGAAGCGTGAAGACTTTTGTTTTCGTAGTTTCATTTTCTCTTTCTTGAGTCATAGGAAACACCATACTGTTAAAGGGGGTCAAGGAAATACTAAGGAAAAAGTGCTCAACTCAAAATCCTACACCTACCAATCCCTTCGAGTGAAGCCATTGGAAATCTCATACAGTTCAGTCATATTCTTCAGTGACAGAGACGAAGTTCTTCTGGTCTCTGAGGAATTTGTTCTGACTGAGGAGTTAGGAATTCGCCAGTGCGGATTGCCTACACAGTGAGGAACATGATAGCCCTGAGGAATTTGAGCCTCAAATATCCGGCAGTTGTTGTGCCACGCGCCAGCTGTCCCAAAATATCTACCCACCTAACGGTCATATCATTGAAGGGCATTTATGTCTTATCATGTCGGGCTACTCCCTAGGCTATAAATAGCCGCCCCCTACAACCACTAGCTGGTTGGCTGCTCTGAGAGAAACTGACACTCGTCTTTTGAGAGCATCCCATCCTCCGAGGACTTTGAGCGAAAATCATCAAGTGAGGAAAACCCAAACCCAAACACCTACAAACCCAAAGTGATTGAGCATCACTGAAGAGATTGATCCTGCGTGGATCCGATGCTTGTTACCTTTGAAGACTGTGCTTCTTCCAGACGGTTAGGCGTCATGGTCTAGAGCATCCAAGAGGAACTGTGGATCGCCGAGTGACCTAGTCTGTGAAGGTTTGGGAGTCACCTGAGGACTTACCACGAGTGATTGGGCGAGGTCTGTGTGACCTTAGCTCAAGGAGAATACGGTGAGGACTGTGTGTCCAGGACTGTGTGTCCTCAGGTTTAAATACCTAGCCGCTTCAACCAGACGTACAACTGAGACAGCAGTTGGAACTGGTCTACCAAATCATTATCTTCACCAAGCTTACTGGTTCTATTTCCTCAACTCTTTCATTTCCTCATAACTGTGTTGTGTGCTTGTTCAAGTCTGTTTGAAGACTTTGACTGAAGACTTTCTCAATTTCCTCAGTTCAATTTCTTCAGTCTGTTTGTCTTCATCTTGTGTTATCCTGTGTTTACGCTTTCTGTACTCTGTGATTGTCTTCATTTCATCATGATGACCATGCTTGTGTTCTGTTATGCTTACTTCTGAGTACTTATTCCGCTGCAAGTAGTTCTTCGCTAAGGAATTTCCTCACCTGCAAATTCCTCAGTGAAGAATTCATAAAAATCGCCTATTCACCCCCCCCCCCTCTAGTCGATATAACGCACTTTCATCCTTGTAATAGTTTTGAGATATGATGATGTGATATGTGAGTCATGTTGATGAGTAATTATGCTTTAGTAAGAATATTGGTGTTAATGTTTGCGATTCCCTATGCAAGCACGAAAGTCAATAGTTATGCAATGAAATTATATCCTACTTGTGGTGCATTATTCAGTGTTAATTATGCTTAATGCTCACTTATGAGATTTTTTGTTTCTTGTTTGGTCGCTTCTCAATCTTTTCCTAGCCTTCATTTTGCACTAAGTATATCACTACTTGTGCGTCCAAAATCCTTTAAACCAGTTTTGCCATATGAGTCCACCATACCTACCTATATGCGGTATTCTCTTGCCATTCTAAGCAAATTTGTATGTGTCATCTCTAATTTTCAAAATAAATTCTCTTTTGTGTGCTCGTACCGCTCATGAAACGGTAGGGGGTGGCTAATATATTTCCATGCTAGATATGGTATTCTCACGATGAGTGTTTATTCACTTGTCATTGCACAAGAGTAAGGCAAAGGTATTAGGGATGCCCAGTCCCGAAATGAAAAATGAATTTACTTTATGTTGTCAAATAATAAATTCCTTGGAAAGTGTTGGTATGGAAGGCACCCGTGGATAAGGCTAGCCATGGAAAGTGAAAGTATGGTTGAAAAAGGAATAAACTTTAATTTCTGTTTGGGAACTGCCTATGATATATCTAGCATGGAAAGAATTGGGAACTACTCGGTCGTTTTCGTTGACAGGAAAAGCAGGCCTCCCAAAATGTTTCTATCTATCTTTTTCTCTTTGAGCTCTGGCACCTCTACAAATCCCTACTTCCCTCTGCATAGATGATATGCATGAGTAGAACACAAAGAGTTGTGGGCGGTGATCGTCATACTGCTTACCACCAATGTCTTATTTTGATTCGGCGGTATTGTTGGATGAAGCGGCCCGGACCAACCTTACATGACCACGTTCATGAGACCGGTTCCACCGACAGACATGCAACTAGTTTTGCATAAAGGTGGCTGGCGGGTGTTTGTTTCTCCTACTTTAGTTGAATCGAATTTGACTGCGGCCGGTCCTTGTTAAAGGTTAAAACAGCAAACTTGATAAATCACCGTTGTGGTTTTGATGTGTAGGTAAGAACGGTTCCTGCTAGAAGCCCGTAGCAGCCACGTAAAACTTGCAACAACAAAGTAGAGGACATCTAACTTATTTTTGCAGGGCATGTTGTGATGTGATATGGTCAAGACATGATGTGATATACGTTATTGTATGAGATGATCATGTTTTGTAAAAGTCACTGGCAACCAGCAGGAGCCTTATGGTTGTCTCTTTATTGTATGAAATGCAAACGCCATGTAATTGCTTTACTTTATCACTATGCGTTAGCGATAGTTGTAGAAGCAATAGTTGGCGAGATGACCACGATGCTATGATGGAGATCAAGGTGTCAAGCCGGTGATGATGGAGATCATGACGGTGCTTTGGAGATGGAGATCAAAAGCACAAGATGATGATGGCCATATCATGTCACATATTTTGATTGCATGTGATGTTTATCTTTTATGCATCTTATTTTGCTTAGTACGGCGGTAGCATTATAAGACGATCCCTTCACTAAATTTCAAGGTATAAGTGTTCTCCCTGAGTATGCACCATTGCGACATTTCGTCGTGTTGAGACACCACATGATGATTGATACGTCTCCAACATATCTATAATTTTAGATTGTTCCATGCTGTTATATTATCATTATTGGATGTTTTATAATCATTTTATATCATTTTTTGGTACTAAACTATTGACATAGTGCCCAGTGCGAGTTGTTGTTTTCTGCATGTTTTTACATTGCAGGAAATCAATACCAAACGGAGTCCAAACGCAGCGAAACTTTTTGTGGATTTTTTTGGACCAAAAGACATCTAGTGGGCCAAATAAGTACCGAAGAGGGAACCCGAGGTGAGCACAAGACACCAGGGCATGCCTGGAGGCCCAGGCGCGCCCTGGTGGGTTGTGCCCACCTCGGTGGCCTCCCGCACCGCCTCTTTGCTCTATAAATATCCCAATATTCCAGAAACCCTAGGGAAGTCGACCTAAATCAATTCCAGCCACCGCAAGTTCCAGAAACACCAGATCCAATCTAGACACCATCACGGAGGGGTTCATCATGCCCATTGGTGCCTCTCCGATGATGCGTGAGTAGTTCATTGTAGACCTACGAGTCCGTAGTTAGTAGCTAGATGGCTTTCTCTCTCTCTTTTGATTCTCAATACAATGGTCTCTTGGAGATCCATATGATGTAACTCTTTTTGCGGTGTGTTTGTTGGGATCCGATGAACTTTCAGTTTATGATCAGATCTATCTTTTTATCCATGAAAGTTATTTGAGTCTTCTTTGATCTCTTATATGCATGATTGCTTAAAGCCTCGCATTTCTTCTCCGATATTTGGGTTTTGTTTGGCCAACTTGATCTATTTATCTTGCAATGGGAAGAGGTGCTTTGTGATGGGTTCGATCTTACGGTGCTTGATCCTAGTGACAGGAGGGGAACCGACACGTATGTATCGTTGCTATTAAGGATAACAAGATGGGGTCTATTTCTACATAAATAGATCTTGTCTACATCATGTCATCGTTCTTATTGCATTACTCCGTTTCTCCATGAACCTAATACACTAGATGCATGCTGGATAGCGGTCGATGTGTGGAGTAATAGTAGTAGATGCAGGCAGGAGTCGGTCTACTAATCTTGGACGTGATGCCTATATAATGATCATTGCTTGGATATCGTCATGATTATTTGAAGTTTTATCAATTGCCCAATGATAATTTGTTTACTCACGGTTTGCTATTTTTCTCGAGAGAAGCCACTAGTGAAATCTACAGCCCCCGGGTCTCTTCTTTATTATATTTGCCTTTGTGATCTATTTTTATTTGCTTTTATTTTCAGATCTATTTGCCTTTGGATACAAAAATACCTTGCTGCACATTATTTTATTTGAGATCTATTTATCCCATCTATCATATTTTTATCCCGTCTACTTGCCAATTTCTGGCACTGTTACCCGAAAGGGATTGACAACCCCTTTAATACGTCGGGTTGCGAGTATTTGTTATATGTGTGCAGGTGTTGTTTACATAGTGTTGCTTGGTTCTCCTACTGTTTCGATAACCTTGGTCTCATCACTGAGGGAAATACCTACCGTTGCTGTGTTGCATCATCCCTTCCTCTTTGGGGAAATACCGACGTAGTTCTAGAAGACATCAATGATCGGGTGTGATAGACTCTACATTCAAATACAACGGGTGCAAGACAGTTTTGCACATGCGGAATACTCGGGTTAAACTTGACGAGCCTGGCATGTACAGACATGGCCTCGGAACACTGGAGACCGAAAGGTCGAACGTGAATCATATAGTAGATATGATCAACATAGAGATGTTCACCATTGATGACTACTCCATCTCACGTGATGATCATACATGGTTTAGTTGATTTGGATCACGTATCATTTAAATGACTTGAGGGATGTCAATCTAAGTGGGAGTTCTGAAGTAATTTGATTAATAGAACTTAATTTATCATGAACTTAGTCCTGATAGCTTTTGCATATATATGTTGTAGATCAATGGCCCGTGCTATTGTTCCCTTGAATTTTAATATGTTCCTAGAGAAAAACTAAGTTGAAAGATGATAGTAGCAATGATGCGGACTGGGTCCGTGATCTAAGGACTATCCTCATTGCTGCATAGAAGAATTATGTCCTTGATGCACTGCTAGGTGACAGACCTATTGCAGGAGCAGATGTAGATGTTATGAACGTTTGACAAGCTCAATATGATGACTACTTGATAGTTTAGTGCGCCATGCTTTACGGCTTAGAATCGGGGCTTCAAAGACGTTTTGAATGCCATGGAACGTATGAGATGTTCCAAGAGCTAAAATTGGTATTTCAGGCTCATGCCCGTGTCGAGAGGTATGAGGTACTTTGCCTACAAGATGGAGGAGAATAGCTTAGCAAGTGAGCATATACTCAGAATGTCTGGATAGTACAATCGCTTGAATCAAGTGGGAGTTAATCTTCTAGATAAGATAGTGATTGACAGAGTTCTCTAGTCACTATCACCAAGCTACTAGAACTTCGTGATGAACTATAATATGCAAGGGATGACGAAAACAATTCCCGAACTCTTCGCGATACTCAAATCGGCGAAGGTTGAAATCAAGAAAGAGCATCAAATGTTGATGGTTAACAAGACCACTAGTTTCAAGAAAAAGGGCAAAAGGGATAGAAAGGGAACTTCAAGAAGAATGGCAAGCAAGTTGCCACTCCCGTGAAGAAGCCCAAAGCTGGACCCAAGCCTGAAACTGAGTGCTTCTACTGCAAAGGAAATGATCACTGGTTACCAGTATCTTTGGATACAGAGACCAAGGAAGAGTTCCTCTAATATCTTTAAACACACTCTAATTGGGGTTCCAGATTCCAGGTCGGGACCCACGTTATCCTTGTTTAAGGGGAATAGATGAGATCCATGGCATATACCTCGTAACTAACAGAGGGAGACCCGGTTCAATGACACCTTTCACAATATCATTAACCCGAACCTCGTCCTCAGCAGTCAGAGGCGCACATGACTAGTTCACTCAAGGACCACACCCTCTCGAGAGTAGGATGCCGGCCGAGATGGAGCGCCAACCTATACTTTCCTTGGGCTTGCCTTGCCCCAACATCTAAATAAAGGGCGGGCGCCGAAAAGGAAGCAGTGACACCTTTTCGACGAAATCTTAGCTTGGTAGGCGCAGCTTACTCACCCTACTCCCTTAGACAATGCAATGCTCTGAACACGAAAGTTTGCAGTTCAGCCCTCTTCTCCCATGCAGAGTCGCAGGCAGCGCCTTGGATAAAAGCACGAACAAGCATGTAACTATTCAGAGTCAAGACATTCTATATAGTGTGAATATTCCCTCAAAAAGCTTGGTTCTAGTGCAAAATGATCAATATGTAAAATCCGAACAAGTAATTTCAAAGATTCGTGCCAGAACGTCCACTTTACATTTTAAAGAAAGGATACAAAAGCATATTTATTCTGAATTAGACGGCGAAATGCACTGGAGTACTGATGTTTACCATGCGTCCGCGAAGAAGTGGTTCTCGATACTGAGCAAAAAGTCACTTTCGATGCAGAAAGTAGGAAACCGTCTCGATCTATACGAAAGGGCACTGGTTTTTTATTTTGGTTTCATTGATAGCAGAAGAACGCTAGCTAGCGGAGCTTTCTTTCCTAACTAACAGGAAAAGAGAGACATGCGAGTTCGAATCTTGTTCTATCCATGTTCAGTAATACCCAAGGCACAAAAGACGCATTTTCTACGGGATCCCGAAACCACCAGCCACCCCAACCTAATTCATGATGAGCCCACCAACTTCCTGGCGAGATGCCTACGGTTAAAAACAACCGACATGTCAAGATCCAAACTTGAATTGGTTCCTGGTCCTAGTCAGAGACCACCGTGTTTGCGCCGGCAGTCCAACAAAGAGGCGAAGTAGTGGTCTCTTTCTTTCCATTACGAACGACACGCTTCGCCTAAGTAAGTGGTGGCCCATAATAGTAGAGATGTATAACAACAGTAGCTTAACCAAAGGGATAGACTTGAACTCTTCCACACCCCCTTGCCAGAGGTTTTAAGAGAAAAACCTTGCATTCGTGAAACTGACCAGATGAGAACGAAACTGGTGGGAACAATCAACTATACGGCAGCTGCGAAGTTCTAGTCGGCTTCTGAAAATCAACGAAAGTGTCTCAGGGCTCAAGTGATTCACCGAAGCGACGAGACCTTGAAAGCAGCTTTTTCAAGTGTCAGTAGCGGGACGTTCTGTCAATCGGGGAAGGTTTTTTGGCACAAACAGAAAGAAAGGCTTCTGCCAATCGGAATAGGAATGCGAAATCCTAGTAAAAGGGTGTTCAGTCGAAGATAGGAGGATTCGTTTGATCCATACCGTCATCTGACGGACTTCCTGCTAACTTCGTCAATTATTTGCATAAAGTTAATGCTTGCAGAAAAGTGTTGATTATAAATAAGTATATGAACAATTTATTATACAAGCAAATCTTTGCTTGTTGTCATCGCAAGCACTTTCACTGCCGCCTACTCCTACTATTGGGTCAGTTGTGGTTGGTGTTTTGATTCAAAAGTGGAGAATAGATTGTTCATTGCGAAGGAAATCAGAAATCTAGAGAAGCCATTTTGCTTAAGGGATACCATAACAAAGGGGATAGGTTCCTCGGATTTTTCGATACATCAGAATACCGTGTTGGATATCGAGGCTGAGATCAAGTTGGCTTTGACTCCAGAAGGCATTCTTCTGCCTCTGCTTCTGTTACTCAAGAAATGAAAGAGTTAGGTAGTCAAGGTATTCTAACGTGATGAGTTTAGTTTATCACTTTTAAAGATCACTGGTGGCAATGGTACTTCCTTTTATGCAACAACTCATGTATGTACCATTTGGTAATTGGAGAAGCGGAACTGCCCCAAATACTTGATGGATAAGAAAGGATGGAAAAGTGAACAAAGGTATATATGTTATTGTTGTGTACTTTACTAGTGTTCGTAGCAACCCCTGGGTATTTGATATAGGTTCAATTGCTAAGATTAGTAACTCGAAACAATAGTTTCAGAATGAACAGATACTAGTTAAGGGCGAGGTAACGATGTGTGTTGGAGGTGATTCCAAGGTTGATAAGATCACCATCGCACACTCCCTCTACCTTCGGGATTAGTGTTGAACCTAAATAAATGTTATTTGGTGTTTGTGTTGAGCATAAATGTGATTTGATCATGTTTATTGCAATACGGTTAATCATTTAAGTCAAAGAATAATTGTTGTTCTGTTTACATGAATAAAACCTTCCATGATCATACACCTAATGTGAATGGTTTATTGAATCTCGATCGTAATGATACACATTCATACTATTGATGCCAAAAGATGCAAAGTTGATAATGATAGTGCAACATATTTGTGGCACTGCCATTTAGGTCATATTGGTGTAAAACACATGAAGAAACTCCATGTAGATGGACTTTTGGAATCACTTGATTATGAATCATTTGATACTTGCGAACCAGGCCTCATGGGCAAGATGACTAAAACTCCGTTCACCAGAACAATGGAGCGAACCAATGACTTATTGGAAATAATACATACCGATGTATGCGGTCCGATGAGTGTTGAGGCTCGCGCCAGGTATCGTTATTTTCTGACCTTCACAGATGATTTGAGCAGATATGGGTATATCTACTTAATGAAACACAAGTCTGAAACATTTGAAAAGTTAAAAGAATTTCAGAGTGAAGTGGAGAATCATCGTAATAAGAAAATAAAGTTTCTACGATCTGATCGTGGAGGCAAATATTTGAGTTATGAGTTTGGCCTTCATTTAAAACAATGTGGAATAGTTTCACAACTCACGCCACCTGGAACACCACAGCATAATGGTGTGTCCGAACGTCGTAACCGTACTTTATTAGATATGGTGTGATCGATGATGTCTCTTACCGATTTACCACTATCGTTTTGGGGTTATGCATTAGAGACAGCTACATTCACGTTAAATAGGGCACCGTCTAAATCCATTGAGACGACACCGTATGAACTGTGGTTTGGTAAGAAACCTAAACTGTCGTTTCTTAAAGTTTGGGGTTGCGATGCTTATGTGAAAAACCTTCAGCCTGATAAGCTCGAACCCAAATCGGAGAAGTGCATCTTCATAGGATACCCAAAAGAAACTGTTGGGTACACCTTCTACCACAGATCCGAAGGCAAGATCTTTGTTGCTAAGAATGGATCCTTTCTAGAGAAGGAGTTTCTATCGAAAGAAGTGGGTGGGAGGAAATTATAACTTGATGAGGTAATTGTACCTACTCTTAATTTGGAAAGTAGCTCATCAGAGAAATCCGTTCTCGTGATACCTACACCAACTAGAGAGGAAGCTAGTGATGATGATCATGAAACTTCAGATCAACTTACTACTGAACATCGTAGGTTAACCAGAGTACGATCCGCACCAGAGTGGTACGGTAATCCTATTCTGGAAGTCATGTTAATAGACCTGTGTGAACCTACGAACTATGAAGAAGCTATGATGAGCCCAAATTCTGATAAATGGGTTGAGGCCATGAAATCTGAGATAGGATTCATATATAAGAACAAAGTGTGGACTTTGGTGGACTTGCCCGATGATCGGCAAGCCATTGAGAATAAATGGATCTTCAAGAGGAAGACGGACAATGATGCTAGTGTTACTATCTACAAAGCTCGAATTGTCGCAAAAGATTTTCGACAAGTTCAAGGTGTTGTACGATGAGATTTTCTTCGCACCGATGCTTAAGTCTGTCTGAATCATGTTAGCAATTGCCACATTTTATGAAATCTGGCAAATGGATATCAAAACTGCATTCCTTAATGGATTTATTAAAGAATAGTTGTATATGATGCAACCAGAAGGTTTTGTCAATCCTAAATGTGCTAACAAAATGTGCAAGCTCCAGTGATTCATCTATGGACTGGTGCAAGCATCTCGGAGTTGGAATATACGCTTTGATGAGTTGGTCAAAGCATATAGCTTTATACAGACTTGCGGTTAAGCCTATATTTACAAGGAAGTGAGTGGGAGCACTACAACCTTTCTGATAAGTATATGTGAATGACATATTGTTGATCAGAAATGATGTAGAAATTTCTGGAAAGCATAAAGGAGTGTTTGAAAGGAGTTTTTCAAAGAAAGACCTCGGTGAAGCTGCTTACATATTGGGCATCAAGATCTATAGAGATAGATCAAGACGCTTGATAAGACTTTTGATGAGTACATACCTTGATAAGATTTTAAAGGAGTTCAAAATGGATCAGTCAAAGAAGGAGTTCTTGCTTGAGTTGTAAGGTATGAAGTTGAGTAAGACTCAAAACCTGACCACGACAAAAGATAGAGAGAGAATGAAAGTCATTCCCTATGCCTCAGCCATAGGTTCTATAAAGTATGCCATGTTGTATACTAGACCTATTATGTACCTTGACATGAGTTTGGCAAGGGGGTACAATAGTGATCCAAGAGTAGATCACTAGACAGCGGTCAAAATTATCCTTAGGTACCTAAAGAGGACTAAGGAAATGTTTCTCGGTTATGGAGGTGACAAAGAGTTCGTCGTAAATGGTTACGTCGATGCAAGCTTTGACACTAATCAGGATGACTCTGAGTCTCAATCTGGATACATATTGAAAGTGGGAGCAATTATCTAGAGTAGCTCCGTGCAGAGCATTGTAGACATAGAAATTTGCAAAATACATACGGATCTGAATGTGGCAGACCCGTTGACTAAACCTCTCTCATAAGCAAAACATGATCACACCTTAGTACTCTTTGGGTGTTAATCACATAGCAATGTGAACTAGATTATTTACTCTAGTAAACTCTTTGGGTATTGGTCACATGGCGATGTGAACTATGGGTGTTAATCACATAAAGATGTGAACTATTGGTGTTAAATCACATGGCGATGTGAACTGGATTATTGACTCTAGTGCAAGTGGGAGACTGAAGGAAATATGCCCTAGAGGCAATAATAAAGTTGTTATTTTATATTTTCTTATATCATGATAAATGTTTATTATTCATGCTAGAATTGTATTAACCGGAAACTTGATACATGTGTGGATACATAGACAAAACACCATGTCCCTAGTAAGCCTCTACTAGACTAGCTCGTTAATCAAAGATGGTTAGTTTCCTAACCATAGATAGTGTTGTCATTTGATGAATGGGGTCACATCATTAGGAGAATGATGTGATGGACAAGACCCATCCGTTATCTTAGCATATTGATTGTTCAGTTTTATTGCTATTGCTTTCTTCATGTCAAATACATATTCCTTCGACTATGAGATTATGCAACTCCCGGATACCTGAGGAATGCCTTGTGTGCTATCAAACATCACAACGTAACTGGGTGGTTATAAAGATGCTCTACAGGTATCTCCAAAGGTGTTTGTTGGGTTGGCATAGATCGAGATTAGGATTTGTCATTCCGAGTTTCGGAGAGGTATCTTTGGGCCCTCTTGGTAATACACATCATAAGAAGCCATGCAAGCAAAGCAACTAATGAGTTAGTTGCAGGATGATGTATTACAGAACGAGTAAAGAGACTTGTCGGTAACGAGATTGAACTAGGTATGAAGATACAGACGATCGGATCTCGGGCAAATAACATACCGATGGACAAAGGGAATAACGTATGTTGTCATTACGGTTCAACCGATAAAGATCTTCGTAGGATATGTAGGAGCCAATATGAGCATCCAGGTTCCGCTATTGGTTATTGACCGAAGAGGTGTCTCGGTCATGTCTACATAGTTCTTGAACCCATAGGGTCCGCACGCTTAACGTTCGATGACGATGTAGTATTATATGAGTTATGTGATTTGGTGACCGAATGTTGTTAGGAGTCCCGGATGAGATCACGGACATGACCAGGAGTATCTAAATGGTTGAGAGGTAAAGATTGATATATAGGACGATGGTATTCGGACACCGAAAGTGTTCCGGAGGGTATCGGGTACTTATCGGGTCACCGAAAGGGGTTCCGGGCACCCCCGACATATGTATGGGCTTAATGGGCCAAGGAGGGGATAGACCAGCCCACAAGGGGCTGATGCGCCCCTGCCCTGGCCGGGCAACCCAAGGGGAAGGAAAGGGGAAGGGGGAAACCCCTCCTGCCTTTCCCTCCTCAAGGGAGAAAGGAAAGGGGGGGCGCCTCCCTCCCCTGCCTTTCTCCCGCACACACACATGGCAGGGGGCGCAGGTTTGGGAGGATGCCCAAGTAGGATTCCTCCTACTTGGGATGCCCCTAGGGCTTCTCCTTCCTCCCTCCCACCTATATATATGAGGACGGGGGCGCCTAGCACAATACAACATCTATTTCTAGCCGTGTGCGGCGCCCCCCTCCACAGTTTACGCCTCCGGTCATATCTTAGTAGTGCTTAGGCGAAGCCCTGCGCGGATCACTTCACCATCACCGTCACCATGCCGTCGTGCTGACGGAACTCATCTACTTCCTCGACACCTTACTGCATCAAGAAGGCAAGGGACGTCATCGCGTTGAACGTGTGCAAAACTCAGAGGTGTCGTACATTCGGTACTCGATCGGTGGAGCTCGAAGAAAGTTCGACTACATCAACCGCGTTGTCAAACGCTTCCGCTTTCGGTCTACGAGGGTACATAGACACACTCTCCCCCTCTCGTTGCTATGCATCTCCTTGATAGATCTTGCGTGAGCGTAGGAATTCTTTTGAAATTGCATGCTACATTACTCAACAATATAGGCATCACGTCCATGTCAAGTAGACCAAACCGATTCTGCATCTACTGCTATTACTCCACACATCAACCGCTATCCAGCATGCATCTAGAGTATTAAGTTCATAAAGAACGGAGTAACGCATTAAGTAAGATGACATGATGTAAAGGAATTAACTCAAGCAATATGATGAAAACCCCATCTTTTTATCCTCTATGGCAACAATAAAATACGTGCCTTGCTGCCCCTACTGTCACTGGGAAAGGACACCGCAAGATTGAACCCAAAGCTAAGTACTTCTCCCATTGCAAGAAAAACCAATCTAGTTGGCCAAACCAAACTGATAGTTCGAAGAGAATTACAAAGATATCAAATCATGCATAAAAGAATTCAGAGAAGATTCAAATAATATTCATAGATAAGCTGCTCATAAATCCATAATTCATCGGATCTCGGCAAACACACCGCAAAAAGTATTACATCGAATAGATCTCCAAGAACATCGAGGAGAACATGGTATTGAGAATCAAAGAGAGAGAAGAAGCCATCTAGCTATTAGCTATGGACCCGTAGGTCTGTGGTAAAGTACTCATGCTTCATCGGAAGGGCAATAGAGTTGATGTAGAAGCCCTCTGTGATCGAATCCCCCTCCGGCATGGTGCCGGAAAAGGTCCCTAGATGGGAACTCACGGGTACAGAAAGTTGAGGCGGTGGAAAAATGTTTTCGTGGATGCCTCTGGTGGTTTGGGGATAATTGGGAATATATAGGCGAAAGAATTAGGTCAGGAGGGTCACAGGGGGGCCACAAGGGTGGGGGTGCCCTACCCCTGGGCGCGCCCTCCGTCCTTGTGGCCACCTCGTGGCTCCTCCGACTTCATCTCCATGTCTCCTGGTTGTCTTCTGGTCCAAGAAAAATCATCGCGTACGTTTCATTCTGTTTGGACTCCGTTTGGTATTCCTTTTCTGCGAAACTCAAAACCAAGGAAAAAACAGGAACTGGCACTGGGCTCTAGGTTAATAGGTTAGTCCCAAAAATAATACTCCCTCCGTCCGGAAAAGCTTGTCTCAAGCTTGTTCCTCAAATGGATGTATCTAGCACTAACTTGGTGCTAGATACATCCATATGAAGGACAAGCTTTTTCGGACGGAGGGAGTATAAAATAGCATATTAATGCATATAAAACATCCAAAACAGATAATATAATAGCATGGAACAATAAAAAATTATAGTTACGTTGGAGACGTATTAGCTACGCGCACGGACGACGAATTCGCGACGCAAAATAGAGTTGTTGTTTGCATTGCCGCTCCGCGACTGCGATTTGGCGCTGCACTAGCCGCCACACAACCGTGACATCCAAATCGGACGCAACATCAAGGAGGATCCGTCGCGCAACCGCGCACTATGATAGTAGCCGAGGGCGGCATCCGAGCAGGCGCCCCGTGAACGGCATTTGCTGCGTCCGACATGGAGCCGGACTAAGTCCGCACTGGCCGGGACCTCCCGTTGCCCTGGGCCGAGGATCAGTCCAGGACCACCACGCAGACATCCGCCCACCGTCGGCGCCAGACTAGTGATCAACTCCTCAAAGTTGGGATGAAGGAGTCTGAGCGCGTCTCGTGCCTTCGCCGACAATGGCAATATCAAGAGCGTGTCCACGGGTCGACTGTCGCCGCCAGGAGGACGTTGCCCGGCGGGGCGCTAGATAGAGGTAGCCAAGCAACTACATCGGGATTCCTTCCGCCGTTGGTAGGACGACGATGTTGACGAAAGGGACGATGACGAAGATATCAACGGTTTAGGAGGCCATGCCTAAAACGTCACCTTTCATACTTTGCTTAGTTTAGTTTAGTTTTAGTTTAATTTTATTCGGTAGTTGAACTTTGTTAATTTGCTTCTTTTGATTGTAAATATATCAAAATTCTAAAAACATTGTTCAGTTTACATGAATTTTGTCCGTCTTTTTAAATTGTTCATTTGAACTAGTGCAAATATTTGATGCGTGTGGTTGGATGGTCGGCTCTCGCTGTCAACTGCGTTGGAGTTGTCTTTACATCATTATATGGTTGGATACATCATTATATGGTTGGATGGTAGACTCTCGCTATCAACCGCGTTGAAGTTATCTTATTTTATGATGACTGAATGGTACTCTCTCGCTGTCAACCACATTGGAATTGTTGCCCTTACTTACTCTACGACACTACCAGATCCGCGGTAGGGTTGCATTTACTCGACGATGATTGATGTCGCACTACAAAGATCCGCGGTCCGCGTCACCTATCCTGTGACCGCTTGCTTGCAGCTGCACAACTTGCTACTCTCAGTCCTCGCTCCTCCTGGGCTAGCTGTTTCTCCATGGACGGCGATGGCCGCAGCGACTGGGACGCCGGCGGCGAGTGGATCTGGGTGCGTCGACCGCAGGAAGCGGAAGCTGCGGCTGCGGCGGCGGAGTGGCCGGTGGAGGAGGCGCGGCCTCTGAAGGTGGTGTTCGGGTCCCCAGCGAGGCACTTCACCGATTCGGCGCCGATCGGGAACGGTCGTCTCAGCGCCATTGTCTGGGGCGGCGTCACCTCCGAGAAGCTCCAGCTCAACCGTAATTGACAGACCCCGAGATTCCCCCCTCTTCTGAAGGCTTGATTGCTCTGCTATAATATCACCAATTTTAGTTCAAATATTGGGGTTTTTGGTCGGGAAGCGCTCTCGTTCCAGCTCGGGAATCAAATTTACCCAGAAACACCACAGCGATCAAAATGCTCTTAACAGATGATGATTTAGAACCTCGATTTTAGAACTATGACATCTTGAATTTTCGATTTTAAAACAAATGTGTTCACTTTTTGGAATAAATTATGGGTGTCACTGCAGTGGCAACCCGCACAACTTTTCCTGCTCATATTACCTCCTCCCATGCGCGGCCATGCTCATGCCATCGGTGAGAGCACACTCGAGGCAGAAAGCAAAATGGCTGGAATTTAATGGGGAGAAATTACCGAAAAAGGCTTTCGCCCTGCTTTATATATAAAGCAACCACGAGAGCCAAGGTCCAACAATGTTCAACAAGGTTCACGCTGCACACAACGCGCACACAACCGGTAGCACAAAATGGGAAGAAATTTAGCGAACGAATGGAGAGAGAAGCATTATCGTTAGAGCATGGTTGTTTCTGTGTGTTGTTAGATGAGGGGAAATCGATGGTGAGAGCGCGTCCAACACAAGCATTCTATCAACCCGTAGATGGAGATGTCAATTGGCCACGTATCTATCTTTTGCGTTGTGTTCAATGTAAGACATCTTGATAAATTCTAATCCTTTTCACATTACGTCGCTGGTGGTCTGGTGGATACTGGGAGGTTCTGATAGACTAATACACATGTTTGAGCTGAATAGGTGCATGCATATCAAAATAAAATGAAAAAAAAACAGCGGATGTGGATAATTTTTTATTTGAATCATCGTCATAGTTAGCACTTTTACTGAAAGTAGTATGATTTTGAAGTCTGGAGTGCGCTGTCGGAATGTGTGCATGGTTTTGCAGATCCTTCATGCCAGGATTCATCTTTACACTTTTTAAATGAAAATGATAGGGATCATACTTATTGATCTTGCATGTGTTCTCCAAAAGCACAATGAGATGATTTTGTACCACTTTTCTGAATAGATGACGTGAAAATAGGAGGCTTGTTTTTCATTATTCTGTTACTGTTTCCCTATAAGTGAATAATATCACTCTTTTTTTGTATCCTTTCCCCACTCATGTACACCTTTCACTATTTCACATACACCTTCACTCATATTGGCTTTCTTGAATACGGAGTATTACCTATCTGTTTATTTTTGTAGAGTTTATTGCTTCATATCAAAACTGTGGATGCAGATGATACATTATGGACAGGCGGACCTGGTAATTATACAAACCCCCAAGCACCTACTGTTCTTTCTGAAGTAAGGAGCCTTGTTGATAAGGGACTGTATCCTGAAGCTACAGCTGTTGCTTATGGCCTGTCTGATGACAAGGCGCAGGTACACATTTTATTTTAGGTTGATGGAAGAGTTGTGCTGCTAAATCGATGTTGAAACATTGCTTATGTTTTAACTGTAGTATTACCAGCCTCTCGGTGATATTGATCTTGCCTTTGGTGAGCATATCAAGTATACAAATTATAAAAGATACCTTGATTTGGAATCTGCAACAGTTAATGTCACATACAGTGTTGGGGAAGTAGTGTACTCAAGGGAACACTTCTCCTCAAATCCACATCAAGTAATTGCGTCTAAAATCTCTGCAAACAAACCAGGAGCTGTCTCCTGTACAGTATCTTTAGCAACACCACTAGATCATCGGATTCGTGTAACAGATGCAAATGAAATAATCATGGAGGGTAGCTGCCCAGGAGAAAGGCCCGCGGGAGATGACAATGCATCTGATCATCCTCCGGGAATGAAATTTTGTGCTATTCTCTACCTGCTGATGAGTGGTGCCAATGGCCAAGTGCAAGTATTAAATGATAAGATGCTGAAACTTGATGGTGCCGACTCAGCAGTTTTGCTCCTTGCAGCTGCAACCTCATTTGAAGGGCCATTTGTCAAGCCTTCTGAATCGACACTTGATCCAGTGACATCAGCATTCACAACATTAAATATGGCTAGGAGCATGTCATATGCGCAGCTAAAAGCTTATCACATGGATGATTACCAGAGTCTTTTCCAGCGCGTGTCCTTGCAACTTTCACGAGGTTCTAATGATGTACTTGGAGGTAGCACTTTGGCTCACTTACCTGAGAATATCTCTCAGGATGCTGAGGTATGTGATTGCACTGTACAGATAGTTGATGGTTCAAGGTTAAAAGAGCTTAATAATTCAGAGAAGCCTACTGTAGACAGAATTATAAGTTTTAGACATGATGAAGATCCTTCTCTGGTAGAACTTCTGTTTCAGTTTGGGCGCTATCTACTCATTTCTTGTTCGAGGCCTGGAACTCAGGTTTCCAATTTGCAAGGAATATGGAACAACGAGACTAATGCACCATGGGGGTATGTTTTTACAACATATCTTGTCTTGTTTTGTTGTTTATGCCAGCTATATATCTTGGGGTATTATTTTTTAGACTATTGAATAAGAAAACGGCTGCAACTGTTCGTCTGGGTCACACTTTGTAGAACTTGTGTAGTCAGAGCATACGTCATTTAAATATCATCCTAATGGGGTCACAGACGACCAACTCTGTGAAATGGATTGTCCTTGCATGCAGTCTGGGTGTTACATGACCATTTTTGCTATGGCAAGCAATAAATTTTAGAAGTTTGAAAAGTCTCATGACAATCCTTAGCTGTTCTGCATCAAAATGAGAAAAATATAAGTGGAAAACATGACAAGTGGCCCTTTCTCTTAATATGTTTTAAAACTATCATGTAGAAGTTTATCTAATTTGCACAGTTTACAAGTTAAGACTAGTCTTTTCTTTTGAACTGAAGAGACTGGCCTTTGGCTTCAGTTTTAAGGTTTAAAGCTGTATTCATTTTTCTGTAGATTAATTAAGGATTCTTGTGTACACACATTGTCATCCTGTTACTTGCAAAAGCAACACACATTTGGCCTTTTCGATGCAAAGACACCGAAGTAAAAAAAAATCGAATGAAAGACACCGAAGTAATTGAGGCCAACATTTTGTGTATCCAGTTGATGTTAATACATACAGGCATGCTCATTCCCTTAAACACATTGGATAATCAGTTACCAAAGAACCGTATTGATTAACGCTCATATTCCCATTATTTTCGTGTTATATTAGGCACATGGATTGACACTGCATGACAAAACACTGAATACATATGAAGAAAGCCACAAAAATTTTAAATTCCCTGCATTAGTTTCTCAAATATAGGTTTAGGGATTCTTTATATAAAGAATGTAACTTGAATTTTTTTTATGATGTCAAAAAATGAAACTTGAATTTTTGGGAAGATGATAATTTAGTATATATTTCCTTAATTTCTGGTGCATTCTAAACAATTGATCTATTAAAAGGGTTATCCATCTTTTATTCAAGTAAATTTTGTTGTGGGTAATACTGATTCTCTTGCCATTTGTAGCAAATTAATGCTGAATTTACTGCAGTAAATACCTTAGTGTTTGTAATGTAAGTTATTTGAGATTATATTAATGATAGTCCTATTTACACTATTTTCTGGCAGTCCAAGTTTGATAACAATATGACATTCCTTTCGCTTTCCAGTACAGCTCCCCATCCAAATATAAATCTACAAATGAATTACTGGCCGTCACTTCCTTGCAACCTTAGTGAATGCCAAGACCCACTATTCGACTTCATTGGATCCCTTTCGGTCAATGGGGCTAAGACGGCAAAAGTAAGTCTACTTTCATAAAAGAGCGTCTCTGGAAACTTTCGTGAGTGTTCCAACATATCTTTCTACTTTCTAGTGAATTGAACTTTTATGAATACTATTTCTTGTGGCCATGGCCCATAGCCTTGGATCCTACTCCTAGCAGCATCACTGAGGCCTGACAACGAAGAAGTAGCAGTGATGCTACTAGAAGCCTGGGATCTGCCAATTTGCATAAGGGGCAATAGTTAGCTGTGCAGTTTCTTCTTTCTATAGGATTTTGATTGCATATGTACATGTCTATAATCTGTCCCTTTGGCCCAATAGCAATACAAAGGTCGTTCTGTCGACAGTCACTACTGCGTGAGGATGAAAACAGACCAATCTAACAAGGCAATTAGTTATTCAAATATCTGATTTCCACATGATAGTGTATGCTACAGTACCACGACAACACTTGCTCCACGACATTATAAATATATCTAGATGATAGGTGTTAGATGTGTATAGTCCCTTTTCGGTATATCCCCATTGTATAAGGGGTTTCCTGCACTTTACCACACATGTATATGTAATGGCCTTTGGCCCTCAGTGAACACTAGTTGCTCATTATCCAACATGGTATCAGATGCTAGGTTACCCTCGCTCTCCTGCACGCTGCAACTTCGTGCTCCCCCCTCCTAGCCTACCTTGTCTCCGGCCGCTTCTGTTCGATTCCGGCCGCTCCGGCTCGATTCCTGCCTGCCTCAGCTTGCCTCAAGCCGCCGCCGCCTGCTGCTGATCAGGCCGCCGCCACCTGCTGCTGTTCAGGCCGCCACCGCTGCACCCGTCCCGTCCGGATCCGCCGCCCCCGGCTGTCCCGTTCGGCCTCGTCCCCCCTGTTTGGCGCATCTCGGCCCGCGCCAAGGCAGCGCCGCTCCTTCCCCCACTTGAGCGAGCACCTGCCGGCCTCGGGCGCGCCTCCTCTGCCGGATCCCGTCCGGGAGCCGTGCGTTGCTCCTCCTCTCGCGTCGGGCCGCGTTGTTCTCGTTCGCCCGCCTGCCTGCTCGGCTGGCTGCATCGAGCGAGTCCCTGCCTCACGCGTGCTCTGCTCGATCTAGATATATCTCTCTTCGTTGACTTCCAACAAAAAAAACAAAGAGAGTGATAAAAAGGGGATATCTCAGTATGTCATTTTCGGGCTATGTGGTTGTTCCTCGATGCTCAGTGATATTTGATGGCACCAACTATGCTGAGTTTGCGGGCTTCATGCGTATCCATATGCGCGGTCTTCTTCTGTGGGGTGTTCTCTCTGGCGAGGTCCCCTGTCCACCATGCCCCGTGGCTCCCGTGGCTCCTATCCCGCCGGTGCCGCCGGTTCTTGCTGCTGATGCTTCTCAGGCTGATCGGGATGAAGCCAAGGCTCTTGATGATGCTGCAGTTGATGCTTATGATCACCAGATGTATGCTTATTCAGATGCTCTTTCTGTCTATCGAGATGATTTGTCTGCTTATACTCAGTGGTGCAATGATGATGCTCGTGCTGCTGCTGTTCTCACTGCGAGTGTCCTCCCTCAGTTTGCTTCGGAGTTCATGGGCCTAGGCACCGTTGCAGCGATGTGGTCTTATCTCTGTCAGCGCTATCAGCCCTCTGGTGATGCTCTCTACTTATCTGTGGTGCGTCAGGAGCATGCTCTTCAGCAGGGTGACTCTTCTGTTGATGAGTTCTACACGCAGAGCTCTGTCATCTAGCACCAGCTTGACTCTCTTCGGATAGTTGTTTGTGGATCCTGTCGCTGCTGCGAGACTATGCGGTCCGACATGGAGTTTCAGCGTGTCCATGAGTTCTTATCTCGCCTCCGCTCCGAGTTTGAGCCTCGTTGTGCTCACTTGCTTGCTCGTGGTCGTGTTCCTATCTCGGAGGTCCTTGCTGAGCTTCGTGCTGAGGAGACCCGCCTTCGTTCTGCTGGGTTGCTTGCGGTTCCTTTAGTGTTGGCTGCCCGCGCTCCTGTGTCATCTGCTCGTCTCCCAGCTCCAGCGCTCCTGCACACCTTCAGGGGGGTGGGTCGCCCTCCTTATGCTGAGAAGGGTCGTTCGCGCCGTGACACCTTCTGTGGCTACTGCTCCAAGCCAGGTCACCCAGAGTCTGATTGTCGCCAGAAGCAGCGAGACCAGAGGCGCTCTCCTTTTAGTGGGACTCCGTCACTCACTGACCAGGACATTGTGCGGCTCAAGCGCCTTCTGGCTTCCTCCGGTTCTTCATCAACGGGTTCTGCTGCTGCTGTGACTGCTTCCACCACTTCATCACCGCCGGCATCTACACCGTCAGGTACATCTTCGTGGGTTCTGGACTCTGGAGCTTCCTTTCATATGTCCTCTGATTCTTCAGTGTTGTCTTCTCTTCGCCCTCTTGATTCTCCTATTAATGTTCTTACTGCCGATGGCACATCTCTTCCTGTTTCTAGTCGTGGTATTCTTTCCGCTCCGTCCTTTTCTATTCCTAGTGTTTCACATGTTCCTCGCCTTACCATGAATCTTTTTTCCGCTGCCCAACTTACTAATTCTGGTTGTCGTGTCATTCTTGATACCGACTCTTGCTCCATTCAGGATCGTCGCACCAAGGTTTTGGTTGGTGCTGGCCCCCGGCGCCGTGAGTCAGAGGGCCTTTGGGAGGTTGAGTGGCTTTGTGTTCCTTCTGCTGCCACCATTTCTGCCAGCTCTCATGCTCTTGCTGCCTCCTCGTCTGCGTCCTTCTAGCAGTGGCATCATCGCCTTGGTCACATCTGTGGCTCTCGCTTGTCATCCTTAGTGCGTCAGGGCCTCTTAGGGTCTGTATCTGGAGATGTTTCTTTACATTGTAATGGTTGTAGACTTGGCAAACAAACCCAGTTACCTTATCCTACCAGCGAGTCGGTATCTCAGCGTCCATTTAACTTAGTTCATTCTGATGTCTGGGGTCCTGCTCCCTTTGATTCAAAAGGTGGTCATCGCTACTATGTTTTGTTTATTGATGATTTCTCTCGCTACACTTGGCTTTACTTCATGAAATCTCGTAGCGAGGTTCTCTCTATATACAAACGATTTGCTGCCATGGTTCACACCGAGTTTTCCACGCCCGCTGGCGAGTTTATCTCCCAGCTGTTGCGTGGTTTCCTCGCAGAACAGGGTACTCTTGCCCAGTTCTCGTGTCCTGGTGCTCATGCTCAGAATGGCATTGCAGAACGTAAGCATCGTCATTTGCTTGAGAGGGCTCGTGCGCTGATGATTGCTGCTTCCCTTCCACCCCATTTTTGGGCTGAGGCTGTTTCTGCATCCACCTATCTCATCAACATTCAGCCATCGACTGCCCTGCAGGGTGGTATTCCTATGGAGTGTCTCACTGGTCGTTCTCCTGACTACTCAGCTCTTCGTATGTTTGGATGTGTGTGCTATGTCCTTCTTGCCCCCCAAGAACGCACCAAACTGACTGCTCAGTCGGTTGAGTGTGTTTTCCTTGGCTACAGTGATGAGCACAAGGGCTATCGTTGTTGGGATCCTGTTGGTCGTCGCTTGCGCATCTCGCATGATTTGACTTGACAAGTCTCGTTCTTACTACCCACGTCCTTCTTCCTCGAGTTTCTCTGTGGACGATATTTCTTTTCTTCTTCTTCCCGATACACCCTGCTATGTGCTTCATGTGTCACCTCTTCCTCCGGCACCTCTCATTCATTCTCATTCACCACCGACACCATCTTCCCCATCCTCCTCCTCCACCTCTCCACCATCATCTCCAGTCCGTCGCCCTCTCCCCCCGTTTCCTCTCCACTATACTCGTCGCCCTTGTACTGAGGATGTTTCCCCTGACGCGCCTTCCACCTCTGGTGCACCTCCCTCTACGCCTCCCCCGGTTCATAACCTCCGTGCTCGGCCTCGCCCCCCGCCTCATCGCTATTCTCCTGATCCGTACGGTCTCTCTGTTATTGCTGAGCCCACTTCCTATCGGACCGCCATGACTCAGCCTGAATGGCAGCTTGCGATGGCTGAAGAGCTTGCTGCCCTTGAGCGCTCTGGCACATGGGATCTGGTTTCCCTCCCTTCCGGTGTTCGTCCCATCACCTGCAAGTGGGTCTACAAGATTAAGACTCGTTCTGATGGTTCTCTTGAGCGCTACAAAGCTCATCATGTGGCCCGTGGTTTTCAGCAGGAGCAGGGACGCGATTATGATGAGACGTTCGCTCATGTGGCCCACATGACCACTATCCGCACTCTCCTTGTTGTGGCTTCTGTTCGTCATTGGTCTATCTCTCAACTTGATGTCCAGAACGCCTTTCTCAATGGCGAGTTGCGTGAGGAGGTTTATATGCAGCCACCACCGGGGTACTATGCTCCTGATGGTATGGTCTGTAGACTTCGCCGCTCCCTCTATGGTCTTAAACAGGCCCCTCGTGCCTGGTTCGAGCGCTTCGCCTCTGTGGTCACTGCCGCTGGTTTCTTGCCCAGTGATCATGATCCCGCGTTGTTTGTTCACACGTCTCCTCGTGGTCGGACTCTTCTCCTTCTCTATGTTGATGACATGATCATCACTAGTGACGACTCTGACTACATTGCCTTTGTTAAGGCTCGCCTTCGCAACCAGTTCCTCATGATTGATCTTGGTCCACTTCGCTATTTTCTTGGGATTGAGATCTCCTCAACATCTACATCTCCCAGGAAAAATATATTCAGGATCTTCTTGCTCGCGCTGCTCTCGGTAATGAGCGCACTGTTGTGACTCCTATGGAGCTCAACGTTCAGCTTCGTGCTTTTGATGGTGACCCTCTTCCTAATCCCACTCGCTATCGTCACCTCGTTGGCAGCCTTCTCTATCTTGCTGTTACGCGTCCTGACATCTCCTATCATGTCCACATCCTGAGTCAGTTTGTTTCCGCCCCCACCTCTGTCCACTATAGTCATCTCCTCCGTGTTCTACGATATCTTCGTGGCACGATCTCTCATCGCCTTTTCTTTCCCCGCTCCAGCTCTCTTGAGCTCCAGGCCTACTCTGATGCTACCTGGGCTAGTGATCCCTCTGATCGACGCTCACTGTCTGCTTACTGTGTCTTTCTTGGTGGCTCTCTTATTGCTTGGAAGACAAAGAAACAGATTGTTGTTTCTCGCTCGAGTACAAAGGCTGAGTTGCGAGCCATGGCTATGTTGACGGCTGAGGTGATCTGGTTACGGTGGTTACTTGAGGATTTTGGTGTGTCTGCTCCTACCTCGACTCCCTTACTGTCAGACAGTACCAGTGCTATCAGTATTGCGCGTGATCCGGTGAAGCATGAGTTCACCAAGCACATCGGTGTGGATGCCCACTTTATGCGTGCTGCTGTGCAGGATCAGACTCTCGCTCTTCACTATGTGCCCTCTGAGTTACAGTTGGCGGACTTCTTCACGAAGGCACAGACTCGAGCGCAGCACCACTTTTTTCTCTCCAAACTCAGTGTTGTTGATCCACCATGAGTTTGAGGGGGGGTGTTAGATGTGTATAGTCCCTTTTCGGTATATCCCCATTGTATAAGGGGTTTCCTGCACTTTACCACACATGTATATGTAATGGCCTTTGGCCCTTAGTGAACACCAGTTGCTCATTATCCAACAATAGGGTCTTTCCTCAGTTCATTCTTAGTGTCACTGAGTATCGACTATTGAGTATTTACTGTTAACGCGGCAACGTAAATGTGAATACAAAATTTGAAGTTCGAGAGGCACTTGCCCTTGATCACTCAAGGATAAAGAATTGCAACTTTGTGCATCTTCTTGAGGAACTATTTGGACAACTCTATTTAATGGTTTGTGTGTAAACATATTACTAGATTTTATTTTATTCAGTTTACATGTTCTAAATGGATTTATAGCATAGTTTGGCACCTTGTATTTCATGGGAACTTTTGGGGGTAATGATATGTTTTCTTTACAGGTGAATTACGAAGCTAATGGCTGGGTTAGTCACCAAGTCACAGACTTGTGGGCAAAAACATCACCGGATTATGGTGATCCTTCATTTGCTCTATGGCCAATGGGTGGGCCATGGCTTGCTACACACCTGTGGGAACACTACAGTTTTACGATGGACAGAGTGAGTGATGACATGGGCATGGAATGCAATGCCATGCAGTACTTGTATGCATTACTTTCTTGTATCACCTTTAAGCACAGATTGTGATCATACGTCATAGGCAGATATGAGAATTACTGTCGCCGCTTGCTTATGTTGGAGCCTAATCTCCCTTTATGTTTATGTGATTACACTATCTTATTTGAAGAATTGGTGGTAAAAGGTAGGCTTAAACCAAATATGAGTGATAAGGCAAGCACTAACAAATTTGGATTAGACAAACTGGTTAACTGTACTAAAAGATAATGATGTTTAGTAGCAATGACTGGCCAATAGTGTTTAACTATCCTGTTGAATAGATTGTTGGTTCATCTACCTTTTTCATGTGTTCTGATTGATGGATAATGTCTTAGAGGATGTTGAATATATGGTGAAATCCATACTGATAGCTTTGCCGCAAAGTGCAAGCTCATCTTCTGGAGATTGGAGAGACATAAATGTGATCTAGACAAGATCAAGTTACATCAGATGTGATATTCTGTTCTTTTTTTGCAGGAATTTTTGGAGAGAACAGCGTATCCACTTTTGGAAGGATCTGCCTCCTTTCTGTTGTCCTGGTTGATTGAAGGCCAAGAAGGCTATCTGGAGACCAATCCTTCTACTTCCCCAGAGCATTATTTTACTGCTCCGGATGGCAAGGACGCATCTGTGAGCTATTCAACAACTATGGACATGTCAATTATTAGAGAAGTATTCTCAGCTGTTCTTTTGTCTGCTGATGTAAGTCTTCATTTCTATTTACTGTTGTTGAAAGAGACAGGTTTCATTGAATATGCAGATACTTTGGTGATACTATGAATGAAGCATGCAGATTTAAAACGTTATAGTAGAGTTATAGTTAAGTCTTGTCATTCTAGCATGTATTTATTTGAATGTTTATGTGTTTGAAGTATTCATACGTGTGTTATCAGATTTTAGGAAAATCCAGCACTGATGTGGTTCAGAGGATAAAAGCGGCACTACCGAGGCTCCCACCAATAAAAATTGGTAGAGATGGTACAATCATGGAATGGGTATGTATATACTTTTTATTTTTTTTATCTCTCAAAGTGATTTCAGTTGGTCTGTTCAGTTTCATAATACTTGTTTTTTTATGCACAGGCACAAGATTTTAAGGATCCCGAACCTCATCACAGGCATGTATCTCATCTGTTTGGTCTTTATCCTGGACATACCATGACACTGGAGCAAACACCTGACCTCTGCAAAGCTGTTGCCAATACTCTTTATAAAAGAGGTACCTTTTTGCATATCAGAAGGGCAGTATTATAATTTGATCCTTATTTGAAGTTATCAGTCTTTAGTTTGGGTTTGTTTCAAAAGAAATTATGATCTCAGAGAGCTTATTGTTAGATGATGACCTCCCGAGATTCCTTCACATGACGGTTACTCGATCTTGCACGAGCTCCTTTTTGCTGATCTCAGCATTTTTTAGATTTTGAGGGTTAACTGTTGAAGATAAGAGGAATGGACATATAGCACAGAAGAATAAAGGAGGAAGGCCATTCAGTGACATACTGTAACTGCATTCATCAAAAGCAGTATATGTATAAACACAATTGTTTCAGTAGAGCAAAAATACAAACAACCCACAGCAACTTAAGAACTTCTTAAAACAGATGTTAGCTATACACTTATGCACACCAGCATCAGCTTGGGTGCTCAAAAAATTTATTTTGTTTTTGAAACGGGGGTGCTCAACAATTTCGTAGTAGAAGGATAGCAAGGTTTAATGGGACTGGATCGACCACTGTTGTTCTCATGTAAAATTGAAATAAGCAGTTACCATGTCCCAAGAGGATAATTCAGTGTTGTTTGTGTCAGAATTTTGTATACTTCTTACAAAGGTTGCTGATCTTATTTTTCCATGGTCATTTTCTTTCAAATGGCGAACAGTCTAGTGGTATTATTAAGTTGATTTTTTCTTATGCAGTTTGCTTGCATGACCAGTTGTTATATTCTTTTATGTCACCTTTCAGTTTGATCTGAAAAGTACCGCATATTTATATTTTCAACAATTGCATGGCACTGTTAAGAATGTCAAATTTATCTGTCACCTTTCAGTTTATGGCAAGGACTGTCTGTAACCACACTTTCTCTGTCTTTGCTGCTTGGCACTGAGTTTTTTTCTATTGTTTAGGTGATGAAGGCCCTGGGTGGTCTACTTCATGGAAGATGGCCCTGTGGGCTCATCTTCACAACAGTGAGCATGCATACAAAATGATTCTACAGCTAATCACTTTGAGAGATCCGAATGACAAGCCTGACAATAGAGGAGGTCTATACAGCAATTTGTTCACGGCGCTTCCACCATTCCAAATCGATGCAAATTTTGGGTAAACCAGATCATCTTCAGCCTAATCAATCATTTCAATCCAACCTGTTTACCATAGTATGATTTGTTGAATTGCGAGACACAAAGTTGCAGCCAGTAGGCATAACCTCGGTGATGACTCTAAGCTGTCAACTGTTAACCACTTAAAAGAGGTGTAACAATAGTGACCGTGCTACTTAATTGCACGATCGATTCGCAAACATCACAATGGGTGTATTCTCTTGCAGATTCCCAGCTGCATTGTGTGAAATGCTTGTGCAGAGCACCGGGGGTGATCTGTACCTGCTCCCTGCTCTGCCCCGCGACAAGTGGCCCCACGGGAGCGTTAAAGGTCTGAGGGCCCGAGGCGGGATGACGGTCAACATCTGCTGGGAAGAAGGTACCCTCCATGAAGCTCTTGTATGGTCTGGCAGCAGCGGGAACTCGCTTGCGAGGATCCACTACGGCGATCGCTCTGCCATGATCAGTGCCTCCCCAGGCCAAGTTTACAGGTTCAACTCGGAGTTGAAGTGCTTGAAGACTTGGCTACTGTGAGAATGTACGTGTGCTGGTTCTGCAAAATCTGAAGGCATTATCTGTTGCAACAAAGTTTACTGAATTCTCGGTGAGAACAATAATGGAGATATCCTAAGGCACAGCCTGTTGTGACAAAATTTACTGGATTCTCGGTGAGAACAATAATGGAGCTATCCTAAGGCACAATCTGGTGTGACAAAATTTACTGAATTCTCAGTGAGAACAATAATGGTACTAAATTCTCAGTGTGAACAATAATGGAGCCATCTCATTAAACCTTGCGCCGATTAAACTTCTTTATTATTCCGCTGAAGTTTTCTTGGGTTCTTTTCTTTTCAAATAAATAACGGGCGCATGTTCGTTGCCTGCATGAAGTCCTAAAAGAACCATATGGTGAACTTGCCCGATGTAGTCGCTTTGCACTCCGTATTTTGAATTTACCAACCCAGTTATCATTCAAATCTAGCACTCACTCCTCTTCTCTCTGTAGTGCCTAGCCTTATTCTTCCTCCAATTGTGCGCTGCCCGTGGAGATTAAAAATTGCAATGAACCAACAGTACAGGAAAGAGACGGTTACAAACACCCTACCAGAGTTTAAAGTCTGCAATAGGCACTCGCCGCTTGATATGAGATTTAAAAATCATTGAAGAATCATTGGTTGGAGTGTCACCCAATGCAGAACAGGCTTGCAATTCATCGCCACCAGACTAGAGAGTAGGAGAAACCGAACCATGCAGCATAACAACATGAAAGAAGATGTCGAAATCGCCGCACAAGTAGCCAGCCAAGTGCTCTCCTTGATAGACATACCAACTACCAAGATCCGAAGAGAGCAAACATATTTGGCGAGACAAGTTCTCACAGGCCCTTCGTCGACGCCGGATTGAACATCATCGATGTAGGGAGGGGTCGGAGTGACTTTATTCCAATATGGCATCACCGCGACCACCTCATCGATGCCACCAGGAAAATAAAACCTAAGGAAAAGAAAATCAAAACAAACGAGGCTCCACTCCTCTTGCTACATACGAGGTTCTCAGACAGGGAAAGGAGAGGGGTCTATACATGCATGCCTACCATGCTCATATACAGTGAATTCCGAGTTTTACCCCGTATTTTAACATTTTTTACGCTAATTATCCCATTTAGCGAGATTTCGTCTATTTACCCCATTTAGAAAATGGTTTGTCACAGTTTACCCTGTTTAAAATTTTGTGAGCATTTTGACCGGCGGGTCCCAGTTGTCAGGTCCAGTTGGCATGCCGCATAGTGGTTTTTTCTTGTCTACTTTTCTCCTTGCTGAACCGGTCCTCGCAGCTTCTCCCGACATAACTTGCAAAACTTAAAGGCACTAAAACACACAATCAACTAAGCTTAATGCAGCAGTATCACACCGTTAGGGCATCTCCAACACCGACCTGTAAATTTCTCCGGCCTTTCCGGTTTTATGTCCGGATGTGGTCCGCAGACATGATACAGGAGAGAGCAATCCAATGCTAATTGCAAAGTATCGGGCTAAGAGGAGAAAAAGTAGATGGGGACCATGCATGTGGTGGAATATTTGTGGGTTGGAAGAAGAGAGAAGAGAGGGGATCATGCATGTGAGGATGAGAGAAGAGAGGGACCATGCATGTGATTGGTCAATTGCATGTCCGAACTCCGGCAAAGCTTCCCTATTTTTGTTTCCAAAATACCAAAATTTGACGTCCGGACAGCTTCGTGGACTGATAGAAGTCCCCATTGAATTACAAAAGTGAACAAATATGTCCAGCCAGACATATACCGGTGTGTTTACAGGTCTCCCATGAGATGCCCTTAGGTCATCATAATTGCACCTAATTAAATAGATTGTAATCATTAAATCTATGTAGTTATTGCATCTAGACCAATCATATTAATCAAATCTACATGCCATACCTACTAATATGTTAGGCATTTATAATTGTACCTAACCAAATCATAATTCATTATATATCCCTATCTTCAAAAAAGGGTAATCTTTTCCGACAGACCATCATATCGCACTTACACAAATAGTGCACGGGCATATGTCTTGTCCGTGGAGGAGATTTCAGCTCTCTAATACTCTCTCTCCTCCCGTTCTAGAGTTGTGTTGATTTCATAGTTGCTGACTGTGTTGATTTCATAGTTGGTGACATCTACGATTATCAGTATCGAAACAGCTCTGCGTATGATGGTTTTCTGGTCCAACCGGTTCGACCAGAGGGCAAATCGTCTCTAAATGCTATGGCCCACAAACTAAATTATCTAGAATTGTCTCTAATCGTACAGTGTTGGATAAGCACTCTGTCGTACGTATAGCAAGGTCGTATCAGTATTCCCATGGTTCTGTGTACTGACAATGCAAACACCTGGACTTTTGCCCACTTCCCAGTAGCGTTTGGTGCTTATGAAGGCAACCTATCAAGGACTTGAACTAGTTAGACAGGAAGCTAGTCACCATTGGGATTTGTACGACTAAGATGCTACTCGACCAGGCTGAGTACCACGCCCACTTCCCAGTAGCGTTTGTTACTTATGAAGGCAACCTATCGAGGACTTTGAACTAGTTAGACAGGAAGCTAGTCACTATTGGGATTTGTACTATTAAGATGCTATACTCAACTCGGTACCACGGGAGATGACATGACTCGCCTAGTACATACTACTCCCTCTGTCCCATAATATAAAACGGTTTTTACACTAGTGTAGTATCAAAAACACTGTTATATTATGGGACGGGGGAGTACATAATTATTGGCATCATTGTCATTTCAATACTAAGACTGCACGTCAGGATCTTTCTAACAATACTATTTATGAACTAAAATAAATAAATAAATCAAAATTATGTTTCAGCAAGTTTCAGTCACAAAAACTTACTAACTTATTCCATTAGTATTAAGTTTAATTACATGTAACTTGAGTAGGGCATTTTGGAGACCGAGCTCCACTAGTAGAAAAAGGGTCAAATGTCAAGCACATTAGTGTCGGTTTGCTTTTGAGCCGGCACTAATGTGTGCATTAGTGCCGGTTCCAATGGCTAGCCAGCCGCTTTCATTAGTACCGGTTCGTGGCCGACCTTTAGCACCGGTTCGTGCCACGGACCGGTACTAAAGTGAGTGGTGGCAGGATGTTGTCAGTCCGAGGCCCCTCCAGCACCTTTAGTACCGGTTCATGGCACGAACCGGTGCTAAAGGTCGTCCTACATAAACCCTTCGTCCACCCGAGCTCGCTCTGTTCTTCCCCTTTCCCCTCTCCTCTCTGTTCTTCCCCTCTTCCTCTCGAGCTCATCACACATTTTGCCCAAAATTTGTCAAGATTTGAAGGCCCCCATCCATTCAAATGATCACAAAGGTTAGCAACTTTGTCCTTTCATCTCTCATTGCTAGATTAGCTCTTGCAATGCTTTGTATAGTGATTAATTTATGAGTTTAGTAATTTGGTAGAAAATATATGTGCTAGTATTTGATTTATATGCAATTTGTGGTCAAAACTAACACTTAGTTTGCATATGTAGGTGTGGTTTACTTAGTGCCTTCTAAATCTCCGTCGTAACCACAGTCGATCGCCCGCACCATTCCGTCGCCGGCACCACCTTGTGGTGAGCCTCTTGTTCATGAATGTTTTACATTACCAAATTGATGTTTGTGTGATTTGGATATATAGTTACTCGTATAATTATCTTACCCATACGTTGTTTGTTATACATAGTGCCATGGTTTTGATATCCGTCCCCGTCGGCCCTCGTCCTTGCTATGATTCGGATGTGGTATATTCTCTTTTAAAACTAGTTGTTGCATTTCGTGTTTATGACAAATTATGCCCATCAAGTTGACATAGATATTTTTGTCTAGGAGGTTTGTGAACCGGAAATTCCAACCGACCCTATTGTCGAGAGGTTAAATTTAGTTGAAAGAGAAAACGAGTATTTGAAAGAAAAATTGAAAAGAATTGAGGGGGAGAAGATGGAATTGGAGTTGCATGTTGCAGATGTCGTCGATGATCACAAGATCAAGATGGAGAAAATGCGCTTGAAGATTAGAAAGATTAGAAAATATGCCATTGATAGTGAGGCTTGGTATCATTATGCTGTAGGATCAATTGTTACCTTAGTTGCGATCTTGATCGCATTTGTTGTTGCATTTAAATTCTTTAGTTAGAGAGTTATTTGTTTGTTGCATTTAAGTCTTGTATGAACTTTATGTATGAACTTGTATTAATTTGGTCTATTCGGTGTTGTGTAATGAAGATGAGCCGATAATGGATGTACGATGACCGATGCTCTCCCGAGTTCATTAATGGCGTGCAAACTTTTCTGCTTGCGGTTGAGGCAAACAAGCGGGCGGATGCTTTTATGCCTTGTCCATGTTTAGTCTGTAAGAATGATCACAATTACTCTACGTCAAGAACCATTCACGTCCACCTGTTTAAGTCCGGTTTCATGCCCCACTATAATGTTTGGACCAAGCACAGAGAAAGAGGGGTTATGATGGAAGACAATGAAGAAGAAGAGGACAACGACAGCTATCCTAGCCATGGGTTCCCTGAATACGATGATACAACAATTGGGGAAGAAGCTGAGCTGGCAATGCGGGAAGAAGCTGAAGAAGAGGCATCAGATGAGCCCGCTGATGATCTAGGTCGGGCCATTGCCGATGCAAAGAGAAACTGCGCAAGTGATTTGGAGAAGAAGTTGCAGCGCATGTTAGAGGATCACAAGAAATTGTTGTACCCGAATTGCGAAGCTGACAAGAAAAAGTTGGGCACCACACTGGAATTGCTGCAATGGAAGGCAGAGAATAGTGTATCTGACAAGGGATTTGGAAAGTTGCTGGTAATGATAAAGAATATGCTTCCAAAGGACAACGAATTGCCCGAGAGGACGTACGAAGCAAAGAAGGCTGTCTGCCCTCTAGGGTTAGAGGTGCAGAAGATACATGCATGCCCTAATGACTGCATCCTCTACCACGGTGAGTACGAGGATTTGAACGCTTGCCCGATATGCGGTGCATTGCGCTATAAGATCAGGCGCGATGACCCTGGTGATGTCGAGGGCGAGCGCCCCAGGAAGAAGATTCCTGCCAAGGTGATGTGGTATGCTCCTATAATACCACGGTTGAAACGTTTGTTCCAAAACAAAGAGCATGCCAAGGCGATGCGATGGCACAGAGAAGACCGTAAGAAAGACGGAAAGTTGAGAGTACCCGCTGACGGGTCGCAGTGGAGAAAAATTGAGAGAAAGTACGGGAAGGAGTTTGCAGATGATGCAAGGAACGTATGGTTTGGTCTAAGCGCAGATGGCATTAATCCTTTTGGGGAGCAGAGCAGCAACCATAGCACCTGGCCTGTGACTCTATGTTTGTATAACCTTCCTCCTTGGTTGTGCATGAAGCGGAAGTTCATTATGATGCCAGTGCTCATCCAAGGCCCTAAGCAACCCGACAACGACATTGATGTGTACCTAAGACCATTAGTTGAAGAACTCTTACAGCTGTGGAATGGAACAGGTGTACATGCGTGGGATGAGCACATGGGGGAAGAATTTGACCTAAAGGCCTTGCTGTTCGTGACCATCAATGATTGGCCTGCTCTCAGTAACCTTTCAGGACAGACATACAGGGGATACCGCGCATGCACGCACTGTTTGGATGATACCGACAGTATATATTTGGACAACTGTAGGAAGACTGTGTACCTGGGACATCGTCGATTTCTTCCGAGCAGGCATCCCGTAAGAAAGAAAGGCAAGCATTTCAAAGGTGAGGCGGATCACCGGACGAAGCCTCGCCACCGTACTGGTGCTGATGTACATGATATGGTCAAGGATTTGAAGGTAGTCTTTGGAAAGGGTCCTGGCGGACAACCTGTTCCGAATGACGCTGACGGACGCGCACCCATGTGGAAGAAGAAATCTATATTTTGGGACCTGCCCTATTGGAAAGATCTAGAGGTCCGCTCTGCAATCGACGTGATGCACGTGACGAAGAATCTTTGCGTGACCCTGCTTGGCTTCTTGGGCGTGTATGGGAAGACAAAAGATACACCTGAGGCACGGGAGGACCAGCAACGTATGCATGGAAAAGACGGCATACATCAGGGTCATGCCAGCTACGCTCTTACCAAAGAAGAGAAGGAAATCTTCTTTGAATGCCTGCTCAGTATTAAGGTACCGTCTGGCTTCTCGTCGAATATAAAGGGAATAATAAACATGGCAGAGAAAAAGTTCCAGAACCTAAAGTCTCATGACTGCCACGTGATTATGACGCAACTGCTTCCGGTTGCATTGAGGGGGCTTCTACCGGATAACGTTCGATTAGCCATTGTGAAGCTATGTGCATTCCTCAATGCAGTCTCTCAGAAGGTAATCGATCCAGAAATCATACCAAGGTTAGAGAATGATTTGGTGCAATGTCTTGTCAGTTTCGAGTTGGTATTCCCACCATCCTTCTTCAACATCATGACGCACGTCCTAGTCACCTATGCGAAGAGATTAACGTTTTGGGTCCTGTATTTCTACACAATATGTTCCCCTTCGAGAGGTTCATGGGAGTCTTAAAGAAATATGTTCATAACCGTGCTAGGCCAGAAGGAAGCATCTCCAAGGGCCATGAAAATGAGGAGGTCATTGAGTTTTGTATTGACTTTATTCCTGACCTTAAGCCGATTGGTGTTCCTGAATCGCGGCATAAGGGCAGACTGGATGGAAAAGGCACGCTAGGAGGGAATCAAAAAATATGTATGGACGGACATTCTCTCACTGAAGCACACTACACAGTTATACAGAATTCCGCCTTGGTGGCTCCGTATATGGACGAACACAGGAATTTTCTACGCTCCAAACACCCGGAGCGGTCTGATGACTGGATTACACGTGAACAAACCAGGAGTTTCGCCGGCTGGTTGCAGACACGTACCATGCATGACGCCTCTATTGAAGATGACCTGTACTCGCTGTCCCAGTTACCATCTTCGAATATAATGACTTTCAAAGGGTACGAGATAAATGGTAATACATTTTACACGATCGCCCAAGATAAGAAGAGCACCAACCAAAACAGTGGTGTCCGCTTTGATGCAACAACCAAGACGGGAAAGGAAACATATTATGGTTACATAGAGGAGATATGGTGTAACACCCCCAGTGTCATGCTACAGTAATCCCCTGTTAATGGTGCCATGTCATCATGTTACTGTTGCTAATCTTCACTTGATCCAAATCACGGTTCAAATTCAAATCCAATCTAAAGTCAAAAATTCATATTTGTCAGACATGAAATCTAAAATGTTCATCATGTGCCAAATATTTCATCACAAATATTGGTGGTGAACCAACATTTTTTGCAAAAATGTCTAAGTGCCCTAAACTGGTTAAACAGTGGCTAAAACAAATAGATTTAATGCCTTTTTAAATTATAAAAGTCGCAAACTATTTCAAGAGCCTCACAATCCTTTTTGGCAGTGCCAACTAGTGCAATGTAATTATGTGGCCAAGTCCCACATTTTACAGAATCCTTTTGGACAGCTCAAATGTTGCAAAGCATTTTCTATAAAAAGAGAAAAGAAATAGAAATGCAAAAAAAAAAGAAAAGGAAACCCCCCTGCCCCTGGGCCTAAGGCCACAGAGACAGGCCTAGCCGGCCAGGCCCAGCTCCCCTCCCTGGTCGCTCTCCACTCCCTCCTGTTCCCCTGGTGCGTGCCGCTACAGGGGCACGTCCCCGCCCGACCACCTCGCCGGCGCCGACGCCGGGAGGGGATAAGGCCGCCCCGACGCCTCGGCCTCCACCCATCTCTCCCACTTGCCCCCCTCTCGCTCGCCTCTACGCCTCCCCTCCCCCAGATCCACCTATCCCCTCTCCTCTCGCTCGATCCCGAGCGCGCCCGCCGCCGTCCTCCGTCGTCACCGCGGCCACGAGCGGCCCCGTGCCCGATGATCCTGTCTGCGAGCTTCGCCGAGGTCGGCACCTTCTCCTGGCGGCCCTAGTTGGAGCCGGAGAGCCCTGCAGCGCCGTTTCCCCCTTTGTCCGCATCTTTGGCCACCGCAAATCGCCGCTGTCGATTCGTCGTCTCCACTGCGCTAAGCTTCCACGGGCCACCTTGAGTCGCTCGGTGAGCTCCGTCACCTCTTCCTTTTCCTCCTTTAGCTTGCTGCGCCCGTAGCTCGCTGCTTCTACTGTGGCCGAACACAACGCCGCCGTCGAGCTCCTCGTCGTGGCCACGCTCGCCGATGAGCTCGTCCGAGCTCGCAGTCGTGCTCAGCACGCGCGTAGGGCCCCGTAGCGCTAGCTAGCTCGCTCCGCCGTGCCGTGTAATGCCGGATCCGCCCATGCCCGAACTACGGCGCCGCCTCCGCCGCTCGTCGGCGTCGTTCCGGTCATCCCCGAGACCAACTCGTAGCTCCATGCGACGCGCGACGTCGCTAGCTCTCGAATGGGAGTAGTCACACCCGTTTTGGGCCACCGAGGCGAAATCCCAAGGCTCGTCGGCGCCCTCCGCCGCGTTTTGGCTCACCGGAGCCAACTCCGACGCCGGCGTCCGATGTGGCCGACCTGGGGCCACCCCCTGGGTCGCTGCCAGCGGGCCCCACGGGCCCCGTTGACTGGGTTGACCCAGTCAATGTGCTGACTGGGCAGCCCAGTGGCGCTGACATCCGGGCCCCACCGCATAATTATTTTACCTAAAACATGTTTATAATTAAAATCAATTAGTTAGATAAATGAGCCACTGACAGGTGGGGTCTAGTAGTTAACTAACCTAATTTTAGTTAGTTTAAACTTCTGTTAGTCCACTGTCTATGACAGGTAGGACCCACTGGTCAGTTTGACCTGGTCAGCTGCTCTGTTGACTGCTGAGGTCATCATCACGTCATGCTGACGTCATATTCCTTTTCTGTTATTATAAATAAATCTAGAAAATGGTTTAACCTTTGAAAATTCATAGAAAATAAACCGTACGTCGGATGAAAATGTTTTCTACATGAAAGTTGCTCAGAAAAATCCAACGAATCCGAATACGTGGTCCGTTCATCTGTCACATGCCCCTAGCATGCTGAACATGGAACATTCCCCCTCTGGTCATCTGTTTGATACAGGTCCGGAACCGGGAATACATTCCCGGTTGAATTCCCCCTTCACCTTTATCATGTAGCCATACGTTAGGTCACACCCGGCACAGCATATTGCCATGTTATGCTTTGTGATGCTATGCTTGCTTTATATTTATTGTTTCTTCCCCCTCTTCTCTCCGGTAGAACCCGAGACCGATGCTGCCCCTGTGATCGACTACGTCGACGACGACCCCTCCTTGCCAGAGCAACCAGGCAAGCCCCCCCCCCCTTTGATCATCCCGATATCGCCCATTCCATTCTCTCATGCTTGCATTAGATTTTGCTACTGTTATTGTTTGCTCCTATTCTGATGCATAGCCTGCTTTTGTAGCCTGCTTATTGTTACCTACCTACTTATCCTAAGCTGCTTAGTATAGGTTGGTTAGTGATCCATCAGTGACCCCCACCTTGTCCTTGTTGCCCCTGCTTCATCATCGAAGACCCGATCAACGGGATCGAAGACCAGGCCCCGGCATCGCACATCACTTTCCCCTTAGTTGCTCGACACTACTGGGTTACTATCGAGTGCCGAGGGTGAGACCTCTACAGCACTTCTGATGTTAACCCTGTAGTGTAGCTATTCGGTCGTGGTCATCGAGGGTGATTCCGCCTTAACCACTTCCGATACGACTCTGTCGTGCAACCCCTCAAGTGTGAACCTCGGGGGTGATTCCTCTTACGTTCACCTTGATGATTACATCGAGTGGAATTCACCGAGGGTGATTCCTCGGGTTTTCCCCTTGATGTTTGGACACACAGTTACTATGGTTACTATGACTTTACACTGAACCATGTTACTAAACACGGGTCGGCCCTGAAGGGTACCCGCGCGAGCTTAATTGCGAGTGATGTGGAGACGGGTTGAACTGGAGGGTGCCCGCGAGATAATTACGAGGCGTGGCAGGGCATTCCTAGCCCTTGCCGCAAGTCCTCGAGACGGGGCAACGGGGTCACATCTTTCGTGAGTCTCTGCTTGTTACCGCGCGTTCCTAATCCACAACGATTTGGATATTTGATCCGAGGGGCCTCTGGCCTGATATCACTAACCATCATGTGGGCATAGTATGGCCGTTCTGCGTCGTATGCATCAGCCGAAGCTTAATAGACGTCATGCGACTGAGCGGCGCGCGCCGGGTTGGACTGGTAAGCTCCCGCCTTTTTTAAGGAGGTAGCTAGGTCTGCTCACCGGCCGCCCACGCAACATGCAGGAGTTCCCGGGGCGATGGCCCATGACCCCTGGGGGCATAGGTTTAGTCCGGCGTGCTTGACCTCTCTATTAAGCCTAGGTTGGGTTGTGGCGTATTGTTTGGCCGAGGCCGGGCATGACCCAGGAAAGTGTGTCCGGCTGGAGTTAATCGAGCGTGGTGGGTAAGTTGGTGCACCCCTGCAAGGAAGAAAACATCTATCGATAGCCTGTCCTACGGTAACGGACACTTGGAGTTGTATCCCGATCGATACAACTAGAACTGGATACTTGTGATGAGTAATGGATTGTGATGATAACTGGATAGTATGGCTCTGGGATTGCTTTCTCGCAGGGAGTTGAGAAAGGATCTCTGGCTGAGGTTGATAACACTTCTACTAATTTACTTTATGCTACTCTACTCCCTCCTGTTGCTGCAAGATGGTGGTTTCCAGAAGATGCTAGTCTTCGATAGGCTAGGCTTTCCCCTTCTCTTCTGGCATTCTGCAATTCAGTCCACATATACTACTCTTTTCATTGACACCGATGCATATGTAGTGTAGATCCTTGCTTGCGAGTACTTTGGATGAGTACTCACGGTTGCTTCGCTCCCCCTTTTGCCCCTTTCTTCTCCTTTCCGGTTGATGCAACCAAATGTCGGAGCCCAGGAGCCAGATGCCACCGCCGATGCCTGCTACTACGTGGAGATCGCTGACGACCAGGAGTAGTTAGGAGGCTCCCAGGCAGGAGGCCTCGCCTCTTCGATCGTGTTGCTTTGTGCTAGCCTTCTTAAGGCAAACTTGTCTAACTTATGTCTGTTCTCAGACATTGTTGCTTCCGCTGACTCTTGTGTTTTCGAGCTTATGTATTCGAGCCCTCGAGGCCCCTGGCTTGTAATATAAAGCTTGTATTTTTTTAATTTGTGTCTAGAGTTGTGTTGTGATATCTTCCCGTGAGTCCTTGATCTTGATCGTACACATTTGCGTGTATGATTAGTGTACGATTGAATCGAGGGCGTCCCATATGGGAACTTGACTATGGACGTGGTTTGAAGGTCCCTTTGTTTCGGTGCAAATGGGTCAATATGACACGATATGGGGTAACGGAAGACCCGCAGTATGGAAGGAATGACAACAGTGGATCTCAACAATCTTGCGTATGCAGACGAACCATTCGTCCTATCTAATGATGTGGCACAGGTTTTCTATCTGAAGGATATGTCTACCAAGCTGAGAAAAAAAAGATAAGGAAGCGAATGCATCATACGATGAGCCAAAGCGCCACATAGTTCTTTCTGGGAAGAGAAACATCGTGGGAGTGGATGACAAGACAGACATGTCAGAAGATTATGAAAAGTTTGATGAAATTGCTCCATTCACAGTGAATATTGACCCGAGCATCTAGTTAAATGATGAAGATTTTCCATGGCTACGGCGCAAAGGGACACACGCGAAGAAAAAGTTTCACACCCAAAGATCTGGGAAGTGATCGGCTTCACTATCATCACTTTCTTCTGTGTTTCACACCCAGGAGGGAATCTCTGTAATAGTTAGGGTAGTTATGTGTTTCACACCCAGGGGGGCCTTTAGTACCGGTTGCAGCCACCACCCGGTACTAGGGTGCGCTTCCCGCCGCTTGGCCTGGCCAAAATCGACCTTTAGTACCTGTTGGTGGCTCCAACCGGTACTAAAGGCCCCTCCTATATAAACAACACTTACGAAAATTTCGTCAGTTTCCTCCCACTTCTCTCTGCTTCATCGCCGCCGCCCCGTCCCGCGCCGTCGCCGCCACCGTCGCGCCGTCCCCGTCGACTCCACGCCGCCCCCGTCCTCGTCGCGCCATCCGCGTCGCCGGCCCGTCCCCATCCCCGCACCGGCCCGCGTCACCGTCCCCGCACCGGTCCGCGTCGCCGTCGTCGTCGCCGTCGCCTCGACCTCGCCCGCGTGTGAGCCTCTGTCCCCCCTCTCCTCTCCCTCCAATCGAAGTCGCCGCACGCGCCGCCGGCGCCGTCGCCTTGGCTCGCCGTCGCCTGCACACACAACACATACACACACATACACACACACACCATACACACACACATACACAATTTTTGTTCTGTTTTTAGTTTTTAGTTTTTCTGTTTTTAGTTTTTAGTTTTTCTGTTATTAGTTTTTAGTTTTCAGTTTTTTCTGTATTACTGTTATAGAAATGTTAGTTATATAGAAATGTTAGTTATATATAGAAATGTTAGTTTTTTCTGTATTAATGTTATAGAAATGTTAAAGAAAAATTAGTTATACAATTTTAGTTATAGAAATGTTAGAAATGTTAGTTTTAGATATGGTCGATGTTTTTTTAGTTTATTATATTTTTAGTTATAAAATTTAGAATTTGCATATAAGAAATCACAATCCAATCATTTAAAAAATGTTACTTCACTTCTGCGGCATATAGTATTTGTTGTCGACGATGCCCGGCCCGCATCCTCGCCGTCGACCCGTTCGCGACGACGTCCTGCTTCAGAGGACCCATGTCCGGGATTGGGCTCCGCCGGGCTGGCACTGGGAGGTGCTACCTGGAGGGGCGCGACGCTTGGTGAGGACCCAGCCTCGGGTCCCGTCGTCGACCCTGATCTCCTTTGGTGGCGTTCGCGTGGGCCACATTCGGTGCAGAGGGAGCCGGCCCCGCCGGAGGTGGTGCGTCGTCGTGTCAGGGAGGAGGACGAGCACGTCCATCGCTACATGGCTGTTATGGACGTCAGGTTCTCCAATACCTGGTAGGTTCTTTGGGCAGATGACCGGAGATATGATCCTGTGATGGTTCCTTGTCTTTGGGTGTCCACCGCCCGCGCCCCAGGAACCGCGAGTGGCCTAGATTCTTCTATAGTATTCGATCTTTATTAGCTACCTAGCCAGTGATGTATTCGAGATTATATATTATTCGAGACGATGTATTCGAGATTATATATTATTCGGGACGATGTATTCGAGATTATATATTATTCGAGACGATGTATTCGAGATTATATATTATTCGAGACGATGTATTCGAGATTATATATGATTCGAGACGATGCATATTATGTACTATATGATTCAGTTTTTCCTTATTGATTGCATCCATGCATTGTAATTTGAATACTAAATTGTTTTATATTTCTTCTGTATTAGTTAAATAAAAGCTATGGCGGACAATACCGGCAGAGAGGGAGAAGAGGCCCTGTTCGAGATCATACGCAGCCCTAGCAGGCCAGATGATCTGAATGAAGCAAATGACGGCTCCCAATATCTGAACAATACCGGGGAGGGTGATGATAAGATATTCGATCTCGACGACCGAGCTGATGAAATCATGAACTATGATTATGATTATGATGACGCAGACAATGATTATGATGACGAATACAATGTTGATCTTGAAATAATAAAGACTACCAGCGAGGTATATTTATATAAGCAGGCATCTAGTGATCATCACATGTTTTTTTATTTGAAGATATATTAACGAATCGATCTTTCTTCTTTCAGCCCTCCGGATCGAGCAAATCTGCTTCTACAGACAGCAGGACAAAGCGCGGCCCGGGCAAAAAGTTGAAGGAGGGTGTAAAGTACAACATTGATTCCATCAAAGCTAGTGGTGAACCCCTCACGCCTAAGAACATTGCGAACAAGTTCGTTCGTCAGTGCGGAGTTCTTGTGAAGGACCAACTCCCGATCTCCATTCAAGAATGGAAAGAGCCAAAAACTAAACGCCCAGATGTTACTTGGGTCGACGACAGAGCAAAACAAAAGCTTTGGGAATCTCTGATGGAACATTTCACACTACCAGATTATTTCACTGATGCAGATGCGCAGAAAGTCAAGGACGCTGCTCTTAAGAAGATGGCAATTGCATTCAACACCCACAAGAAAACTGTATGGGCCAACTACCTCGCTGCAGAAAGGAAGACTCCAGAATTCAAGGGAACACTGGAGAAGCAAAGAGAACACTGGCCCGCTTTCGTGAAATTCAAGGAATCAGAATTATCTAAGGAACGGTCGAGAAAAACAAGGCCAATGCCGCAAAAAAGACGCAGTTCCATAGGCTGGGTCCAGGTGGCTACGCGGTGGCAATGCCTAAGTGGGATAAGTCTGAGCAAGAGATGGAGGATGCAGGGGTCACTCCAGTTACTAGGAGCTGGCCCCCCAGGTGTAGAACTTGGTTCTATGCGCATGGGGGCGTTGGACCCGAAGACAGGCCTGGTTTCGAAGAAGGCAAGTCTAAAAGGAGCAGAACAAAAGTTACTTGACGCAATAGAAGATGCTTGAAAGGGGGTGTTCACGCCCAACAGAGAGAACGACGAGCTTACGCGTGCCCTGGGAAATCCTGAACACCCAGGAATAACACGAGGCAAGGGCGTTATTCCCTGGTATGATGGCTTTTCAGAATGGAACGACGACTACAGGACCCATGCAAGAAAAAAGATGGAGGAGGAGAAGAAGAGGAAGCTGGAGGAGGAGCAGAGGAAGCAGGACGCGGAACGCCTTCAAGGCCTAGAAGCAAGGCACGCGGACTTGGCACTCAAATTCCAGCAGCAGCAGCAGCAGATCGACTCACTTAGCTAGGAAAGGGGGTCTCAGCAGCGGCAGCAGCAAGCGGATGATCATCCAGCATTGGATAGCACCGTCCCATCCATGCCGAGAAGCAGCGTTGGTTCCGCCCCGGGCGACGCACTGCTGGATACATACCCTGTGGATGACATCATAGAGAACACTAACTGTGAGCTACACTTTAAAATGAAGAACATATCCATGAAGGTGGCGGACGCCGTTGCTTTTACAATTACCCCCGAAGCAACCTTCCATTGCGCCCCGATTCCAGAGGGCTATGCTCGTGTCTTGGTTGATGAGGTGGTGGACCCATATTCGGGGCTAGATCTTGACATTCCTGGAGGTGACGACGAGCACACACTGGGAGAGGCCATACATCGCATCCTATGGAGAAAGGATTGCATCATCTTTCGAAGTCCACCGACACCGCGTCTGCCGACTCCTCCTCGAAGTCCGCCACCGTGTCAGCAGACTCCCGCTCCTCCAAGTCCACGAACGCGTGAGCAGACTCCTGCTTCAAGTCCGGCACAGCGTCAGGCCACTCCTCCTGTTTCAAGTCTGACACCGTGTCAGGCCACACCTCCTGCTTCAAGTCCGGCACAGCGTCAGGCCACACCTCCTGCTTCAAGTCCGACACCGTGTCAGGCCACACCTCCTGCTTCAAGTCCGGCACAGCGTCAGGCCACTCCTCCTGCTCCAACTAAGCCACGTCAGCCGTCTCCGCCGCCTAAGCAATCGCAGAAGAGACACGCCGCAGCTATGGTGCGTAGCGGTACGAGTCGAGGTAGTACAGAAAATACAGGCGGAGACAAGCGATATAAATATGGTCCAAGCAGCCTCGCTCCTCTTCCTCAGAGGCCTTACGACATGACCGAGGAGCAAAACGATGCAATAGTGCGGGCCGAAGTGGACGCTCATTTCCGACCGAAACCGGCAACGCCGCCGAGGGAGAAAGTGCCTGAGGAAAAGATTGACCACTTCATTCGTATGGCTAGACCACCAGCTCCCAAGCCTGTTGACTCAGACTATGTGCGCCAAATCAGGAAGGCACATCGAGCACGACTACAGAAAGAAGCGAGCTCGAGCTCGAGCCAACAAGCAGCTGTCAAAAAATGCGGGAAAACCGTTCCCCAGCTGGGAGAACAGGCGGCGCAATCGACCCCCCCCCCCACTTGTTGTGCCAACAACACATGAGAGTACGCGCGCCCAATATTATTGTGGGCAAACCGTTTACGTTCCCGAGCTGGGCGATGTGGTAATAACCGAGGAGCATATAATGCAGGCTGAAATGCTCAACATCACTGTTGGACAACTCCTCGATATCGAGCCCATGTCTCCGCTTAGAGAGGAGGAAATAAAACGGAAATATGTCCGGGGCCAACCTTTGGTCGAGCCCGAGGAGGTCAAGAACCTCCCAACGAGAATGTATGAATTGCATGATTGGTACATGAAAATTACCAAGATTTCCAATCGAGAGTCCCTCATGGTGCAAGTCGAGGAAGATCATTACTTCAATAAGAAAGCTCTGTCCGTTGAGTATTCAGAACTATTTCAGTTATTCAATCAAGATGCACTCGACAAATCTATCGTCAGTTGCTATTGTCTGTAAGTGATTTCTTTCTGTGATTTAAGTCTCAAGCTAGCTCTAGTGCTCATTGATTGGTCATTAATTACCTGTAATTATATATCCTCACTATATATTCTTTTCTGTGGTATTATGCAGGATGAAGATGTATGAAATGAAAAAAGCTGGACGCTATGGCATTGGGTTCATTGACCCAAATACTGTTAATGAATACACATGGAAATTGGAATGGTGTAGACAAGATGTAGAGAAATGCATGGTAGAGTTCTTGAAGCGCCTCAATAGCAATGAAGATATACTACTTCCTTACAACTTCGAGTGAGTCACACTGTCTTGTACTACAAATTCTGTTTTTCTTACTAGCTAGATGTTAATAAGTGTATAGGGTTTAGGGTTATAATTGATTAGTGTTATGCACATGCTCGCTTAATTTATACATGCAAACGTATGCGCATGCAGCTTCCACTGGATCTTGTTAGACATTAAAGTTGACGAAGAAAAAGTTGAAGTATTGGACTCACTACTTAAAAAAGATAGTGACTACAGCATCGTGAAAGGGGATAGTCGACAGGTAATTTCAATCATTATTAACTATATCTCGGCCTATTTAGTTCGTCATTTCCTGATATGAACTATTTTTAATAACCCCTTTATTAATTTTCTTTGCCGGCAGGCAGGGCTTGGGCAAAATACATCAAGGTGACTCCAGGAAAATGGCGACAAAAGCTATGTTAGTATCGACCCAAGGTAAGTAATTAAGTAGTACTAGCTAGCGAGCTACCATCTCTTTAATTCTTGTTTCAATACCATTAATTAATTAACATGCTTGATTAATTATTATCTGATTAAATTCTATTCTCGTAAAGGCCCTGAAGCAGGCGCCGGGGACTGAAGTATGTGCATACTATGTTTGCGAGAACATTCGCATGATGGCGTCCGAAAGGAGCAGATCTGATAGACAGGACTGGGTACATTTGCCAGAACACTATTCATAAATCTTACATGATTGTCGATATCTAGTCACACAACTAATACACATGCATATTGATCTCCTTCTTAACAGTTCAAAGAGGTGCGGGACCAGCTCCTACCAGAGGAGCGCATACGAGCACTTCAAGAGGAAATAGCAGGATTTTTGCTCGACCAGGTCATAGATCCCAAAGGAGAATACTATTACCCACTACCGCCCCCATGAACCACTTGTCATCGTGCTCCGAAGGCACCAAGGCAACATGTAGGAGAAATTGTATATATATACATGTGTATGTGTGAATAATTAATGGTGGTTGTGAGACATTCGATTATATGAGATCGATTCTACGAGAAAATCTATTTATATATATGCATAACGTGTACAATATATAGTATCGTAAAATACCAGCAAACAAAAAAAAATTAAATGGAAAACACAAAATTAATGAAAAATTAAAAATTAAAACCAAAACCGCCCCTTGGTGCTACCAACCGGTACTAATGGTCTACCAGCACCCGGGCCTGGCTCGTGCCACGTGGTGGCACTTTAGCGCCGGTTCGTGCCGAACCGGTAGTAAAGGGGAGGGGGGCTTTAGTCTCCACTCTTAAGTGCCGGTTGCAGAACCGGCACGAAAGGCCCTTACGAACCGGCGCTAAAGCCCGGTTCTGCACTAGTGCTCCATGGAGGCCTTTATTTTGAATAGTTTAAAATTCATAAATTTCAGTTTCAAAAAATTCTGAAAAAAAATTAAACATGTATGCAAAGATGTAAAGTGTATGTGTGAAAAATTTCAGGACGAAATGCCTTGAATTGCGAGCTGTACAAAAAAACAAAATCATGGACTTTATAGATGAACAGTATATATGCTAAAATGCCCCAGATTTGTCTTTTTTGTGTAGCTCACACTTTAATGTATTTTGACCTGAAAATTTGCACACATGTACATTATGTATCTGGGTATACGTTTATTTATTTTCAAAATGTTTTTAAACTGAAAAGTTTGAATTTTAAAGTTCTCAAATAAAGGCCTCCATGGTGCTTGGTCTCCGTTTGGCATTTTCGGAATACGTAAAGCTACTGTCCGCCTTTTTATTTGCATAGTAAGATTCCACATCAGAAAATTTCAAACTAACCTTATGAGTAAAAGCTTTGATATGCCTATGCTCCTCTTTCAATTGCTTAGAACAGCAACGGTCATCTCCTTTTTGTTTTACATTACACGGTTGCTGGTCCGACAGGCGAGTACAAGAACAGAGACACTAAAAACACCAAAAGAAGAACTAGACGAAGACAGAGCGAATCATTTTTGCACTATATATGAGTACATTACTTCGTGCATCCAATGTATATCTAAATATCTGTAACCACCAATCTGACCCCACACGAACAGCTGTATCATTTCCACATTTACGAAGGCATTACAGACATATAGAGGGAGCTATACTAGAGGAAATAGGCCATATACACAACCATATTTCTGAATCATGACGCAGATAGACGGCCCAAGATCTGCGTGCCCCCGTCCTTGCATGCAACAAATTTCCTTCCTACTGCCGATAACGCAACACCGAAGCTTCACAACATGCGCCATCTTGCAAAGGAGCTTCGCAGCACGCGCCATGTTGCAAGGGGAGCCGCAATGCTGGGCCGCGCGATCGTGCCGATCCAACTGCTCGCGACTAGGCCGATTTTGCAAAAGATCAGTTGGCCGACGAGTAATGATCGACCTTTGGTGGCTTACACTATTTAAGGACATGGACACACCGGCCCTCTTCCCATGCATGCTCAACATGGCTTCCCACCTCACCTCTGCATCTCTAGCCACGCTACTCACGGCCGGCATGGCCACCGTCCTTTTTGCCTCCGCCGCCCACGGCGTGGGCACGCAGGATGCCCCCAAACATCTCCACTTCTACATGCACGACTCCAGCACCGGCCCCAAACCCACCGCCGTTCTAATCGCCAACGGGACCGGCCAGCCGCTGAAGGGCTCCGGCGGCAGCGCCCGGTTCGGTGACACAATGGTCATGGACGACCGCCTCACGGAGGGCCCTACGCCGGCCTCGAGAGTCGTCAGGCGTGCCCAGGGATTCTACGTGACAGCATCCCAGGGCGACCCCGCAATGCTCCTCACCATGAACGTCCTGCTCGCCGACGGGCCTTACAACGGGAGCTCGCTGGTGGTGATGGGCCGCAACAACGTCATGATGCCGGAGCGGGAGCTGGCGGTGGTTGGCGGGACCGGGGTTTTCAGGATGGCGACGGGGTACGTGCTCTGGAAAACTGCGAGCTGGCGCGGGGGGGAGCGCCGTCCTCGAGCTGGATGCATTCGTCTACGTGAGTCCGGCGGCCGCCGGTGCATGAAATGAACGAACACATGGTTTGCCGGGTTGCAGCCTCTTTTTTCAGTGTGTTGAGAATAACATGCTCGTTGCATTGCTTGTACTGTAGTTACCATCGATATGTGTGTAGTTTGTGTCCTACTACTAGTATTTCTTTTCGAAAAGGAGGAGAAACCCCCAGGGCTGTTTGTGTACTGTACTTCACTGTGTTGAAATGAATCTTGTCACTTTAACTTTCTTTGAATCACACTCACACCATTTCTGCTTGAACTTGGCATCACTGACTGTATTGGGCAATGATCGTGGTGTCTAAGTCCTAACTGCTTGAACTAAGGCTGCTGACTTTCTTTTCAAATCTTGTATCTTCTTGCAGCAGTGGAGATCATTGACTAAGGAGGACGACCGGGGAGCGCTGGACCTGCTCATCTCTAAAATTCGGGCCTTGGTGTCTTCTATTTCTGGGCAGGATCCCAAAGTCTGACCTAGCTTGTTGATGTTTCTTCGTCTTTGTTGGTGGCTTTATCTTTTATCTCATCCGGCCTGCGTGCCGTGTCTGGCAGGTTGCCATGTACCCCACATACGTTCGTGATCCTGGTCCCTAGTTCTGTTATCGTGAATTATTGGTGGCTTCCCCTTTTGTTGGTGTTTGGGTTTGTGACTCTGCCTTGTGGCTTTATTTATAAAGTCCGGCTATGGCCTTTTCTCTAAAAAAGAGGGTGGATGAGTACAGTAACTCACCAAAAGCAGCAAAAGGCGATCGAGTCACTGCTTCACTGTGATGTGCTTCACAGACGATGATGCCCAAAGAATAAACAAAGAAGCCCTGCAACATCATGGAACATCATGAATGTTCTTTAGTTTCAGGTTTACATCCTCACGTTGGAAAAATGCCGCTCGTCATTTTGATTATTGACTTCTCAGACTGAATCCAAGGCTAAGAGCAGATTGCGTCGGAAGAAAAACTCGGGACTGGCTAAACGTAAGTCGCCTGAAAATCTGAATTGGGACCATTTTGAGCCGTTGGATGACAAACGAACGGCGATGCTCACGTCTTCTTCCTCCTGAAAACAGAAACAGATCATGCTCGGTCTTCCTCTCGCCACCTGCTACCACCGGCCGGGCCGCGGGCATTCCCTCAACCACCTTGCCGCACCGCGCTCCCCTGAACCGCCCCCCACCGCCGATCTTGCCGCCGCTGCTAGCCATCCCTCTAGCCCCGCCCGTGTCCCCTTTTTTTCCCGGCGAAGCCCCCCCCCCCCCCCCCCCCACCACCACCGCCGTCCACCACCACCCTCACCCTAAACCCTAAGATAGATAATGGGGTAGCCCTTCGTTGATCCCTTCCTTCTCCTTCCTCCCCTCCGGCCTTTCTCCGGCGAACTCTCAAAAATCGACTGCCCTCAATTTGACATTTAGTCGACTGTCATTTAGCTATGTGTAGAAATAATGGGAACTTGAACCGTAGAAGAAAACCAAAAACATGGAACTTCCCACTTACCATCTGAGGTCACGAGTGTATTAGCATCAAGTCTCCGCGTTACTTCTAGCCCAGTCATATGACCCGAGACGCATGGACCCGAAGAGCATCTTGCTGAAGACAAACGAAATGCAGACTGATACAGATAATGGTAGCTGCGGTCAGGTTGAGTTAGGACCTGCAAACACATAATGGGCCGGTATTTCAAATTAAAGTGGAAAGCTAAAATTGATGTGAAGTCAAATTCATTTGTGTTTTGCCGCAAAAATAAATCATTTGTCTTGATGAAGAATTAAAACATGAATACCCCGAAGTGGTATTCTGTCAGTCACACACAAATGTTTAATAAGCATGTCATCTCATCACTGGCAATACCTCATCTCCTACTCGAAGAGGTGACATTTGCCCAAAGGGAAAGAGGGGGATCCCATGAAGATATCCACCTGACTGGCATTAGCTGATGCAACATTGACTGAAAATCCTTCTGGTGAACCATGCAGAAGTCCACAATGGGTACCGTTGAAGGATTTCAACAAATGAACCAGATGCATCAGGTAGGAGATTCAGCTTTACCAGCTGTCAAGAGCAACGAATAACTTACTGAAAATTTCAACTTTAAGGAACAACATAAAGGATGATTGAAACTCTTTTCCAGTAAGTGCACACATTGTTTTGCACATGCAGGCATACTTTTGTGTGGGTGCAGTGCCCTGTTAGTTGTAACTGGTTTTCCTTTCTTTTTAGGGGTGAGGGTTGGAGAGTAGCTTCCAAAACTTTCTTAGCTGTCTCCTAGCCAATAATTATGACACCGCAGACCGTCAACAAAGCCTTTCTCCTTCAGTGCAACATCATATGTCTTAACATGCCTTGCATCTTTATTATCCGGACATGCAGGTATGGGAAATACAATTCATCAAGTTCTGTCACTATTTCACTAGTGGAATTATTCGTAACAGAAACATGAAGGTGTAAACCTAAAGCAAGAAGGTTGGGCACATCAGCAATAAAGAGAAGGTATGTCAAGTCAGTGGCCAAAAGATAATAATTAAATTATTTCAGTACATCAATTGAACAACTTGATGTTAAAAGTTAAAACTGGTCCAAAAATTTTATGGGGTTAACTTCAAGATTTCACAGTAACAGAACAATGAAGAACAAGTTTGTTTTGTTTTGTTTCACAAAGAAAACAGAGTATTTATCCCTAGTATTGAACTGAGTCGACATGTCAAAGCAAGAATCACAAATATGCACTATATATCCACTAATCTAGAATAGTCGATAAAATATAAATCACTGGACCACATATCCACTAATCTAGAAACTCAACCCTACAAACATTCACCAGTAACATATTGTATACCATGTATAAGCAGTTAAGGAATGCAAGTTGCGAGCAGATTAGGCTTTATAAGACCAAAAAAGAAAAGCAACACCATGGACTAAATGTGTAACCAACACACCGTATTTGCTCCACTTGAGCAGAAGGGAAAACTCTATAAATATGGCAAGTGCATATTCATCATTACACTAGTGCTTTGCAGTTGATATAGTTCAATACTTTGTCCTGCTTGATTGGTGTTTGATACTAGAAACGATGTAAAGAAATGCTGATGTTTGAGCAAACCTGGTAGAGGACAACTATCATTGGTTTGACACAGGCATACAAGAACTTGATGTCCAATACTTTAAATCTCTGTTCCATTTTCATTTTTCAATCGCTAAGCATAGAAGCCTATAGCACTGAAGTTTAATCCTGAACAGAGTATCTGAGGGTCACCTTATGGATTCCATATGCCACCTATGTCCAATGGCCAAAGTTTAATCCTGAACAGAGTATCTGAGGGTCAGCATATGGATTGTGGTGATCTAGCTTACAGCATACATTTTGATTTAGTTCTCCAACTGCTCAAATTTTATAGACGTCTTTCATGCTCAAAAAGCAAGGATCCTGTGCACGGTGAAGCTTGGACAATAATTTATTTCTCTTATGATCCAGGAAATTAAACAACAAGGATGACAAATACAAAGAAAACCATAAGTATCCTACGTCCGTGATGCATGCCTCATAGGATCAATCGGCCACACTTGCATATCTTTCTTGTTGAAGAATTCCTTTTCGTGCCCCTCCTTTCCACACGCAAATTCCATATCACTTGGGTGCAAAATCTTAGACCCATCTGTACAAAAAGCACACCTGCTTCTGAAGCGGCACAACGGCTTTTCTGTCGACATAAATAGTGAAGGACATACAGAGAATTAGCTAGGGTTGATCAAATTGCATATATATTATGTATATACAGCACGGTTAGCTGGTATGGTTGATTATCTACCTAAGATGGTGCATGTTTGAACATTTGGTCTGCGGGTCCACTCATTGAAGCGTAGCTCGGCAAAGAAGTGTTGCCACTCATCATCAGCGCCAGCATTCCTCCGGCGCGCCAAGAAGCCAACATGGTACCAAAAACGTTCCCTGAAACTGATACCAGTGGCCTTCATCTCCGTGGTCAGCTCGGCGGGATACTCGAAGTCGCCCTGCGTCAAGCCAGTACTAGCACATGATGCACATCCAAGAGGATCGAAACCGAAGATCAAGAATTGGGAAGCCGCTAGGTCCCCTGAGTTGTTGGGAGTACCTACCCGGTTTTTGGAGTTGTAGTGTTTGAGGGCGCAGTGGACAAGCTTACAAACGGCGGCGGAGTCAGCCTCGCTGTCAATCAAAACAAAAAGTAAACATGATCGTATCATTCGTTCGTTATTCAACACAATTATTCAAATAAGTATATGTATAGGAAAGAAGAAATCAGGTACTCCCTCCATTCACAAATATAAGATGTTCTACTACTCCCTTCGATCCAAATTAACTGACGTAGCTCTATTGGACTGGAGGGAGTAGCTTTTTTCTGAATCAGATGTATATAGAGACATTTTAGTGTGTTTATTAACTCATTTCGGTCTATATGTAGTCCATACTGAAATATATTTTTTCTGAATTGGATGTATATACACATTTCAGTGTATTTGTTAACTCATTTCAATCCGTATATAGTCATACTGAAATATCTAAAACATTTTATACTATTTGTGAATGGAGGGAGTAGCTAACTAGCTGGGGACTGGGGTAATGAGCGTGTAGGTAGGACGAACGTACTCTTGTAACAACGTGGGGCCGCCAGCATTTCCTCTGGCCATGAGTTCTTGGAAGCTTACTGGATCGTATCCATCTAACCGAGCTAGCTCCTGGTTTGTCATACGGCGGGTGCACTCCTTTATGGTAGGAGAGCAGAGGGAGCGTGCGCCATGATCGACCTCGCCCGCCGCACCGGCACCGGCAGCCGAAGAGAGGAAGGATCCCATCGATCGATTCTGAGTCTGCAGATCGATCGGATCGGGCACGCGTTAGGGACAGAGGTCCAAAGGCTGGATCTAGAGGATCAATCAGCAGATCAGAGGAAATAGCACGATATTGACCGATCAATCCACTCACGGATACCCTGAATTAAAGAGTTGGCTACAAGTAGCTAGGGTTTACACTTGGGGAAGGAGAAGATAAAGCCGACCCACCGGATGCGGCTGGGTTTAATGGCTGGTTGGTGCCAGCAATCACGGAGCCTATGAACGTCTCTGTCTATCGTTGTTTCTATTTTTATTTTTTAGAAAGGAAAAAGTCCAAAACAAACCTTCAATTTGTAGGTGAAAGCTAAATCAAACCCTAAATTCTCAATCTCTAAAAGGAGCACACCAAACTCTCTAATCCCGGTCTATTTTAAACCTTGACATGACCTAGCCGGGATTTGCTGAATTAGGCCGGCCCAGTAGCGCAGTTACTCACGCACACGCACTAATCTGGTTATTCTTAGTTTCTTTCTTTTTCGTTTTCTTTTCTTTTTTCATTTTTATACATGTCTAAATTTTATCAGTACCCAATGTACATTTTTAACGCACACATTAAATATTTTTGGATAAACTTTTGATATTTTCAAATACATTATGTACATTTAAACTAAATGTTTTCAAAGTTTTGAATACATGGTATCAAAAAATGTCCACACTATAAAATTTTGTTCAGGTTGCAGAAAAAATTTATGTTTCAAAAAGTGATTGCATTTTAAAATTTTGTTCAGGTTGCAAAAAATGTTTATAAATGTGTTCGCTTTTTCAAAGTTGTTGGCTTTTTTAAAGTACTCGAAATTTTCAAAAAGTGCTCGCACTTTATAAAATGTTCAAAGATTTCATAAATAAATACGTTTTTAATACTTGTTTGCCTCTAAAAAATGTTTTCAAAGTTCAACGCTTTGGTTTCTGATTAAATATTTCGGGCCTCTGACTATGTCAGTCATAGTCGTCTGTTGTAGTGGCTACCAGGTCCAAAGTTCGACTCCACGGCATGTTTTTTGTTTTGGAATTATTACGTCACCCGTTAAGAAAAAGAAAGAAAGAAGTTTTACATCATGTGTTAAGGAAAAAAAAACTCGCCATGTCTAGTGGGCTGGCCCAGTCGAGTCCATTGCCAACAATCCGAAACATTTTTTAAATACATTATTTATGAAATAATTTACAAAATTCCAAAAACATTATTTAAAAAATGTGACACAATTTTGAAAATACAAAACATTTTTCAAAGCATGTGAAAAACTGTTGGAATTCTGAATATTTTTGACAAATGTGATTTTTTTGAAATCATGAATAGTTTTTTTAAATGCTAATAGAGTTTCAAAATTCCAAACAGTTTTTAAAAAACACAAAAAAATTGAATTTGTGCGAAAAATAGAAAACAGGAACATTTTAACTTCTAAACAATTTTAGAAATGCGCGGACATTTTTTAAACCTCACGAATTCTTGTTGTCTTATAGTGGGCCGGCCCAAATTCTTGTCCGTGAGAGTAGCTGGTAATCCCGGCCGGGATTGTAGTATTCCCAGTGTGTCAAACAGGTATAGGGTTCAAAATAGACCGGGATTACAAGTTCAGAGTGCCAATTTCCGGGATTCAAAGTTCAGGGTTTGGTTTAGCTTTCGTCTACAACTTCAAGGTTTATTTTGGACTTTTTCCTTTTAGAAACGTTTATCGTTGGCTTGGCCTGGTCGATGAGAGCCGTTGATCGCCACTTTGGAGAGAGAATACTTTGAGCGTCCATCAATTTAGCGCACCGGTTCGCCTCTTCTTCAGTCCAACTGTCGAATTCTTCAGTTTCGTCCAAGTAGGCGAAGTGTAGGCTTGATGTAGGTCATGACAGTCACTCCGCCTAGAAGACGAGCATTGTCCTCGAGGATCTAGTGGGGGAAACCAAGAACAAATGGACTGGTTAAAGAATTCAGGAGATGTATGTTTGATGAAGTCGGCGTCCTCTCAGGTAGCTTCAGCTGGAGACATGTTGAGCCACTGGCTTAGCCACTGAGTAACCGGAGCAGGTGGTTTAGGAACAACTCTGGTTTCTTGAACTGATATTGGTGCAATTTTGTTTTTTCCAAAGGAAACCAACACCAATGTCACAAAACGGACACACTGTTCGTTCATGGATGCGTCTGCAGACATGGATACGGGAGCTGGCCATCCAACAAAGTACCCAAAAGGTCTGCCTTGTTTGGTCCCATCTGGATACGATCAAACATATGAAATCATCACAACCAACAAACTGCGGGTGTTCATAAGTTTTCACGTGCGCTCGATCACAAACATGCCAGGTAGTCCGTGCAAATTTTGCCCTCCCAGACTGGTTGTTTGTGCATCCTCCCTCATCACTCCGCCACCGGCTCTTCTGCAGCTTCTGCATCCTCCATCTCTATCGCCAAGCACTTCAACATCATTGCACAAACGACATGCACGATCTTCGCCGCGTCGGGATCCAACTCATCCATCTTCATGATCAACATTTTGGTTTTCCTCCGAAGTGGTTGTGAGCTCAACCCTCCTCTCTCTGAGCTTGATCTTCTTGTCTTTGAGTATGACCTTCTTCTCTTCGAGGTTGATCTTCTTCTCTGTTGTCGCCATGAAGATGACAATCCTCTCTACCTTCTTTTCCTCCTTGATGTTAAGGTGCTTGCCAAATGCCTCCTTCTTGTCCATGATGCCCTCAAACTTCTATGTCATCTTGATCACCGCCCCTTCTCGCTTCTCTTCCTCCCCGGGATCCCCCTTTTGACCTTCTTAGCCGTCTCTCCTTTTGTTGGGTCGATTGGATTGCCATCTTCATCTTCATTTCCAACATGGCAGTCTTGACAGTATTGGCATTGGATAGAAGCCACTTGGGTTGCCCATTCAACTTCAAGCAAACAATGAATGAGGATGAAGTTCTTCTTCTCCAACTTCAAGTACAATGTGACCGCATGGAAGGGCTAGCAAAATAGGACATGGTCAACACATATAGCATATCCGATCAAATGACCAACATATAGAACAACTTAATTGCTCAGAGATTATCCACCACTTGGGCACCGGTATATGAGTGTATTGAGATGATCGTAATACTTGCTCACAAACTCTAGGATGGTGTACCATCAATGGGTGAGCGACTTTGGCGACTGGTCTCGTATCACTTCCGTGCAGTAGGGATCGAAGTTCTTCTGCTCATGGAACCAAGTATGAACATTAGACCAAAAAGTTGAGCATGTTTGCTCTGTGCCTTAAAACGGATCGATGCTAGTGGGGCTGAGCCAGGACCACTCTGCCCAGCCATGATGGTGAGTTCCTTAACTGGTATTCCACCACTGTCCATGGCACACCCACCCTCTTTCGTCATTGGTTGACATCTCTCGTCATCCTTATCTATTGGTGGCTTTGGAAGCACCGCAAATGGGTGCGTCTTGAACGGTGACCAACCCTTCGTGATGTGCCTCGCTGATACCATCTAGGACGACGCTCACGCTGGAGCTAAGGGACCTGGACACCTGATCCCGGAAACGTGGTCTTTTGTTTTTGAGGGTGGTGCATCCGCCTCGTTGTTTTACTAGTTGTTGGGGGGCACGATTGCACGCCGCCTGGGATGAAGGTGTGCGCTCTTTTCTCCATTTTGAAAAAAAATCCTCACCTGCACCTCACAAAAAAGGACTTTCACACGTCAGCCAACCAGCAGATGATGCCTAGCTCTCACATCCATCTCGAAAAGAAAAAGGAAAGGGCAACGCTAGGCCACAGCCGGTGGAAAACGGGGGGAAATCAGCCCTCTTTTGCTAGCACAGAGGGCTAGCAGATGACGCCTAGCTCTCACATCACATCCATCATGACACGCACGTCCGTTGAATTGGCCCACTACCATCCCGTCCAAGCTCCCAGTTGCGATGTACTCCCACCCACACACTGCATCCAACCACCACCCGACGTTGGTGGCAGCCCATGTCGTCGTCGCCTAAAATTGTTGTTGTCCTTGCAACAGAATACACACATATATGGTACAAATGCAAATAACATGGTGATGGTGTCCTGCATAAGGGGTGCTAACCAAGTCGGCCACCAATCCTAGGCTAGGGCCGAGGACCCCCCCCCTCCCAAAAAAAACTATCAACCAATGGGCCACACCTGTCAGGCCCCACGGCGTACTCAAAATGAAATCTTTCGAAGACTTGGCGCATACTCAAAGACAAGTTCAAACGTTCGGCATGTTTATCCCTTGATGTAACCGACCTACATGTAACCCTAGTACCCCCGGTGCCTATATAAGCCAAGGGGTTTAGACCATAGGGTTAAATTCATTCACATACGATCTTGAGGTAAATCATCTTGTACTTTGTACCCCCATCCACAATTAATACAATAGAAGCATGACATAGGGTTTTACCTCTTGAAGAGAGCGTGAACCTGGGCAAAACATCGTGTCCCTCTTTATCCTGTTACCATTGAGCCAAGATCACTAGCTCAAGGCCCCCTATCCAAGATCCGCCGGATTCAACTCTGACACATTGGGGGGAAAACAGAGAACCTATGTAGCAAAACAACATAATTGATTGCAGCAAGGTAAGAGTAACAAGAGATTTCATAAATTGCAAACACCAAAGATGTATCCCGCATGTGGCAATCATAATCCATCCACAAAAATGAGATGATTTAACATGGCAGCAAAAATTGACCGGGGTAGTCCTGCTCCTACTTCGCCTCGGTTGCAACGCATCGTCCCGCTTCGCTCTGTCCCGCATCAGCAGTGTTGTCCTGTTTGTCGGCGGCACCGATGACAAACAGGCAAGGGCGATGTTGTGAACCGGTGCCGCCTCCCACTGCAGCACAGACGACCTCGCAACAACTGTGATATTGGAAACCAGCGAGGGCCAACCCATCACCGGCTACACCCTCACTCGCAGTCGGCCCCATGTTGTAGTGCGGCACCGCGCCCCTTGTAGCGGGGTTGTCTATCGATGGTGGTGGGGCAGGGCTTGCAGCATCCTTCAAACGCCACGTGGAGAAGGGTGGAGGAGGGTAGAGGGGGAACAAGCCTTCGGCGGTGGCGATGGATGGCTCTAGTGCTCCGTCCCGATCTAGAACGGAGGAGATGTAACACACACACACAGAGAGAGAGAGAGAGAGGGGAGATGCTCAGGGGGACAACACAACTGGATTCAAGAGAGGATAAGTTGGAGAGTGCGCGGGTCCCACATGGCACGTGGCGATCGCACGAGACGATTGAAGTTGCAATGAAATCAGTCATCGGATTTAAAGCGTTTTCCAAAAGAGAACCCTCACTTCCATGCATCTTCACAGAAGAAACTTTTCTCAAGAAAAAAAAACATGCTCCCATCATAGCCAACCAACATGTGCCATTTCGCGATGGAGGACAGGCGCACCTGGAGCTCCTTATCTAGCGGTCGCTCAGGTACCATGGTCCGACACAGCCACTCCATTGCTTCAAGGTGGAGCCGACGTCGCCGCCTCTCCACCGCGTCAAGATTTGCACGAATACGGTCGTGTTTGCATGATATTTGTCCATCCGTTTAAGAAAATGTATCGCGGACGAAGGTGGCAAACGCTGGATATATGGCTTTAAGGTGTCCGCAAAAACGTCACACGGCCACGGACAAATACTATATGTCCGTTTTAAGGGTCCCTAATCCTTCTATCTGCACAATTGGCCTTTCTTTTTGGACAACGCTAACGTCCACACGTGTGGTGGGAGTCAAACCCGCCCACACGCCATATAACACACAGACTACGCCATGTCACGGCATGCATGTATGTGGATTTTTTTTGGATTTTCAGTTTTTTAAATGTTTTATCTCTTAAATAAAAAATCCGATTGGAGATCCGTTTTCACCATTAAATCCCTCGCAACGAGATCTTTGAAACTAGATCTCATATCGATATATTTCGGCGAATTTTTTTAATTAAAAGTTGCCATGTGTATTGCACATGAATTGCCATGATATTTACACTGAAGTTGCCATAATATGTTTCAGCAATTTTCTTTTACATTAAAAGTAAATTTTAACATATTATAAAACGGGAAATTAAGAAACTAGACTTGCCATGCACCATAAACTAAAATTGCCATGATACATGCACTTAAAATTGCCATGGTTCATACAAAAAATTATTTTTATGGTTAAAGTACTGGAATTGCCATCATAAAAAAACTAAAATCGCAATGATCTACAAACTAAAATTGACACATGGCAATTTTAGTTTAAGCACTATGGCAACTATAGTGTAAACATTATGGCAACTTCTGGGCAAAAAATAATTTTGTCGAAACATATCAACATGGGGTCTAGTTTTGAAGATCTCGTCGAGACAGATTTAATGGTGAAAACGGATTTTTAATTCGCTTTTTTAATTAGGAGATAAAACATTTTTAAGCCGAAAACCAAAAAAAAATCTGCTGATGTCATCTATTCATACGTGGCAAAATAAATGGTGATGGAGACGTGTGGACGATGTGCGTGTGGACGTTAGTTTTTCCGTTCTTTTTAGCTGTCTGCACAATGCGTTGATACGCAACGCTCTTGCGTATATTTGCGGAGTGAAAAGTATTGTGGTGGCCGCCACCCACGAGGGGAAGCGCACCCCGCTATTTGCGGCGGGATCTGATGGATCCAGCCGTCCGCCAAACTAAAAAAACGGAAGAGCGTCGCATGATGAGCAGCTATCCCACACCCAATCCGCTGACTTGTACTCCTGTATAACCAGCCGTCACCTATCTCCATCGAACAAACCAAGATCCCAGAAGCATCCCACACAAGCCAAGCCAAGACGACGGCTCCCAGCAGCAGGCAGCAGCTGATGGAGATCACCAAGGTCGACCTCCGCGGACTAGAGTCCGGCGGGGCGGGCTGGGTGGAAGCCCGGGACGCGGTGACGGCGTCCATGGTGGCGCACGGCTTCGTCGTGGTGGCGCACGACGCGCTCGGCCCGGAGCTCCGGCAGGCGCTGTTCGGCCGCGCCATGCCGGAGATCTTCGCGCTCCCGCCGGAGGCCAAGCAGCGGAACGTCTCCACGGTGGGCCCCTTCCGCGGCTACATCTCCAACGTCCCCGGCACCAACTGGGAGAGCGTGCGCCTCTCCGAAGTCACCGACGCCGGCCGCGTCCGCGACTTCGCCGACCTCCTCTGGCCGCAGGGAAACCCCGCCTTCTGGTAACTAAGCAGTGCCCACCATTTTTCTCTAAGTCCGTCGCGCAGCCGTCGTGCATCCATTTTGGCATGGTATGCCCATGGTGACTGTGTCCGTGCACGTGCAGCGACACGATTATGTCCGCGGTCAAGAACGTGTGGGAGCTACAGCGCACGGTGGAGACGATGATCCTGGAGGGCCTCGGCGTCGGGGAGGAGCACATCGGCGCGCATCTGGACACGCTCGCCCACGTCGTCCGGCTGTCGCGCTACGGGCCCCCGCCGGACGCGGAGACGAGCATGTCCCTGCAGGCGCACCGCGACGACAGCATCATGACGGCGATCGTGCAGCACGGCGTGGAGGGCCTCGAGGTGCAGGCTCAGGACGGGATCTGGCTCGCGGTGCCGCCTGAGCCGGACTTGTTCACCTTCGTCGCCGGCGAGCTGTTCACGGTGAGGGCCGCCGCGCCATCGCGCTCTCCTTTCTTTGCTGCAGTGCACGCGCGTCTGACTGACACCGCCGTCGCAGGTCGTGACTAACGGGAGGGTGCCGGGTTGTTTCCACCGCGTGAGGACGCCGAGCAACCGCGAGCGCCTGTCGGCGCTGTTTGGCTGCCCGGGGAAGGACGGCGTCCTTCTGAGCGCCATGGACGAGCTCGTCGACGATGAGCACCCTCTGCTGTACCGTCTCTGCACCAACGACGGCTACACGACGTTCCGGCACTCGGATGAAGGGCGCAAGGCCAGTGATCCATTGAAGGCCTTCTGTGGGGTGGAGAAGGACGATCACCGTTCGTAAGTCAAGCTCACTTCACCTCACCATTCTGAAGTCGTCAAGCTCTGTTATCCACACCATTCTGAAGCCGCAAATGCTAGATTACCCATGTAATAATCGCGACACCATTCTGAAGTCCTACTGCTACTGAACTTTACTCAAATCGCTGTCAGTTATCTCTTCGATTAAGCACTTTGTGGATGATAATTACTAGTACGACATTACCGGCTGATCTTATTCAGTTTACTGTTGTGCACACGTTGACTTGCTGATGGCAAGCGCAATATTTGCTTGCCCCATTTCAATTTTGAGCATATGATGATCACTTCATCAGTGCTTTCGTTAAGCACGATGTATGCAACAAAAACATTGCCTGAAAGCTTTCATGCGGAATTTTATCATTGACCACGGCACCACCAACATGCTAACCTATGTACAAAAACATTCCGGTCACACGTTGATATCAGATTACAGATGAGCTAGATGGCTGCACTGTAAATGCAACCGAAATGGCACGATTAACTACGTACAGGTGGCCATGAGAGATTCTTGCTAGATCAACCCCTAATCCACTAATAATGAATTTTCTGCCTTAGCCTGCAAAAGAATAGGGGATCTAGAGCAAATCAGCCTTTTAAACCCTTTTCCCCTGAAAATAAGGGATCCGCTCCCTGCTTCCATCTTATGTTGAAATGAAGCCGCATTGTCAGCCTTTCACTTATCGAGGTCTTTGAGGAGAGATACCGGAATTTCTTCCGGCGAGGCCATCATCGACACGCACCCGAACTGTACAGTCACAAAAAGAAACAATTATGAAAATGCATGTAACAGCCAAAGAAAGCGGGGAGAGCGGATATCACCTTACGCTCACTGTACTTGCTCCTGATGGCCTTCAGATTTGAATAGTGTCTGCCCAACTGCAAATCGTGTATCCTCAGGATGCAACTGCTGAGATCAGAGACCTTGTAGCCCGTTTTCTCTTGCAGCGTCAAGTTCTAGCAGACGTAAATGTCAGAACAAACACAAAGCGAAGCATAATGTGGATTGATTCAGCAAGATTTGATTAATCTTACCCAAGGACGAATCTTTGGGCTGATTGTGAACCTGGCTAAGAACAGACAGGCAGCAACAATAGCTGATGGCAGGAACCTTATGCAGTCGTAGTCTAGCAAGCTCAATTCCGCGAGATAGCAACACATAAGCTCCAACCTTTTCGCACTTGCACACTGAAGTTTGAAGGGGGAAACATGTTACAAAACTAAGATTAAGAGAAGCAACTGCTGAAGGCTTAAAAAATGTGCTTACATTGCCTCCACGACAAGATATTAGGAATCTTCTGCAATAGACATGTATCAAACGTTAGGCTTATGAAATTCTTTTAGTCCATTATGGCAGTAATCATGCTGCTATTTTCCATGTGATTTAAACATGGTAACTATTCCCTCCGTCCGGAATTACATACATCGGTTTGAGCGGCAAGTAATTCCGAACGGAGGGAGTACTTGACATAGCGATGATAGTTGATAGGTATGTGCAAATTTAATACGGAAATTTCAGATAGAGCACGTACAATAGAAAAGTTCTTATGGTGGGACTCCCCATCTGAAAGTTGAGATATTTCAGTATGTCAGCCTCCATCTTCACCACCTGCAGTGCATACAAATTACAAATTTATCTCCACCATTCACACCAGTGCTAGGAAATTTACCAAAAATGTCAAGTTTAGCAGAAGGTTACCTGCTGATTGGTGTATGTGCCATCAGTAATGTCACTGAATTTGTCCAGCTTAGGAACATGAATTTCTTCGTACTTCCTACAGCATTAAATTTAGGCCGTTGTAAGTTGGCCAGTCATGGTAAGAGATGACAAAGAGAGGCACAAAGGAGATAGAGGAAAGTTTAGGCCCATACGCAGCAACAAACAATGAAGCGACACCAAGCAATTGCAGCCTGTCCCGGGTAATGACACTCGCCGTGAGGAAGCGGTCAATATATGAAACCGCAAGGTAAAGTGTGTCAACCAGAAGATTGAACTCGTCAACCACATCCACCAACCAATCTACTAGGATCCCCCTCATAGTGGCGCTGATGTCTTTCTGCATGGCCACCATATAGTCATCCCTCGGCCTCCTCAATTGTTCAACCTGTAATGTCACATAATGCAACAAAATCACAAATAATGTCCCTCATTTTTGCCACGGTACACCGGGCTATATTGCATTTCATTCATCGTAATGCTAGTACCTTCAGACAATAAGGATGACATGTACAGTACAATTTTTTCCCAAAGACTTGTTTTTCTGCTAGTGAAGGTGGAAAAGCACTAGAAATGTCCCAATCTAACAGTAAAAGATGATTGATTCGCCCCCCAACTCAATCCAATCCCCCAAATTCCAGAATGCACGACTACTACAAGATAACGCCCCAAAATTCCAAAATGTGCGATACCATTTATCACCTTGACATACCAACAGGACCGAATCCGACCACCACACCACGAACTTCGCACCCCATAAACAAGCCGACCTCTAAAATGACTCGGATTTCCGCACGCATTGTCAGACAAGAAGATGAATCGAGGAACCCTCACCTCCAGGGACCGCAGGTACCCGTCGATGTCCGCGACGTACGGGCCAACCGACGCCTGCGCCGCCCCGGCGTCCGTCAGCCTCGAGGCCGCCGGGCGGGCGGCAATGGCGGAACCCTCCCGCCTCCGCGCCTCCTCCTCCACCGCCGCGGCGGCCGCCTCCCTGGCCGCCGCGCGCGTCATCGGCTTCGACGGCGCCCCCATTGGCGCCGCCGATGCGTTGTTCGCGGTCGGGGCTGTGGGGAGCTCGGCAAGGGCCTTGCGCTCCGTGCAGCGCGGCCTCTTGCGGGGCGGCGGCGCCGTGCCGGCGGTGTTCTCCTTGTCCTCCGCCGCCCCCTGCTGCTTCCGGCGACGGCCGCGTGGCTCCATTGCGTTGGGCGTCGAGTTTTGGGCTTCGATTGGCCGGGGGTTTGGGAGGGTTCACGGCCTGGGCAGGGGGAGGGGATGGAAGGAGAGGCGGCGGGTGCCTTCAGCTTTGAGAGAAGGGTACGCGGTCCGGGTTTTCAAAACGGGTGTCGAGCGGGAGTTCAAATCGAAATGGGAGATGCCTTTGCCTAGCACGAGGGAGGCGTTACGAGTTACCGCCTGCCCAGCCTGTGATTGACTGGTTTCCATTTAAGATCGCTTCCCCCGTTTCTTTCCCGAAAATTGAGTGCGTCGCCGGGCACCGCGTGAGCGAACCGTTGGAGTTTTTTTTTTGACTGCACATATTATATTAATTAATACGTAAAGCAAGTACAATTGCATACATACATGCAGAAACTACAAGAAAGACCGAGACATGACAGATGTCCAGAAAACTTTGCGAAAAGAACTCCACACAAAAGAATATTAGAAATAAATCTATTGGAGTCCCTGCAAACAACCAAGTCTGAAATCGCCGCCAACCACCAACGCCGTCGAGACGCACATCGGCGGAAGAGGCAGAGCACCAGCAAACCAAAATCCAGGGTAGCGCCATAGCCTTGTAGGCGTTGTGAGTCGAAGACCAGACCTATAGAACAGGCGCTTGACGATGTGGCATGTCAACCGAGGATGTTCCCCACGCCAACCTGGATCCAGATCTGACGCATTCCGTCGACGTTGCCGGGGAAGAACGCCAAATCTGCAGCCGTCGGGCCACCAACTCTGTACCAGCATCAATCTGCCCCACTTGTCGGCGCCGCCATGATAGACGACAACCGCCAGACACAAGAAACATAAGGCCTACCGGTCCGAACGGACGGCAAGCAGACGAGACCATCGGCTCAACGGCGTCGCCGGAACGAATATCGCCGTGGTGAGGAAGAGACCGAGGCCACATTATTCGACGCAGCACCAATCTCACCAAATTGGCTCTACTAGACGAAGAAGATGCCCTAAATCAATGAAATAGCGGGAAGAGAAACACGAGCCCACCCCTCTCCACCAGCCGCCGGAGCAGCGGACAGAGAGGGGTGGAGATCCGCGCCTCACCGGCGTTCAAAGAAAGGCAGGAACTGCCACTTCCATACGAACCGTTGGAGTTGGGATAGATGGGTGGTGCGCTGCACGGAACGAAAGGCCGCGGAAGCCCTAGGGTGGAGGGGGCATGACAAATGAACGTTTTGGTCTTCCGATCAAAAGAAAAAAAAGGTTTTGATCTTGGGCTCTTGGCACATGTCAAACACATTCCTCCTTCTCCCAAGCCTGGCAGCCGCCGCCGTCACCACAGCTTCACTGCACGCCGCCGCCTTGGTCCCCCTCTTATTCCTCGTTCGAGGGCCTCGGCGGCGGCAAGAGGAGCAGGGGCCCGTCCGTCTCGTTTTATTTTTCTTAGTTTTTCGTTTCCTCGGTGACATTGATGAGGCGATGGCGTGTTGTACTAAGGTATCTCCAGCCACTCATAACCTCGAGGCCTGATCCGACGCTGACGAAGAGCATGTGAGAGTTGGTGTCCTCATATTTGTCGGTTCCCTTCAAATATTGGCGGTTCGTGTATCTTTCAGGGAGAGCTATTGGTTGGCTATTGGTGTAGCGATTTCGACATCTTCTTTCGTGTTGTTCTTTGGCTTGACCCAGTTGTCGTTGCTAAAACCAGCGGATCTCGGGTAGGGGGTCCTGAGCTGTTGATCTAGGAACAATGATAACAGGGGGAACATGAGACGATGTTTACCCGGGTTTGGGCCCTATCGAAGAGGTAAAACCCAATGTCCTACTTTGATTATATTGATGTGACAGAGTATCAAATACAAGATGATCTACCTCGAAATTGTATGATTGTGTTCTAAACTCTAAGGCTGGTAATCTTGCCTCTAAAGACTAAACCTCACAGCTTATATATGCACCGGGGGTACCTAGGTTACACATATGGTAGATTGCCAATCATCAAATGCTACTATTTCATCATGGGCAGGAAGTCCAAAATCTTCTTTTTCAGGTACTCCTTACTCTTTTTTCCCGTCGTCCTACTTTCACTTCTACGAACCTTCTATCCATAACGAGTTCCAAACGCCGGCTAGCGAGCTATCCTTGAAGTACATGCCAAGTCTTCGGAGGTTTCCATCTTGATCACGCCGAGGTTCACAACTTTCAAAGTCCTTCCTTGTGGAGATCGATATTCCGTAAGCTCGGCCTGTGGACTGTGGGTCGTACATGTTAGCACCCCTTAGTCCAAGACACCGTCACCGGTTTCTCCAACCCTATGAACTAGGGGTGATGGATTACAATCATGTTCTGTGTGGGGTGATAGTCCAGCTGATGCTGCTTTAGCGATTTATACATCTCGTCTCAAGGGGCGAGTGGCTATTGCGGTCTTCAAAGCCTTATAAATAAAAGCTTCACCAAAATTTTGGATGGCCAACTACTCCCTATGTTCCTAAATACAATACATTTTGGTAGCTCAAATTGAAGTACTAAAACATCTTATATTTAGAAACGGAGGGAGTATTTGGCAAGGTAATGCTATGCCTAAAACCTACCAAACTACCAAAGGTTCACGTGCGTACCCCCTTGCCTCTTGACTCGAGTGCACATGTGACTGAACCTAAACTAACGGAACTCAAGGTTGGGGATCCTAAGCTAGATGTCTTTAAACAAGGATAACAGAGACATAGGGATTTTACCCAAGTTTGGGCTCTCGGAGGAGATAACGCTCTATGTCTTGCTTGTGTTTATTGCGTTGGAATAATTACATAGTGCATATATCTACCCAGAGATTGTAAGTATGATTCTACGAGTCAGGCCCCTTGGTTATAAAGTTAGAGGAGGGTCCTAGGGTACATGATCCTAATCGGACTACGTATGAGAAGACAGAATTCTCCATGGATCCAACGTCTTGGAGTATACATTAAGTTTTCTGGATCTTCCTTATGATTGTGATGGGCTTCTCGGAGTGGCATGGGATGGAACCGGCAAAGGGGGTCCTCAGCCCGGCCCACTAGGCCGAGAGTTGACATGGTGAGAGGCCGCTTAGCCAGGACACCGTCAGTAGCCCCTGGATTGGTTGTCAAGTCTGGTCGCACCTTGGCTCATCCGAACTGCACATCATCTTTAATCGATGGTCTTGAAACTGGTTCAACGAAACCATCTTTTGCCATATCAGAGGTCCAGCGTCGAGATGCATCCGAAGTGACCTATATCACCTCGGTCTCTGACAAGTGCTGTCAGAATTGGATCTGAGCTACACGTCGGAAATGTTCACTCGCAACCGGCCCATGGGCGCAAAGTATTCCCGCGCTCACGGTGTGATGATTATCCAGTCTGGTTCTGGCAATGCAAACCAGTCTTGCCCACGGGCCCACATGTCCATGTGGCGTCCTTGACCTGGCTATCCACGTGACTTGTGGACATGCGTGTGGGACCCACCAAGATCACGTCCATCAAGAGAGATCGTGCATATCAGAAGGCCCACATGCGTAATTAACGCATAAGCATGGGGAACCGAGGGGATTTACTACAACATGGCGATGATTGCTCACCCGCCGCTTCGCATTTCCCCTTCCTATAAAAGGAGGGAGAGAGCATTATGCCCCCAATCTCTCCTTCCATCATCTCCTTCCTCGTGCCCCTGCTCTCATCATCCCCGCACACATGTTCGCCCCAAAAGCAAAGCATTTCGCACGCTGCCACCATCCTTGACCTCATTGTCGGAGAGAGGAAGCTCCTCAAGGGAGGGAAGGCGGTGAACACCGACAAGAAGCCATCGATAGTCACCCAGGCCCAGCTAGACCAGTTGTCCAAGGCCGACTATCTGTTGCCACCGGAGCACGCCTTCGCACGTGTTGCGCTCGTCTCCAAGGGAGACAACATCTGGTCCATCATGGTGCCTCAACCCCACGTAGCAGACAAGGAGTGGGTTGATGACCCACAAGTATAGGGGATCAATCGTAGTCCTTTCGATAAGTAAGAGTGTCGAACCTAACGAGGAGCAGAAGAAAATGACAAGTGGTTTTCAGCAAGGTAATGTCTGCAAGCGCTGAAATTGTAAGTATTAGATAATTTGGTAGCAGGATAATTTGTAACGAGCACGTAACGGTAACGGCAAATAATATCCAGCAAGATAGCCTAATCCTTTTGTGGCAAAGGACATGCCAAAATGGTCTCTTATAATAAGCATAGTGTTCTTGAGGGCACACGGGAATTTCATCCAGTCATTCACCATGCTGGCTTGATTTGTGCTCACTACTTTGATAATTTGATATGTGGGTGGATCGGTGCTTAGGTGTTGTTCTTACTTGAACAAACCTCCTACTTATGATTAACCCCCTGGCGAGCATCCACAACTACGAGAAAAGTATTAAGATAGAATCTAACCATAGCGTTAAACTTTTGGATCCAAATCGGTCCCTTACGAAGTAGCGCATAAACTAGGGTTTAAGCTTCTGTCACTCTAGCAACCCATCATCTAATAACTACTCCACAATGCATTCCCTTAGGCCCAAATATGGTGAAGTGTCATGTAGTTGACATTCACATGACACCACTAAGGGAATCACAACATACATATTATCAAAATATCGAACACATATCAAGTTCACATGATTACTTGCAACATGATTTCTCCCGTGACCTCAAGAACAAAAGTAACTACTCACAAGTGATAAACATGTTCATGATCAGAGGGGTATTGAATAGAATAATGGATCTGAACATATAATCTTCCGCCAAATAAACCATATAGTGATCAACTACAAGATGTAATCAACACTACTAGTCACCCACAGGTACCAATCTGAGGTTCCGGTACAAAGATTGAACACAAGAGATGAACTAGGGTTTGAGAGGAGATGGTGCTGGTGAAGATGTTGATGAAGATTGGCCTCCCCAAGATGAGAGGGTTGTTGGTGATGATGATGACAATGATTTCCCCCTCCGGGAGGGAAGTTCCCTCGGCGGAATCGCTCCGCCGGAGGGCAAAAGTGCTCCTGCCCAAGTTCCGCCTCGAGGCGGCGGCGCTTCGTCCCGAAAGTCCTCTCCTTATTTTTTTTCTAGGTCAAAGTGACTTATATACCAGAAGATGGGCACCGAAGGTGGGCCGAGGAGGGCACAACCCACCAGGGCGCGCCTTGGCTCCCTAGCGCGCCCAGGTGGGTTGTGCCCACCTGGTCGGCCCCTCTGGTAGTTATTTGCTCCAATAATTCTTATTTATTCCATAAAAATTCCTCGTGAAGTTTCAGCTCATTTGGAGTTGTGCAGAATAGGTAGCCTGGCGTAGCTTTTTCAGGTCCAGATTTCCAGCTGTCGAAATTCTCCCTCTTTGTGTGAACCTTACATATTATGAGAGAAAAGGCATTAGAATTACTCCAAAAAGCATTATTATGCATAAAAACATTATAAATAACAGTAGGTAAACATGATGCAAAATGGATGTATCAACTCCCCCAAGCTTAGACCTCGCTTGTCCTCAAGTGAAAATCGAAATCGAAAAACATGTCCACATGCTTAGAGAGAGAGGTGTCGATAAAAACAAAATACGGACATAGAAGCATCATGTAAATTATTATAACAGCAACAAACTTTAACATAAAACTTTAAGCATAGAACTTTTATCATAGACTTCTCATGAATAAGTAACAATTCATCACAACATCAAAGTATAAAGCATAAACTCTATTGGAAACCAACAAACTATGTTCTCAGTCAACTTTGCAACTACAATTCATCATCTTTTCATGAAGGGTCACGTATCGGAGCCTTTAGGCAAGTCCACATACTCAACCATCATATAGTCTTCTATGATTGCTAACACTCACCGCATACACATGAGCAAAACGTTTCAACCGGACACATAGAAATATAGGGGCTTATAATTTCGCCTCCCAACGTATTCACCTCAAGGGTGATGTCAACAATAATAACTCATGCTACCCATATCAAACTAGATATATGTGCCTAGATCTCTCCTCACCACATGATGCTTGCCAAAAGAGAAAAAATAAAAAGGAATAGAGAGAAAAACTTTGACTCTTGCATGAAAGTAAATACATAAAAGTAAAAGATAGGCCCTTCGTAGAGGGAAGCAGAGGTTGCCATGCGCTTTTTGTTTGTATGCTCAATCCCTTAGTGCAAAAGAACATCACGTTATATTGCCCCTTATGATAGCAACCTTTATTATTCAGTCTATCGCTTTTATTCTTTGCCATCACAAGTTCGTACAATGCTCAATTTTCTCTTACACTAAATGATCTAAAACCTTTAGAAGCAATTTTTATTGCCTTATTGTACCGATGCCAACTTACTTGAAGGATCTTACTCAATCCTTAGGTAGGTATGGTGGACTATTGAAAAATAAGATTTGGGTTTAAGGGTTTTTGGATGCACAAGTAGTATCTCTACTTGGTGCGGAATTTTTGGCTAGCAAAGATGGGGGGCAAGCACCACATGTTGAAGGATCTATGACAATATAACTTCTATGTGAATATGAACAAACATAAATCATTACTTTGTCTTCCTTGTCCAACTTCAACAATTTTGGCATATAATATTTTGATGGGGGCTCACAATCACAAAAGATTTCCAAGATAGTGTATTTGCATATAAATCTTCTCTTCCCTTATTAATTCTTTCATGAATTGCATCATTGACCAATGCTATGTTTGTCAATCTTCAATAAAATTTTATACTTATACTTTTCCTTATTTGGTGTCATTACTTACCATAAGATTAGCACATGATCTTTTTCATTTATTTCCTTTCTTTTTTGTTGAACATGAAAGTAAAGAAAACAAAACTCCAACTAAAATTTATTATATATCTCTCATACGATTACAAAGATAGATCACTAAGCAAACTCTCGAAAAGAAAGGATTGAACTAAACTTTTATTAATCTAAAGCAAAAGATAACTATGGATCGAACTAAGGTAAATAAAGGAAAAAGATAGTGGAGGTGATACGATACTGGGGCACCTCCCCCAAGCTTGGCATAAGCCAAGGGGAGTGCCCATACCCGGTACTCAATTTTCTTTTGGTGATGAAGAAGGAGGTGGTGGTGATGAAGTGGTAGCGATCTTGTCCTTCATGATCAAGAGATTCTCCAATCTACGGATGACGCTCCGGAGGGCGATGATGTGCTCTTGCAAAAGAATATTTTTCACGGGTGAGATATTTATTTTGCACACGAACCATTTCGATTATCCGAAAGGCTTCGATCTCGGTGTGGGTGAGATGATCATAGTAAGGTTTAAGGATATCTTCTTCTTCTTCTTCCTCGACACGCCAGGCCTGCTCAACCACTAACGCTTGATCTCTGGTAGCCTCCTTGCTCTTGTCCCCTTTGACGGCTTCTACAGGCTCTTCTCTCTTTAGCTCGATCTTCATCAACCAAGCACCCTCTTCCATGTTGTTGGAGGAAGAAGAAGACATGATGCCTGGCTCAACTGATCTGACCGAAAATAGCAAGAAAATAAAACATAAGATTTCTCCAAAATGCGATGGTCAATAGGTTCGGGGGGTATATAAAGATTTTATATATTGGGAAACAAGCAAACGGAAGAAAAACGGAGTCCAGGAGGTACCCGAGGTGGGCACAACCCAGGTAGGCATTATTTATTTTGATAGCTCCAGATCGATAAACCTCCTCGATAACATAGGGTCCTTCCCATTTGGAGAGGAGTTTTCCTGCAAAGAATCTGGAATGAGAGTTGTACAAAAGAACATATTCTCCAACCTTGAACTCACGCTTTTGGATTCTTTTATCATGCCATCTTTTAACTTTTTTCTTTAAATAACTTGGCATTTTCATAAGCTTGGGTTCTCCATTCATCTAATGAGCTAATATCAAATAACCTCTTCTCACCAGCAAGTTTGAAATCATAGTTGAGTTCTTTAATTGCCCAATAAGCTTTATGTACTAACTTAAGAGGCAAATGACAAGCTTTTCCATAAACCATTTTATAAGGAGACTTACCCATAGGATTTTCATATGCTATTCTATAAGCCCAAAGTGCATCATCTAATTTCTTAGACCAATTCTTCTGGGACCTATTGACAGTCTTTTGTAAAATTAATTTTATTTCTCTATTGCTAATTTCAACTTGACCACTAGATTGAGGGTGATAGGGTGATGCAATTCTATGGTTAATATCATACTTGGCAAGCATTTTACGGAAAGCACCATGAGTAAAGTGTGAACCACCACCAGTCATTAAATATCTAGGGACTCCAAACCTTGGGAAAATAACTTCTTTAAGCATTTTAAAAGAGATGTTGTGATCAACACTACTAGTTGGAATAGCTTCTACCCACTTAGTAACATAATCAACAGCAACCAAAATATGAGGATTCAGAGGATAGTAACTATCTACCAATTTCCGAGGAGGATGTAAGCCTCGGCAACGAAGATTTCATCCTGCCAGAGGAACCCCTCGAGCAAGAACGCTTCAAGCGACAGGTAATCGCAACTGCGAGGAGCCTAAAAAAGAAACAACATCAGCTTCAGGCCGAACATGATACGCTGAAGGACAGATGGACCCAGGTCCTAGCCGCCGAGGAATATGGCCTCGAGCGCCCAACAAAGAGTTATCCGAAGCATAGGCTATTGCCACAATTCGACGACGAGGCCCTTGAGCCAATACTGTCTAGATATGACCGCGCTGATGAACCGGACCGACCACCACGTGGGCGAGACAAAGCGGCTGCTTACGCCGAACACCAGCCCACACCACCTCGCCGTAGAGGCAAAGAAGTGGCGGCTCCCAGATACACCTACGACTTACGCCGGGACCTGGACATTAGAGCCGGTCAGGCTAGATCAATCTATGGATCAAGGGGGCATGCTCCAACGCGAGATGATGTCCATCAAGCTTGGCGCGATAGGCATAACCTCACCCGGGCTAAAAACCTCACACGGATGTCATCCGAACTCCATCGTGACGTTGCCTGATACAGAGGCACCGCACACCCCTTATGCTTTACCGATGAGGTAATGCAGCAAGTTTCCAGAAGGGTTTAAACCCATAAACATCGAATCATACGATGGAATGACAGGTCCCGCAGTATGGATTGACGATTTTCTTCTCCATATTCACATGGCTCGCGGTGACGATCTCCACGCCATTAAATACCTCCCCCTAAAGCTGAAAGTACCAGCACGGCACTGGTTAAACAGCCTCCCAGAGAACTCTATTGGTAGTTGGGAAGATTTGGAGGATGCCTTTCGAGACAACCTCCAAGGTACCTATGTTCGACCCACCAGATGCCGATGACCTTAGCCACATAGTCCAGCAACCCGGAGAGTCAGCCCACAAACTCTGGACTAGGTTCTTAATTAAAAAGAACCAAATCATCGACTGTCCAAACGCCGAAGCCCTCGTGGCCTTTAAACATAGCGTCCGTGACGAATGGCTCGCCCGACACCTCGGTCAGGAAAAGCCGAAGTCTATGGCAGCTCTTACCGCACTCATGACCCGTTTCTGCGCGGGAGAGGATAGCTGGTTGGCTCGTAGAAGCAACAGTACCAGCGACCCTGGCACCTCCGAAGTCAGGGACGACTGTTGGTGTCAAAACCGGCGGATCTCGGGTAGGGGGTCCCGAACTGTGCGTCTAGGGTCGATGGTAACAGGAGACGGGGGACATAATGTTTACCCAGGTTCGGGCCCTCTCTATGGAGGTAATACCCTACTTCCTGCTTGATTAATCTTGATGAATATGAGTGTTACAAGAGTTGATCTACCACGAGATCGTAATGGCTAAACCCTAGAAGTCTAGCCTATGAGTATATGGTAATGAATCTGTCCTATCCAGACTATGCCCTCTGGTTTATATAGACACCGGAGAGATCTAGGGTTACATGGAGTCGGTTACATAGGAGGAAATCTTCATAATTGGTCACCTAGCCTGCCTTCCACGCCAAGTAGAGTCCAATTCGGACACGGGTATAGTCTTCGGCCTTCATGTCTTCATAGCCCATCAGTCCGGCCCAACAAATAACAGGCCGGACGCCCGAGGACCCCTTAGTCCCGGACTCCCTCAGTAGCCCCTGAACCTGGCTTCAATGACGAGGAGTCCGGCGCGCAGATTGTCTTCGGAATTGCAAGGCGGGTTCCCCCTTTTCCGAACTCCAAGATAGTCTTCGGATGTGGTGATTGTATCCGGACCTGTTACACACCATGCACAACCGCAGAGAGAATATATACATATGTTTACACAAGTCCCATCTACTGACAGCTTTTTACAACACGACATTATGTCTGTCCGGCCATAATCTTGAACCATTTTTTATTCGCCATCCCACATTTCAAAACGCGGTTGCTATTCGCACGTCTTGTCGATGCAGAGGTCGTGCCCCCTATTGCGGGATTCTCATCAATGTGGGCATGGGTAACCTAACCGCGTCGTTTGCACGGCCCTTGGGAATAGGCGAGTTCAAGGCGAGTGGGGAGGCGCTTGACATTCGCAGCCTCTATAAGGAGGTAAGGATTCCCCTCTTTCACCCATGCCCTTTCTCCTCCTCAGCCCTTCCGTCTTCGAGCTCTAGCGCCCAAGCTTTCAGCTTTTCCCTCGCTTGAGAAAGTACTCCAAAGATGTCCGGATCCGGAGCTGGAGGCAAGTGGATGGCCTCCTTCGTCAAGAAGAAGGATATCAAGGAGCTCTGGGAGGCCGGGTATCTGGCCAAAGAGATCGTTCATCGACTCCCGGCCAAGGGACAAGTCGTCCCCACTCCCGAGCCCCATGAGAGGGTTGTGTTTCTCACACACTTCGTCCGCGGGCTTGGGTTCCCTCTTCACCCATTCATCCGCGGGTTGATGTTTTACTATGGGCTGGATTTTCATGACCTAGCCCCCAACTTCATCCTCAATATTTCGGCGTTTATCATCGTTTGCGAGGCCTTTCTCCGCATCCCGCCTCACTTCGGCTTGTGGCTGAAGACCTTTAATGTGAGGCCGAAAGTAGTGCGCGGTCAACAAGCAGAGTGCGGAGGCGCTATGGTGGGCAAGATGCCCAACGTTACCTGGCCCGAAGTTTCATTTGCGGAGACGGTGAAGGGGTGGCAATCGGGGTGGTTCTACATCACCGAGCCACGCGACGCTGACTGGTTGGCGGCCCCCGAATTTCGATCCGGAATCCCGATGCGGCTCACCTCCTGGCAAGAGAGGGGCCTAACCTGGGGTCCCCCGGACGAGCTGACTGGGCTCCAGACGTGCATCCAGAACATGATAGAAAATAAGATCAAGCTCGTCAACGTGGTCCAGGTCATGCTTGTTCGTCGGGTCCTTCCGTGCCAACGCCGAACTTGTAATCTGTGGGAGTTTGAGCCGGCCAAGCACCAGACGCTACTCGAGCTCTTCGGCACGACGCACGAAGAAATCGGGAAGGTGCTCTTCAAGGCCGGCGAAACACCACCACCTGTGACCGAAGACCGCGGGCTTAGCTTAAAGCGCCAGCCCAACCCGGTCAGTTCCTTTAATGTTTTCAAGGAGTATCCCCTACTAGCATATTTTGAGGGGAAATTTAAGCTTCCTTCCCCTATTTTCAGGCCTGGATTAAGTTGGCCGAGAAGATTAACTGTCCGGCTCCGCTACCCGAGGACCAGGAATTTCCATTATTGGAGAAGATGTTGTTCCCTGCACCTTATGAGGTGCCAGAGAAGACGGCTAAGAAGGCGGCCCAAGGGGCCCAGAAGGGCCTTCGCCGGAGAAGCATTCCGGACGAGACGTCCGGAAGCGAGACTTTGTCTTCGTCCTCTAACGACGATGATGAAGAGGAAGAAGAAAACGACTCCCCACCTGAAGCGGGGAGGAAGAAGAGAGCGGCCCCGCAAGCCCGGAGGCGAAAATGCCTAAGAGGGTTAGGGGCTCCCTCGCGGATAATTCCGCATGGGATGTCGACAGCAGTACGGAACGGCCTTGCCGGACCAAGCCTCGGGCCGCTTCGTAAGTCTCAGAATTTGCGAATATCTGGCCTTTCTGGTTTGTGATATTGACATATTGTAAACTTTGTCCTTGCAGTCCGGCGCGCGATGGCTCTCCGTGATCCTCGACAGAGGATTCGCTAAACACGGAGGAGATGGCTAGCGTGTCTCCGCCACCTGAGCATTCCCTCTCACCCAACGGTGATGACGAGGTGGTGTCCAAAAAGACCTTCCCAGGCCGGGGGGAGGTTCCGGAGATCATCGGTGTGACGCCCCAGGACGACTCCTCGGACGCCGGACACATGGGGGAGAAAGTCCCCATGGGGACTGGTGATGGGGCCTGAGTTTCCTTCGGCCCTCAGCTGGATACCCTTCCGGAGATCTACACGGCTCCGGGGTCCAGCGAATGGCACTCCCCGCGAGGAGGGAGTGTGCCTGTTCCACCGGTGACCTCTGTCCAGCCAGAGGCATTGGACAATCTGCTGGAGGCGCTACGATGCGCCTCTATCGTGGATGAACATCGTGTCCTTGTGGACACGGTAGTAGAGAAGGTTCAGCTTGTTAAAAGCAGACTGACCGAAGCCTTCACTATCCTTCTAACAGGCTTTGAGGTAAGTAATGTGATTGTAAGAAAAGTATCACAGTGTAGACAGTAGCCCCTGATACTCTGTTTGGTGTTCGGGAAGAAAAGCCGAACAGAGGATCAAAAAATCGCAGGAGTCTAACGTGAGTTGTCTTTGTGAATAAGCAGGTATCCTTGCAGGCTGCCACTGCTCATGCCGCGGAGGTCTCAGGGTTGAATCAAAAACTAGAGAGGGTCGAGGAGGAGCTCGGCCATGTGAAGAAGCAGTTGGAGGACAGCCAAGGTATGCAATAACCTGTAGGTACATTTCGAGAAAAAAATGAGTAGTCCGACTTATCTAAAACATCGTAAACTTTATTAGGGGCCACGGTCGAGGTGACAACCCTGAAGAAGGCACTAGCCGAGGCCGAGGACAAAGCGGCCAAAGAGCGTGTTTTGCGCGAAAAGCACGAGGCCCGGGTTGGCGAGGCGCAGCAACAGCTCCAGGGCGCGATAGAGAGATTTGAGGCCCTGGAGCGCGATTGTAAGGCGCAAGAGTCCGAATTGATGAAGGCTCGCCAGAGCGCGCAGGATGCATGAGCCGAAGCCCAGAGCGCCCTCCAGGAAGTCGAGATGGCCCAGAAGATCACGGCGGGTGAGTTCTTCACCATGCAGAGCGGGCGTGTAGAAGCAACGTCCCTTATACTTATCCTTAGTTTTGGTTTTCCAGGGGCATTTATAGGTCTGCCGCATAGTGCGTCGGATGCGGCCGAGCATTATAGAGCCGAGGAAGGGATGCCTACGGAGAAGCTGTTCTGGTCCCAATATCTGGGATCCGAACATCCGGTGCCCTTCAGCGACCAGCTAAAGCAGTTGGTCGAGCTGCACAGGTTGGCAGAGCTAGCCATGAGGGACTTTATAGTCCGGCTGTGGCCTGCCGATCCAATGCCTGGCAACTACTTTGGACTTGTGCAGTGGCTTGTGAGTGCCTGTCCGCGGCTCGAAGCCATAAAGCGGCCGGTCTGCATTGAAGGTGCGCGCATGGCCTTTGCCCGCGTCAAGACGCATTGGGCGAAGCTGGATGCCAAGAAGCTGATGACCGAGGGACCGCCAGAGGGCAAGGAGCATCGTCGACCCGAGCATTACTTTGATGGTGTCCTGGAGGGGTCCCGCCTTGCGGCGAAGCAATGTTCGAAGGATGTTATATTCCCGTAAGAACATGTGTATTATCTTGCCCTATAATATGGAACGAAGATGTTTATGTACTATAATGACTGTGATTTTTAAATTTTACCTCCTATGCGGCCGTTTGTTAAATCTGAGGGATGACCAGTCGTCGGCTTCTGCCCCCACGTAGATAGTACGTGGGTGTTCGGGATAAATCTAAACACTCTTTACTCCACATTCTGGTCCTTAAAGGAGGTGTTTAGCGCAGCGAACAAGGCAATCAGACTATGCGGCCTTTACCGCCCCCACTTAGCCATAGGAGTTTGACAATTAATGAAGTCGGCGAAGCCCCTGGTGTTCGGAAGGCCGAATTAGGGGCGCTATACATGCCTAATTGGAAGAACCGATTCTTTGCAAGAAGTGGGAAAAATCTCCAACGATTTGGAACCTCACGAACAGCTGACCGGCTCTCGCCGCATCATGACAGTCAGTTTTCGGCTTTCTCTACTAAGGTGCTCGTCCGGAAGAACCGGGACACAATCGCAGTAGTTCTCCCTATACTACCCTAGCCGATATAGCGGAACGTAAGGTAGTAAGCACAGGAGCCGGGCAACCCAACTATTGACCAAAGACATGATTCAGAGCCGATGCATATAATGCTATAAGTTCGGGGTGCCGAACTGTACTGTAAAAGTGTTCGGACTTTTATTGCCGTGATGCGGGGCGTAATTAAGCCCCTGGCGTATTAGTACATACCATGGTGTACGTGTGCAGTGAGTAATAAATACTGAGGTGAGGGAACGAAAAAAATGAAGTAATGGGCTGATGCCACTATTTATTCACCGTTGTTATGTGATCGGTACGTCAAGGCGTACTTTGTACAAGTAATGCGATAAGCAAGTAAGGCTATTGAAAATGCCGTAACCAAGGGCGGGCTGCATGCGGGTATGTGAAACAAGTAGATGAATCATTTATTAGAAACCACCTGGGGGTTCTTTTGTACGCCGGAGCTCCTTGCTTCCTTGGAGTGTTCTGCAAGCAGGTCATCCGTATAGCCCTTGAAAAGAGAAGAAGACCTGTACAAAGAAAAAGCAGAAGCGTGCAAATCCCAGGGTCTATCAAGCCGTACTGTGGATTGCGAGCGAGTTGTGCCTCCGTTAGTACCCATGAGTGCGTAGCTTATGTGCTCGCGGTACTAATACCATTTCCTCGTCTGGGCTTGGACGGAGGCCGAATTTTGCTAGTTTGGCCCGTGACGAGCCGAGCTGTCCTGCTGCGGTATAGTTCGGACCCTCTTAATGGTGTCCAGGGGCTCGGCAACCGGATTGTAGTGCTTCTTGAGAAGGCCACGCTGTACTTCTGCTGCTAGGGCGGTAGTGTGCTCCTCTATACGGAGGGAGTGTTCCGTGTTTCCATTTACTGTAATGACGCCACGTGGACCGGGCATCTTGAGCTTGAGATAAGCATAATGTGGCACCGCGTTGAATCTGGCGAATGCGGTTCGTCCGAGTAGTGCGTGATAGCCGCTGCGAAATGGGACGATATTGAAGGTTAGCTCTTCGCTTCGGAAGTTATCCGGGGAACCGAATACTACTTCCAGCGTTATTGAGCCCGTACAACGGGCCTCTATGCCTGGTATGACTCCTTTAAAGGTAGTCTTCATGGGCTTGACTCGTGAAGGGTCAATGCTCATTTTACGTACTGTGTTGTGATAGAGCAGGTTGAGGCTGCTACGACCGTCCATTAGGACTCGAGTCAGGTGAAATCCGTTGATGATTGGATCGAGGACCAGTGCGGCTGAACCGCCATGCCGGATGCTAGTTGGGTGGTCTCGTTGATCGAAAGTGATCGGGAATGATGACCATGGATTGAACTTTGGGGCGACGGGCTCTACCGCGTAGACGTACCTGAGTGCTTGCTTGCGCTCCCTTTTGGGGATGTGTGTAGCGTATATCATGTTCACCATTTTGATTTGGGGGGAAATTTCTTCTGGCCCCCAATGTTCGGCTGCCGGGGCTCTTCGTCGTCGTCTTCGCTCTGTGATTCCCCTTCTTTGCTTCTGTTATTTACTTTGCTGGCTTGTTTAAAGACCCGGCAATCTTTGTTAGTATGGCTGGCTAGTTTGTCTGGGGTACCATGTATTTGGCAAGGACAATCGAGTATGCAGTCCAAGCTGGATGGTTTTCTGTTGCTCCTTTTATAGGGCTTCTTTCGTTGGCCGGACTTAGAGCCACTGAATCCGGCATGAACTGTTGTGTCATCGGTGTTATCGCCATTGCTTTGGCATTTGTTTCTGTTGCGCAGGAGCTTGCCGACGCTATTTTGGCCTCGGAGGGACTTATTTCGTTGGCTGTATTTGTACTGCGGGCCAGCCAACTATCTTCTCCCGTGCAAAAGCGGGTCATAAGTGCCGTCAGGGCTGCCATGGACCTCGATTTTTCTTGGCTGAGGTGGCGGGCGAGCCATTCATCCCGGATAGTATGCTTAAAGGCCGCTAGGGCTTCGGCATCCGGACAGTCGACTATCTGGTTCTTTTTGGTTAGGAACCTAGTCCAGAATTTTCTGGCTGATTCTCCGGGTTATTGAACTATGTGGCTTAAGTCATCGGCGTCTGGTGGCCGGACATAGGTTCCTTGGAAGTTGTCTAGGAAAGCTTCTTCCAAGTCCTCCCAGCTGCCGATAGAATTTTCAGGCAGGCTGTTAAGCCAGTGCCGAGCTGGCCCTTTGAGCTTGAGTGGGAGGTATTTAATGGCGTGGAGGTCATCTCCTCGAGCCATATGAATGTGGACAATGAAATCCTCGATCCATACTGCGGGATCGGTTGTGCCGTCGTATGATTCGATATTGACTGGCTTGAATCCCTCGGGGAATTCGTGGTCCAGTACCTCGTCTATGAAGCAGAGAGGGTGTGCGGCACCTCTGTAACAGGCCGTGTTGCTGCGGCATTCGAACCGGGCGTGGTTAGGTTTGTCACGTCCGCATAGGTAGCCGTCTTCGTGCCTCGAGGCACGTCCTCGCGATCCGTAGATCGATCTTGTATGTCCCGCTCTACTGTCCAGGGTTTGCCGGAGGTCATACGTGTGACCCCGAACTCTTCCGTCTTTATTTTTGCAGGGCGGTTGGGCAGGCTGCTGTTCGGCCTGAGTTGCCGCTTTATCCCGACCGCGTGGTGGCCGGTCGGCCGCCCTGTCTCGACCACGTGGTGGTCGTTCCGCTTTACGCGAGGGAGATATGTGCTCTGGTGCCTCCTCATCGAATTGGGGTAGCAGTCTGAGTTTCGGGTAGCTCTTGGCTGGGCGCTTGAGGCCGTATTCTTCCGCTGTCAGGATGTCAGTCCATCTGTCGACGAGCAGATCTTGTTCAGTTTGAAGCTGCTGCTGTTTCTTTTTCAGGCTCCTTGTAGTGGCTATGAGTTGAAGCTTAAAGCGCTCCTGTTCCAGAGGGTCCTCAGGCACGATGAAATCTTCGTTGCCGAGGCTTGTCTCCTCTTTGGAGGGTGGATGGTAACTATCGTCCCCCGAGTCATCTTCTATGGCCTGCTCATCAGGGTTGTCTTGTCCGTCGTCATGTTCCTCCTGCTCGGATGCAGCACCGACAGGTTCTTCATTGTTTTCAGCCTCGCCCGGAGTGCTATTTTCTCCGGTACCAGTGTTGCTATCTTTTGAGCGGCGAGGCTTAGAACGGCGTTTGGTGCACCGGCGCTTGGACTGCGTCTCAGAGGGTTTATTCTTACCTGGCTCTTCTTTGTCGTTGCCAGATCCTTTGGGTGTATCAACCATGTATACGTCGTACAAAGAGGTGGCCGTCCAACGTCCATTGAATGGCGGGTCTTGGCCTTGCTCATTGTCGGCATCGTCGTCCATACCGGTGATGTCTTCGGAGCCGTAGTCAAGCACGTCGGTTAAGTCGTCGACGGTGGCTATGAAGTGGGTGGCGGGTGGGAAGCAAAATTCCTCGTCATTCGCTTCTAGTTCGAATCGAACATAGTTTGGCTGTGAGTCATCCTCCAAGGACAAGTTCTTCAAAGAATTTAGTACGTCACCCAAAGGCGAATGCTGGAAGATGTCTACGGCGCTAAATTCGAAAATCGATAACCGATCCAGCTCGGTGTCCGCGAGCGCACTTGATCCGGAACATGTAGCCGGAGACGAGTCCGGAGTTCCATTGATGCAAGCATTGCAGGATGTCGAGTCCGTGTGCAGCTCCAACGCCGCGGGCTTTATGGCCTTGGAGGGGATGATCTGCTTCAGTACCGGGGCCGTTGCAGCAGCAGGATCCATCTCCTGTGTGTGCTCTGATGACAGATTTGAGTCATGTTCATCGGAGAGAAGGGGAGCGATCGCCGTGATCTCAAATCCATCGAATATCAAGTCTCCACGGATGTCCGTGACGTAGTTCAAGCTTCCAGATCTGACCTGATGGCCAGGGGCGTAGCTATCGACCTGCTTCAGATGGCCAAGTGAGTTGTCCTGCAGTACGAAGCCGCCGAATACAAAAATTTGTCCGGGGAGAAAGGTTTCTCCCCGAACGACGCCATTACCGACGATTGAAGGGGCCATTGAGCCTTATGTCGACGGCACAGTGGAACTCTCAATGAAATCACCAATGTCGGTGTGAAAACCGGTGGATCTCGGGTAGGGGGTCCCGAACTGTGCGTCTAGGGTCGATGGTAACAGGAGACGGGGGACACAATGTTTACCCAGGTTCGGGCCCTCTCTATGGAGGTAATACCCTACTTCCTGCTTGATTGATCTTGATGAATATGAGTGTTACAAGAGTTGATCTACCATGAGATCGTAATGGCTAAACCCTAGAAGTCTAGCCTATGAGTATATGGTAATGAATCTGTCCTATCCGGACTATGCCCTCCGGTTTATATAAACACCTGAGAGATCTAGGGTTACATGGAGTCGGTTACATAGGAGGAAATCTTCATAATTGGTCACCTAGCCTGCCTTCCATGCCAAGTAGAGTCCAATCCAGACACGGGTATAGTCTTCGGCCTTCATGTCTTCATAGCCCATCAGTCCGGCCCAACAGATAACAGGCCGGACGCCCGAGGACCCCTTAGTCCAGGACTCCCTCAACGACAATGGCAGGCCACGACGCAACAAACATAAGCATCGAAACAACAATGAAGAAACTGAAGACACATCGGTTAACGCCGGATTCAGTGGCCCTAAATATGGACAGCGGAAGAAGCCATTCAAAGGAAATAAAGATGTCCCATCCAATTTGGACAAAATACTCGATCGGCCTTGCTCGATTCATGGCACCCCCGACAAGCCTGCCAATCATTCCAACAGAAACTGTTGGGTTTTCAAACAGGCCGGTAAGCTAAATACCGAACATAAGGGGAAAGGGCCACCAAGCGAGGATGATGATGAGCCCCGCCCAACAAACACAGGGGGACAGAAGAAATTCCCCCCTGAGGTGAAAACAGTGAACATGATATATGTCACGCATATCCCCAAAAGGGAGCGCAACCGCGCATTAAGGGACGTCTACGCCGTAGAGCCTGTCGCCCCTAAATTCAACCCGTGGTCGGCTTGTCCGATCACCTTCGATCGCAGAGACCACCCGACCAGTATCCGTCATGGAGGTTCGGCAACTCTGGTCCTCGATCCCAATCATCGATGGCTTCCATCTCACTCGAGTCCTTTTGGACAACGGCAATAGTCTTAACCTGATCTATTAAGACACTGTCCATAAAATGGGTATTGACCCGTCAAGAATCAAGCCTAGTAACACCACCTTTAAAGGAGTGATACCCGGCGTTGAGGCCCGCTGCACGGGCTCATTAACATTGGAAGTAGTCTTCGGTTCACCGGACAACTTCTGAAGTGAAGACTTGATCTTTGACATCGTCCCCTTCCGCAGTGGTTATCACACACTGCTCGGACGAAATGCCTGGATGGCGCGGCTTTATCACAGTCAATGGAAACATGGAGCGCTCCCTCCGCACTGAGGAGCATACCGCGACCCTTGCGGCCGAAGTACAGAGGGCCTCATCAGGCCGAACACCTCATTGGCCATCAAGACCCCGGACACTGTTAAACGAGTCCGGCCTACCCTGCATAAAGACAGCCCGGTGAATCCAGACCTAGACTAGCAGTCTCGCCTCCGTCGATCGCCCCACACAACCGTTGCATATGTACCGCACGTGCATAATTACGCACTCAAAATACCCTGGGCAGCGACGGAGGCACACTGCGGACAAGGTCTATAGTGCGGCTTGACCCTATTTGACCTTAACCTTTTTTTTCTCATATTACAGGTTCTTTAAAACCTAATTACTTTACGATTGCACAAGGGCCCTTTCCCAGGCCCCTTCTATATACACGATCGTCGACTGCTCCTCTCAAAGGATCTTCACCAAGGCGAAAGCGGCACAGACGTGCGGCAGGGTGTCCAAGGGATCTTCAAGACTACCTTCACTTTTTTCTTAGGACCTGTATATAGCTTTCCCTTGTTTCCAAATTCTCGGCATGTAAAATAGCCTTGATGCTTATGGCATTATCTGTACGAGCATGTTTTGACGTATCAATCAGACTATAATGGAAGGAGCTTTTACCAACTCCTATTCGGTATTGGTTTATTTCATAATCTGTATTCCCTCTTCATGTCAGATTGACATATACACTTCGATATGGCTTATAATGCTAGGGGCTCTATTCGGCCACACATATATTTTCAAAAAGTCTGAACACTCCTAGAGTACACTTCGGCGTCCTGAATATTGCATTATATGCATCGGCTCCGAATCATGTCTTTGGTCAATAGTTGGGTTGCCCGGCTTCTGTGATTACTACCTTACGTTCCGCTTGTTCGACTAGGGTAGTAAAGGGAGAACTACTGCGATTGTGTTGCTGGTTCGTCTGGTCAAACACCTCAGTAGATAAAGCCGAAAACTGACTGTCATGATACGGCGAGAGCTGGTCAGCGATTCGGTGACTTGCTATAAATCTCTTGCGATTTCTTTCGTATTATACGAAGGGCTGGCCTCCGTCCAGTCATCTGCCTAAGGCTTCCCAGTTCGGATAGCCGAATACGCACCAAGGGCTAGTACTTAGCCCCACCGTCAAACTCCTATGGCTAAGTGAAAGTGATAAAGCAGCATAGTCTGATTGCCTGGTTCGCTGTGCAGACACCTCCTTCACGGACCAAGACGTTGGGTCAAGTGTGATCATGTGCTACTCCGAACACCCCCGTAGCATCTACGTGGGGGCTGAAGCCGACGACTGGCAAACTCTCTCAAGATTAATAAATGGTCGCACAGGAGGAAATTAATTTCAGATAAAGGTATAAATATATTACAAAGACTTGGTTCATAAAATAACGTCTGGGCAGCTTGGATACATTCACTCAAACATGACATCCTTCGAGCATTGACCCTCTACTAATCGGGCACCCTCCAGGACGTCCTCAAAGTACCGCTCCGGCTTGCGGTGGTCCTTGCCTTCGGGCGGGCCCTCGGTCGCCATGACGGCAGCATTCATCTTCGCCCAGTGCATCTTGACACGGGCAAAGTCCATCCGCGCACCTTCTATGCACGCCGAGCGCTTGACGACTTCAACTCGGGGTAGCGCGTCAGCAAGTCTCTTCACCAGGCCGAAAATAGCTGCTAGGAATGGGTTCGGTTGGCCAAAGCAGGACTATGACATCCTTCATGGCCAATCCAGACATCCTATGCAGCTCCTCCAGTTGCATCATCTGGTTGTTCAATAGCGCTGGACGCTCCGGCGCCACGAACTGTGACCAGAAGAGCTTCTCCGTCGTGTGCCCCTCCTGGGCCCGGAAGAACTTCGCGGCGTCGGCAGCACTCTTTGGAAGATCCGCAAAGGCGTCTGGAGAACTCCACAGTCGAGTGAGCAAGGCATATCCTTGACCACCAAATATAGTCTGCAAAAGAAAGGGCTTACCAACCGCTATCTGTTTGGCCTGCCGAATCTCCTCCCGAGCCGCCCGGGACTCAGTCCGCGCCTCTTTGGCCTCCTAGAGAGCCTTGGCGAGTTCGGCCGCTTGGGCCGTATTCTTCTCCTCCAGGGCCTCGCACTTGCCGACGGCGTCCTTCAGCTCTAGCTCCACCTCGGTCACGCTCTCCTCGTACTGGCGGCGGGCGACCTATTCGGATTTTAAATCCGCAGCCGCTTTGCTCGCCTTCGCCTGCTCCTGGGCCTGGGCAAGGGCACTCTTGAGGGTCTCGACCTCGGCCGCGCTGCCTGCAATCATGAACATAGCAGCGCATGAGCTTAAACTCAGAATTTGCATATCAATTCAGGTATATACGAGATCTTTTAAACATACATGCGGTCGATATCATCATCAGCCACCTGCAGCTTCCGCTTGAGTTCGGAAACTTCAGTGGCCTGGGCGGTCGCCACCAACAGAGAAGCCTATTATAAAAATAGAAAATTCCGTCACCTCTACCAAATACTACGTGATCCTCTATTCGGCCTTTTTCAAAACTAAACACAGTCTCAGGGGCTACTCTCTATATACATTCATATTTTTCCATATGAAAAGTGGCTAAGAATATTACGTCGCATACCTCGAAGCCTGTTAGTAGGCTGGTGAAGGCTTCGTTCAGCCCGCTCTTGGCAGACAGAACCTTCTCAATGATGCTCCTCCACGATGGAAGCACGTCGTAGTGCCTCCACCAGAGTGTTCGACGCCTCCGGATTAGTGGAAGCCGCCGCCGGAGTTGGCGCTTGATACGTCTCCAACGTATCAATAATTTTTGATTGTTCCATGCTATATTATATTCTGTTTTGGAAGTTTAATGGGCTTTATTATACACTTTTATATTATTTTTGGGACTAACCTATTAACCGGAGGCCCAGCCAAATTGCTGTTTTTTTGCCTATTTCAGAGTTTCCAGAAAAAGAATATCAAACGGAGTCCAAACGGAATGAAACCTTCGGGAACGTGATTTTCAGAACAAACGTGATCCGGAGGACTTGGACCCTACGTCAAGAAAGCAACCAGGAGAGCACGAGGCAGGGGGGCGCGCCCTCCACCCTCGTGGGGCCCACGTTGCTCCACCGACGTACTTCTTCCTCCTATATATACCTACGTACCCCCAAACCAACAGAACCATCCATGAAAACCTAATTCCACCACCGCAACCTTCTGTACCCGTGAGATCCCATCTTGGGGCCTTTTCCGGCGTCCTGCCGGAGAGGGCATTGATCACGGAGGGCTTCTACATCAACACATAGCCTCTCCGATGATGTGTGAGTAGTTTACCTCAGACCTTCAGGTCCATAGTTATTAGCTAGATGGCTTCTTCTCTCTCTTTGGATCTCAATACAAAGTTCTCCACGATTCTCGTGGAGATCTATTCGATGTAATCTTCTTTTGCGGTGTGTTTGTTGAGACCGATGAATTGTGGGTTTATGATCAAGTTTATCTATGAACAATATTTGAATCTTCTCTGAATTCTTTTATGTATGATTGGTTATCTTTGCAAGTCTCTTCAAATTATCAGTTTGGTTTGGCCTACTAGATTGATCTTTCTTGCAATGGGAGAAGTGCTTAGCTTTGGGTTCAATCTTGCGGTGTCCTTTCCCAGTGACAGCAGGGGCAGCAAGGCACGTATTGTATTGTTGCCATCGAGGATAACAAGATGGGGTTTATATCATATTGCATGAGTTTATCCCTCTACATCATGTCATCTTACTTAAAGCATTACTCTATTCTTATGAACTTAACACTCTAGATGCATGCTGGATAGCGATCGATGTGTGGAGTAATAGTAGTAGATGCAGGCAGGAGTTGGTCTACTTGTCTCGGGCGTGATGCCTATATACATGATCATACCTAGATAGTCTCATAACTATGCTCAATTCTATCAATTGCTCAACAATAATTTGTTCACCCACCATAATACTTATGCTCTCGAGAGAAGCCACTAGTGAAACCTATGGCCCCCGGGTCTATTTTTTCCATCATATTAATCTTCCAATACTTAGCTCTTTTTATTGCCTTTTATTTTACTTTGCATCTTTATTATAAAAATACCAACAATATTATCTTATCATATCTGTCAGATCTCACTTTCATAAGTGACCGTGAAGGGATTGACAACCCCTTTATTGCGTTGGTTGCGAGGTTTTTATTTGTTTGCGTAGGTGCGAGGGACTCGTGCTTGGCCTCCTACTGGATTGATACCTTGGTTCTCAAAAACTGAGGGATATACTTACGCTGCTTTACTGCATCATCCTTTCCTCTTCAAGGGAAAACCAACGCAGTGCTCAAGAGGTAGCAGTGCTCCCCCTCCTTCGAAGGGGGTTGTTCGCTCGATTCGGGAGCCATATGGGTCTTTGGAATAGTGTGCGGCTGGGGGCCGGACTGGTCAAAGCCCCCGCTGTCGGTCTCCATGGGGGTTGCACCCCCATGTTCTCGGCAACCGAGGCCTCACCCTCAGGCACCGTGTTCGCAGCCTCCCTCACCTCTCTATGGCTCGGAGAGGCCCTTTGGGACAAAACCTCGGTGTCATCCATGATGGTTGGCGGAGAGGCTTGCGGAGGCGTCTCACTCTCCACCATCCCTGGTGCCACAGAGTTCCCCTCAGATAGCGATGGTTGGGGAAGGTCGCGGGCCGGACTGAAACACACAACATAATATGTTATATTACAATCTTAAAAGACCGGATATCTGTAAAGTATCCTTTGGCACTTACAATGTGGCCAGGGGCTTTTCCATGTGGCGCCTCTTGGGGGTATGTTCGGCATCCGTGTCGAACCATCCGAGAGGGTTATCTTCTCCCTCTTGGACGCCCCCTCCTCTGGGTCTAGGGAGGCCGCCCTCTTCCTTGAGGGGAGAGTCACTTTCCGCCTCCTCCTCCTCTTCGTCTTCATCTCCCTCGTGGGAGGACGGGACTTCGGTTTCTCCGGACACTGCACCCGAAGTACCTTTACAGTGAAGGCCGCCCTTGGCCTCCTTGCTCTTCTTCTTGGCCTTCTTCTCCGGCGCCGGAACCAGCATCCTCGTTAGCAGAGGAGTGGCTGGGTCTTCAGGTAGCGGAGCCGGACACTTGATCCGCTCCGCCTTCGCTGTCCAGCCCTGAATGAGGAATGGAAAATCCAGTTACCCTCTAATCTATAATCGAAATTATGTTCGGAAACAGAATACTTACCGGAGTGGCCGGATTCACGCTGTCGAGGCCGATGTCATCGGTCTTCTTCGGCCACGTCTTCTGGGCCTTGAAGAGCAGCTCCCAGATCTCTTCGTGCGTTGTGCCGAAGAAGCACTGTAGGGTTCGCGGCCCTTCCGGATTGAACTCCCACATATGGAGAGGCCGGCGTTGGCACGGGAGGATCCGGCGGAAGAGCATCACCCGAATCATGTCAGTGAGACTGGTGTTCTTGCTTATCATATTTTTGATGCGCTTTTGTAGCATCATCACTTGATCGGTCGACCCCCAGTCCAGACCCTTGTTGGTCCATGACGCGAGCCGCATAGGGGGCCCGGATCTGAACTCAGGAGTGGCCGCCCATCTGGTGCCACGGGGTTCGGTGATGTAGAATCACTCCTGTTGCCACACCTTTACGCTCTCCACGAAGGACCCTTTAGGCCAAGTGGTGTTGGGGGCTTCAGATTGAAGACTTTTAGCCAAAGGCCGAAGTGTGGGGGGATGCGGAGTAGCGCCTCGCACACGACGATAAACATCGAGATGTGGAGGAAAGAATTCGGAGCTAGATCATGGAAATCTAGCCCGTAGTAGAACATGAGGCCGTGGACAAAGGGGTGGAGGGGAAACCCTAGCCCGCGGAAGAAGTGGGGGATGAACACAACCCTTTAGCCGGGCTCCGGAGTGGGGATGAATTGCTTCTTCGCAGGGAGCCTGTGCGCGACGTCCGCAGTCAGGTACCCCGCCTCCCGGAGCTCCTTGACGTCCTTCTCTGTGACGGAGGAGGCCACCCACTTGCCCTGTGAGCCGGATCCGTACATGGCTGGAGAGGTTGGTGGCGGTGGGAAAGATTGAAGCTTGGGCGCTGGAGCTTGAGGATGGGAAACAGGACAAGGAAGAAGGCGTGGGGGTAAAAAGATGGATCTTTATCCACTTATATAGGCAGTGAATATCAAGCGCCCCCCTCAAGCCTTAAAACTCGCCTGTTCCCAAGGGGTCATGCGAACGACACGGTTGGATTACCCAAACCCGTATTGATGAGAATCCCGCAATAAGTGGGCACGATCTCTGCTTGGACAAGACGTGTCATTAGAGGCCACGCTGTCGGTGTCAAAACCGACGGATATCGGGTAGGGGGTCCCGAACTGTGCGTCTAAGGCAGATGGTAACAGGAGGCGGGGGACACGATGTTTACCCAGGTTCAGGCCCTCTCGATGGAGGTAATACCCTACTTCCTGCTTGATTGATCTTGATGATATGAGTATTACAAGAGTTGATCTACCACGAGATCGTAGAGGCTAAACCCTAGAAGCTAGCCTATGGTATGATTGTTGTTGTCCTACGGACTAAAACCTCCGGTTTATATAGACACCGGAGGGGGCTAGGGTTACACAGAGTCGGTTACAAGGGAGGAGATCTACATATCCGTATTGCCAAGCTTGCCTTCCACTCCAAGGAGAGTCCCATCCGGACACGGGACGAAGTCTTGAGTCTTGTATCTTCATAGTCCAACAGTCCGGCCAAGGGATATAGTCCGGCTGTCCGAGGACCCCCTAATCCAGGACTCCCTTAGTAGCCCCTGAACCAGGCTTCAATGACGATGAGTCCGGCGCGCAGATTGTCTTCGGCATTGCAAGGCGGGTTCCTCCTCCGAACACTCCATAGAAGATTTTAAACACAAGGATAGTGTCCGGCTCTGCAAAACAAATTCCACATACCACCGCATAGAGAATAATATTTCCAAAAATCTAATCTGCCAACGCATTTTGCAGCATGACATCACACCACGGCCCGGTCATTATTCGAACCTTTTTCACAACCAGCCACTGCACATATCGCGAGGCAGTTTCCTCGACACGTCTTGTCGAAGTAGAGATTGTGTCCCCTTATCACGAGATTCTCATCAATACGGGTGTGGGTAACCCAACCGCGCCATCAATTACGGCGCTTGGGGAATAAGTGAGTTTACCAGGTAGGTGGGGAGGCGCATAGCTTCTTCCGCCCTTATAAAGGGACAAGGATTCACCCTTTTCACCCACACCTTCTTCCTCCTTGCTCATCCATTCTTGCGCACTCGAGCTCCAGCGCCCAAGTTCGCGTTTTTCTCCTCAAACCACTCCAAGCATGTTCGGAGCGGGAGGCAACTGGATGGTCTCCTCTGTTATGCAGGAGAACATCACAAAGCTGCGAGGAGCCGGATATCTGGCCGCGAATATCGCGCACCGGCTGCCAGATGCGGGGCAGATCATCCCTACTCCAAAACCCCATGAGAGGGTGGTTTTCCTTACCCACTTCGTCCGCGGACTGGGATTTCCCCTTCACCCCTTTGTCCGCGGGCTCATGTTCTACTACGGGCTGGACTTTCACGATCTGGCCCCCAATTTCATCCTCAACATCTCGGCGTTTATCGTTGTGTGCGAGGCCTTCCTCCGCATCAAGCCCCACTTCGGCCTGTGGCTGAAGACCTTGAATGTTAAACCGAAGGTGGTGCTCGGCCAGCAAGCGGAGTGCGGAGGCGCCATGGTGGGCAAAATGCCCAACGTCACCTGGCTCGAAGGCTCCTATGTGGAGACCATAAAGGGGTGGCAATCGGGGCGGTTCTACATCACCGAGCCGCGCGACATCAACTGGGTGGCGGCCCCCGAATTTCGATCCGGAATCCCCCTGCGGCTCACCTCCTGGAAAGAGAAGGGCCTGTCCTGGGGTTCCCCGGTAGAGCTGACCGGACTCCAGACATGCATCAAAAACATGATGAGCAAGAAAATCAAGCTCTTCAACGTGGTCCAAGTCATGCTCTTCCGCCGGATCCTCCCGTGTCAAAGACGGGCATTCAATTTGTGGGAGTTCGACCCGGCCGAGCACCGGACGCTGCGAGAGCTCTTCGACACGACGCACAAGGACGTCTAGAAGGTGCTGTTCAAGGGCGCCGAGGTACCTCCTCCCCTCACCGAGGACCGTGGACTTAGCGCAAAGCATCCGACCAATCCAGTAAGTATTTTACATCTCATAAGATGCTCTTTTCCCCAGTTTAACCACGCGCGGGATCTAAGCCTCCACGCCATTTAACAGGACTGGGTAGCGACAACGGAGCAGATCGATTGCCCGGCTCCCCTGCCCGAAGGTCCAGCAGATGCTCTCCTAACGGAGATGCTGGTTCCGGCACCTTACGAGGTGCCGGAGAAGAAGGCCAAGAAGAAGGCCACGGGGACCAGGAAGGGTCTCCGGCGCAAGGTTATATCGGACTCATCGTCCAAAAGCACCGAGGTGCACTCCTCCCACGAAAACGAGGAGGAAGAAGAGGAAAGTTCTCCCCCCAGCCGGGGGAGACAAGAAAAGGAAGGCCGCCCCGGCTGGGGCGGTCGAAGGGTCCAAGAAGGGAAGGACTCTCCTTCCGGACAACTCCACAACCGCCACCTACAGCGACGACGAGTGGCTGCCCAGGGATAAGCCCCTGGCGAAGTCGTAAGTATCCGGATACCATAGTAATTCTGGTATGTTTCGTTTTGTTGCTTCTTATCATGCCGAACATGATCACACAGCCCCTGCAAAGTCCATATCGGCGTATCCTCTTCGGAGATGAACAATGATTCGCTCCCGACCGCCTCCTCCCCCCGCCCTACGGACGATGTCGAGGTGTTGTCTCAAAGAGAACAGAACCAAGGGGGACAGTTTCGGAGGCGCCCCAAGGCGACATTCCAGGTGCTGGGCGTAAGAGGGGCAAGACTCCCCTGGGCCCCAACGCCGGGGGCAGCAAGTCTAGCCCCAAGCCGAATACGGCGCCGGAACCTCCAGTGGTTCCGGATTCTGTCCGGCAGCCCCTCGTTAAGGGGGGCAAGCCGTCTGTGCCGACGGCCTCTGTTCATCCAGAGGCATCAGACAACTTGCTGGAAGTTCTTCATGGCGCTTCCGTTGACGAAGAGCACCGCACCATTATGAGTGCGGTGGTCAAGAAGGTTCAGTCCGCCAAGAGCGGACTGACTGAAGCCTGTGTCAGCCTCCTAACAGGCTTTGAGGTAAGTAACCAGATTATAAGAGAATGTTACCGCATAGACAGTAGCCCCTAATGCTCTGTTTGGCGTTCGCGAAGAAAGGCCGAATAGAGGATCAAATAATAACCGCAGGAGTTTAATCAAAATATGTCTATGTGCATATGCAGGCTTCACTGCTAGCCACTGCCGCACGTACTGCGGAGGTCGCCGCACTGAAGCGGGACCTTGAGCGGTCCAAGGAAGAGCTCGGCCTTGCCAAGAGGCAGCTCGAAGAGAACAAAGGTAAGTGATACCCCATCTGTATATTATAAAAAAGTTGGTTTTAGAATAATAGGATCGTCATGAATTTTGCTAGGGGCCACGACCGAAGTGGCATCCCTGCAGAAAGTACTATCCAAGGCCGAAGACAAAGCAGCCAAGGAGCGCATCGAGCGAGAAAAGCAAGAAGCTCGAGTAGGCGAGGTGCAGCAAGAGCTCCGGGCTCTCGCCAAAAAACACGAGTCCTGGGAGCTTGACTCTAAGACACAAGGGTCCGAGCTTGCGAAGCCCCTCGAAAGCGCGCAACATGCCAAGGCCGAAGCCCAAAAGGCCCTCCAAGAGATTGAGGCGGTTAAGAAGATAGCGGCGGGTAAGGCATTCATTATGCAAAGCAAGCATGTGAAGGAAACTTTCTTTTTACTTACCCAAGTTCGGAGCTCTCCAGGAGCGTTCGCAGATCTACCCTGCAGTGTGTTAGATGCTGCGGAGTTCTACCGGGCCGAGGAGGGGAGCTCGATGGAGAAGTTGTTCTGGTCTCAGTATACTAGGACCGAACACCCCATGCCTATGAGCGACCAGCTGAAGCAACTGGTCGAGCTCCACAAGGCGGCCGAACAGGCCATGAAGGGTCTTATAGTCCGGATGTGGCCTGGCGATCCCCTACCTGATAGCTACTTCGGTCTAGTGAGGCGGCTTGTGAATGCCTGCCCACAGCTTGAAGTCATAAAGCGGTCCGTCTGCATCGAGGGTGCACGCAGGCCTTTTGCCCGGGCGAAGGTGCATTGGGCGAAGCTGGACACCGAAAAGCTGGTGAAGGAGGGGCCGCCGGAAGGCAAGGAGCATCGCCACCCCAAACTGTATTATAACAGTGTCCTGAAGGGTTCTCGCCTTGTGGCGGAGGAATGTGCTAAGGATGTAATATTCGAATGAATGTACCCATGTGATCCTGTAATATGAAACGAGTTCATGTGCGCTATGCAATGCTTGTTAATTTAAAATATTACCTTCTGTGCGGCCGTTTATGAAATCTGAGAGTTGGCCAGTCGTCGGCTTCTGCCCCCATGTAACTAGTACTGGGGTGTTCGGGATAAACCTGAGCACTCTTTATCCCAATTTTGGGTCCTTCGAAGGAGGTGTTCAGCACATCGAACCAGGCAATCGGACTATAAAGCTTTATCACTCTCACTTAGCCATAGAAGTCTACAATTTTAAATTTTGGCGAAGCCCCTAGTATTTGGAAGGCCGAATTTGGGGCGCTATATATGCCTAAGTCGGGCAAGGCCGACTCCTTGCCCGAAGCGGAAAAAGTCTTTAAGGACTTGAGACCTCTCGAACAGCGACCAGCTCTCCCCTTATCATGACAGTCAGTTTTTGGCTTTCTCTACTGAGGTGCTCGTCCAGAAGAACCGGGACACAATCGCAGTAGTTCTCCCAGCGCTACCTTAGCCGATATTGCGGAACGTAAGGTACCAAAACATGGGAGCCGGGCAAACCCAACTATTGACCCAAGACATGATTCGGAGCTGATGCATATAATGCTATAAGTTCGGGGTGCCGCACTGTCGAAAGTGTTCGGACTTCTCACGCCGTATGATGGGGTATACTGAAGCCCCTGGCGCACTGGTCGTACCAGAATGTACGGGTGCAATTTGTCGTAAATAAGCAGACAAGGAAACAAGGGTAATGCAATAATAGACTAACTCTAAGCATTGTTATTTAAATAATACGTCGAAGCGTACGGGTACAAGTAGTGCAATAAGCAAAAAATAGGACTATTTGACATGTCCTATCCAAGGGCAAGCTGCGTATGGGTATTAAAAACAGGTATTTCGATTGTTATCAGAGACCACCTGGGGATTCCCTTGTACGTCTTAGCTTCTTGCCTCCTTGGTGTTTCCTTCCCGCAGTGCGTCCAACAATCAGACTGCCGAAAAGGTCTTCCGGAGAGTAAGGTCCTGAAAGAGAGAAAATGGTAAAGGTATACAGCCCCTGGGGCGGTTGAGCCGCATTGTGGGGCGTGTCCTGGCCGTGCCCCCGCCTATGCCCATGGTATTTTTAGTGCGTAATTATGTACGCGCGGCACAGATTTTGTCGCTTGACCAGGACTAGGACGGAGGCCGAATTGCTAGGCGAGCTCTGAACGTGCCAGGCGATCCTGTTGCAGGTTACTCCGGACTCGCTTGAAGGTGTCCGGGGGCTTTATCGCTGAATTGGCGGTTTGCCTTAAAAGGCTACTTTGTGCCTCTGCTGCGAGGGCCGCAGTGTGCTCCTCCGTACGGAGCGAGCGTTCTGTGTTTCCATTTACTGTTATAACCCCACGAGGTCCTGGCATTTTGAGCTTGAGGTATGCATAATGCGGTACCGCATTGAATCTAGCAAATGCGGTTCGTCCGAGCAGTGCGTGATAGCCACTGCGGAATGGGACGATGTCGAAGATTAACTCCTCGCTTCGGAAGTTGTCCGGAGATCCGAAGACCACTTCCAGTGTGATTGAGCCCGTGCAGCGGGCCTCTACACCTGGGATGACACCTTTAAAGGTGGTTTTAGTGGGTTTGATCCTCGAGGGGTCTATGCCCATTTTGCGCACTGTATCCTGATAAAGCAGGTTCAGGCTGCTGCCGCCGTCCGTAAGGACTCGGGTGAGGTGAAATCCGTCAATGATGGGATCAAGGACCAATGCGGCAGAACCGCCATGACGGATACTAGTGGGGTGGTCCCTACGATCGAAAGTGATCGGACAGGAAGACCATGGGTTGAACTTTGGGTCGACTGGCTCCATCGCGTAGACGTCCCTTAGTGCACGCTTCCATTCCCTCTTGGGAATATGGGTTGCGTATATCATGTTCACCGTTTTCACTTGGGGAGGAAATTTCTTCTGTCCTCCTGTGTTCGGCAGCCGGGACTCATCCTCATCGTCGCTATGCAGCCCCTTTTCCTTGTTTTCGGTATTCAACTTGCCGGCCTGCTTGACCACCCAGCATTCTCTGTTGGTGTGATTGGCTGGCTTATCGGGGGTGCCGTGAATTTGACACGAGCGATCGAGTATGCGGTCCAAACTGGATGGGCCCGGATTGCTTCTTTTGAATGGCTTCTTCCGCTGACCGGATTTAGAACCACTGAATCCGGCATTAACTGTCGTGTCTTCGGCGTTGTCACCGTTGTTGCGGCGCTTGTGTCTGTTGCGACGTGGTCTGCCGTTACTATCTTTGGCATGTGAATTGCCATGACTTCTTGATGTGTTAATGCTGTGAGCCAGCCAGCTATCCTCGCCTGCGCAAAAGCGGGTCATGAGTGTTGTGAGGACTGCCATAGACTTCGGCTTCTCTTGGCCAAGGTGCCGGGCGAGCCACTCGTCACGGATGTTGTGCTTGAATGCCGCTAAGGCCTCTGCATCCGGACAGTCGACAATTTGGTTTTTCTTAGTTAGGAACTGGGTCCAGAATTTCCTGGCCGATTCCCCTGGCTGCTGAGTTATATGGCTCAAGTCATCAGCATCCGATGATCGCACATAAGTGCCCTGGAAGTTGTCAAGGAATGCATCTTCCAAATCCTCCCAACTGCCAATGGAGTCTGCTGGCAAGCTATTCAGCCAATGCCGAGCTGGTCCTTTGAGTTTTAGTGGGAGGTACTTGATGGCATGTAGATCATCACCGCGAGCCATGTGGATGTGGAGGAGGAAGTCCTCGATCCATACCGTCGGATCTGTTGTACCGTCGTATGATTCAATGTTTACGGGTTTAAAACCCTCTGGGAATTCGTGATCCATTACTTCATCAGTGAAGCATAGGGGGTGTGCGGCGCCTCTGTGCCGGGCTATATCACGACGCAGTTCGTACGAGTCTTGTCTGCTGTGTTCGGCCCAGCCGGATTTGCTTTTAGTGTATCTGGCATGACGGTCATCGTCCCACGTTGGGGCGCGCCCCCGTGATCCGTAGATCGATCTTGCATGTTTTGCTTTGTTTTCCAATACGTCTCGCAGGTCCCGCGTGTTGCCCCGGGCCTTGGTATTTTTGTTTGAATGGCAGCGGGGTGCGGGCTAGACTTGGGGCTGATATGCCTCTCTGTCTCGGCCGCGAGGTGGCCGATCAGCCGCATCATACGCTGGTGATGTAGGTTTCAATGCTTCCTCCTCGAGTTGGGGTAGCAACCTATGCTTTGGGTAACTCTTGGTTGGGCGCTCCAGTTCGTATTCCTCGGCTGCCAGGACTTCAGTCCATCTATCCGCTAGCAGATCTTGATCAGCTCGAAGCTGTTGTTGCTTTTTCTTCAGGCTGTTTGCTGTGGCTATAAGCCGACGCTTGAAGCGCTCCTGCTCGACGGGATTCTCAGGCACGATAAATTCTTCGTCGCCGAGGCTCACTTCGTCTTCTGAGAGAGGCATGTAATTGTCATCCTCTGATTCTCCGTTTGCTGCCTGTTCCGGAGGGCTAGCTTGTTCATCCTCCCGCTCGAGGTCTGGCTGGAGGGGATTGTCATCGTCTTCGGCACTATCTAGAGCGTTATTGTCTCTTGTGCCAGTATCGCTGCTTTTGCTATGGCGGGACTTAGAGCGGCGCCGCTGATGTCGGTGCTTGGATTGCTTCTTGGAGGGATTATCCTCCGTTGTCTTATCGCCATCGCCTTCTTTGGGGGTGTCCACCATGTATATATCATACGATGAGGTGGCAGTCCAGCGCCCTGTGGGTGGTGGTTCTTGTTCGTCTCCTGCATCGTCGTCCATACCGTCGATGTCTTCGGAGCCGAAGTCGAGCATGTCGGTTAAATCGTCGACAGTGTCTACTAAGTGGATGGTGGGTGGGGAGCGAATTTCTTCGTCGTCCGCATCCCATTCTAGTCGGACATAGTTCGGCCAAGGGTCTCATGATAGGGAGAGAGACCTCAACGAGTTTAGCACGTCGCCAAAGGGCGAGTGCTGAAAGATATCCGCGGAGGTAAACTCCATGATCAGTGCCCAATCAGATTCGATAGGCATGGACGCAGGCGGCTCGGAGCCCATGGCCAAGGATGAATCCAAGGGTTCGGCAACACGGGTCTCATAAGAGGTGAAGTCAGTATTCGGCTCTATCGCCACTGAGTGTGCGGCCTCCGTGGCAGGGTCCATCCCACCCATCCTCAGATGGCGCAATTTGTTCCGGATTGAGGGCCGGAGTAGTTGCAGGTGTGATCTCCCGAACACTGTCCGATGACAGAGCTAAGTCATGCTCGTCGTGATTGTGTGGCGCACCTGACATGGGATCAAATCCGTCGAAGATCAAGTCTCCACGGATGTCGGTAGTATAGTTCAAGTTTCCAAACCTGACCTGATGGCCAGGGGCGTAGCTCTCGATCTGCTCTAGATGGTCAAGCGAGTTGGCCCGCAGTACGAAGCCGCCGAATACGAAGATCTATCCGGGGAGGAAAACCTCACCCTGGATCGCATCATTGCCGATGATCGAAGGAGACAGCAAGCCTTATGGTGATGGCACAGTGGAACTCTCAATGAAAGCACCAATGTCAGTGTCAAAACCGGTGGATCTCGGGTAGGGTGTCCCGAACTGCGCATCTAAGGCGGATGGTAACAGGAGGTGGGTGACACGATGTTTACCCAGGTTCGGGCCCTCTCGATGGAGGTAATACCCTACTCCCTGCTTGATTGATCTTGATGATATGAGTATTACAAGAGTTGATCTACCACGAGGTCGCAGAGGCTAAACCCTAGAAGCTAGCCTATGGTATGATTGTTGTTGTCCTACGGACTAAAACCCTCCGGTTTATATAGACACCGGAGGGGGCTAGGGTTACACAGAGTCGGTTACAAGGGAGGAGATCTACATATCCGTATTGCCAAGCTTGCCTTCCACGCCAAGGAGAGTCCCATCCGGAAACGGGACGAAGTCTTGAGTCTTGTATCTTCATAGTCCAACAGTCCAGCCAAGGGATATAGTCCGGCTGTCCGAGGACCCCCTAATCCAGGACTCCCTCACACGCCTCGAAATGCGACGCGGGAGGCCAAAAAACGATTCGAAATGATAAAGAGGCCAGACGTGACATTTCGCCAAAAATGTTGTCAGTAGACAGACCTTATTTTGATTAAGTATTTTGCCTTCGTGGTTGAGGGTTGTGACTGTTACACAGAGCCGGATACAGTTCTTTTATTTAGAAGACTACTTTGAAGTATTCGGAGGAGGAACTCGCCTTGCAATGCCGAAGAAAATCTACGCGCCGAACACATCATCATTGAAGACTAGTTCAGGGGCTACTAAGGGAGTCCTGGATTAAGGGGTCCTCGGGTGTCCGGGCTGTATGTTATGGGCCAGACTGATGGGCCGTGAAGATACAAGGTAGAAGACCTTCCCCCGTGTCCGGATAGGACTCTCCTTTGCATGGATGGCAAGATTGGCGTTCCGATGTATAGTTTCCTTCTTCTGTAAACCGACTCTGTACAACCCTAGCCCCCTCTAGTGTCTATATAAACCGGAGGGTTTAGTCCGTAGAGGCTATCAGAATTCATACAGGCTAGACATCTAGGGTTTAGCCATTACGATTTCAAGGTAGATCAACTCTTGTAACCCCTATACTCATCAAAGTCAATCAAGCAGGAAGTAGGGTTTCACCTCCATTAAGAGGGCCCAAACCTGGGTAAACATCATGTCCCCTTTGTCTCCTGTTACCTTCGATCCTCAGACACACAGTTCGGGACCCCCTACCCGAGATCGGCCGGTTTTGACACCGACAATACCCATTAGAGGAAGGAAAAGGTCCCATGTAATCAAATCCCCAAACATCAAATGGTTCAACAACAAGTGAATAATTCATAGACATTTCTTGACGCTTACCGATATTACCTATTCTTTGACATTCATCACAAGATAAGGCAAACTTACGAGCATCCTTGAAGGGAGTAGGCCAATAAAATCCAGATTGCAATACCTTGTGAGCAGTTCTGTCTCCCGCATGATGTCCTCCATAAGCTTCGGAGTGACATTTCTGTAGGATTTGTTCCTGTTCATGCTTAGGTACACAACGTCTAATAATACCATCTACTCCTACTTTATAAATATGTGGGTCATCCCAAAAGTAATGTCTTAAATCATAGAAGAATTTTTTCTTTTGTGGGTATGTAAAGCTAGGGGGTATGTATTTAGCAACAATATAATTAGCATAGTCAGCATACCAAGGTGTACTATTAGAAACATTTATTGCAGCTAATTGCTCATCAAGAAAACTATCATCAATAGGTAGTGGGTCATCAAGAACATTCTCCAACCTAGACAGGTTATCAACTACGGGGTTCTCCGCTCCTTTTCTATCAGTGATATGCAAATCAAATTCTTGTAGCAAGAGAACCCATTGAATAAGCCTAGGTTTGGCATCTTTCTTTTCCATAAGATACCTTATTGCAGCATGATCTGTGTGAACAATTACTTTTGAATCTACAATATAAGATCTAAATTTATCACAAGCAAACACCACTACTAGAAATTATTTTTCAATAGTAGCATAATTTCTTTGTGCATTGTCTAGAGTTTTACTTGCGTAGTGAATAACATTCAGTTTCTTATCAACTCTTTGTCCTATAGCAACACCAACAACATAATCACTAGCATCACACATAATTTCAAAAGGCAAGTTCCAATCGGGTGGTTGAACAATAGGTGCAGAAATTAAGGCTTTCTTGAGTGTTTTGAAGGCTTCTAAACAATCATCATAAAAAACAAAAGGAATATCCTTTTGCAAAAGATTTGTAAGAGGCCTAGAAATTTTAGAAAATTCTTTGATAAATCTCCTATAGAAACTAGCATGACCAAGGAAACTACGAATACCTTTGATATCTTTAGTACATGGCATTTTCTCAATTGCATCAACCTTAGCTTTGTCCACCTCAATACCTCTTTTAGACATTTTATGGCCCAAAAGAATACCTTTGTTAGCCATAAAGTGGCACTTCTCCTAATTCAAGACAAGATTTGTTTGCTCACATCTCTGCAAAACTCGATCAAGATTGCTTAAACAATCATCAATAGACTTCCCATAAACAAAAAATGATCCATGAAAACCTCAACAATCTTTTCACAAAAGTTAGAGAATATAGCAGTCATACATCTTTGAAAGGTAGCATGTGCATTGCATAAACCAAAAGGCATATGTCGAGCATAAGTTCCAAAAGGACAAGTAAAAGTGGTATTTTCTTGATCAGGTTGAGAAACAGGTATTTGTGAAAACCAGAATATCCATCAAGGAGGCAAAAAATGTGTGTGCTTAGATAATCTTTCTAGCATTTGATCAATAAAAGGCAGAGGGTAATGATCTTTTCTAGTTGCTTTGTTTAATTTTCTAAAATCAATTACCATTCTATAGCCTGTAACCATTCATTGTGGAATAAGTTCATTCTTATCATTACGAACAATAGTAATACCTCCTTTCTTAGGGACACAATGGTACCCATCTACTATCAGCTATAGGATAGATTATACCTGCTTCCAGAAGTTTTAAAATTTCCGTTCTTACCACTTCTTTCATCTTCAGATTTAAACGACGTTGGTGATCAACAACGGGTTTAGCATCAGGTTCCATATTAATCTTGTTCTGACATAGAGTGGGACTGATGCCCTTAAGATCATCAAGAGTATATCCAATAGCAGCTCAGTGTTTCCTTAGAACTTTCAATAATCTTTCTTCTTCATGTTCTGAAAGGTTAGCACTAATAATAACAGGATAAATCTTTTTCTCATCGAGATAAGCATATTTCAAAGTGTCAGGTAACTATTTTAATTCAAACACAGGATCACCTTTAGGTGGAGGAGGACCTCCTAGAGTTTCAATAGGAAAATTATGCTTAAGCAGAGGTTGTTGTTCAAACAAGATTATATCTATTTCATTTCTTTCGTGCATATGCAAATCATTTTCATGGTCTAGCAGATATTGTTCTAAAGGATCAGTAGGAGGTACAACAATAGAAGCAAGACCAATAATTTCATCCTTACTAGGGAATTATTTTTATGAGGTTTTCTACTAAACTTGGAAGATTGAACTCATGGGACTCATCACCAAAGCTAACACCGACAGTTTGTTTCTCACAATCTATTTTAGCATCAACCGTGTTCAAGAAAGGTCTACCAAAGATAATGGGACACAATTCATCCTGTGGGGAACCAAGAACAAGAAAATCAGTAGGGTATTTTATTTTCCCACACAAGACTTCAACATCTCCAACAATCCGAAGTGGTGTGATAGTGTCTCTATTAGCAAGTTTAATAGTAACACTTATGTCTTCTATTTCAGCGGGTGCTATGTCATTCATAATTTCTTGATATAAGGTAAAAGGAATAGCACTCACGCTAGCACCTATGTCGCATAAACCATGATAACAGTGATCTCCTATTTTAACTGAGACAACGGGCATGCCAACGACGGGTCTATGTTTATCTTTCCCATCGGGTTTGTCAATTCTAGCAGCTTCACCAACAAAGTAAATAACATGCCCATCAATATTATCGACCAAGAGATCCCTAACCATAGCAACACTAGGTTCTACTTTGATTTTCTCAGGGGGTTTAGGTGCTTTGATATTACTTCTACGGACCACAGTTGAAACCTTAGCATGTTCTTTTATCTTAACAGGAAAAGGTGGTTTCTCGATGTGAGCAGTACGAACAACTGGATCAACATTGTAGATGATAGTTTCTTCTTTAGCAACTACCGGTTGATAACCCACAAGTATAGGGGATCAATTGTAGCCTCTTTCGATAAGTAAGAGTGTCGAACCCAACGAGGAGCTAAAGGTAGAACAAATATTCCCTCAAGTTCTATCGACCACCGATACAACTCTACGCACGCTTGACGTTCGCTTTACCTAGAACAAGTATGAAACTAGAAGTACTTTGTAGGTGTTGTTGGATAGGTTTGCAAGAATATAAAGAGCACGTAAATAAAAACTAGGGGCTGTTTTAAGTAAAGAAGCAATAAAGTTAGTATAGCGAGTGTGGAAAAGTGGTGGTAGGAGTTGCGAAATTGTCCCTAAGCAATTGCTACTTTACTAGATTGATAGCAAGTTTTATGTGGGAGAGGCCACTGCTAGCATGTCATCCCTGACTTGGAATTCTATGCACTTATGATTGGAACTATTAGCAAGCATCCGCAACTACTAACGTTCATTAAGGTAAAACCCAACCATAGCATTAAGATATATTGGCCCCCCTTCAATCCCGTATGCATCAATTTCTATGCTAGGTTGAAGCTTCTGTCACTCTTGACCTCCAATACATAGTCCTATCAACATACAACTAACCCTATGGTGTGATCCACGCGTGCGCTCATATGATGGGCACCAAAGGACAGCAACATAACCACAAGAAAATTAAACCAATCATAGCAATTCACCAATTACCGGTAGGACAACGAAAATCTACTCAGACATCATAGGATGGCAACACATCATTGGATAATAATATGAAGAATAAAGCACCATGTTCAAGTAGAGGGTACAACGGGTTGCGGGAGAGTGGACCGCTGTAGATAGATGGGGGAAGGTGATGAACATGTTGGTGAAGATGACGGAGGTGTTGGTGTAGATTGCGGTGACGATGATGGCCCCGGCGGCGTTCCCACGCCACCCGAAGAGAGGGGGAGAGGGCCCCCCTTCTTCTTCTTCTTCCTTGACCTTCTCCCTAGATGGGAGAAGGGTTTCCCCTCTGGTCCTTGGCTTCCATGGCATGGGAGGGGCGAGAGCCCCTCCGAGATTGGATCTGTCTCTCTGTCTCTCTCTGTTTCTGCGCTCCTGATTCTGCCCTTTCACCGTTTCTTATATTCCCGGAGATCCGTAACTCCGATTGGGCTGAAATTTGGACACGATTTTTATCCGGATATTGGCTTTCTTGCGGCGAAAGAAGGGCACCAACCGCCTTACGGGGTGGCTACGGGGGTCAGGGGCGCACCCACCCCCCTGGGGCGCGCCCCCTGCCTCGTGGCCCCCTCGGGCATCGTCTCGCGTTGATTCTTCTTCCCAAAAATCACATATATTCCAAAAAAAATCTCTGTCAGTTTTTATCCCGTTTGATATGGATTTTCTGTGAAACAAAAAACATGCAACAAACAAGAACTGGCACTAGTCACTGGATCAATATGTTAGTCCCAAAAAATAGTATAAAAAGTTGCCAGATGTATATGAAAGTTGTATAATATTGGCATGGAACAATAAAAAATTATAGATACGATGGAGACGTATCAACATCCCCAAGCTTAATTCCTGCTCGTCCTTGAGTAGGTAAATAATAAAAAAGATAAATTTTGATGTGGAATGCTACCTAGCATAATATTGATCATGTAATCTAATCATGGCATGAATATTAAGACACGAGTGATTCAAAGCAATAGTCTATCTTTTGACATTAAGACAACAATACTTCAAGCATACTAATAAAGCAATCATGTATTTTCAAAATAACATGGCCAAAGAAAGTTATCCCTACAAAATCATATGGTCTGGCTATGCTCCATCTTCACCACACAAAATATTCAAATCATGCACAACCCCGATGACAAGCCAAGCAATTGTTTCATACTTTTGACGTTCTCAAACCTTTTCAACTTTCACGCAATACATGAGAGTGAGCCATGGACATAGCACTATAGGTGGAATAGAATATGATGATGGAGGTTGTGTGGAGAAGACAAAAAGGGAGAAAATCTCACATCGATGCGGCTAATCAACGGGCTATGGAGATGCCCATCAATTGATGTCAGTGTGAGGAGTAGGGATTGCCATGCAATGGATGCACTAAGAGCTATAAGTGTATGAAAGCTCAAACTGGAAACTAAGTGGGTGTGCATCCAACTTGCTTGCTCATGAAGACCTCGGGCATTTGAGGAAGCCCATCATCGGAATATACAAGCCAAGTTCTATAATGAAAATTCCCACTAGTATATGAAAGTGATAACTCAAGAGACTCTCTATATGAAGAACATGGTGCTACTCTGAAGCACAAGTGTGGTAAAAGGATAGTAACATTGCCCCTTCTCTCTTTTTCTCTCATTTTTTGTTTTTTTGGTGGGCTTCTTTGGCCTCTTTTTTTATTTGGGCTTCTTTGGCCTCTTTTTTTATTTGGGCTTCTTTGGCCTCTTTTATTTTGATAACCTCACATGGGACAATGTTCTAATAATGATGATCATCACACTTTTATTTACTTACAACTCAATATTACAACTCGATATCTAGAACAAAGTATGACTCTATATGAATGCCTCTGGTAGTGTACCAGGATGTGCAATGATCTAGCATAGCAAAGACATCAAAAAACGGACAAGCCATGAAAACATCATGCTAGCTATCTTACGATCATGCAAGGCAATATGACAATGAACGATCAAGTCATGTATATGATTATGACGGAAGTTGCATGGCAATATATCTCGGAATGGCTATGGAAATGCCATGATAGATAGGTATGGTGGCTGTTTTGAAGAAGATATAAGGAGGCTTATGTGTGATAGAGCGTATCGTATCACGGGGTTTGGATGCACCGGCGAAGTTTGCACCAACTCTCGAGGTGAGAAAGGGCAATGCACGGTACCGACACTACAAAAAAATACACTTCCGTGATGATACGTGTTTGTCACAGTAGGTCGCGTTTTTTGTCATGCATCTACATCCATGACAAATTTATGACAGAATCAAGATAGTCATACCTATGTTGTCGTAGAAGTGTTCCATGACATTACCAAAATTATCATCACGGAAGTGTCCACTTCCATGACGATAAATCGAGCGTCATAGAAGTGCTTTCGTCAAGGGTGACCGACACGTGGCATCCACCGTAACGGAACGGCGTTAAGCTATCGGGTCGGGTTTTGGATCCGATAACCCGTTAACAGCCCCGACCAATGGGGATTTTCCACGTGTAAAATCATCATTGGCTAGAGGAAACACGTGTCGGCTCATCGTTGGGACAGATGTCATTCACTCACTGGACAGAAGGCGCCTATGATACGTTGACACGTGGCACGGCCCAACAGTGGCCCATTCCTGTGAAAAGGCCGGCCCGTTTGACTTGGTCAAAAGCTAGCGGGTCGGCCCATGGAAAGCCTGTTAACGGCCTGTTCGCATATAGCGCATTTACAGCCTGCTAACCCAAGGCCCGTTACGCCCTATCCGAATTAGGCCCAGTAGCGTCATCTGGGCCATCCAATATGATTCCAGCCCGTTTTCACTTCTGGCCCATCTATAGCCCATGATGTCTTTCGGCCCATATGAGGCCCTTTGTAACTCTTGGCCTGGCCCGTGCTGAAACTGGCCCGTAATGAACAGTGTATTACTTTACACCCATTAACGGCCCGTGGTGAAACTGGCCTGTAATGAATAGTGTATCACTTTATACCCATTAACGGCCCGTTATTCCGTTGGGCCGTTTCTAGCCCAAGTTAACTTTCGGCCTTCTAAGGGCCCATTATTCTTGGGCTCATTTGCAACATTCGGTTACTTACGGCCCGTTACTGTCATTTTCTGCTTGTGGGCCAAATTCAGCCCGTCGTTACAGTCAGCCCGTTTGTGGAACGTTAGTCTGTTGGGCCATTTTCATAGCATCACCAAATACGGCCTATTAACGATGGCCTGTTATGGCCGGCCCATAAACGGACGATTCCAACTCTAGCCCGTTTACGGCCATAATGTGGTCTGTTTGGCCCATGTTTGGCCAATCGATCATACGGCCCACAGAAGGCCCATTGTTTTTATGGCCCGTAGAAGGCCCATTGTTTCTACGGCCCATAGAAGGCCACTGTTTCTACGGCCAGTAGGAGGCCCAGTGTCACTACAGTAAATATTAGCCCATTGTTATTGTGGCCTAGTTTTAAAAAATATGTTATTGCAGCCACTAGCTAACCGCGGAAAAAGAACTGCAATGACTACAAGCAAACAAATAAACAAGACAACAAGGAAATAAATAAGCAAGCAACTAACGCTAGGCTATCACGGCTATTACACATATTACATCCACTGGGCATCAAAGTTCGCCACCAGTGCAAATATAGGGAACAAAGCAGCATATCATATACACTGGTTGTCAAAGTTGGCGACCAACGCAAATAAACGCCGCAGCAAAACAAATCCAGAACTGAAACCACTTCAGAAGATCTCAAGAAACAATATCCTGGGTACCCATAATGCTGGCAAGATGCTTAGCAAGCTTATTAACTTTCTCTTGTTTGGCGCTTAAATCCTCCAGCGCTTGCTATTGCACCAGAAAATATGCATCTGAATTCTGCAGGGACTTCCTCAATCCTTCAGCTTCCTGTCGCAGCACATCTGATCGATGTCTTTCAACTTGAAGTTGAGACTCAAGAAGACGAACTGATTCAGGCAGTGAGTTTGAAGAGCTTGTGCCAGCAGTTGTGGCCAGTAACTTGAACACTACATCAAGACATGACTTTTGGGTTCCCTCACTGTCGTCAAGATAGTTTTTATCAGCTTTCTTGGAGACCAACAGGGATTTCTCACTATCTTGAACCTTATCTGCATTACTTCCTTTACCATTGGATAATGCGGTACTGTTCTCCAATATTTTGTCCGCATTCTAAAAGAGAAACAAGCAGACACATCACATGTTTACCATGTTGTATATGAAACTCATTTTGGTAAATGAGTTCAGTAGTAAAGTGGACAGGATAACAGCATGAAACAAACATATATCTATGTACCATGGTCACTTTATGGTCTATATCATTCTAGTTTTTGTTGCCAAATCAAGATAGAGACACAGTTCAAATAATATTTGTTCAAGACAAAGCAGAATAGACAGAATATAAGTGTGGGTAACTATAGAGCAATAACAACACTTGTAATGTGCATGACATGAGAACATAACTGTTTATTCAATTGAAACTGAAATCAACATAGAGCAGGTTACAACAGCAAACCAGTTAAAGAAACAGGTTTAAAACATACCTGTTGCGCCATTGGAGTTTCAATTCCATCCTTCAAATTTGAAAATATTTGGTATGAGTAAATACAGTAATGCAAGAGCAAAGGAGTATGAACCATAGCTACAGAACCTGACTGAGAACAAATCTTCTTCTCCTTTAAGCGTTGAGTTGGGATTCGGAGTGGTGGTCCTCGTGCTTTGGTCACTGCAGTTCCCTTACTAACTGCTCGTGTTTGGGTGCTCTATGGTGGAGACGGTGATGTGTCAATTGGAACTGGGTTACTATCTGCCGGGGTTAGGGTTAGAAGGGGTGTAGCTGGTTCTCTGTCCAACTGGGTAGGGGTACAATCTGTGAGAGTCTGGGTTATGTGTGGTGGATCTGGTCCTTGGGCAAGTACAACCGTGGTTCTATCTGCATCAACTAGTAGCACTATCTTTTCTGAAGACCGTGTTGTTGCCCTTAGATACTGCCATCACGCTCTCCAATTCAAATGGCTGATAAACAAGAAAAGTAATTGAAAGTATAGACATTGTATGATAGACAGGTGCAATAGATAGTGGGGAATAAAAGGGGGCATGAAATAATTCATATTTATGTTGTCTAAGCAAACAGGATAGTATGACACAATTTCACATATATGATGGCTAACTAAACAGGATAGCATGACACAATTTCACATTATGATGGCTAACTAAAAAAGATGGAAAGACATAGTTCAAAATATGAGACTATGTAAACAGGATGACATGACATAACTATATAATGTGTTTATTAAATAGGTTGGCATGCCATAATTTACATACATTCACGGATAGAATGCCATAATTCAAAATATGATGACTGTAAACACTAAACAGGATGAGATGATATAACTATATGATGTCTTTATTAAATGGGTTGCCATGCCATAATTCAGATAGATGATGTGTATGTACTATGTAAACATGATGGCATGATATAATTCAAATATATGATTTATATAGTAAGCAAGTAAGCAGATGTCAATCCATATATGATGTAAAAACTAAGCAATGCAAGACAACATGCATGACATGGGTAATATAACCCTGCCAAGTTTGAGCATAGACCTCAGGGGGGAAATAGGACTGGTCATCAGTCTCTGAATCCTCCTCCGAGGAGCTCTCTGTAACCAGCAAGATGTCTGCTTCAGCAGGTAGCATTGTCTGCTCTGAATACCTTGTTTTCACTCCAGATACTTCCATCACCGCTTCAAATGGCTAATGCACAGGAAGAGTAGTTGAATATACAAACGTTGTCGACAAATGGAACATGTAATACAAAAAAATGATAGCATGATATAATTCACATACATGATGATTGGCTAAACAGCATGGCATTGCATAATTCACATATATAATGCCTTTGCAACAAGATAGCATTGTATAATTCACATATATAATGTCTTGCAACAAGATGGCAATGCATAATTCACATATATGGTAATTAGACACTGAATAGGTGGCATTCACACAAAGCATGTCTAAACTAATCAAATGACATAGCAATGCAAGACACCATACGCACGATATGAGCAACATAACCCTGCCAAGTTAGAGCATACACCTCGGGGGGGGGGGAATAGGACTGGTCATCTGTCTCTGAATCCTCCTCTGAGGAGCTATCCGTAACCAGCGAGATATGCGCTTCATCAGATAGCATAGTCTGCTCCGAAGACCTTGTTTTCACTCCAGAATTTGCCATCACCGTGTCAAATGGCTGATGCACACGAAGAGCAGTTGAATGTACTAACATTGTTGACAAATGTAATATGTAACGAAAAAAAGGATGGCCTGATATAACTTACATATAAGATGACTGGCTAAGCAGGATGGCATTGCAAAATTCACATATATGATGCCTGGCTAAACAAGATGGCGTTGCATAATTCACATAAACAATGAATAAACTAAACAGATGGCATTCACACAAAGGATGTCTAAACTAAGCAGATGACATATTTGATGTATAAAGTAAGCAATGCAAGACACCATATGCATGATATAACCAACATCAGCATGCCAAGTTAGAGCGAAGACCTCAGGGGGTAAATAGGAGTGGTCTTCTCCTTCTGAATCCCCCTCAGAACAGATATCTTCCTCTCGATTACAATCCGAAATGCGTGGAGGGGGGCCTGCCTTTGCGCCTACCATGGAGCGACGTCTGCATGAAATTTTATTGCCACGCAAGGCTCGTCTCTTTTGCTCTACATGTTCAGTTCCATTGTTTGCAATAACTTTCATGCATAGGAATAAAACATAGTGAAATTATGTAAGGAGTGCATGCAGAAATCCAGAGTGATGGTAGCAACCTGTGGATAGACCCAAAACCAATAATAGCAGGCAGATAATGGCTTCAGTTAAAAAAATACAGATAATGGCTTATTTACTGTTTGTTTCCCACCCAACATGAAACTCATAGTAGACACCGGAGATTAACCAGATAGTAGATAGATACTATTGATAGCGGCTCCGATATGTACCCCACAACCATTTAAAAACTCAATTTTGACCATTAGTTTGGAGCTGACTCAGAGTCTAATCGGTGAACAGGACGATAAAGTAGCATGTAATATTAAGCGATGCATAACATAAGCAGACACGAAAGAGTGCGACCTCTCTTGCGGACCCGTGTAGTCCTCGAGGTCATCTGCTCGGTTGATGATGGTAATGCAGTTTTCATGGCTGCCAGCGGCGGGGAAGAAGATCTGAGGTGGCGAAAGACAGTCTGGAGGCCGGATCCCTGCTGTGCTGGACCCTTCTGTCGTTGGAGCAGCTGAGCTGGGGTGGACGACGGTGCAGCAGGAGCGGGACAAACCACGCAAGGTTTTCTTTGACAACTATCTGTAAGAGAAGTAATTCTGTAAGGGCTCGTTTGAATTGGAGGATTCCAACAATGCAGGGATAGGAAATAGACAGGAATAGGATAGGAATGCACGTGCAAAACAGAGAATTTAAAAACACAGGATTTCTGCCAATCTGGGTGTTTGATTCACAACAATTGGAAGATCACAGGATGCAAAGAAGAATGGTGAGATTAAGTCAAACCACAAGAAAATGTACGGTTATAATGCTATTATGCTACTATCTCTTAGTCTTGTGCTTCATGAATAGGAATTTGAAAAGGAGGACAAGTGAAAATTAAAATTCCTACATTTTTTCTTTCAAGGAGACACTAAAGGAACAAATCCGTGTGCTCAGTGGATAATATATATAATATGTAGAGTAAAAAAGAGATGCAACAAGTGTACAACCTCTTTGGCGAAGCCATGTCGATCTCAGCGTGATTGGGTTGGCCGGTGAGGATGCTCCGGCTGACTTTGCTGTCAGAGGAGGGGAAGAAGATCTTAGGCGTCTGGAGATGGAGCCCGAGGTACTGCTCCGCTGTGATGGAGGGTTTCGTCGTTGGAGCAGCTCCGGTGAGTTGTACGACGCCGAGGCTGAAGCAGGACAAGAGAGACAATGAACAGCGTTAACCTGAGTGGAATTCTTATAGCATCTCCAATACATGACGTAAAATTCATAACCACAAAGTGCTAGATGTAAAATACATCAGCCGCTCATCTCTGAACTTAACTGTCGAAACTGAACTTAACCGTCGAAACTGAACTTAACTGTCGAAACTGAACTTAACTGTCGAAACTGAATTTTGCTGTCGAAACTGAATTTTGCTATCGAAACTGAACGCACTAGCAAGGTGAGGCTACACGTCGGTCGACCAACTTTTTCATCTCTGGTCAGTCGATTTTGCAGCCATTGGATACGAAATCAAGGGCCTGCGGTTCATCTTCAACCTCCACCCCCCTAAGCCGCCAGCCACCACCGGCCAAATAGCAGCCCCCCGCCGCCCGCGGCCGGCGGTGCGCCGCCCCGCCTGCCCCGAAAACACTCCCCACCGCCGGTCCGCCGCCGCCCCGGCCATCCCTTTAGGCCCCCCCGTGCCGAGATTTTTCTCCGGCGATCCCGACGCCACCGCCCCGCCAACGCCCCGCCACCGCCGGCGACCACCGCCCCCATCCTGAACCTTAAGATAGATAGTGGGGTACCTCTCCGGCAAGCCCCCCTCCCCGCTGCGGCTGGTTCTTCCTTCACCCCGGCGAGCCCCCCCACCCCCTGAAAATCGACTGACCCAAAAGTCGATTCAGTCCACTGAAGTGTAGCTAAATTGGAGCAGCATCGCAAGCAAGAGCAAGAGCGAGAGCAGCAGCGCGAGCAAGAGCAATAGCAAGAGCAGACCAGGCAGGGGACCGAGAGCAAGAGCAGAGCAGCAGCAGCTCCTACTGATGTGGACGTCGCCGCCGAGGGAGCGACGCCGTGGAGGAAGTGGCCGGCGATGCCGCCGTGGATGGAGCCGCGCCGTGTCGGCTCGGGACCGAGCGTCGGCAGCACCGTGAGATCGAATCAAGAAGAAAAATGCGGCGATTAGTGTACAACCTCTTTGGTGGCGCCGATTAGGCTGCAGCTTCATCCGAGGAAACGGTGATGATGATGCTCTTCCGGTGGTGCAGGTGAAGACGGCGGTGTGGGAATGGAGGTGGTGCGAAAGATGAGGGGAACGTCGGGGCAGCTCCTTGGAGGTGGAGGACGGGGTGGCTGAACCGGTGGGACGTTGAGATCGATGACGGATCCTCATCCGGTACGGTGGATGAGGGACGTCGAGGTGTTGCTGTGGACGACGTCGTCGGGGAAGAGGCTCCGGCTGGGTGGCGGACGGAGCAGGGTGTGGGGTTTGATCACGGGTTTTCGGGGCCTCGGTGTACGAATGGGTGGGCGGATGGGATGGCAGTGGGGAACCATGGCTTAGAGACGCGCTTGTCCGAAATGTGGGGTAAGTTATGAAAGTACCCCCACCGATTTGAGGCGGTTCTTTCGGTTCAGGGGTACCACGGGCATTTCGCGTGTCGGGATTTCACAGGAGGTGGGAGTTTTCGCACGGGTTGAGATGGAGGGAGTTGTCGGAGCACAACGAGACAAAGATATATCTTAAATATTTCGGGCTAAGAAGGCGCGGGTTGAAATTTCCGGACAAGCCTAACGTGTACTGTACCAAATCAATGCGCACTACAAATGTCATTCAAAACTTTGAATTCATGTTATGTTCAATTAAAATATTTCGCTACGTGTATAATGCATGCAACCTACTACTCAAATGAACGTTTTAGTGCATTCCAAACGTATATACTACCGCTTCAATATGAACTAAATTTGAATTCGTTTCTCTATTTGAATAAGATCTACAGTAATGATTGTTGTGAAGTCAAAGCATTTGAATTCGTTTCTCTGTTTTAATAAGATCTACAATCATCATTATTGTCAAGTTAAACCATCATTTGTATATTATCTTCACAGCACACCACATGATTAGTCTCGAGTTACATATGAACTATGTGTACTATATGAACTCGAACTAGATTTTTTGAATCCACTTTATTTTGATTTCAAATCACATTACATTTCTAGCTCTAGCTAGATCTTCATAATCTAAACCATATCTCATATGTATAATGTGTTTATCACATTATGTATGGTGCCCCGCCCCCTACGCCTACAAGTATTTAGATGTGAGTTGCAAACACCACACATTACCACAAATTCAAATAAAATGCGAGAATGTTCGATATATAGTATTGTTTAGATTGTTCGATATTTAGTTGCAAGCTGTAAACGCCACACATTATCACAAATTCAAATAAAATGTGAGATTGTTTGATGTATAGTATGGTTTAGATTGTTCGGCATTTAGCTGTGAGTTGCAAACGCCATGCATTATCACATTATGGTATAACATGTGCACAACACGTGTATCACCGCTATATTCATGCATGCAGTGTGTAAAACACTATGATCTCCTATTCAAATATATGAATCCGCTTTCATATCAAATTATGATCTTTGTTAGTCTCTTACACCCACACAATCCTCTAACCTTTGTAGCTACCACTAACTTTCTCTCGTGAATGCACACGCCCTCCTCGCCCTCCCCCCCTCGGAATTCTATCCACCGGGCACATTCATTTTTTTTCTTTAGGTCGTTCTCCCAGAGTCTCCACAACTCCTTTCTGACACACACCGATCGATAAACCTCTCCAGCGATGCCTGCCTACAACATACACACACACCTTCAATCTCCTCCTTTATGTGTCCTTGCCTCGTGTCTCTCATACGGTCAGACACACGTGTAAACTCTCGCCCCTCTTTTCATCGATCTCACAACCGCACACTCCTCCCCTATCTAGCTGGTAGTTGGGCCTCTCGCACCACCTCCTAGCTCCATTCTCTCTGTCTATCCGTCTCGCTGGGCCTTATTTGCCTCTAACAAATGGACGTACACCGACCGATCTCTCGCTATACATATAGCTAGCTAGGTCCTTATAACTCGTTTTTTACCCACATGTCAATCGATCTACCTCATTAGTTGTGTCTCTCCCTTCCTCCGACAAACAACAATTGATCTACCGATCTAGTTAGGTTTGCTTACCAAACACATGGTTCCCCTTCATCATCCATGGATGCGTCCCGACAGATCTATCACGCACAGGCACACAAAGAAACACATCCCCACTCTTATTGATAACATTGCAGTTCCACCCTCATTTTGTCTAGTAAGCCTCTCCCACCATCTTCGAGAAGCAACTCCATCACCCATCCAGCACTCTACCCCTCTCCCTCCCTCTCCCTCTCCCTCTCCTCTCTCTCTCTTTGTCCCATCATATTTCCCGTCCTTCAGTTATGTATGGATGTTGACCGATCTCCCTCAAGACATAGCTGGGTCTCTCCTTCTCAACACATATACGAGTCATTCTACCTCTATAGTTAGGCCTCTGCCTACCCCTCCCCCCACCACCCTCCCCCACACACACACCGATACATCGAGCGCTCTAGTCATGTCTCCCTGCCACACACAAACTTGACATGTGCCCTCTAACGTTCCGGTAGGCCAGTCGCCCTATATCTTTGACTTGCACACACACAATTTCGATGGCTCTCTTCATCGATCTCGCACCCACCCACTTGATCCTCTCTTCGACTCTATCGATAGCTATGACCGCTCCTTCTCTTCTCGTGGATTGCCCGACCCTCTATGTATGATATGGATAGGCCTCCATTTCACACACATTGCGTGCAAAATTTTGTTTGAGATGTCATCGACACATATTCCCACAAATAATTCACGAAATCAACCCCCCACCCCACCCCACCCCAAAACAAAAAACACTCACGAACGCGGTATGTATCTCTCACACACACCCACGTAGGTGGGGGACGTGCACGAAGAGAAGAGGTGCATGCACGGCGCACGTACTCCCGTCTCTTTCCCAACCACACCCGCGCGGGTACATGGTGGAGCTCATTTCTGTACGAAAAAGGCAGCCCACGTGGTAATTTGGCACGTGTACTGGTTGTCCACTTGGTGGAGGGAGGATCGTCTACCACGGGTGAACAAACAAATTGCGACTTGACGTGTTATGTTAAAAAAAGAGGCAAACCATGTGGGGCCTACCTTAGAGGCAAGGCTCTATACACTGGAGTACTTTTGATGTGTCCCGTCAACTGGCAGAACGAGGAGAAGCTTGCTTAGTATGCCGTCTCCCCCGCCCACGGGCGCGGTGACTCGCAGGATGAGGTGAAGCTTGCTCCGCCTTATGCCCGCTCCCTCGCCCATGTGCGCGGTGGCTCGCAGGACGAGGAGAAAAATTTACTACTCCCTCCGTTTACTCCTCGTCCCTACTACCTTGGTTATAGAGATTATATCATATTGTTTGGAATATATATGTCCTTTAGTAGATTTCAATATGAACTACTAGTACATACTCCAAACACTGATGCATATAGACGTATTTTAGAGTGTAGATTCACTCATTTTGCTCCGTATGTAGCACTCTCCCTCGCCCCTCGACCCTCGCCCACGTGGTGGACGTGCAGCAATTCATTCGGTCTCATATAGCCAGAACGATATATACTGCACTACCATTATTGCTCAACTTCCCGAAGAGGCGAAGAGCCAATCGCAAGGTTAATATTTTGGAGATGCCAAGCGCAAGGTTATAGGAGAACGAGTAGTAGGTGCCGCGTCATTTATAAATAAAGTTTTTTTCTTCTGTGGCACGTACGCAATATGATAGGTTCATATGGAGAGAAAAGGAAACCGCTCCACTATATACATAGTCAGGACGGGCCAGCCTACACGGTTGCTTGCTGGGGTTGCTCTCTTCACACTCTCTCGCACAAAACGACTGTGGCCACATCTCTAACATCCTGTTGGATCACGTCCGCTTGGGGAAGGGGTGGATGCTTAGTGTAGATGCGGTGGCCGTCGCCGATGGCGAAAACCCACAGTCGGCACGTCCCGATCAGGGGTCCCCGCCGTTCTCTCTCACAAAGCTAGTGAGGTTGCCTTCGTCCCTTTCTCACTGCCGCGACGTGGGTAGTTGCCGCCTCCCGCTGCCCTCCTCAAGGTTGAGCTACGTCCCTCAGGTACAACTCCCTTTACAGCCGGCTTGCACCACTGCTCCAGCTGCCCACATCACTCCCTGTGGATATTTCTCTACTTCTTTGCCCCGCGCATACCTCTACTGGCTTCTACGTACTGTATTTGTGATGAGTTTATGTCTCATCAACTAGTCCCAGTAATCTTATTCTAATCACGCTTCTTCAATTTCTTTGCCACAGGGATGCTCATCTCGATTTTGGTGAAACTGCAAAAATGATCCGATGGTCAAGAGGTTGCAAACTTCATTTATTAGGAAGCTCGAACGTTGCTAGCAAATTGAAGCCTGGTCAGGGTTCACGGTTCAAGGGCTAGGGACTGCATGGATCATTTTTTTCTTTAGCTGCCTCTGTTCCAAAATAAGTGTCAACTTTAGTAGTAGTACAACTTTGTACTAAAGTTTGCACAAAGTTGAGACACTTATTTTGGAACGGAGGGAGTACATATTTGCTATGATCTGTCAATCATTGAGATGCAATAGCATGCATGTTAGTCTCCTTTGTATTTGATGAAATGTTGCAACGGGTAACCTTGGACGCAAGATACATGTAACAGAAGCTGGAAGCTTCATAGCATTGTACAAATTTATCTCGCTGATAAATTACAGTACGTACTATACTAGTACTTCCTCTGTTCCTAAATATAAGTCTTTATAGAGATTTCACCATGAACCACATGCGGATGTATATAGATGCATTTTAAGTGTAGATTCATTCATTTTGTTCCGTATGTAGTGGAATCTCTACAAAGACTTATCTACTAGTAATAGCTAGCCCCCACTACTAGGAATTCTCTATCCTCTCCTTGAGCCACATCATCAAAATTGATGTAGCCGTTAGATGAAGTAAATCAGTCCATAATAGCCGTCTGATCTAGACGTTGAGAGGCTCCGCACTAAGCCACATGCAAGCATGCAGAAATACTGTGGCACATGCATGTGAGTGGGTTTTAAATCACATCAACATGTCTGCATGCAAGCATGCACCGGTAGCATGCATGTAAGTGAGCTTTTAAGTCCCATTAACATGTCAAAAAGAAAAATATAATCCCATTATTGAGTAGGAGTTGGCTGATCTTTTTTCCTTACGTGGGATGATCTAAATGATGATGGGAGTTTATTTAGTTTGGCTACCACATTTGTCATGCGGATATAGAGTTTTTTTTAGTTCTATGAAATCGATAATTTTTCGCAGAGAGATATACCGCTGTTCTGCGGCAACGCGCGGGGACTCATCTAGTAATATTTAGGAACGTAGGGAGTACTATGTAAAGAGTTAGGTGTCGCACGGTGATAGTGTGAGGTGGGCCATGTAATCACTGAGCCTGCGTGTTTTCACTGCTCTTGCACGCCTCCGCTGTAAGAATGGAGAAAATTGTAATCTAGTAGTAGTACCTCCTTTCGCCGAAAGCGTGGGACATCTAGCAGTCCTACCACCTCAGTAATAAAGACCAATGAGCTGTCAAATCACATAGACCCAGCAGTAAGTTGGACGGACGAAGCAACCATCACTCTTGCGCCAGTGAGAGGTCGCGTCCGCTCTGCCCGGGCATGAATGCGGCACCGATTCTTTGGAGCGGCGCTGACCGTTTCGGGCGGGAAGTGCGCGCGGGCGATGGAGGGGCTTTGGGTGGGCCAGGCTGGTCAGGAGTGGGCGTGGCAGCTGTCCGCATGTCCCTACCGGACACGCCCGGAAACGAGAGGATGCACTGACTCTCGCGGCTAAAATCGTACACTACACAACATCTCTCTGTAGGAGTAGGGCAATCTGTCGCTCTCTCTAACACACACATGCTGTTAAACACACACACACACACACGCACACGCACGCACCTTGGTCCCGTTGCACCTTCTAACATGACTTATTACACCTAGACGGAGGGAGTAGTAAGTATACGAGATACGGTGGCACACTGACTTAAGTCGAATACAAGTGCCCATATTTGTGTGCATGTTATAATAAGGATTCACTTAAAATAGTACGTGAGCAAACAGAGGGACCAATTGGACAGTGTTCCCGAGCAGTAGCGAGATGTGTGAGGTAAGATACACCGCTGGTGCTTTTAATTTTTCTTATTAATTTGTTTGTTTCACCCTCTGACTGGTGGGACCCAACATACTACGTGGAGAGAGGTAAGGTGACTAAGGCTGCATTATTTCTGCACCACTGTGGATAGTCTTACCACCAAAGCCACATGACACGATTATGATTGAAATCCCAATGACTCCCACACACACAAAAAAACACGGCATGCTTGTCACACGAATGCAGGAATGTATAAAAGGTTATTTCCCTCTCGTTGAACATAACAGGAGGGTTGTGTAGCTGGTTAGCCTGTTCGCTCATCAAACTTGAGGTCTCGGGTTCAATAACTACACTTGAGCATAATTTGTGCCAGGAGGATTCTTTGACTGGTCAAAATGTTTTCTAGGGTTTGCACGCTTCACACTCTCTCTCCAGTATATATATACACACTGGAGCCTCAGCGCTTGTAGTTGCTCTCTTCACACTCTCTCGCTCTCTCCCGCTGGAGCCTTAGCCCTTGTAGTTGCTCTCTTCACACTCTCTCGCCCTCTCCAGATCTAAACAAGACTTCGTTGGCCTCTCTCTCCCCTCACAGCTGCTCAAGGAGCCGGCAGGATCCGTCCGCCGGGAAGGGAAGGAGGCTTAACGCTGTCGCCGTCGGCGAGGGACTACCGGCGCAGCTGTTCACTTTCCACCAAGCGGCGGCGCGGGAGGGCCTCCGACCCCTTCTTCTTCGCCGCCGTCCCGTCGCCCACCGAACCACGCCCCAAGAACCTTAAGGTATAATTTACTTACTCCACATGCATTGCTCTAGCTGCATGTATACCATGAATCTAGGACGTGATTCAAAGAGGAAAGGAGTGGGGGAAAGTAGTGGGAAAAGTTGTATATAGCATGAATCTAGGACGTGGTTCAAAGAGGAAATGAAGGGGGAAAGTTGTATAGCATGAATCTAGGACGTGGTTCAAAGAGGAAAGGAATGGGGGAAAGTTGTGGGGAAAGTTGTATCGCATAAATCTAGGACGTGGTTCAAAGAGGAAAGGAAGGGGCGAAAGTACTAGTTCAAAAAGGAAAGGAAGGGACAAGGCTGTAGAGTTTGAGCAGGACTAGATTTGCTGCGCTCACATAGGGAAAGGTGTCTAAAGATAACAAAACTGGGACCAACACAAATATGCTCCTTGGTTGTTTGTTCTTTGTTGCAACAGACTATGCATGACCACATTACATCGGTAGATGCACATGGTGCTGGTGCGTCCACTGTCCCATGCAACTCATTAGCTGTTGTTAATCTAAGGCCCCTATTTGTTAAAAACTCCCTAGTCCCTACCTGCTTGGTTCCAGGGACTAAACATGGACTAGAGGTTATTAAATGACATGCTAAAAGACCATGTTACCCCTAGTAATGAACTAATAGAGACAAGGTGCGATGCGTGGCAGGGGCAACTATTGGAAAAGTCCCAAAAAGAGTCCCTCGGGGTCTTCTTTCTTTAGTCCCAAATGCCCACTTTTAGTCCCTAAAAGTCCCTCCTGTTTGGTTTAGATGGGACTGACACGGAGTTTTTTTAGTCCCTACACCAAAATGTCCCTGTAAACAAATACCCTCTAATAATGCACTGGAAAATTGATGCAATGCCACAGTTAAAAGCAAATTACATGTTTAACGAATTTTATTGTTAATATAATCTCTATGTTAATATTAATCAATGCCACCGTTTGAGAAATGCTACTGTCTTGCTTTCTTTCCCATTTAGATAAGGTAGATGCTTCTTTTTGTTGGCTTCTGTGTCATCCACCGTTATTGACCACTAATTGTTTCCTTTGCACCTCTGTGTAAACAGGGTTATCTACTTCACCTCGTTGCCATTGTGACCTTTTGTTGCACTGCACAAAACACTTTTGTTTTAAGAGTGTTTTGTGTAGTTCAACCAAAATGTCACACCGACAACGTTGCTTGATTGGTTGATCTTAGTGGAACTGCAAAAGAGGAGATCTTACTTCCTATCCGTTAAGGCGAATTTGGTTCAGATCTTCTTCTTGTGAGTTGTTTGAATTCCACATCATGAGAGGTCAGTACTAGCCTTCTTTCACATGATTCTGCAGTGTGCTTTCATATGTTGTGCTACTTGTACGATAATGTTGCTTGATTTTAGTGAACTGCACAAATGGAGACAAGACTTCCAATCTGTATGTGCACCGTAATATACCATTGAGGTAAGATAAGGATATTTCACAACTGTTGGCCTGTATTTTGCCACTTCATCAGAAAATTAAGTTTAGTACTATACTTGTGCTCCCTAATTGACATGCCAAATCTTACATTGAAGGCGAAGCTTGTCTGTCATTGAACCAAGTGATGAAGGGGAAGAACAAGCGGAAGAAAAACAAAAATCAACTCCCGGTGCTGTAATGAAGCACTGGAACTGTGATCACACAAGTAATGATATAGTTTTGCATCTTAATTTATTGCTATGGCTGGAACGAGCAATTGTTTTGCCATTGATTTGATGCCACTCTTAATGTAATATGTAATTATCTCTACTTGTGCAAACAGGGATCTTCTTTGAAGATACCATATATTTTAGTGGAACTGCACAGAAGATGTTGGAAACATTAAACTAATCGAGGAGTATATAGTAAGCATGGCCACCACCGTAGATAGCAACAGATGGTTCCGGAGAAGTGCTTCATCTGTATGCTCTACACAATAAGCCTCCTGACAAAGGTTGGTACTCGCCCACTGATTTCATCCATATGATTGAGCTTTGTCATATCTATTGGTGTTGTGCTACTGTTTAGATACTGTCATGAAAAAGTGGTATTGTCCTTGAGAAGTGCTTCATTATGTTGTTTTAAATATTTCCTTTCCTTTTTTTCGAGCAAACAGGGATGCTAGCATTTAGTAGTCCTCTTGTCTTTGCACAACAGGATCATCTTCCTCCGACGAAGAATATGGAGTACGTGAAGTGACTAGTTCCGATTATGCCAGGATGAAGAAGCCCTGTCTATCTTCTCATCAGAAGGAGCAGTTGAAGGATGGTTACATTACTCCCCACAAGACCAAACTAACTTCAGCTCAGAAGGACCGACAAATCTCCATTTTTTTGCTGTGATGCGCGAGTACAATGTTGTTCTAGGATTCTTTCTGGTGAGTTCCATTTTTCTAAAAGTGTGCTCTACATGGACCATGTATGTGCCTGTTGAAACTGTTAGTTCATAGTACAGTTTGCTTTATACTAATCACTTTTTTGTATTTGTGCAAATAGGGGTGCTCAGCTTGATTTCAATGGGAACTGCACAAAATGTTCATGAATACATCGAATCATTCATTTCCACCACAAGAAAGGAGGTGCCGATAAGTTCAAGGCGTTGCAACATATAAGGGCGAAATCATACAAGCTACGCGCGAATTTGGTTGATTTTGGTGGAACTGCACAAAAATAACAGCTGGTTTATTTAGCACGAGGTGCCATGTCAATGTCCGAACTGATGGCAAACCCTGCCCATTCCACAATCATAGGCATTTGATATTTTGGAATGGGACAACCTTGTCAAATTTTGCTCATTGATTTTAGCAAGACATGCGTTTGATATTTTCGAATGGGACACCCTTTGTTGTCAGCAGCGTCGATCAATTTTTTCTTTATTCTTTAGTTGTGAAGTAAATATTGCCTCTGACATGTGAGTCGCGGAGATGCATAATCATCGATTGTTTTGAATGTTCTCTATGAATTGCCAGGCCTGTGTGTTTGATTGCAATGTACAGAAACGCTAAAAAGCTGCTCAAACTCTTTGTACTCCTTCTGTTCCTTTTTTACTTCGCACATTGTGAAAGTGCATCCTTTTTTGTATAAGATTGGTCAAAGTAGAGATACTTTGACTGCAGACAAAACTTGTATGCACGACTAGAAAGGACCGGAGGGAGTACATGTGAAACTGCTGCAAACGAGGTGATCACCCTGGGAATAATGCTAGTACATATTGTTTTGCATGTTCATCCAATGCCAGTGATACAGGAATTCAAACTAATCGAAATAAATTCATTCATACACGGTCGGATTTCATATAAACATGCCGGATTTCATTACATTTCATACATTCTTCAACTAAAAAGGGGTGCGCTGGAGGTATAATTAATTAACCAAAGCTACCCACCTGTGTCCCGCTGAGCCGAACAGAAGCTTCAGTGACTTAACTGCAGGTGCAGTTGCGTAACTGACATGTGGCCTATTGGGCCCACGTGTCAGTCAGCCAACTGCACCAGTAGTTAAGTAGAAGCAGCGTTCTTCTCCAGCGCAGCTCTCCGACTCCACGTTGCCGCCAAGAAGCTAACCGGCCGTCAATGGTCGACCCGCCTAGCTTGGCTTCAACCGGAGGGTAGCAGCGGTGGCCTTACTTGGACCCGAGCGGCGGTGACCTACCGTGTTCTACTCTTCCTCGTTTTCTGTGTGGCGTGGCCTCGTTCGCAGGGGGGCGGGGCCTCGGCGGAGCCGGCGATGTCCTCTGTCTCGTTGCCGGCGGGCGGCGCCTCAGCGGAGCGGTGGAAATCCTCCCCCATGTTGCCGGCAGGGTGGGGCCTCGGCTGAGCCGGCGATGTCCTCTGCCTCGTTGTTGGCGGGGCGGGGCCTCGGCGGAGCCGGTGGTGTCCTCTGCCTCGTTGTTGGCGCCGCGGGGCCTCGGCGGAGCAGGGCCTCGTCGACTCCAGCGGAGCGGGGACTCGTCGGAGCCGGCATTGTCCTCTGCCTCGTCCTCGGTCTCGCCAAACAGCGCCTCGCCCGCTTCATCGCCCTCTTTGCTAGCCTCTTTGTGGGCGGCCGCAGCCTCCGCCACCCACATGCGGTACCGCCAGCGCTCGAGGCGGCCCTTACGGGCGGAGCGGTACGAGTCGAGCAGCGCCTCCTGCTCCGCCTGCTCCGCGGCGATCTGCTCCTCCGCCTGCAGGTGCTCCTGGAGGAGATGGTGGTTGTAGGCGGCGTCGGCCTGCGCCTCCCGGAACTGCTCCTCACGCATCTGCCTCACCCTGTCCATATATTGGGCACGGGCCTCGCCGATGGTCATGGTGCAATGCACCGGCGAGGATGGCGCGGAGGAGGGGGTTGGCGCCGGATCGTCGACTACCATGTTCTCCATTGGGACGTCATTGTCCTCCGGCTGCCTGCCGGCCAGCCGGTCGGCAGCAATGGCTGCCATCTCCTTGTGGTCCATTGTCCGCCCTTCCCGAAGAGCGCTGGAGCGCGAGGAAGCCATGGTGGGCAGTAGTGGTGTGGACAGGAGAAAGGGAACGGATGCGGATGACTGCGGCTATGGCCGGCGCATCAGTTTATATAGCAATGGTGGGCGGGCGGAGGGACGGACGTGTGGCGCCAGAGTAGCCGCCTCGGCAACTGCGTATCATTAATGTGGGCGGCAGATGGACGGACGGACGACACTTGTGTCGTTTGAAGGCGGAGCAATCGCCTGCACCTGGAAGCGGGGCGGGCGGCGCTGACTGTTTCGGGCGGAAAGCGCGCACGGGCGAGGAGATGACTTTACTTGGAGAGGATGACAATTCGGACCCACCAGGTCCATAGCCTCACATACGCAAGTGCCTCCTTATTATATATATATATAAAACTATAATTTATTTTGCTTCCTCCTGGTTTCCTGACATCACGGTCCCACACCATTGTCAACCTATGTAGTAGTCAATAAACGAGAGAATTGCACAAGAAGCGGCCGACAGCTGGGACCAAGCAGCTCGAGCAGTATTTGTGTTTTTGAGGTGTGAGCACTGTAGAGTTTTTCGATGTTTAGCCCAGATATTAATTTTTCTCCTCTGAACAACAACGAAAACATCGCTGCAGGTATTAACTAGGCGGGCTGTGGCCCGTCTAGCCCAAGCCAGATATCCAGCCCAGATATTAATTTTTTTCAAGCTGAAAATGGCTAGCCCAGCTATACTTTTTTTAGGAATACCCAGGCAAGGTCAAATTGTTATTCTCCGCCCCGCTGGGCTGCAAATCTTTCCTAGGAGGGATGCATTAGGCTTAACAAGAAAATGGGCTTTAAGATATAATAAATGGGATGTAATTATAATAACTGGGCAGTAACTATAAAAGAATGCACCAAACACGTGATTACTTTATAAAATATTATTTTTGGATATTGAAAATTTTAATTTCATTAATTGTTGCGAGCGCAATGTTTTGTTGGATTTTTACGTAATATAAATTTATATTGAAATTGTGTTTAATCTGACTAGAAATTTCAGGATAAAAATATTTCGGATCCCATGAAAATGTGGGAAATTTTATTGAATTCTGTTTTGAACGGTTGGTTGAAATGGGCTGTACTTTTAACAAACTATAAATGGGCTGTAGTAAATTCCATTAGAATTCAAAAATGGGCGACACATTCTTACAAATCTCAAATGGGCTATAAGTTCTCTGCCACACACTTCTGGTCTTACTAAGTTGACGCGTCCCCTAAAAAAACAGAGTTGACACGTATGCAAGGCTTTGTCAACTTATAGTCAACACACGGTTCTAACAGCAGTGGCCGTTGGATGTCCATCCAACGGATGCCGTGCTTCTTCTTCAATCTCGGATATTCTAGCTTCACCCGCCCAAAAAATGATTCCTCCCCCTGACATCTGGGGCGCACCGTTTCGGAAGCTGACCTGTGGGCCTACTAAGTTGACGTACCAAGGGCTTTGTCAACTTAGTCAATATAAACGATTCTAGCTGCAGTGACCGTACGATGTCCATCCAACGGCCGTCGTGCTTCTTCAACCTCTGGTCTTCTTGCTCCAGCCGCCCAAAGCAGCGCCGGTCGTGCCGCCTGCTCCTGCCTCCCGTGGCCGGCTGTGCTGCCGCGGAGGCCTCACCGCCCCCTACCACTCCCACCGCTAGCTAGGCCATCCCTCCACTCACCCACACCCCCTGTTATTCTGTGGCGACGGCAGCGCAGCCGAACCAGTGAACCCTCGTACTCCTCTCCGCGTGTGTATCCACTGCCGCGTATTCCCCGGCTCCGCGTTGTCCCCTTCCTAGGCCTCGCCGTCGTCCACCGCGCTGGTGCTCTCGGCGCGGCGTGGTCAACGTGGTCAAGGAACGACTTCCATCGGACATGGACTGTACGTGGAGAGGCTGACAGCTGGGTCCACGGCAGCCGCAAGGAAGTGCCTCCTTATTACGCGCAAAATAATTATTCCTCCACCTGACAGCGGGGACCCACCGGACGGGCCACCGTATTTCACGAAAAAATGATTCGCCCCCTGACTACTGGGACCCACGAGCTACATCTTCGCACGCAAGGAAGTGCGTCCGAAAAAAAACGATTCGCTCCCCTGACTGCTGGGACCCACCAGCTACATCTTCGCACGCAAGGAAGTGCGTCCGAAAAAAAAACGATTCGCCCCCCGACTGCTGGGACCCACCAGCTACACCTTCGCACGCAAGGAAGTGCGTCCGGGCAAAAAAAAACGATTCACCCCCCTGACTGCTGGGACTCAGCAGCTACACCTTCGCATGCAAGGAAGTGCGTCCGGGCAAAAAAAACCAAAACGATTCGCTCCCCTGACTGCTGGGACCCACCAACTACATCTTCGCAGGCAAGGAAGTGCCTGACAGTCGGGACCCACCTGGTCGAAGCGTATGTATCATTGTCATTCTGGTCGCGAACGTGTACGTACATACTGGTCGATGTAGAGGCGCGCACGTGTCGTAGTAGAGGCACGCACGTAGCATGTACACGTACGTACAGCGGCCAGGGTGCAAGAAAGAAAATACGGCCACGTATGTGTACATACGGGCAGGGTCTCGAACGCCTACTCGCGCATACGTACGGCCAGGGATCGTGTACATGGCTGGGTCGGAACGGAGAAACAGCGTCGTCGTCGTGTTCATGGGGAGGCAACGGAATGCGTCGTGTTCATGGGGAGGCAACGGAATGCGTCGTGTTCATGGGGAGGCAACGGAATGCGTCGTGTTCATCGGGAGGCAACGGAATGCGTCGTGTTCATCGGGAGGCAACGGAACGCATGGGAGCCAACCGGCTGGGTCGGAACGGAATGTGTGGTCGTGTTCATCGGGAGGGCTTGGACGGAACAGGTGATGGAAACGAGGCCTGGCGTACCGCAGAACGAAGGAAACGACCTCCTACGTTCGGAACAGGGTCCTGTTGATCGGGAGGGGTGTGGCGTACCGCAAAACGGAGGAAACGGACCTCCTACGGTCGAAACGGGGGTCCTGTTGATCGGGAGGGGTGTGGCGTACCACAAAACGGACGAAACGGCCCTCCTACGGTTGAAACAGGGGTCCTGTTGATCGGGAGGGGTGTGGCATACTGCAAAACGGACAAAACAGACCTCCTACGGTCGAAACGGGGGTCCTGTTGATCGGGAGGGGTGTGGCATACCACAAAAACGGACGAAACGGACCTCCTACGGTCGAAACGGGGGTCCTGTTCATCGGAGGGGTGTGGCGTACTGCAAAACAGGACTCCACGGGATACTGTTCATCTCCACCGTCGACCTCCTCCAGCCTCCACGGGCTCCTGTTCATCCAGCCTCCACGGCGCGCTACTCCACCGGCTACTGTTCAACCACCCCTCCACGGGCACCCCTCCACCGTCTACTGTTCATCCAGCCCTCCACACCACGGGGTCCTGTTCAACCACCCCTCCACCGTCTACTGTTCATCCAGCCCTCCACCACACCACGGGGTCCTGTTCATCCAGAGGCAACGCCACCGCTCACTATTCATCCAACCCCCCCGCAACGCTCACTGTTCATCCAATCGATCGGCTTCAGTTAGCAGCAGTAGCGAAGGAATCGCTCGATCGGGTTCAGTTAACAGCCATCGATCGATCGCTCAGGTTCAGTAACGCGTAGCCTGCAGTGCAATTGCTCGGGTTCAGTTAGAGCCCAACGCCTCGCTCGGGTTCAGTTAGAGCCAACGCCTCGCACACACGCGCGTACGTGTACAAGAGAAACGCGCATCGCTCGGCCCCCGACCTCCCACCGTAACCGGGAACTCCCCGAAATTTTCCTCCCCCTCGCTTCTACCATGGTTTTTTCCGTCATGGACGGCCCAAAGAATGTCATGCAGCTGCGTCTCCGGCCCGCCCAGGATGAAAAGCCCATTTTCTGTCATGATCTTTTGTCATAGAAGTAGGAGCCCACCACATCTATGATGATACCAGGTTTTGTCACAATTATCATCATAGAAGTGTCATATGTAGACAGAAAAAAAATTCGTTCGGCCCAAAATGTCACGGATGTGTCTTTTTTTGTAGTGCAAAGAGGCTTGCAATGATGGAAGGGTGAGAGTGCGTATAATCCATGGACTCAACATTAGTAATAAAGAACTCACACACTTATTGCAAAAATCTATTAGTCATCGAAACAAAGTACTACGCGCATGCTCCTAGGGAGATAGATTGGTAGGAAAAGACCATCGCTCGTCCCTGACCGCCACTCATAAGGAAGACAATCAATAAATACCTCATGCTCCAACTTTGTTACATAATGGTTCACCATACATGCATGCTACGGGAATCACAAACTTCAACACAAGTATTTCTACAATCCACAACTACCCACTAGCATGACTCTAATATCACCATCTTTATATCGCAAAACTATTGCAAGGAATCAAACATATCATATTCAGTGATCTACAAGTTTTATGTAGGATTTTACGACTAACCATGTGAATGACCAATTCCTGCCATCTCTCTAAATAGATATAAGTGAAGCAAGAGAGTTTAATTCTTTCTACAAAAGATATGCCCACACTCTAACAAATATAAGTGAAGCAAAAGAGCATTCTACAAATGGCGGTTTTCTATGTGTAGGGAAACAGGCAATCCATACTTCAAATGATATAAGTGAAGCACATGAAGCATTCTATAAAGCCATACTCAAAAAAAATATAAGTGAAGTGCAAAGAGCATTCTATAAATCAACCAAGGACTATCTCATACCAGCTTGGTGCATCAAAGAAAATTAAAAACTAAATGCAAAAGACGCTCCAAGATTTGCACATATCACATGAACGAAACTAAACCGAAAACATACCGATACTTGTTGAAGAAAGATGGGATGCCTTCCGGGGCATCCCCAAGCTTAGACGCTTGAGTCTCCTTGAATATTTACTTGGGGTGCCTTGGGAATCCCCAAGCTTTAGCTCTTGCCTCTCCTCCTTCTCCTCATATCGAGACCTCCTCGATCTTTGATCACTTCATCCACACAAAACTCAACAGAAAGCTCGGTAAGATCCGTTAGTATAATAAAGCAAATCACTACTCTAAGTACTGTTGCAAACCAATTCATTTTTTTGCACTGTAGCTACTGTAATATAACTTTTCCATGGCTTAATCCACTGATAGAAATCGATAGTTTCATCAAAACAAGCAAACTATGCATCAAAAACAGAATCTGTCTTAAACAGGACAGTCTGTAGTAATCTGAACATTCACCATACTTTTGGTACTCCAAAAATTCTGAAGCAATTAGGAAAAATAAAAAATTTGTATAGAAAGACAGTGCAAAAATTTTCAGAACCGTTTGACGTTCCAGTAAAAAATGCAAAACTGCGCACTACAGCCAAAGTTTCTGTTTTGCACCGCACAAACCAACAAGCAATGTAAACATCCTAAAGGCAAATCTTGGCACATTATTTTTATAATACAATGGAATTGTACAAGGGGATAATTATTTTTGTTGAAAAGTTTCTGTAATCAAGATTCACAAAGTTTCCGTGAGCATGAACAAAGTTCAAGGAGTTCCCCCACTTCAACAATGCTTGTCTCTCTCGCTTTGACTTTCCTTTTTGAAAAGTTTTGGGTTCCCCTCTTTATTTTTTTGTTTTTAAACTTTATAAAAGCACTCAACAGAAATAAATGACTCTCTAAAACTTCCGGGTTGTCTCCCTGGCAGCGCTTTCTTTAAAGCCATTAAGCTAGGCATAGAGTGCTCAAGTAATGGATCCACCCGGATCCCAAGGTATATCAAAGCCAATTTTAATTAACAATGATTTGTGATTTAGTAGTGAGCACAAAGTAACATATATCATGCAACAATGAATTCTAACTCTCTTCCTATGCATCAGCATGTCATAAGAGAACACTTCATGCACACATAGTAAAGGCCAATGCATAGTGTAAGCAGTTTCTTGCAATTTTATCATATTGGAAACATGGAGAGGTGGAGATGTAGTTCCTCTCTCATAATAATTGCAGGTAGGAGAAGCAAGCCCATGCATATTATATTCATCAAAATCATCATGTGCAACGGTAAAAGGCAACCCATCAATATAATCCTTAATAAGGGCAAACTTCTCTGATATAGTGTAGTCGGGAGAATTCAAAAAGATAATAGGACTATCATGCGTGGGTCCAATAGCAACAATTTCATGTTTAACATATGGGACTATAGCAAGTTCATCTCCATAAGCATAATTCATATTGGCATCTTGGCCACAAGCATAGCAAGCATCATCAAAAAGGGATATTTCAAAAAAAATCAATGGGATCATAACAATCATCATAGCAATCATCCTTCGGTAAGCACGAAGGGAAATTAAACCATGTATGGGATAAAGAGTTACTCTCATTAGATGGTGGGAACGGGTGATCAATCCGCTCTTCCTCCTTTTGTTCTTCGCTCTCCTCCTCATCTTTTTCATCCAATGAGCTCACAATGTCATTAATTTCTTCTCCCATAGACTCCTGCAAAACATTAGTCTCTTCTTGGACAGCGGAGGAGTCCTCATATATAGTTTAACATAGGAATTAGAAGCATAATTATCATAACAATATTTAAGTATGGCAAAATTTTCATATTTGTAAAGAGTAGCATCATACGTTTCAATGAAAGAAGCAATTTCATAAGCACCCTTAAAAGCAACAAATTCTTCAATTTGTTGAACATCATAGTAATTATAAACACCCTTAGCATACGAAGATACGCTTCCATTATCACTAAACTCACATTGGTAGGGAAGATGTTTCTTAGTAGGGATCGAAGATGATCCAAGTAAAAAGCTTCAGGAGCGTGATAGATTTTGAGTGGTTCTTCAACCATTGGTGTAGTAGGTACAACTAATTTTTTTTGGTATTTTGCGTTTCCTACCCATAACTAAAGATAGAAAACAAGAGCACAAAATAAAAACTACTTAGTGATAAAGCAAACAAGCACACACGAGAATATTCACCCCACGCTATAACTCCCCGGCAACGGCGCCAGAAAAAGGTCTTGATAACCCACAAGTATAGGGGATCAATTGTAGCCTCTTTCGATAGTAAGAGTGTCGAACCCAACGAGGAGCTAAAGGTAGAACACATATTCTGTCGGAGTAATTGGCCACGGATACCCCGAAGACGGCGAGACAATAATTCAAGACATCGGGGCTAGCAAAGCCCCTCAGTCCGACTGCCCGGCCGCTCCTGCCGACTCCTCGTCTGACTGCTCATCCGGCCGGCTGCCGACTGCTGACTGCGCCGACCAGCCGGCTGCCGACTACGCCAACCAGCCGGTTGCCGACTGCAGCCCGACCCGACATCGACAAGACCCCGACGTGGCGGCCATACCGCAGACGAGACGGCTATACCTCGATGCCATCATGTATAGTGTCACTTGTCCCCTGGCACTATTTATGAAGTGACCCAGGGGAGAAGCATGACACCCCACCATACCCCCTTGCTTCCATGCCAGCACATAGCTTATATGCTAAGCTAGCCATGCCTATATAAGGCACACATCCATCCATCCATCCACACACACGTAGGAGCACCACACTCCCACGACCACACATGGCCAAGCTCATGTGCCACACTAGCTAGTTAGCTTCTTGCTACTACTTCATCTGGATACAGCTCCAGGAGCAACTCTGTACCAGATATACTACAGATACTCAGACATGCAGGAGTAGGGGTATTATCTCTCCGGAGAGCCCCGAACCTGGGTAAACTAGCGCGTGCTACTCGCATACCCGCTCCCGGGCCTATCAGCAGCAGTCTTACCCTCACAGTAAGCCCTTGTCGCATCTGTCGCCTCACACCTCCCCCGTGAGAATACCACGACATATTCCCTCCAGTTCTATCGACCACCGATACAACTCTACGCACGCTTGACGTTCGCTTTACCTAGAACAAGTATGAAACTAGAAGTACTTTGTAGGTGTTGTTGGATAGGTTTGCAAGAATATAAAGAGCACGTAAATAAAAACTAGGGGATGTTTTACGTAAAGAAGCAATAAAGTTAGTATAGAGAGTGTGGAAAAGTGGTGGTAGGAGTTGCAAAATTGTCCCTAAGCAATTGACTACTTTACTAGATCGATAGCAAGTTTTATGTGGGAGAGGCCACTGCTAGCATGTCATCCCTGACTTGGAATTCTATGCACTTATGGTTGGAACTATTAGCAAGCATCCGCAACTACTAACGTTTATTAAGGTAAAACCCAACCATAGCATTAAGATATATTGGTCCCCCTTCAATCCCGTATGCATCAATTTCTATGCTAGGTTGAAGCTTCTGTCACTCTTGCCCTCCAATACATAGTCCTATCAACATACAACTAACCCTATGGTGTGATCCACGCGCGTGCTCATATGATGGGCACCAAAGGACAGCAACATAACCACAAGCAAATTAAACCAATCATAGCAATTCACCAATTACCGGTAGGATAACAAAAATCTACTCAGACATCATAGGATGGCAACACATCATTGGGTAATAATATGAAGCATAAAGCACCATGTTCAAGTAGAGGGTACAACGGGTTGCGGGAGAGTGGACCGCTGTAGATAGATGGGGGAAGGTGATGAAGATGTTGGTGAAGATGACGGAGGTGTTGGTCTAGATTGCGGTGACGATGATGGCCCCGGCGGCGTTCCGGCGCCACCGGAAGAGAGGGGGAGAGGGCCCCCCTTCTTCTTCTTATTCCTTCACCTTCTCCCTAGATGGGAGAAGGGTTTCCCCTCTGGTCCTTGGCTTCCATGGCATGGGAGGGGCGAGAGCCCCTCCGAGATTGGACCTGTCTCTCTGTCTCTCTCTGTTTCTGCACTCCTGATTCTGCCCTTTCACCGTTTCTTATATTCCCGGAGATCCGTAACTCCGATTGGGCTGAAATTTGGATACGATTTTTATCCGGATATTGGCTTTCTTGCAGCGAAAGAAGGGCACCAACCGCCTTACGGGGTGGCCACGAGGGTCAGGGGCGTGCCCACCCCGCTGGGGCGCGCCCCTGCCTCGTGGCTCCCTCGGGCATTGTCTCGCATTGATTCTTCTTCCCAAAAATCACATATATTCCAAAAAAATCTCCGTCAGTTTTTATACTGTTTGGACTCCGTTTGATATGGATTTTCTGCGAAACAAAAACATGCAACAAACAGGAACTGGCACTGGGCACTGGATCAATATGTTAGTCCCAAAATTAGTATAAAAAGTTGCCAATAGTATATGAAAGTTGTATAATTTTGGCATGGAACAATCAAAAATTATGGATACGACGGAGATGTATCACCGGTTCTTTATTCTTCTATAATAGGGGATGATATTTAAACCACTTCTCTTTAGGGAGATCAACATGAGTAGCAAAAGATTCACAGAAAGAGGCTACTATCTCAGAATCAAGTCCATATTTAGTGCTAAACTTTTGAAAAGCATCGGTATTCATAAAAGATTTAACACAATCAAACTTAAGCTTAATACCCGACCCTTTACCTTCGTCAAGTTCCCAATCTTCAGAGTTGTGTTTAATTCTTTCCAAGAGGTCCCACCTAAATTTAATAGTCTTCTTCATAAAAGAACTGGCACAAGAAGTATCAAGCATGGAATTGATCATTACGAGAAGGCCGAGCATAGAAGTTCTGAATGATAATTTCTCTCGAGTGCTCATGATTGGGGCATGCATATAACATTGACTTAAGCCTCCCCCAAGCTAGAGCGATACTTTCTCCTTCACGAGGCCAAAAAATATATATATAAATCCGATCACGATGAACTAGATGCATATGATAATTTTTTTGATGGAATTCCAATTTCAACCGATTCCAATTCCAAGATCCAATATCATCGCATAGCCTATACCATGTCAATTACTTTCCCTTCAATGATAAAGGGAACACCTTCTTCTTAGCTTCATCCCCGGGTAAACCTGCAAGCTTAAACAATCCACAAATTTCATCCACATATATCAAGTGCATATCAGGATGTTCGTTCCATCTCCTGCATAAGGATTAGCTAGCAGTTGTTCTATCATACCCGAAGGAATTTCATATTCAGTATTTTCAGTAGGTGCAGTGGGTTGAGGGGCAACTAATTGTGGTTCCGACCGAGGTGAAGATACCCCAAACAAACCCCTCAAAGGATTGTTCTCCATAGTAACAAGTGACAATAAATTTCAGCACGTAGTAACAATTTTTTCCTTACCAATTTCCACTTACCAAGAGCGCTTCACTCCCCGGCAAAGGCGCCAGAAAAGATCCTTGATGACCCTCAAGTATAGGGGATCAATCGTAGTCCTTTCGATAAGTAAGAGTGTCGAACCCAACGAGGAGCAAAAGGAAATGACAAGTGGTTTTCTGCAAGGTAATGTCTGCAGGTGCTGAAATTGGAAGTAACAGATAATTTGGTAGCAGGATAATTTGTAACAAGCACGTAATGGTAACGAAAAATAATATGAAGCAAGATAGCCCAATCCTTTTGTGGCAAAGGACAGGCCAAAATGGTTTCTTATAATAAGCAAAGTGTTCTTGAGGGCACACAGGAATTTCATCTAGTCACTTTCACCATGCTGGCTTGATTTGTGTTCACTACTTTGATACTTTCATATGTGGGTGGATCGGTGCTTAGGTGATGTTCTTACTTGAACAAACCTCCTACTTATGATTAACCCTCTCGCAAGCATCCGCAACTACGAGAAAAGTATTAAGATAAAATCTAACCATAGCATTAAACTTTTGGATCAAAATCGGTCCCTGACGAAGTAGCGCATAAACTAGGGTTTAAGCTTCTGTCACTCTAGCAACCCATCATCTAATAACTACTCCACAATGCATTCCCTTAGGCCCACATATGGTGAAGTGTCATGTCGTCGACGTTCACATGACACCACTAAGGGAATCACAACATACATATTATCAAAATATCGAACACATATCAAGTTCACATGATTACTTGCAACATGATTTCTCCTGTGACATCAAGAACAAAAGTAACTACTCACAAGTGATAAACATGTTCATGATCAGAGGGGTATTGAATAGAATAATGGATCTGAACATATAATCTTCCACCAAATAAACCATATAGTGATCAACTACAAGATGTAATCAACACTACCAGTCACCCATAGGTACCAATCTGAGGTTCCGGTACAAAGATTGAACACAAGAGATAAACTAGGGTTTGAGAGGAGATGGTGCTGGTGAAGATGTTGATGAAGATTGGCCTCGCGAAGATGAGAGGGTTGTTGGTGATGACGATGATGATGATTTCCCCCTCCGGGAGGGAAGTTCCCTCGGCGGAATCGCTCCACCGGAGGGCAAAAGTGCTCCTGCCCAAGTTCCGCCTCGAGATGGCGGCGCTCCGTCCCGAAAGTCCTCTCCTTATTTTTCTAGGTCAAAGTGACTTATATACCAGAAGATGGGCACCGGAGGTGGGCCGAGGAGGGCACAACCCACCAGGGCACGCCTGGGCTCCCTGGCGCACCCAGGTGGGTTGTGCCCACCTGGTGGGCCCCCTCTGGTAGTTATTCACTCCAATAATTTTATTTATTCCATAAAAATTCCTCATGAAGTTTCAACTCATTTGGAGTTGTGCAGAATAAGTAGCCTGACATAGCTTTTTCAGGTCCAAATTTCCAGCTGCCGGAATTCTCCCTCTTTGTGTGAACCTTGCATATTATGAGAGAAAAGGCATTATAATTACTCCAAAAAGCATTATTATGCATAAAAACATTATAAATAATAGTAGGTAAACATGATGCAAAATGGATGTATCATGGGTATGCTTTGTCCTTCACCTTGTGGGTGGCCTCGATTTCCCATCCATTCTTTTCTCCGTAGTCTGTGTTTCCTCTACGTCCTCCAACTCCACCACCTCACTCTCAATTCCATCTTCCACATTATGTGCTATGTCACGCTTTGTGAAGAGTTTCTTTGTTGCGAGCCACACCTCGGGCTTTGGCGAGAAAATCTAATATAACCTTAATTCCTAAATCCTTAGACTAATAAGATAAATTAAACAACATACTAGGTGGTATGAAGGATGACAAGAAACTTACTCCACGCCTCCTAATGAGGACGCCAAGTGGTGTCCGCCATCTGGATCAGAGTGAATATATCCCGCCATTGCCCTCGCCGTGGAACGTCGGCGAGATCTGAACCTCCTACAATGTTGGCCGCGACAACTGTTGCATCAGGAAACTTGTGTTGTCGAGCCACTTGTCCACCTTAGAGTGCCCACCGCCCTCACCTCTGGTGCCGCCTACGCCCACCGACTCATCTCCGTGGATGAGCTTCTCCGCCGCCATCGCTGGTGCTAGGTCTGAGAGAGCGTGGAGGAGCGAGTGACCAACAGAGAGAGAAAGGGGAACAACCGAGCGACTTGGTTCCGACCGCACCGGTCTAGTGACGGTTGTTAACGGACACGTCGTCTCGCTCCATAATTTTGGTAGTTATCAATGACAAATAAAATTCTTGTAGGTTTTTGGAACCCTAACCCAAAAAATGATTGCTTTATGCTATTTATTTCGAGGCATGATATCACCATGCAACACTTATATATTTTGTGGGAGGCGAGTGACGAGCTTTTGGCCACAACCCGTCACTGATACGTCTCAAGCGTATCTATAATTTTTGATTGTTCCATGCTGTTATGTTATCATTCATGGATGTTTTATATTCATTTTATAGTAACTTTACATCATTTGTTTGGGACTAACCTATTGACATAGTGCCCAGTGCCAATTGTTGCTTTTTGCTTGTTTTTTACTTCCCAGAATATCAGTACCAAACGGAGTCCAAACGCAGTGAAACTTTTTGGAGATTTTTTCTGGACCAGAAGACACCTTGCGGGCCAAGAAAGTACCAGAGGGGAGGCCCGTGGGTGCACAACCCACCAGGGCATGCCTAGGGGGATTGTGCCCCCACGTAGCCCCTGCATCTCCTTTTCGCCCTATAAATTCCTGAATATTCCAGAACCCTAGAGGAGTCGACGAAACACAATTCCAGCCGCCACAAGTACCAGAACCACGAGATCCAATCTAACACCATCACGAAGGGGTTCATCATCCTCATTGGTGCCTCTCTGATGATGCGTAAGTAGTCCACCATAGACCTAAGGGTCCGTAGGCAGTAGATAGATGGCTTTCTCTCTCTCTTTTGATTCTCAATACAATGGTCTCTTGGAGATCTATTTGATGTAACTCTTTTTGCGGTGTGTTTGTTGGGATCCGATGAACTTTGAGGTTATGATCAGATCGATATCCATGAATATTATTTGAGTCTTCTTTGATCTCTTATATGCGTGATTATTTATAGCCTCGTTTTTTCTTCTTCGAATCTTTGGTTTAGTTAGGCCAAATAGATCAATTTTTCTTGCCATGGGAAGAGGTGCTTTGTGATGGGTTCGATCTTGCGGTGTTCTTTCCCAGTGACAGAAGGGGGAGCAAGACACACATGTATCATTGCTATCAAGGATAACAAGATGGGGGCTATTCCTACATGGTTAGATCTCGTCTACATCATGTCATCATTCTTATTGCATTACTCCGTTTCTCCATGAACTTAATACCCTAGATGCATGCTGGATAGCGGTCGATGTGTGGAGTAATACTAGTAGATGCAGGCAGGAGTCGGCCTACTAATCTTGGACGTGATGCTTATATATTGATAATTGCCTTGGATATCATCGTAATTATTCGATCTTCTATCAATTTCCCAACAGTAATTTGTTTACCCATCGTGTGCTATTTCTCGAGATAAGCCACTAGTGAAATCTATCGCCCCCGGGACTATTCTTTATCATATTTGCTTTGAGATCTATTTTTATTCGCTTTTATTTTCAGATCTATTATTACAAAAACCCAAATATACCTTGCTGCATTTTTTATTACTTATTTTAATTCATGTTTTATCGTGAGCTATTTATCCAATCTACCACAAATTTATCTGTATTTTTACCGTGGAGGGATTGACAACCCCTCTTACGCGTCGGGTTGCAAGTATTTGTTCTTTGTGTGCAGGTACCGTTTACATAGTGTTGCTTGGTTCTCCTACTAGATTGATAACCTTAGTTTCATAACTGAGGGAAATACCTACAGTAGTTGTACTGCATCTCCCTTCCTCTTTGGGGAAATATCGGCGCGGTTTTGTCGGCGTCCTGGGAACGGGCGTCCCCAGACTTGCCTGCCTACGGCCCACGACGTGGCTAAGCCAGCAGGCCGTACGACCCATCTTCATCAACAAGGCATCCAAGACCCTCATGAGGTGGACGACGCAAGACCTCCTCCGGAGCGGCCTAGTCAGGTAGGCTCACGAGGAGCGGAGATATCAAAGCGGGGCAAACCTCACGAGGCTCTCGTGACGTGAGCCATGACGATCGACACCAGGCGGGCGCTAGCGCGCGCAGCGTCCTTGTTTCCTCTTTGGTGCTAAGGAGGCCAGCGCAGGCGAGGAGTACCGAGGCCTCAGGCAAAGGTTGCTATATCGGTGCAACGAGACCAAGACCAGGAGGACGGCAAGACGGAGGTCATCATTGAGCCCAAGACGGCGTCACCACCAGAGCCTTTCGCAGGCGAAGACCACTTTTGTCAGGATAGCTTGTACTAGCTGTCCCTCTTCAAATTTTCCCGCCATTGTTGGCTCCCTTCCCGCTCAATATTTGGGAAGAGGACCAGGGCCTATATGAGTAGAGCTAGCCACCATCGTAGGGGCATCGAGCAGTTCATCCAGCTCTCACCCGCTAAGTCACCAAGCACAAGAACACCTCAACCTCAGGAGGCTGTTCTTCCCTCTGTACTGTTCATCATCAGCCCAAGAGGCAATCCACCACCACCACACTGGAGTATGGTATTACACCACAACGGTGGCCCGAACCAGTATAAATCCCGTGTCTCTTTGTGTTGTGAGTTCGTCGAGTTCGTCCGCGAGATCTTAGCGAGCCAGGGCCTAGATCGGTAGGAGGGAAAGAATTCGCGCGCACCCCAGTGTTTGAACCTTAAGGGTTTGCCAGAACCCCACATCCGACATTTGGCGTGCCAGGTAGGGGTGCGCCGTAGCTTCCCTTCCATCAGTTCGTCGCTCCGTCGTCTCCATGGCGGACGATCGCCGTGCTCGAGCTGAGCGTCGGGCTGCCCTCACCACCCGCGTTGCTCAGACGGCCCCCGTCGGCGGGCCACCTCGTCGTTCTCCGTCTCCCGCCGCCAACGCTGCCACCGGCCCGGCGGGGAACGAGAAGCAGGCGTCCTCGCTGCATCCGTCGGTACGGCAGGACGGCCGTACCGCCACTCCATCACTAACCTCGGTCGGTTCTTCGTCTCACGCTCGCGGCACTCCCATGGAGGCGCGGGCCGCGCTCCTCGCCGCGAACGAACTCCTGCGCTACTGCCCCGTCGACGACCTCTATGAGGAGTGGCTCGACCGCGTCGCCAAGCTCGTCCGCACCGCAGGGGGCTCCCCGGCGCCGTCCCTCTCTCTACCTCCCCCTCAACCAGCCACGGGCGATGAGACTCATGGCGCGCCTCCACCACCTCTGCGCCAAGACGGTGCCTTGGCACCGAGGCGCGCGGCCCCGCGGCGTGATCCGCCACGCCCGGTGCCCGCGCGTGAAGAGAGAAGCTGCCAAGAAATCCCTCGGCCGTGAGAAGCTGCACCTGCACTCCCCGCGCCGCCTCGTCAAGACCGCGCGCTGCCCGCAGCGGCGCCGCGCAGACCTCATCAAGACCAAGCTCCACCTCCGAAGCGGGTCCCAGCAACCACGGCCGGCTGCCGCACCCTCACCCCCGAGCTGCGTAGCGTCGCCTGTCTAGGCAAGTTCAAGCCGGACCTGCCTCCTCGCTACAATGGCACCGCCCACCCCGCGGAATTTCTACAGCTCTATGAGCTGAGCATCGAAGCAGCCAACGGCGATGAGGAAGTCATGGCGAACTGGTTTCCCATGGCTCTCAAGGATGGAGCCTGCTCCTGGCTCCTGAACCTGCAGCATGGCTCTATCTCCTCCTGGGATGAGATGCGCGACCGCTTCGTCGCCAACTTCCAGGGCACTCGCGACTGCCCGCCGGCCGCGGGTGAGCTGCGCCGCATCAAGCAACAACCAGGAGAGACCCTCCAGAAGTACATCCAGCGCTTCAACAACACCCGCCTCAAGATCCCCAAAGTCACGGACGAGGCCATCATCTCCGCGTTCTCTGACGGCGTCCGCGATGTCAAAATGAAGGAAGAGCTCGCTATCCACGAGGAGCTCTGCACATCTCAGGAGCTGTTCAACCTGGCGACCAAGTGCGCAAGAGCTGAGGAAGGGCGCCTCTCTCTCCTTGAGCTACCAGCCGAGGGCGCAGAGGAGAAGAAAGCCAAGGCCAAGGACATGAAGCGCAAGGAGGCAGCGGTGCTAGCAGCGGAGCCCGACACCAAGCGGGGCAGAGATCAGCCCGAGTCATCCAAGAACAGCCGACCGTTCTGCGCTTTCCACAACCTGAACACCCACAACACCAGCGACTGTCAAGAGCTCAGAGCCATACGAGAAGGACGCTTCGGTCGACGCCCCGAGCGCAGCGACCGGGGCTATGGCCGTGGACGAGGACGTGGAGGCGGACGCTGGGACGAATGTGGCCCGCACCAGGAATGCCGCGATAGGCCTCGTGAGGACCGCTGGCAGGACCATCCTCGCGAGGGCGCCTGGAGGGATCAGCCTCATGAGGATCGCCCTCAAGGAAACGCCGGTCTCCCCCCGCTGCCGCCGCTAAGAAGGAACGACGATCACCATCAGGACGAGGGGGCTGGGGGCTTCCAGGAGCCGCGTGCAATCGCCTGCATCTTGGGCGGTGCCCAAGCAGTTTGCTCGCGAGGTGAACGCGGTGCTCCCCAAGCTCGAGGCCACGCGCCCGCTCAAGTGGTCCCAATGCGCCATCACTTTCAACTCGACAGATCAGCTCAAGTGCGCGGCCACCGCCGGTGCCCTCCCGATGTTGTGCTCCCCAGCCATCAGCAATGTGCAGGTTACCAAGACCCTCATCGACGGCGGCGCAGGGCTCAACGTCCTCTCCGTCGACACGTTCGACAACCTCCAAGTGCCATACGAGCTGCTCCAGCCTACCAAACCTTTCTCAGGAGTGATCGACGGTTCCACCACACCGATAGGGCAGGTCCGCCTACCTGTCACCTTCGGAGAGCGCAAGAATTACCGCACCGAGCTCATCGACTTCGACGTCGCGCACATCCGCCTGCCGTACAACGCCATCCTCGCGTATCCGGCCCTGGCCAAGTTCATGGCAGTCACCCACCACGGCTACAACGTCCTCAAGATGCCGGGAAGCGGAGGAATCATCACGGTCCCGTGTGAAGAGAGAGATGCAGTCTGCTCCCTTGAGCGCACCTTCCAAGCTGCAGCAATCGACGACCCCGACAGCAGAAGTGAAGGCCCTCCGGAGGCCATCCCCAAGAAGAAGTAGCTGCGCCGTGAAGGACCTCAGGAGGATGGCGTCGCGGCAGGAGCCTCATCAGGATCAGCGTCCGTCCCAGGGGCGCCTCCCTCCATCGCATAGGAAGGCGCGCCCGGCGCCCTCCTCGGACAGGGCTCGGGGGCTCTCTTCTGGAGGGCCTCAGACCTTGCCAACCTCACGAGGGAGGCGTTTGGGCACCACTTGGAGGCGTGCTTCGCAGCACGTGTTCCTCAGGAGAGCACAGGGCAAGGAGTGCCCACCACTCAGGAGTTCATCACCAAGACCACTCAGGAACTGCAAGACGCAAGAGCCATGCGCGGCGACAGCCGCTCACAAGGCGCAGCTCCCCATCCAGGCGAGGATGCTGGGCTGCGTGTCTGCATGGACGTCCCCGGGCTCAACAGGGCCGCATCTCAGGAGTGCTTCTGGCCATCGCGTGTGGGCCGCTGCGAGGGCCTGCCACACAACTACGTTCGCATGCCCTTCGGCTTGTCGAGCGTGGCGTCAACCTATCAGCGCAACATGCGACGAGTCCTGGCGGCTCAGGAGGCCAGGTACCACGCCGTCCTGGAGGAGATGGAGACGGTCTTCAGGGAACCTCCCGAGCCCCCAGAGCCTCCCGAGGCTCAGGGCTCCGGTGGCTCATGAGGAGTCATTTCTTCGACGTACGCCTTCAGCTGCACCAACATTACTTCGTCTATAGAACCAGGTGACATCTTCCAAGCTTGTTTAGCTGGGAGCGCCCCTCGGGCTGCATCATTCCCAGGCCACATGGGTCCATCCCTGTGGCATGTATCCCTTTGTTTATGTCTTTAGCTTACCTTGCTGGGGGCGCCCCTCGGGCTGCATCATCCCCAAGCCGCTCGGGCCGGACCCAGTGGCATGTATCTTCCTGCATTTACCTAAGTTGAATTGCTTTCCATGATTAACCTGCTTACGGTTATCGCCTGCTCGATCGCCACCCTCCATGGGTCTGTTCATCCTATGCAATTCGCTTGCGGGTTAAAAGGGGGGCTCCTGAGCATCGCGACTCAGGAGCTCTTACTGGCTCTCCAGCCCTCACCCCCTGGCCTTGACCACGGCATCGCGACCTGGCATTCCAGCGGCGGCTGAGCTCGCTCGAGGGCCGGGACCTGAGGACGTAGAGTGCTTGCATCTAACCGCCTTGTAGGAACACACAGTCACCAAGACTCAAGACCAGGCGCAACCCGCCTTGAGGTAGGGCCTCGTGAGTCCCGCGCTGGCTCACGAGTGCCCAGATACACCTCGCGGCCCTGCCGTGCAAGCCACGTGTCAGGGCGGGGCTGTACACGCCCCGGGGGCTCCTCCCGGAGGGGGGCCCCATCCCACGCACAAGTGTAAGCACCATGCTCCGCGCTGGCCATCGACACTGCCGAGGAGCGGCTATGCCCGTGCACAAGCGGAAGCACTATGCGCCGCGCTGGTGATAAACAACTGAGGGCGGCCCCACGGTCGTACCAACCTCAGGGAGCCCAGAGCTCAGCGTCCAGCCTCACCGCAACGCCTCCCCTCGGGAGAGCCACGCGAGGGGGACGGGCATGGGGGCTGCGCTCGGGTCGCACCTGCTCGGGTCGCACCCAAGCGCACGCCACCCAACCAGGTCTCCCGGACCTGGGCGTCGCGCGCCCCTCCCGAGGCCTCGGCGAGGGAAGGTATGGAAATTGTTTGCACGTCAAGGGGGACTCCTGAGCATCGCGACTCAGGAGCCTAACTGGTCACGTAGCCCCTCACTCCTTGGTCCGTCCTGGTCTTCGGTCGGCCCAATGGCGGTTGAGGTATGCGCGGGGCCGGGCTCTGCCGACGTAGAACATTAATCTATCCTCGCGAACTCTCCCTATAAAGTTGTTTGCGCGTCAAGGGGGACTCCTGAGCATCGCGACTCAGGAGCCTAACTGGTCACGTAGCCCCTCACTCCTTGGTCCATCCTGGTCTCCGGTTGGCCCAATGGCGGTTGAGGTATGCGCGGGGCCGGGCTCTGCCGACGCAGAACGCAAAGCAAATAAGAAGGAAATCGCAAAATCTCGAAGCAAATATTACAAACACACTGTTCTCACGATACCAAATGAAAAGTCTAAACGCCTCCACGAGGCCTAATGCATGTTGTAGGAACAAAACGGGAGAATAGCCGCAGGTCACTCCCGGGCACCGCCATCACCTGCGGAAGGTGCTACTTCGTGAGCGACGTTGTCTTCACCTTCACCACCAGCCGCAGGATCAGCGACATCACCGGACAGAGGAGCGGAGACAAAGCCGCGGAACTTCTTCAGCAAGGCCTCCACTTGACCTTGCATGGCTACGGCGGCGGCCTCGTATTGATCTTCAGCCACAGGCTCCAGTAGCTCGTCAAGACAAGCGTTGGGGTCGCGAAGGTGCTGGTGGCTGAAGACGCGGGTCAATGCAGTTGAAGACAGGACACGAGCTTCCGCCTCCGCCATGGGACCAACGCCATCAACGACTTCCTCGAGCGCCTCCACCAAGAGAGGAAGCAGCCGGGCGAGGCCGTCCTCATCGGTGGCCAGCAACTTCTCCAGGCCGTGCTCGTAGAGCGTCTTCAGTGCCTCACGAGATCTCTTCTCGAGGTTGGCAAAAGCCGCACGGTCTTCGGTCAGGACTCGCGCCTTGGCGTCGAGATCGGCCTCCCTCGTCTTCACCTTCCACTCCAACTCTTCCAACCGGTTGCGCTCAGCGGCCTGCGCCCTCCCCAACTTCGCCAGCTCAGCATCACGGTTCTTGATGGCGTCCTCCCGGGCCTTCATTTCCTCCTCCTTCGCTTGATGGCAGCGTGCTTCTTCGGCGTGCTTGTCGCGCAGGCTCTGCAACTCATCCTCCAGCACTCCAGGCGGCGGCCCTCTACATCGAAGACCTTGAAGAAGAGCGTGGAGACGCCATCGAACTCGAAGTGGATCGTGAGGGCACCCCTCGCACAGTAGACCAGCGCGATCTCGCCCCAGCCGCGAGTCATGAAGATCTTGCCGACGGGGACCGCTTCAATCTCTGCTCCGGTCGCCTGGGCGCTGCAGTCGGCGTGCTGCAACCAGAGCTAGAGTGGCCCCCTTGGCGGCATCACGTCAGAGAAGAACCGCAGGAAGCGGATCCAGGAGCTCGGAGGCATCGGCGCCCACAGCACCAACTCGCGCGAGGAGTCCGCGACGTGGATTCTGGGGGCGACGGCATGAGTCACCGTGGCGCGGCGACCCCGGACGTGGCGTGGGCGGCACTGCTCGTCGCTCCGTCCTCCCGAGCCCTCGGCTCGGGCGTACAAGGGTAGCGGGTACCCTGGAGGTGGCCGCTCGCACCAAGACCTCGTCATCACCTGCATCGACGCTTCATCACGACGGTGGACTGACCTCTTATACGATGGAAGTGGCCCCGGGTCGTCCCGGGGAGCCTTTCCCTTCTCTTCGATAGAAAACCTTCTGATAGGCGCCATTGTTGTTAGCAGTGGAGCAAGGAGGAAGAAGCAAGCAAGCAAGGAAGAGATGGGCGACGGGGGCTCCGCCCCCTCCCCATTTATAGCAGGAGAAGGCCACCCGGTGCCTCCCACGATCGCAGGTAATGATGGTTTCCTTGCATGTCGCAGGGACTTGTCAAGTCGAGCAGTTGCCGAGGCAGCATGGGGAAGCGGAGACGCCCACGTCCAATCAACCGCCATGCGTCAACCGAGGCCGCAGGCTTTTGGGGCCCGCGGTGCTCCGTACTTGACCCTTGGCTTCGCCGTGAAGCCAAGCCCGAGCGCACCTTGGGCCCAGGGGCTACTGTCGGCGTCCTGGGAACGGGGGTCCCAAGACATGCCTGCCCGCGGCCCACGGCATGGCTAAGGCAGCAGGCCGTACGGCCCATCTTCATCAACAAGGGATCCAAGACCCTCGCGAGGGGCCAAGCCTCGCGACGCGGACGACGCAAGACCTCCTTAGGAGCGACCTAGTCAGGCAGGCTCACGAGGAGCGGAGATATCAAGGCGGGGCAAACCTCACGAGGCTCTCGTGACGTGAGCCATGACAATCGACACCAGGCGGGCGCCAGGCGGGCGCCAGCGCGCGCAGCGTCCTTGTTTCCTCTTTGGTGCTAAGGAGGCCAGCGCAGGCAAGGAGTACCGAGGCATCAGGCAAAGGTTGCTATATCGGTGCAACGAGACCAAGACTAGGAGGACGACAAGACGGAGGTCATCGTGGAGCCCAAGACGGCGTCACCACCAGAGCCTTTCGTAGGCGAAGACCACTTTTGGCAGGATAGCTTGTACTAGCTGCCCCCCTTCAAATTTGTCCACCGTTGTTGGCTCCCTTCCCGCTCAATATTTGGGAAGAGGACCAGGGCCTATATAAATAGAGCTAGCCACCACAGTAGGGGCATCGAGCAGTTCATCCAGCTCTCACCCGCTAAGTCACCAAGCACAAGAACACCTCAACCTCAGGAGGCTGTTCTTCCCTCTGTACTGTTCATCATCAGCCCAAGAGGCAATCCACCACCACCACACTGGAGTAGGGCATTACACCACAACGGTGGCCCGAACCAGTATAAATCCCGTGTATCTTTGTGTTGTGAGTTTGTCGAGTTCGTCCGCGAGATCTTAGCGAGCCAGGGCGTAGATCGGTAGGAGGGAAAGACTTCACGCGCACCCCAGTATTCGAACCTTAAGGGTTTTTCGGAACCCCACATCTGACAGGTTTCAAGCGACATCAGAAGGAATTTCTGGCGCCATTGCCGGGGAGGATCAAGTCAAGGAAGTCTCCCGTCAACTTGCCAATTTCTGGCGTCGTTGCTGGGGAGACATCATCAACATCTATCATGGTCCTAATCACAAATCTCATCTCCTTGCAATTTACATTATTTGCCATTTGCCTCCGGTTTTCATCTCCCCCACTTCACAAAAAATTTCCGTTTTTATTCGCCCTCTTTTTGGTTCGCCTTTTTCTCGTCAGATCTATCTTTTTGTTTGCAATCTTGTTTGCCTACCTCGTTGCCATGACTAGCATTACTACTCCTTTGTCACCAGATTTTGAAGTTCTATACTTCAAGCAGAAACAAGGAGAAAATTTAAAAGATGCTTGGTATAGGTTAATGGAATCCTATCGCATCTGCAATCTAAAAGGGGATGCAAAGATTTTTCTTCGTAATTTTTACATAGGATTAACTTTGCATCATAGACAACTCTTAGATTTTGCCGCAAAAGGAAATTTTATTGAACTTGATGCCAATGCTGCTTATGAAATCTTACAGGGAATATTGGGAGTTTCATCACCAAAAAAGGGGGTTTTCTTTTACACAAGAAGGGGTTCAACTTTAGACAAATTGGGTGATTTGCATAAACATATGTCGAGTTGCAAATGTATATTGCACCTCTCAAACATATTAGTGGAAACCTAAATCGCATGAATACCTTGATTACTCTTTGCAATAAACGGTTGGATATCTTAGATCTCAAGATGGTTTCTTTTCCTAAGAATTTGGGGAAGCGTAAAGAGCCTCTCGGGTTTGAAAAGGCCCTCACTAAGGTGGCAAAAACCAAAGATGACAATACTTAAATTTATGCATTATGCCTAGCTAGGGGCATTGGACGATAGCGCTTGTTGGGAGGCAACCCAATGAATAAAATTTATTTTTGCCTTTTTCTTTCTGTTTTGAGTGCTTGCACAATAATGGTACTGTTATTATTGTGTTTTCTATGTTTTAATTGGTGTTTGTGGAAAGTAAAGCCTTTGGGATCATGTCTGATGATAGTTGATTTCATCTTGTTGAAAAACAGAAACTTTTGCGCCCAGTAGCAGAATAGTTAAAAACCACAGAAGCGTGATAACATTATGAATTTTTACACAAGATTTATATACAAATTGCCTATGTTGTCCTAATTTTTTAGAATTTTTGGTGTTTCAGAAGTATGGACGAAGTCCAGATTACTACAGACTATTCTGTTTTTGACACATTCTGTTTTCGTTGCATTGTGTGCTTATTTTGATGAATCTATGGATTATATCAGGTGGTATAAGCCATGGTAAATTTGGAATACAGTAGGTATAATGCAATAATAAAATATGAATGGGTTTGCAACAATATTTAGAGTAGTGATTTCCTTTATTATACTAACGGATCTCACGAAGGTTTTGTTAAGTTTTGTGTAATTGAAGTTTTCAAGTTTTGGGTGAGATCACGATGGATGAAGGAATAAGGAGTGAAAAGAGCCTAAGCTTGGGGATGCCCCATGGCACCCCAAGTTATTATTCAAGGAGAACCAAGCAACTAAGCTTGGGGATGCCCCAGAAAGCATCCCCTCTTTCTTCTAACGACCATCGGTATTTTACTTGGAGCTATATTTTTATTCGTCACATATCATGAGTTTTGCTTGGAGCGTCTTGTATTATATGAGTCTTTGCTTGTTTTGATTTTTAGTTTTTCACAAGTATCCTTGCTGGACACACCTATTTGAGAAAGACAAAATTATACTATGATTTTTTAGAATTGCTCTTTATGCTTCACTTAAATTTTTTGAGCTATGGAATTGCTCTAGTGCTTCACTTATAACTTTTTGAGCACGGTGTGCCTTAATATTTTTTTAAGAAATGCTCTCATACTTCACTGAGATTTATTTGAGAGTTAGTAAATTTTTTGAATAAATTCTCTCATGCTTCACTTATATTATTTCGAGAAAAGAAAAAAAAATTATGCTCATGTTCTTCACTTAAATTTGTTTAAGCTATTCAAAAGCAATTGCAATATAGTATGAAATTAGTCCCAAAGTGATAGATATGATCAAGAGGGATATAATAAAAACTTTCATGAAGATCATTGGACAAAATAAACTTGATTCTTTGTAATAGTTTTGAGATATGATGATAGTGATATGTGAGTCATGTTGGTGAGTAATTATGCTTTAGTAAGAATATTGGTGTGAAGGTTTGTGATTCCCTATGCAAGCATGAAAGTCAATAATTATGCAATGAAATTACATCCTACTTGTGGTGCATTATTCGGTGAAAGTCATGCTTAATGCTCGCTTATGTGATTTTTCATTTCTTGGTTGGTTGCTTCTCAATCTATTTGCTAGCCTCCACTTGTACTAAGTAAAAATACTTCTTGTGCATCCAAAATATTTAAAAATAGTTTTGCCATATGAGTCCACCATACCTACCTATATGCGGTATTTTCGTGCCATTCTAAGCAAATTTGTATGTGCCATCTCTAATTTTCAAAATAAATTTCCTTTTTGTGTGCCCGTACCGCTCATGAAGCGGCAGGGGGTGGCCAATATTTTCCATGCTAGATGTGTTATTCTCAAGATGAGTGTTTATTCACTTGTCATTGCACGAGAGTACGGGGGTAATAGGGATGCCCATTCCCGAAATGAAAAAGAAATTTACTTTATGTTATCAAATAATAAATTCCTTGAAAAGTGTTGGTATGAAAGGCGCTTGTGGATATGACTAGCCATGGATTGTGAAAGAATGGTGGAAAAGTAATAAACTTTATTTTATGTTTGGGAACCGCCTATGATATATCTAGCATGGAAAGTGTTGGGAATTACTCGGTCGTTTTCGTTGACGGGAAAAGTGTGCCTCTCAAATTTTTTTATCTCTCAATTTAAGCTTTAAGCTCTGGCACCTCTACAAATCTCTATTTCCCTCTATGAAGGGCCTATCTATTTACTTTATGCAATTTTTATTTTTACTTGAGTCTCTATCTTCTCTTATAAAGCACCAACTAGGGAGCACTATGATCATACTTGAGCATTGGATGTAGCTAATATGCCATTGTGTTTCATGAATGGATCAATGATTGAGCATGATGGGCTAGGGACAGCTTTCTTTAGTGTTGAAATTTTGAAAGACAAGGTTGCTTGTTGATATGCTTGAGTATTGAAATCTTCATTTTAAAAACTAGACTATTACTTTGAACCATATAGAAGTCCAAATGTCCATGCTACAAAACAAAAAACTATGTGATGAACATGTTAGGCATCATTCCACATCAAAAATTATGTTTTTATCACTTACCTACTCGAGAACAAGCAGGAATTAAGCTTGGGGATGCTGATACGTCTCCAACATATCTATAATTTTTTATTGTTCCATGCTTTTATATTATCATTCTTGGATGTTTTATATTCATTTTATAGCAACTTTATATATTTTTTGGGACTAACCTATTGACGTAGTGCCCAGTGCCAGTTGCTATTTTTTGCTTGTTTTTTACTTCGTAGAATATCAGTACCAAATTGAGTCCAAACACAACAAAACTTTTTGGAGATTTTTTCTAGACCAAAAGACACCTTGCGGGCCAAGAAAGTAGCAGAGAGGAGGCCCGTGGGGAGCACAAACCCACCAGGGCGGGCCCAGGAGCCCAGGCGCACCCAAGGGGTTGTGCCCCTGATGACCCACAAGCGTAGGGGATCTATCGTAGCCTTTTCGATAAGTAAGAGTGTCGAACCCAACGAGGAGCAGAAGGACATGATGAGCGGTTTTCAGTAAGGTACTCTCTGCAAGCACTGAAATTATCGGTAACAGGTAGTTTTGTGATAAGGTAATTTGTAACGAGTAACAAGTAATGAAAGTAAATAAGGTGCAGCAAGATGGCCCAATCCTTTTTGTAGCAAAGGACAAGCCTGGAGAAACTCTTATATAGAGGAAAGCGCTCCCGAGGACACATGGGAATTATCGTCAAGCTAGTTTTCATCACGCTCATATGATTCGCGTTCGTTACTTTGATAATTTGGTATTTGGGTGGACCGGTGCTTGGGTGCTGCCCTTTCTTGTACAAGCATCCCACTTATGATTAACCCCTATTGCAAGCATCCGCAACTACAAGAGAAGTATTAAGGTAAACCTAACCATATGGATCCAAATCGGTCCCTTACGAAGTAATTCATAAACTAGGGTTTAAGCTTCTGTCACTCTAGCAACCCATCATCTACTTATTACTTCCCAATGCCTTCCTCTAGGCCCAAACAATGATGAAGTGTCATGTAGTCGACGATGGCGATGATTTCCCCCTCCCGGAGGGATGTTTCCCCGGCAGAACAGCTCCGCCGGAGCCCTAGATTGGTTCCGCCAAGGTTCCGCCTCGTGGCGGCGGAGTTTCTTCCCGAAAGCTTGCTTATGATTTTTTCAGGGTAAAAAACTTCATATAGCAGCAGATGGGCACCGGAGGCCTGCCAGGGGGCCCACGAGGCAGGGGGTAGGGCGCGCCCCCACCCTCGTGGCCAGGGTGTGGGCCCCTCTGGTTAATTCTTCCTCAAGTATTTTTTATTAATTCCAAAAATAACTTCCATGGAGTTTTAGGACTTTTGGAGTTGTGCAGAATAGGTCTCTAATATTTGCTCCTTTTCCAGCCCAGAATTCCAGCTGCCGGCATTCTCCCTCTTCATGTAAACCTTGCAAAATAAGAGAGAATAGGCATGAGTATTGTGACATAACGTGTAATAACAACCCATAATGCCGTAAATATCGATATAAAAGCATGATGCAAAATGGACGTATCGGCCCCCCACGTAGCCCCCCTGCACCGCCTCTTCGCCCTATAAATTCCTGAATATTCTAGAAACCCTAGAGGAGTCGAAGAAACACAATTCCAGCTGCCACAAGTTCCAGAACCACGAGATCCAATCTAACACCATCACGGAGGGGTTCATCATCCTCATTGGTGCCTCTCTGATGATGTGTGAGTAGTCCACCATACACCTAAGGGTCCGTAGGCAGTAGCTAGATGGCTTCCTCTCTCTCTTTTGATTCTATATACAATGTTCTCTTGGAGATTTATTTGATGTAACTCTTTTTGCGGTGTGTTTGTTGGGATCTGATGAACTTTGAGTTTATGATCAGACTATATCCATGAATATTATTTGAGTCTTCTTTGATCTCTTATATGCATGATTATTTATAGCCTCATATTTGTTCTTCGAATCTTTGGTTTAGTTAGGCCAACTAGATCAATTTTTCTTGCCATGGGAAGAGGTGCTTTGTGATGAGTTCGATCTTGCGGTGTTCTTTCCCAGTGACGGAAGGGGTGGCAAGACATGCATGTGTCGTTGCTATTAAGAATAACAAGATGGGGCCTTTCCTACATGAATAGATTTGGTCTACATCATGTCATCATTCTTATTGCATTACTTCGTTTCTCCATGAACTTAATACACTAGATGCATGCTGGATCGTGGTCGATGTGTGGAGTAATAGTAGTAGATGCAGGCAGGAGTCGGTCTACTAATCTTGGACGTGATGCCTATATATTGATCATTGCCTTGGATATCGTCATAATTATTCGATCTTCTATCAATTGCCCAACCGTACTTTGTTTATCAACCGTGTGCTATTTCTCAAGAGAAGCCACTAGTGAAATCTACGGCCCCCGGGTCTATTCTTTATCATATTTGCTTTGAGATCTATTTTTATTCGCTTTTATTTACCTTGCTGCATTTTTTTTGTTCTTGTTTTATTTCACGTTTTATCGAGAGCTATTTATCCAATCTACCACAAATTTATCTATCGTTTTACCGTGGAGGCGTACTTAGGCCCCAGGCAGCCCGGGCGGCTGCCTCGGACATGATGGCGATTCCCTTCGTTGATTGTAGCTACAGTGCTGTGAAGCTGGCCTGGGCCTGCCGTTTTCTTGGGTCCGCCACTGATCACATCGGTGACAAAACAGTTCGATGACCCAACAATGCATGTTGCACATGTTCCTTGTATCTCCGATTACATATCAATGCTCGTCATTGGTGACCAATCACGGAAGTCTGTCCCTGCAATTGTGTGCAATATGAATTACTGATGACCCACAAGTATAGGGGATCAATCGTAGTCCTTTCAATAATTAAGAGTGTCGAACCCAACGAGGAGCAGAAGGAAATGACAAGTGGTTTTCAGCAAGGTATTTTCTACAATCACTGAAATTGTCGGTAACAGGTAGTTTGATAGCAAGATAATTTGTTACGAGCAAGTAAAGGTAACGGTAAATAAAGTGCAGCAAGGTAGCCCAATCCTTTGGTGGCAAAGGACAGGCCAAAAAGACCTCTTATGATAAGCAAAGCGTTCTTGAGGGTACACGGGAATTTTATCTAGTCACTTTCATCATGTTGGTTTGATTCGTGTTCACTATTTTGATAATTTGATATGTGGGTGGACCAGTGCTTAGGTGCTATTCTTACTTGAACAAACCTCCTACTTATGATTAACACCCTCGCAAGCATCCACAACTATGAGAAAAGTATTAAGATAAAATCTAACCATAGCATTAAACTTTTGGATCCAAATCGGTCCCTTACGAAGTAGCGCACAAACTAGGGTTTAAGCTTCTATCACTCTAGCAAGCCACCATCTAATAACTACTCGACAATGCATTCCCTTAGGCCCAAATATGGTGAAGTTCCATGTAGTCGACGTTCACATGACACCACTAAGGGAATCACAACATACATATCATCAAAATATCGAACACATATCAAGTTCCCATGATTACTTGCAACGTGACTTCTTCCGTGACCTCAAGAACAAAAGTAACTACTCACAAATGATATTCATGCTCAAGATCAGAGGGGTATTAAATAGCATAATGGATCTGAACATATAATCTTCCATCAAATAAACCATATAGTAATCAACTACAAGATGTAATAAACACTACTAGTCACCCACGGGTACCAATCTGAGCTTCCGACAAAGATTGAACACAAGAGATGAAACTCTGGATTTCTGCATGCACTCCTTACATAATCTCACTATGTTTTATTCGTATGCATGTCATTTATTGTACACAATGGAACTGAACATGTAGAGCAAAAGAGACGAGCCTTGCGTGGCAATAAAATTTCATGCAGACGTCGCTCCATGGTAGGCGCAAAGGCAGCCCCCCTCCACCCATTTTGCATTGTAATCGAGAGGAATATGTGTTCTGAGGGGGATTCAGAAGGAGAAGACCACTCCTATTTACCCTTGAGAGGAGATGGTGCTGTTGAAGATGTTGATGGAGATTGTGCCCTCCCAAAGATGAGAGGGTTATTGGTGATGACAATGACGATGATTTCCCCTTCCGGGAGGGAAGTTCCCCTAGTGGAATTGCTCCACCGGAGGGCAAAAGTGTTCCTGCCCAGGTTCCGCCTCGAGACGGTGGCGCTTCATCCCGACCCCCCTGAATTTTTCTAGGTCAAAGTGACTTATATACGAGAAGATGGGCACCGGAGGTGGGCCAAGGAGGGCACAACCCACCTGGGCCCCCAGGCGCGCCCTGGTGTCTTGTGCTCACCAGGGTGGGCCCCTCCGGTAGTTATTTGCTCCAGTATTTTTATATATTCCAAAACAATTCTCCATAAATTTTCATCTCATTTGGAGATGTGCAGAATAGGTAGCTCTGATGTAGCTTTTTTAGGTCCAGAATTCCAGCTACCGGCATTCTCCCTCTATTTGTAAACCTTGCATATTATGAGAGAAAAGGCATTAGAATTACTTCATAAAGCATTATTATGCATAAAAACATTGTAAATAATAGTAGGAAAACATGATGCAAAATGGACATATCAACTCCCCCAAGCTTAGACCTCGCTTGTCCTCAAGCGAAAAACGAAATCGAAAAACATGTCCACATGCTTAGAGAGAGAGCTGTCGATAAAAACAAAATTCGGACATAGAAGCATCATGCATATTATTATAACAGCAACAAACTTTAACATAAAATTTTATCACACAACTTTTATCATATAACTTCTCATGAACAAGTAAAAATTCATCACAACATTGAAGTATAAAGCACAAACTCTATTGAAAACCAACAAACTATGTTCTCAGTCAACTTTGCAACTAAAATTCATCATCTTTTCAGGAAGGGTCACGTATCGGAGCCTTTAGGCAACTCCACATACTCAACCATCATTTAGTCTTCTATGATTGCTAACACTCACAGTATACCCATGAACAAAAATTTTCAACTGGACACATAGAAATATAGGGGCTTATAGTTTTGCCTCCCAACGTACTCACCTCAAGGGTGATGTCAACAATAATAACTCATGCCCACCCATATCCAACTGGATATATGTGCCTAGATCTTTCCTCACCACATGATGCTTGCAAAAAGAGAAAATAAAAAGGAATAGGGAAGAATACTTTGACTCTTACATAAAAGTAAATGCATAAAAGTAAAAGATAGGCCGCTCACAGAGGGAAGCAGAGGTTGTCATGCGCTTTTTGGTTTGTATGCTCAATCTCTTAGTGCAAAAGAACATCACGTTATATTGGCCTTGATGATAGCAACCTTTATTATGCAGTTTTTCACTTTTATTATTTAGCCATCACAAGTTCGCACAACGCTCAATTTTCTCTTACACTAAATGATCCAACACATTTAGAAGCAATTTTTATTGCCTTATTGCACTGATGACAACTTACTTGAAGGATCTTACTCAATCCATAGGTAGGTATGGTGGACTCTCAAAACAAGATTTTGGGTTTAAGGGTTTTTGGATGCACAAGTAGTATTTCTACTTAGTGCGGAATTTTTGTCTAGCAAAGATGGGGAGCAAGCACCACATGCTGAAGGATCTATGACAATATAACTTCTATGTGAATATGAACAAACTTAAATCATTACGTCGTCTTCCTTGTCCAACGTCAACAATTTTGACACATAATATTTAATGGGGGCTCACAATCATAAAAGATGTCCAAGATAGTGTATTTGCATGTGAATGTTCTCTTCCCTTATTAATTCTTTCATGAATTGCATCATTGACCGATTCTATGTTTGTCAATCTCCAATAAACTTTACCACTTATACATTTCCTTATGTGATGTCATTACTTACCATAAGATTAGCATATGATCTTTTTCATTTATTTTCCTTTCTTTTTATTGGAACAAAAGAGTAAAGAAACAAAACTCAAACCACTCTTTATTATAAATCTTGCACACGATTACATAGATAGATAGATCACTAAGCAAACACTCGAAAATACATTGCACTAAATTTTTATTCCACTAAATCAAAAGATAACTAAAGATCAAACTAAGGTAAATAAAAGCAAAGATAGTGGTGGTGATACGATACCGGGGCACCTCCCCCAAGCTTGGCACAAGCCAAGGGGAGTGCCCATACCATGTACTCAAGTCTCCTTTGGCGATGAAGAAGGAGGTGGTGATGATGAGGTAGTAGTGAGATTATCCTCCGATTTCCATGGCAGTGGCTCACCATCATAAGAGGAAGAACGAGTCTCGCGAGTTCTGCAACTGGCAGCCAAACTCATACCTTTGAACCTTGCCCCATATTCAAAGACTTGGTTTTGGATATCATAGATTTGGCTTTCAGAAAGTTGATTTGCTCGTTGAGGGTGAAGACGACATCCTTCATGGACTGGCCATCCACCTTGAGAGCATGGGTGAAATCCGTAATCATGAGGTGATTGGCATTGAGTCCACACTCCACCATCCCCTTGCACTTGAAGACCTCTTGCTCCATGGCTTTGATCCTGGCCTCCACGGTTCCCTTCCCCTTGGGTCCTTGAACACCCCGGATGTGGAGCACCCCCTCGCGCATCTTGATGGTTTGAGGGTGCTTCATCACCTCCAACAAGTAGGGGTTGATTACCCTCTCGAAGAACTTGTCCTTGGAGGAGCTCGGGGCGGCCATGGCAATCTAGATCTGTCAGAAAACAACAAGAAAAGAAGAACATAAGATTTCTGCACGATACAGTGGTCAATGCGTTTAGGGGGGGGTATATAAAGATTTCTTATCTTGGGAAACAAGCAAAACGAGGGGAAAAAGGAGTCGGGAAGGTTCCCGAGGTGGGCACAACCCACCTCGGCGCGTCAGGCATGCCAGGAGGGCCCTTGTGTCTTGTGCCCTCCTCGTTTGCCTTCCTGGTTGTTTCTTATTTTCCTATTTTTTGTAATATTCCAAAAACAGACAGAAAATATTTCTGTGGATTTTTCGGAGTCCGTTTACTTACCATATCACGTACCTCCTCTTTTTTCACGATTCTGGAGTGTTCCGGAAGTTTTCTTTGATGTGTTCCTCCAGTTTCATGGTTTGAATAATATTGCTTTCAACATTAATAGGCGTACCTGAGATATAGTGTTTAATTCTTTGCCCATTGACCACCTTCGGGTTAGTACCTTTGGAATTTATTTTGATGGCTTCAGAATGATAAACCTCTTCGATAATATATGGTCCTTCCCATTTGGAGAGAAGTATTCCTGCAAAGAATCTAAAATGAGAGTTGTACAAAAGAACATATTCGCCAACTTTGAATTCCTGCTTCAGGATTCTTTTGTCATGCCATCTTTTGACTTTTTCTTTAAATAGGTTGGCATTTTCATAAGCTTTGGTTCTCCATTCATGTAGTGAGCTAATATCAAATAACCTCTTTTCACCGGCAAGTTTGAAATCATAGTTGATTTCTTTGATTGCCCAATAAGCTTTATGTTCTAACTCTAGAGGCAAATGGCAAGCTTTTCCATAAACTATTTTGTAAGGAGACATACCCATAGGATTTTTATAAGTTGTCCTGTAGGCCCAAAGTGCATCATCCAATTTCTTAGACTAATTCTTCCGGTACCTATTGACGGTTTTTTGTAATATTAATTTTATTTCTCTATTGCTAAGTTCAACTTGACAACTAGATTGAGGATGATAGGGTGATGCAATTCTATGGTTGACATCATATTTAGCAAGCATTTTACGAAAGGCATCATGAATAAAGTGTGAACCACCATCAGTCATTAAATATCTAGGGACTCCAAAACCTTGGGAAAATAACTTCTTTAAGCATTTTAATGGAAGTGTTGTGATCAGCACCACTAGTTGGAATAGCTTCTACCCACTTAGTAACATAATCAACAGCAATCAAAATATGAGTATACCCATTAGAGGAAGGAAAAGGTCCCATATAATCAAAACCCCAAACATCAAATGGTTCAACAAGAATTGAATAATTCATAGGCATTACCTGACGCTTATCGATATTACCAATTCTTTGAAATTCATCACAAGATAAAACAAACTTACGAGCATCCTTGAACAAAGAAGGCCAATAAAAACCAGATTGCAATACCTTGTGAGCAGTTCTATCTCCCACATTATGTCCTCCATAAGCTTCAGAATGACATTTCTATAGGATTTGTTCTTGTTCATGCTCAAGTACACAACGTCTAATAATACCATCTACTCCTTTATAAAAATGTGGGTCATCCCAAAAGTAATGTCTGAAATCATAGAAGATTTTTTTTCTTTTGTTGGTATGTGAAACTAGGTGGTATATATTTAGCAACAATATAATTAGCGTAGTCAGCATACCAAGGAGTGTTATGAGAAATATTTATTGTAGCTAATTGCTCAGCAGGAAAACTATCATCAATAGGTAGTGGGTCATCAAGAATATTCTCTAATCTAGACAAGTTATCAGCTACAGGGTTCTCAGCTCCTTTCCTATCAGTAATATGTAAATCAAATTCTTGTAGCAAGAGAACCCACCTAATGTGTCTAGGTTTAGCATCTTTCTTTTCCATAAGATATTTAATAGCAGCATGATCAGTGTGAACAATTACTTTGGAATCAACAATATAAGATCTGAATTTATCACACGCAAACACAACTGCTTTTTTTCAGTAGTAGCATAATTTATTTGGGCACTGTCTAGGGTCTTACTAGCATAATGGATAACATTTAATTTCTTACCAACTCTTTGTCCTAGAACAGCACCAACAGCATAATCACTAGCAGCATCACACATAATTTCAAAAGGCAAGTTCCAATCAGGTGGTTGAACAATAGGTGCGGAAGTTAAGGCTTTCTTAAGTGTTTCAAAGGCTTCTACACAATCATCATTAAAAACAAATGGAACATCCTTTTGTAAAAGATTTGTAAGAGGCCTAGAAATTTTAGAGAAGTCTTTAATAAACCTCCTATAGAAACCAGCATGACCGAGGAAACTATGAATACCTTTAATATGTTTAGGACATGGAATTTTCTCAATTGCATCAACTTTAACTTTATCCACCTCAATACCTCGTTCAGAAATTTTATTCCCCAAGACAATACCTTCATTAACCATAAAGTGGCACTTCTCCCAATTCAAGACAAGATTAGATTGCTCACATCTCTGCAAAACTTGATCAAGGTTGCTCAAGCAATCATCAAAAGAAGTTCGATAAATAGAATAATCATCCATGAAAACCTCAACAATCTTTTCACAAAAAACAAAGAATATAGCAGTCATACATCTTTGAAAGGTAGCAGGTGCATTGCATAAACCAAAAGGCATACGTGTATAAGCATAAGTTCCAAAAGGACAAGTAAAGGTGGTTTTCTCTTGATCAGGTTGTGAAACAGGTATTTGAGAAAAACCAGAATATCCATCAAAAAAACAAAAGTTTGTGTGCTTAGATAGTCTTTCCAACATTTGATCAATAAAAGGTAGAGGGTAATGATCTTTTCTAGTTGCTTTATTTAATTTTCTAAAATCAATTACCATTCTATAGCCAGTAACAATTCTTCGTGGAATAAGTTCATTTTTATCATTAGGAACAACAGTAATAGCTCCCTTCTTAGGGACACAATGAACGGGACTTACCCATCTATTATCAGCTATGAAATATATTATACCTGCTTCCAGCAGCTTTAGTATTTCAGTTCTTACTACTTCTTTCATCTTAGGATTCAAACATCATTGATGATCAACAATGGGTTTAGCATCAGGCTCCATATTAATCTTGTGCTGCAAGAGAGTGGGACTAATGCCCTTAAGATCATCAAGAGTATACCCAATAGCAGCACAGTGCCTCTTCAGAATTTTCAATAATCTTTCTTCTTCATGCTTTGAAAGGTTAGCACTTATAATAACAGGATATGTCTTTTTCTCATCAAGATAAGCATATTTCAATGTCTCAAGCAATCGTTTTAATTCAAACACAGGATCACCTTTAGGTTGAGGAGGACCTCCTAGAGTTTCAATAGGCAAATTGTGTTTTAGCACGTGATACATCTCCAACGTATCTATATTTTTTTATTGTTCCATGCTATTATATTATCAGTTTTGGATGTTTTATATGCATTAATATGCTATCTTATATTATTTTTGGGATTAACTTATTAACCCAGAGCCCAGTGCCAGTTTCTGTTTTTTCCTTGTTTTTGAGTTTCGTAGAAAAGGAATATCAAATGGAGTCCAAACGGAATAAGACTTTGCGATGATTTTTCTTGTACCAGAAGACACCCGTAGGACTTGGAGTCCAAGCCAGTAGACCCACGAGGCGGCAGCAAGGGTGGAGGGCGCACCCCCTGCCTTGTCCCCCCTCGGGAGTCCCCTGACCTACCTCTTCGTCCTATAAATTCACATATATTCTAAAACCCTCAGGGGGAGCCACGAAAATACTTTTCCACCGCCGCAACCTTCTGTACCCGTGAGATCCCATCTCGGGGCCTTTTCCGATGATCTACCGGAGGGGGATTCGATCACGGAGGGCTTTTACATCAACCCTATTGCCCTTCCGATGAAGCGTGAGTAGTTTACCTCAGGCCTACGGGTCCATAGCTAGTATCTAGATGGCTTCTTCTCTCTCTCTGATTCTCAATACAATGTTCTCCTTGATGTTCTTGGAGATCTATCCGATGTAATCTTCTTTTGCGGTGTGTTTGTCGAGATCCGATGAATTGTGGATTTATGATCAGATTATCTATGAATATTATTTGAATCTTCTCTAAATTCTTATATGCATGATTTGATATCTGTGTATTTCTCATCGAATTATCGGTTTGGTTTGGCCAACTGGATTGGTATTTCATGCAATGGGAGAGGTGCTCAGTTTTGGGTTCAATCTAGCGTGATTTCACCCAGTGATAAAGTAGGGGTAGAGAGACACATATTGTATTGTTGCCATCAAAGATAAAAGGTGGGTTTTTCATCATATTGCTTGAGTTCATCCCTCTACATCATGTCATCTTACTTAAGGCGTTACTCCATTCTTTATGAACTTAATACTCTAGATGCATGTTGGATAGCGGTCGATGTGTGGAGTAATAGTAGTAGATGCAGGCAGGAGTCGGTCTACTTGACACGGACGTGATGCCTATATGCATAATCATTGCCTTGGATATCGTCATAACTTTGCGCTTTTCTATCAATTGCTCGACAGTAATTTTTTCACCCACCGTATTATTTGCCTTCATGAGAGAAGCCACTACTGAAACCTATGGCCCCCGGGTCTATTTTATATCATATTTGTTTCCGATCTACTACTTTGCAATCTTCTATTTTCAGATCTATAAACCAAAAAACCCAAAAATATTAGTTATCTTTTATTTAGTTTTATCTATCTCTATCAGATCTCACCTTTGCAATTGACCGAGAAGGGATTCACAACCCCTTTATCGCGTTGGGTGCAAGTGTTTGATTGTTTGTGCAGGTGCATAGATTGGGGACTTGCATGTACGTCCTACTGGATTGATACCTTTGTTCTCTAACTGAGGAAAATACTTATCTCTACTTTGCTGCATCACCCTTTCCTCTTCAAGGAAAAAACCAACACAAGCTCAAGAAGTAGCAGAAGAATTTCTGGCGTCGTTGCCGGGGAGGTCTACATCAAGCCTACCAAATACCCATCATAAACTCTCATCTCTTGCATTACATTATTTTCCATTTGCCTCTTGTTTTCCTCTCCCCCACTTCTAAAATGATTTTCAGAAAAACACAAAAATATTTGCCTTCTTTCCGTATGCCTTTTCGCTCGTTTGCTATCTTTGCTTGTGTTGCCATGTGCCTTCTATTTGCTTGCTAAAAATCTATTGATATGGATCCACTTAAGGTTTCTACTTGGATCATCTTCGATCCATATGTGCTCGTATTGAAACCCCAACTAGTTTAGTTGAGGAAAAATCTTTAGATGAGGATGCTCATTTTGTGCGTCACCATTTGTCTGAAAAGGGAGACTCTTATGGAATCAAATAAATTGTTTGCTATGTTATGCTTGGAATCTTTGTGAACTTTGTGATTTTACTTGTTGCTCTAAGAATCCTAAAAAACACCTTCCCTACCTATGTGAGTTTAATGATAATGAAATCGTATCTTCGTATGAAAAGGTGTCACAGCCCTAGAGTTTGCTTGTAACTAGTGGCATTGCATCAATACATCATGTTTAAATTTCATGAAACTTGAAATGGGGATTGTTGAAACCCTAGCACCAAATGAATTCAACTAGGTTCAATAAAAACATTTTCAATGAACCCAAAGTGCCTCAAGAAAAGTTCATGATTTTTGGTTAAGGTAGAAACCTCTGCCAAAAATGATGAATATATTTCTAGGACATTTTTGGATTTTTGAATTAACTCATATTGTATTTGACTTGGGATTATAAATTCCTATAAATACATTTATAACTCCAATCATTCTGAAAAAATATTGTGGGGCTTTGGGCTAGTCCATATTGCATCCACAAATAATTTCAGAAGCAACAAAAATGGTTTAGTATTATTACTAAATCAAAACAGAGCAAAATAAATAGAAAACAGGAAGAAAATAGGAAAAGAGAGAAACTTACCTGGCGCTCACCTGTAGCTTACCGGCCCAGCCCACCTGGCACTGCCAGTCATCTCCCTCCTCACGCCAGGAGGACAGGAGCGCGTGGCCGCGGTGCGCTGGCACGCGCCTGGCCACCTCCTGCTTGCCGCCGAACGCCTAGCGCTGGCTACGGACGCCATGCACTCTCCCGCGCGACCCTTGACCGCCTGCTCGTCCCCATCCCCTCTCTGACTCTCTCTCCCGTGACCGACCGTACGCACCCGAGACCGCCGACGAGAACCACCACGGCCACAGCTACCCCCTCGCCCCTCTGTTGTGCCCACGAGCTCCGCGTCGTCTTCCTCGTCATCTCCACCGAGCCAAGTCAGCCGGGACGCTCCATAGCATCGTCATAGCCGCCGTCTTCAACCTCGGGAGCCGGTCACCACCGACGTCGATTGGCCGTCCCCGAGCAAGCCGAGCCCCTCTTCGTGATCATTGTGAGCTATGCCGTCGTTTCCCCCTAACCCCGCGGCCTAGCGCTCGCTGTAGCTGCATTTTTCGTTGATGCTCGAAGCACGCCGCCGCACGAGCCCGTCGCCGACGAGGCTCCGGTGGCCATTTGGTCCCGTGCGTGCCTCCGTTGGGTTCGTGAGCTCTCGTAGATCACGTAGGTACGAAACGCTGGTCCTCCCGCGCGCCGTGTCATCGATTCCGTCAACGCCAGAGCTCCGGCCACCGCCCAACTCGCTGCTGCCGCCACTACAGACCACCTCGTGCCCTCTCACAGCCACCGCTGGATGCGCACGAGCCCCAGCTCGCCGTAGAACCCAACCGTGTCGCAAGCCATGCCCTGTAGGCGAAACCCGAGGTGCCCCGCCGCGTCTAGCCTCGGCGGCGTTGAGTCACCGGCAGGTTTGACCGAGTTGACCAGGGTTTGACCCCCCTGGGTCATTAACATGTGGGCCTAAGGCCCTGCTAATTTAGTTTAGATGCTAATTAAATTTTAGCTAACCCACTGACTCGCTGACTGTGGGCCCCAGCCCTTCTAATTACTTTAGTTAGGATTTAACTAAACCCTGGTTAGCACTGAGTCAATGACAGGTGGGCCACACCTGTCAGGTTTGACCTGGACGGTCCTGTTGACCAGCTGATGCAGCATGACTTAATGCTGACGCAGTAAAGTTTTCTGGAATTAAAATAAATTAGAAATGATTTATAAATTTCAGAAAATACCCCAAACTTCTAAAAATCATACAAATTCAATCGTAGCTCAGAATGAAATGATTTGTATATGAAAAATTATCAGGAAAATCCAAAGAATCTGTTTATGGCATCTCCATGCATGTTTGAACAACTTACAGCCACTGTATATGACAATTTGACTAAATGGCATTTGAAATGTCTTATATGGAGTTTGAATTTGAAACTTTGGTTCAAGCCAACTTCATTTAATCTGGTTGCTAGTTGCATTAGCTCAATCAATAGCATATTGCCATGTCATGATCATGCATCATGTTGTTGCATCACATTGATTGTGTTCCCTCTTGTTTGTCGGTGTTGTTCCCCCTCGGTAGACGTTGTTCCGACGTTGTGATCGTTGACACTAATGAAGACTCAATGCTATCTTCAGAAGTGCCAGGCAAGCAAAACCCCCTTGTTCATTCCGATACAATCCCACTCTCTTGCTCCTGCTCTCTTTTACTGCATTAGGACAACAACGATTCGACTGTTACATGCTGCGGTAGTTGAACCCCTTTCCTCTGCATGACCTCTCATAGCCACAGTAAATAGATGAAACCCACTAGCATGAGTAGGAGTTATTTGAGCCCTAATGTGCCTACTCATTCATGCTTGTTTGTCATGCCTGCTATTGCTTAGAGTTATGTCAGGTCTGATTCATCGGGGATGAATTGGAATGTGGTGAACATGTCCTACTATTGAGAGCTAAGTGTGTGAACACGATTTCGTAAAGGTAGCGGTGAGAGGCCATGTAGGAGTACATGGTGGGTTGTCTCATTGAAACCGTCCTCAGGAACCGAGTTCTGTGTTTGTGATCCATGAACAGTTACTACCACACATTGGGTTCCGGTAACTCGACCCCTCTCGACTTATTAACCAACTTGATCTCTGTCCAGGAGTTGCAACTAGTTTCTGGTGTTTGTAGGTAGTGTTAGTAGTCTACCAAGTGGCACCCGGTACAGGTGGGCTTGGGACAGACTAGGCACAGTGGCACGGTGTACCAAGTGGCACCCGGATGGTGGGCTTGGGAACCCTGCTCACATCGCTTGGGGCCGTGAGCGACACCCCGGTCGGATCTCCTTGCGGATGGAACCCGAATAGGCGATAAACCTGGACTAGAGACTTGTGTGGTTAGTCAGGTCGTGGCCGACTCCCTCGCCAGGCTTCCGCTTGAAGGTTGCCGAGATACATGACGTGTACATGGTGGTAAGTGGCGAGAGCGTGTGTGAAGAAATACACCCATGCAGGGTTATAAATGATCTATTCGAATAGCCGTGTCCGCGGTAAAGGACTTCTGGGTTGCCTATACAGTTCATAGACAAGTGAAAGTGGATACTCTAAAATGCGCAAGATAAGCATGAGTGCTATGGATGGTGTTCTCGTAGGGAGACGGGAGCGGATCCATAGTGGTGTATTGGTATGGTGAATTTGTGGACTCGTGTGCGCCACCTCAAAAGAGTTACTTGCAGTCGTAGTTTAGGATAGCCACCGAGTCAAAGCTGGCTTGGTGCAGTTAAACTCCACCACCCCTTTGTTGATACCGATGCATATGTAGATAGTTCTGATGTAAGTCTTGCTGGGTACATTTGTACTCACGTTTGCCTATTTTATGTTTTCCAGAGAGACGTTAGTCTCGCTAGTAGTTCCGTGTGGACTTCGACGTTTAGCTTGATACCTCAGCTACGATCTTGTGCCCTCGGCAGGATCTGGTAGATAGTCAGGCTTCTCAGCCTTTTTCATTTGTAGATGTCTGTACTCAGACATGTTAAGCTTCCGCATGTGCTTTGACTTGTATGCTCTGAATGTTGGGTCATGAGACCCATGTTTGTAATATCTCGCTCCTCGGAGCCTAATGAATAAATACTTTGAGTCGTAGAGTTTTGTTGTGATGCCATGTTGTATTTACACATATCGAGCATATTGTGTGTATGATTGAAATGCTTGGTATGTGTGGGATCCGACAACCTAGTTGTTTATCCTTGGTAGCCTCTCTTATGGGGAAATGTAGTCTTGTGCTTCCATGAGCCATAGTAGTCCGCTACAGCCCGGTTCACCGGAGTCCTGCTAGCCCAGCACTACTGCTCCGGAACACTTAACTGGCCGGCATGTGATTCACTTCATTCCTGTGTCTGTCCCTTCGGGGAAATGTCATGCGGTGACATCCGGAGTCCTGCCTAGCCTGCTACAGCCCGGTTCACCAAAGTCCTGTTAGCCCAGTGCTACAGCCCGGATTCGCACGCTGCTGACCGACATGCTCGATGTTGATTCATGTATGCCTGTCCCCGTAAGTTAGTGCCACTTTGGGTTCATGACTAGTCATGTCGGCCCGGGTTCTCTGTCATATGGATGCTAGCGACACTATCATATACGTGAGCCAAAAGGCGCAAACGGTCCCGGGCCATGGTAAGGCGACACCCGTGGGAATACCGTGCGTGAGGCCGCAAAGTGATATGAGGTGTTACCGGCTAGATCGATGTGACTTGGAATCGGGGTCCTGACAGCTTTGGTATCAGAGCCTGACTGCCTGTAGGATTACCAAGCAAACTAGTCGAAGTTGAGTCTAGAAATTCTTTAGTTATGTAAGGGAATTGATTGTGGAAGGGAATGTAAGGCTCTTTTTACTCCTTTACCTTATGCCCTTCTGATCTGAGTCAACCTCTTCTTTTCTGCGGGGATTAATAACTAGGCTTCTCATGTTTCTATCAGGATCACGTGTTACTAATCCGTAGAATCTTAGGATTGATGGTTCCAGGCCTCAATTCAGTCTCTACTACTTTTAGTATGTTGTCAGTTGAACCAGAGCCTTGATATGATGTTGTTGAGTGACTATGCAAATCCTTGTGAATGTCGCAAATCTTTTTCTGAGCATTTACAGCCGTTATGCTGTCCGAGTCATCCCAGGTTTCTAAATAGTCTGATGCATTTGAAATCCTTTCCTTCCGTTCTCGATGTTCTTTTGGTCAGAATAAGCACACTAACCAGTGAGTTGAGGTACTCTGTTGCCTCGACATATATGTTGAAGCTATTATTATGACCCTAGGTGTCTTAGAGAACCACCTAGTAATCCGACCTTGCTTTATATTCCTAGTGTGATGATTCTAGCCACCATTCTCGAAAGCATCTCATGATGTTATTTAGTTAGTAGGTATTCTATTTCTGGGTCCTTGAACCCAAGATTCACTCCACCTACCTCCTGTTGATAGTGTTTGCTCATTCCTTTAGGATATTAGTAACCTTTGTGATAGTCCTCAAGGTCCGCGGTATATCATTCTTCCAATACCATGAACCATCATGGCAAAAGTTCTCCTAAACCAAAGGATCATCAATGAGAGTGCTCTTGATGAGTTCTCCATTCTAAATTGTGACTCTGCCAGTTCTACCTTTCTGCACGGGTTATCTGGAAGAAATGTTGAGCTTTGCTTGACATACTAATCTATGCATTCGCAACTCAGAAAATCATATATTCCTTGAGTTGTCCCTCTTCAGTTGTATTCTGACCTCCATCTATCAATTGATAGTCAGGAGTAGTTGTGCATCTGTGTTATCGATGCCTATTATTCTTGTGGTCCGTCAAGCGATTCTATTCCGGAATGACTAGGAGAAACAAACTCCGGTACCTTATCCATTTCTTGGATTGGGTGAAAGCAGTTGTATTCCGCAGATCAAATGCCAACCCAGCTTTTGATTCGGTTCTACCCTGAAGTATTACCGTCTTATGTCAAGAATGTCATGAGAATTGCACAACCTCTTATGAATTCTTGACGCAGTGATACTTCTTGCCATCATTATTCATTCCTCGGTTCCCATGTTGTAGTAACCGAAATACCGATAAGGGAATCGTAATGTGTGCAATCAAGACTCCTAGCAACCCCGTTGCTTGGTAGTTAATGGACAATAATCTCATTCTTAGCGTGTTGGTTGTTGAATCATCACCTTAAGATTGATCGTGCTACCTAGTCCTTATTTCCGGTGCACTCTTCGATCAATGAGTTAGGATTGTGTCAATCCCTCGCTCTTTTGATCATATCATCTTGCCTCGAAAGCAAGATTGCTCCCGAGCTTAATAACATTTCGGTGGTTCGTGATTTTCCGAATGTCTTCTCGGAAGTGTTACCAGGTTGTCACCTGACCGCTATGTTGAGTTCGTGATCAAGTTGGTTTCTGACAACTCTCTTCATGCTAACTCATGAAGCATATGTTTGTATGAAAGAAGTGACTTCCTCTAATTCATGTGCAGTTGATGCAAGTTGCCGCCGTGAATTTGAGAAAGTTTCTGTTGCTTCCTCTGGAATCATCCCAAGTCAGTCATGCATATGTGCGAAGTATTCTGTGGTCTGGAGACTTGCAACCTTCATTCCATATGTATTCCTAGCATAGCAAGCCACTGATTGAGGTGTTCAAGGAGAAGAAGTTCCTTCTTAAGAGCATGCCTTATGCAAGGACTTCGATATCCTCGATGATGGTTCCCAACCAGAACTCGGTAGTGTTTTGTGGTAGGATTCTTTGTGCTCACGCTTGTCTTGTACAGTGTGTTCACATGTATCCTGCAACCTAGCTCATGTTTTGGAGCTAGCTACCGTAGTTCATTTCCTGAGAATCTCGCAACGTCATCTCGTCGGTTTGTGTTGGAAATTTTCTTTGACAGACATGCTGTCTGCAATATCCTGTTACCAACCAGATCTGAATCTCAGGCAGATATGATGGTTGGAACTTTTCCAAGATCTATGATGTAGGTTCTGGCTAGGTTGATGTTTTCGCCGAAACACCTAGTTGGAAGACCTATTATTGTAGTATCTTGATTGAGCAAGTTGACCATCTTCTCCATGAGGATCTCGAGTGACTTATTATAGAAGTTGTTCCTTATGTATCCTTTGTATTCCGAAGTCCGACCTTTACTTGATGGCCATGTCGATGCTTTTAAACATGATCGTGGTACCAAGAACGTCAAGGAGAACATTAGAAGCGGAGTGCTAAATGTCTCTCGGTCGATCCTCCAGATTTTGTTTCCTTGGCATTGTCAAGGTAAAATCTGAGAAAGTGTTGTCTTCATTTGTATCTGCATCCTCCATCGCTATTCGTCGTGGTAGTTGGAACTGTTGCCAAGATCTTTGGCATAGATGTTGGTAAAACCCCTGAGGAATATGGAAATGCTCAAGTTCTTGAGAGCAAGCTCAGACACTAGGTTATATCTTCGGTATCAGTCAGATTGTGCCTTCCATTTGCCGATTGTTCTATAACCATAGTTCCATTCCAAAACTGAGTATGCCATTCTTTTGAATTCTTTCAAACGATCATTTGTAAATTGCCTTAGGCTAGTATGAAGAGTTTCAATGATCTATGGATCAAAAGTAATTCTTTTTGCCACTTAAGGGAACAATCCAACAAGTCACCTTCTGTAAGGTGCCCCGCTGTGGTATTAAGGGCAATATATCTCCTCGCTACTCTGAAACTAGTGCACCATCTTATTCAAGCATGGAATTGTTGCTTACCAATTTGAACCTTCGTCATCTGTTCCTCTCAACCTCCTCCCTATGTATGTTTTGTGTCTCAGCTCAAGAGATGTTGTTATGTCTCATTCCATGAATTGATCGTGAGTTGCTTGATCTTCGAGAAGACCGAATCCTATAGAGTTTATTTCTGTCGTCTTGGATGAAATCTCGAAAGCAAAGATGTCAAGATCAAGATCATGATCGAATCAACGTTCTTATGAAGTGCAAGTTGGATCATGAAGATCAAGTTAGCTTTGTATCCCCTCTGTCTCCTTACCTCACATCTTGAATCTCGGGACGAGATTCTTGTTTAGTGGGGGTGAGTTGTCACAGCCCTAGAGTTTGCTTGTAACTAGTGCATTGCATCCATGCATCATGTTTAAATTTCATGAAACTTGAAATGGGGATTGTTGAAACCCTAGCACCAAATGAATTCAACTAGGTTCAATAAAAACATTTTCAATGAACCCAAAGTGCCTCAAGAAAAGTTCATGATTTTTGGTTAAGGTAGAAACCTCTGCCAAAAATGATGAATATATTTCTAGGACATTTTTGGATTTTTGAATTAACTCATATTGTATTTGACTTGGGGTTATAAATTCCTATAAATACTTTTATAACTCCAATCATTCTGAAAAAATATTGTGGGGCTTTGGGCTAGTCCATATTGCATCCACAAATAATTTCAGAAGCAACAAAAATGGTTTAGTATTATTACTAAATCAAAACAGAGCAAAATAAATAGAAAACAGGAAGAAAAATAGGAAAAGAGAGAAACTTACCTGGCGCTCACCTGTAGCTTACCGGCCCAGCCCACCTGGCACTGCCAGTCATCTCCCTCCTCACGCCAGGAGGACAGGAGCGCGTGGCCGCGGCGCGCTGGCACGCGCCTGGCCACCTCCTGCTTGCCGCCGAACGCCTAGCGCTGGCTACGGACGCCACGCAATCTCCCGCGCGTCCCTCGACCGCTAGCTCATCCCCATCCCCTCTCTGACTCTCTCTCCCGTGACCGACCGCACGCACCCGAGACCACCGACGAGAACCACCACGGCCACAGCTACCCCCTCACCCCTCGGTTGTGCCCACGAGCTCCGCGTCGTCTTCCTCGTCATCTCCACCGAGCTAAGTCAGCCAGGACGCTCCGTAGCGTCATCATCGCCACCGTGTTCAACCTCGGGAGCCGGTCACCACCGACGTCGATTCGCCGTCGCCAAGCCGTCCCCGAGCAAGCCGAGCCCCTCTTCGTGATCACTGTGAGCTTCGCCGTCGTTTCCCCCTATCCCCGCGGCCTAGCGCTCGCTGTAGCTGCATTTTTCATTGATGCTCGAAGCACGCCGCCGCACGAGCCCGTCCCGAGGATCCGGTGGCCATTTGGTCCCGTGCGTGCCTCCGTTGGGTTCGTGAGCTCTCGTAGATCACGTTGGTACGAAACGCTGGTCCTCCCGCGCGCCGTGTCATCGATTCCGTCGACGTCAGAGCTCCGGCCGCTGCCCAACTCACCGCTGCCTCCGCTACAGACGACCTCGCGCCCTCTCACAGCCACCGCTGGATGAGCATGAGCCCCAGCTCGCCGTAGAACCCAACCGTGCCGCAAGCCGTGCCCTGTAGGCGAAACCCGAGGTGCCCCGCCGCGTCTGGCCTCGCCGGCGTCGAGTCGCCGGCAGGTTTGACCGAGTTGACCAGGGTTTGACCCCCCTGGGTCATTAACATCTGGGCCTGAGGCCCTGCTAATTTAGTTTAGATGCTAATTAAATTTTAGCTAACCCACTGACTCGCTGACTGTGGGCCCCAGCCCTTCTAATTACTTTAGTTAGGATTTAACTAAACCCTGGTTAGCACTGAGTCAATGACAGGTGGGCCACACATGTCAGGTTTGACCTGGACGGTCCTGTTGACCAGCTAACGCAGCATGACTTAATGCTGACGCAGTAAAGTTTTCTGGAATTAAAATAAATCAGAAATGATTTATAAATTTCAGAAAATACCCCAAACTTCTAAAAATCATGGAAATTCAATCGCAGCTCAGAATGAAATGATTTATATATGAAAAATTATCAGAAAAATCCAAAGAATCTGTTTATGGCATCCTCATGCATGTTTGAACAACTTACAGCCACTGTATATGACAATTTGAAGAAATGGCATTTGAAATGTCTTATATGGAGTTTGAATTTGAACCTTTGGTTCAAACCAACTTCATTTAATCTGGTTGCTAGTTGCATTAGCTCAATCAATAGCATATTGCCATGTCATGATCATGCATCATGTTGTTGCATCGCATTGATTGTGTTCCCTCTTGTTTGCCGGTGTTGTTCCCCCTCGGTAGACGTTGTTCCAACGTTGTGATCGTTGACACTAATGAAGACTCAATGCTATCTTCAGAAGTGCCAGGCAAGCAAAACCCCCTTGTTCATTCCGATACAATCCCACTCTCTTGTTCCTGCTCTCTTTTACTGCATTAGGACAACAACGATTCGACTGTTACATGCTGCGGTAGTTGAACCCCTTTCCTCTGCATGACCTGTCATAGCCACAGTAAATAGATGAAACCCACTAGCATGAGTAGGAGTTGTTTGAGCCCTAATGTGCCTACTCATTCATGCTTGTTTGTCATGCCTGCTATTGCTTAGAGTTGTGTCAGGTCTGATTCATCGGGGATGAATTGGAATGTGGTGAACATGTCCTACTGTTGAGAGCTAAGTGTGTGAACACGATTTCGTAAAGGTAGCGGTGAGAGGCCATGTAGGAGTACATGGTGGGTTGTCTCATTGAAACCGTCCTCAGGAACCGAGTTCTGTGTTTGTGATCCATGAACAGTTACTACCACACATTGGGTTCCGGTAACTCGACCCCTCTCGACTTATTAACCAACTTGATCTCTGTCCAGGAGTTGCAACTAGTTTCTGGTGTTTGTAGGTAGTGTTAGTAGTCTACCAAGTGGCACCCGGTACAGGTGGGCTTGGGACAGACTAGGCACAGTGGCACGGTGTACCAAGTGGCACCCGGATGGTGGGCTTGGGAACCCTGCTCACATCGTTTGGGGCCGTGAGCGACACCCCGGCAGGATCTCCTTGTGGATGGAACCCGAATAGGCGATAAACCTGGACTAGAGACTTGTGTGGTTAGTCAGGTCGTGGCCGACTCCCTCGCCAGGCTTCCGCTTGAAGGTTGCCGAGATACACGACGTGTACATGGTGGTAAGTGGCGAGAGCGTGTGTGAAGAAGTACACCCTTGCAGGGTTATAAATGATCTATTCGAATAGCCGTGTCCGCGGTAAAGGACTTCTGGGTTGCCTGTACAGTTCATAGACAAGTGAAAGTGGATACTCTAAAATGCGCAAGATAAGCATGAGTGCTATGGATGGTGTTCTCGTAGGGAGACGGGAGCAGATCCATAGTGGTGTATTGGTATGGTGAATTTGTGGACTCGTGTGCGCCACCTGAGAAGAGTTACTTGCGGTCGTAGTTCAGGATAGCCACTGATTCAAAGCTGGCTTGCTGCAGTTAAACTCCACCACCCCTTTGTTGATACCGATGCATATGTAGATAGTTCTGATGTAAGTCTTGCTGGGTACATTTGTACTCACGTTTTCCTATTTTATGTTTTGCAGAGAGACGTTAGTCTTGCTAGTAGTTCCGTGTGGACTTCGATGTTTAGCTTGATACCTCAGCTACGATCTTGTGCCCTCGGCAGGATCTGGTAGATAGTCAGGCTTCTCAGCCTTTTTCATTTGTAGATGTCTGTACTCAGACATGTTAAGCTTCCGCATGTGCTTTGACTTGTATGCTCTGAATGTTGGGTCATGAGACCCATGTTTGTAATATCTTGCTCCTCGGAGCCCAACGAATAAATACTTTGAGTCATAGAGTTTTGTTGTGACGCCATGTTGTATTTACACATATCGAGCATATTGTGTGTATGATTGAAATGCTTGGTATGTGTGGGATCCGACAACCTAGTTGTTTATCCTTGGTAGCCTCTCTTATGGGGAAATGTAGTCTTGTGCTTCCATGAGCCATAGTAGTCCGCTACAGCCCGGTTCACCGGAGTCCTGCTAGCCCAGCACTACTGCTCCGGAACACTTGACTGGCCGGCATGTGATTCACTTCGTTCCTGTGTCTGTCCCTTCGGGGAAATGTCACGCGGTGACATCCGGAGTCCTGCCTAGCCTGCTATAGCCTGGTTCACCGGAGTCCTATTAGCCCAGTGCTACAGCCCGGATTCGCACGCTGCTGACCGACATGCTCGATGTTGATTCATGTATGCCTGTCCCCGTAAGTTAGTGCCACTTTGGGTTCACGACTAGTCATGTCGGCCCGGGTTCTCTGTCATATGGATGCTAGCGACACTATCATATACGTGAGCCAAAAGGCGCAAACGGTCCCGGGCCATGGTAAGGCGACACCCGTGGGAATACCGTGCGTGAGGCCGCAAAGTGATATGAGGTGTTACCGGCTAGATCGATGTGACTTGGAATCGGGGTCCTGACAGAAGGGTGCTTATAGTTACTATGATATCGAACAAATTTAGGAATTTGTTGCTTTTAAGGGTGCTTATGAAGTTGCTTCTTTGAGTGAAAAGTATGATACTCTCTACAAATCTAATTTTTTTTGACATACTTAAATATTGATATGAAAACTATGCTCGTAATGCCTATGTTAAGAAATTTATTGAGAGAATGACCGTTGCTTTGGAAGAAAATAATGATATGCATGAATCTATAGATAATTATGATTCCGATGATTTGATTGAGATATCCTCCCATGATGAAAGTGATGTTTGCTATTCTTGTGGCCATGATGCCAATATTTATGGAGATGAATTTGCTATGTTAAACATGAATTATTGCTATTGCACCCATACTTGATAGTTCCTTGAATCAAAAGCATGATTGCAATGATGTTATTATAAACTCTATTAATATCAATTGTGCTAATGGTATGCAAAGCCCCAAGCTTGGGGATGCTAGTTTTGCTATGTCCGCTACTTATTGCAATGATCATGAGTGGGGTGATAATGCTTCTTATGATCTTGAAAATTTATTTAGGCCTCATGATGAATATGTTCGCAATAATATTGAAACTGGGTTTGGAAGAGTGTCAACTCTAGGTAATAGTGATCCCACTACTTTGGACAATGGTCGATCTTATGAAATTTTTGATCAAAGTTGGCTTGGAGAGGTCATGACTTTATTTGATGATAATCCCACTATTTTGGAAGAGTGTCAACTTTGCATGCATGTGGATCATGAAGAGAATATTTTATGTGATAGATATATTGTTGAATTTGATTATGATCCTACATGTAATTATTATGAGAGAGGAAAATATGGTTGTACAAATTTTCATGTCACTAAATTACCTCTCGTTTTTGCATGTCTTGATAATTTGTTTGCTTACACAATGCCTATGCATAGGAATTATGTTAGACTTAAACTTGTTTTTCACTTGCTATATGATGCTCTCTTCGTGTTTCAATTGCTATCTTTCATGTTAGCATTATTAAAATTATCAACGCCTAGCTAAAAGGCTTTAAAGAAAAAGCGCTTGCTGGGAGACAACCCAATATTTCTATTTTATGTTTTTATTAAAATACACATTATTACCTTTGTAGTAATTGTGTTTTGGTGTTTTAATTAGTTTTTGTGCCAAGTAAGACCTTTGGGATGGCTTACGGTGATAGTTGTTTTGATCTTTCTGAAAAACAGAAACTTTTGTGCCCAGTAAAACAATTTTGAAAAATCGCAGAAGCGTGCTTTTGATCTGAATGTTTTACACAAGATTGATATACAAATTTCCTAGGTTTTCCTAATTTTTTAGAATTTTTGGAGTTATAGAAGTATTTGTAGTTTACAGATTACTACAGATTGTTCTGTTTTTGACAGATTCTATTTTCTATGTGTTGTTTGCTTATTTTGATGAATCTATGGGTAGTATCGGGGGGCATGAACCATAGAGAAGTTGGAATACAGTACATATTACACCAATATAAATAAATAATGAGTTCACAACAGTACCAAAAGTAGGGATTTATTTTCTTATACTAACAGATCTCATGAGTTTTCTGTTGAGTTTTGTGTTGTGAAGTTTTCAAGTTTTGGGTAAAGATTTGATGGACTATGGAATAAGGAGTGGCAAGAGCCTAAGCTTGGGGATGCCCAAGGCACCCCAAGGTAATATTCAAGGAAAACCAAGAGCCTAAGCTTGGGGATGCCCCGGAAGGCATTCCCTATTTCGTCTTCGTCTATCGGTAAATTTACTTGAGGCTATATTTTTATTCACCACATGATATGTGTTTTGCTTGGAGCGTATTGTATGATATGAGTCTTCGGTTTTTAGTTTACCACAATCATCCTTGCTGTACACACCTATTGAGAGGGAGACGCATGAATCGTGATTTATTAGAATACTCTATGTGCCTCACTTATATCTTCTGAGCTAGGCAATTTTGCTCTAGAGCTTCACTTATATTTTTTAGAGCACGGCGGTGGCTTTATTTTATAGAAATTGTTGAACTCTCTTGCTTTACTTATATTATTTTGAGACTCTCTCTAAACAGATTGGTAATTTGCTTTAGTTATGAATTTAGTCCTAATATGATGGGCATCCAAGAAGGATATAATGAAAACTTTCATATAAGGTGCATTGAATACTATGAGAAGTTTGATTCTTTATGATTGTCTTGAGATATAAAGATGGTAATATTAGATTGGTAGAAATACTTGTGTTAAAGTTTGTGATTCCCGTAGCATGCACGTATGGTGAACCGTTATGTGATGAAGTCGGAGCATGATTTATTTATTGATTGTCTTACTTATGAGTGGCGGTCGGGGATGAGCGATGGTATTTTCCTACCAATCTATCCCCCTAGGAGCATGCGCCTAGTACTTTGTTTCGATGACTAATAAATTTTTGCAATCAGTATGTGAGTTCTCTATGACTAATGTTGAGTCCATGGATTATACACACTCTCACCTTCCACCATTGCTATCCTCTCTAGTACTGCGCAAATCTCGCCGGTGCATTAAACCCACCATCACCTTCCTCAAAACAGCCACCATACCTACCTATTATGGCATTTCCATAACCATTCCGAGATATATTGCCATGCAACTTCCACCGTTCCGTTTATTATGACGCGCTTCATCATTGTCATATTGCTTTGCATGATCATGTAGTTGGCATCGTATTTGTGGCAAAGCCACCATTCATATTTTTTATACATGTCACTCTTGAGTCATTGCACATCCCGATACACCACCAAACGCACTCATATAGAGTCATATATTTGTTCTGGAATCGAGTTGTAATTCTTGAGTTGTAAGTAAGTAAAAGTGTGATGATCATCATTATTAGAGCATTGTCCCATGTGAGGAAAGGATGATGGAGACTATGATTCCCCCACAATTCCGGTTGAGACTCCGGAGGAAAAAAAAGAGAAAAGAAAAAATAATAAAAAAGAGGCCAAAGAGCCCAAAATAAAAAATGAGAGAAAAGAGAGAAGGGGCAATGTTACTATCCTTTTCCACACTTGTGCTTCAAAGTAGCACCATGATCTTCATAATAGAGAGTCTCCTATGTTGTCACTTTCATATACTAGTGGGAATTTTTCATTATAGAACTTGGCTTGTATATTCCAATGATGGGCTTCCTCAAATTGCCCTAGGTCTTCGTGAGCAAGCAAGTTGGATGCACACCCTCTTAGTTTCTTTTTGAGCTTTCATAAACTTATGGCTCTAGTGCATCCATTGTATGGCAATCTCTACTCACTCACATTGATATTTATTGATGGGCATCTCCATAGCCCATTGATACACCTAGTTGATGTGAGACTATATCCTTCTTTTTGTCTTCGCCACAACCACCATATTCTATTGCACCTATAGTGCTATATCCATGGCTCACGCTCATGTATTGCGTGAGAGTTGAAAAAGTTTGAGAACATCAAAAGTATGAAACAATTGCTTGGCTTGTCATCAGGGTTGTGCATGATTTAATACTTTGTGTGATGAAGATGGAGCATAGCCAGACTATTTGATTTTGTAGGGATAACTTTCTTTGGCCATGTTCTTTTCAGAAGAAATGATTGCTTTGTTAGTATGCTTGAAGTATTATTGTTTTTATGTCAATATTAAACTCTTGTTTTGAATCTTATGGATCTGAATATTCATGCCACAATAAAGAAAATTACATGGATAAATATGTTAGGTAGCATTCCACATCAAAATTTCTGTTTTTATCATTTACCTACTCGAGGACGAGCAGGAATTAAGCTTGGGGATGCTTGATACGCCTCCAACGTATCAATAATTTTTTATTGTTCCATGCTATTATATTATCTGTTTTGGATGTTTTATATGCATTAATATGCTATTTTATATTATTTTTGGGACTAACTTATTAACCCAGAGCCCAATGCCGGTTTTTGTTTTTTCCTTGTTTTTGAGTTTCGCAGAAAAGGAGTATCAAACAGAGTCCAAACGGAATAAAACTTTGCGATGATTTTTCTTGGACCAGAAGAAACCCGTAGGATTTGGAGTCCAAGCCAGAAGACCCACGAGGCAGCAACAAGGGTGGAGGGCGTGCCCTAGGGGGGTGCCCCCCTACTTTGTGGCCCCCTCGGGAGTCCCCTGACCTACCTCTTCGTCCTATAAATTCACATATATTCCAAAACCCTTAGGGGGAGCCACAAAAATACTTTTCCGCCGCCGCAATCTTCTGTACCCGTGAGATCCCATGTTGGGGCCTTTTCCGGCGATCTACCGGAGGGGGATTCGATCACTGGGGGCTTCTACATCAAACCTTTTGCCCTTCTGATAAAGCATGAGTATCTTACCTTAGACCTACGGGTCCATAGATAGTAACTAGATGGCTTATTCTCTCTCTTTGATCTCAATACCATGTTCTCCTCGATGTTCTTGGAGATCTATCTGATGTAAATCTTCTTTTGCGGTGTGTTTGTCGATATCCGATGAATTGTGGATTTATGATCAGATTATCTATGAATATTATTTGAATCTTATCTGAATTATTATATGCATGATTTGATATCTTTGTATTTCTCTTCGAATTGTTGGTTTGGTTTGGCCAACTATATTGGTATTTCTTGCAATGGGAGAGGTGCCCAGTTTTGAGTTCATTCTTGCTTGATTTCACCCAGTGACAAAGTAGGGGTAGCGAGACACGTATTGTATTGTTGCCATCAAGGATACTGCTAGAGTTTATCCCTCTACATCATGTCATCTTACTTAAGGCGTTACCTCATTCTTTATGAACTTAATACTTTAGATGCATGCTGGATAGCGGTCGATGTGTGGAGTAATAGTAGTAGATGCAGGCAGGAGTCGGTCTACTTGACACGGACGTGATGCCTATATGCATAATCATTGCCTTGGATATCGTCATAACTTTGCGCTTTTCTATCAATTGCTCAACAGTAATTTGTTCACCCACCTTATTATTTGCCTTCATGAGAGAAGCCTCTAGTGAAACCTATGGCCCACGGGTCTATTTTCTATCATATTTGTTTCCGATCTACTATTTTGCAATCTTTTATTTTCTGATCTATAAACCAAAAAACCAAAAAATATTAGTTATCTTTTATTTAGTTTTATCTATCTCTATCAGATCTCACCTTTGCAATTGATCGTGAAGGGATTGACAACCCCTTTATCGCGTTGGGTGCAATTGTTTTATTGTTTGTGCAGGTGCATAGGTTGGGGACTTGCTTTGTCGCTACTTCTTGAGCTTTCGTTGGTTTTTCCGTTGAAGAGGAAAGGGTGATGCAGCACAATAGAGATAAGTATTTCCCTCGGTTAAGAACCAAGATATCAATCCAGTAGGAGAAACACGCAAGTCCCCAATATATGCACCTGCACAAACAATCAAACACTTGCACCCAACGTGATAAAGTGGTTGTCAATCCCTTCACGTCACTTGCAATGGTGAGATCTGATAGAGATAGATAAAACTAAACAAAACATAAAATATTTTTTGGGGGTTTTTTTGGTTTATAGATTTGAAAATAAAAGATATCAAAATAGTAGATCAAAAACTAATATGATGGAAAATATACCCGGGGCCATAGGTTTCACTAGAGGCTTCTCTCATGAAGGCAAATAGTACAGTGGGTGAACAAATTACTATCGAGCAATTGATAGAAAAATGCAAAGTTATGACAATATCTAAGGCAATGATTATGCATATAGGCATCAGGTCCATGTCAATAGACCGACTCCTGCCTGCATCTACTACTATTATACCACACATCGACCGCTATCCAGCATGCATCTAGAGTATTAAGTTCATAAAGAACGGAGTAACGCCTTAAGTAGGATGACATGATGTAGAGGAATAAACTCAAGCAATATCATGAAAACCCCATCTGTTTATCCTCGATGGCAACAATTCAATACGTGTCTCGCTACCCCTACTTTGTCACTGGGTGAAATCACGCAAGATTGAACCCAAAGCTAAGAACCTCTCCCATTGCAAGAAAAATCAATCTAGTTGGCCAAACCAAACCGATAGTTCAAAGAGAAATACAAAGATATAAAATCATGCATATAAGAATTCAAAGAAGATTGAAATAATATTCATAGATAAGCTGACTATAAATCCACAATTCATCGGATCTCGACAAACATACCGCAAAAGAAGATTACATCGGATAGATCTCCAAGAGCATCGAGGAGAACATGGTATTGGGAATCAAAGAGAAAGAAGAAGCCATCTAGCTACTAGCTATGGACCTGTAGGTCTGTGGTAAACTACTCACGCTTCATCGGAAGGGCAATAGAGTTGATGTCGATGCCCTCCGTGATCGAACCCCCCTCCGGCAGGATGCTGGAAAAGGCCCCAAGCTAGGATCTCACGGGAACAGAAGGTTGCGACGGCGGAAAAGTATTTTCATGGATGCTTCTGAGGGTTTTGGAATATATGTAAATATATAGGACGAAGGGCTAGGTCAGGGGAGTTCCGAGGGGCCCACAAGCCTCCACCCTTTCCGCCTTCTCATGGCTCTTCTGGCTTGGACTCCAAGTCCCCTGGGTGTCTTCTGGTCCAAGAAAAATCATCGTGAAGTTTTAGTCCGTTTGGAGTCCGTTTGGTATTCCTTTTCTGTGAAGCTCAAAAACAAGGAAAAAGCAGAAACTGGCACTGGGCTCTAGGTTAATAGGTTAGTCCCAAAAATAATATAAAATAGCATATTAATGAATATAGAACATCCAAAACAGGTTATATAATAGCATGGAACAATAAAAAATTATAGGTACGTTGGAGACGTATCACTTGTACCTCCTACTGGATTGATACCTTGGTTCTCTAACTAAGGGAAATACTTATCTCTACTTTGTTGCATCAGCCTTTCCTCTTCAAGGGAAAAACCAACACAAGCTCAAGAAGTAGCAACAGGGGTCTTTGTTCAAACAAAATTTTATCTATTTCATTCCTTTCATGCATATGCATATCATTTTCATGGTCTAGCATATATTGTTCTAGTGGGTCAGTAGGAGGCACGACAATAGAGGCAAGATCAATTATTTCATCCTTATTAGATAATTCTTTCTTATGAGGTTGTTTACTAAACTTGGAGAAATTAAATTCATGAGACTCGTCACCAAAGCTAACACTGACAATTTGTGTATGACAATCTATAGTAGCATTGACAGTGTTCAAGAAAGGTTTACCAAAGATAATGGGACAAAAGTCATCTTGTGGGGAACCAAGAACCAAAAAACCTGTAGGATATTTTATTTTCCCACACAAGACTTCAACATCTCTAACAATCCCAAGTGCTGTGATGGTGTCTCTATTAGCAAGTTTAATAGTATCATCTTGTTGGGAAACGTTGCATGGAAAACAAAAAAAATTCTACGCACACGCAAGATCTATCCATGGAGATGCATAGCAACGAGAGGGGGAGAGAGTATATGTACCCTTGGACACCGTAGGTGGAATCGTTTAGTAACGCGGTTGATGTAGTCGAACTTCTTCGCGCTCCAACCGATTAAGTACCGAATGTACGGGACCTCCGAGTTTTGCACATGTTCAACTCGGTGACGTCCTCGCCTTCTTGATCCAGCAAGGTGGGCAAAGTAGTAGATGAGTTCCGGTAGCACGACGACGTGGTGACGGTGATGGTGAATTTATCTCCGCAGGGCTTCGCCTAAGCACTAAGAAAATATGACCGAGGGACGAACTAGAGGGAGAGGGGCGTCGCACACGGCTAGGGAATCGTGGTGTGTGTTGCCCCTCTCCTTCCTCTCATATATATAGGTGGATGGGGGAGGGGAGGCAGCCCCTAGGGCGCCCCAAGTGGCCGGCGGCTTCCCTAGGGTGCCGGTCCTGGCCGAATCCCCCTTTTCCATATTTGTGTATGGGGGGTGGAAGGAAAGGGGGTTGGCTGCCTTTGGGGCGCCTTCCCCTTCCTTCCCTACCTCTTTGGTTTTTTTAGACAACCCTACCTCTTTGGTACGTGGGCAAGGGGTGGAAGGGGCGTACCAACCCCTTGTGGGCTGGTGTGCTTCTCCCCCTTTGGCCAATAAGGCCCATACACTTGCCGGGGGTGTCCGGAACCCCTTCCGGTGCCCCGATGACTACCCAGTGCACTCCAAAACCCTTTCGGTGTCCTAATACCATTGTCCTATATATCAATATTTACCTCTCGACCATTTCTAGACTCCTCGTTATGTCCGTGATCTCATCCGGGACTCTGAACAACATTCGGTCACCAAATCATATAACTCATATAACACTATCGTTAACGAACGTTAAGCGTGCGGACCCTATGGGTTCGAGAACTATGTAGACATGACTGAGACACCTCTCCGGTCAATAACCAATAGCGGAACCTGGATGCCCATATTGGTTCCTACATATTCCACGAAGATATTTATCGGCCGAACCGTTATGACAACATACGTAATTCCCTTTGTCCATCGGTATGTTACTTGCCCGAGATTCGATCGTCAGTATCTCTATAACTAGTTCAATCTTGTTACCGGCAAGTCTCTTTAGTCGTTCCGTAATACATCACCTCATAACTAACTCCTTAGTCATTTTCTTGCAAGCTTATGATTTTTATTACCGAGAGGGCCCAGAGATACCTCTCTGATACTCAGAGTGACAAATCCTAATCTCGATCTATGCCAACTCAACAAACACCTTCAGAGATACCTGTAGAGCATCTTTATGATCACCCAGTTACGTTGTGACGTCTGATAGCATACAAGATATTCCTCCGGTATCCGGGAGTTGCATAATCTCATAGTCGAAGGAATATGTATTTGACATGAAGAAAGCAATAGCAATAAACTGAACGATCATTATGCTAAGCTAACGGATGGGTCTTGTCAATGATGTGATCTCCTTATCAAATGACAACACATGTCCACGGTTAGGAAATCTAGCTTAACCATCTTTGATCAATGAGCTAGTCTAGTAGAGGCTTACTAGGGACACAGTATTTTTTTATGTATTCAATACAATTCTAGCATGAATAATAAACCTTTTCATGAATAAGGAAATATAAAATAACAACTTTATTATCGCCTCTAGGACATATTTCCTTCAGTCTCCCACTTGCACTAGAGTCAATAATCTAGTTCACATCGCCATGTGATTAACACCAATAGTTCACATCGCCATGTGATTAACACCCATAGTTCACATCACCATGTGATTAACACTCAAAGGGTTTACTAGAGTCAAGAATCTAGTTTAGATTGCCATGTGATTAACACCCAAAGAGTACTAAGGTGTGATCATGTTTTGCTTGTGAGAGAGCTTTAGTCAGCGGGTCTGCCACATTAAAATCCATATGTACTTTGCAAATTTCTATGTCTATAATGCTCTGCATGGAGCTAATTTAGCTAATTGCTCCCACTTTCAATATGTATCCAGATTGAGACTCATAGTCATCTGAATTGGTGTCAAAGCTTGCATCAACGTAACCCTTAACGACAAACTCTTTATCACCTCCATAACCGAGAAATATTTCCTTAGTCCTCTAAGGATAATTTTGACCGTTGTCCATTGATCTACTCCTGGATCAGTATTGTACCCCCTTGCCAAACTCAAGGCAAGGTACACAATAGGTCTGGTACACAACATGGAATGCTTTATAGAACCGATGGCTGAGGCATAGGGAATGACTTTCATTCTCTCTCTATCTTATGCCGTGGTCGGGCTTTGAGTCTTACTCAACTTCACACCTTACAATAAAGGCAAGAACTCCTTCTTTGACTGATCCATTTTGAACTCCTCCAAAATCTTGTCAAGGTATGTACTCATTGAAAAATCTTATCAACCATCTTGATCTATCTCTATAGATCTTGATGACTACTATCTAAGCAGCTTCACGGAGGTCTTCATTGAAAAATTCTTATTCAAGTATCCTTTTATGCTATCCAAAAATTCTATATCATTTCCAATCAGCAATATGTCATCCATATATAATATTAGAAATGCTACAGAGCTCCCACTCGCTTTCTTGTAAATATAGGCTTCACCATAAGTCTATATAAAACCATATGGTTTGATCACCTCATCAAAGCGTATATTCCAACTCCGAGATGCTTGCACCAGTCCATAGATGGATCGCTGAAGTTTGCACACTTTGTTAGCTCCTTGAGGATTGACAAAACCTTCTGGTTGCATAGTATACAACTCTTCTTTAAGAAATCCATTAAGGAATGCAGTTTTGACGTGCATTTGCCAGATTTCATAATTATAAAATGCGGCAATTGCTAACATGATTTGGACTGACTTGAGCATCGCTACGGGTGAGAAGGTCTCATTGTAGTCAACCCCTGGAACTTGTTGAAAACCTTTCAGAACAAGTCGAGCTTTGTAGATGGTGACATTACCATGAGCGTCTATCTTCTTCTTGAAGATCCATTTATTCTCAATGGCTTGCCGATCATCGGGCAAGTCCACCAAAGTCCATACTTTGTTCTCATACATGGATCCTATCTCAGATTTCATGGCCTCAAGCCATTTATTGGAATCTGGGCTCATCATAGCTTCTTCATAGTTCGTAGGTTCGCCATGGTCTAATAACATGACTTCCAGGACAGGATTACCATACCACTCTGGTGCGGATCGTGCTCTAGTCGACCTACGAAGTTCTGTAATGACTTGATCCGAAGTTTCATGATCATCATCATTAGCTTCCTCCCTTGTTGGTGTAGGCATCACGAGAATGGTTTTCTCTGATGTGCTACTTTCCAATTCGAGAGAAGGTACAATTACCTCATCAAGTTCTACTTTCCTCCCACTCACTTCTTTCGAGAGAAACTCCTTCTCTAGAAAGGTTCCATTCTTAGCAACAAATATCTTGCCTTCGGATCGGTGGTAGAAGGTGTACCCAATTGTTTCCTTAGTGTATCCTATGAAGATGCACTTCTCTGATTTGGGTTCGAGCTTATCAGGCTGAAGCCTTTTGACATAAGTGACGCAACCCCAAATTTTAAGAAACAACAGCTTAGGTTTATTGCCAAACCATTGTTCATATGGTGCCATCTCAACAGATTTAGACGGTGTCCTATTTAACGTGAATGCGGCTGTCTCTAATGCATAACCCCAAAATGATAGTGGTAAATCGGTAAGAGACATCATAGAATGCACATATGCAACAAAGTACGGTTACGATGTTCGGACACACCATTACGCTGTGGTGTTCCAGGTGGCGTGAGTTGTGAAACAATTCCACATTGTTTTAATTGAAGTCCAAACTCGTAACTCAAATATTTGCCTCCGCGGTCATATGTAGAAACTTTATTTTCTTGTTATGATGATTCTCCACTTCACTCTGAAATTCTTTGAACTTTTCAAACATTTCAGACTTGAGTTTCATCATGTAGATATACCCATACCTACTCAAATCATCTGCGAAGGTGAGAAAATAACGATACCCGCCGTGTCCTTCAACACTCATCGGACCACATACATTGGTATGTATTATTTCCAATAAGTCATTAGCTCGCTCCATTGTTTCGGAGAACGGAGTTTTAGTCACCTTGCCCATGAGGCATGGTTCGAAAGTATCAAATGATTCATAATCAAGTGATTCCAAAAGTCCATCTGGATGGAGTTTCTTCATGCGCTTTACACCAATATGACCTAAAAGGCAGTGCTACAAATATGTTGCACTATAATTATCAACTTTTCATCTTTTGGCATCAATATTATGAATATGTGTATCACTACAATCGAGATTCAATAAACCATTCACTTTGGGTGTATGACCATAGAAGGTTTTATTCATGTAAACAGAACAACAATTATTCTCTGACTTAATGAATAACCGTATTGCAATAAACATGATCCAATCATATTCATGCTCAACGCAAACACCAAATAACATTTATTTAGGTTCAGCACTAATCCCGAAGGTAGAGGGGAGTGTGCGATGGTGATCGTATCAACCTTGGAATCACTTCCAACACACATCGTCACTTCGTCCTTAACTAGTCTTTGTTCATTCTGCAACTCATGCTTTGAGTTACTAATCTTAGCAACTGAACCGGTATCAAGTACCCAGGGGATACTATGAGCACTATTAAAGTACACATCAATAACATGTATATCAAATACACCTTTGTTCATTTTGTCGTCCTTCTTATCCGCCAAGTATTTGGGGCAGTTCCACTTCCAGTGACCATTTCCTTTGCAGTAGAAGCACTCTGTTTCAGGCTTGGGTCCAGCTTTGGGCTTCTTCACGGGAGTGGCAACGTGCTTGCCATAATTCTTGAAGTTCCCTTTCTTTCCCTCACCCTTTTTCTTGAAACTAGTGGTCTTGTTAACCATCAACACTTGATGCTCTTTCTTGATTTCTACCTTCGCCGATTTCAACATCGCGAAGAGCTTGGGAATCGTTTTGCCATCCCTTGAATATTATAGTTCATCACGAATTTCTAGTAGCTTGGTGATAGTGACTAGAGAACTCTATCAATCACTATCTTATCTGGAAGATTAACTCCCACTTGATTCAAGCGATTGTAGTACCCAGACATTCTGAGTACATGCTCACTGGCTGAGCTATTCCCCTCCACCTTGTAGGCAAAGTACTTGTCAGAGGTCTCATACCTCTTGACACGGGCATGAATCTGAAATACCAATTTTCATCTCTTGGAACATCTCATATGCGCTGTGGCTTTCAAAATGTTTTTGAAGGTTCTAAGTCGTAAAGCATGGCGCACTAAACTATCAAGTAGTCATCATATCGAGCTTTCAAAAACGTTCATAACGTTTGCATCTGCTCGTGCAACAGGTTTGTCACCTAGCGGTGCATCAAGGACATAATTCTTCTATGCAGCAATGAGGATCATCCTCAGATCACGGACCCAGTCCGAATTGTGACACCCAAAATTTTTATTTTGGTTTTATCAAAATCTTTTATTTGATTTGAGGGAGGCTATTTAAAATTTTCTTCTAAAGAACTCTCCCTCTCAAATTTTTTTCTTTTATGACAAGTATTTTATTTGGTTCCATCCAAAACTTGATCTTTGGTCTTGGAGGTTTTTCCATCTTATGTTGACTCAACACAAATGTTTTTCATTTGGAAAAGCTCTTGAAAATCTTTTCTTTTAAAATAGCCCTATGGCATTTGGAGTGATCTTTTCCCCTTTCAAAATCTCCTCTTGCCATGACCTAAGTGGAAATCCCCTCCCAAAAGAAATTCCCCATCCTTGTGTCAAGATATACTTCAAATCCAGCAAGTTGAACTCCCCCATGATTTTTCTTCCATTTATTTCTTATCAAAAATATTTTCTGCCTTCTACTTTAGCTCTTGGAGATTTACAAAGGAACTACCTTTTCTCCTTTGAGTTTTGCCTCCAAACCATTTTCCCTGGCTAGTCCTTAGAGCCCTCAACCAAGTTCCATGAAGATCCACTGGTCTCCAGTTCAAATATTTCAAATTGTGCTTGCTGCAAGTTTGGACCATTTTTGTCAAATTTGATGAAATTCATTTGTTTTCTCCTCCGAAAAATCTGAGAAAATTCAGGCAGCCTCTGGATGCATCGAGAGGTCACCTCACCAAGTCCCAGCTCCAGAATTTTTTTTCTTCATGCCAAATCATTTCGTCGAACACCTGAAGGACACTGTTACTGTCAAGTTCAGAAGTTCAGAGATACAGTTTCAGTGAGCCACTGTCGTTTTCTTCAGAACCCCTTCTCGATCTTGCCAGTAGCCACGGTGGCGCCGTGTGCCCTATGCTTCCTTCTTATCCCTGCACCGCACGATCGCCTGGAAGCTTGTGGGCGTCGGCGACGAGCTGGTGGAGGTGCGCCACCCCGTGAGCGACGGCAGCAGCGCCCTTTGCGGCTGCCAGAGAGGCGCAGCGTTGGACGGCGCCGTCCAGCGCCGCCCAAGCCACCAGAGGCCACCGCGTGGCCATCCACTCACCCGTGCACGCTGCAGGTCCGTCGTCGTGAACTGGTAGGCGCGGAGCGCGCTCCCTGCCGTCGCCGTTCCCGTACGGCCGTTCCGTCGAGGACCGGCGTATTACGCAAGCCCGACCGAGGTTTGAGCAGAGAAACGGCGCCAGTGATCCTCCACGATGATGCCTAACCACCTAAACCCCCTGCCCAACCTCTGCCTCGCCGTAATTTCTCGCCGGCGTTATCCCGTTCACGGCCACCCCCTCGGATCGCCTATAAAAGGAGGTCCCGAGCTCGGACTCGAACCCGCACCACCTCTGCACACCACTAGTACCACGCCAAGCCACTAGAAGAGCCCCGAGGGAGTCTTCTTCCCCATCTCCGGCCGCCTCGACCCGCTTCGGGACCCAGCTCGATTCACCCCCGTGCGTGCACCCCTACCTCTCAACTCTTGTCAGTAGCCTCCTAGGGCATCCACATCTCTGACCCGCGCATCAATTTGAAGCTTGCAGCACCCACCGGAGAGCTCCACCATCGCCCGAACCACCGTCCGCCGGAGATAGTGTCGCCGTCGACATGGTGCTCTCCGACGGTCAAGTCCACCACCCACCGACGCGGAAGAACACCCTGAACCTGTAGGTACCCTCCGATCACTCTGCCTCACCGTGGTTCAACGCCGGCGACCACCGCAGCCTTCGGGCGCCGGCGAGCTCCGTTGGAAGTTTTGAACCTGACGGGTGGGACCCCCCGTAACCCTCTCTCCTTTCTCCCTCGAACCGTTTTCTGAAAGCGCCTTCGGGCAGAACGTGTTTTCCTTCTGGGCTGACGTATTTCTTACCGAACCGTTTTCTGGTTTTTCAAACAAGTCCCTGGTTCTTTTCTCTTTCATCACAGATTAGTCCTTGGACTAAAACCCTTGTATCTTTTTAACAGAAGATGCTTTTTGATTGATTCTTTTTCTGTCAGTCTTATATTTTTGTCTAGTTTTTTATAGTATTTATTTGGAAAAAATTTGGAACAATTTTTTTATAAGCGCAACGATTTTCACGTTAGTATACGGTTTCGTTATACCGTAGGTTCCGGAGGAGGTGACGGAGCCGCGAACTTCGCCGAGCTAGACTCCCACTTCTTCGAACCAGGCAAGCATGTTTGAACCTTTGATATGATGAGTGTTTTGCATGTTTGCTTGAATGGTTTGTACATGGCATATGAGCATCGGTGAGTATTACGTTGCATGCAAGGCAACTAACCGTGTGCTTCGAAGTTACTGCGATCTTTGATGAGAGATGACCTGATCATGTGGTGACATGAAAGGTTGTAAGATGGTATTGTTGTAGCATGCCAGTCTTACGTCATCCGATAAACTCCGACGTTAACGTGGACTGAGCCACGTTACCGTTCTCCCCCTTTCGTGCTGCCACATGTTTTCTGCAAAGAATACGGTTTAGTAAGTTGCTAACCTCTTTCCTTGTACACACCAAATAGAGGGGCCGGGATGAGGGTTCCATGGCCCTGGATTAAAGCCAGTCATCCGGTCAGGGGGCATGGGTGTTTCCGGTTGGGACCGAGAGGGGGGCACCCCTTAGAGCGCGCGGTATAAATTTGATCCCATGCTACGCGAGGTTGTAGCCTCCCCGTCTCAGGGTTTTTCTTGAACGTTGCTTGGGGTGATTCCTGGCAACGGAATGTTGAATGGGTGTGTACTGGTTAGATGTGTTTCTCCTAAAACACCGTAAACAGAACTAGTCCCTTGTGACTACTGAAATCCGTTAGCTGTGGTTAAATAGTACAAGCTCTGCAGAGTCAAATCCTTCCAAGTCAACGTGTCCATGGTCAAAGACCGTGGCCAGCATATCTATATCCACGTCAGTCCCTGTGTCGGTCTCCGTGGAAATCTCGGTGAGCAAGCTTGAGTGGTAAACCCGGTTGAATGTTATTCCTGTGGAAGGACTAACCTTTTATTTATCTCGTGCCTGAATATTTCCTTGAAATAATTTAAACTCATGAGCTACTGAAATATTGAGGTATGAAATATAAGCCCCTTACGTGATGTCGCTCAGACGTTCGACTGTGGCACTCTTGTCATTTACCTTTGATATAAGCCCTTTATGTGATGTCGCTCAGACGTCCGACTGTGGCACTCTTGTCATTTACCTTTGATATAAGCCCTTTATGTGATGTTGCTCAGACGTCCGACTGTGGCACTCTTGTCATTTACCTTTGATATAAGCCCTTTATGTGATGTCGCTCAGACGTCCGACTGTGGCACTCTTGTCATTTACTTTTGATATAAGCCCTTTATGTGATGTCGCTCAGACGTCCGACTGTGGCATGCTCGTTATTTACTTTTGGTATAAGCCCTTTACGTGATGTCGCTCAGACGTCCGACTGTGGCACGCACTGTCATTTGTATTCCATTATAAGCCCTTTATGTGGTGTCGCCTTGACGCCCGACTGCGGCATTGTTATTTTATTTGTATCCTTTCGAGGAGTCATTCAGACACTCGATTGGCCTTCAGTATTACGTTGGGATTTCGGGAGGACTACCGCCCGACTCCCTTTTTATTTCCCATGCATTGCTATCTCATTGTCTAAGTGCGCATTATTAATCTGTTCATATGCATCATGTTTGCATTTTTTATATCTTATGTCCAAACTGTCTTGCGAGTACTTTCATAGTACTCACCTGGCTTGTTGATTTGGCCAGATGTGGACGAAGGCGATCTCATGGATGAAGAGTTTGATAGTGAGTCCGACGCCTAGAGGAGTCCCAGTCAGTCCCGTGCGATCCTGGATGTTGGTCACTTGTATTATATACGCTTCCGCCACCCACAATAAGTATCCTCGAGCCTCACTCCGACGCTCGATGAGCTGTTAGATATCAGGACTCATGTCACCCACTTCACTGTAACATATCCACCGCCGCTTCTATTTGTGAGTCAGTAGTTATGCCACCATATCCGCCTTTATGTGTAATATCGACGTGTTTGTAATAAATTGTTGAGAAGTCTCCGCTCAACCTTGTATTATATTTAGTACTCCTGGTTTTTCTTCTGTGATCAAGAAATTGTCTACCAGTGAGAAGGATTCTTCTCTACTGGTCTGTAAAAGGGATCGGTTTCTCAATAAACATTTTTATTGGAAAACCGGTCGTGACAAATTTTTCCATCCTTTTGTTCTCAGTCATATGCTCATCGTAGGCATAATGAGATAGTTGGGTAAACTGACTTTTGTATTCCGTCACTGTCATGCCTCTCTGCTTGTGGTCATCGAACTCCCTCTTCTTGATCTTTATAATGCTCCTGGGGATGTGTGCCCCACGAAAACCTTCCTTATACTCTTCCCAGGTGATGTTATGTTCACTAGGGTGCATGTGTAGGAAGTTTTCCCACCATGCGGCAGCTGCTCCAGTGAGGTAGTGAGGTGCATAAAGCACCTTCTCATGATCTGAACATTGTGCAATAATCAGCTTTCTTTCGATGTCTCGAAGCCAATCATCGGCTTCAAGCGGCCTATCAGTGTGAGCAAACGTTGGAGGGCGTGTCTTCTGTAGTTCAGACAACTTGGAATGTGGTTGGTATGGCTCATGGTGATTTCCCATATTGATGACGTGATTCATCATCTCTTGGTGCTGTTGCTGGCTTTGTTCGAAAAGGCGGCATACTTGGGATAATGCTGCCTCGCTGCCCTGCTGACTAGACTGCCCCTGTGTGAAGTTGTTGCTTGTTTGTGTCCCATAAACTTCTTCTGGTGGATTTGGCATGGAACGAGTCCACGGACAAGACATTTTCCACTCTGGGGTATATTTTGCAAAACTCATCAGATGAACTGTGTGGCACAAGGAAAATTTTGCAAAGGCAAATTTTTTAAAAGACCTCAAGATTTTTCAAGAAAATATTTGATTGCGCACGGAGAAGGACTGCTCAGTACAAATCTTACACGTGATACGCAAACATACGATACATCACTCAGGATGTGCGTACACACTCCTGACATGTTATTTAGGCTAGCACACTCCTCCGGGATGAAGCGCACACAACTACTACAAACTTATGAACATATAAAACATATCACACAAGCAGACACATCGCGCGGTTACTAGGCGCACTCAGTCGGAGATGGTGAAGATGTCCTTCCCCTGCCGAGGGTAAGACCCAGCGGTGCAGGAGACTCAACCTCCACCTCCTCCCTAATAGGCTCCAGGCGCGTAGCACTGCGCTGAGGAGATGGCGCGGGTGCGACAGGCGGTGGTGTGGGTGCGGCAGGCGGTGCAGCTCTGACTGGAGTGGGAGCAATGACCTGGTCGAACTCCTCAGTGGTAGGCAGACGGCGAGCGGTGGCCAAAATGGCAGGTGAATAGGATGCTGAGGACGAGACAAAGTCAGTGGCGGTGCCATGTGGAGAAGCTCCCTCCTGTTGGCGGAATAGCCCCGAACTAAGTCCATGCGGGCAGCCACAAGATCGTCCACGAGGTTGTCGAAAGCTGCCTCCAGAGCTTTGAGATACTCAACAAGCATCTCGATAGCTTCATCTCGCTCTCCCCTATGGTTGTACACACTTTCCCAGATTTCAAAACTCTGGTTGACAAGGCCATTACGCTGGAGAATGAGCGCCACAGTCTGGAGGATATTCGTAAGCGAAAAAGGGACAAGACGACTCTTGCTCGCAACAATCGGAGCAAGACTGATGTTCAGAGGAATGAAGCGAGAAAATCCATGACTACTGCTCTAAGGCCAACCAGACAGTTTCATTCAAGGGACAAGGACTTCACGTACCGCCCAGGGGTCACTTGCTATGCTTGTGGAGAGGAAGGTCACTATGCCAAGCAGTGCCCAAAGCCGAGGAACTCGGCCCCCAAGCCGAACAATGGTGGGAATAATCCAGCCCCCAAGCGTAACAATTTCAATCCCAACAACAATCACACGAAGGGTCACCTGAACCATGTGACCAAGGAAGAAGCACAGAATGCCCCAGACATCGTACTCGGTACGTTCCCTGTCAACACAATACCTGCCATGGTTTTGTTTGATTCTGGAGCTTCTCACTCGTTCATTTCGAAGAGTTTTGTTTTACAACATGGTTTTCCGATACTTCCTTTGGAAAAATCTATCATCATCAAGTCCCCCGGGAATAAACAGATCACTCAGAGTTACTGCCAAGGAGTGATTATTGAATTTGAAGGACTAAAGTTTCAGGCTAATCTCATCGTGTTGGAAAATAAAGGACTGGATGTTATCCTAGGAATGGACTGGTTAACCACCAACAAGGGATTTATTGACTGTTTCAATCGGACTGTGATTCTCACTCATCATCACGGCAAGACAATAAAAGTTACAGCTCAAGAGAGACCACGGTCACGGCAACCAAAGTTGAACAAAGTGGACATTTCAGAATTGAGAAAAGTTCCAGTGGTGTGCGAGTTTCCCGACGTGTTTCCTGAAGAACTACCAGGCATGCCACCAGACCGAGAGATAGAGTTCAGCATTGAACTAGCACCGGGCACCACCCCCATCTATAAGAAACCTTATAGAATGGCACCCTCAGAGTTGGTAGAATTGAAGAAGCAAATAAAGGAATTACTGGACAAAGGATTTATTCGAGCCAGCTCCTCACCTTGGGGTTCGCCAGTATTATTCGCCAAGAAAAAGGATGGGACACTGAGATTGTGTATAGACTATCGAGCTCTCAATATGGTCACCATCAAAAACAAATATCCGATGCCACGGATAAATGATTTGTTTGACCAGCTCGCACAAGCCAAGGTGTTCTCAACAATTGATTTAAGATCGGGATATCATCAATTAAAAGTACGGGCAGAAGATACCCCTAAGACAGCATTCACCTCCAGATACGGATTATATGAGTTCACAGTAATGCCATTTGGACTGATGAACGCCCCCGCATATTTTGTCCACCTCATGAACAAAGTGTTTATGAAATTCATGGACAAATTTGTTGTGGTGTTCATTGACGATATTCTGGTATACTCAAGGACACCAGAAGAACATGCTGAACATCTCAGAATTGTATTGGGAGAATTAAGGAAACATCAATTGTACGCCAAATTTAGCAAATGCGAATTTTGGCTAAGACAAGTTGGTTTTCTGGGCCATATATTGACCCAAGAAGGCGTGGCCGTAGACCCAGAAAAAGTCAAAGCCATACTTGACTGGAAACCACCAGCCAACGTAACAGATGTACGGAGTTTCCTAGGAATGGCTGGATATTACCGAAGGTTTATTGAAGGATTCTCCACTGTGGCAAAACCAATGACACAGTTACTCAAGAAAGACAAGAAATTTGTATGGACTGAAGCATGCGAGAAAAGCTTCCAAGAACTCAAGAAGAAACTAACAACAGCACCGGTTTTGGTTGTGCTGGACATACACAAGAGTTTTGAAATGTATTGTGACGCATCCCGGAAGGGCCTCGGATGCGTATTGATGCAGGACGGCAAAGTTGTCGCGTATGCTTCCAGGCAACTACGGAAGCATGAGGAAAATTATCCTACTCATGACTTGGAGCTAGCAGCAGTCATCCATGCACTCAAAGAGTGGAGGCACTTTCTACTGGGAAATCGTTGTGAAATATATACGGACCATAAGAGCCTTAAATATATTTTCACGCAACCAGAGCTAAACTTGCGACAACGACGCTGGTTGGAATTGGTCAAGGACTATGATGCCGGCATTCACTACCATCCAGGGAAAGCAAATGTAGTGGCAGATGCTCTTAGTCGGAACCCCAGCTCGAGCAACGACAGTCCACCGAACTTGAGGCCTGAGTTTCAGCAGGAGTTCGCTAAACTAAACATGATGATAGTCGCTGAGGGCAACGTATCAAATCTGGAGATACAGCCCACCCTAATGGAACAAATTAAGAAGGCTCAGCGTGGACATCCCAGCATCGAAGGTATAAAGAGAAAAATGAGCCTTGGCAAGGCTTCAGAGTTCCTCATAGACAATGAGGGAGTATTATGGTACGGGGACAGACTTTGCGTACCAAACATTGCGGACCTTAAACGGCAAATCCTAACCGAAAGCCACATTGCCCCATATTCAATCCACCCTGGAGGAACCAAAATGTACAAAGACATTCAGGATAGATTTTGGTGGCACGGTATGAAAAGGGATATGGCCACATTCATTGCTTGTTGTGATTCGTGTCAGCGCATTAAAGCCGAGCATCAAAAGCCAGCAGGGCTACTATAGCCAAACAGGATACCTGAGTGGAAATGGGATGAAATTGGAATGGATTTTATCGTCGGACTACCTCGATCACAACGCGGAAATGATGCTATATGGGTCATCACAGATAGGCTAACCAAGGTAGCACATTTCATTCCCGTGAAGACGACCTACTCCACTCAAAGACTTGCTAAGCTTTATCTCTCCCGTATAGTTTGTCTGCATGGAGTCCCAAAGACTATAATATCCGACCGAGGCACTCAATTTGTCTCTAAATTTTGGGATCACTTACAACAAGCTCTGGGCACTCAACTAGCATTCAGTACAGCGTACCACCCCCAGACTAATGGACAGACTGAACGCGTGAACCAAATCCTAGAGGACATGCTGAGAGCCTGTGTGCTCACCCATGGATCTAGTTGGGAAGAAAGCTTACCGTATGCCGAGTTCGCATACAACAACAGTTACCAAGCCAGCTTGCAAATGGCACCTTTTGAAGCATTGTACGGACGGAGGTGTCGTACCCCACAAAATTGGTCAAAAACAGGTGACAGTCGTATCTTCGGTCCAGACATGCTCAAGGAAGCCGAGGAGAAAGTTAAACAAATCAGGGACAGACTCAAGACAGCTCAAAGCCGACAAAAGAGCTATTACGATCAAAAACATCGTGAGGTCAGCTTTGAACCCGGTGATTACGTATACCTACGAGTGTCTGCTATGAGGGGCCTGCAACGGTTCAAGATTAAGGGGAAGCTAGCCCCAAGATTTATTGGACCCTTCTGTGTAATTGCACGAAGAGGCACAGTAGCCTACCAAAATCTTTTATTTGATTTGAGGGAGGCTATTTAAAATTTTCTTCTAAAGAACTCTCCCTCTCAAAAAAATTTCTTTTATGACAAGTATTTTATTTGGTTCCATCCAAAACTTGATCTTTGGTCTTGGAGGTTTTTCCATCTTATGTTGACTCAACTCAAATGTTTTTCATTTGGAAAAGCTCTTGAAAATCTTTTCTTTTAAAATAGCCCTATGGCATTTGGAGTGATCTTTTCCCCTTTCAAAATCTCCTCTTGCCATGACCTAAGTGGAAATCCCCTCCCAAAAGCCATTCCCCATCCTTGTGTCAAGATATACTTCAAATCCAGCAAGTTGAACTCCCCCATGATTTTTCTTCCATTTATTTCTTATCAAAAATATTTTCTGCCTTCTACTTTAGCTCTTGGAGATTTACAAAGGAACTACCTTTTCGCCTTTGAGTTTTGCCTCCAAACCATTTTCCCTGGCTAGTCCTTAGAGCCCTCAACCAAGTTCCATGAAGATCCACTGGTCTCCAGTTCAAATATTTCAAATTGTGCTTGCTGCAAGTTTGGACCATTTTTGTCAAATTTGATGAAATTCATTTGTTTTCTCCTCCGAAAAATCTGAGAAAATTCAGGCAGCCTCTGGATGCATCGAGAGGTCACCTCACCAAGTCCCAGCTCCAGAATTTTTTTTCTTCATGCCAAATCATTTCGTCGAACACCTGAAGGACACTGTTACTGTCAAGTTCAGAAGTTCAGAGATACAGTTTCAGTGAGCCACTGTCGTTTTCTTCAGAACCCCTTCTCGATCTCGCCAGTAGCCGCGGTGGCGCCGTGCGCCCTGTGCTTCCTTCTTATCCCTGCGCCGCACGATCGCCTGGAAGCTTGTGGGCGTCGGCGACGAGCTGGTGGAGGTGCGCCACCCCGTGAGCGACGGCAGCAGCGCCCTTTGCGGCTGCCAGAGAGGCGCAGCGTTGGACGGCGCCGTCCAGCGCCGCCCAAGCCACCAGAGGCCACCGCTTGGCCATCCACTCACCCGTGCACGCTGCAGGTCCGTCGTCGTGAACTGGTAGGCGCGGAGCGCGCTTCCTGCCGCCGCCGTGCCCGTACGGCCGTTCCGTCGAGGACCGGCGTATTACGCAAGCCCGACCGAGGTTTGTGCAGAGAAATGGCGCCAGTGATCCTCCACGATGATGCCTAACCACCTAAACCCCCTGCCCAATCTCTTCCTCGCCGTAATTTCTCGCCGGCGTTATCCCGTTCACGGCCACCCCCTCGGATCGCCTATAAAAGGAGGTCCCGAGCTCGGACTCGAACCCGCACCACCTCTACACACCACTAGTACCACGCCAAGCCACTGGAAGAGCCCCGAGGGAGTCTTCTTCCCCATCTCCGGCCGCCTCGACCCGCTTCGGGACCCAGCTCGATTCACCCCCGTGCGTGCACCCCTACCTCTCAACTCTTGCCAGTAGCCTCCTAGGGCATCCACATCTCTGACCCGCGCATCAATTTGAAGCTTGCAGCACCCACCGGAGAGCTCCACCATCGCCCGAACCACCGTCCGCCGGAGATAGTGTCGCCGTCGACGTGGTGCTCTCCGATGGTCAAGTCCACCACCCACCGACGCGGAAGAACACCCTGAACCTGTAGGTACCCTCTGATCACTCTGCCTCGCCGTGGTTCAACGCCGGCGACCACCGCAGCCTTCGGGCGCTGGCGAGCTACGTTGGAAGTTTTGAACCTGACGGGTGGGACCCCCTGTCAGCCTCTCTCCTTTCTCCCTCGAACCGTTTTCTGAAAGCGCCTTCGGGCAGAACGTTTTTTCCTTCTGGGCTGACGTATTTCTTACCGAACCGTTTTCTAGTTTTTCAAACAAGTCCCTGCTTCTTTTCTGTTTCATCACAGATTAGTCCTTGGACTAAAACCCTTGTATCTTTTTAACAGAAGATGCTTTTTGATTGATTCTTTTTCTGTCAGTCTTATATTTTTGTCTAGTTTTTTATAGTATTTATGTGGAAAAAATTTGGAACAATTTTTTTATAAGCGCAACGATTTTCACGTTAGTATACGGTTTCGTTATACCGTAGGTTCCGGAGGAGGTGACGGAGCCGCGAACTTCGCCAAGCTAGACTCCGACTTCTCCGAACCAGGCAAGCATGTTTGAACCTTTGATACGATGAGTGTTTTGCATGTTTGCTTGAATGGTTTGTACATGGCATATGAGCATCGGTGAGTATTACGTTGCATGCAAGGCAACTAACCGTGTGCTTCGAAGTTACTGCGATCTTTGATGAGAGATGACCTGATCATGTGGTGACATGAAAGGTAGTAAGATGGTATTGTTGTAGCATGCCAGTCTTACGTCATCCGATAAACTCTGACGTTAACGTGGACTGAGCCACGTTACCGTTCTCCCCCTTTCGTGCTGCCACATGTTTTCTGCAAAGAATACGGTTTGGTAAGTTGCTAACCTCTTTCCTTGTACACACCAAATAGAGGGGCCGGGATGAGGGTTCCATGGCCCTGGATTAAAGCTAGTCATCCGGTCAGGGGGCATGGGTGTTTCCGGTTGGGACCGAGAGGGGGGCACCCCTTAGAGCGCGCGGTATAAATTTGATCCCATGCTACGCGAGGTTGTAGCCTCCCCGTCTCAGGGTTTTTCTTGAACGTTGCTTGGGGTGATTCCTGGCAACGGAATGTTGAATGGGTGTGTACTGGTTAGACGTGTTTCTCCTAAAACACCGTAAACGGAACTAGTCCCTTGTGACTACTGAAATCCGTTGGCTGTGGTTAAATAGTACAAGCTCTGCAGAGTCAAATCCTTCCAAGTCAACGTGTCCATGGTCAAAGACCGTGGCCAGCATATCTATATCCACGTCAGTCCCTATGTCGGTCTCTGTGGAAATCTCAGTGAGCAAGCTTGAGTGGTAAACCCGGTTGAACGTTGTTCCTGTGGATGGACTAAACTTTTATTTATCTCGTGCCTGAATATTTCCTTGAAATAATTTAAACTCATGAGCTACTGAAATATTGAGTTATGAAATATAAGCCCCGTATGTGATGTCGCTCAGACGTCCGACTGTGGCACTCTTGTCATTTACCTTTGATATAAGCCCTTTATGTGATGTTGCTCAGACGTCCGACTCTGGCACTCTTGTCATTTACCTTTGATATAAGCCCTTTATGTGATGTCGCTCAGACGTCCGACTGTGGCACTCTTGTCATTTACCTTTGATATAAGCCCTTTATGTGATGTCGCTCAGACGTCCGACTGTGGCACTCTTGTCATTTACTTTTGATATAAGCCCTTTATGTGATGTCACTCAGACGTCCGACTATGGCACGCTCGTTATTTACTTTTGGTATAAGCCCTTTACGTGATGTCGCTCAGACGTCCGACTGTGGCACGCACTGTCATTTGTATTCCATTATAAGCCCTTTATGTGGTGTCGCCTTGACGCCCGACTGCGGCATTGTTATTTTATTTGTATCCTTTCGAGGAGTCATTCAGACACTCGATTGGCCTTCAGTATTACGTTGGGATTTCGGGAGGACTACCGTCCGACTCCCTTTTTATTTCCCATGCATTGCTATCTCATTGTCTGAGTGCGCATTATTAATCTGTTCATATGCATCATGTTTGCATTTGTTATATCTTATGTCCAAACTGTCTTGCGAGTACTTTCATAGTACTCACCTGGCTTGTTGATTTGGCCAGATGTGGACGAAGGCGATCTCATGGATGAAGAGTTTGATAGTGAGTCCGACGCCTAGAGGAGTCCCAGTCAGTCCCGTGCGATCCTGGATGTTGGTCACTTGTATTATATACGCTTCCGCCACCCACAATAAGTATCCTCGAGCCTCACTCCGACGCTCGATGAGCTGTTAGATTTCAGGACTCATGTCACCCACTTCACTGTGACATATCCACCACCGCTTCTATTTGTGAGTCAGTAGTTATGCCACCATATCCACCTTTATGTGTAATATCGGCGTGTTTGTAATAGATTGTTGAGAAGTCTCCGCTCAACCTTGTATTATATTTAGTACTCCTGGTTTTTCTTCTGTGATCAAGAAATTGTCTACCAGTGAGAAGGATTCTTCTCTACTGGTCCGTAAAAGGGATCGGTTTCTCAATAAACATTTTTATTGGAAAACCGGTTGTGACACGAATCATTGCTACTATCATCTTTCAACTTAGTTTTCTCTAGGAACATATCAAAAAATATATAGGAGCTATATCGCGAGCTATTGATCTACAACATAGATATGCAAGACTATCAAGACTAAGTTCATGATAAATTGAGTTCAATTAATGAAATTACAAATGAACTCCCACCTAAATAAACATCCCTCAAGTTTATCTAAGTGATACTTGATCCAAAGCAACTAACCCATGTCCGATCATCACGTGAGATGGGGTAGTCATGACTGGTGAACATCTCTATGTTGATCATATCTACTATATGACTCATGTTCGACCTTTCGGTCTCCAGCGTTCCGAGACCATGTATGTACATGCTAGGCTCGTCAAGTTTAACCCAAGTATTCTGCATGTGCAAAACTCTGTTACACCCGTTGTATGTGAACGTAGAGTCTATCACACCCGATCATCACGTGGTGTCTCGAAACGACGAACTGTAGCAACAGTGCATACTCTGGGAGAACCCTTTTATCTTGAAATTAAGTGAAGGGGTCATCTTATAGTGCTACCGCAGTTCTAAGCAAAATAAGATGCATAAAGGATAAACATCAGATGCAATCAAAATATGTGACAAGCTATGGCCATCATCATCTTGTGCTTTTGATCTCCATCTCCAAAGCATCATCATGATCTCCATCGTCACCGACTTGACACCTTGATCTCCATCGTAGCGTCGTGGTCGTCTCGCCAACTATTGCTTCTACAACTATTGCTAATGCATAGCGATAAAGTAAAGCAATTACATGGCGTTTGCATTTCATACAATAAAGAGACAACCATAAGGCTCTTGCCGATTGCCGATAATTTACAAAACATGATCATCTCATACAACAACATATATCACATCATATCTTGACCATATCACATCACAACATGCCTTGCAAAAACAAGTTAGACGTCCTCTACTTTGTTGTTGCAAGTTTTACGTGGCTGCTACGGGCTTCTAGCAAGAACCGTTCATACCTACGCAAAAACCACAACGGTGATTCATGTTGAGGACCGGCCGTAGTCAAATTTGATTCAACTAGTGTAGGAGAAACAGACACCCACCAGCCACCTTTATGCAAAACTAGTTGCATGTCAGTCGGTGGAACCGGTCTCCTTTGCATGGACATCTAAGGTTGGTCCGGGCCGCTTCATCCCACAATACCGCCGAATCAAAATAAGATGTTGGTGGTAAGCAGTATGACTATCACTGCCTGTCGTTGTCAAAACTGGCAGATCTCAGGTAGGGGGGGCCAAGCTGTGAGTCTAAGGATCAATGGTATCAAGGGACAATGGGACACGGTGTTTACCCAGGTTCGGGCCCTCTTGAAGGAGGTAACACCCTACGTCCTGCTTGATTATATTCGATGAGTATAGGGGTTACAAGAGTTGATCTAGCTCGAGATCATAATGGCCAAACCCTAGCTGTCTAGCCTATGATTATTCTGATGCCCTTTGTGGACTAACCCCTCCAGTTTATATACACACCAGAGGGGCCTAGGGTTTATACAAAGTCAGTTCAGAGGAAAGGAGTAGTACATCCGGACACCAAACTTGCCGTTCTACGCACATATGAGTCCTACCCGGACACGGGAGGTGGTCTTCTGCTTTGTCTTCATGACCCGTCAGCCCGACCCATATCGAATAGGCCGGAAACCTGAGGACCCCCGAATCCAGGACTCCCTTAGTAGCCCCCGAACATGCCTTCAATGACGATGTAGTATCCAGCTTATGTCTTCGGCTTTGCAAGGCGGGTTCTTCACCATACTCTGGATTGACGACAGTCCGGTTTTGACCTCCATGTTCTGCCTTTATGATTCCTTCCTGTCGTCGCCTCAATTTCCACGCGTCAGACGAATGCGAACGGTCCATATTTTTTTTACAAATCAGCCCCTTACCATGCAAGGGCGGCATCTATATAAGGAGGTTAGATCCCCAAATGCCATCCCAATTTGCGCAAGGAGCATCACAGCAAACCACGAAAAAACTTCAAAAGATGGCGAGCGCTCCTAGCTCTTCCTCGCACCCTCATGGCCCTCAAGCGGGTGATTGGCGAAGCTGCTCAGTGTCTCACCTCCAGCTGAATCGACTCCAGACGCAGGGATATCTCCGTCCCATAGATCTAATCTCCGTGCGGGCGGGATTGGCCTCGATTGGTAATGATGTGCTAGCAGAGAATTTCCCCTACCCCAACAAGGAGGAGAGGGTGTGCTTTGTCTCATTTCTTCTGAGGGGCTTAGGATTTCCGATCCACCCCCAATGGGATCCAGCTGCACAACCTCACGCCAGGTTCTATCCTGCACATCTCGGGTTTTGTCGCTCTCTGCAAACTGTTTTTAGGCTGCGAGGCTCATTTCGAACTATGGAGAAAGTTCTTTTGCCTCGTCTCTCGTCATCAAGGGGGTTCCATATTTGAAGTGGGCAGCACCAAAGTATGGCGCATAGCCGGATCAGGTTACCTCGTCGGAACTCCCAAGAAGGAATCCCAAGAATGGACTTCGGAATGGTTTTATATTGAGGACGTTCCCCTTCCGGACCCAGTTCGGCTTGGACTTCCTGAATTCTCGAGCGCTCCTTTGAAGAAATGTCTCAATTGGTGCCCCCGGAGCCCCAAGGAAGAAGACACTACGAAAGTAAAGAGGTTGGTAAGCAAGGTCAGGTTACTTGCCCATTCCGAACTCTCGATAATCAAAGTCATGGCCATCGCGATAAAGCGATGCATCCAGCCCCTTCAGTCCAGAGTGACCCCTTTATGGTGTTACAACAGAGAGGACGGCGCACCTCGTTATAAGCGCGAGGGCCCGGATGCCCCAGCCGCTCTGGCCGCCATTCTGGCAGATCTTTATAAGGGGAAGAAAGAGGAATTCACCCATTTAAATTGTCAGGAAGGTTTTTCCATGTATAACCCCATTGAATGGGTAAGTTTTTGATTATCAGCATGGTTCTACCTCATTATTGAGGTATGCTAATCAGATTGTTCTGGTCGTCTTAAAACAGACATGGAGGAAGGTGGTCTAAAATGTTCATTGCCCCTCCCCACAGCCATAGGATTATGCCCCCAACGAAGACCCCAGGTTCTGCGAAGATCCAGATATATTTATAGAGTTTGATGATGGAGTCTTTTATCAAGCGTGCCTTGATGGCCTGGAAGTGGCTATTATGGCCGACTACACCGGCCTTCTCCCTTTCTCCATTGTAAGTACTTGGAAATCATCCTTTGAGAAAGGGAGCCACCCACTTGCGGCTCACCCATCACACTGAATCGTGCTTCATTGGTTCGACGCGCAGCGAGCCGCACTCCATCAAGGGCAGCCTCTAGGAAGATAGCATCTACGCAGGGTGGGCCTTCATAGCGAAAGGAAACCGAAAGCGCCATCGAGCCCCCTCCTTCATCAAAGAGCTATAATTTTTAACATGTGCTGAAGCATAAGACCAGATTGTCATATTTCTCCTCCCATCTTATTTCAGGAGGACCACACGCCAAACCGTGTCCAAAGTCCCAGTTAGTCCTTCATCAGCTAATCCGGCAATGGGCTCATCAACCAGGGTGAGACCCAATACGGATGCAGTGCCAACTCATCCACCCCATGAGGATTCGGATGACGCATCCGTCACAAATTCCGAAGTGGAGAGCGTGATGAATCATGGACGACTCAAAGAGACCATTCATTCTCTAGTTTTTACTGAGCAGGAATTTACTGCCCTCAGCACCGTGGATGCATATATCCGAGCCGCTCGGGACGGACTTGCTGGAGTTGCTCACCTGTTTTGAAAATATATGCAGGTAATGGTTTGTGTAAATTTAATAGATATACGCCAGAAGCCCCTGAGTCTTGAAGCTGTTTAGGCCAACCGATTTAAGGATCGTTATGACCGCAGGTTCTCAAAGGGAAGAACAACGCACTGTCCCAGGAGCTTGGAACGAGACGGACAAAGCTAAATGCCGCCACCACAGATCTAGAGGAAATGAAGAAGGTCATGATGACCATTGATCAAAAGAACAAACTGGAGGAGGTAAAGGATAAGCAAGCCGAAGAGATAAAGAGCTTAAAGGCTCAATTATTGGACGCACAAAAAGAGAATACAAAGTTGAAAGGCGGCATATTCGGTATGACCTTTGAACCATCCAAGGAACTCATATTATCCCATAATTCGGAGTGTTATAATGTTGTTCTTGCAGGTTTGTTAACTGGGCATCACAAGTATCCAGATTCCGAGGCGACGTTCTAAAAGAGATGTCTGTAGTGCATGAGCGGGCCCAGAAGGCCATGAGAAGTATGGCAAAATCCTTATGGCCATCCGATGCCCCTCCAGAAAGTATGGAGGGCTTGGCGAACCTATTCAAAGGTGCCTAGTGCCTTTTTGAGCTATGGAAGGCATCAGCATGCCGGGAAGGTGCATGAGAGCCATGGACGATGGTGAAAACGCGCTACACTGGGCTCGATCCAAATCGTATGGCCCGAGTTGGACCTTAGGGACCGCCGGAAAAGAGATTCCCGTGAACTTGGTATATGACCAAGTGATGATAGCTGTGAAATATTCGCAAGAAGACTGTAGCCTAAACAGTCCTATAGATGACATAGATAAAGAGTAGGCGTTTTCAATGTATCAATGTACTTTATCATCGAACTTATCTCCAACCGAACTTGTCAAAATTTGTCATCACAGGCCTTCGGCTTCATCCTCCGAACCAAGAAGTTGGAGTGTTTCCGGATACCATGTTGGAATGTAATAAACATTCATTATGTCCGGAAACCAGGTAATCCGGTCATATTGCTCAAACAGACAAAATTTGTTCGGGGACTTATGTTATATTACTATTTAACGTAAGAAACATCTTCCAGGGAAAATAGTTTCGTTAAGGGTTCCTTTCCTTGGGTTGGCATGCCTAGGATTTGATTCGAAAGATAGAATTACGGGCAGCCTATCCCTTATTTGTTAGAAGAATTACATAAACGTAAATAATTTGTTGCCAACCAATTATTCCCTTAAGAACGCTAGCTTTCGGCTTCACCCGTCTGAGGTACAGATCCGAATTTCCCGGTTCTAACAATCGCAGAGGTGCTCCCTTTACACCCTAGCCGAACAATCAGGAACATAGGGTAAAAACACAGGAGTGAGGCAACCCATCTTGGCAAAAACTTAAGTCATAGAGGTGCATGTCATGGCGAAAAAGTGTATAGAACAAATGACGTAAACAATGTAAGCCACAAGCTTTTAATAATAAGCTTCGTCAAAGAAGCCCCCAGTTATAGTGGGGTCTATACATTTAAAGATGTGTACCCCTAACAGTTCGGTTGATCCGAACATACCCTGGGATATAAAAAGGAAAAAATAAAAAGGAGAGGAGAAAAAGGAACCTAGTCAAAGTAAAAAAAGGTGCTACCGAACTATCCGTAGAATCGTCAGAGCCGAGCAGCGTTCCATGGATTCGGCTCAAGGCGATTATCTGATGCATTACGAAGGCGATAGGCTCCTCCGTGAGAACTTCATCTATGATGACGGGGACCTCCCATCTTGGTTTGAGCTTATCCTTCTTCTTCTCTGGGAGATGCAAGATGAGGTCGCTAACGTTACATGTCTTAGCCCGTACTTGTTTGCTTTGGTATTGCCTGGCTTGTTGTTGACAAAATGTGGAATGAGCATGTGCGATATCGTGCTCCTCTTCGAGGCCATCTAGGTCATCCTGCCGATCGAGCTCGGCTTCTCGCTCTTCGTACATGCGCACTCAAGGTGAGTCATGAATAATGTCGCAGGGCAGGTGTGATAGCCTGGCTTAATAGGGATGATGGGCTACTCATATCAATAAGGAATTCCTTCTTTTCCGGAAGCCCATTCAGACAGAACTCCAAATTTAAGCATGCTCAGCTTGGAGTAATTTCAGGATGGGTGACCGACCGGGAAGTTGCTCCCGGGTGCGTACGAGTGAGGACAAAGTGCACAGAAAAGACTAGTATTGATCTGCGGGGCCAGTCTAGATCCCGCCAGGAGTAACGACCACCGGCGGGTGTGTTCGGGGTGTTACAAGTTGGTATCAGAGCCGACCCTCGTGGTTACAGGATGTTTGCAGACAGGTGCGCGGTCATGTTGTGCATGATGTTTGTGACCCGTCGTGGCACACATCATGGCACATGTGCCGGACTGGAAGCACAGACGTATGTGCCAAGATGGAACGTTCATGTGGCCTGACGAGGACGTTGGTTCCTCTGAGTGGGGGTGTATGTGATAGCCTGGCTTAATAGGGATGATGGACTACTCATATCAATAAGGAATTCCTTCTTTTCCAGAAGCCCATTCAGACAGAACTCAAAAGTTAAGCGTGCTCAGCTTGGAGTAATTTCAGGATGGGTGATCGACCGGGAAGTTGCTCCCGGGTGCGCACGAGTGAGGACAAAGTGCGCAGAAAAGACTAGTATTGATCTGTGGGGCCAGTCTAGATCCCACCAGGAGTAACGACCACCAGCGGGTGTGTCCAGGGTGTTACAGCAGGACAGCTTCTGCGTCGTACACCATGAAGAAAGGTGTGTATCTGGTTGTTCAGTTGGGTGTAGTCCGCAGCCCCCAGAGCACGGAATTGAGTTCCTCAACCCATTGCTTATCTGACTCCCGTAGGGAGCGCACTAGTCGGGGTTTAATGCCGCTCATTATTAGGCCATTAGCCCGTTCAACCTGGCTGTTTGTTTGAGGGTGATAGACAAAAGATATCAGTGATGATGTTGTGCGGGACACCGTAGCGGTGTACCACGCCGGATATAAAGTCAATCACTAGTCCTGCTTCAGTCGTTTTTACTAGTTTGGCCTCTGTCCACTTAGTGAATTTATCCACCATAACCAGTAAATATTTCTTTTTGTGGGTTCCCCCTTTAAGGGGTTTGATTTGTCTCCAACGTATCTATAATTTATGAAGTATTCATGCTGTTATATTATCATTCTTGGATGTTTTACAATAATTTTATAGCAACTTTATATCATTTTTGGGAGTAACCTCTTGACCCAGTGCCCATTGCCAGTTGTTATTTTTTGCTTGTTTTTTACATCGCAGGAAATCAATATCAAACGGAGTCCAAACACCGCGAAACTTTTTGTGGATTTTTTATGGACCAGAAGACATCCAGTGGGTCAGAGAAGCACCTGCGGGTGCCCCGAGGGGGCACAACCCACCAGGGCGCGCCTGGGGGCCCAAGCGCCCAGGTGGATTGTGCCCACCTCGGTGGCCTCCCGCACCCCCTCTTTGCCCTATAAATTACCAAATATTCCAAAAACCCTCGGGGAGACCCTAGATCAGAAGTTCCACCGCCGCAAGGCTCTGTAGCCACGAGAAACCAATCTAGACCCCGTTCCAGCACCCTGCCAGAGGGGAATCATAACCGGTGGCCATCTTCATCATCCCGGCGGCCACCATGATGAGGAGGGAGTAGTCCACCCTCGGGGCTGAGGGTTTGTACCAGTAGCTATGTGTTTAATCTCTCTCTCTCTCTCTCGTGTTCTTGAGATGTCACGATCTTGATGTATCGCAGGCTTTGTTAATATAGTCGGATCATATGGTGTTTTCCCCTCTCTATCTTGTTGTGATGAATTGAGTTTTCCCTTTGAGATTTCGTTTTATCGGCTTGAATACTTGAGAGCACTTGATATATGTCTTGCAAATGAATACTCGTGGTGACAATGGGGTATTATTTTGGTTCACTTGATATATATTTTGGCACTCGACTCGCGGATTCCCGAGGTGACATTGGGGCAATCTCCGCATAGGGGTTGATGCACGTTCTTGTCTTTGTTTCTCTGGTAGAAATCTTGGGGCGCTCTTTGAGGTTCTTTGGGTTGGATTGAGTATTATGACTCTGAAATTATTGGTTGTTATTTTGGTACAAACTCTTGGATAGATCGATCAGAAAGAATAGCGTCGAGGTGGTTTCGTACCCTACAATGATTTCTTCTTATGTTCTCCACCAGATAGGAACTTTGGAGTGATTCTTCATCGCATGTTGAGGGTTGGTTATATGATCCAATTATATTAGCATTGTTGAGAGATTGCACTAGCGAAAGTACAGACCCTAGGCCTCATTTTCAAGCATTGCAATACCATTTGTGCTCCATTTTATCAATTTCTACCTTGCTGTTTTTTATTGTTCCTACTACAAAAATCAATATCTACTATCCATACTACACTTTTATTACCATCTCTTCGCCAAACTAGTGCACCTATCCAATTTGCCATTGTATTGGGTGTGTTGGGGACACAAGAGACATTTTATTATTTGGTTGCAGGGTTGTTTGAGAGAGACCATCTTCATCCTACACCTCCCACGGATTGAGAAACCTTAGGTCATCCACTTGAGGGAAAATTGCTACTGTCCTACAAAACTCTATGCTTGGAGGCCCAACAAAAGTCTACAAGAACAAGTTGCGTAGTAGACATCAGGGTCCGACCATATTGAGCCCCCAGACCGCGAAGGGCATAGTGATGGGGATTGTTCTTAAGGAAGTGGGAGGCATATGACTTTGATTAGCGAAAAGCTGACATCCCACACAACGTTGGACAAGGGCTTGTGCGTCTTCTCGGGCCGTTGGCCAAAAAAACCTGTCCGGAAGGCTTTGCTTACAAGGGCCCGAGCTGCGACGTGATGGCCACCCAGACTAGCATGTATTTCAGCCAAGAGTTGTCGTCCCTCCTCTTTGGAGATGCACCTTTGTTGAACTCTGGTAGTGCTTTTCTTGTACAGTTCACATTCGTGAACTTTGTAGGCTTTAGAACGCCGAACTATGCGATGGGCCTCATTTTGATCATCAGGAAACTCCTGCCTATTAAGGTAGGCCAGGATGGGTTTGGTCCATGGAGCAATAACGGCCATGATCTCATGAGCAGAGGGTGTTATTTCAGTATCCGAACCCCCAATGATATCTGTATTGAGTTCGGCTGCTCGGGGCGTGATCAGGTCTGTACTGGCGTCTCCACTCTCGTCCTTCCAAACCACGGATGGCTTGAAGAGCCTTTCCACAAAGGTAATAGACCGGACGGGGTCGTGCTTGGCGCCCATGCGAGCGAGTATATCCACTACCTGGTTACTGTCTCGAGCGACGTGATGAAATTCAAGCCCCTCGAACCAAGCGATATTTTTAATACGGCATTTCGATGTGCCACCAGTTTTGGATCTTTTGCATAGAACTCTCAATTTACCTGAGATATTGCAAGGTTTGAGTCGCCGCGCACCTCGAGGCGTTGTATGCCCATGGCGATAGCCATGCGGAGACCACGTAGAAGTGCCTCGTATTCGGTTGCATTATTGGAGTACGTATACATGATTTGCAACACGTAGCGGACTGTGTCCCCCATAGGGGATGTCAAGATGACGCCAGCCCCCAGTCCGGCTAGCATTTTAGAGCCGTCGAAGTACATTATCTAGTTGGAATAGGAACTATACTCTTTAGGGAGCTCGGCTTCCGTCCACTCTGCAGCAAAGTCGGCCAGCACCTGAGATTTAATAGCTCGGCGTGGCTTGTATGTCATTTCGAACGGTAAGAGCTCGATGGCCCATTTAGCTATGCGACCGGTGACATCCCTATTCTTGATAATGTCATTAAGTGGTACTTCGGATGCCACCGTGATTGAATACCCTTGAAAATAGTGTCAGAGTTTTCGGGATGCCATAAAGACCGCGTAAGCTATCTTTTGGTAGTGAGGGTACACTACAAAAAAATACACTCCCGTGATGATACGTGTTTGTCACAGTAGGTCACGTTTTCTGTCATGCATGTACATCCATGACAAATTTATGACAGAATCAAGATAGTCATACCTGTGCTATCGTAGAAGTGTTCCATGACATTACCAAAATTATCATCATGGAAGTGTCCACTTCCATGACGATAAATCGCACGTCTCAGAAGTGCTTTTGTCAAGGGTGACTGACACATGGCATCCACGTAATGGAACGCCGTTAAGCTATCGAGTCCGGTTTTGGATCCAATAACCCGTTAATAGCCCGGACCAATGGGGATTTCCCACATGTAAAATCATCATTGGCTGTAGGAAACACGTGTCAGCTCCGTGTTGGCACATGTGTCACTCATCCAATGGGCGAGATGCGCTTATGATATGTTAACACGTGGACCGGCCCAAAAGTGCCCATAAAGTTAAAATGGGCCGGCTGATACGTCTCCAACGTATTTATAATTTATGAAGTATTCATACTATTATATTATCCATCTTAGATGTTTTATATGCATTTATATGCTATTTTATATGATTTTTGGGACTAACCTATTAACTTAGAGCCCAGTGCCAGTTTCTGTTTTCTCCTTGTTTTTGAATTTTGCAGAAAAGGAATACCAAACGGAGTCCAATTGACGTGCCAATTTTTGATGATTTTTTATGGACCAAAAGAAGACCACGGAGCATCGGAGTTGGGCCAGAAGAGTCACGGGCTGCCCACGAGGGTGGGGGCGCGCCCACCCCCCTGGGCGCGTGGGCCTGCCTCGTGGACAACTCGGGCACCTCCTTGACGTGAGACCGATGCCAAAAATTCCTATAAATACAGAAACCTCGAAAAATTAACCTAGATCGGAAGTTCCGCCGCCGCAAGACTCTATAGCCAAGAGAAATCAATCTAGGCCCTCTCCGGCACCCTGCCGGAGGGGGCCATCATCACCGGAGGCCATGGAGGAGGATCCCGAAGGGGCCATCATCACCATGAAGGCCAATGACCAGAGGGGGAAGGCCATGGAGGAGGAAGCACAAGGGGGAGAACCTCTCCGTCTCTCTCTTGGTGGCACCGGAGTACCATCGAGAGGGGAATCATCGCCGCGGTGATCGTCTTCATCAACATCACCATCATCATCACCATCCTCATCTCTTTTACGCGGTCCACTCTCCCGCACCCCGCTGTAATCCCTACTTGAACATGGTGCTTTATGCCACATATTATGATCCAATGATGTGTTGCCATCCTATGATGTTTTGAGTAGATATCATTTGTCTTTGGGTTGATTGATGATCTAGATTGGTACGAGTTGTATGTCTTATTTTGGTGCTGTCCTATTGTGCCCTCCGTGTCGCGCAAGCGTGAGGGATTCCCGCTGTAGGGTGTTGCAATACGTTCATGATTCGCTTATAGTGGGTTGGTGAGTGACTGTAGCACAAACCCCAGTAAGGGGGTTGTTGCGTATGGGAATAAAGAGGACTTGATGCTTTAATGCTATGGTTGGGTTTTACCTTAATGATCTTTAGTAGTTGCGGATGCTTGCTAGAGTTCCAATCATAAGTGCACATGATCCAAGTAGAGAAAGTATGTTAGCTTATGCCTCGCCCTCATATGAAATTGCAATGACGACTATCGGTCTTGTTAACAATTGCCTAGGACAATTCCGCACACCGATCCACCATTATTCCACACTCCCTATTTATAATATTTAGTAATATATTCTAACTTTATGATAACAACACCTACTTTCATATTTTAGCTCTCCGATATCATACAAAGTTATCCACTTCATACCCACAACATAGTTTTATTTCTCGTTGCTAGTTGGAAGCAAACATTCGGTGTACGTAGAGTCGTATCAGTGGCAGATAGGGCTTGAGAGAATATTGATATTACCTTTAGCTCCTTGTGGGTTCGACACTCCATACTTATCACTTCCACCTTTGGAAATTGCTACGATGATTCCTTCCAATTGGGGATTATCAAGCTCTTTTCTGGCGCCGTTGCCGGGGAGCAATAGCGTGGGGTTGATATTCTCGTGTGTGCTTGTTTGCTTTCTTCACTAAGTAGATTTTGTTTTTCCTTTTTGTTTCTGTTTAGTTGTGGGTGAAACATACAACTTTTTTTAAAAGAATGAAAATACAAAAAAAATTACTTGCCTCTCATGCCTAAAAAGTTTTTCAAAAAGAGAAGTGATTGGAAAGTTATGCATTGAAGAAGTGAGGGTCGACCTTGAGCACTTGTGTTCATGCTCACGGAAACAATGTAGAATTTTTCATGGAAGTTTCTCTGTAAATAATTATCCCCTTGTATATATTCTTTGTATTATAAAAATAATGTGCCAAGCTTTGGTTTTAGGATGATTAGATTGCTTGTTTACTATGTGCAGAACAAAAACAGAAACTTTAGCTGTAGTGCATGAATTTACGTTTTTACTGGAAAGTCAAATGGGTCTGAAACGTTTTGCACTTTACTTCTGTACAAATTTTTCAAATTGTCAAATTTAGTTCATAATTTTTGAAGTTACAGAAGTTTACTAAACCTCCAGATTACTACAGACTGTCCTGTTTTAGACAGATTTGTTTTCTATGTGTTGATCGCTTATTTTGATGAATCTATGGGTAGTATCGGGGGGTATGAACCATGGTGAAGTTGGAATACAGTAGATATAGTTTTAATATGAAATTGGAATGAGTTTGCAACAGTACCTAGAGGTAGTGATTTGCTTTATTACACTAACGGATCTCACAAGTTTTTGTTAAAGTTTTGTGTGGATGAAGTGTCCGAAGGTCGAGGAGCTATCAATATGAGAAGAATAAAGAGATGCGAGAGTTCAAGCTTTGGGATGCCCAAGGCACCCCAAGTAAATATTTCAAAGGATACTCAAGCATCTAAGCTTGGGGATGCCCCGGTTGGCATCCCATCTTTCTTCTTCAACAAATATCGGTATACCTTGGTTTTTGTTTTGTTCACATGATTTGTGTCCTTTGTGTTTTTATTTTTCTTTAAGAACCATGCTAGTATGAGATGTCCCTTCATCAATTTATAGAATACTTCATGTGCTTCACTTATATATTTTAAGTATGATCTTATAGAATTGCTCTTTGTGCTTCACTTAAATCTTTTGAGTATGGTTTTATAGAATGCTTCATGTGCTTCACTTATACATTTTGAGCTTGGATATTGGTTAGTCTATATTAATTGTAGAATGCTCCATGAACTTCACTTTTATCTTTTGGAGTATGAATAATACCATCATTTAAAGCGGGTTTGGAAGAGTGTCAACTTTAGGAATTAGTGATCCCACTATTTTGGAGGTTGTTGAATCTTAATGTGATATTTATGAAAGTGGATTTGGAAAAGTGTCAACTTTAGCTAGTAATGATTCCACTATTTTGGAAGAGGTTCCAGTTGAGTATGAGAACAAATTTGCTATCCAATATGCTACTGAAAATTATTATGAGGGAGGAATACATGCTTGTAGGAGTTGCAATAATATTAAGTTTCCTCTCTAAGTGCTTAAAGTTTTGAATTATACTTGTTTTTCCTTCCTATGCTAGTTGATTGTTGTTCTTATAAATGCCGTGCTCACAAAATCCCTAGGCATAGGAAGTGGGTTATGTTTAAATGTGCTAGTCATATTCTTCATGATGCTCTCTGTTTCAATTCTTTTCTTTTATGTGAGCATCCTTGAAATCATCATGCCTAGCTAAAAGGCATTAAAGAAACGCGCTTGTTGGGAGACAACCAATATTTACTCTTACTGTTTTTGTGTGTTTACATGATTAAGCTACTGTATTAATCATGTTTTATAGCTTTTGTTTCAATAAAGTGCCAACTAAGACCTTTGGGAAGACTTGCGAGAAAGTCAATGTGATCTTGCTGTAAAAAACAGAAACTTTGCGCTCACGAGATTAGCTGTAATTTTTTACATAAGAGTGATTTTGAGTTGATTCTTTTTGAAGAAGATTCATAGAAAAATTCCTCACGTCCACCAATTTATTTCATAATTTTTGGAGAAGCAGAAGTATGGTTTATGTTCAGATCATTACAGACTGTTCTGTTTCTGACAGATTCTGTTTTCTTTGCATAGTTTGCTTGTTTTCTAGTTTCTATGACTTATATTTCTCAATATAAATTGTAGAAATGATATGGTACAATAGACATTGTGTGGGAAAAATTATGAACCTTGTATTAGACAGTACCAAACTGGATGGTTTACTCTTTATCATATTAACCTATCTCACGAAGTTTTGTTAAGTTTTGTGTGATTGAAGTTTTCAAGCTTTGGGTGAGATATCGATATGAGGAGAATAAGGAGTGGAAAGACCCTAAGCTTGAGGATTCCCAAGGCACCCCAAGGTAATATTCAAGGAAGACTCAAGCGCCTAAGCTCGGGGATGCCCCGGAAGGCATCCCCTCTTTCGTCTTCAAAACTATCGGTATACCTTACTCGGAGCTATATTTTTATTCGTCACATGATGTGTGTTTTGCTTGGAGCGTATTTTCAATTTTACTTGCTGTTTGAATAAAATCATTGGATCTGAAATATTGAATGAAAAAGAATCCTCCCATGGCTAGTTAATTATTTGACTACTCAGTGTTCCTCACTCGTATCTTTTGGAGTAGTTTGTCATTTACTCATGTGCTTCACGTATATCCTATGAGTAAATGTTGAATAAATTGAATGTCATAAACCTAAATTTATATATGTTTCATATGCTTACAACATGGGGAGTAATGACTTCACACATAATAAGTATAGGTAGTAAACTTATTGAAAGTTAGCAAACGTAGAATTGGTCACTTGAACAATTCATGAAAGAATATTTTAGGAAGAGGGATTTCACATATAAATATACTATCTTGGACATCTTTTGTAATTGTGAGCACTCATTAAAATATGACATGCTAAAAGGTTGATGTTGGACAAGGAAGACAACGTAATGGGTTATGTTTTCTTATATCTGAAATAAAGTATATTGTCATGGATCGCCCAACACGTTGAGCTTGCTTTTCCCCACTCATGCTAGCCAAATTCTTTGCACTAAGTAGAGATACTACTTGTGCTTCAAACTACCCTTAAACCTGGTTTTTCCATGAGAGTCCACCATACCTACCTATGGATTGAGTAAGATCCGTCAAGTAAGTTGTCAGCGGTGCAAGCAATAAAAATTGGTCTCTAAATATGTATGATTGGTTAGTATGGAGGAAATAAGCTTTATACGATCTTGTGATGTGGAAGAAATAAAAGCGACGGACTGCATAATAAAGGTCCATATCACAAGTGGCAATATAAAGTGACGTTCTTTCGCATTAAGATTTTGTGCATGCAACCCTGAAAGCGCATGGCAACCTCTGCTTCCCTCTGCGAAGGGCCTATCTTTTACTTTTATCTCTTACCCTTATGCAAGAGTCATGGTGATTTTTCACCTTTCCTTTTTACATTTTATCCTTTGGCAAGCACATTGTGTTGGAAAGATTCTGATATATATATCCAACTGGATGTAAGGCATCATGAACTATTATTGTTGACATTACCCTTGAGGTAAAAGGTTGGGAGGCGAATCTATAAGCCCCTATCTTTCTTTGTGTCTGATTAAAACTTTGAACCCATAAATATCGCGTGAGTGTTAGCAATTGTGAAAGACTAAATGATAGTTGAGTATGTGGAGTTTGCTAAATCAAAGCTCTGACATAGACTCTTCCTGGAAATAAGATGAATTGTAATTGTTTGATGACTGATAACACGGTTTGTTAGTTTTCAAGAAAGTTTATGATCTATACTTTAACATGTGAATAGCTTGTTACTTTATCATGAGAAGTTTTATGAGATGAGCTACTGTTATGACATATAATGATGCTAGAAAAGGTGATTGAAATTATCATTGATCAAACTTGTGCACCTGCTAGCATTCACACTTCATAAATTATTTCTTTTATCATTTACCTACTCGAGGACGAGCAGGAATTAAGCTTGGGGATGCTGATACATCTCCAACGTATCTATAATTTATGAAGTATTCATGCTATTATATTATCCATCTTAGATGTTTTATATGCATTTATATGCTATTTTATATGATTTTTGGGACTAACCTATTAACCTAGAGCCCAATGCCAGTTTCTGTTTTCTCCTTGTTTTTGAATTTTGCAGAAAACGAATACCAAACAGAGTCCAATTGACGTGCCAATTTTTGATGATTTTTTATGGACCAAAATAAGACCAAGGAGCATCGGAGTTGGGCCAGAAGAGTCACGGGCTGCCCATGAGGGTGGGGGCGCGCCCACCCCCTGGGCGCGTGGGCCTGCCTCGTGGACAGCTCGGGCACCTCCTTGACGTGAGACCGATGCCAAAAATTCCTATAAATACAGAAACCTCAGAAAATTAACCTAGATCGGAAGTTCCTCCGCCGCAAGCCTCTGTAGCCATGAGAAATCAATCTAGGCCCTCTCCGGCACCCTGCCGGTGGGGGCCATCATAACCGGCGGCCATGGAGGAGGATCCCGGAGGGGCCATCATCACCATGAACGCCAAGGACCAGAGGGGGAAGGCCATGGAGGAGGAAGCACAAGGGGGAGAACCTCTCCGTCTCTCTCTTGGTGGCACCGGAGTGCCATCGAGAGGGGAATCATCGCCGCGGTGATCGTCTTCATCAACGTCACCATCATCATCACCATCCTCATCTCTTTTACGCGGTCCACTCTCCCGCACCCCGCTGTAATCCCTACTTGAACATGGTGCTTTATGCCACATATTATGATCCAATGATGTCTTGCCATCCTATGATGTTTTGAGTAGATATCTTTTGTCTTTGGGTTGATTGATGATCTAGATTGGTACGAGTTGTATGTTTTATTTTGGTGCTGTCCTATTGTGCCCTCCATGTCGCGCAAGCGTGAGGGATTCCCGCTGTAGGGTGTTGCAATACGTTCATGATTCGCTTATAGTGGGTTGGTGAGTGACTGAAACACAAACCCGAGTAAGGGGTTTGTTGCGTATGGGAATAAAGAGGACTTGATGCTTTAATGCTATGGTTGGGTTTTACCTTAATGATCTTTAGTAGTTGCGGATGCATGCTAGAGTTCCAATCATAAGTGCATATGATCCAAGTAGATAATGTATGTTAGGTTATGCCAATTTATTTCATACTTTTTGGAGTAGCAGAAGTATGGTTTATGTTCAGATCATTACAGACTGTTCTGTTTCTGATAGATTCTGTTTTCATTGCATAGTTTGCTTGTTTTATAGTTTCTATGACTTATATTTCTCAATATAAATTGTAGAAATGATATGGTACAGTAGACATTGTGTGGGAACAATTATGAACCTTGTCTTAGACAGTACCAAAGTGGATGGTTTACTCTTTATCATACTAACCTATCTCATGAAGTTTTGTTAAGTTTTGTGTGATTGAAGTTTTCAAGCTTTGTGTGAGATATCGATATGAGGAAGGAGTGGAAAGAGCCTAAGCTTGGGGATGCCAAAGGCAACCCAAGGTAATATTCAAGGAAGACTCAAGCGCCTAAGCTTGGGGATGCCCCGGAAGGCATCCCCTCTTTCGTCTTCAAAACTATCGGTATACCTTACTCGGAGCTATATTTTTATTCGTCACATGATATGTGTTTTGCTTGGAGCGTATTTTCAATTTTACTTGCTGTTTGAATAAAATCATTGGATATGAAATATTGAATGAAAAAGAATCCTCCCATGGCTAGTTAATTATTTGACTACTCAGTGTTCTTCACTCGTATCTTTTGGAGTAGTTTGTCATTTACTCACGTGCTTCACGTATATCCTATGAGTAAATGGTTGAATAAATTGAATGTCATGAACCTAAATTTATATATGTTTCATATGCTTATAACATGGGGAGTAATGACTTCACACATAATAAGTATAGGTAGTAAACTTATTGAATGTTAGCAAACGTAGAATTGGTTACTTGAACAATTCATGAAAGAATATTTTAGGAAGAGGGATTTCACATATAAATATACTATCTTGGACATCTTTTGTAATTGTGAGCACTCATTAAAATATTGCATGCTAAAAGGTTGATGTTGGACAAGGAAGACAACGTAATGGGTTATGTTTTCTTATATCTGAAATAAAGTATATTGTCATGGATCGCCCAACACGTTGAGCTTGCCTTTCCCCCTCATGCTAGCCAAATTCTTTGCACTAAGTAGAGATACTACTTGTGCTTCCAAATACCCTTAAACCTGGTTTTGCCATGAGAGTCCACCATACCTACCTATGGATTGAGTAAGATCCGTCAAGTAAGTTGTCATCGGTGCAAGCAATAAAAATTGCTCTCTAAATATGTATGATTGGTTAGTATGGAGGAAATAAGCTTTATACGATCTTGTGATGTGGAAGAAATAAAAGCGACGGACTGCATAATAAAGGTCCATATCACAAGTGGCAATATAAAGTGACGTTCTTTCGCATTAAGATTTTGTGCATCCAACCCTGAAATCGCATGGCAACCTCTACTTCCCTCTGCGAAGGGCCTATCTTTTACTTTTATCTCTTACCCTTATGCAAGAGTCATGGTGATTTTTCACCTTTCCTTTTTACATTTTATCCTCTGGCAAACACATTGTGTTGGAAAGATTCTGATATATATATATCCAATTGGATGTAAGGCATCATGAACTATTATTGTTGACATTACCCTTGAGGTAAAAGGTTGGGAGGCGAATCTATAAGCCCCTATCTTTCTCTGTGTCTGATTAAAACTTTGTACCCATAAATATCGTGTGAGTGTTAGCAATTGTGAAAGACTAAATGATAGTTGAGTATGTGGAGTTTGCTAAATCAAAGCTCTGACATAGACTCTTCCTGGAAATAAGATGAATTGTAATTGTTTGATGACTGATAGCACGGTTTGTTAGTTTTCAAGAAAGTTTATGATCTATACTTTAACATGTGAATAGCTTGTTACTTTATCATGAGAAGTTTTGTGAGATGAGCTACTGTTATGACATATAATGATGCTAGAAAAGGTGGTTGAAATTATCATTGATCAAACTTGTGCACCTGCTAGCATTCACACTTCATAAATTATTTCTTTTATCATTTACCTACTCGAGGACAAGCAGGAATTAAGCTTGGGGATGCTGATACATCTCCAATGTATCTATAATTTATGAAGTATTCATGCTATTATATTATCCATCTTAGATGTTTTATATGCATTTATATGCTATTTTATATGATTTTTGGGACTAACCTATTAACCTAGAGCCCAGTGCCAGTTTCTGTTTTCTCCTTGTTTTTGAATTTGCAGAAAAGGAATACCAAACGGAGTCCAATTGACGTGCCAATTTTTGATGATTTTTTATGGACCAAAAGAAGACCACGGAGCATCGGAGTTGGGCCAGAAGAGTCACGGGCTGCCCACGAGGGTGGGGGCGCGCCCACCCCCTGGGCGCGTGGGCCTGCCTCGTGGACAGATCGGGCACCTCCTTGACGTGAGACCGACGCCAAAAATTCCTATAAATACAGAAACCTCGGAAAATTAACCTAGATCGGAAGTTCCGCCGCCGCAAGCCTCTGTAGCAATGAGAAATCAATCTAGGCCCTCTCCGGCACCCTGCCGGAGGGGGCCATCATCACCGGAGGCCATGGGGGAGGATCCCGGAGGGGCCATCATCACCATGAATACCAAGGACCAGAGGGGGAAGGCCATGGAGGAGGAAGCACAAGGGGAAGAACCTCTCCTTCTCTCTCTTGGTGGCACCGGAGTGCCTTCGAGAGGGGAATCATCGCCGCGGTGATCGTCTTCGTCAACACCACCATCATCATCACCATCCTCATCTCTTTTACGCGGTCCACTCTCCTGCACCCCGCTGTAATCCCTACTTAAACATGGTGCTTTATGCCACATATTATGATCCAATGATGTGTTGCCATCCTATGATGTTTTGAGTAGATATCATTTGTCTTTGGGTTGATTGATGATCTAGATTGGTACGAGTTGTATGTTTTATTTTGGTGCTGTCCTATTGTTCCCTCCGTGTCGCGCAAGCGTGAGGGATTCCCGCTGTAGGGTGTTGCAATACGTTCATGATTCGCTTATAGTGGGTTGGCGAGTGACTGAAAAACAAACCCAAGTAAGGGGGTTGTTGCGTATGGGAATAAAGAGGACTTGATGCTTTAATGCTATGGTTGGGTTTTACCTTAATGATCTTTAGTAGTTGCGGATGCTTGCTAGAGTTCCAATCATAAGTGCATATGATCCAAGTAGAGAAAGTATGTTAGGTTATGCCTCTCCCTCATATGAAATTGCATTGACACCTGTCGGTCTTGTTAACAATTGCCTAGGACAATTCCGCACACCGATCCACCATTATTCCACACTCGCTATTTATAATATTTAGTAATATATTCTAACTTTTTGATAACAACACCTACTTTCATATTTTAGCTCTCCGATATCATACAAAGTTATCCACTTCATACCCACAACGTAGTTTTATTTCTCGTTGCTAGTTGGAAGCAAACGTTCGGTGTACGTAGAGTCGTATCAGTGGCAGATAGGGCTTGAGAGAATATTGATCTTGCCTTTAGCTCCTTGTGCGTTCGACACTCCATACTTATCACTTCCACCTTTGGAAATTGCTACGATGATTCCTTGCACTTGGGGATTATCATTGACCCAACTAAAGGCCCACAAGATTTTGCGGACCATAATGGGCCGGCCCAGCTAAAGGCCCACAAGATTTTGCGGGCCATAATGGGCCGGCCCACAAGATTTTTGCGGGCCATAATGGGCCGGCCCAGGTGAAGGACCACAAGATTTTTGTGGAGCATAATGGCCGGCCCAGCTAAAGGCCCACGAGATTTCACCGACATCAATGGGCCGGCCCAGCTGTAGGCCCACAAGATTTTCAGGACCCTAGTAGGCCGGCCCATTAACTGGCTGCCATGTTTTGGGCCAAATGCCGGCCCATATTTGATTTGGTCCATTCATGCCCTGCCACGTTCCGGGCCTAATAATGGCCCATATGAGATCCGGCCCGTTAAAAGCCTACCACGTTCTGGGCCAAATTACGGCCCATATCAGGTCCGGCCCTTTTAGAGGCTTTGGGCTAAATTATGGCGCATATTAGATTCGGCCCGTCAACTGGACGCTATGCTTTTGGGCCCACTTGCTAAAGGCCCATTTAGTAATTCGGCCTGATATTAGTTTCGGCCTGTTAAGGGACCGTTTAACATTTCGGCCCTATATTAATTTCGGCCTGTTAAATGCCCGTCATATAGTTGGGCCAAACTACGGCCCGGTTTGCATCCGGCCTGCTCGCAGCTGATAATCCGTTTGGGCCAAACAAGGACCGAGACAATTTTGGCCTGTTATAAGCCCATGATTTGATTGGCACATTCATGGGTTGGGGTCTATTTCGGCCTGCTGCCGGCCCGTGAGCTATTCAGCACGTTTCAGGCCCAACCTACTTTTCAGCCTCCTAAAGGCCCATTAAGTTTTCTTGGGAAAATAGGGCCGGCGGTTTACTCGGCCTATTAAAGGCCCGAATCTACTAGTGGGCCAGTTTACATTTAGGCCTGTTAACAGACCAAGATGACGGGGCCCATGATGCGGATCATACGTGGTGATTTGCATGACGGCCCGATTATGTACCGTAATTTTACGGTTTGGCCGGTTTACTGCGAAGACAGGATATATATACAGTAAAATAACTGCAGCATCGTGAATAAGAAACAAACCTAGACTATACAATAAAGAAATTACGGCATATTACATCCACTGGGCATCAAAGTTCGCCACTATGATAATAAAGCACTAGCAGACAGCAGATTACATACACTGGGCATCAAAGATCGCCACCAGTGCAACTAAACATGCCGACAAAATAATATACAAAACCGACAACACTTCAATAGAGTTCAAGAAAGGTTAGCCCTGCTCGGGAGCTGCAGCGCAAGCAGCTGAGCAAGCTGGTGAGACAGCACTTGTTTGACACTTATATCCTCCTCACTCTGAAAGATAAACAAGCAGACAGATGACAAGTTTTGCACATATAAGTATCAGTGCTGGCAATTCATCACATTTCTTACTGACGAATAAAGTGACACAGTTTAAAATAGCATTAACACAATATGGTATTGTTCAGGTCAAGACATGGCAGGAAATGACATTGTGAAGGAGTTGGCAGCTTCACGACACCACTGGATTAGAGATCAAGAACTCATAAGTATCAATGGTTAGTGTGCTGTCAATTTATCCCATTTCAGATTGGAAAAATAAGATCACTTGCTCTGTATAGTTTAATTTACATGGTATGAAGAAGGAACTTGGTTGTACAACTGAAAACTTAAATTGAGAAGGACAAACTTTTGTTTATGAACTGGAGTACATAATAAACTTTAAACATGCAATTTGATGCAAACACCAAAAATAAACAGTTGTTGCAGTCATGCCTAACCAAATATACACAACAAAGTTTGAAGGCTTGAGAAGGACAAACTTACATTATTGGTGAAGGCAGGCTCTATAAAGCCCTTGTCCATGCTGATGTGGGGGCAATTCAAGAAGTTTACCACAGAATCTTCTTCATAAGCATTGCCTTTATTCTAAATTTTGTTAAGAGTAAATATAGATGTGACAATATAAGAAAAAATGGAGAATATTTAAGATAAGATGAAGAGTGATGCTACATAACCAAGTAGCTATAAATGTAAGTACAGCGATACAGGCAAATGGTACAGCCAAGAGCAATGCAGAGCTAAACTTCTTCAGTGCCATCGGTGTTATCCAACCTTATGGTAAGAGTAAATATAGATCTTATGTGTAGAAAATGGAGGGCGAAGGAAAATAAGCTGCAGAGTGATGGTACATGAACAACTACCTGTCAGTATAAGTACACTGATAAAGGACAGCAGGTACTTACAAGAATAATGCAGAGCTAAAAAAATCATTGGCATTGGATATATTCTACACTATTGTAACATTCATACAGATCAGATAATTTGGAGCGAACAATTGATAAGCAAGCTACCATGCATAGTGCCGTCACATAATGAACCAGGTATGTATGCAAGTACAATGATACAGGACAACATGTACTAACAAGAGCAAAGCAGCGCGTAGCATATTTGCGATATCATGTCGTTCTTTTCAAACTGGAATTCTTTTTCGAGCAGATTTCCTGCAAAAAAGATCCGTAAGGCACATGCGGAAAAGTAGAAGTTCAAATTGTCATGCGATATCATAGACAGTACCTCATCCTTGGAATGAGATCAGTGCATAACAAGGTTTTTCCATTCAATGTCTTCTAAATTTAGCACAGGAGACTTCACCAGAAATTCGTTTATAGACTTGCCATCAAAGTGTGATTTCCTCAGGTAACACCAATACTGCTGCAATGCTTCCTTGAAAAGCGCAAGCAAGCTTTGCTCGTCATGACTATCCAGATTGACCCTCGCCTACTTACAACAATGTAATGTAAATCATTGATGTGTTCAATCAGCAGAAAACAGGAAAATAATCACCATGAATAATAGCACTTACACGTAAGTGGGACAGGAAGATGTGAAAATGGTGTTTGTCTTCACTATAATCTTCCAATGGTGGGAATATATGCACGTAGTCCCTAACAACATTGAAAGCATTTTCTTTTAAACTGGGAATAACTGGAATGGGGTTCCAATCTGCAGGAATTGGCCGTCTCTGCAGTTGGGATAGGTCTTCGGCCGGTGGACTTGCTGTACTTTTTGCTGGAGTGGGATTTTTCTGTGGTACGGCTGGTGCTATGGCAACTGAAATCGGCATACCTTTTGCTGGAGTGCAGGTCCTGTGTGGTGGGGCTAGTGGTGTGGCCAGTGAAGTATGGGTACTGTCTGCTGGAGTTGGTCCTACGTTTTGTGTCACTGGTTGTACAGCCAATATAAGTGGGGTGCTGTCTGATTTCTCCGGCACAACCACGTTTTTCAAGGACTTTGCTCGTGCTCCTTCAGGTTCGGCAATCACCCTCTTCCTTTTTGATGTCTGATGCACAAGAACAACATTTGAGTGAAAAAACATGGTATGATGACAGATGGAATATGTATTGATAATGGATGGGCATGGCATCTCGACATATATGATGAGTAAACTAAGCAGATGGCGGTGCAACAAAGTAGAAGAAATGCAAGACAACATATGCAAGATAAGCGCAATCAATAAAACCTTGCCAAATTAGAGCAGGCACCTTGATGGGTGAACATGACAGGCCATCTGCCTTTGACTCCTCGAGGTTAGAATAGTCATTAGGATCATATTCTGAACAAGAATCTACAGGTGGGGAGCGTATGAGTTTCATTGCATCCAGAATGGCACTCAATGCCTTGGTGCCAATTTTCTAAGTCATTGAAGTGTTCCACAATATTCTTCTGATGCGCGGATTTTGATATTCACTGTAATTATGTATAATATCTGAGAACCATGAAAACATAAATAGTTGTGAGATTATCTTTGTAATGCAGAGGATATTCTAATATAGGGGCGCCCCTGTAAACACTTGTGTGCTATCATTGGATTCTGATGAGAGAGCTCATGTGTGCTGTAATATGGTGCATGCATTTATATAATCTGGCACAAGTACACAAAAAAATAGGCTCCAGAAGTAAGGATAGTTGGCAGATGATAGGTTCAAAATATACTGTATAGAGAGTTTATTGCCAAACCATGATAACAAGTGCACACAACAACTAGGCAGATCATAGTGTACATAAAAGGGGTACACCATAACCATGGTATATAAATCAGGAAAGTGGAACTGGCTTGAAAATACGGTATTGTATTGCCGCTAGTAATTGAAAGCCTATCGATCAAGTACATGCCAGCTCTATCAGCTGTTGACTGCAGATGTCCCTACTCCCCTTCCTGACAAGGAACATACTATACGTACTAAATACAGAATAACAAAAGAGGAACATGTTAAAGAACAGAAGAGGAAGCATATTCTTGAGGTTCCGCTTAATTGCATACAATGTTGGTTGCCCACTCATGATGAATCACAGCGCCCAAAGAAATGCAATTCCATGTTGTCTCTCTATATGTGGCAATTTTGAACAAGAGTCATTAGGATCATATTCTGAATAAGAGTCAACAGGTGGGGAGCGTATGAGTTTCATTGCATCCAGAATGGCACTCAATGCCTTGGTGCCAATTTTGTAAGTCATTGCGGTGTTTAGCTTCAAGAGTGGACTGCTGCTAGTGTGACACGAAGCAGCTACACAAATCATAGTGTAGATATAACAGGAAAACCGTAAGCATCAGAGTAAAATCAGCAAAGTGGAACTTGCTGGAATATATGTGCTAGTATTGCCGGTACGACTAGGAAGGCTTCGGATACCAGCTCACTTCAACTGAAGGTGCGGTACTGTTAATATCAGTGTAACTCTCAAAGGCGACACAGCTCCCCGCATTTCCTTGCTATTCTTATAGGATTCAAGTGGGCAGGCCACTACAAATCCTATTCCCATGTTTACAAAATCCTACGAATCAAAGAGGCCCGAAGAGTTCAAAGTGTCCATACCAACCGACCGTATAGACCTCTACACTGCAAATGTCCCTGCTCATCTTCACTACAAGGAACATACTGTACTACTATCATACTCCCTCCGTTCCAAAATATAAGTCTTGGTAGAGATTTCCACTATATATGGATCACATACAGATGTATCCAGATACATTTTAGAGTGTAGATTCACTCATTTTGCTCCATATGTAGTCCATGGTGGAATCTATACAAAGACTTGTATTTAGGAACGGAGAGAGTACTTATTAAAGAAGAACGAAAGAGGAACATGCTAAAGAAGAGCAAGTAGATTTTGGATAATCGTTGCGCAGTGCCCACACATGATGAACCAGAGCGCATTAAGAAAGCAACTCTCTGTTGTCTCTCTATATGTGGTGCACGTGCTTTTTCTAAAGTAAAGTAGGAACATTAGCTGACCAATTAAATGTCATCTATTTTAGTAATATCAACATCATATCAGATTCGTACTTGAACAACAAGTTTGGAATTATGAGTGGCACGTTGTTTAGCTTGATGGATTCAGGAGCAGTGCTAAGCAGGTACGATAATGGTACTGAATATAAAGGCATGTCTGCATGCAAGTCACGTGACTTTTGTCATTTGGGTCAGTCGACCATTTCAGGTGATTGGATGAAGATGCTACGTCTCCTAACCCTTCTTCTTCCTCGTCTCTGATTCTTCCCATACAGAACACCGCACGGGCCGCCGGCCGGACCACCGGCCCCACCTCCTGTGGTCCTCCGCCATCCCCACCCCCCACCCCCACTCGCGTCGAGTTTTCTTCGTTCGGCGAGGCCCAACCACCGCCCCCAACCAAAGTCCCCACCCAAGCCCCTTCGTTCGCACCGGCGAGCTCTGGAAAATCGACTGACCCAATTTTGAAATTTAGTCTACTGTGATTTAACTAGTGTGGAATATAAAAGGGGAAAACCATAAGCATTGGGAGTATAGTGTTGAGCGTGCCATGGCGGATCTGAAGGTGCAAACCGGAGAAAGGAAACTTCGCAACCAATGTTTGCTCTCAACTAGCAAGTAAGTGATGGACAAGAAATCAGGGTAAAGCAGTGGCGATCTATTTTCTTGATGCGATAAATAAGTTGAGCAGATACGAAAGAGTACCGCCTCTGGTGCGGCGCCGTGTATGCATCTACTCAGAATTTGACGGTGCTGCGGTAGCGATGGCTGTCGGCGGCGTGGAAGCAGATCTAGGAGAGTAGACAGTGGCAGCGGGGCGCGGTGGACGAGACGGACATAGGAGCGGCGCCGGCAAGGTGGACGACGGCGGGGATGAAGCGAGAGGACGGGATGCAAGGATCCTGGTCCGAAGTCGTGGATGAGTGTCGGTGTTCTGGGAACGGGGGTCCCCAGACTTGCATGCATGCGGCCCACGGCGTGGCTGTGCTGCAGGCCTGTACGACCCATCTTCATCAACAAGGCATTCAAGACCCTCGCGGGGGGCCAAGCCTTGCAAGGCGGACGACACAAGACCTCCTCGGGAGCGGCCTCATCAGGCTGCCTCGCGAGGAGCGGAGAAATCAAGGCAAGGCAAACCTCGCGAGGCTCTCGTGACGTGAGCCATGACAATCAAGATCAGGCGGGTGCCAGGCGGGCGCCAGCGCGCGCAGCGTCCTTGTTTCCTCTTTGGTGCTAAGGAGGCAAGCGCAGGCGCGGAGTACCGAGGCATCAAGCAAAGGTTTCCATATCCGTGCAACGAGACCAAGACCAGCGGGACGGCAGGACGGAGGTCACCATGGAGCCCAAGACGGCGTCACCACCAGAGCCTTTCGCAGGCGAAGACCGCTTTTGTCAGGATAAGCTGTACTAGCTGTCCCCTTTCAAATTGGCCGTTGTTGGCTCCCTTCCCGCTCAATATTTGGGGAGAGGACCAGGGCCTATATAAGTACAACTAGCCACCACAGTAGGGGGATTGATTCCACCTCCCACCCTCACATCCACAAGCTCGCAGAGCACAAGAACACCTCAACCTTAGGAGGCTGTTCTTCCCCTTGTACTGTTCATCATCAGCCCAAGAGGCAATCCACCACCACCACACTGGAGTAGGGTATTACACCACAACGGTGGCCCGAACCAGTATAAATCTCGTGTCTTTGTGTTGTGAGTTCGTCGAGTTCGTCTGCGAGATCCTAGCGAGCTAGGGCGTAGATCGGTAGGCAGGAAATCTCCGTGCGCACCCCAGTGTTCGAACCTTGAGGGTTTTGCCGGAACTCGTGATTCGACATTTGGCGTGCCAGGTAGGGGTGCACCGGAGCCTCTTCCCTGCCAATCGACCCGCCGACACTCCGCGGCCCCGATGTCCGGCGACCCGAGGGCTGACTCCGACCGCTGGCAGCCTGGCCAGCCCGGGCGGCGCCACCTGCCCATGAAGACCTCAACCCCGCGCTCCAGGCGGCCCGAGCGCCGCCTAACACCGCAGGGCGCGGGCAGCGTGGCGGGGCGCCGTCCACCCTCACTCCAAGACAAGCGCGAGCCGCTGCAAGGGCCGCAAGCCACGCCGCAGCAACGGCGCCGCACACACGGCGGGAGCAGGTGAACATGCGAGCCGCGCTCACGGTGGCGCGGGAGTTGCTGCGGTGCCGACTGATGGAGAGCGGCCGGGATGCGCTGCTGGAACGCGTCGCCGAACTGCTGGATGCGGCGGCGTCGGGAGCCCCGCCCTTCTGCTATCTGCTTCCTTCTCAGGCCACTACGGGATCTCACGGCAGGCCTTGCCACAACCACGCGCCCTCGGGAGCGCCTTGGGGCTTCATCGACACCAGGACGGCCGGCGGCGCCGGGGGCCCCGTTGCCCCCACACCGCCTCCGATGAGCATGGGCACAAGCGTTGCCCCCCATGGCCCCAGCCGGGCGTCGCGCTATCATCCTCAGGACGCTGCGCTAGGCCGGGCAACGTGGAGTGTGGGGCACTACGGCGAGGTGTTTGGGGTAATGGCCCCAGAAGCCTATGTGCCCCGCATGGTGGACCAGGAGTACGTGCCAGAGGACGACCCTAGCTCGTTTCTCGGGCCAGGTTGGGAGGAGGAGGCATTTAAGCTGAAGCCTTCCAGGAGCCGCCGGAGAACCCCGCCAACCCCGCCGTCGACAACAGATATAGGGTACCACTAATCCCTCAGGAGCAAGCTTACGCTAACCATGAGTCGCAGGAGAATGAGGTCACCGCAGCAGCTGGCGGCCCCAGCTCGGCGACCCCCCTCCCGCCAGGAGGATCGCGCTGGAGGCATCAGGAGAGAAGCCGGGAGCCAGATCCCTCGCCGCGTCACACGGAGCAAGGTCCCCCCTGGAGGTAGGCCCTCTGCTGGGGAGGTGCTGAAAAGCCTACCCCCGGCAGAGGACCCGTGGTCGCCGAGGGCGCCACTGGCGTCCCCTTCCCCCCTTTGTGCCGTCCTGGTTGCCGGTCGGCTCAAAGGTGGTCGAGGGCGGCGCAAGGCGGGGCCCTCGTCTGGTGATATGAAGCAAGGCCGGTACCTGTGAAGAAGGCCCAGTGCCTGTGAAGATCGCCGTCCATGACACTCTCACGTAATAATGAGTGGGGCTGTACACGCCCCGGAGTCTCCGGAGAGCCGCCCTCGGGCCTCGGGGGCTCCCTCCCACGCCTAGTGGCAGCACTTAGCTCCGCGCTGGTGAGAAGACTTGAAGACAAGAAGACTAGACTAGGTGCCAGACGCAGCCATTTGCCTTGAACCCCTTTTCTGTAGCCTTGCCCTTTGGATTTGGATTTAAGTTGAAGTTGAGTTTTTATCGATGCTCACTGGGGGTGCCTTTTCTCGTTCGGAGCGATTTCTCGTTATCTGGTTCTCGCCTTGTTTCAGACTCACGCACCACGCCTTCCACTCACGATCCCCTCGCGAGCTGGATTGGGCAGGGCACACGTGTGCTGCGCACGCACGCCGACGCCACAGATGGTGCTCGCCTCTCACGAGGCCCCCCTCGGGTGGATCGACGGGCTCTCCAGGAGTCCCGAAAAGCTCAAGACCTCATGATTCGGTTCGTGACCCGCCCCGGCTAAGGTAAGCCACGATGGGAACTAGCCGCCAGATTCACGATTTCGCGAAGGCGCACACTCAGTTTGACATAAGAAAATGAAGGCAGCGGTTTATTTACACGAGGGGCTCCCCCTCTCAAAATGCTCTCACAATATTTAGGGGCCACGCCCAAGTTTTTGCATACAGGATAAACAACAAGGGAACCTGGGATCAGCCAGATATGTCGCTCGCTGCATCGCCTTCGGGCGCGTCGCTCGCGATGTCGTCATCTTCGCCGGCATCGTCACCGCCCTCGGCGACGCCTCCATCGTCGTCGTCGACCACGTCACCTTCGTCTGCCACGACTACCACCGCTTCGTCTTCAGAAGTGAAGGCCCTGACCAGCGCGTCCACGTTGTCCTCCACCCACCGCGCCAGGTCACCACGAATGGCCTGCGGTACGGGGGCAATGGCGGCGTCGAAGTCGAAGTCGGGGAAGGAATTCCAAAGGTGGCTGAAGACATGGGAGAACGCGCGTCCGAGCAGGCCCCGACTTCTCTCTTCCACAGGCTGGCGAGCCCTATCAGACCGGGCTTCCAGGCACGTCACCACGTTGGCGAAGAAGTTCAGGTGACTGGCGTAGTCATTCGAGTGGGGGTGCGGTGCATTCTCGTCGCAGATGTAGCCTAGGGTAGTGTTAGCCCTGTTCCGGAGGTCCTGAAGCATGGGGGCGTGCTCGCGCTGCAGCGTCCGCCGTTGAAGCACTTCTTCCCTGTTTTTCCGCGCGACGGCCTCGGCGTCATCAACCTGTTTCCTAAGAGAAAGCAACTCGGCGCGGGCGGAGGCCAGGTCCGCCTGTGCCGAGACCAGGGTGGCAGCCGTGGCCTCCTCACGCCTCTCCGCCTCATCTAACCTGGGCCTGAGAGCGGCGGCCCTGCCCGCCGCCTCAGTTCTGGCAAGCTTCAACTTCAAGTCTTGCCCACCTTCAAGATCGGCGCGAACTTCGGCCACCCGGCGGTTGACTTCCTCCTGGACCCTGGCCACACGAGCCGCGATGGCATCTTCCGCTTGGGCAACTTGACGCTCCCTCATCTCCAGTTGCTCAAGCTCGAGGCTACGCTCCACGGCTTCCAGAGCCAATGCCTCCTCACGCTTCCGAACCTCCTCTTCCTCGGTAGGCGTCCCCCTCAGTGACGCAAGGGCGGTTCTACGCGCCTCCACTTGACGCTCGAGCTCCCACGCGCGCTTCTCCGCAGCCTCACGACGGCGGTCAGCCTCGCGAGCCTCCTCTAAGGCTCGGGAGCAAGCCTCACGGGAAACCTTGAGGGATGCCTTAGCCTTCGCATTGTCAAGATCGCGCTAGTAGCGGCCAAGGTTGATGGCACCCTCATCTTACGCCGTTCCTCCACCAGCCGAAGAACCTCAGCCTCAAGGCGCGAGTCGACGCCCGCGAGTTCTTCACCGAGTCGGCTCATCGCGCCCATCGCCTCCTGGAAGAGCTCATGACGAATGAGGCTCCGCTCGCGCTCGAAGTCCAACGCACGCCCCACCTCGTCATCCTCCACGGGGGCTGCAGGCGCGACGTGAAGCGGCGCACCCCCTTTCAGCAAGGGGCTGGGGGCTGGTGCCGCTCCAGGTGCCGGCCCAACCTCACGAGGGGCCCCGGCCAGTCAGGGCCCGCTGCTTGAGGACGAGCTGAAGGCTGAAGCCAACCAGCTGCTGTTCATGACCACAGGAGGAGTCCGGGGAACACCCGCCAAGCTCCAAGCCAGACTGTGGAGGAAGGGAAATGGAGCCGCAGATTCAAAGCGCCATGGAGGCGAGCACACCCCCTCGACCGGCCCAGCTCCAGGCGCGGCATGCAGGCTCGGGATGCTCAAGGCCGACGGGGGTGCCGAGGAAGGCGGGGATTGCTTCTCGGGGGACTCAATGGCCTGGCAGAAGGGGTCCTGAAGAGCCAGCGCCAGGAAGGAAAGAAGCAATCAAGAGACCACAAGGTGCAGTACTTACTCGTCGACGGCGATGTACTTTCATCGCTTCAATGGCCCAAAGATGCCTCTGCCGCCCGGAGATCCTTTCCTCTTGCGGAGTTCCTCGAAGTCCACACAAAGCCGACCGAAATGCTGAACGTGGCGCCCAGTGCGGGGTGCAGCCGGAGAAGTGCCCAAGAGAACAACTTCAGGGGTGCCTGGCTGCGGAGAACAGTCGGGTGCCGTCTCACCATGACCTCCCGAGGCATCCGGAGTTTCGGCCTCAGGAGCCGCATGCTGCATCGTCTTAGTGACCAACGACCCAGGATCACGGGTTCGTGAGGACGACGCCCCAGGAGCCCCAAGCGGCGTCCGCACATCAGCACTCGTGCCGCCAGCTTCTGGTGGCGCTCGCCCCCCTGCACCCGCATTCGGGACGAGCTCGGCGCCGACGACGAAGAAGGGAACCACGCTGACAGGATTCTCGCGGGACCCTACCAGGCCGTCCGGGCGCTGCCCCCACTCGTCAAAGGGAGGCATGCTCCCTGCAAACTCATCCTTGTTCTTGCAGCGGTACAACAGACAGTTCTTCCTAGGCAAGTCGTCCGGCGAAGGGACACCTGTCAGGACCTCAAGCACCGTTTGCCGCGTTCCAAGGGGGAGCCCGAACTCCTGAAACCTCATATGGTCCTGACTGCTTAGCAAGGTCCACATCGGGCGGGAATGGCGCTGAAGCGGAGCGACTCGGCGCTTGATGAACTCCTTCACCACCATCGGCGCGGTCACGTCGCGGTCCTTCAGCCTCCTCAACCTGAGCCAGACAGGGACAAGACGGGAGCTCGCGAGCCTTTCGTGGACCCAACCGGAGTTGGGAACAGCGGGCGCTGACGGGGCGTGGAGCAGAGGGCTCAGGACACCGGCGTCGACAAACACCCATCGTGTCCGAAACTCACTCGTAGATGGAGGAAGCTCGAAGTCGATCCCCAAGCCCGCCGTCGCGGCCACGTCCTAGAAGCTCACGCACCCCGAGCTTTGCCAAGGGTCAATCATATGCAACGAGAAGAAATGGCGTTAGAGGGCCACAGAAGGAGCGATGCCCACCATGGCTTCACACACAAAGGCAAAGACGGCAAGGAGAGTCACGGATTGAGGGTCGAGATGCAGCATGTGGATCTGATAATGCTCAAGTACCGCATTGAAGAAGGCGGAGAAAGGGGGAATCAGGCCAGCCCAAAGGGCGTCGATGAAGATTGGGACCTCGGTGGCCGCCCGGGCAATGCGAGCGCGAGACGCAGGCCGAGCCACCGTCTCCCCCCCACTCATTGAAGTTGGAAGCGAGCATTGGACGCACCTTGTCCATGGACTCGTCATTGAGCACCAAGGATCGGCTGACCGCATGCGCGACGGCCGGAGGCGCACTTGGCGAAGACAGGGGCTTCTTCCCCTTGTCTGCTTGTTTCGGCGCCATGACGACGAAGCGGGCAGGGCACAGGTCAGATTGGAGAGGGGGAGCAAAGTCTCGAGAAAGCAGAGGGATTGGGGAAGCAAGGCGCGGGCGATGGAAGAATTACTGTGTAAGTTGCGGGGGCCGCATAGCCAGGCGGGTTCCAAGGCAGCATGGGGAAGCGGAGATGCCCACGTCCAATCAACCGCCACGCGTCGACGAAGGCCACAGGCTTTTGGGGCCCGCGGTGCTCCGCGCTTGATCTTTGGCTTCGCCTCGAAGCCAAGCCCGAGCGCGCCTTGGGCCCGGGGGCTACTGTCGGCCTTCTGGGAATGGGGTCCCCAGACTTGCCTGCCTGCGGCCCATGGCGTGGCTGTGCTGCAAGCTTGTACGGCCCATCTTCATCAACAAGGCATTCAAGACCCTCGCGAGGCGGATGACACAAGACCTCCTCGGGAGCGGCCTCATTAGGCTGCCTCACGAGGAGCAGAGAAATCCAGGCAAGGCAAATCTCGCGAGGCTCTCGTGACGTGAGCCATGACGATCAAGATCAGGCGGGTGCCAGCGCGCGCAGCGTCCTTGTTTCCTATTTGGTGCTAAGGAGGCAAGCACAGGCGCGGAGTACCGAGGCATGAAGCAAAGTTTTCCATATCCGTGCAACAAGACCAAGACCAGCGGGATGGCAGGACAAAGGTTACCATGGAGCCCAAGATGGCGTCACCACCAGAGCCTTTCGCAGGCGAAGACCGCTTTTGTAAGGATAAGCTGTACAAGTTGTCCCCTTTCAAATTGGCCATTGTTGGGTCCCTTCCCGCTCAATATTTGGGGAGAGGACCAGGGCCTACATAAGTAGAACTAGCCACCACAGTAGGGGGATCGATTCCACCTCCCATCCTCACATCCACAAGCTCACAGAGCACAAGAACACCTCAACCTCAGGAGGTTGTTCTTCCCCTTGTACTATTCATCATCAGCCCAAGAGGCAATCCACCACCACCACACTGGAGTAGGGTATTACACCACAACGGTGGCCCGAACCAGTATAATTCTTGTGTCTTTGTGTTGTGAGTTCGTCGAGTTCATCCGCGAGATCCTAGCGAGCTAGGGCGTAGATCGGTAGGGAGGAAATCTTCGTGCGCACCCGAGTGTTTGAAACTTGAGGGTTTTGCCGGAACCCGTAATCCGACAATGAGAGAGGTCGATCTCTTGTAATGGACGGCAGCGTCGGGGTATCAGCTCCGGCATGGTGGAGGAGGACGGCGGTGGATGGGGTGGCGGACGGAGGAGGCTGGGGTGGAGAGGGTGTTTTGGCGCCCACGGAGTACGGATGGGGAAATGGAGGTGGAGAGGAAGGGGGAACCATGTCTTTAGGTTGCGCTTGTCTCAAATGCGAGGAAATTTACAAACTTAGCCACCGTTTCAAATTTCCTAAATCACAGCAATATTAGTCGGTTGGGGATAGGACGGTAATCTCGCATACACCAAATATTTGCCGACGAGAGTTTGTTTTTGGCGCCCACCGTGTATGAATCGGGGAGGGAGTCGATTTCGGCCGAGGACACACTGTGTTTTGGCGCCCACCGTGTATGAATCCGGGTGAGAGGCAGTTATGTCACGTTTGAGTGAAATTACAAATCTACCCCTATCGAAACCTATAGAAATCGAGCAGATAGGCTTTGCGTGGTAGGGATAGGCAGTAGTAATTTCCATCTCGCAGATTTTGGTTTCGGGCGGTTACTGCGACTTTCCCCGCTTCATTCAAATTTTGCAGAGTGCACGTTTACTGTGCCAACTCAATTGGAATCCGGTTTGTATTCTATTTTTTCGGGCGGGATCCATTTTCGATTGGAATAAAATTCTATATACATCATTTTTTATATATACTTTCAAAAGAACAACACCCTTTATACATAAATATGGTTTACAAATGGCATGATCTTAGATTCATAAGGTTGTATCCATCAATTTGGATTTTCAAATATTTGAAACCATTTTATGTTGAAATCCAATGTATGCATTCCTCGCTAACTGTCTCCAATTAATGTGTGTTTCATGCGGGTTTTTTTACTTCTCAAACATGTATAATGTGTTTCACATACGCAACATATAGTGTAATCCCATTTAGACATTAATTGCATATAAACCATGCATTGTTTCTAATTAAAGAATCTATGGATCACCAATATTGATAAACTGTATAACATTACACGTGTCCCCAAATTCAAATTAATATGCATGTTTGATACACCAATTTGCGTTATGATATTATCAATGTCGTGATCTCCAGTTTAAATATTTGAATCCCATTTAATCCAGATATTCATCTCATATAACCATCACTCATGCTTATATAGGACTATCTCTCTAGACCTATACGCGTTCATCGTCTCTCGGGTATCTCTCATGCTACCTGTATGTCGACAATGATCTTTTATCTTCGTAACACACTCACGGTACTCTCTCCCTCGACCTTCATCACTCTATCTCTCTCTAAGTATATCTCGCTCCTTGCTATGTGTCTCTAACTATGATTATCCATGTGGAATCTCTTTCTCGCACACAAACACAAAACTTTGTCTTCCGGGGTCTCATTTCTCTCTACTATTCCCCTGTGTGCCACTCGCACACCCCTCATACAGAGATGTCTTTCGCTCCTTCGGTATGAGAACCTACGACTCTTCCTCTTAAATATCTCTTTCTCACACACAAACACAAACTCTGTCTCCCAGGGTCTCATATTTCTCCACTGTTCTCTTGTATGTTGCTCACACACACTCTCTCTCCCTAGAGATATCTTGCGTTCCCTCATATGTTTCTCTAGCTATCACTCTCGTTTTGAAATGTCTTTCCCTCTCGCAGACACAAAACTCCGTCTCTCGGGATCTCATTTCTCTGTGATATTTGTTTGTATGTGAGTCACATGCACCCTTTCTTCATCTCTCTCACACCCACACCCATAACTCAGCCTTCTGATCCACTCGACTCCTATCTCTAACGCACACTAGCTAGCATCTTTATCTTTCTATTTATCTGTTTCTCCATCAACCTTCTTTCATTTATAGGTTGGTCTCTTTTGCACAATAGTTGTGCCTCACTCCCTCTTCTCGCCATAGATGCATGCCCCAGCCCACGCCACTATCTCTTAAAGACAAAAACACATGCTCAATTGTTGGGCCTTCTTCCCTGCATTCTCGCATGCATGCATATTGTCATACCGATCCGTCTCTCCCATGTCGTTGATCTTAGCTTATGACTTATGTCTTATTTCTTTTATCTCGATCATGCGCGCGCGCACACACACATACCATGTATACATGTATACCTCCCACACATGCACGTTCAAGGTCTCTATGTCTCCATACGTAGTTAATTACCCTCAACCCTAACGCCACATCGAATCGTTCTCTTCTTGTGTGCACATAACTTCTGCTTGGATGGGTAAAACACACACTCACACTTAACAATCTCCTTGTAGCTACCAACCCTCTCACTCTTCCCGTATATCCCCGAAACCAATAAGACCATCCCTTCGTTTAATTCCCGCCTACATGCACCATCGATATATAGTAGTCTTCCTCGGTGTCTCTCGAACAAACACGTTCTCTCGATGTCGACTACTGTCACACGCACACACCTTCTCTTCCCTCTCTACAGACATTTTCTCTCTCGCACCCCATCGTTGGTGGCCTCTGCCATACACATCACCTCTCTATGATGAAGCCATGCACACTTAAACTACATCCGTCACCAAGGACCCCGCGACACACACACACACCCCACACACACACACACAAACAAACACACACGCACCCACCCACCCACACACACACACACACACACACACAGTAAGACTCCATCACACACACACATGCACACACACACACAAAGACTCCATCTCTCTCTCACATACACACACACACACACTCACACACAATGAGACTCCATCTCACACACACATGCTCTAGGCGGAGCATTTCTTCCTAGCACCCTTCATCCACCCTTACCCGTATGATAAACAATCACCTTAATTTACTTGTATAACATGGACAAATACCACTTTACTTCAGTAGTTAGCAAACTTATCATCTGTACCCTTATAAAAAACCGAGTTGGCGATGATGGTGTGCCTGCCATCTTGAAATATAAACCGTCTGATCTATATCTGACGGACAGAAAGCAAACTATGATAATTTTACAAAAGATAGCCGCACCTCTCTCCACATCCTTATCTCCCACACCTCATTGTTGACCAATTAAAAAAGAAAGTCTCCGGAACAATCTAGCATAGTGGCCACTGCCGCCTGCCGGCGCCGTCCATCCCCATGCCTCCGCCCATTCCGACCACCAGTCACCACCACGCTCCACTCCTCCTCACCTTATCTCTCATCTTTCATTTTTTCGATGACATTCTCGAGATACCAGTTTTCCGATAAAATTCTTGAAATATCATTAGTTTTTACACATGGGATTACTCCTGCATGGGTAAATCACAACATGTGTTTTGTAAAAAAAATGCATATTGATGTTCCGTGCAATGCACGAGCATCTTGCTTGTAATTATATAACGCAAATCACGAGCAGGAAGTGACATTTTTTTACACAACCACGTTAACATGGCCACGTAAATCACTAGCTAAAGTAAATACCATTATACTTATATCCCGACGCAAAAGGTTGAGTACATGTCCGAAGAGTAGAGTCGCACACATGCACTCTGTCTCTCAAAATCTCTCTCACACACACACCAGTTACGTGACGCCCACTTAAGCAGACACGTATGTTACAATTTTTGCACCTGCGGGTATACGTGATGCTGCGCATTTATTTAAGCCGGACGGCGAACCCAAACAGTAGCTGCATTCGTTCCCCTCCCACCACCTCTTCTCTGGTCGCCGTCGCCCGGTACCCATGGCCCGGCCGAAGGTAACAACATACGCCATGCTCCCGCCGGAGCGGCCCTTTAATCTGGAAATTTTAGTGGTCATGCATGCATCTTTTTGTGCTAGCACTCCTATATAAGGGTTGACCGGTCGCTTCCCGCGGACGTGCGCGGGCGGTGGAAGAGGAAGGAGAAGGGAAGCCGGCTGTGGAGTAGATGTATAAGTCATCTTACGTTGTGCACTGCGACCAAGGCGGAGAGGAAAAGGAGAAAACTTAATGTCTTTTTGCTAATTAATAGCATTGCATGCAATGAACTAACCACTGCATGTCATGTTTATTAGTCTCAAGTCATTGAAAGCATGCACGACCCACGTCTCTTATTGGTTGATATGTCAAAAAACAAGAAACGGGGAAGGAGTTAATGTACCGTGCCTAAGTGTTTTGGGATTATTTGGTTTTCGTAAGGTGACTTACACACCTAGACATAGGAGTAACGTTTTTTACCACAATTTCTTAGGAAACTGAGTGCAATAATTGAGTAGTTTTGCAAACTACCAGTACTACACATGAAACGGTTCAAAACCTATACTCCCTTGCCGGCGCGCGCTTCCCGCGTGAAACGGTCAGCGTCGCCCTGGAGCGTCAGTGCTGCATTAATGTCCGGCCAGAGCGGAGGCGACCTCTCACTGGCGCCGGCTTTAAAGCGGCGCGACGGCCGAGAGAGCGCCGCTTCCCGGTGCACCGACTGCTCCGCGTCGAGGCTGGCCATAGGCCCTGTTTGGATCCATGGGTTAGAGTTAGTTTGAGCTAGTTTGGGCTCAAATATCCCTAAAGTATCCAAGCATGAGGGTTTAAATTGGAGCAAGTTGCACTGAACCCACCAAAATAACTATCCCACCCAAGAGGTGCTAACTGGAGATAGTTCTCATTGGGACCACTAAAAAATCACTTCTCTCTCTCCATCAAGGGCATTTATTGTCAATCTAACCCGGTCACCCAAACACCTCTTGTCTACAGTTAGTTCAGGGTTAGTCATGAGTTAGTCTAACCTCTACCTAAGTTAGAGTATCCAAACAGGAGCAGTATAGGACATGCAAGTTGCTCAAAGCATACAGTCAAATTCGTACATGAAAGGATTTTTTTCTTTTTGAAAACAGAACGTGAAAGTAATTTTTTCTAGAATGCTCTTGGCATGTCGCAAACATGTGATGAGTTAACCGACCTCAATAGATGGCAAAAACACCAGCCCACCGCACTTTGAGAGAGACGAGGAGGGAGAAGCGATACGGGCTGCTGGATTACTAGAGATAGGTGTCGCACGGAAGCCAAGAAATATGGTGATAGCGTGGGTTAGCCATGTACTAGTATGATGTAACTACACTGGGCTACCGTGTTTCGTACTCTTCCAGCCCACTGTGGAGATGATTGGTTGATTTTATATCGCTAAATAATATAAAATATTATGAGTGCAGACGCTCCACCCCGAGGTTCCTTGCTCCTTCTCAGTCGTCGGGAATCTATGTTCCTCCACTCTATTTTTTTACGTGAGCTTTGTTCATCCTTTTGCCAACACGCGACACATCTAGCATCAAGGTGCACGTCTCATGCAAGGATCGTTCCATCTATATGAAGAACACGTGGTACTGGAACTACGAGACGGACATGTACCCAGGAGTGGACGTGCGAACCTGTGTAACGTAGCGCAGTAAGTGAAGTAGAAAGGCACAAATAGTATGAACATGCGTGGCATATAGGCATTTGTCTCTTACTACCACTGAATATTGTACGTGCAATGACCGGTGATGTTATGGAGTACGTGACTAAGTACTCTACTACTACTATATTAATTGGAGGCACATATTAGGTTTTATATTTGTTTACGTGTATGCCCCGAGACCTTCCAGCTAGATGTGTCTTTCTCTCCGGGTCGCACTTTGTATCGTTCATACCACTAGTACAGTAGTACTACTACATGTGGTCTCCGACCCAGAAGTGGAGACGCTCTACCACGCTGTTCATGTCCCACTCCTTTCGCTGACGTGTGCAACATCTAGCACGTGCCGTGTGTTTGGCACTCCTTCGTCGTAAGAGTTGAAACGCTAGCATTCACTAGAAATAAAAAATAAATATAAATCACCAGTGATACTATACCACGCGGTTTCCTTGCTCCTTGATATCGGAAAGAATACTTCCGCTCGCCGACATGTGGGACGTCGACCATCCTGGTCCACTTGCCATGCCCGCAGAACTCCAAGGGAGAGTCACCCCGGTCGTCGCGCCGCTGTAATTACTAATGAGCCGTCAAATCACAGGCCCAACCTTACCCACTATGAAGTTGCTCGGACGAAGGAACCATCATGACTTCGTTGAATTCCGCTTCTTGAAGAAAACTACTGTACCAGCAGTACTGCTAGCTACAGTAGTTACTCCAGCAGAGGCCTCCTTTGGTTCATAGGATAGGAATTTTATAGGAATATGAAAATCATAGGAAGTGAGATGACATGCATCTCAATTCCTATAGAGAGAGATGCCATTTGATGCATAGGATAGGAATTTTTCCATTGAGTCTAGGCTAATGTACCGGTAATTTGCTCTAAAAACTACAGTAGTAACTAGTAGTACTGTTACATGCTCGTAATTAATTAAACAAACATACGGGCGACACAGACACACACACTAACTACCAGTACTACTACTTCTCACATGCTGGCCAGACACCGTCGTTCTCCTTGCGGGATTTGTCGGCGACACCCCATCCTGCTTGGATCTCCGCCGACCTCTCCGCAGCAGCGCGTGCGTCCTCTTCTTTCTTGCGGCGGCGGGCCTCTCTTTTCTTGAGTGCTTTCTGACTTTTCCGCTCCCTCTGTGCGGCTTTGGCCGCCTCTTGCTCTACCGCTCATTCGGCCTTGGCAGCTTCAAATTCCGCCCACATAGGTGTGAGGTCGCGAGCGGCGATGGACTCGGCACGGCGGGATGCCACCGCTTGCCTACAATTCTGTGTGTGGTCATGGGCGGCGAGGAACTCGGCGCGGCGGGATGCCATCGCTTCCTTACCGGTTAGTGTGCGGCGCGGTGGCATGAACGACGCTTGGTGACAGCTCTGGGGTGGAGTGGCCGGACAACCGTAAAGTGCATTGGTTTGTCAAGAGCTCAAGGACAGAATACGAAGGAAATTTGGATTCCCCTTCAATCCTGGTCATTTATTACCGAGTAAAATGCATTGGCGGTCATTGAACTTGTCTTGATAGCTCACTTTGATCATTGTATATGAGATATGGTGATTATACGGTCACTGGCTCAACGTATAGCTCCGTATTTGTCTGGTTGACCAGTCAAACAGTCCGCATGCGCCTCATCAGCTCATGTTCTTTATCTATCTATCTATGCGGGCCTACCTGTCAGTGGAGAAAGAAATAAAAACCAAAATTATGCGTATGTGACATTACTGTTTAGACCTTTGCTGGAGGCCTCCGTGAACACCGAGCATGTATTCACCTGGCTCAACACCAATGGTCATACTCGTGACTCGGTGCCTTGCTCACGTATATCGTCCATCACAACGACAATCTATAAAACAGCCTAGCTAGAGAGGGTATTATGGTGCAGAGTACTCCATGTACTATCGTGAGCAACCGATCATAGTGCCACTGCACACGAGTGTGTGTCTGATCGATTCGTCCATTATTCGTAAGTTATGTATGGTTGTGTGGTGTCTAATGGTGGTCGTCGAATACTAGCTGTATACAAGGCGGTTGCATGGATGCCTGGTTGTCAATACGTGCCGCATACTACCTCCGTCCTTTAAAGAGTGTACTTCCAACTTTGTTGGAGGGTCAAACTATTTTAAAGTTTGACCGAGTTTGTGCAAAAATATATCAATGTTTGTGAAACCAACTAGATATATGATGAAAATAAACTTTATGATGAATCTAATGCTACTAATTTGATGGCATAAATGTTGGTGTATTATTGTATAAATACGGTCAAACATAAAAATGTTTGACTTTCCAACAAAGTTGGAAGTACACTCTTTAAAGGACAGAGGGAGTACGCTTCAAAGGCACGTCATCCATGAGTTCACATTTTACCACCACACCAGCGTCTGACCGCCCTGGCCTACCGAAACCCCTTCCATCGCTAGCGCGCGCTTCTCGCGTGAAACGATCATTGTCTCTCCAGAACGTAAATGCCGCATTCACCGGCCTTAATTGCAGGTGCAGTTGGTGTGTCACTGACATGCTGGCCTGATGCCCGTTGGGCCCACATGTCAGTGAGACAACGCACCTACGGTTAAGTCACTGAAGCAGCGTCCGCATTCACGCCCGACGCGACCTCTCACTGGCGCCGGCATTGCAGCAACGCGATGGCCGAGAGAGCGCCACTCGCGCGGCATCCCGGTGCAAGCGACTGCTCCGCGTTAATGACACCACGGCTGCGGATGAACCTACTCCGGTGCCAGCCATCCATCCGTCTGCCGCGGCTCATTGCCATTCTCCCGCTATATTAACTTGAGCCCCAGCTCCCAGCCATAGCCAAAGACCCACACTCATTCTCCTCCGGTCCCTTCCTTCTGTTGGCACCACTCCAACCATGGCCTCCGGGCACTCCAAGCCCTCTTGGACGTACTGTCGCAGGAGCAGACGAAGGACATTGGTGGCTCCGCTCCGGGCGCGCTCCACAGCTCTCTTGGACGTACTCTCGCAGGAGCAGATGAAGGAGATCGCCGGCTCCCCCCCCCCCGGCCGCCCTCCGCCGCCACGACCATGAAGCCGACGCGCGTGCGCGGGCGCAGCCGGCAGCGAGGAAGAGTAGTACACGGTAGGTCGCCACCGCTCTGGTCCCAGGAAGGCCACCGCTCCTCCACTCAGTCGACGCCAAGCTTGGTGGGATAAAAATCGGTGGCTGATTATGTCAGGTCCCCGATTCCAAGTCACACCGATCTAGCCTGTAACACCTCATATCACATTGCAGCCGCACGCACGGTACTCCCACGGGTGTCGCCTTACCATGGCCCGGGACCGTTTGCGCCTTTTGGCTCACGTATATGACAATGTCGCTAGCATCCATATGACAGAGAACCCGGGCCGACATGGCTAGTCGTGAACCCAAAGCGGCACTAACATATGGGGACAAGCATACATGAATCAACATCGAACGTGTCGGTCAGCAGCGTGTGAATCTGGGCTGTAGCACTGGGCTAACAGGACTCCAGGAACCCAGGCTGTAGCAGGCTAGGCAGGACTCCGGATGTCACCGCGTGACATTTCCCCGAAGGGACATACATAGGAACGATATGATTCACATGCCGGCCAGTCAGGCGTCCAGAGCAGTAGTGCTAGGCTAGTAGGACTCCGGTGAACCGGGCTGTAGCGGACTACTATGGCTCAAGGAGGCACTAGACTACATTTCCCCATAAGAGAGGCTGCCAAGGATAAACAACTAGATTGTCGGATCCCACACATACCAAGCATTTCAATCATTCACACAATATGCTTGATATGTGCAAATACAACATGGCATCACAACAAAACTCTACAACTCAAGTACTTTATTTAAAGGGCTCCGGAGAGCCTTACATAACTTGTTCATACAGATAGGGGTCACATGACCCGACACTCAAGTCATACAATCATACAAGCACATGCGGAAGCAAACTGTCTGGGTACTGACGCTAGAAAGAAAGAAGGCTTGACGAATCCTGTCTATCTACGTAGGCCCTTCACAAGCCTAGATCACCACCTGGGTGGCAAGTCACTCATCGTCGTCGAGTTCTACGTAGAACCCATCAGAAGGGGCGGTGTTGTCGTCTGAAAACAGTAATTGAAGCAACATGAGTACAAAGGTACTCAGCAAGTCTTACAACAGATCCTACTATACATGTTCATTCTCAAGAAGGTAGTGGGGTCATTGCAGCAAGCCAGCTTTGACTCTTGGCTAAGCTATCCTACGAGACACCACTTGTGAAACAGTTTTCGCACACGAGTCCACTAATCACCATCTCAATACTCCACCGTGGATCCTCCCTCGTCATCCCACGAGAGGGCCATCCGCGGTATTCACACTTATCTTGAGGCTTTTAGTAGTATCCATTTACTTGTCTATGAACTGCATAAGCGACCAAGTAGTCCTTTACCACGGACGCGGCTATTCGAATAGTTTTATACCCTGCAGGGGTGTACTTCGTCACACACGCTCTCACCACTTATCGTCGCTACACGACGTGTACTCGGCAACCTTCAAGCGGAAGCCCAACGTGGGTGTCGGCCACAGCCTACCTAAACACTCGAGTCTCTAGTCCAGGTTTATCGCCTATTCAGGTTCCATCCGCAGGGAGTCCGGCCGAGGTTTCCACATACGACCCCGAACGATGTGTGCAGGGTTCCCGAGACACCAAACGGGCGACTCGGTACACCGGGCCACGAGCCTACCGCATCACAGCCCACCCCTTGGTCAGCGCTGTCCACGGCCTCCAGCTTACTACAAACACCAGAAACTACGTGCAACTCCTGGACATAGGACAAGGGTGATTAAGAAGCCGAGGGGGTCCATTGGTTTCGGGCCCAATGCGTGGTAGTAGCTGAATCTTAAATCACGCATACAGATCTCAGTTCTTAGGGACGGTCTCAATGAAACAACCCACCATGTACTCCTACATGGCCTCCCATCGATACCTTTACCAAATCGTATTCAACACTTCACTCTCATTACCGACACACACTTTCACTCTAGTTCATCACCCTGATGAGCCAGACCTGACACGACTCTAAGCGTAGCAAGCATAGCATTGTAGGAACACAACATGGCTCAATCAACTCCTACACATGCTAGTGGGTTTCATCTAGTTACTGTGGCAATGCCAGGTCAGGCAAAGGAAAATGGGTTCAACTACCGCAACACAAAGCAGTTTGAATCGCGTTGTCTTAATGCAGTAAATGAGAGCAGAAGCGAGAAGATGGGTTTGTATCGAAATGATCAATGGGTTGCTTGCCTGACGGAGTGGTGGTGGGATACTGCCCTTCAGTTGGATACTCGTGAATATCCTCGGAGGCAGGACCTACCACAATGAACACATCGAAGCACAAATCAACACCAAGCAAGTGCAACAATATGATGCATGCATGAGACATGGCAAGATGGATGTATTGGGCTAGTGCAACTAAGACCAGATGGGTTTGGACTATTTTGAATCAAAGATTCAAATTCCAAGTTCATAAATGGCCCATGTTAGTGCTTTATCTTGTTCTGTATAAAACAGTAGGTTAACTTGCTTAATCATGCATGAAACCAGTACAGATGGATAGAATGGATTTTTCTGATCATTTTTCATATATAAATCTTTTCATTCTGAGCTATAGATTATTTTCTATGATTTTTTGAAGTTTGTGATAATTTCTGGAATTTCCAATATAAGAATAATTCCAGTAATGCTTTACTGCGTCAGTCTGACGTCAGTGTGACGTCAGCAGGTCAACGGGGTCGTCCAGATCAAACCTGATGTGTGGGTACCCTGTGTCAGTGTCACTTTTAGGTAATTAGCTAATTAGGATTGATTTTAATCTCTAACTCAGATTAATTAGCAGGCGGGCCCCACTTGTCAGTGACTCTGGGGGGGTCAACCTGTGGTCAAACCACGCTGACTCGCCGGCGTTTAGCCGCCGGCGACGTCTAGACGCGGCGGTGGAGTGCGGGATCCCTCCTCCGGCGACCAAATGGACGGCGGAGAGTACCTACGTGTAGCTGGGAGCAAACCGCATCGACTGGTGGTGGTGGTGGAGCTCGGGGTCGCCGGAATCGACGCCGGTGACGAGCCGTGCGGCTGCCGGGGTACGGGCGTGGTTGAATCCGTTGCTAGAGAGCACAGCGAGGGACATGCGATGGTGCTACGGGTTCCTGGCGTTGCGGTGGAGCTAATGGCCACGGTGGTGCAACTGTTAGATGGTCGGAGCCTCGTCGGCGACGAGCTCGTGCGGCGGCGCGTACGGGTGAGCTTCGAGAGGGAGAGAGGAGAGGATGGGAAGGTGGACATGCTCACGTTGGTTGCGACGGAGCGGACGGCGAGGTCGGGGGCGCGCTGTTGCAGTGGTGACGGCGGAGGGGATCTCCGACGGTGAGCGGCGGAGGCGAGGTCGGAGCAGAGGCTTCGGGGCAAGCGAGCGCACGGGGCTCGACCTGCTCGAAGGAGTGGGCGACGGCGGAGCTGTTGGACACGGTGGGACGGCGTGAGGTTGACGGTGGGCGCGGCCACTCCGACGAGGTGGCAGCGGCGGCGTCGGCCATGGTGGGGGAAAGGCGAGGGAGAGGCGATGGGGGAGAATGGGGGTGTCCAGAGGCTCGAGGGCGCGTCGAGGGGTTCGTCCAGCGCATCCACGGGCGAGGCGGCAAGCAGGTGGCGCCGTGGCGAGCTCGCGCTCGCCGGCGTCACCTCTCTGCCTGCTCTGGCGAGACCAGGCAGCTGACTGGCGCGGGCCAGCACAGTGCTGGGCCGCCAGGTGGGCTGCCAGGTAAGTCCTTCTGCTTTCTGTTTTATCTCTGTTTATTTATTTCTGTTCTGTGTTTTGAAATAGTAAAAATACTATTTCATTTGGGAAAATCCTGAAAATATTCTGAGGCACCTTTGAAATTATTCTCAACAGCCTAAAAATACCTTCAAGATTATTTGGGCATTTGAAAATATTTATAGGATTTAAAATGCCCAAATGCAAATACTTATGGCTTGTGCAAAACTCCAAGATGGCCTCCAAAAATATGAAACCATTTTTGGCAGAGGTTTTAGCCAGGACCAAAGGTGGTGAACATTTATCGAGGGCATTTCAGGTTCATTGAAAAGAATTTTAGTAAACCCTAGTTGTTTCAGGGGGGTGCTGGGGGTTTCTGGCATCCCCATTTCAAGTTTCTGTGAAAAATAGACATGATGCAACACTTTAATGCATGAACTAGCTAGGATGTGACAACTCACCCCCAATCAAAAGAATCTCGTCCCGAGATTTAGGATCCGTTGGGAAGAAGGTGGGGTACTCAAGTCGAAGACGATCCTCCCTTTCCCAAGTAGCTTCTTTCTCGGAATGGTGTGACCATTGAACTTTGAGAAACTTGATGTTTTGGCGTCGAGTGGTACGCTCGGCTTGATCAAGGATTCGAACGGGATACTCCCGATATGTGAGATTATCTTGGAGATCAAGCGTTTCGTGGTCCACTCCACGGATAGGATCCGAGAAGCAACGTCTGAGTTGGGAAACGTGAAAGATGTCATGAACCTTGGAAAGATGCGGAGGTAGTTCCAATTGGTAGGCAACTGCTCCTCGCTTGGCAAGAATGCGAAAGGGTCCAATGTAACGAGGAGCCAATTTGCCTTTGATACCGAACTGATGGGTTCCCTTTAAAGGAGTCACCCGAAGGTAAGCCTTCTCGTCAACCTCAAAAGTCATAGCCTTATGTTTGCGATCATAATGGCTCTTTTGGCGCGATTGGGTTGTTTTCAATTTCTCACGAATAATGCGAACCTGCTCTTCTGCTTCCTGGATCATATCCGGGCCAAAGAGTTGTCTTTCCCCGGTTTCTGACCAGTTAAGAGGCGTTCGACATTTCCGTCCATAGAGAACCTCGAAAGGGGCTTTGCCCAAGCTAGCTTGGTAACTATTGTTATAAGCGAACTCGGCGAATGGAAGGCATTTCTCCCAATCCATGCCGAAAGAGATGACAGAAGCTCGGAGCATATCCTCCAGAATTTGATTAACTCGTTCTACCTGACCACTTGATTGAGGGTGAAAGGCAGTGCTAAAGGAGAGACGAGTTCCCATTGCATTTTGGAAACTTTCCCAAAATCGAGAGGTGAAGAGACTTCCACGGTTTAAATTAATTTCCAATGGAACACCATGAAGAGACACTATTCGGGAGATGTACAAGTCTGCTAGCTGGCTAGCGGTTATACTCTCACGAACGGGTAGGAAGTAGGCTACTTTGGAAAGACGATCGACAACAACGAAGATAGCATTATTCCCTCTCTTGGTCCTGGGAAACCCGGTAATGAAATCCATACCGATTTTATCCCATTTCCATTCAGGAATAGCCAGAGGCTGAAGGGTGCCAGCAGGCCGTTGATGCTCTGCTTTGACACGACGGTAGACGTTGCAATTTGCAATGTATTGAGCAATTTCTCTCTTCATCCTAGTCCACCAAAACCTCTGGCGTAGGTCTTGATACATTTTAGTACTACCGGGATGAATGGTGAGAGGAGATTCATGAGCTTCCTTAAGGATCAATCGCCTCAGGTTGCGTACCTTGGGAACCACTAGACGGTCTCCAAAGAACACAACACCTTGGTCATCAACGGAGAAACAATCCGCAACTCCTTTCTTGATGTTTCTCTTAATACGGGAGATTCCCGGATCTACCTTCTGAGCTTTGATGATCTGATCCGTAAGGGTAGGTTTCGCCACCAGGGTGGATAGAAAACCTCGAGGAACAATGTGAAGGTTAAGCTTACAGAATTCCTCGTGGAGAAGTGGTTGACTTTGTTGTAACATCAAGTTGTTACAATAGGATTTACGGCTTAGCGCATCAGCCATGACGTTGGCTTTGCCCGGGGTGTAAGTTATTCCTAAGTCGTAGTCTGTGATCAACTCGACCCAACGTCTTTGCCTGAGATTCAGATCCGGTTGGCTGAAAATGTATTTCAGACTTTGGTGATCGGTGAAAATCTCGCAACGATTACCGAGAAGGTAATGTCACCATGTTTTGAGTGCATGGACTACGGCTGCAAGCTCTAGATCATGTGTGGGATAATTATCCTCATGTGGACGCAACTGTCGGGAAGCGTAGGAAATCACATGACGATCTTGCATGAGTATGCAACCTAGTCCTTGTCGCGAGGCGTCGCAATAGATAACAAAGTCTTTAGAAAAATCTGGTGGTACGAGTACGGGGGCAGATGTCAGGCGTCTTTTCAGTTCCTGAAAGCTGAACTCGCACTGTGGAGTCCACTCGAACTTTCTATCTTTCTTGAGGAGTTCGGTTAGAGGTTTAGCAACCTTGGAGAAATTCTCGACGAAGCGGCGGCAGTAGCTCGCTAAGCCAAGGAAACTCCGAACTTGCTTGACCGATTCAGGTGGAGTCCAGTCAAGGATGGCTTGAACTCGCTCGGGATTGACAGCAATACCCTTACCAGAGATTACATGGCCTAGATAGGTCACTTCTGGCAACCAGAATTCACACTTAGAGAATTTAGCATAAAGGCGGTGCTCTCGAAGTTTCGTCAGTACTAGCCTTAGATGCTCGGCATGTTCTGCCTCGTTCTTGGAGTAGATGAGTATATCATCGAGGTATACTACGACGAATTTATCCAAATACTCCATGAAGATTGAGTTCATTAACCGAGAGAAGGTGGCTGGAGCATTGGTTAAACCGAAGGACATGACAGTATACTCGTATTGGCCATAACGAGTAACAAAGGCCGTTTTAGGAATGTCCCCGTTCTTGATTTTGATTTGATGGTAGCCCAACCTCAAATCCATTTTAGAGAAGACTGAGGATCCAGCGAGCTGATCATACAGGTCGTTGATCCTGGGAAGCGGATACTTGTTCTTGATAGTGACTAGGTTGACTGGTCGGTAATCTACAACCATCCGATCCGTACCATCCTTCTTCTTGACGAAGAGGACGGGGCAAGCCCACGGAGAAGAACTAGGACGGATGAAACCCTTTTTCAAGGACTCATCGAGTTGTTTCTTAAGCTCGGCTAGCTCTAGGGGTGCCATCTTATAGGGTCTTCTAGAGATTGGGGCGGTTCCTGGAACAAGATCTATCACGAACTCAACATCCCTGTCAGGTGGAATACCTGGCAGTTCTTCGGGGAAGACATCCAGGAAGTCACGGACTACCGGCACATCTTCGAGGTCTGGAAGAGGGTTGGCATTTAATGAGTAAAGCTGACGCTTAGACACTCGGGTCAAAACATTGACTGTCTTGCCCGACGGATGGGTAAGTTGAACAGTTCTAGTAGAGCAATCAATCTTAGCATAATGAGCTGACATCCAGTCCATACCCAAGATGATGTTTATGTCCGGGGACTTGAGAGCTATTAGTGACGCAAGGCAGACCAATTTGTCGACAAGAATTTCATTTCCATGGCTTATCCTAGAGGTTTGCCATCTAGAACCAGGAGTTTGAATGTCCATGGAGGTAGGCATGTCACTAAATGTGGTGTTGTGCAATCGAGCATAGCTCTCGGAGATAAATGAATGAGATGCTCCAGTATCGAAAAGAACAGTTGCCGGATGGCAATTAACAAGGAGCGTACCAAGGACGACGTTGGGATCCTCATGAGTTTCTTCAGCTGAAACATAATTGACATGGCCACGTGCTGTGGTGGCTGGCTTGGCGTAGTAAGTCTTTCCTACTGGCTTACCACGACCAACGGACTGTCCAGGTTGATTGAGGTTGTTTCGGGGGCACTCGCGCAAATAGTGACCCGTTTCTCCACACTTGAAGCATGTCACAATATTGGGGCGTGGAGCAGCATTAGCAGCGGGGCCACCATAGACCTTGGGCGGTGCATGCTGCTGGTTGGGGCGAGGCGCCTCGAAGGATGGCCTCGGAGTGAACCTAGGTGGCAGAGCAGTGTTTGGAATCCAGACCCGGCGCTTCTGGGATCCGGAGCCGGATGAGGAACCAAAATCACGAGAGTGCTTGCGTGTAGCGTCATAGTCAGTCTGTCCTGTCTCGGCACTGATGGCCTTATTGACCAACTTCTGGAAGGAGGTGCACTCATGCAAACGGAGATCACGGCGAAGCTCGGGGCTAAGTCCCTTGCGGAACCTTGCCTGCTTCTTGGCGTCGGTGGATACCTCTTCAGGAGCATAGCGTGCTAGATTTCCAAACTCACGGCTGTATGCATCCACGGTCAGTCTGCCTTGGGTGAAGTTGCAGAATTCTTCCCGCTTACGATCTATGAGACCCTCCGGAATGTGATGCTCACGGAAAGCCTCACTGAATTCAGCCCAAGTAGTGATTTGGCCAGCTGGGCGCATAGCCTCAAAGTTTTCCCACCAAAGGCTAGCAGGGCCTTCGAGGTGATAGGCAGCGTAGGTAACCTTATCAGCTTCGACTACGTTGGCAGAACGTAGCTTATGGGTGATGCTGCGAAGCCAATCATCCGCATCAAGGGGCTCGACGGAATGGTTGAACTTCGGTGGGTACAACTTGATAAAGTCATTGATGGACACCAGGTCGTTCCTCTGGTGACGTGCAGTATTCTGCTCAATTCGCTCTAACAAGCGGTTAGTCTCACGCTTGTTTCTTTCTGCCTCCAGCATAACTTCAGCCAGTGAAGGCGGTTGGGGCAGATTCTCCCCCCTGGCTGCATTGGCTTCACCCTGCGCCTGGACGGCAGGGTTGTTGCGGGTGTTAACCATCCTAGGAGAAACAAAGCAATGGTTTAGACGAGGATGGCTAAATCTTGGTAGGGAAAAGCGGAATATAATGGATAACACGGAATGCAGAGATGATCATCAGTATGACATGGTAACATAGCAACATACATATACCAACGGTCATACACGCCATACATAGTTTAGTACAAGCCCAGGCTAAGGTACAACTACGATGAAAGACGGTACATCTCATCAGAGGCATTCCAAGCTCCTATACATTATTTTTCTACACCTCCGGAACGTGATACACACCAAGTCGTATCCCACAAGACACGCAGGATTGTGGAGATTGCAATTGTTACAATACTAGTGGAACTACTACCAACTCAGGCGTCTCCGTAGTAATCTTCATAGAAGTCACCACCATGTCCTGGGAGCTGAACATGATCATCTGGAAACAGTCGGTCCTGTGGAGCTTGCGGTCCATAAGGACTCGGGTGTGGCCTTGGTCCAACAAACGGTGGCAGACGGGGTCCACGAGGAGGGGTGATGCCTCCTACATCACGCCATTCCATACATTCTGGCAGACCAGATCGCACGGGGTACAAGTCCCTCATGTCCATAAACCCAGCTTGCACGGCAGGTGCAAACCGTGTCAGAGTGGCCCAGTGATCAGCACGAGCATTAAAGAGCTCCATCCGCAAGGCACGATTCTCACGGTCCTTGTCCTCAAGCATCTCGGTGGTGGTGCGGAGTAGTGAGTCCTCATGGGTAGAATCACAGTAAGTAGCCTGATAGTACCTGTGGAGGATATAGACCTGGGAGTCACCCGCCAGGAGGGCCGGGTTACACTAAGGGTCATTGCCAGAAGCCTGGAGCTGAGTTTCAAGATAATGGGCCAGAGATGTGCTGAGACCCGGCGATGGCTTAAAGCCCGTAGTACAATCTTTATTGTTATAGTAGACTTGTAGTGTAAGACAAGTATTGTTTAGAGTCTGAGCCGGACACTCTTATGAGCCGGCCGGGACTCTAAGGGCCGCTGGGCGTCGGCCTCCCTATATAAAGGGACGACCCGGCAGCGGTTTAGGGCGATAACAATTTTCATCGAGAGCCGGGCATAGCTGTTTAAGCTCCCTGGCGATCGTAACCCTAATCAATAACACCTCGAACTGGACGTAGGCTTTTACCTTCACCGTAAGGGGCCGAACCAGTATAAACCCTCGTGTTTCTTGTCCCGCATAACCCCTTCAAGCTTCCTAGTTGCGATGGCTCCACGACTAAGTCCTAGCTCAAGGACATCTGCCGTGACAATTCCACGACAGTTGGCGCCCACCGTGGGGCTGGCGCACGGTGGATTTGAGTTCTTGAAGGGCAGCTTCGAAGGGCTCAAGGGATACGCTGTGGGCCGGATGACCAAGAGTCGTCGCGGCAAGCTCTACGTCGACGACGCGGACTGGGGCCCCGACGCCGGCTCAGTGGAGTACGGGTACCGGGTCCCCTTCGGTGGAATTCATGTCTTCATCGGCAAGATTGGTGAGCCGGGCCCCGAGCCGGATTCCCGCGCCGATCTCATCGAAACGGCTCAGCGCGCACGACCCGCCCGGGCCCGGCCTGCCATAAAGCGCGCTTTTGTGGGATGCATCCACGGAGGGCCCTCTGATCCATCTGGGTCTGGGGATGAGGCGGCCGCCGGCTCTGACGGCGAGTCGGCCGCTGATGAGTCAAACTCGTTGTACCAACTTCAAGATGGCAGGCTCATGAATTATTCCGATGGCAACAGTATTTTGGACCTTTTTGAGCCGCCAAGTCAGGTTGGACTTTTTATGGCTGGTGCACAGCCTGTTTAGAACCCCGCTGCTGGATCGGGAAACCCGGTGCCTTCTCCGGCTCAGGTGCTGATGGATCTCACGGACAAGATGACGGCCCTGTTAACCGCCACGGTTGACCCGGCGGATCAAGCCCAGCATGATGCGGAGGTGGCACAGTTGAAACTGGATTTGATAAAAGCTAAAGAGGGTCTTGCAGCAGAAGGAATCAGGCTGGCTGCGGAGCGGGCGGCTCTCGATGCCCAGACTCAGCTGATTCAGGCGCAGTCCTTCCAACTCACGATGGATCAGAACGCGGCCAATGAGGTCATGAGAAGGAGGCATCAAAAGGCTCAATCTCGACTCCCGCCGGTCTACGATCCGCGCAACCTCTTCAACAAGCCAGGTGCAGGGTCCAGTCACCCGCCAGGGGTCATAGCACCCGGGTCTGGACCCCTTGTTCAACCACGAGTGATGGGGCCTCCCCAGGGCCCCCCCGCCCCGCCTCAGTATGTGCCAATACCCCCGGGCCATTATAATAACCCGCTGGAGAACATGGTCGCCGCAGCAGCACGGCTGGCGGCTCTGCCCGTTGATGGCGACTCTCCGACGGCCATTGAGACCCGCCGGGTCAGAGAACTCCTCCAGACAGCGCTGGCGCAGCAAGAGGCGTACTCCTACAGCCGGGATAGGATCCATTCAACCCCTCATCCATGGCGGAGCCCGAGTTACAGCCGGCACATGGTCTCGGCGACCGGCTCAAGTAATGTCCGACGCCATGACCCGCCCCCTGGTCATGGCCCGGCTCATAATGGAGCCTTCTACGTAGCAGACCAAGCACGCCAGGAGGCGGAGCAGGCGCCTCAATTGACGGCTTACCAGACCCCCCGGGCTTATCCGACGACGTCCGTTGATGCAGGTATCCCTACCAGAACCGGGGGTGTCCCTTGTTTGGTGCCAGCTATCCGTAATGAACGTCTACCCAAGGACTTCAAAGGACCTAGGAAGGTGCCTAACTATACAGCAGACTTACAGCCTGCAGCCTGGATTGAGAGTTATGAGATGGCTATGGAATTACTGGAAGTCAGTGAGGCGGCCGTGGCCAAATATTTCACCATGATGTTAGATGGAACTGCCCGCACGTGGTTGAAAGGGTTACCGCCGAACTCCATTGGGTCTTGGGCTGAGCTGAAAGCCCGGTTCATTCAAAACTTCAAAGATACCTGCAGGCAATCTATGTCAATCATGGATCTGACTAACTGTAAGCAGCAGGAGGGTGAATCCACGACCCATTGGGTTCGCCGGGTCAAGGAGATCATACATTCATCGGATAAGATGGATGCCGGCTCTGCAGTCTTAATGTTGGAACAAAACTGTCGCTTTGTGCCCCTAAGGATGAAACTCGGGCGGCTTAAGCGTGACTGTACTGATATGGGTACACTGATGGCGGCTCTTGTCAAGTACGCCGATTCTGATGGTACCAAGGATCCCCCTTCAGATGATGAAAGGACAGGGAAGGGAAAGAAGAACGGCAATGGCAAGAGTCCTCAGTTTAACCCGGGGAATCAAGGAGGAGGCAAGCGCAAGGCCGATGGCAGCCTAGAGTTTGTAGCCAGCACCAACTCTCAAGGTAATAACCAGCGACGCAAGGGGAGGCCCCCTCCCCGAGGCGGCGGGTCAGGGCCTTCTCTGGAACAGCTGTTGAATGAACCTTGTCCGAGACACGGTTCTAGAGAGAAGCCAGCGACTCATCTGTGGAAGGATTGTGCTATCATGAAGGTCTTTAAAAACTACAATGGTCCGGGTGGCGGCTCAGGCTCCGGCGGCTTCCATGGCCCGGGCGGCGGGTCAAATTCCGGTCCTCGGAACGGTCAAGGGGGCTTTAATCAACAGTCTGGTCAGGGTCATCAACAGCAACAGGGGGGCTATCAGACCAACCCAAAGCAGCTTAGCGGTGGACAGTATCACGTGTTCACCACTAGTTTGTGCAAACGAGACGAGAAGCTTCACAAGAGGGCTGTTAATGCTGTTGAGCCAGCGGTTCCACGCTACTTACGGTGGTCGGAGCAGCCCATAGTGTGGAGTAGGGAGGATCACCCTCCCCGGGTGGATAACCCGGGCCACCTGGCCTTAGTGGTGGCTCCTCAAGTGGGAGGCTATAAGTTCACAAAGGTACTCATGGATGGAGGCAGCAGCATCAACATCCTCTATTATGAGACTTTCCGTCGTATGGGACTAGTTGATAAGAACCTCAGCCAGTCAAATACTATCTTCCATGGTGTAGTACCCGGTAAATCGGCTTATCCAGTCGGCAAGATCGAACTGGAAGTGGCCTTCGGTGATGAGAACAACTACAGGGTGGAGAAGTTGACCTTTGAGGTGGTCAAGATAAGAAGTCCTTACCACGCCATATTTGGACGGCCGGCTTACGCCAAGTTCATGGCACGGCCGTGTTATGTGTACTTACAACTCAAGATGCCGGGTCACAACGGGACCATTACGGTTCACGGCAGCCGGAAAATGGCTCTGGAGTGTGAGGAAGGTGACGCGGCTTATGCAGAGTCTGTTTGTGCCACAGAAGAGTTGAAATTTTATAAAGACAATGTTGACCCAACAGATATGACCTCGCTGAAAAAGCCAACCACGGAGAATGAACCAGCAATGAAGTTCAAATCAGCTGATGAGACTAAACTTGTTGATTTTGTTCCAGGTGACTCGTCTCAGCAGTTCAGCATCAGTGCAAATCTGGACCCGAAATAGGAAGGCGCGCTCATCGAGTTCATCCGTGAGAATAGGGACATCTTCGCATGGAAACCTTCCGACATGCCAGGTGTACCTAGAGAACTCGCTGAGCACACTCTCAATGTTGATCCAAAATTTAAGCCGGTCAGACAGTTCCTTCGACGGTTTAACGAAGAGAGGCGGAAGGCTATTGGGGAAGAAGTGGCCCGGCTTTTGGCGGCCGGGTTCATTGTTGAGGTTTTTCACCCAGAGTGGTTGGCTAACCCGGTGCTTGTACTTAAGAAGAACGGCACCTGGCGGATGTGTGTGGACTACACGGACTTGAACAAGGCGTGTCCGGCTGATCCTTTTGCTCTCCCCCGTATTGATCAGATCATTGATGCTACGGCAGGTTGTGCACGCTTAAGTTTCTTGGATGCCTATTCCGGGTATCATCAGATTAAGATGGCAGTTAAGGACCAGGAGAAGACGGCGTTCATCACTCCCTTTGGAGCCTTCTGCTATGTCTCTATGCCCTTTGGGCTCAAGTGTGCGCAGGCGACTTACCAGCGTTGTGTACAGAATTGCCTCCATAAACAGATCAGGCGCAATGCTCACGCTTACGTGGACGATATTGTGGTTAAGTCCATCAAGGAGGAAACCCTGATAGATGACTTAAGGGAAACCTTCGATAATCTCCGGGTCTACAAGATGATGCTTAACCCGGCCAAATGTGTTTTTGGTGTTCCTGCGGGCAAGCTATTGGGCTTCTTGGTTTCTGACAGAGGAATTGAAGCTAACCCGGAGAAGATCAAAGCTATCACTTCTCTAGCTAAGCCGGCATGTATAAACGATGTTCAGCGTGTGGCAGGTCGCATCGCTGCTTTAAGCCGGTTCATAAGCCGCTTGGGTGAGAAGGCTATGCCCTTATATCAGTTGATGAAGAAAACTGACAACTTTGTCTGGAATGATGCAGCTAATACCGCTTTTGAGGATTTGAAAAAGCAACTGGCGGAGCCCCCCGTCCTTGCTGCTCCGGTTGATAAGGAGCCCTTGCTACTGTATGTGGCGGCAAACGCACGAGCCGTCAGCGTGGCTATTGTGGTGGAGCGCAAGGAGGCGGGTAAGGAGCATCCGGTTCAGCGGCCGGTTTATTATGTCAGTGAGGTGCTCATTGAGTCCAAGCAGCGGTATCCGCATTGGCAGAAGCTCGTATATGGGGTGTTTATGCCGAGCCGGAAGCTTAAGCATTATTTTCAGGGTCATCCCATCACTGTGGTCAGTTCCGCCCCTCTCGGTGATATTATCCAGAACAGAGAGGCTACAGGGAGAATGGCTAAGTGGGCTATAGAACTTGGACCTCATGACCTTAAATATGTGCCACGCACTGCTGTTAAGTCTCAGGCCTTGGTAGATTTCATCAATGATTGGACAGAGTCACAAGTACCTGAGCAAAAGCCGGATAACACTTATTGGACTATTCACTTTGATGGGTCCAGGCAGCTGGAGGGCTCGGGAGCTGGTGTTGTCTTGGCTTCCCCTAAAGGTGACAAATTCCATTATGTGCTACGGTTGATGTTTCCTTGCACTAACAATGCGGCTGAATACGAGGCTTTGCTCCACGGTCTTCGGGTGGCTAAGGAGATGAGCTTAAGCCAGGTGAGGTGTTTTGGTGACTCAGACTTGGTGGCTCAACAAGTATCAGGCACCTGGGATTCTAAGGATCCTCTAATGGCGGCTTATCGCCGCGAGGTTGATGCCATTGCTGGGCACTTCCAGGGGTACCAAGTGGAGCATATTGATCGCCGGAGGAACGAGGCGGCGGATGCGTTAAGCCGGCTAGGCTCTCAGCGAAAGCCGCTGCCGCCTAACACTTTCCTGGATGTCCGGTATAATCCTTCGGTCAAGTTGCCTACAGAAGAAGATTTGGCCGTCCCTGACCCGGAGGCGCAACTGGTGGCAGCTCTTCATGTCATACCAGACTGGACAATGCCATATCTGGCTTATATAACCCGGGGAGAATTGCCTGAAGAGGAAGTTCTGGCCAGGCAAATAACTCGGCGGGCTAAGTCAATGATTGTTATCGATGGCGAGTTGTATCATCGCAGTGTTTCAGGGGCATTTCAGCGTTGTATCTCCCCTGAGGAAGGTCAAGAGATCTTGCGCGAGATCCATGAAGGGGATTGTGGCCATCATGCCGGTTCAAAATCTCTTGTGGCCAAGGCTTTCCGTCATGGTTTTTACTGGCTGACGGCTCACGCTGATGCAGAGGACTTGGTCAGTAAATGTGATGGCTGCCAAAGGTTCTCCCGACGGGCTCATGTGCCGGCTCAGGAGTTGAGGATGATTCCAATCGCCTGGCCCTTTGCGGTCTGGGGGCTTGATATGGTTGGGCCTTTCAAACGGTCCAAGGATAAGAAGACCCACCTCTTGGTGGCAGTGGACAAATTCACAAAATGGGTGGAAGCTGAGCCAGTTAGCAAGTGTGATGCAGCCACGGCGGTTCAATTTATGAAAAAAGTGATCTTCCGCTTCGGCTTTCCGCACAGCATCATAACAGACAATGGCACTAATCTGTCCAAAGGCGCTATGGAGGAGTTTTGTCAACGAGAGCATATCCGGCTTGATGTTTCTTCAGTAGCTCATCCCCAGTCTAATGGTCAAGCTGAGAGAGCTAACCAGGAGATTCTGAAGGGCATCGAACCCCGGCTTTTGGTCCCTTTGCAACGGACGCCGGGTTGTTGGGTGGAGGAATTGCCCTCCGTCTTATGGAGCATCAACACTACTCCTAACAGGTCTACAGGCTTCACGCCTTTGTTCATGGTTTATGGAGCAGAAGCGGTTCTCCCCAGCGACATCCGTCATGATTCACCTCGTGTGGCGGCTTATGTTGAAACGGATAATGAACAGGCGTGCCAAGATGCTCTGGACTTGTTGGACGAACAGCGTGATGTGGCAGCCGCCCGTTCAGCAATTTACCAACAAGACCTGCGCCGTTATCATAGCCGCCGGGTCAAGTCACGGGTCTTTCAGGAAGGCGACCTGGTGCTCCGGCTCATCCAGGATCAAACAGATGCACACAAGTTATCCCCACCTTGGGAAGGGCCTTTTGTGGTCAGTAAGAACTTGCACAACGGGTCATATTACCTCATTGATATCCGGGAGCATAAAGACTCGCGTAAATCTGAGGAGGAGACCCGTCGGCCGTGGAACATAGCTCAGCTTCGGCCTTACTACACTTGAGCTACCGGCTCTTGTGGTGTATATATTTATCTCCGCCATGTATATATTATGATAAGCAATAAAGCAGGACCTCTGTCCTTTTTTCTCCTCCAAATATACGTGTCATACTAATTTTAAAGGAGGATCCGGCTTATGATCGCATTCGAGTCTAGCCGTAAGCAGTAAGATCACTTGGGGGCTTCCTGTTCAAACATGGGTCGTATTCGAACCAAAGAGAACATAGCTGTCGATACCCATTTGATTGGCAAAGTGCCGAGCTCATTGGGAGATTGCCTTTGGTCATATTTGAATCATAGTGTAACCCCTCTGAGAACCGACGTGGATCGTATTCGAATCAGCGTCGTTAAACAATTTTCAGAATCACTTGGGGGCTTCCTGTTCAAACATGGGTCGTATTCGAACCCAAGAGAACATAGCTGTCGGTACCCTCTTGATTGGCATCGCCACACCCATTGGGGGCTATATGATCGTATCCGAATCTTGGCTTAAACCCCTTTTGGGCCGGGTCTCTGGTCGTATTCGAACTGGAAGCCCCTAAGTTCTGATTTATCGCAAAGTCTACTCTGATTATGACAACGTGTGCATGGCCGGGTTTCACTTGCCGGCTTAATTTTGGTTTATCTTGTTAGTTGAGCATCATGGATGTCATCAAGACAAGTAAATTCGAGTTAAGATACCAACCGTGCTACCCGGGTTATTTAACCCGGAAGTATGCTTACAGGCTGTTGAGTGTGTTATCACGACTGTGTTCAGAATATAGTTAAGGACCAGTCTTTTTGGTTTGTATTCCGGGTTATCCATCTCAAACACCTGATTCTCAGGGCGGTAAGCCGCCTTGCGGCTTGTGATTTGCCTTTCTATGCAGATACTTAAAGGTACTTTTTAAGGTTGAGAAGGACAAAGGGATAATTACGACCCGGAGGAACACAAAGGATAATTTCAAGAGTTTCTAGCATTCATTACGTGCACGATGGCACGGCAGAGATAAAATGTTGCACCTAGTCTATTACAAAATTCTTCAAGTCTCAAGGTTGGAGCGTTGTTCGGTGAACCGCCAGCCGCTTTACGATGCCTGCTGGGTTGAAGTCCCCGGCTCGTCTTCTGCTCCGGTTGATCCCAAGACCTCGAAGGTTGACGACTTCCAGTCGATGCCGCTGAGAGCTTCGAACTGGGCTTCTTCGTCAATTAACCCGGCCGGGTCAATCTCGGGGGCGAAGGTGTGCTGACGAGCCGGAGGAATCAGACTAAGAGCTTCATAGTGAGGGGTTGGAATCCTCTGATTCTCCGCGTTGTACCCCGGCTGATACTTGGTTAAGTCGGTGTCATTCCCGATGATGGTGGCCACCGGGCGTACAGCCTTAACACACGCCGCGAAGTCCTTCTGGTCGAAGGTGGAGCCGTCTTCCTTCAAGCTCGGGTAACCCAGTGCGATGTCTGCCGGGTCTAGCTCCGGCAGGAATGCTTTGGCCCGGCTCAGCGCGGCAATTGCTCCAGATCTTGCGGAGGCTCGACGTAGCTCCTGGATCCGCTGTGGCAGAACAGCAAGCCGGCGCAGGACTTCGGCCAGATGGGTTGGCACCTCGTTGGATAGGGCCACCACAGCTAAAGCGCGCTGTGACCCGGTGTAGAGTTGTTCCACCAGGGTGTACACGGCCTTTAGCTTGGTGACCACGCTCTGGTTCAAGTTGGCGCTTCTGGAACCTGTTTAACAAACATCAGATGACCCGGTGACAAGGATGAATCAGGAGATGTAAACATTCTAACATGAATGAAGGCCGGTGAGGCGACTTACCGAAGATGGCAGCTGCCATTTGGGACACTTGGCGCTTTAGGCTGGAGAGTTCGGCAGTTTTTTCAGAGAGTGCCTTCTCCGCCTGTTCCGCCCGGGTCATCAGTACGGCTTTCTCCTTAGCCCAGGCCTTCCGCTCAGCGTCGAATTCAGTCTTCAATTTCTCCTGAGCGGCGATGCTGGAGACAAACTTGGCATTCGCCTTCCGGGTCTCCATCTCTTGAGTCTTTAACCGGCTCTTGAGACCCGCCAGGTCCGACTCTAATTTCTTGCCAACAGCCTGCATATGTTTCCAGGTTATTGACAGTCATTCTATAAAGTCCCAAGCGCTTTCCAAGCAAAGACACTTGGCACTTGGGGGCTAATGCATATTGAACGTATCTATCTATGTACGGCCGGCTCAGTCCAGTAAGCCGGAATCTAAGTCTACAACATATTCAAGTATAAGTGCTAGACTTGGGGGCTAGGATGACAAGGATCACTACGCAGAAATAAGAAAACAGCAGAAGGTTACCTCAGATTTCTGTTGGATCTGGTTGACCATGGCGATCTCGGCGTCTCGGCTCTTGTGAACTTGGCTGATGTAACCTGAGACAAGCTCTCCAATGGTTAAATCGGTGTAGCTGGAGAGATCCAGATTCACCCGATGGGGTTGCAGCAACTCCCCCTTCACGGAGCATTTGGCCAGTGTGGTCGGCCTCCCCGGCTCAACATACTCCGTCCGGGTAATTACCACGTCCGGGTCGTTAGCTGGTGGGGCTGAGCCGGACGCCTCCGGATTAGCTGACGCTTCGGTCGTTGTCTTGGTGGTCGGAGCAGGGGCTTCAGGCGCCGTATCCATGGGAATGGTGGCCTCGGAGGCGGCTGGCGGATCTTGAGCCGTCGTCTCCGGCTCAGGCAAGTTCGGCACTCCGGCTGACCTGGTCTTCTTTGTTCTTTTGGTGAGCTTTGCCTGGGCACTGAAAAGACAGAAGTGTTAGGCATGCAAAGAGTAAATACAGGCAGATAATGTAAGGTGATTGTTATTACCCGGGTGTAGTCTTGAAGGCCGGCAGACTTGATTGCAGGGAGTCACCCGAAGTGGGGGAGGTCTCCTGGTAATTGGAGTCAGAAGAATTAAGTGGTTGACGGATAACACCCGCCAATGGATGAAAAGGGTACAAGTGAGAAAAGACCTCGGTGCGACGTTTCTTTGTCGCGTCGGGTAACCCGGCGGAGAGGTCGGTGTCCTTGCGGGCCCGGGTGAGACGCCGGCTTTCGTGAACCTGCTGCTTCAAAAGAAATTGAGGGTCTTGATGAGCTAACGGATGAGAAAATCTTACTTTCCGGGTTACCCTTCGGATTTTCAGCTGTGGCAAAGGCTCCGAGTCGGAGGGGAGTAATGTTACCTCTTCAATCACCGGGTTACTGGCGCCGGTGTCATCCTGTCAATAAGCAAAATAATGATAAAGTGGACAGCAGCAACCAGTAAATACGGCAAGAGTTTAAAGGTTTAAGGGTTACCTCTGACTCGGAGCTATCGCTTAATTGCAGCAGCTCCGAAGCAGTGGGCCTGTTTCCCTTTTTGCGAGGGGCGGCTCTCTTGGCGGCTTTCTTCGCCTTCCTGGCCTTCTTGGCCGCCTCATGGTCATACTTGACCCGCCAGAATTTATCATCAGCCTGAAAAATACAGTAATGAGTTCTTAGTAAGATGACAGGTAAAAAATGGAAAGGTTAAAGTCAGCGGCTTACCGCTGGGGCTGGATTGGTCTTGCAGAACGGGGCTAGCCCAGTTCTTCCACAATCTGCCAGGCTCTCGTTTAACAGAGCCTTGGTCTCTTCTTCCGCAACGTCTTCTGGAAGATCATTGCGACTGTGTCTCTGCGGGTCATCCTTTCGCCCGGTGTACTCACACATTAAGCCGGGGCGGCGGCTCAATGGGATCACCCGCCATGAGATCCAGACCCGGACCAGATCAATTCCGTTCAGACCATTGCCTAGCAGGGCCTTGATCTTGTTGATCGTTGGAAGCAAAGGTTGGCGTTCCGCGGCAGTAAGTTTGTCGGATAACGGGTGAGTCGGCTCCAGGCGTGTTGGGCGAAAGCCGGGCAGTGGATTCTCGTCAGCCGGGGATGTATCTTGGCAGTAGAACCAAGTCATATTCCAGTCCTTAGGGTGGCTCGGCGGCTCTGCGTAAGGGAACAGACAGTCCCTACGTCGCTGGATGGAGATGCCGCCTAACTCTAGACTTGGCCCGTTGGCACACTCATTTTGACGGTTCAAATAAAACAGCTCTCTGAAGAGCAGTAGACTCGGCTCTTCTCCAAGATATACTTCACAAAAGACTTGGAAGTTGCAGATGTTGGATATGGAATTGGGTCCTATGTCCTGAGGTCGAAGGTCAAAGAAGTTGAGCACATCCCGGAAGAATTTTGAGCCGGGCGGTGCAAAGCCCCGGCTCATATGGTCCGCAAAGATCACTACCTCCCCCTCCCTCGGCTGTAGTCTTTCTTCGGACGGATCAGGGGCACGGTAGGACATCACTTCCTTCCTGGGCAGATATCCGGACTTAACGAAGTTGGCCAGGGTCTCATCAGTGACGTTGGATCTCATCCAGTTGCAAGTGATGGGAGCTTTGGGAGGCATGGTGACGGTTGGTGATCTATGATAAAGAAGAAGGTGTCCGGGTTAATTATAAGCCGGAGTTTATCATTCAAACTACAATGACGGCTTATGAAGGGGACTAATGGTATGTATTGATACGGTGGGTTATCTAAGCCGTCGGGGCGTTCAGGATGAGTTGGTCATCTACGGCTTACTGCGGTTAAGTCGGAAGATACTACAGAGCATGGTTCTCTTTAAACCGGAAAGTTCTACGGCGCGTGTTTTCTTTAAGTCGGAAACATAAGCCGCCAAGATTCAAGGGCTGCAGTTTTTACTAAGTGTGGTAAAACAGATTTCATATATTACAGTAACTTTTTCGGATCAAAATGGTCGGGCAAGATGAAAATTTTCTAGACCTAAAGAAACAGAAACAGGAGAAGTTCTTAAGGTGGAACCTGGTCTTTAAGCAGTAAAAAGAGGATTTTTTGTAGATGGAATGGATCTCGAACAGTTACCGCAAAGGTTCTACGAAGAGTTAAGATCAACGGGGGCAGTGACTACAGGGGTTACTGAAACTTGCGGCAATGGTGAAGAACGCGAAGAACACAAGATGAACCCTACCACAGATTGGTTCTAGCAAGGCAGGGAAGACTCACCGGAGTTGAGGAAGAGCGGAGGTCGCCGCCGTTATCTGCCGGGTCAGGGTTATGCAGCGGCCGGGTCGATGAAGATCAGGGGCGCGACGACGGCGGCGGCGGCGGCAGAAGCTCGGGCAGAGGAACGACAGCGCGAGGAAGAAGAAGGAGAGTGTGAGAAGAGAGTGCCGGGCCGACCTATTTATAAGGCAAGTCATAAGTGGGCGCGATATTCAAGGAGACCACGGCGTGGTTATCTCCCCCTCACGGCGCCTCGATTTTCGGAAAGACAGTAACAGCAGAGATCCGTTGCGGATCTGGCGGAGTAAAAAACGGACTTAATGGAGGATGACGTCACGGCGGATTATCCGGAGTCCGGAGAATGACGTCACACCGGGTTATGGCCTTCCCGCGAACGGTAAGCCGGAGATTTTTTCTGTCGGCAGAGTTGAAGATTGACACGAGCCGGCTCAAGTCAATCTGGGGCCTAATGTGGAGGATATAGACCTGGGAGTCACCCGCCAGGAGGGCCGGGTTACACTAAGGGTCATTGCCAGAAGCCCGGAGCTGAGTTTCAAGATAATGGGCCAGAGATGGGCTGAGACCCGGCGATGGCTTAAAGCCCGTAGTACAATCTTTATTGTTATAGTAGACTTGTAGTGTAAGACAAGTATTGTTTAGAGTCAGAGCCGGACACTCTTATGAGCCGGCCGGGACTCTAAGGGCCGCTGGGCGTCGGCCTCCCTATATAAAGGGACGACCCGGCAGCGGTTTAGGGCGATAACAATTTTCATCGAGAGCCAGGCATAGCTGTTTAAGCTCCCTGGCGATCGTAACCCTAATCAATAACACCTCGAACTGGACGTAGGCTTTTACCTTCACCGTAAGGGGCCGAACCAATATAAACCCTCGTGTTTCTTGTCCCGCATAACCCCTTCAAGCTTCCTAGTTGCGATGGCTCCACGACTAAGTCCTAGCTCAAGGACATCTGCCGTGACAATTCCACGACAGTACCCCTGTGCCCCAGGGAGTGCTGCTGGCATATAGCGGAAGTCGGTGTTCTGAAGCAAGGCAGTTCTGGCTCGCATGATAGTCACCATTGAGTAAGCTGCGTTCTGCACGGACATCTCGACGGTAACCCCAAGTCCATACGAGCAATGGAGGGGTTCAGTGGCTCCAGGATAGGATGGGTAAATCCTGACTGTGCAAAGATATTGACTTTGATTAAAGTCTCGGAACTGCTCCTCGACGGTATACTCGGGATACCAACGATAGCCTGTCTCAACCATCACTCGGACCAGCATGGCCGTGTGACCAGGTACGCCGATGCACCGGGTCAGACGAACCACTTGATTCTGGGAACGGGTGGCCATCTGAAAGCACGAAATATTGCAAGGCATTAGTATTTCTAGGAGAATTCGGACAGCATAACGGCTGTAAATGCTCGAAAAAGGATTTGAGACATTCGCAACAGTTTGCAATACCACTCAAAACATCATGTCAAGGTTCTGGTTCAACCGACAACATACTAAGGTAGTAGAAACTGAACCAAAGCACGGAACCAACAATCCTATAAGTTACTATGGATTAGTAACACGTGAACCTGATAGAGGGGAGAGAGCCTAGTCCTTAACCCACGTAGAATGAGAAGAGAATGACTTAGATCAGAGGGCATGAGGTAAAGGAGTAGAAGCACCTTACGTTCCCTCCCACAGTCAATTCCCCTACATATAACTAAAGCATTTCTAGACTCGACATCGACCAGTTTGGCTTATCGCCCCTACAGGCAGTCCGGCTCTGATGCCAACGCTGTCAGGTCCCCGATTCCAAGTCACACCGATCTAGCCTGTAACACCTCATATCACATTGCGGCCGCATGCACGGTACTCCCACGGGTGTCGCCTTACCATGGCCCGGGACCGTTTGCGCCTTTTGGCTCACGTATATGACAATGTCGCTAGCATCCATATGACAGAGAACCCGGGCCGACATGGCTAGTCGTGAACCCAAAGCGGCACAAACGTATGGGGATAGGCATACGTGAATCAACATCGAACGTGTCGGTCAGCAGCGTGTGAATCCGGGCTGTAGCACTGGGCTAACAGGACTCCGGGAACCCGGGCTGTAGCAGGCTAGGCAGGAATCCGGATGTCACCGCGTGACATTTCCCCGAAGGGACAGACACAGGAACGATATGATTCACATGCCGGCCAGTCAGGCGTCCAGAGCAGTAGTGCTGGGCTAGCAGGACTCCGGTGAACCGGGCTGTAGCGGACTACTATGGCTCAAGGAGGCACTAGACTACATTTCCCCATAAGAGAGGCTGCCAAGGATAAACAACTAGATTATCGGATCCCACACATACCAAGCATTTCAATCATTCACACAATATGCTCGATATGTTCAAATACAACATGGCATCACAACAAAACTCTACAACTCAAGTACTTTATTTAAAGGGCTCCGGAGAGCCTTACATAATTTGTTCATACAGATAGGGGTCACATGACCCGACACTCAAGTCATACAATCATACAAGCACATGCGGAAGCAAACTGTCTGGGTACTGACGCTAGAAAGAAAGAAGGCTTGACGAAGCCTGTCTATCTACGTAGGCCCTTCACAAGCCTAGATCACCACCTGGGTGGCAAGTCACTCGTCGTCGTCGAGTTCTACGTAGAACTCATCAGAAGGGGCGGTGTTGTCGTCTGAAAACAGTAATTGAAGCAACATGAGTACAAAGGTACTCAGCAAGTCTTACAACAGATCCTACTATACATGTTCATTCTCAAGAAGGTAGTGGGGTCATTGCAGCAAGCCAGCTTTGACTCTTGGCTAAGCTATCCTACGAGACACCACTTGTGAAACAGTTTTCGCACACGAGTCCACTAATCACCATCTCAATACTCCACCGTGGATCCTCCCTCGTCATCCCATGAGAGGGCCATCCGCGGTACTCACACTTATCTTGAGGCTTTTAGTAGTATCCATTTACTTGTCTATGAACTGCATAAGCGACCAAGTAGTCCTTTACCGCGGACGCGGCTATTCGAATAGTTATATACCCTGCAGGGGTGTACTTCGTCACACACGCTCTCACCACTTATCGTTGCTACACGACGTGTACTCGGCAACCTTCAAGCGGAAGCCCAACGTGGGTGTCGGCCACAGCCTACCTAAACACTCGAGTCTCTAGTCCAGGTTTATCGCCTATTCAGGTTCCATCCGCAAGGAGTCCGGCCGAGGTTTCCACATACGGCCCCGAACGATGTGTGCAGGGTTCCCGAGACACCAAACGGGCGACTCGGTACACCGGGCCATGAGCCTACCGCATCACAGCCCACCCCTTGGTCAGCGCTGTCCACGGCCTCCAGCTTACTTCAAACACCAGAAACTACGTGCAACTCCTGGACAGAGGACAAGGGTGATTAAGAAGCCGAGGGGGTCCATTGGTTTCGGGCCCAATGCGTGGTAGTAGCTGAATCTTAAATCACGCATACAGATCTCAGTTCTTAGGGACGGTCTCAATGAAACAACCCACCATGTACTCCTACATGGCCTCCCATCGATACCTTTACCAAATCGTATTCAACACTTCACTCTCATTACCGACACACACTTTCACTCTAGTTCATCACCCTGATGAGCCAGACCTGACACGACTCTAAGCGTAGCAAGCATAGCATTGTAGGAACACAACATGGCTCAATCAACTCCTACACATGCTAGTGGGTTTCATCTAGTTATTGTGGCAATGACAGGTCAGGCAAAGGAAAATGGGTTCAACTACCGCAACACACAGCAGTTTGAATCGCGTTGTCTTAATGCAGTAAATGAGAGCAGAAGCGAGAAGATGGGTTTGTATCGAAATGATCAATGGGTTGCTTGCCTGACGGAGTGGTGGTGGGATACTGCCCTTCAGTTGGATACTCGTAAATATCCTCGGAGGCAGGACCTACCACAATGAACACATCGAAGCACAATCAACACCAAGCAAGTGCAACAATATGATGCATGCATGAGACATGGCAAGATGGATGTATTGGGCTAGTGCAACTAAGACCAGATGGGTTTGGACTATTTTGAATCAAAGATTCAAATTCCAAGTTCATAAATGGCCCATGTTAGTGCTTTATCTTGTTCTGTATAAAACAGTAGGTTAACTTGCTTAATCATGCATGAAACCAGTACAGATGGATAGAATGGATTTTTTTGATCATTTTTCATATATAAATCTTTTCATTCTGAGCTATAGATTATTTTCTATGATTTTTTGAAGTTTGTGATAATTTCTGGAATTTCCAATATAAGAATAATTCCAGTAATGCTTTACTGCGTCAGCCTGACGTCAGCAGGTCAACGGGGTCGTCCAGGTAAAACCTGATGTGTGGGTCCCCTGTGTCAGTGTCACTTTTAGGTAATTAGCTAATTAGGATTAATTTTAATCTCTAACTCAGATTAATTAGCAGGCAGGCCCCACTTGTCAGTGACTCTGGAGGGGTCAACCTGTGGTCAAACCACGCTGACTCGCCGGCGTTTAGCCGTCGGCGACGTCCAGACGCGGCGGTGGAGTGCGGGATCCCTCCTCCGGCGACCAAATGGACGGCGGAGAGTACCTACGTGTAGCTGGGAGCAAACCGCATCGTTTGGTGGTGGTGGTGGAGCTCGGGGTCGCCGGAATCGACGCCGGCGACGAGCCGTGTGGCTGCCGGGGTACGGGCGTGGTTGAATCCGTTGCTAGAGAGCACGGCGAGGGACATGCGATGGTGCTACGGGTTCCTGGCGTTGCGGTGGAGCTAATGGCCACGGTGGTGCGACTGTTAGATGGCCGGAGCCTCATCGGCGACGAGCTCGTGCGGCGGCGCGTACGGGTGAGCTTCGTGCAGTGGCTGCAGAGCTCGAGAGGGAGAGAGGAGAGGATGGGAAGGTGGACATGCTCACGGTGGTTGCGACGGAGCGGACGGCGAGGTCGGGGGCGCGCTGTTGCAGTGGTGACGGCGGAGGGGATCTCCGACTGTGAGCGGCGGAGGCGAGGTCGGAGCAGAGGCTTCGGGGCAAGCGAGCGCACGGGGCTCGACCTGCTCGAAGGAGTGGGCGACGGCGGAGCTGTTGGACACGGTGGGACGGCGCGAGGTCGACGGTGGGCGTGGCCACTCCGACGAGGTGGCAGCGGCGGGGTCGGCCATGGTGGGGGAAAGGCAAGGGAGAGGCGATGGGGGAGAATGGGGGTGTCCAGAGGCTCGAGGGCGCGTCGAGGGGTTCGTCCAGCGCATCCACGGGCGAGGCGGCAAGCAGGTGGCGCCGTGGCGAGCTCGCGCTCGCCGGCGTCACCTCTCTGCCTGCTCTGGCGAGAGCAGGCAGCTGACTGGCGCGGGCCAGCACAGTGCTGGGCCGCCAGGTGGGCTGCCAGGTAAGTCCTTCTGCTTTCTGTTTTATCTCTGTTTATTTATTTCTGTTCTGTGTTTTGAAATAGTAAAAATACTATTTCATTTGGGAAAATCCTGAAAATATTCTGAGGCACCTTTGAAATTATTCTCAACAGCCTAAAAATACCTTCAAGATTATTTGGGCATTTGAAAATATTTATAGGATTTAAAATGCCCAAATGCAAATACTTATGGCTTGTGCAAAAATCCAAGATGGCCTCCAAAAATATGAAACCATTTTTGGCAGAGGTTTTAGCCAGGACCAAAGGTGGTGAACATTTATGGAGGGCATTTCAGGTTCATTGAAAAGAATTTTAGTAAACGCTAGTTGTTTCAGGGGGGTGCTGGGGGTTTCTGGCATTCCCATTTCAAGTTTCTGTGAAAAATAGACATGATGCAACACTTTAATGCATGAACTAGCTAGGATGTGACAACTCACCCCCACTCAAAAGAATCTCGTCCCGAGATTTAGGATCCGTTGGGAAGAAGGTGGGGTACTCAAGTCGAAGACGATCCTCCCTTTCCCAAGTAGCTTCTTTCTCGGAATGGTGTGACCATTGAACTTTGAGAAACTTGATGTTTTGGCGTCGAGTGGTACGCTCGGCTTGATCAAGGATTCGAACGGGATACTCCCAATATGTGAGATTATCTTGGAGATCAAGCGTTTCGTGGTCCACTCCACGGATAGGATCCGAGAAGCAACGTCTGAGTTGGGAAACGTGGAAGATGTCATGAACCTTGGAAAGATGCGGAGGTAGTTCCAATTGGTAGGCAACTTCTCCTCGCTTGGCAAGAATGCGAAAGGGTCCAATGTAACGAGGAGCCAATTTGCCTTTGATACCGAATCGATGGGTTCCCTTTAAAGGAGTCACCCGAAGGTAAGCCTTCTCGTCAACCTCAAAAGTCATAGCCTTATGTTTGCGATCATAATGGCTCTTTTGGCGCGATTGGGCTGTTTTCAATTTCTCACGAATAATGCGAACCTGCTCTTCTGCTTCCTGGATCATATCCGGGCCAAAGAGTTGTCTTTCCCCGGTTTCTGACCAGTTAAGAGGCGTTCGACATTTCCGTCCATAGAGAACCTCGAAAGGGGCTTTGCCCAAGCTAGCTTGGTAACTATTGTTATAAGCGAACTCGGCGAATGGAAGGCATTTCTCCCAATCCATGCCGAAAGAGATGACAGAAGCTCGGAGCATATCCTCCAGAATTTGATTAACTCGTTCTACCTGACCACTTGATTGAGGGTGAAAGGCAGTGCTAAAGGAGAGACGAGTTCCCATTGCATTTTGGAAACTTTCCCAAAATTGAGAGGTGAAGAGACTTCCACGGTCTAAATTAATTTCCAATGGAACACCATGAAGAGACACTATTCGGGAGATGTACAAGTCTGCTAGCTGGCTAGCGGTTATACTCTCACGAACGGGTAGGAAGTAGGCTACTTTGGAAAGACGATCGACAACAACGAAGATAGCATTATTCCCTCTCTTGGTCCTGGGAAACCCGGTAATGAAATCCATACCGATTTTATCCCATTTCCATTCAGGAATAGCCAGAGGCTGAAGGGTGCCAGCAGGCCGTTGATGCTCTGCTTTGACACAACGGCAGACGTCGCAATTTGCAATGTATTGAGCAATTTCTCTCTTCATCCTAGTCCACCAAAACCTCTGGCGTAGGTCTTGATACATTTTAGTACTACCGGGATGAATGGTGAGAGGAGATTCATGAGCTTCCTTAAGGATCAATCGCCTCAGGTTGCGTACCTTGGGAACCACTAGACGGTCTCCAAAGAACACAACACCTTGGTCATCAACGGAGAAACAATCCGCAACTCCTTTCTTGATGTTTCTCTTAATACGGGAGATTCCCGGATCTACCTTCTGAGCTTTGATGATCTGATCCGTAAGGGTAGGTTTCGCCACCAGGGTGGATAGAAAACCTCGAGGAACAATGTGAAGGTTAAGCTTACAGAATTCCTCGTGGAGAAGTGGTTGACTTTGTTGTAACATCAAGTTGTTACAATAGGATTTACGGCTTAGCGCATCAGCCATGACGTTGGCTTTGCCCGGGGTGTAAGTTATTCCTAAGTCGTAGTCTGTGATCAACTCGACCCAACATCTTTGCCTGAGATTTAGATCCGGTTGGGTGAAAATGTATTTCAGACTTTGGTGATCGGTGAAAATCTCGCACCGATTACCGAGAAGGTAATGTCACCATGTTTTGAGTGCATGGACTACGGCTGCAAGCTCTAGTTCATGTGTGGGATAATTATCCTCATGTGGACGCAACTGTCGGGAAGCGTAGGAAATCACATGACGATCTTGCATGAGTATGCAACCTAGTCCTTGTCGCGAGGCGTCGCAATAGATAACAAAGTCTTTAGAAAAATCTGGTGGTACGAGTACGGGGGCAGATGTCAGGCGTCTTTTCAGTTCCTGAAAGCTGAACTCGCACTGTGGAGTCCACTCAAACTTTTTATCTTTCTTGAGGAGTTCGTTTAGAGGTTTAGCAACCTTGGAGAAATTCTCGACGAAGCGGCGGCAGTAGCTCGCTAAGCCAAGGAAACTCCGAACTTGCTTGACCGATTCAGGTGGAGTCCAGTCAAGGATGGCTTGAACTCGCTCGGGATTGACAGCAATACCCTTACCAGAGATTACATGGCCTAGATAGGTCACTTCTGGCAACCAGAATTCACACTTAGAGAATTTAGCATAAAGGCGGTGCTCTCGAAGTTTCGTCAGTACTAGCCTTAGATGCTCGGCATGTTCTGCCTCGTTCTTGGATTAGATGAGTATATCATCGAGGTATACTACGACGAATTTATCCAAATACTCCATGAAGATTGAGTTCATTAACCGAGAGAAGGTGGCTGGAGCATTGGTTAAACCGAAGGACATGACAGTATACTCGTATTGGCCATAACGAGTAACAAAGGCCGTTTTAGGAATGTCCCCGTTCTTGATTTTGATTTGATGGTAGCCCAACCTCAAATCCATTTTAGAGAAGACTGAGGATCCAGCGAGCTAATCATACAGGTCGTTGATCCTGGGAAGCGGATACTTGTTCTTGATAGTGACTAGGTTGACAGGTCGGTAATCTACAACCATCCGATCCGTACCATCCTTCTTCTTGACGAAGAGGACGGGGCAAGCCCACGGAGAAGAACTAGGACGGATGAAACCCTTTTTCAAGGACTCATCGAGTTGTTTCTTAAGCTAGGCTAGCTCTAGGGGTGCCATCTTATAGGGTCTTCTAGAGATTGGGACGGTTCCTGGAACAAGATCTATCACGAACTCAACATCCCTGTCAGGTGGAATACCTGGCAGTTCTTCGGGGAAGACATCCGGGAAGTCACGGACTACCGGCACATCTTCGAGGTCTGGAAGAGGGTTGGCATTTAATGAGTAAAGCTGACGCTTAGACACTCGGGTCAAAACATTGACTATCTTGCCCGACGGATGGGTAAGTTGAACAGTTCTAGTAGAGCAATCAGTCTTAGCATAATGAGCTGACAACCAGTCCATACCCAAGATGATGTTTATGTCCGAGGACTTGAGAGCTATTAGTGACGCAAGGAAGACCAATCTGTCGACAAGAATTTCATTTCCATGGCTTATCCTAGAGGTTTGCCATCTAGAACCAGGAGTTTGAATGTCCATGGAGGTAGGCATGTCACTAAATGTGGTGTTGTGCAATCGAGCATAGCTCTCGGAGATAAATGAATGAGATGCTCCAGTATCAAAAAGAACAGTTGCCGGATGGCAATTAACAAGGAGCGTACCAAGGACGACGTTGGGATCCTCATGAGTTTCTTCAGCTGAAACATAGTTGGCATGGCCACGTGCTGTGGTGGCTGGCTTGGCGTAGTAAGTCTTTCCTACTGGCTTACCACGACCAACGGACTGTCCAGGTTGATTGAGGTTGTTTCGGGGGCACTCGCGCAAATAGTGACCCGTTTCTCCACACTTGAAGCATGTCACAATATTGGGGCGTGGAGCAGCATTAGCAGCGGGGCCACCATAGACCTTGGGCGGTGCATGCTGCTGGTTGGGGCGAGGCGCCTCGAAGGATGGCCTCGGAGTGAACCTAGGTGGCAGAGCAGTGTTTGGAATCCAGACCCGGCGCTTCTGGGATCCGGAGCCGGATGAGGAACCAAAATCACAAGAGTGCTTGCGTGTAGCGTCATAGTCAGTCTGTCTTGTCTCGGCACTGATGGCCTTATTGACCAACTTCTGGAAGGAGGTGCACTCATGCAAACGGAGATCACGGCGAAGCTCGGGGCTAAGTCCCTTGCGGAACCTTGCCTGCTTCTTGGCGTCGGTGGATACCTCTTCAGGAGCATAGCGTGCTAGATTTCCAAACTCACGGCTGTATGCATCCACGGTCAGTCTGCCTTGGGTGAAGTTGCAGAATTCTTCCCGCTTACGATCTATGAGACCCTCCGGAATGTGATGCTCACGGAAAGCCTCACTGAATTCAGCCCAAGTAGTGATTTGGCCAGCTGGGCGCATAGCCTCAAAGTTTTCCCACCAAAGGCTAGCAGGGCCTTCGAGGTGATAGGCAGCGTAGGTAACCTTATCAGCTTCGACTACGTTGGCAGAACGTAGCTTATGGGTGATGCTGCGAAGCCAATCATCCGCATCAAGGGGCTCGACGGAATGGTTGAACTTCGGTGGGTACAACTTGATAAAGTCATTGATGGACACCAGGTCGTTCCTCTGGTGACGTGCAGTATTCTGCTCAATTCGCTCTAACAAGCGGTTAGTCTCACGCTTGTTTCTTTCTGCCTCCACCATAACTTCAGCCAGTGAAGGCGGTTGGGGCAGATTCTCCCCCCTGGCTGCATTGGCTTCACCCTGCGCCTGGACGGCAGGGTTGTTGCGGTTGTTAACCATCCTAGGAGAAACAAAGCAATGGTTTAGACGAGGATGGCTAAATCTTGGTAGGGAAAAGCGGAATATAATGGATAACACGGAATGCAGAGATGATCATCAGTATGACATGGTAACATAGCAACATACATATACCAACGGTCATACACACCATACATAGTTTAGTACAAGCCCAGGCTAAGGTACAACTACGATGAAAGACGGTACATCTCATCAGAGGCATTCCAAGCTCCTATACATTATTTTTCTACACCTCTGGAACGTGATACACACCAAGTCGTATCCCACAAGACACGCAGGATTGTGGAGATTACAACTGTTACAATACTAGTGGAACTACTACCAACTCAGGCGTCTCCGTAGTAATCTTCATAGAAGTCACCACCATGTCCTGGGAGCTGAACATGATCATCTGGAAACAGTCGGTCCTGTGGAGCTTGCGGTCCATAAGGACTCGGGTGTGGCCTTGGTCCAACAAACGGTGGCAGACGGGGTCCACGAGGAGGGGTGATGCCTCCTACATCACACCATTCCGTACATTCTGGCAGACCAGATCGCACGGGGTACAAGTCCCTCATGTCCATAAACCCAGCTTGCACGGCAGGTGCAAACCATGTCAGAGTGGCCCAGTGATCAGCACGAGCATTAAAGAGCTCCATCCGCAAGGCACGATTCTCACGGTCCTTGTCCTCAAGCATCTCGGTGGTGGTGCGGAGTAGTGAGTCCTCATGGGTAGAATCACAGTAAGTAGCCTGATAGTACCCCTGTGCCCCAGGGAGTGCTGCTGGCATATAGCGGAAGTCGGTGTTCTGAAGCAAGGCAGTTCTGGCTCGCATGATAGTCACCATTGAGTAAGCTGCGTCCTGCACGGACATCTCGACGGTAACCCCAAGTCCATACGAGCAATGGAGGGGTTCAGTGGCTCCAGGATAGGATGGGTAAATCCTGACTGTGCAAAGATATTGACTTTGATTAAAGTCTCGGAACTGCTCCTCGACGGTATACTCGGGATACCAACGATAGCCTGTCTCAACCATCACTCGGACCAGCATGGCCATGTGACCAGGTTCGCCGATGCACCGGGTCAGACGAACCACTTGATTCTGGGAACGGGTCGCCATCTGAAAGCACGAAATATTGCAAGGCATTAGTATTTCTAGGAGAATTCGGACAGCATAACGGCTGTAAATGCTCGAAAAAGGATTTGAGACATTCGCAACAGTTTGCAATACCACTCAACAACATCATGTCAAGGTTCTGGTTCAACCGACAACATACTAAGGTAGTAGAAACTGAACCAAAGCACGGAACCAACAATCCTATAAGTTACTATGGATTAGTAACACGTGAACCTGATAGAGGGGAGAGAGCCTAGTCCTTAACCCACGTAGAATGAGAAGAGAATGACTTAGATCAGAGGGCATGAGGTAAAGGAGTAGAAGCACCTTACGTTCCCTCCCACAATCAATTCCCCTACATATAACTAAAGCATTTCTAGACTCGACATCGACCAGTTTGGCTTATCGCACCTACAGGCAGTCCGGCTCTGATGCCAACGCTGTCAGGTCCCCGATTCCAAGTCACACCGATCTAGCCTGTAACACCTCATATCACATAGCGGCCGCACGCACGGTACTCCCACGGGTGTCGCCTTACCATGGCCCGGGACCGTTTGCGCCTTTTGGCTCACGTATATGACAATGTCGCTAGCATCCATATGACAGAGAACCCGGGCCGACATGGCTAGTCGTGAACCCAAAGCGGCACTAACGTATGGGGACAGGCATACATGAATCAACATCGAACGTGTCGGTCAGCAGCGTGTGAATCCGGGCTGTAGCACTGGGCTAACAGGACTCCGGGAACCCGGGCTGTAGCAGGCTAGGCAGGACTCCGGATGTCACCGCGTGACATTTCCCCGAAGGGACAGACACAGGAACGATATGATTCACATGCCGGCCAGTCAGGCGTCCAGAGCAGTAGTGCTGGGCTAGCAGGACTCCGGTTAACCGGGCTGTAGCGGACTACTATGGCTCAAGGAGGCACTAGACTACATTTCCCCATAAGAGAGGCTACCAAGGATAAACAACTAGATTGTCGGATCCCACACATACCAAGCATTTCAATCATTCACACAATATGCTCGGTATGTGCAAATACAACATGGCATCACAACAAAACTCTACAACTCAAGTACTTTATTTAAAGGGCTCCGGAGAGCCTTACATAACTTGTTCATACAGATAGGGGTCACATGACCCGACACTCAAGTCATACAATCATACAAGCACATGCGGAAGCAAACTGTCTGGGTACTGACGCTAGAAAGAAAGAAGGCTTGACGAAGCCTATCTATCTACATAGGCCCTTCACAAGCCTAGATCACCACCTGGGTGGCAAGTCACTCGTCGTCGTCGAGTTCTACGTAGAACCCATCAGAAGGGGCGGTGTTGTCGTCTGAAAACAGTAATTGAAGCAACATGAGTACAAAGGTACTCAGCAAGTCTTACAACAGATCCTACTATACATGTTCATTCTCAAGAAGGTAGTGGGGTCATTGCAACAAGCCAGCTTTGACTCTTGGCTAAGCTATCCTACGAGACACCACTTGTGAAACAGTTTTGGCACACGAGTCCACTAATCACCATCTCAATACTCCACCATGGATCCTCCCTCGTCATCCCACGAGAGGGCCATCCGCGGTACTCACACTTATCTTGAGGCTTTTAGTAGTATCCATTTACTTGTCTATGAACTGCATAAGCGACCAAGTAGTCCTTTACCACGGACGCGGCTATTCGAATAGTTTTATACCCTGCAGGGGTGTACTTCATCACACACGCTCTCACCACTTATCGTCGCTACACGACGTGTACTCGGCAACCTTCAAGCGGAAGCCCAACGTGGGTGTCGGCCACAGCCTACCTAAACACTCGAGACTCTAGTCCAGGTTTATCGCCTATTCAGGTTCCATCCGCAGGGAGTCCGACCGAGGTTTCCACATACGGCCCCGAACGATGTGTGCAGGGTCCCCGAGACACCAAACGGGCGACTCGGTACACCGGGCCACGAGCCTACCACATCACAGCCCACCCCTTGGTCAGCGCTGTCCACGGCCTCCAGCTTACTACAAACACCAGAAACTACGTGCAACTCCTGGACATAGGACAAGGGTGATTAAGAAGCCGAGGGGGTCCATTGGTTTCGGGCCCCATGCGTGGTAGTAGCTGAATCTTAAATCACGCATACATATCTCAGTTCTTAGGGACGGTCTCAATGAAACAACCCACCATGTACTCCTACATGGCCTCCCATCGATACCTTTACCAAATCGTATTCAACACTTCACTCTCGTTACCGACACACACTTTCACTCTAGTTCATCACCCTGATGAGCCAGACCTGACACGACTCTAAGCGTAGCAAGCATAGCATTGTAGGAACACAACATGGCTCAATCAACTCCTACACATGCTAGTGGGTTTCATCTAGTTACTGTGGCAATGACAGGTCAGGCAAAGGAAAATGGGTTCAACTACCGCAACACACAGCAGTTTGAATCGCGTTGTCTTAATGCAATAAATGAGAGCAGAAGCGAGAAGATGGGTTTGTATCGAAATGATCAATGGGTTGCTTGCCTGACGGAGTGGTGGTGTGATACTGCCCTTCAGTTGGATACTCGTGAATATCCTCGGAGGCAGGACCTACCACTATGAACACATCGAAGCACAATCAACACCAAGCAAGTGCAACAATATGATGCATGCATGAGACATGGCAAGATGGATGTATTGGGCTAGTGCAACTAAGACCAGATGGGTTTGGACTATTTTGAATCAAAGATTCAAATTCCAAGTTCATAAATGGCCCATGTTAGTGCTTTATCTTGTTCTGTATAAAACAGTAGGTTAACTTGCTTAATCATGCATGAAACTAGTACAGATGGATAGAATGGATTTTTCTGATCATTTTTCATATATAAATCTTTTCATTCTGAGCTATAGATTATTTTCTATGATTTTTTGAAGTTTGTGATAATTTCTGGAATTTCCAATATAAGAATAATTCCAGTAATGCTTTACTGCGTCAGCCTGACGTCATTGTGATGTCAGCAGGTCAACGGGGTCGTCCAGGTCAAACCTAACGTGTGGGTCCCCTGTGTCAGTGTCACTTTTAGGTAATTAGCTAATTAGGATTAATTTTAATCTCACTTGTCAGTGACTCTGGGGGGGTCAACCTGTGGTCAAACCACGCTGACTCGCCGGCGTTTAGCTGCCGGCGACGTCCAGACGCGGCGGTGGAGTGCGGGATCCCTCCTCCGGCGACCAAATGGACGGCGGAGAGTACCTACGTGCAGCTGGGAGCAAACCGCATCGACTGGTGGTGGTGGTGGAGCTCGGGGTCGCCGGAATCGACGCCGGCGACGAGTCGTGCGGCTGCCGGGGTACGGGCGTGGTTGAATCCGTTGCTAGAGAGCACGGCGAGGGACATGCGATGGTGCTACGGGTTCCTGGCGTTGCGGTGGAGCTAATGGCCACGGTGGTGCGACCGTTAGATGGCCGGAGCCTCGTCGGCGACGAGCTCGTGCGGCGGCGCGTACGGGTGAGCTTCGTGCAGTGGTTGCAGAGCTCGAGAGGGAGAGAGGAGAGGATGGGAAGGTGGCCATGCTCACGGTGGTTGCGACGGAGCGGACGGCGAGGTCGGGGGTGCGCTGTTGCAGTGGTGACGGCGGAGGGGATCTCCGATGGTGAGCGGCGGAGGCGAGGTCGGAGCAGAGGCTTCGGGGCAAGCGAGCGCACGGGGCTCGACCTGCTCGAAGGAGTGGGCGACGGCGGAGCTGTTGGACACGGTGGGACGGCGCGAGGTCGACGGTGGGCGCGGCTACTCCGACGAGGTGGCAGCGGCGGCGTCGGCCATGGTGGCGGAAAGGCGAGGGAGAGGCGATGGGGGAGAATGGGGGTGTCCAGAGGCTCGGGGGCGCGTCGAGGGGTTCGTCCAGCGCATCCACGGGCGAGGCGGCAAGCAGGTGGCGCCGTGGCGAGCTCGCGCTCGCCGGCGTCACCTCTCTGCCTGCTCTGGCGAGAGCAGGCAGCTGACTGGCGCGGGCCAGCACAGTGCTGGGCCGCCAGGTGGGCTGCCAGGTAAGTCCTTCTGCTTTCTATTTTCTCTCTTTTTATTTATTTCTGTTATGTGTTTTGAAATAGTAAAAATACTATTTCATTTGGGAAAATCCTGAAAATATTCTAAGGCACCTTTAAAATTATTCTCAACAGCCTAAAAATACCTTCAAGATTATTTGGGCATTTGAAAATATTTATAGGATTTAAAATGCCCAAATGCAAATACTTATGGCTTGTGCAAAAATCCAAGATGGCCTCCAAAAATATGAAACCATTTTTGGCAGAGGTTTTAGCCAGGACCAAAGGTGGTGAACATTTATGGAGGGCATTTCAGGTTCATTGAAAAGAATTTTAATAAACCCTAGTTGTTTCAAGGGGGGTGCTGGGGGTTTCTGGCATCCCCATTTCAAGTTTCTGTGAAAAATAGACATGATGCAACACTCTAATGCATGAACTAGCTAGGATGTGACAGATTAGCCGCTTGACGGCGATGTGGAGGCGGAAATCTTCATAACCTTGTGTTCTGGAGGAGGAGGTTATCGAGGCGGATAAGGAGGAGGCAAAGGCAATGGCCGGCTTTCTCGGGTTCATGGCCGGACATGGTGGTCGGGGCCCGGCGATCGTTTAGATTAGGTTTACAGTATGTTTTAGTACGGTTTGTGCAAAATATGTAATGAATTTCGTCCAGTTTATAGGAAAAGTTCTCGAAATGTAATGAATTTCATCCGGTCAATTTGAAATTTGCTTTGTTTGCATGAATTCCGTCCGGTTAGTTCATATAGTTGTCAGAAGGTATGCGGGCAGCATTGGATGGCATCCATCAGTGTCCTCGGACAGACGCCGGTGTAAATTTCAGGGCCAACGCAGGAGATGCCCTAACTATCATGCTATAACGCTAACAATGCTCCATTATTTCGCAGGGAACAGTTATCCCTCGATCAAAATCAGATCCGCCATGTTTCACACTCCTCCCACGTAAGAGTGTAGACTCTTGCTTATATAAAAATGGAGCAAGTGGAAGGCACTGTAGCACGTCATATCACTCAAACTAGCCCGCCTAGCGCGCGGGAAAGCACCGCCCTCGTCATTTTGTTCTAGATTTCTATCAATCGATCGCACGAAAATGTTACGCTTTGCAAGTTCAAAAGGAAAAGGCGGCACACTTACAACTCGTACGCGTCGCGTTCACGTCGCACCCCCGACAGTCCGGCTCGCACGCCGCTCGCCAGAGGGGACACGCTTTGTCTTGCATTTTCACTGACATGTGGGACTGCAATTGAATAAACCGTCGATAGCCAAAATCTAATCGCTCGGCGGGCGTCGGCTGAGAGGAGAGAGACGGGGGAGGGAGAAGAGATCGCCCGCCCGCCGTGCATGGACTCCAAGAAATATGTGGTGATAATGTGAGGTGGACCATGCGGGAGTCCGCACCGCTTCCAAGCCCACTTCTTACCGCCCTGGCCCACCAGAACCCCTCCCCCACCCCACCACCTCCCCGTGCGCGCTCCCCCCTCAGAGGCCAGCTGCCCGCATTCATAGCAAGTAGTACCAGTAAAATTCTGGGCTATAAAGGGCATGTACAATGGTTGATAAGATAGTCTTATCATAAGTCTTGCATGTAATTTAGAGATGACAAAAAAACATGTGTACAATGGATCATCTCTTAGCCTTATCTTCAATAACTAGTTATTCCTAAAAACATGGTGAAACATATTGTGCGAAGAGATCATCTCTTGTCTTCTCGACAAGCCCACTTATGTGGAGGAGAGAGAGGCATTGACAAAGTCAAGGAGTGGGATCTGCAGGAGCCCGTCTCTACACGTGCTCCTAGGTATAAAAAAACTAATTCTAAACAAAGAGGCATAAAAACCAATTGTGTCTAAAAAAAGAAAGGTAAAAAACATTTGAGAGGAAATAGATAGAGAGAGAGAGAGAAAAAGTTGTAACCTTATAGTCAACACTATGGTAGTATTACATGAGGAAGGAGGGAGTGGTGCACATGCCAAGTTCACTGGGCTGCCGTGTTTCACACTCCTCCGTCGTAACAGTGGAGACAATAGGTTTCATCAAAAATAAACAATGAATACTCGTTGCTTGTCCACTATATCGGAAAGAATACTTTCATTCGCCGACATGTGGGACGTCGACCATCCTGGTCCACCTGCCATGCACAACATTATCCTGGTCCACCTGCCATGCACAAAGTTAGTCGGACGAAGGAACCATCATGACTTCATTGAATTCCACTTCTTCATGAAAACTTACTCTACCCGCGGTACTGCTACCACACGCGAAGACTGGACGGCACTGTACCACGTCATATCACTAAAACCCACTAGGCCAAACTAGCCAGCCTAGGATTTGTACTCCTCCATTTCAAAGTCTCTACTCTTATAAAAAACCGAGTTGGTGATGATGGTGTGCCTGCCATCCTGCAATATAGACCGTCCGATCTATATCTGACGGATAGAAAGCAAACTATGACAATTTTGCAAAGAGATACCCGCACCCCTCTCCACATTTGCAGATAAGGACTTCCCTCGTTCATCTTCGCCTCCCACGAGATAAACAACTCATATAAATGCATCCTGATGTTCCATGCAACGCATTGGCCTCTTGCTAGTTAGTAGTACGAAGTTGACTCATCTATTTTGGAACAAAGGGACGTCTCTATACTGCTATGATTTTGTGTTGTACGTCTCTGTACTTTTGCTATGATTTTCCTACCCTATTGAACCAAATGAGGCCTGAATGTATCCGTGTCGACTATCGTCTGATCGATTGCTAAGCCTACAATTTTAGGACCTTGGGCCATTGGCCGATCGACGACGGATCAGTATAAGCTTACCACGAGCTCATCAGCCCCAACATTTCTCTTCGGTGAGTGTTTTGCAAGTACTATAGCTCGCACAGTAGCTAGCCTACTAACACCAAGAATCATCAAATAAGCCCTGCTGATATGATAAACAGTTCAAACTTACATCTAACCATGCCATATATTACATCAAAAGATGGTGAGGATACATCTGTTTCCATAACTCGGAGAGGGTTCGCATGATTCACTATCAAACAAAAGTAGTAAGTACCGCCCACACAAGACAGTGCACTAGCCCTAAGATGGTTTGATAACATGCATCGTTCTGGTAATTAAACACAGGGCAATGCAAACTACCCTGAAGGATTAGCGCGACCAACTATTTCTTGTCATCGATCTCTCGGGCAATTACCACAGCACGAACATCGGCATGGGAATCGATCTCTGGGGCGATGTCCACAGGACTGACCCCGACATCGGAATCGATCTCTGGGGCGATGTCCACAGGATGGACTGCGGCATCGGAATCGATCTCCGGGGCGATGCCAACAGGACGGGCCGCGACATCGAAAATGATCTCTAGGGCGTTGTCCACAGGACGGGCCGCGACATCGGAATCATCAAGGACGTCCACCGGCACCTGCACAACCCTAACATATTAGCAAGCACTTGCAAATAATCAAAAACCACAACTTTCGGTAATAAGCCATTATTTGTTAACTTGTGCAGCTCACCGAGGGATCCCATCCCTCCGGGGGCCATCTCCTCATCCTCGATGGGGGCCATCACCTTGCCAGGGGAATACTGCTTCTCAACGGCGACTATCTCCTCAAACTCGGCCTTGAGCCTCACATAGGTGGGCATCAGAGTTTCTGGGGTAGGCACAGTGGGGCCCTTGTTGTTCTTCCAACTTTCTTTGAGGAGTTCGTCCGCCAACGTCGTCAACTCTTTGGCCAGTGCTTGTTTCTTGGAGTTCTTCGTCTCCATGGGTTGGCCCGCAAACATGGTCAACTCGTTGGTCAGTGCTCGCTTCCTGGAGATCGCTGTCTCCAGTGGGTTGTCTGCCGGCAACTCTTTGCCTAGTGCTCCAGGATCCATCAATGAACTGACAAACAAAAAGCAATCGAAAGGAAACCACAATCACAATGAAAACGGGAAAAGAATAGGCTGTGAGAATCGGTCAGTGCTTCGCAAAAAGAAGATTCTTGGAATGAAAATATAGCAACATCACTTATTCGCCCACCTTTCCTTCGTCGGTACAGAAGAAAAATGGCAGAAGTGAGTAGCCTGGAGTTAGGTTTTCTTCAAGAAAGGGGAGAAAGGGCTTCAACGAGTGTTCCAGTGAAATCATGGTTGCTTCGTCCAGTCCAACTTCGAGGCCACTTTACCACTGCTGGTAAAGGTGTGAGTTTTGTGATATGATGGGTCATGACGGCCACACCGGGGTGACCGGTGAGTTTCGATTATAGCACCTCGCTGTGATTTGGTGGATGGCACGCGGGCCCGGATGTTTTGATGTCCCGCATGTAGATAGAGCAGCTAGTCATATAGGAGTGGTCAATATTGTGCACCGCGACCAAGGCGGAGAGGAAAACGAGAGAACTACGTAATTAATGCATGAGTTTAATTAGGGTAGTTTTGTAAAGTACGAGATACATTCCTCCAATCGCAAAATGCCTTGGTTGATGAGATTTGAGATTTGAGCCCTATAAACCGGAAGGGAGATTTGAGATTTGAGATACTGCACGCGGTGTAGTCTAGTCACTTGTTGGAATCTCTAGAAAGACTTATACCGCATGATTCTTTGCTTCTTCTTACTACTACGTACTACTTCGCCGACATGTGGGACAGCCAGTAGCATCCGGGTCGACGTAATACGTGTCATGCACCAGATTAGAGTGCGGAACGGAAGGGGGGCATCACCCCGGTCATACCGCCTGACCCTGTTTGGATACTTTAACTCGATTAAAGGTTAGAGTTAGATTCTAATCCTGAACTAATCCTGAGGTAACTCTAGCGAAAGAGGTGTTTGGATGACAGGGTTAGATGGAGCGCGGATACGGTGAGGTGCCTTCATGGGCGGTGCGAGAGGGAGGGAGGGAGGGAGAGGACGAGAAGCTTCGAGGAAGTGGGGAGGGATCTGCTAAGGGGAGAGCGAGAGAAAAATGTGTTTTTTAGTGTCCCGAGAAGAACTAACCCAAATAAGCACCTCTTGGGTGGGTTAGATTTTTTTGGGTTAGTTGAGTTCAAACTAACTCAAACACATGGATCCAAACAGTAACCCAAACTAACCCTCCTGTTTGGATATTTTTGGGTTAGTTGAGTTCAAACTAACCCAAACTAACTCTAACACATGGATCCAAACAGTAACGCGCCATCAAATCGCACAGCCCGACCTTTCCAGCAGTAAGTAAGTTGAATCCACTACTCCCTCACCCTCCTCGCCTCTCTGTCAAACTACCTACGCGAAAACTGCCGCGCGTACTACCCGGGAAAAGCCCCGCCCTCAACTTTTAACTACGCAAAAATAGTTCGAGCTTGTTCGTTCTATATAAATACTAGTACTGTATGTTTATTCACCCGTGGGGTTGTTCAATGAATGGAGGTCCAGGGAGCACAAGTGAACAATACTACTACTACTATTAGTAAGTAGGAGTCGTACAGGTAGTCACCTTAAATAGAGAGTTTCTTTTCTTTAATGCCACGTACACAAATTGAAACGCTTGTTGTGGAGAGAAAAAGATAATCACTCCACTATATATGTACGCAGGGGCCTGAGCACTTGCTTTACTAGGGTTGCTCTCTTCATTCTCTCATCCTCTCCAGATATAAACAAGACAGCGGTAGCGACATTTTCTCTCTGCTCACCGCTGGTCACAGATCTGGCCGGATCCCTTCGGCTGGTGTGTGTAGAGGACTAGGTGCATCGTTCACGCGGTCATCGCCGGTGAGGGAGGAAACCCACAGCTGCCGGAGGGGCCCGATCCTCTGCCCGTGTCGTTCTCTCCGACATAGCGCCGGCTCGGGAGGTCCTCTGACCCTTCTTCCTCCCTGCCGTATTGTCCGCAGATCCGACCTACCGCCGCCAACATCCCGACGAACCTCGGGTATAAGTTCTTTGAAAGCGGTCTTGCTCTACTGCCCCAGCTCCCCACGTGTCTGCATGTGCATCTTTTTCTACTCCCATCAGCTCTTCCAAAGCCACCTAAATTTTTAGTATTATTAGAGGTAAACCTACTGCATGCATTCGAATCTAGGGCTTTGTTCAAACAACGAAGAAAGGGGGGAAAGTTGTAGCATGAATCTAGGACTTGATTCAAAGAGGAAATAATATGGTGAAAGTAGTAGAGACCGGATACCCAACCGGTCTCTTGGTTGAAAAGGGAAATAATGGGAAAACACAGTACAAACTGGATAAGGAACAGATCTATTATTGGTTGAAAAAGGATAGAAAGTGGCGGCTAGTGGACAAGTCAACAGAGTATGTCCAGGATTAGATTTGTTGCCCTCACATAGTAAAAGGTCACCAGGACTAGAATTGGTGCCCTCACATAGTAAAAGGTCTCAGGATTAGATTTGCTGCCCTCACATAGTAAAAGGTCTCCAGGATTAGATTTGCTGCCCTCACATAGTAAAAGGTCTCCAGGATTAGATTTGCTACCCTCACATAGTACAAGGTCTCCAGGATTAGGTTTGCTGCCCTCACATAGTACAAGGTCTCCAGGATTAGGTTTGCTGCCCTCACATAGTACAAGGTCTCCAGGATTAGATTTGCTGCCCTCACATAGCATGAACAAACTCGGCATCACCACTTTATGCCTCCTTGTAGGTACATTGTGCTGATGCGTTCACTGTCGCATGTCCTTATACCAACCTTTTGTTGTTGTTAATGTAAGGGCGCATGTAGAATGAAGCGATCACACTGTTACCTTAGGGACATGTCTAACCAGTGTTATTGTTAATCTAATGCCTCCAGTGATAAGATGCAATTAAACTGTGTTACAAATAGCACTCCTGCTGTTTTCCCCAGTATGATAAGTAAGTTGCTCCTTTACGCTCCTGAGTGTCCTGGTGTCCCCATGGTCCCATGCCCTTAAACCAACTCTTTAGCCGCTGTTGATTTACTCTATCTGGTAAACAAGCAATGCCACCATTAAAGTAATCCCATATTTGAGGAATCTCATTGTTGATTGTAGTGCTTTTGGTAACATGAAGCATTGCTGACGTTTTAAAATTTCTACTGTCCTTGCATGATTGCCATGAACATAATTAAGATGCTTCTTTTCATTTCGTATATGTTTCGTATATTCTTATTGACCAACAACTGTTTACTTTCTATCTTTTTGTGCAGATAGGGATATCCATTTCACCTTGTTGCTATTGTGACCTTTTGGTGAACTGCACAAAACACTTTTTTTGGAATGAGTGTCTTGTGCAGTTCAACTAAAATGTCACGTGGGCAATATCTCTCAATTTTGGTGGAACTGCACAAAATGGTGATTGGAGTTTCCAAAATCTCCGTCAAGTTCTGCTGGTAATCTCGTGCAACATTTTATTAGCCTTTGCAAGATGAGCCGTCACTATCACCACAATGGCACTTTATTTTAGTGGAACTGCACAAAAGGATCAGAAAATTATAGTTGGACCTTACATGAGCTGCACAGCCAACCTTAATGTTCCTCAATTTTACTGCAACTACTAAAGAAGAACCTGCCAGCTCACGAGAGCAAGAACCCATTAACCTGTTTGCTTTTTTTAGTGGCTATTTGCTTATGTATGTAACTAGTTCACTTGTCCGTTAAAAAAAACTAGTTCACTCGGCTGCCGTGCTTTGATCTCCTTCCTCCCAACATATTCCCCTCCTCAGGTGGACCCAGCAAGTCTCATACACAGACATATGGGACCAACCACCTATCCATTTGTATTTCTTTATTTTGTTCAATCTTTTGTCCTCTTCCTATACAACGGCTGGCCATCATAGCCTATAGCGTTGGCCAGGCCATCCCTCTACTACCACACACTGTCCGGCGGCGGCAGCTCCACCGGCCCACCCTGCACCCGAACAAGTCAACCCTCGTACTCCCCTCCGCCTGTGTCTTCCCCCGCTCCGGTTCGTTCGGTCCGAGGTCTCGACGTCGTCCTCCACCTTGGCGCTCTAGCCGCGGCGCCGCCGTCTGTCGTTCCCAACATGGTCAGCAAAACAAGAGGAATCGGAAGACAACTGTTCCTCGAGAGGCTGACAGTCCCGGGCCCACTAGGTCCATGGCCTAGGTTTTGTTGTTTAACATGGGCAGCCCACGACATGTTTCAACATTTTTTGGATCCAACAGGTATCAAGCGGCCTCTGGGCCTCCCAACCTAGCTTGTCTATAACATCAGCAGCCCAAGTTATGTTTGTTTTTTCAGACGACGCACAGCTCAGTTCTATTTTTCGTTTTCATTAATCCTATATCTGAATTTTCTCCCACTTCCTTTTTTGATGTAAACTGAGTTTTCTCCCAGTACTTTTCCCTAGAACCAACTCAACTGTCCCACGTCTAGCCTAAAAAATAATAATACCCCATGTACTATTAACTCATCAAATTTAAATGATATTTTATTTTGTAAGTTGAAAGTTCTTACAAAATAATAAAAATAATTGTTTATATATAACTTGGCAAGTTAACTCCTAGTGCTTGCGTACATAAGCTTGCAAAGATTTTACTGACCAATGCAATAATAGACGTGCAATCATGTGTTTATGTTTTTATAACATTTCTCCGTCTAGCCCAACATGATATTTTCACCCAGCCCAGCAAGTTCGCAGATTTCGAGAAAAATGCAAATGGGCTTTAAATTCTACCATATATATAAACGGGCTGCATAGATGCTACATCATTGTTTCACCCAGCCCACCAAATGGACTAAAAAAACAAATGGACTGACTGACATGTGGGCCAGTAGGTCGAAGCCTAACAAGGCGTTGGATTTACATCCAACGACCGGCATTCTTCTTCAATCTCTCATCTTCTTCCTCCAGCGCTGCTGGGACCGCCTGCTCCAGGCTTTGGCGTCCAGCGGCGTTGTTTTGCGCTCCTTAGCGAAACGCTACCCCGCTAACGGCTAGGCCATCCCTCCACTCCGCACCTCCTGTTATTCTCTGCCGAGTGTAGGCCCACCCCGCACCCGAACCAGTCAAGTTTCCCACTCCTCTCCATTTGCGACTCCACTGCCGCGTCTTCCCCATCTCCGGGTCGTTCCAGTCTGGGGCCTTGCCGTCGTCCACCGCCTCGGTGCGCTCGGCGTAGCGTGGTCAACATACAAGAGTCATCGAAAGAGGACTGTACGTGGAGAGCTTGACGATTGGGACCCATGAGGTCCATGGTCACGCGCAAGGAAAGTTCCTCCTTATTACGCACTGTACGTGGACTGTACGTGGACTGTACGTGGGAAGGGCTTCTGTATTTCACGAAAAAAACGTTCCCCCCGCGGACAGGTCGGACCCACCAGCTATATCTTCGCATGCAAGAAAGTGCATCCTTATTACGCACAAAAAATGAATAACCCCTGCTAGCTGGGACCCACCATAGTGGGTGGCTGACTTGTGGGCCTACTAATTTGATGGGGACGGAGGGCTTTGTCAACTTAGTCAATATGAACGGTTCTAGCTCCAGTGACCGTACGATGTCCATCCAACGGCCATAGTGCTTCTTCAACCTCTGGTCATCTTGCTTCAGCCGCCCAAAGCAGTGCCAGTCGTGCCGCGTGCTCCTACCTCCCGTGGCCGGCTGTGATGCCGCGGAGGCCTCACCGTCCCCTACTACTCCCACCGCTGGCCAGGGCATCCCTCTACTCACCCACACCCCCTGTTATTCTGCGGCGACGGCAGCCTCACGCCGCAGCCGAACAAGTGAACCCTCGTACTCCTCTCCGCGTGGGCATCCACTGCCGCGTCTTCCCCGGCTCCGTGTCGTCCCCTTCCTAGGCCTCGCCGTCATCCACCGCCTTGGTGATCTCGGCGCGGCGTGTTCAATGTGGTCAACGACCGACTTCCATCGGAAGAGTACTGTACGTGGAGAGGCTGACAACTGGGTCCACGACCGCAGCCCAGTTTTTTTGTGATTTGCCAAGTAAGTCGCTTTGTCAGGCCTGTTGGGCTGCAAATCATTCAAGACGAGGAGAGATTCATTCGGCTGGCCGAGAAAATGGCCTATCAGTAATGAGAAATGGGTTGTACATTTTTAAAACATATCAAACCGCCAATTAGTTTCAAATTTCTTTTTTTTCATTTCGAGATTTTAATTTGCATGGATTTTTATGCGTGGATAATTTGTTGGATTTTATATTGATATACATTTATTTTTAAAATCAGTTTGAATGTGACTCGAAATTCGGGATTAAAAACAGTTCGGACCGCACCGAAATATGCAAAATTTTGTATAATTTTTTAACCATGGCCACAATATGGGCTGTAATGCTAACAAAAAGAATATGGGCTCCAAAAAAACCTTAAGAATTAGCAAATGGGCTGTAAATTATTAGAAATAATGGCAGATGGGCTATATGTTGTTTTCCACAGATTTGAGGCTTTCCTAAAAAAAAGGTTGACGCACAAGCAGTGACTGTTGGATTTCCATCCAACGGCCGTCGTGCTTCTTCAATCTGTGCTCATCCAGCTCCAGCCGCTCAAACAAGCGTCGGCGGGACTGCATGCTCCCTCCTCCCCGCGGCCGGCTGTGCTGCCACGCAGGCCTCAGCGCCCCACCGTACTCCCATCGCTGGCCTAGCCATCCCTCTACTCACCCACACCTGCTGTTATTCTCCAGCGACGGCAGACGAACCAGTAAACCCTCGTACAGTCATACTCCCCTCCGCATGGGAAACAACTATCGAGTCTTCCCTGCCTCTGTGTCGTTCCCTTCCTAGGCCTCGCCGTCGTCCACCGCCCTGGCGCTCTCGGCGCGGCCTGGTCAACATGGTCAACGACCGACATGCATCTGAAGTGGACTGTACGTGGAGAGGCTGACAGCTGGGTCCACGGCCGCACGCAAGGAAATGCCTCCTTATTACGCGCAAAATAATGATTCCTCCACCTGACATCTGGGACCCACCGAAAGGGCCTCTGTATTTCGCGAAAAAAACGTTACCGCCACTGACAGCTTGGACCCACCAGCTATATCTTCGCACGCAAGGAAGTGCCTCCTTATTACGCACAAAAAAATGAATACTCCCCCTACTAGCTGGGACCTAGTATAGTGGCAGGCTGACTTGTGGGCCCACTGAGTTGACGGGGACAGAGGGCTTTGTCAACTTAGTCAATATGCACGCTTCTAGCTCCAGTGACCATACGATGTCCATCCAACGGCCATAGTGCTTCTTCATCCTCTGGTCTTCTTGCTCCAGCCGCCCAAACCAGCGCCGGTCGTGCCTCGTGCTCCTGCCTCCCGTGGCCGGCTGCGATGCGGCGGAGGCCTCACCGCCCCCTACTACTGTCACCGCTGGCCAGGCCATCCCTCTACTCACCCACACCCCCTGTTATTCTGCGGCGACGGCAGCCTCACACCGCAGCGAACCAGTGAACCCTCATACTCCTCTACGCGTGGGCATCCACTGCCGCGTCTTCCCCGGCTCCACGTCGTCCCCTTCCTAGGCCTCCCCGTCGTCCACCGCCCTGGTGCTCTCGGCGCGGCGTGGTCAACATGGTCAAGGAACGGCTTCCATCGGACGTGGACTGTACGTGGAGATGCTGACAGCTGGCCGCAGCAAGGAAGTGCCTCCTTATTACGCGCAAAATAATTATTCCTCCACCTGACAGCAGGGACCCACCGGACGGGCTACCGTATTTCTAAAAAAAACGTTTCCCCCTGACTGCTGGGACCCACCAGCTACATCTTCGCACGCAAGGAAGTGCGTCCAGGCAAAAAAACGATTCGCCCCCCTGACTGCTGGGACCCACCAGCTACATCTTCGCACGCAAGGAAGTGCCTGACAGTCGGGACCCACCTGGTCGAAGCGTACATAGCATTGTCATTCTGGTTGCGAACATGTACGTACATACTGGTCGATGTAGAGGTGCGCACGTGTCGTAGTAGAGGCGCACATGTAGCATGTACACGTACGTACAGCGGCCAGTGTGCAAGAAAGAAAATATGACCACGTACGTACATACGGGCAGGGTCTCGAACGCCTACTCGCGCATACGTACAGCCAGGGCTCGTGTACATGGCTGGGTCGGAACGGAGAAACTCGTCGTCGTGTTCATGGGGAGCCAACCGGCTGGGTCGGAACGGAATGCGTCGTTATGTTCATCAGGAGGGCTTGGAAGGAACAGCCGATGGAAACGAGGCCTGGCGTACCGCAGAATGGAGGAAACAGCCTTGTGTTCGACCGGCCACGGTCGAAACGGGATCCTGTTCATCGGGAGGGGTCTGGTGTACCACAAAATGGAGGAAACGGACCTCCTACGGTCGAAACGGGGGTCATGTTGATCGGGAGGGGTGTGGCGTACCACAAAACAGAGGAAACAGACTTGTGTTGGAGCGTTATGGTCGAAACGGGGGTCCTGTTCATCGGGAGGGGTGTGGCGTACCGCAAAATGGGACTCCACGGGATACTGTTCATCTCCACCGTCGACCCCCTCTAGCCTCCACGGGCTACTGTTCATCAACCGTCGACCTCCTCCAGCCTCCACCTGCGACTGTTCATCCACGGGCTCCTATTCATCCAGCCTCCACCGTGCGCTACTCCACCGGCTACTGTTCAACCAGCCCTCTCCACGGGCTCCTGTTCAACCACCCCTCCGCGGGCTACTGTTCATCCAGCCCTCCACCGTCTATTGTACATCCTGCCCTCCACGGGGTGGTCCTGTTCATCCTGCCCTCCACGGGGTCCTGTTCATTCAGCCCCAACCGGCTCGATCGATCGGGGTCCTGTTCATGCAGAGGCAACACCACGGGGTCCTGTTCATCCACCCCCACCGGGAACTGTTCATCCAACCCCCCCCAGCAACGCTCACTGTTCATCCAGAGGCAGCATCGATCGGCTTCAGTTAGCAGCAGTAGTGAAGGAATCGCTCGATCGGATTCAGTTAACAGTCATCGATCGATCGCTCGGGTTCAGTAACGCGTAGCCTGCAGTGCAATCGCTCGGGTTCAGTTAGAGCCCAACGCCTCGCTCGGGTTCAGTTAGAGCCCAACGCCTCGCACCCACGCATGTGCGTGTACGAGAGAAACGCGCATCGCACGGCCCCGACCACCCACCGTAACCGGGAACCCCCCGATACTTTCCTCGCCCTCGCTTCTACCATGGTTTTTCTGTCATGGACGGCCCAAAGAATGTCATGCAGCTGTGTCTCCGGCCCGCCCAGGATGAAAAGCCCATTTTCTGTCATGATTTTTTGTCATAGAAGTAGGATCCCACCACATCTATGATGATACCGGGTTTTGTCGCAATTATCGTCATAGAAGTGTCATAAGTATGACGGAAAAAAATTCGTTCGGCCCAAAATGTCACAGATGTGTCTTTTTTTTGTAGTGGTATCAGGATTTGCATGGTGTAAGGACCTCCGATATGTAATATACTGGCTTTTGGATGGGGAATTTATGTCCCTCTTCCCCTCGCTCGACGACGAGTACAATGCTCACTACCTGGTGATACGTCTCCGTCGTATCTATAATTTTTTATTGTTTCATGCCAATATTATACCACTTTCACATACTTTTGGCAACTTTTTATATGATTTATTGGACTAACCTATTGATCCAGTGCCCAGTGCCAGTTCCTGTTTTATGCATGTTTTTTGTATCGCAAAGAATCCATATCAAACGAAGTCCAAATGCAATAAAATTTCACGGAGAATTATTTTGGAATATTTGTGATTTTTGGGAGTTGGAATCACCGCAAACGGAGGCCCACACAGCCCACAAGACACCAGGGTGCGCCAGAGGCCCCTGGCGCCCCTGGCGCATTGTGGTGGGTTGTGCCCTCCTCGAACGACAGTTGGAGCTCTACTTCGGGCGCAAGGAAGCTTATATCCTGAAAAAATCGTGTTAAAATCTCGGCGCAATCGGAGTTACGGATCTCCGAGAATATTAGGAATGGTTTTCGGCCAGATCTGAAGAACGTGAAACAGAAGAGAACAGAGAGGGAGATCCAATCTGGGAGGGGCTTCCGCCCCTCCGCGGCCATGGAGACCAAGGACCAGAGGGTGTCGGGGGAAACGACACCTATGGGATCACAGGGAATCCCTACTATGGTTGGCGGGGCGCGGGGCTGCGCAAAGAGTAGGTCTAGAAGATCAGCACGAGGGGATTTTTTACCCAGGTTCGGGCTGCAAACGATGCGTAATACCCTAGTCCTGCTTTTGTGTGTATTTGGTGTTCTTGAACTAGCCGCGGTGCGTGCCTAGTCCAAAAAGTATGAATCCTCCCCTCAGTACGCCTTGGGCCTCCTTTTATAAGTCAAAGGGGTCGCCACAGTGGCACACAGGAGGTGGAAAGCATCTACAGTGTACAAGTCTATCCCTGACATCGTGGGACAAACACATTTAATGCGCCACCTACGTGTGCTCTTGCTTTATCGAGGATGGCAACGAAGCTCGTCCCGTCCGTCGCTGCCTTGCCTTGCTTCGACGCGCGTCCAAGCTGACAAGGCATGCAGCGCCATGCTGGCTGGCTGGCTGCTGTGCTGGTGCGGTGGCAGGGTCTTCACGAAGATCTGCATGCCACCATGCAGGTGCTTGACTGGTTGGCCTAGAGGTTGCTTGCTGCCATGTAGGTGCGTGCCTAATTTAGCAGGCTGGTTGCCGCATCGGAACGACCATGGGACAGCAAAACCTTGGTAGGTGCGGGCCTGGTTGCGGCCCCGCGGATGTCCCCGGCAAGGGTCTTGCTGGGGTCTTGTGGGCGTCCCCGACAAGGATCTTGTTGGGGGTCTCGTGGTCGTCCCGGCAAGGATCTTGCCGGGGCCCTTCGTCTGTCCCCGGCAAGGATATCGCCAGGGTCTTCATCTTCTGGTTCCCTTCCAAATTCGCAGGCCTTTCGTCTTTCACAAAGATCTGCATGCCACCATGCAGGCGCCCCCGAGCCTTGGTCCTGATGTTGTCGATGGTGTCAGAACTCTCAGGCTCAAGGGTGGCGGCCTTGCTGGTGTTGGGCAAGTCACCCCGGCAAGGCTCTTGACGGGGCTGTGTAGGCCGCCCCGGCAAGGGTCTTGCCTGGGGTATCCACCTTGCCCATTTGCTCTTCATACTTCTGGCTTTAGTGCTGCCTCGGCAGCCTTGTACCTTCCCTTCCTCTGCCCTGCCAAGCCCGGCCGTAGGCATGGCTACAACTGCCCGTGCACAAGTAAAGGGGTACAAAAAGGCCCCTACTTTTGTACACCGACAGAGGGGAAACCCTCCTCCCATCTAGGGGGAGGCCAAGGAAGAAGAAGAAGGAGGGGGGCTCTCTCCCGGTGGCACCGGAGTGCCGCCGGGGCAACGATCGTGACGGCGATCTACATCAACAATCTTGCTACCATCAACACCTACTCTCTCCCCCTCTATGCAGCGGTGTAACACTCCTTCTCCCCACTGTAATCTCTACTTCAACATGGTGCTCAACTTCATATATTATTTCCCAATGATCTATGGTTATCCTATGATGTTGGAGTAGATCCGTTTTGTCCTGTGGGTTAATCGTGATCTTGGTTGGTATGATTGTATATTTTATTTATGGTGTTGTCCTATAGTGCCCTCCATCTCACGCAAACGTGGGGGATAACTGCTGTAGGGTGTTGCAATATGTTCACGGTTCACTTATGGTGGGTTGCGAGAGTGACAGAAGCTTAAACCCGAGTAGGTGGGCTATGGCATATGGGAGTAAAGAGAACTTGATACTTAATGCTATGGTTTGGTTTCACGACCTTAATGATCTTTAGTAGTTGCGGATGCTTGCTAGGGGTCCAATCATAAGTGCATATGATCCAAGTATAGAAAGTATGTTAGCTCATGCCTCTCCCTCATATAAAATTACAAGAATGATTACCGGTACTTGTTATCGATTGCCTAGGGACAAATAACTTTCTTGTTCACAAAAGCTTTATACTAAAACTAACTTAGTTGTGTCTTTACCTAAACAGACCCTAGATTTTATTTACGTGCTCTTTATTATCCTGCAAACCTATCCTACCACACCTACAAAGTACTTCTAGTTTCATACTTGTTCTAGGTAAAGCGAACGGTAAGCGTGCATAGAGTTGTATCGGTGGTCGATAGAACTTGAGGGAATATTTGTTCTACCTTTAGATCCTCGTTGGGTTTGACACTCTTACTTATCGAAAGAGGCTACAATTGATCCCCTATACTTGTGGGTTATCAAGACCTTTTCCTGGCGCCGTTGCCGGGGAGCAATAGCGTGGGGTGAATATTCTCGTGTGTGCTTGTTTGCTTTATCACTAAGTAGTTTTTATTTCTTGTTCTAAGTTGTTCTCTATCTTTAGTAATTGATATGGAACACAAAACACCAAAAAAATTAGTGGTACTTGCTACTCATGGAGACAGGGAAACTCCTAAAACCCTCGATGCTCGTTATGCAAAAGATATTATGCACTACTTTGATAATCCTGAGAAAACCCCATTCAACTATATAATGGGAGTAACGTTGGATCAATGTGAATACTTTAGGAATTATCGCTTGACTCATAAAGGGAAATTGTTATGGGGTCAAATTCATATGTTGCATTGGTATGCTCGGGAGCTATGCTTGTGATATGATTATACTTGTTGCTCTAGGATGAATGCTCCACATCTTTCCTTTTCATGTGAATTTAATGATAATGAAACCTTAGCTTCTTATGCTAATGGTATATATGATAACTATGATGTGGAACGGATAGAAGAATTTGTTGCTTTTAAGGGTGCATATGAAATTGAATCTTTGTTTGAAAAATATGAAGCTTTTGATGATGATGTTTATAGACCTGAAAATTTTGCCATCCTTCAATATTGCTATGATAATTATAAATTCAATTCCGAATTGAGAAAGTCTCCGCTGTCCAAGAACAGACTAATATTTTGCAGGAGTCTATGGAAGAAGAAATTGATGAAACTGTGAACTCATTGGATGAAAAAGATGATGAGGAGGGCAAATAACAAAAGGAGGAAGATCAGATTAGCTACCCGTGCCCACCTTCTAATGAGAGTAACTCTTCAACTCATACATTATTTAATTTCCCTTCGTGCTTACCGAAGGATGATTGCCATGATAATTGCTATGATCCCGTTGATTCATTTGAAATATCTCTTTTTGATGAACTTGATGCTTGCTATGCTTGTGGCCAAGATGACAATATGAATTATGCTTATGGAGATAAACTTGCTATAGTTCCTTATGTTAAGAATGAAATTTTTGCTATTGCACCCACACATGATAGTCCTATTATCTTTTTTGAATTCTCCAAACTACACTATATGGGAGAAATTTGTTGTTATTAAGGATTATGTTTATGGGTTGCATTTTGGTACTACACATGATGATTTTCATGAATATAATATGTATGTGCTTTCTGCTCCTACTTGCAATTATTATGAGAGAGGAACTATATCTCCACCTCTCTATGTTTCCAACACGGTAAAATTGCAAGAAACTGCTTATGCTACGTATTGGCCTTTACTTGATGTGCATGAATTGTTCTTGTATGACATGCCAATGCATAGGAAGAGAGTTAGACTTAATCATTGCTTGATATATGTTGCTTTGTGCTCACTACTAAATGCTAAATCATTGTTGATTCAAATTGGCTTTGATATACCTTGGGATTCGGGTGGATCCACTAATTGAGCACTTTATGCCTAGCTTAATGGCTTTAAAGAAAGCGCTGTCAGGGAGACAACCCGGAAGTTTTAGAGAGTCATTTATTTCTGTTGAGTGCTTTTATAAAGTTTAAAAACAAAAAAAATATAGAGGGGAACTTAAAAACTTTTTCACAAAAGAGAAGCGATTGGAAGTTATACATTGGAGAAGTGAGGGTCGACCTTGAACACTTGTGTTTATGCTCATGGAAACAATGTAGAATTTTTCATGAAGATTCTCACAAAAATAATTATCCCCTTGTACAATTCCATTGTATTATAAAAATAATGTGCCAAGGTTTGCCTTTAGGATGTTTAGATTACTTGTTGGTTTGTGCGGTGCAAAACAGAAACTTTGGATGTAGTGCGCGATTTTACCTTTTTTACTAGAACATCAAACGGTTCTGAAACTTTTTGTACTGTCTTTATATACAATTTTTTTTATTTTTTAATAATTTTGTCAGAATTTATGGAGTACCAGAAGTATCGTGAATGTTCAGATTACTACAGAGTGTCCTGTTTAAGACAGATTCTGTTTTTGATGCATTGTTTGCTTGTTTGGATGAAACTATCGATTTCTATTAGTGGATTAAGCCATGGAAAAGTTATATTACAGTAGCTACAATGAAAAAACAAAATATGAATTGGTTTGCAACAGTACTTAGAGTAGTTATTTGCTTTATTATACTAACGGATCTTACCGAACTTTCTGTTGAGTTTTGTGTGGATGAAGTGATCAAAGATCGAGGAGGTCTCGATATGAGGAGAAGGAGGAGAGGCAAGAGCTCAATCTTGGGGATTCCCAAGGCACCCCAAGTAAATATTCAAGGAGACTCAAGCGTCTAAGCTTGGGGATGCCCCGGAAGGTATCCCATCTTTCTTCAACAAGTATCGGTATGTTTTCGGTCTCGTTTCGTTCATGTGTGTGCAAGTCTTGGAGCGTCTTTTGCATTTAGTTTTCATTTTTATTTTATGCACCATGCTGGTATGAGATAGTCCATGGTTTATTTGTAGAATGCTCATTGCACTTCACTTATATCTTTTGAGTATGGCTTTGTAGAATGCTTCATGTGCTTCACTTATATCATTTGAAGTTTGGATTGTTTGTTTCTCTTCACATGGAAAACTGTTATTTGAAGAATGCTCTTTTGCTTCACTTATATTTGTTAGAGCATGATATTTTTTAGAAAGAATTAAACTCTCATGCTTCACTTATATCTATTTAGGGAGTCAACAGGAATTGGTCAATTGCATGGTTAGTCATAAAATCCTACATAAAACTTATGGATCACTGAATATGATATGTTTGATTCCTTGCAATAGTTTTGCGATATAGAGATGGTAATATGTGGGAGGTACTAGTAAATGGTTGTGTTTAGTAAGAATATTGGTGTTAAGGTTTGTGATTCCCGAAGCATGTACGTATAGTCTCTCGTTATGCTATGAAGTTGGAGCATGATTTATTATTGATTTTCCTCCTTATGAGTGGAGGTCGAGGACGAGTGATGGTCTTTTCCTACCAATCTATACCCCTAGGGGCATGCGTAGTAGTACTTTGCTTCGAGGGCTAATAAACTTTTGCAATAAGTATATGAGTTCATTATGACTAATGGGAGTCAATGGATTATACGCACTCTTACCTTTCCGCAATTTGCTAGCCTCTACGGTACCGTGCGTTGCCCTTTCTCACGTCGAGACATGGCGCAAACTTCGCAGGTGCATCCAAACCCCGTGATATGATACGCTCTATCACGCATCAGCCTTATTATATCTTCCTCAAAACAGCCACCATACCTACCTATTATGGCTTTTCCATGGCCATTCCGAGATATATTGCCATGCAACTTCCACCGCTTCCGTTTGATGACTTGAGGATTCATTGTCATATTGCTTTGCATGATCATATAGTTGACATAGTAGTTGTGGCTCAGCCACCGTTCATCATTTTTCATACATGTTACGCTAGATCATTGCACATCCTGGTACATGCCAGAGGCATTCATATAGTGTCATATTTTTTCATAGGTATCGAGTTGTAATTTTTATTCCTTTTGAGTTATAAGTAAATAGAAGTGTGATGATCATCATTATTCATTTTTAGAGCAGTGCCCCAGCGAGGAAAGAATGATGGAGACTATGATTCCCCCACAAGTAGGTATGAGACTCCGGACAATGATGTAACGCCCCGAGACCAACGCTCCAGTCGCCTTCCATATTTTTTTCGTTATCGTTGTGTGTTTTATTTGTTTGTTGCTTTCATCATGTCTTCATTTGCATTGCATCGGCACTCATTGCCGTCATTGTTTTTAAAACATGCATCCGCTCGTAGTTGCCGCGTTCCTCCTTGCTTTCGTGACCGTTCCGAGACCAACCTTGTTCTTCATTTTCCCTCTTGCTTAAACCGAAGTCCCTCTTTGCACAGTGCATCGCCCCCTCGCCCGTGTCCGAAAACTTCCCCGAACCCGAACCGGACTATCGTTACCGTTGGGTCCGGATCATCCCCTAACATCTACAAAACATCACCGTTTTCTTTGTTGGACTCTCCTAGCTTATTTTCTTGACCGTCGGATTTAAATCGGAGGGCCCAAGTAGCCTCTAATCTAATCCCCATGAGATATATATTGACCAACCCTAAAATTGAGGAGAGCTGTCCCATCCATCCATTCCTCCCCGCCGCCATTTCCTCCACCCGGTCTCCCTCTCCCTTGGGATCTTCCCAGATCCATCTCGTAACCCGCCACCAGCAACCGAAGCCTCCACCGCCACCTCCTCTGCTCCCGAGGCCCGAGCGTCCTCTCGTCCAGGAGCACGAGCCCCTCGTCACCGCGCCGCCCCGGCGAACCTGCCAGCCGATGACCTCGACCTCAGGCCGTCCCACTCTCCTTCCTCCCCTCTCTCTTGTATTCCTCGCTCTCTCTAATCTCTGCAGCCCTCTCTCTGCTGTGGGTTAACAGGAGCGATGCAAGGAGCTCATCCATGGCGCCCGAAGCATGGAGCTCCGCTCCGTTCGCTGGATCTGTCCACCGCTGCCCTGAACTGAACCACCACGTCTAGATCCGGCGCTGCCCCACCCTTCTTCGACCTTCCTCTGCGTGCCCGCAAGATACATCGCCGCCTGCATCCGCGCCAAGTGCTCAACTGTTCGACGCCACCAGGGAGTCATCGCCCCCGCCAAGTCCCTGCGCCCCGGCCTCGTTCCTGCCTCCAGGTCGCCGCTCTGCCGCCGGAGACCAAGCTGCCGAAGCCCCAAGCCCCTGCGCCTCTCCGCCGCCCCGCCAAGTCCCTCTGCTGCGTCGCCCGCCCGCTCGCTTCGTCTGCTTCAAACGAGACGACCAGCGCCGCCCCCTCGTTGACTTGTCCAGCGCCAGCATGGACGAGTGCCCCACGCGAGCCCTCCTCTGCGTCGCCAAGTCCCCAGCGACCAGCCGGCCTGCTTCCTTCCTGGGCTTGGCCCAATGTGAGCAGCTTCCCCAGTCTTTCAGTTTTAGCCCGATGTGTTTTTTTCCAGATCTGTGAATTTAGCTTTTATCCCCGGATTTACAGTTTTACAGAAAAACCCCTCATGTTCATGCATTTAATAACTCCACAACTGTGCATCAGATTAAAATGAATTATATATGTAAAATGCTTAGAATTTTATCTAGTTTCATAATATGCCACTCTCATCCATGTTTAAAATGTTTAAATTGCTGTTTGATTAAATTTGCTCAAATGCCATGCTAAAATGATTTATTTCATAACTAAATAACCGTAGCTCGGATTTAAATAAACTTTATATGTAAATGGGGTAGAAAAATGCATAGATTAACATGGTGCACTTTATTTTGCTGTTTAACAACTTTAAAATACGGTTTAGGGCAGAACAGTACCAAATTTTAAATATGGACATGAGGATTTTCCATAATAGTTGTTTGTTGTTCCGGCCTCATCTAAACTTGCCTAAATAGATAGTTTATTTATGCTTCACCCCTTGCCATGTTTAACAACATTTAATATTGTTGGGTACATAACCGAGAGAGAACTAAATAATCATACGTGGTGTTTCGTCAATATGCAACTCGTTGCATATTGAGCTCCACTTAATTTGTAGTGTTGTTTGTTGCACTTTGCCGCATGCCTCATTAAACCGGACATGCATCATATTTTTTTTTGCATCATGCCATGTGTATGTGGTGGTTGTTTACTATGTTGTTTGTTTCTTTCCGGGTTGCTTCTCTCGTTACCTTCGGTTTCGTTCCGGCGTTGTGAGGATTAGTTCGACTACGTCCGTTTGTCTTCTTCATGGACTCGTTCTTCTTCCTTGCGGGATTTCAGGCAAGATGACCATACCCTCGAAATCACTTCTATCTTTGCTTGCTAGTTGTTCGCTCTATTGCTTTGCTGCGCTACCTACCACTTGCTATATCATGCCTCCCATATTGCCATGTCAAGCCTCTAACCCACCTTTCCTAGCAAACCGTTGTTTGGCTATGTTACCGCTTTTGTTCAGCCCCTCTTATAGCGTTGCTAGTTGCAGGTGAAGATGAAGTTTGTTCCATGTTGGAACATGGATATGTTGGGTTATCACAATATCTCTTATTTAATTAATGCATCTATATACTTGGTAAAGGTTGGAAGGCTCGGCCTTATGCCTAGTGTTTTGTTCCACTCTTGCCGCCCTAGTTTCCGTCATACCGGTGTTATGTTCCTTGATTTTTGCGTTCCTTACGCGGTTGGGTGATTTATGGGACCCCCTTGACAGTTCGCTTTTAATAAAAATCCTCCAGCAAGGCCCAACCTTGGTTTTACCATTTGCTACCACCTAAGCCTTTTTCCCTTGGGTTCTGCAGACTCAAGGGTCATCTTTATTTTAACCCCGGGCCAGTTCTCCTTCGAGTGCTGGTCGGAGCGATGTCCGGCGCCCCCTGAGCAACCAGGGTCTATGCCAACCCGACGTCTTGTCCATCCGGTGTGCCCTGAGAACGAGATATGTGGAGCTCCTATCGGGATTTGTCGGCACATCGGGCGGCTTTGCTGGTCTTGTTTTACCATTGTCGAAATGTCTTGTAACCGGGATTCCGAGACTGATCGGGTCTTCCCGGGAGAAGGAATATCCTTTGTTGACCGTGAGAGCTTATAATGGGCTAAGTTGGGACACCCCTGCAGGGTATAAACTTTCGAGAGCCGTGCCCGCGGTTATGTGGCAGATGGGAATTTGTTAATATTCGGTTGTAGAGAACTTGACACTTGACTTAATTAAAATACATCAACCGCATGTGTAGCCATGATGGTCTCTTCTCGGCGGAGTCCGGGAGGTGAACACGATTCTTGTGTTATGTTTGTCGTAAGTAAGAGTTCAGGATCACTTCTTGATCATTGCTAGTTGTCGACCGTTCCGTTGTTTCTCTTCTCGCTCTTATTTGCGTATGTTAGCCACCATATATGCTTAGTGCTTGCTGCAGCTCCACCTCACTACCCTTTCCTTCCTTTAAGCTTAAATAGTCTTGATCTCGCGGGTGTGAGATTGTTGAGTCCTCGTGACTCACAGATACTTCCAAAACAGTTGCAGGTGCCGATGATACCAGTACAAGTGACGCAACTGAGCTCAAGTGGGAGCTCGATGAAGATCTTGTTCGTTGTGTTGTTTCTGTTCTTGTTGATCAGTAGTGGAGCCCAGTTGGGACGATCGGGGATCTAGCAGTTGGGTTGTCTTCTTTATTTTGGTTCTGTAGTCGGACCTATGTGTGTATCTCTGATTGATGTATGATTTATTTATGTATTGTGTGAAGTGGCGATTGTAAGCCAATTCTTTATCCCATTCTTGTTCATTACATGGGATTGTGTGAAGATGACCCTTCTTGCGACAAACCACAATGCGGTTATGCCTCTAAGTCGTGCCTCGACACGTGGGAGATATAGCCGCATCGTGGGCGTTACAAGTTGGTAATCAGAGCCATCCCCGACTTAGGAGCCCCCTGCTTGATCGAATCGCTGGCGTTGTTGAGTCTAGAACAAAAATGTTTTGAGTCTTTGGATTATATATATCGGAGAGTAGGATTCTTTTTACTCCTCAGTCCCTTCGTCGCTCTGGTGAGGCCTCCTGACGTAGAAGTTTTGACTTTTCTCTCCTCAAATTTCACTAAAAAAATTTAGGATCACGCGGGTATCTTGGAATTGTTCCGATGGTTTTGTGACGAGAACATTGTTCTTGGTGCCTCCTGACATTTAAGGGTTGTGGTAGTGTCCCGGGGAGTTGAGCTCCGAGGTGTTGTCGTCACAATTTTATCGTTGCAGTTCTGTAATACCTGAGTTTCGCCGACATCGAAATCTCTTTTATGCAGTTGTTGGTGAGATCACCTCGACGCCACCCAGTACTGGGGCGGGAGTTCGGGAGTATTGCCATAACTCTTATAACGGATGCCTTTCGAAGGTTGAGGTAAACGATATCCGGAGTTTTCTTGGTTATGTGTTGAAGGATGGATACAGCTGGATCTAGGGATTGCTAGTTTGGGTGATATATTTTGTGTCCCCTGTATCCCCAACACCAGATTGAATAACCAGAAAGTTCCGGGAGTTTATAAGTGGGAATTCAAGTAGCTCCTAGGATATCTTTCCGACAGACGCATGATATGAGATTGGGGTTCGATGTCTAGTGGTCCGCCTTTCCACGGTTGGTTTTACAGTGGTCTCGTAGTGTCTTAATAAGTCCTTGGCTATGTCGACTAGGGGACGCTTCGTATGTCATGTGCACTGCCTTGTACATGATGGTGTTGTACGATCGAGCCCGTGTGGGCCCCACCACGAAAACTTCGGACGAAATCTCTATCATATGTTTGTTCCGGCTTATTCTGCAAGCCAAATCCTTTGTTTTGTTTTAAGTTGTGGTATTCGAGTTGCTTCAATGACAAATGTTGATTCCATACCTTATTCTAGATGGTGTTCTCATATTCCTATGTGGATACTAATCCTTCTTGACCATCGAGATTGCCATCTTAATTCTATTTCCAACCGGTGCGTTTCTCTTCAAGATGATCCCATCATTCTCCCCATCCGCAAGATCAATTCTAAGCTTTTTCTCAACGGTGTTCGTTTCATCCGACCCAAGTTGCCTTTGTTTTTCCCGCCCTCCCACCCTTTTCCTTCAAGGAAGCAGATGTCTTAACCAAATATCCATTTTATTCACGTGAAGTCCCTGCATTCTTTTCAATAAATGTTCTTACCCGGTGGTTCTCATGAAGATGTTCTTCAAGTTTATTATTCTTCATTCTTTTCTTCTCCGGTGGACTAAATTCAAGCTTTCAGTGTTGATCATATTCCTTTCCTCGCTTCAATGCTTTCTCATACCGGTGCACCTCTCAATCATTCACCTCTCACTATTTTCATTGGTTCCAAAGTGCCGAATATATCTCAGAAGATTTGTGTCTCCATTATCAATCTGTTCAAGCTATTTCGAGGTTGTTATCACATTCAAGCCATTTAATTCAACCTGCGCGATCTTTCTTTTAATCATTCAACGGTGTATCTTTTGAGTGGGCCCTAACCCACAGGTCTTTTCCCAGGATCTTACCTGACTCTTCTAATTTTCCCGGAGCTTCTAAAATTCTTTTCAAAGTTTGACGTAAGAATGAATTATCATCAGTCAAATGTCTTTCTCCAAGATCTTTCAAATTCTTTTCATTGTTGATCCAACCTTTCTATTCTTCATGGTTCCGGAGTGCCTCAATAATTCATGGTGGTGTTTCTCATCATCATTATCAACATTTGAAGACCAAAGAAGAGTTTCCCTTAAATCTTGTCCATTCTCTTGAGGATTCATGGTTCTAGCTTGATGCCATCCTCTCATAATTGTTTTTCGATTGTGAAAATTCTTTTCATACCCATCCGAAGCATTTCATGAGTTGTTTTCATTTCTTGATCATCCAAAGGCCATCATTTCAGAAGATTTCTTCGTTCTAAGTTTTCAGCCTCGTTCTTCAATTATTCTAAATTGATGTCTCTTTGTTCATCTCCATATTCTCCCAGTGCATCGTTCAAGTATCCTCTAGTTAGTTCGTGATCTATTCGTTCTCATGTATCTAAATTCCCTCGAGTATTTTCGCGCGTTCTTTAATTCCTACAGTGTTTCATCCTCTTTTCTTCAATTGTTTTAAATTCTCGCGGTGGTTCGTTCAAGATTTCTCTTCCTTCGTTATCATATCAATTTATTCGTTGTTTCAATCCTACCGTTGGTTCGTTGAAGACTTTTCTCAAGTTTGCGTTATATCTCTCTTAATCCTTTCTACGAGAATAAGTAGTATGCCAACATCCATTGCTTTTCATCAATTTAAATTGGTGAAGGATACGCATAACATAATTCTTGTTCTTGTTTCATCCAAGTGATTAATTCCTTCTTCCGGAGTTCGTTCATGATATCAAATTCTCGGTTCCAAGTTGTTCATCTTTTCTTTCCGGAGTTCCAAGTTTTATCGATTATATCATTTCAAAGCTTAATCTAATCATTGCAAGGCTTCTTCCGGAGTTCTTTTCAACTTTCCCTTTCGTTTGATCATTCTTTTATTATCGGAGTTCTTCATGGAGACTCTACATGGTGGTTCATCAAGGATCCCTTTCTTTCTTCAATTGTTCTTCAAGATTTCTCTCGGAGTTAAGATCCGTCAAGCTTACTCCAAAATAAACATGGTGTTCAACACATGTCTTGTTTTAAGGAGTTCAAGTATTCTTCATCTTGCATTCCGAAGTGCAATTCTTCCTACCTTATCTTTTGAGGTGGTGTTATGTCATTCTTGACAATTTGAGTTTGTGTTTCACGATTCACATGTTGTCAAGAGAGAGATTTTTTTAAATCCACCAATATCTTCGTTGGAGTTATCTTGTGTCATGTTTCACCTAAAGCCTTCTCTAAGGAATGTTGCTATTGTGGTGCTTATCAATGACCCAAGCTTGCTCTTTATCATCTTGGTGGAAGAAGTTTTTCATCTCTTTGGTGTTCTCAATCAAATTAATTGATACCGCTAGTGGCTGGTTATAACCTCAATAGTTGGATGTTTTCCATAAGCCCACAACAAGCGCCTTTTCGTTGTTGATTTTCCAACAACTCCGTTCAATCCTACTTCGTAAGGATGCTCTTTAAAATTCATTTATGGTAGGAGATGTTGGTTTCATTCTTTGTTCTATTCACTCCAACTATCTAACTATCATGCTTTGTTTCCGGAGGCTTTGTGATGTTGCTCTCTTTGACCAATCATCTTGTTTTGTCAAGATCATGTAATTTTTCCTTTCTTATCCGTTTAGCCGGAGTGTCGTGTTTTCATTCGAGTTCTCTCATCTTATCAAGTTTTGCCTCCCTTCTCAACAGGAGGGATGTCTGAAATCTTTCTTACCCCTTGTGCCATTCTTTCATTAGTTCCGGAGGCAATGTGTTGTTAATTTCATCGAGTATCATCTCATCTTGTCAAGATCATGTTCAATTCCTTCCATTTACAGTCGGAGTGCTGTCCAAATTATATCATTCTTATTCCTTCTCTATCTTGTTTTAACCGGAGTGCTTGCATGTACTTCTCGTCCATTGTTCTCGTCATTCATAGCTTTGCAAACTCCAAGGTTCACATGGTGTTCCTTGTTTCTTTTTTCTACCGGTGTGCTTTCATATTCCTTTTGATCCGTTAAGCTCTTGTTTCATATTCTTCAACCTACAAAGGTTCTCGCAATGTTCCATGTTTCTCTTTTCTAACGGAGTGTTTTCAACTTTGTTCATCTTCGTTGTATTATTTTCTCGAAATTGTTCAACTTCCAAGGTTCTTTGGTTTCACTCGTTTGTCAAGAAGCAGTTTGTTTTACCTCTTCCCCTTCCGTTTCTCTCTGGTGCCATCCTAGATCTCGGGACGAAATCCTCTTGTAGTGGTGGAGTGTTGTAACGCCCCGAGACCGACGCTCCAGTCGCCTTCCATATTTTTTTCTTTATCGTTGTGTGTTTTATTTGTTTGTTCCTTTCATCATGTCTTCATTTGCATTGCATCGGCACTCGTTGCCGTCATTGTTTTTAAAACATGCATCCGCTCGTAGTTGTCGCGTTCCTCCTTGCTTTCGTGACCGTTCCGAGACCAACCTTGTTCTTCGTTTTCCCTCTTGCTTAAACCGAAGTCCCTCTTTGCACAGTGCATCGCCCCCTCGCCCGTGTCCGAAAACTTCCCCGAACCCGAACCGGACTATCGTTACCGTTGGGTTCGGATCATCCCCTAACATCTACAAAACATCACCGTTTTCTTTGTTGGACTCTCCTAGCTTATTTTTCTTGACCGTCGGATTTAAATCGGAGGGCCCAAGTAGCCTCTAATCTAATCCCCATGAGATATATATTGACCAACCCTAAAATTGAGGAGAGGTGTCCCATCCATCCATTCCTCCCCGCCGCCATTTCCTCCACCCGGTCTCCCTCTCCCTCGGGATCTTCCCAGGTCCATCTCGTAACCCGCCACCAGCAACCGAAGCCTCCACCGCCACCTCCTCTGCTCCCGAGGCCCGAGCGTCCTCTCATCCAGGAGCACGAGTCCCTCGTCACCGCGCCACCTCGGCGAGCCTGCCAGCCGATGACCTCGACCTTAGGCCGTCCCACTCTCCTTCCTCCCCTCTCTCTTGTATTCCTCGCTCTCTCTAATCTCTGCAGCCCTCTCTCTGCTGTGGGTTAAAAGGAGCGATGCAAGGAGCTCATCCATGGCGCCCGAAGCATGGAGCTCCGCTCCGTTCGCTGGATTGTCCACCGCTGCCCTGAACTGAACCACCACGTCTAGATCCGGCGCTGCCCCACCCTTCTTCGACCATCCTCTGCGTGCCCGCAAGATCCACCGCCGCCTGCGTCCGCGCCAAGTGCTCAGCTGTTCGATGCCACCAGGGAGTCGTCGCCCCCGCCAAGTCCCTGCGCCCCGGCCTCGTTCCTGCCTCCAGGTCGTCGCTCTGCCGCCGGAGACCAAGCTGCCGGAGCCCCAAGCCCCTGCGCCTCTCCGCCACCCCGCCAACTCCCTCTGCTGCGTCACCCGCCCGCTCGCTTCGTCTGCTTCGAACGAGACGACCAGCGCCGCCCCCTCGTTGACTTGTCCAGCGCCAGCATGGACGAGTGCCCCACACGAGCCCTCCTCTGCCTCGCCAAGTCCCCAGCGCCCAGCCAGCCTGCTTCCTTCCTGGGCTTGGCCCAATGTGAGCAGCTTCCCTAGTCTTTCAGTTTCAGCCCGATGTGTTTTTTTCCAGATATGTGAATTTAGCTTTTATCCCAGGATTTACAATTTTACAGAAAACCCCCTCATGTTCATGCATTTAATAACTCCACAACCGTGCATCAGATTAAAATGAATTATATATGTAAAATGCTTAGAATTTTATCTAGTTTCATAATATGCCACTCTCATCCATGTTTAAAATGTTTAAATTGCTGTTTGATTAAATTTGCTCAAATGCCATGCTAAAATGATTTATTTCATAACTAAATAACCGTAGCTCGGATTTAAATAAACTTTATATGTAAATGGGGTAGAAAAATGCATAGATTAACATGGTGCACTTTATTTTGATGTTTAACAACTTTAAAATATGGTTTAGGGCAGAACAGTACCAAATTTTAAATATGGACATGAGGATTTTCCATAATAGTTGTTTGTTGTTCCGGCCTCATCAAACTTGCCTAAATAGATAGTTTATTTATGCTTCACCCCTTGCCATGTTTAACAACATTTAATATTGTTGGGTACATAACCGAGTGAGAACTAAATAATCGTATGTGGTGTTTCGTCAATATGCAACTCGTTGCATATTGAGCTCCACTTAATTTGTAGTGTTGTTTGTTGCACTTTGCCATGCCATGCCTCATTAAACTAGACATGCATCATATTTGTTTTTCCATCATGCCATGTGTATGTGGTGGTTGTTTACTATGTTGTTTGTTTCTTTCCGGGTTGCTTCTCTCGTTACCTTCGGTTTCGTTCCGGAGTTGTGAGGATTCGTTCGACTACGTCCGTTTGTCTTCTTCATGGACTCGTTCTTCTTCCTTGCGGGATTTCAGGCAAGATGACCATACCCTCGAAATCACTTCTATCTTTGCTTTCTAGTTGTTTGCTCTATTGCTTTGTTGCGCTACCTACCACTTGCTATATCATGCCTCCCATATTGCCATGTCAAGCCTCTAACCCACCTTTCCTAGCAAACCGTTGTTTGGCTATGTTACCGCTTTTGTTCAGCCCCTCTTATAGCGTTGCTAGTTGCAGGTGAAGATGAAGTTTGTTCCATGTTGGAACATGGATATGTTGGGTTATCACAATATCTCTTATTTAATTAATGCATCTATATACTTGGTAAAGGGTGGAAGGCTCGGCCTTATGCCTGGTGTTTTGTTCCACTCTTGCCGCCCTAGTTTCCGTCATACCGGTGTTATGTTCCTTGATTTTTGCGTTCCTTACGCGGTTGGGTGATTTATGGGACCCCCCTTGACAGTTCGCTTTGAATAAAAATCCTCCAGCAAGGCCCAACCTTGGTTTTACCATTTGCTACCACCTAAGCCTTTTTCCCTTGGGTTCTGCAGACTCAAGGGTCGTCTTTATTTTAACCCCGGGCCAGTTCTCCTTCGAGTGCTGGTCCAAACCGAGCGATGTCCGGCGCCCCCTGAGCAACCAGGGTCTATGCCAACCCGACGTCTTGCTCATCCGGTGTGCCCTGAGAACGAGATATGTGCAGCTCCTATCGGGATTTGTCGGCACATCGGGCGGCTTTGCTGGTCTTGTTTTACCATTGTCGAAATGTCTTGTAACCGGGATTCTAAGACTGATCGGGTCTTCCCGGGAGAAGGAATATCCTTCGTTGACCGTGAGAGCTTATAATGGGCTAAGTTGGGACACCCCTGCTGGGTATAAACTTTCAAGAGCCGTGCCCGCGGTTATGTGGCAGACGGGAATTTGTTAATATTCGGTTGTAGAGAACTTGACACTTGACTTAATTAAAATACATCAATCGCGTGTGTAGCCGTGATGGTCTCTTCACGGCGGAGTCCGGGAGGTGAACACGGTTCTTGTGTTATGTTTGTCGTAAGTAAGAGTTCAGGATCACTTCTTGATCATTGCTAGTTGTCGACCGTTCCGTTGTTTCTCTTCTCGCTCTTATTTGCATATGTTAGCCACCATATATGCTTAGTGCTTGCTGCAGCTCCACCTCACTACCCTTTCCTTCCTTTAAGCTTAAATAGTCTTGATCTCGCGGGTGTGAGATTGTTGAGTCCTCGTGACTCACAGATACTTCCAAAACAGTTGCAGGTGCCGATGATACCAGTACAAGTGACGCAACTGAGCTCAAGTGGGAGCTCGATGAAGATCTTGTTCGTTGTGTTGTTTCTGTTCTTGTTGATCAGTAGTGGAGCCCAGTTGGGACGATCCGGGATCTAGCAGTTGGGTTGTCTTCTTTTATTTTGGTTCAATAGTCGGACCTATGTGTGTATCTCTGATTGATGTATGATTTATTTATGTATTGTGTGAAGTGGCGATTGTAAGCCAATTCTTTATCCCATTCTTGTTCATTACATGGGATTGTGTGAAGATGACCCTTCTTGCGACAAAACCACAGTGCGGTTATGCCTCTAAGTCGTGCCTCGACACGTGGGAGATATAGCTGCATCGTGGGCGTTACAAATGAGAGAAAAAAAATATAAAAAGAAAAAAAAAGAAAAAAAAAAGAAAAGGAAAAAAAGAAATAAACAAAGAGAGAAGGGGCATTGTTAATATCTTTTACCACACTTGTGCTTCAAAGTAGCACTATGTTTTTCATATGGAGAGTCTCCTATGTTGTCACTTCCATATACTAGTGGGAATTTTTCATTATAGGAGTAGATGCACACCCACTTAGTTTTCATATTGAGCTTTCATACACTTAGAGTTCTTAGTGCATTCGTTGCATGGCAATCCCTACTCCTCACGTTGATATCAATTGATGGGTATCTCCATAGCCCATTGGTTAGCCGCGTCGATGTGAGACTTTCTTACCTTTTTGTCTTCTTTATGTTTACCCCTATCATCATACTCTATTCCACCCGTAGGGCTATATCCATGGCTTGCACTCATGTATTGCGTGAGGGTTGAAAAAGCTGAAGCGCGTTAAAAAGTATGAACCAATTGCTCGGCTTGTCATCGGGGTTGTGCATGATAAATACTTTGTGTTAAGAAGACGGAGCATGACAAGACTATATGATTTTGTAGGGATAACTTTCTTTAGCGTTGATATTTTGAAAGACATGATTGTTTATTGGGATGCCTGAGTATTGATGTCTTTATGTCAAATTATATACTATTGCTTTGAATCACTTATGTCTTAATATTCATGCCATGACTAGACATATGATCAAGTTTATGTTAGGTAGCATTCCACATCAAAAATTATCCTTTTTATCATTTACCTGCTCGAGGACGAGCAGGAATTAAGCTTGGGATGCTGATACATCTCCGTCGTATCTATAATTTTTGATTGTTTCATGCCAATATTATACCACTTTCACATACTTTTGGCAACTTTTTATATGATTTATTGGACTAACCAATTGATCCAGTGCCAGTTCCTGTTTTCTGCATGTTTTTTGTATCGCAGAGAATCCATATCAAACGAAGTCTAAATGCAATAAAATTTCATGGAGAATTATTTTGGAATATTTTTTATTTTTGGGAGTTGAAATCACTGCAAAAGGAGGCCCACACAGCCCACAAGACACCAGGGTGCGCCACAGGCCCCTGGCGCACGGTGGTGGGTTGTGCCCTCCTTGAACATCAGTTGGAGCTCTACTTCGGGCACAAGGAAGCTTATATCCATAAAAAAATTGTGTTAAAATCTCAGTGCAATCGGAGTTACGGATCTCCGGGAATATAAGAAACGGTTTTCAGCCAGATCTGAAGACGCGAAACAGAAGAGAACAGAGAGGGAGATCCTATCTCGGAGGGGCTCCCGCCCCGCGGCCATGGAGACCAAGGACCAGAGGGGGAACCCTCCTCCCATCTAGGGGGGAGGCCAAGGAAGAAGAAGAAGGAGGGGGCTCTCTCCCACTCTCTCCCGGTGGCGCCGGAGTGCCGCCGGGGCAACGATCGGGACGGCGATCTATATCAACAATCTTGCTACCGTCAACACCAACTATCTCCCCCTCTATGCAGCGGTGTAACACTCCTTATCCCCACTGTAATCTCTACTTAAACATGGTTCTCAACTCCATATATTATTTCCCAATGATCTATGGTTATCCTATGATGTTTGAGTAGATCCGTTTTGTCATGTGGGTTAATCGTGATCTTGGTTGGTATGATTGTATATTTCATTTATGGCGCTGTCCTACGGTGCCCTCCGTCTCGCGCAAACCTGGGGGATCATTGTTGTAGGGTGTTGCAATATGTTCATGGTTCGCTTATGGTGGGTTGCGAGAGTGATAGAAGCTTAAACCCGAGTAGGTGGGCTATGGCGTATGGGAGTAAAGAGGACTTGATACTTAATGCTATGGTTGGGTTTCACGACCTTAATGATCTTTAGTAGTTGCGGATGCTTGCTAGGGGTCCAATCATAAGTGCATATGATCCAAGTAGAGAAAGTATGTTAGCTCATGCCTCTCCCTCATATAAAATTACAAGAATGATTACCGGTACTTGTTATCGATTGCCTAGGGACAAATAACTTTCTTGTTGACAAAAGCTCTCTACTAAAACTAACTTAGTTGTGTCTTTACCTAAACAGCCCCTAGATTTTATTTACGTGCTCTTTATTAACTTGCAAACCTATCCTATCACACCTACAAAGTACTTCTAGTTTCATACTTGTTCTAGGTAAAGCGAACGGTAAGCGTGCGTAGAGTTGTATCGGTGGTTGATAGAACTTGAGGGAATATTTGTTCTACCTTTAGCTCCTCATTGGGTTCGACACTCTTAGTTATCGAAAGAGGCTACAATTGATCCCCTATACTTGTGGGTTATCACCTGGTGAGTTGCGGAGATATAAAGCCACATAGGCGCGCCAACACTGGGGGCGGCTAGGATTGTGGGTTACCTGCTAATAAGGTTTTAATTTCTTCCAATCCGACCGTGCCTGCTTTCGTCCATTCAAAGTTGTCGGTGCGTCTAAGTAGTCTATAAAGTGGTAATGCTTTTTCTCCTAATCTGGAGATGAAGCGGCTCAAAGCCGCCATGCACCCTGCTTGCTTTTGGACCTGCGTTAAGTCTGTTGGCGTAGCCAATTGCGACAAGGCTCAGATTTTATATGGGTTTGCTTCAATTCCTCTATGGGAGACAATGAACCCTAGTAGCTTCCCGGTTGGAACACCGAAGACGCATTTTTCTGGATTGAGCTGTATGTCGGCTGTTCGGAGGTTATCAAATGTGAGGCGGAGATCATCCAACAATCATTCGACGTGTTTAGTCTTGATGACTACGTCGTCCACATATGCTTCAACTGTCTTGCCAATTTGTTTTTCCAAGCATGTTTGAATCATGTGTTGGTAAGTGGAACCAGCGTTTTTAAGCCCAAAAGGCATAGTGTTGAAACAAAAAGGCCCATACGGGGTGATGAACGCCGTTGCGGCCTGATCGGACTCCTTCATTTTAATCTGATGGTATCCGGAGTAAGCGTCGAGGAAACACAGGTCGCATCAATGATTTGGTCAATGTGGGGCAACGGGAATGGGTCTTTAGGGCAAGCCTTATTGAGGTCTTTGAAATCGACACAAAAGAGCCAAGCTTTATCCTTCTTCGGCACCATGACCAAGTTAGCTAGCCAATTCGGGTGCTTGATTTCTCTGATGAATCCGGCCTCGGGTAGGTTGGCTAGCTCCTCCCCCATAGCTTGTCGTTTGGGTTCGGAAAATCGCCGCAGTGTTTGCTTGACTGGTTTGAACCCTTTGATTATGTTGAGGCTGTGTTCGGCCAGTCTGCGTGGGATCCCGGGCATGTATGAAGGGTGTCGGGCGAAGGTATCCCAATTTTCACGTAGGAATTGCGCGTAACGCAACGTCTACCATCGGATCTGGCTGTGCTCCAATGGACGCTGTTTTATTAGGATCCCTCGGGTGCACTTGAAATTTAACTATTTCATCTGCTGGCTTGAAAGAGGTGGATTTAGGTCTCTTATCAAGAATCACATCATCCTTGTCCACCGTGGATCGTAGGGTGGTTAGTTCTTCAGCCGCAAAGCCTTCGGATAGTGCCTGAAGGGCCAAGGATGCGGTTTTGTTTTTGGCCCGGAATGCCTTATCCGGAACGCTCGTAACTGTGATTATACCATTGGGCCCTGGCATTTTAAGCTTCATGCACCCATAATGGGGTAAGACTTGGAAGCGTGAGAAAGCGTCCCGCCCTAGAAGGGCGTGATATCCGCTATTGACGGGAGCCACGTGGAAGAGCAACTCTTCGGACCTCTAATTCTCAGGCGTGCCGAATACTACATCAAGTTTGATTTTCCCCGAACATCATGCTTCTCGACTGGGGATGATGCCTCGAAAGGTAGTACTGCTTTGCTCGATGCGTGTTCTGTCAACCTGCATTTTGTCGAGCGTGTCCTCGTAGATGAGGTTAAGCCCACTGTCGCCGTCCATGAGCACCTTGGTAAGTCGAAATCCGTCCACAATGGGGTTTAGTACTAAAGCGGCGGGGTCTCGGACTGATCGGGCCCTTGGTTTGTCGTCAGCGGTGAAGGTTATTGCTGTGTCGTTCCATGGGCTCATTGCGGTTACTTGGTGGACTTCGGCGAGGTCGCGAAGTGCCCTCTTAGGCCGATTATTTGAAGAGAAAGTCTCAAAGACCGTAAGGACGTTAAAATCTTCATTCTCCGGAGAGTGCTTCTCTGGAGTGGAGGTGGTGAGGATGGCCTCCCCACTTTTAGCTACTTGCCGGAGTACCTAACATGCTTGAAGGCTATGAGTTGGGTCTGTGCTTGGCGTCGCATGTATCGGACAGGGCTTGTCGGGGAGCTCGTCAAGAACGGACCTGTATCCGGAAAAAGGTTTGTTCTTCTTGCCGACGGGCTTATGGTTGGAAGCCCAATGAGGATGTATCCGTTTTGCCCAGGCAGTACACTGCTTAAAGGCAGCAGGTTCGAATTGGGTTTTCTGGGCCTTCCATGTGCTTTCCATCGCGCAGTACTTCCGTACTACGTGCAATAGTTCCATGAAAATCTGTATGCGACGGTGGTTGAGGGCATTCCGAATTCCCTCGTCGGTACAATTGCGATGAAAGACCGAGACTGCCTCGTCGTCGAAGCAATCTTTAATGTTGTTTTTGACAAGTAGGAACCTGGCCCAAAAGTGGTGGACCATTTCCTGAGGTTGCTGTCGTACATACATTAGGTAATTTATGTCTAGAGGGCGTGAATTACTTGGAGAGTATTGATTGTGGTGGGTGGGTGGGCTAAAACTTGAATCCCGACCCAAAATTGTGTCCGGAGCTTGTAAAATCTCCAAGGTCACCAGTTCGGTCCTGGGAAGATCCAAGTGCTTCCTAGACCCTATGTCCGACCCAGAGTTCAGGGGACGCGGAGTGCCATCCAAAGGAAGGGTATCTGAGTCAAGGGGTTCGGAGATCCGAACATAGATGGTCTTTAATTTAGGGGAAGAGTGTTTTTGGCTCGTTCCTCGATGAAAGCACAAGTGCTCCCTAGGTGATTCTGGTAATTAATGTCAACATATCTCTTGTTGGACTAATGCTTCTACCTAGTATGTTTCAGATAAGTTCAACAATGGAGTGGCATGGACAAGAGGATGTGGAACCCCTTCAAGATGCTAAGGACAAAGGATTGGCTCAAGCTCAAAGCTTAGGACTCTACATTTTCTATTTTAAGTGATCCAAGATCACATTGAGTTCATAGGAAAGCCAATACTATTAAGAAGGGGTGAGGTGTTGCTTAATGGCTTGCTTGCTCAAAGTGCTTAGTGATATGCTCCAAAGCCCTCAACCACTTTCTCACTTCCACATATGTCCCAATCCAAAAAGTCCAACTCGGCCCCACCGATTCTTTCCATCCGGAGCCACCGCGTTCAGTTGACATAGCCACCCAGAAACCCTAATCAATTCGGTCTCACCGATGGGATCTCGGTCTCACCGAGATGGGCTTGCAAACTCTCTGTTGTCTGTTGCAATAGTTTCGGTCCCACCGAGATTTGCAACCGGCCCCACCGAGTTTGCTTGGCCAACATTCTGTTTCACTTATTACCCAAATCGGTCCCACCAAGTTTGAGTAATCGGTCAAACCGAGTTTTGGATTTACCCTAACCGTAGCACATCAATCCCACCGAGTTGATCAAGTCGGTCCCACCGAAATGCCTAACGGTCACATTATGAACCAAATCGGTCCGACCGAGTTCTCTGAATCGGTCCCACCGAGTTTGGTGATTTGTGTGTAACGGTTAGATTTTGTGTGGAGGCTATATACCCCTCCACACACTCTTCATTCGTGGAGAGAGCCATCAGAACATGCCTACACTTCCAATACATATTTTCTGAGAGAGAACCACCTACACTTGTGTTGAGGTCAAGATATTCCATTCCAACCACATAAATCTTGATCTCTAGCCTTCCCCAAGTTGCTTTCCACTCAAATCTTCCTTCTACCAAATCCAATCCTATGAGATAGAGAGTTGAGTGTTGGGGAGACTATCATTTGAAGCACAAGAGCAAGGAGTTCATTATCAACACACCATTTGTTACTTCTTGGATACTGGTGTCTCCTAGATTGGCTAGGTGTCACTTGGAAGCCTCCGACAAGATTGTGGAGTTGAACCAAGGAGTTTGTAAGGGCAAGGAGATCGCCTACTTCATGAATATCAACCCTAGTGAGGCAAGTCCTTCATGGGCGACGACCATGGTGGGATAGACAAGGTTGCTTCTTCGTGGACCCTTCTTGGGTGGAGCCCTCCGTGGACTCGCGCAACTGTTACCCTTCGTGGGTTGAAGTCTCCATCAATGTGGATGTACGATAGCACCACCTATCGGAACCACGGATAAAAAATCTCCATGTCTCCGAATTGCGTTTGCACACTCCAATCCCATCTCTTTACATTCTTGCAACTTGCATGCCTTACTTTCCGCTGCTCATATACCCTTTGTATGATTGCATGTTTGCTTGATATGTATTGTGAATGTTTAAACTTGTGTTCAAACTCCACATCAACTAAAGGAAATTAAAAACTGCAACTTTTCTTGATTAGAGTCTATTCACCCCCCTCTAGACACCTCTTCTTGATCCTTTCAATTGGTATCAGAGCATTGGTCTCCATTACCTTGGTTTAAACACCTTTGGAGGAAGATGGATGTGTCTACTTTGGGGAGTCTTAGACGTAGAGTGCCTATTCTTGATGGAGAATATTTTCATGAGTGGAAAAATGAAATGCTTGAGATTTTCAATGAATATCATTTGAACAAGTACATTACTAGCCCTTGTGCACCTCATATTGATCCCTTGCATCCCACACCCGAAGAGGATCTTGACATGATTCGCAATCTTAGAACTGTCAATCTTATCATAAGAGGATTGCCCAAAAATTTGATTGCTAGTTTGCCTACTCTTGATTGTGCCTATACTATATGGAGATTTCTTGAGGAACGATTTCCAGATTATTCCTTGAAAAATTTAGACGAAATTCTCCATAAGTCTATTGCCTTGAGTAAGATGAATTCTAGTGATCCTAGCTTTGGTGATTGTCTATTTGAGCTTACAAATCTCATGCGTGCCATAGGAGATGTTGGGATCATTAGCAATATTATTTCTGAAGCTATTAGAATTCATAAAGACAATCATAGAAATGATCATTTGTCTAATGAATTACCCTCTCTAGGAATTGATCAATCACAAGATGATGTTGAACATGGATACTATGATGAGGACGATGATAGTGACTATGATCTTGATGATGCGATGAGACACTTTGGTCTTATGGCAAATCTTCGCGGCTACATGGCTGGAGGAAAGGAATGGGTCCTTGATAGTGGATGTACTGATCATATGACCGGAGATAAAGATATGTTCCGTGAGCTTGCTGAAAACGACGGCCCTCGAAAATATGTCACTTTTGGTGATAACTCAAAGGACAAGGTGGTTGGCCTCGGTAAGGTGGCCATCTCACATGATAGCTCCATACAAAATGTCATGCTCATTGAATCTCTTGGGTACAATTTACTTTCAGTTTCTAGACTTGCTGATTTCGGTTTCAATATCCTATTCACTGAAGTAGATTGCCAAGTGTTTCGTAGAGACAATCGTAAAATGGTCTTTACCGGTATACGTAGAGGTGATCTTTACATTGTTGATTTCACTAAAAAGGCTCAACCTAGAACTTGCTTAATTGCTAAATCTTCTAAGGGTTGGCTGTGGCATAGAAGGTTAGGTCATGTGGGTATGCGAAATCTTGATAAGCTTATAAAAGGTGATCATATCCTTGGAGTAAAAGATGTCATATTTGACAAGGATAGACTTTGTAGTGCTTGTCAGGCAGGGAAACAAGTTGGAGGAAGTCATCGCGCGAAGAACATCATGACCACGAGAAGACCACTCGAGCTACTTCACATGGATCTCTTTGGTCCAAATGCCTACAAGAGTCTCGCTGGTAACTCGTTTGGACTAGTCATAGTTGATGATTTTTCAAGATTTACGTGGGTGTTCTTTCTTGATGACAAATCACAGGTCCAAAAGATCTTCAAAAGTTTCATTAGGAAGGCCCAAAATCAATTTGACGTAAAGATCAAGAAGGTTCGGAGCGACAACGGAATGGAGTTCAAGAACGCAAATGTGGATACCTTTCTTGATGAAGAGGGGATTTCACATGAGTTCTCGGCTACGTACACACCTCAACAAAATGGAGTCGTTGAGAGGAAGAACCGGACTCTTATTGAGATGGCAAGAATGATGCTTGATGAGTACAAGACTCCAAAACACTTTTGGGCGGAAGCGGTTGATCTCATCCGGGACTCCGAACAACATTCGGTCACCAAATCATATAACCCATATAACACTATATCGTCAACGAGCGTTAAGCGTGCAGACCCTACGGGTTCGAGAACTATGTAGACATGACCGAGACACCTCTCCGGTCAATAACCAATAGCGGAACCTGGATGCCCATATTGGTTCCTACATATTCTACGAAGATCTTTATTGGTCGAACCGTTATGACAACATACGTAATTCCCTTTGTCCATCGGTATGTTACTTGCCCGAGATTCGATCGTCTGTATCTCTATACCTAGTTCAATCTTGTTACCGGCAAGTCTCTTTACTCGTTCCATAATGCATCACCTCATAACTAAATCCTTAGTCATTTGCTTGCAAGCTTATGATGTGTATTACCGAGAGGGCCCAGAGATACCTCTCCGATACTCGGAGTGAAAAATCCTAATCTCGATCTATGCCAACTCAACAAACACCTTCGGAGATACCTGTAGAGCATCTTTATGATCACCCAGTTACGTTGTGACGTTTGATAGCACACAAGGTATTCCTCCGGTATCCAGGAGTTTCATAATCTCATAGTCGAAGGAATATGTATTTGACATGAAGAAAGCAATAGCAATAAACTGGAAAATCATTATGCTAAGCTAATGGTTGGGTCTTGTCCATCACATCATTCTCCTAATGATGTGATCCCGTTATCAAATGACAACACATGTCCATGGTTAGGAAACCTTAACCATCTTTGACCAACGAGCTAGTCTAGTAGAGGCTTACTAGGGACACGGTATTTGTTTATGTATTCACACATGTATTTAAGTTTCCAATCAATACAATTCTAGCATGAATAATAAACCTTTATCATGAATAAGGAAATATAAAATAACAACTCTATTATTGCCTCTAGGGCATATTTCCTTCACATCTATGTCTTCTATTTCAGCGGGTGCTATGTCATTCATAATTTCTTGATATAAGGTAAAAGGAATAGCACTCACGCTAGCACCTAAGTCACATAACCCATGATAACAATGATCTCCTATTTTAACTGAGACAACGGGCATGCCAACAGCAGGTCTATGTTTATCTTTTTCATCGGGTTTAGCAATTCTAGCAGCATCATCACAGAAGTAAATAACATGCCCGTCAATATTTTCTGCCAGGAGATCTTTAACCATAGCAACACTAGGTTCTACTTTAATTTGTTCAGTGGGTTTATGTGCTTTAATATTACTTTTGCGAACCACAGTTGAAACCTTAGCATGTTCCTTTATCCTAACAGGGAAATGTGGTTTTTCAATATAAGCAGTAGGCACAACTGAATCAAGATTGTAAATAATAGTTTCATCTTTAACTACGACCGGTTCTTTAATTTCTTCTTTAATAGGGGGTGATATTTAAACCACTTCTCCTTAGGGAGATCAACATGAGTAGCAAAAGATTCACAAAAGGAGGCTACTATCTCAGAGTCAAGTCCATATTTAGTGCTAAACATGTGAAAATTTGGTATTCATAAAAGATTTAACACAATCAAATTCAAGCTTAATACCTGACTATTTACCTTTGTCGAGTTCCCAATCTTCAGAGTTGTGTTTAATTCCTTCTAAAATATCCCACTTGAATTCAGTAGTCTTCTTCATAAAAGAACCAGTATAAGAAGTATCAAGCATGGTTTGATCATCACGAGAAAGCCGAGCATAAATATTCTGAATAATAATTTCTCTTGAGGGCTCATGATTGGGGCGTGAATATAACATTGATTTAAGCCTTCCCCAAGCTAGAGCGATACTTTCTCCTTCACGAGGCCAAAAATTATATATATATATATATATATATATATATATATAATTCCGATCACGATGAACTAGATGCATAGGATAATTTTTTTGGTGAAATTTCAATTTCAATCAATTCCAGTTCCAAGATCCAATATCATTGCATAGCCTATACCATACCAATTATTTTCCCTTCAAAGATAAAAGGGGAAACCTTCTTCTTAGCTTCATCTCCGGATAAACCTGCAAGCTTAAATAATCCACAAATTTCATCCACATATATCAAGTGCATATCAGGATGTTCAGTTCCATCTCCTACATAAGGACTAGCTAGCAGTTGTTCTATCATACCCGAAGGAATTTCATAACCAATATTTTCAGTAGGTGCAGTAGGTTGAGGGGCAACTAATTGTGGTTCCGGTCGAGGTGAAGATACCCCGAACAAACCCCTCAAAGGATGATTCTCCATAGTAACAAGTAACAATAAATTTCAGCACGTAGTAATAATTTTTCCTTACCAAGAGCGCTTCACTCCCCGGCAACGGCGTCAGAAAAGAGTCTTGATGACCCACAAGTATAGGGGATCAATCATAGTCCTTTCGATAAGTAAGAGTGTCGAACCCAACGAGGAGCATAAGGAAATGACAAGTGGTTTTCAGCAAGGTATTTTCTGCAAGCACTGAAATTGTCGGTAACAGGTAGTTTGATAGCAAGATATTTTGTAACGAGCAAGTAACGGTAACGGTCAATAAAGTGCAGCAAGGTAGCCAAATCCTTTTGTGGAAAAGGACAGGCCAAAACGGTCGCTTATCATAAGCAAAGCGTTTTTGAGGGTACACGGGAATTTCATCTAGTCACTTTCATCATGTTGGTTTGATTCGTGTTCGCTACTTTGATAACTTGATACGTGGGAGGACCGGTGCTTAGGTGTTGTTCTTACTTGAACAAACCTCCTACTTATGATTAACCCCTCGCAAGCATCCGTAACTACAAGAAAAGTATTAAGATAAAATCTAACCATACCATTAAACTTTTAGATCCAAATCGGTCCCTTACGAAGTAGCGCATAAACTAGGGTTTAAGCTTATGTCACTCTAGGTACCCATCATATAATAACTACTCCATAATGCATTCCCTTAGGCTCAAATATGGTGAAGTGCCATGTAGTCGACGTTCAAATGACACCACTAAGGGAATCACAACATACATATCATGAAAATATCGAACACATATCAAGTTCACACGATTACTTGCAACATGACTTCTCCCGTGACCTCAAGAACAAAAGTAACTACTCACAAATGATAATAATGCTCAAGATCAGAGGGGTATTAAATAGCATAATGGATCTGAACATATACTCTTCCACCAAATAAACCGTATAGTAATCAACTACAAGATGTAATCAACACTACTAGTCACCTACATGTACCAATCTGTGGTTCTAGTACAAAGATTGAACACAAGAGATGAACTAGGGTTTGAGAGGAGATGGTGTTGTTGAAGAAGTTGATGGAGATTGCCCTCCCAAAGATGAGAGGGTTGTTGGTGATGATGATGACGATGATTTCCCCTTCTGGGAGGGAAGTTCCCCCGGCGGAATCGCTCCGCCGAAGGGCAAAACTGCTCCTACCCAAGCCGCCTCGAGACGGCGGCGCTTCATCCCGAAAGACCCACCTGATTTTTTCTAGGTCAATATGACCTATATACCAGAAAATGGGCACCGAAGGTGGGCCGAGGAGGGCACAACCCACCAGGGCGGGCCTGGGGGCCCAGGCGCGCCCTGGTGTCTTGTGCTCACCAGGGTGGCCCCCTCCGGTAGTTATTTGCTCCAGTATTTTTTATATATTCCAAAACAATTCTCCGTAAATTTTCACCTCATTTGGAGATGTGCAGAATAGGTAGCTCTGACGTAGCTTTGTCAGGTCCAGAATTCCAGCTGCCCGCATTCTCCCTCTTTGTGTAAACCTTGCATATTATGAGAGAAAGGGCAATAGAATTATTCCCTAAAGCATTATTATGCATAAAAACATTATAAATAACAGTAGAAAAACATGATGCAAAATGGACGTATCAATTACAAGTGCACTAGACAGTTGCGAGAGTATACTATAACAGGAAGTACACATATACTACGGTTGAATCTAGAAGACTAGAAGTAAACTACATATGTAACTATAAAACCTATTAACATGGCATCTAATTCAAAAACATAAATGTGATGAACACAACAGTGAAAACCGTCAGTAACCTGGACGAACGATTCAAAATATATCCGGATTTGAAATTCAAATTTCACTGAAGCACACCACCATCTCAATCCAGTGAGAAATATTTCATCAAAACTATCAGACTAACGCTATACCTACATAAATATTATTACATATGGTCATGTGAGCTTAATTGATTGAAAAAAAGAGCCCCATCACGCGGCGACGCCTGTGGGTAGTGCTGGCCATCTCCTGCCCGGCCCTGTCGGCCCACCCAGTCCCGGCCCTAAAATCCAGGGCCTAGGCCCAATGGGCTTACCCATGGGCTGGGCTTGGGCCTAGGTTTTGAGCCCACTAGCAGGGCCTGGACGGGCTTGGGCTTGGCATATTGGCATTTTAAGGAAGAGGCACGACCCACAGCCCTAAGCCCTAAGGTCTTTTCAGGGCTTGGGCCGGGCTTGGGCTTGAAAAGTAGGCCTAATGGTAGGGCTCGGGAGGGCCTGGGCCTCAGTTTTCTGTCGTGGGCTTTTTTAGGCCCGGCCCATGGCCAAGTATACCTGTGGGCGCCATCGTTCCTTCTTGAAGGGCGCCGGGTATCCCCCTCACCCATGCCCCTCCGCGTGCCGGGGGAAACCTTAGGACTAGTCCGGACAGCAGCGTCGTCATCGTCGCGTTCCTTCCTGTAGGTGATGCTTGGTATGCGGTGGTCCGAAGTGCTAGGAGTGCGGTGGAAATCTCCGGAAGGCGGAGCGGCTGCGGATCATCATCGTTTTCGTCGATCCGACTCTGTTGTCATTAGTTTTCTTTTCCTTCTTTTTTATTTCTTTTGGGCGTGCTTGTGCTGTCTGCCCCAACAATGGATTCTCAGATGTGTCGGGCCGTTGCTATATCTATATAGCGGGGCGAAAGCCTGTTTCAAGAAAAAAAAAGAGCCCCACACAGTGAAATTAGGGAGAAAGGGGGCTTAAGTAGGGATGTGGATATTCTGCACCCGGTTCAGATGAGCCTCAGTGCGAATAGTAAAATTGTTTTAAATAGTAAAAATTGAAAAAAATCTAAAAATTTTGTGGTGCAAGATGCTCATGTATGTGATGGTCGTGCAAATTTGGTGAAGTTTGGACATTCAAGGAGCTTGTGTCAAAAAAGACAAAATCAGTAACTTTCAAAAGTTTGTCAAACACCCAAAATTTATCTTTTTCGCCACGAGCTCCTCGATGTCCAAACACCACAAAATTTTGCACGAACTTCACACATTTGGGCATCTTGCACCACAAGAAAAATTAGTTTTTTTCTTCTTAATTGTTATTTTACCGTTCACTGGGCACTGAATTGAATTTCCAATTAAGTAGTCCACACGTAAGTCTAGCATTTTTTAAACTCCCTAGTGATGACTGATGTATAGTATTCCACTTGTCGTCACCGGAGGCAACTAACTAGAGTTTACCTTGCAACTAAGGACCGCAATAGTTTGCGAACGTTCACTTAGAAGGGTTGACATTTCCGAAAGTTTTAGATGACAAGTATTGTTGTATGGGATGGCAACTTCTTCAGAAATGCATGGCATTTTGTGGGAAGAACTTTTGCGGTAAAAATGGCAGGATTTGCCGTCTCTTACTAACTCAAATACATATAGGAAGTGATACCGAAGTTGACCGACCAGACAGATGCCGCACGACATGAGATTGGAAGTTTTCAACAGACATCACTTCGTCGACAATCAAATTAACCTGATGCATCATGCATGCATAACACATCTACAGTACAATCCAGTTGACAGCCTATTTGCCTTTGGGAATATTTAGCGGCGTCTGCTCGGTCCCAAGCAAGCACCTTGCAGGGAACGCACCGGTAGCGCCAGATGCACTCGGTGCTACAGCTCGTGCACTTCGCCGGCGCGACCACGGCGAGCACGAGGAGGTGCGCCGGGTGCAGCGGCGACAGTGCCGCGCCCGGCAGCTGAGAGCAGACCGGGTGCACGTCGAAGTCGCAAGGTCAGCGGTAGTGCATGCCCTTGATGGGCGCGACGCACATGTCGCATCTTCGCGGGTCCTCCGGGAACACGGCCCGCTCGAACGTGAGCGGGTGCTGGCCATAGAAGGAAAAGGGTGCCGTCGGCTGGCAGGCCGCGCAGAGCTCGTGCAGGTCGAAGTCGCAGGCGGTGCAGCGGTAGCGGGCACTTACGCCCTGGCAGTTCACTATTAGGAAAAACTTTATACACAGAGATATAGCAGTATCGTTGGTCAGAACAAAGCGCTACTACTACTTAGTAGTAGCATGCGTCAACCAAACGCGCTACAGACATGGTTGTAGCAGTAGCGCGTCCGCATGCAAAAGTGTTATTACTATAATTCTCACACTGTTGCCGGTAGGCTAGGAATAGTAGTAGCGATTCTATGGAAAGCACGCTACTGCTAAGTGTTTTGTAGTAGCGCATTTCTGATGTAGAGCGCTACTGCTAAGAAAAAGAAAATAAGTAGAAAAATAAATAGAAAAGTAAATGAAAATGAAAGAAATAGAAAAAGGAGAAATGAAAAAAAATGTAAAGAAAAACAAAAGAAAAATAAAAATAAATAGAAACGCATAGTAGTAGCGCTTGCTCTCACACAGCACTATAGCGACTTTAGTAGTAGCGCTCTATGCAGGACCGCGCTATAGCTAAGTTCCTTAGATAAAGGGAAAAGAAAAAGAAAAAGAAAAATAAATAGCTACTTTCTATAGCAGTAGTGCGTTTTTGTGGAAAGCGTTATAGTTAACTTAGCTATAGCGTGTTTTTCCTACCAGCGCTACTGCTAGTTTGACTTAACCACACGCGGGTTCAAAATTGTGCTAAGTCCTTTTTCCCCCTCTCCCCCACTCGATTTGTCGCCGGCGTCGATCGCCCTACGCCCGAGCACGCTCTCGACGCCGGCCGTCGCCCGAGCCCGCCCTCGACCTCACCGCCGCCACCCGAGGCCACCCTCGACCTCACCGCTGCCGCCCTTGACCTCATTGCCGCCGCCCGAGCCCTCCCTGGACCGTCGCCGCCCGAGCCCGCCCTCGCCGAGGACCGTAAGCCTCTCCCTCTCCTCTCTCCTTCTCTCCTCTCTCTCTCTCTCCTCTCTCTCTCTCTCTCTGCTAGCTAGGGCAAATTCCATATGTTGTTGCTGTGATGATGTTCATATGAACCCTAGGTGTTCATATGAACCCTAGATTTGTTTAGGACAGTAGGACCTTTTTAAGCATTTAGGAAAAAAATTAGCAATTTTTTTAGGAATTAGCTAGGGCAATTTTTTATGAGAATGCCTAAACAGTAATTCCATTTAGCTTTAAATTAACAGAGGGTATATAAATAATAGTAGCATTTAGCTTTAAATTAATAGAGGCTATAAACAAAAAACAATAGCATTTAGCTATAAAAAATTATTTGGACTGTGGACCTGAATCTGGTCCAAATTTCATTCAAATGAAATTTGAATTATTTGGACTATGGACCTGAATATTTTTAAAGAAACTGGGTGCAGGTACTAAGGTCTTGCTGTGAAAATTTTGGTGAGGTAAAAAGGGTTAGAGAAAATGGAGTTCCTTTGCAATTTCTAACAAGGTCAAGTATTGTTGGAATATTTGCTCTAAAACAATTTGGATGAAAAGAAAATAATGTGTGTGTGAGGGAGAGGGGAGTAGCTAGAACACAATTTGGGTTCTGTCCTAGGCGAAGAAGTGTTTAGTGAGGTCATTTTGCAAAGGTTTTTGGTTTTTGAAAAGACCACTATTTTCAAGGAAAATAAATTAGGCAAGTTTTATTTTAAAGATGATCACTTCCTAGACTTTTAGCTTTAGACAAAAAACAAAAGTATTTAGCTATAAATAAAAAACAGTAGCTATGGCATTTAGCTATAAACAAAAAACGGAATTGTTTTTCTTTTCAAAAACTTGGTTAAAGTAATTTTTGCTATGTAAACGAAAAACAAGATTGATGTTATATGATATATGTCATTGATGTTCATTCGCATATTCCATTATTGTTGATTATATCTTTTCATTGAAGTGGTCATGTTATATGCAAATTCCTCAATATTGTTTGCTCGCATGTTATATGCAACATTGAAGTGGTTCGATTATGCCCAAGTGGCCTTTTGTTGTTTGCAGGGAATGATTTCGAGTGGCCTATGTTTTGCCGGAATGTTGATTCATTTCCGTTTCAGCAAATTTCAGGCGCTCTATTTGTCCACTTTGTAGCAAAGATCATGCCGAAATTTTCCGTGAATTTCGGCATGACTTGTGCTACAAACTAGGACATATCGAGTGCCCGGAATTTGCCGCAATGGGAATGAATCAACATTCCTGCAAAACATAGGACTTTTTTATGTCATTATTCATATTATTAGGTCTAGAATTAATTGACTAGATTTAATCATAGGAAACATGGCTAGCAACGATGAAAGACAGGGTTCTGGTGATTGCAACATCTACACGGTGGTAGACGCCTATTTGAACCTTCTCGATGAGCAACGGTTGTTGCAGGGCCCACTTGTCACTTCCGAGACTGAGACCGACATCGAGACCGGCGCCAAGACCGGCGCTGAGACTGACATCGGCACCGAGACCAGCGCTGATACCGGCACCCAGACTAGCGAGGCCATATACGGCGATCTAAGGAGAATTCATGACGATGTGCTGCGGAGAGAGAAAAGCCTGATCGCCTCAAAAACTCCAGGATACCCGCTCTACATGGTTAACCTGTTGGGGAAAGCAGTAATTTCAAAATTTTCCTACGCACACACAAGATCCATCTAGGTGATGCATAGCAACGAGAGGGGAGAGTGTTGTCCACGTACCCTTGTAGACCTTAAGCGGAAGCGTTATGACAACGCGGTTGATGTAGTCGTACGTCTTCACAATCCGACCATCCTAGCACCGAAGATATGGCACCTCCGCGATCTGCACACGTTTAGCTCGGTGGCGTCCCACGAACTCTAGATCTAGCTGAGGTCGAGGGAGAGTTGTGTCAGCACGACGGCGTGGTGACGGTGATGATGAAGCTACCAGCACAGGGCTTCACCTAAGCACTGCAACGATATGACCGAGGTGGAAATATGTGGAGGGGGCACTGCACACGGCTAAACAATCAACTTGTGTGTCTATGGGGTGCCCCCCTCCCCCGTATATAAAGGAGTGGAGGAGGGGAAGGGCCGGCCCTCTATGGCGCGCCCAAGGGAGGAGTCCTACTCCCGGTGGGAATAGGATTCCCCCTTCCCTAGTTGGAGTAGGAGAGAAAGGAAGGGGGAGAGAGAGGGAAGGAAAGGGGGGGCCGGCCCCCCACCCAATTCGGATTGGGCTTGGGGGCGCCCTCTGATGGAGTCCTGGATTAGGGGGTCCTCGGATAGCCGGACTATATCCTTTGGCCAGACTGTTGGAATATGAAGATACAAGATTGAAGACTTCGTCCCGTGTCCGGATGGCACTCTCCTTGGCGTGGAAGGCAAGCTTGGCAATTCGGATATGTAGATCTCCTCCCTTGTAACCGACTCTGTGTAACCCTAGCCCCCTCCGGTGTCTATATAAACCGGAGGGTTTAGTCCGTAGGACGACAACAATCATAATCATAGGCTAGCTTCTAGGGTTTAGCCTACACGATCTCGTGGTAGATCAACTCTTGTAATACTCATATCATCAAGATCAATCAAGCAGGAAGTAGGGTATTACCTCCATCGAGAGGGCCTGAACCTGGGTAAACATTGTGTCCCCCGCCTTCTGTTACCATCCGCCTTAGACGAACAGTTCGGGACCCCCTACCCGAGATCCGCCGGTTTTGACACCGACATTAGTGCTTTCATTGAGAGTTCCATTGTGTCGTCATCATAAGGCTTGATGGCCTGTCTCGTTGTCAAGGACAACATCACCTCTGGGGTAGCCCTGGCTGTAGGCCAAACTCTCCGACTAGGCGGCTTCGTCATGACCGCCCGCTCGGCCGTTGCGCCGACGATGACTTCTCGGGTCATCGAAAACAGCCTCCGCGTCGGCTCGGAATTCGCCGAGCAGATGGATCCAATGGAGCCCTCTTCCTTGAACGAGCTCTTGGATCGCATCGCCGCCTTGGGAGTCGCCACGGACTATGATCGGATCGGGCTTAAACCCGACCAAAGGGAGATTAACTCTCCGCCGGTCACCCATCATATAGCGGTGGTGGAGGAGCAACGCAGCAATTCTTCCTCTATCTTGAGGACCAACTATGTCCGGATTCCCGAGCTCTCTGAACCGGATACCCGTCTACGGGAGGACATGGCCCAAGCTTTGAACCTAGAATCAGACAGCGGGCCAAACCTATTGGGCAACATCCCGGAGCCCGAACTTCCAAGATCGGAAACTCCTCCGCCCCTGGGTCTCAGATCAGGTCAGGGTTCAGACTTAAATCCACCCACCCACCCAGATATAAGCGATCTTTCCCACATTAGACAAGAGCCCCAAGAGACAGTACATCACTATTGGGCCAGATCCTCCTTGTAATGAACAAGGTCAGGACTGTCGCGAGGAAGACGCAATTTCATTCTTTTGCAATAATTGCACGGAAAAGGGAATCCTCAACGCCATAAGTCGCCGTGACATAGCACACTTCACTGACTTGGCGGCCATAGTACAGAAGTACTGTGCGATGGAAAGCGCCTGGAAAACCCAAACAAAATTTTGGGATCCTCCGGCTCTCACTAAACCCCCCGTCCGAACTAAAAGGGTGTACTCTCGTAAGTCACCCGATCCAATTACAAAGAAACAAAAGCCCACTATAGGGCGTGGAACCGTATTGGAGGGATGGCTTAATGGGCCATGCAAAATTCACAATACAGCTGATACCATGCCAACACATAGCCTTAGAGCATGTTGGGTACTCCGGCAGGTGGCCAAGAGCGGCGAGGATATCCTCATGAACAATGCAACAGAGCACCGTCCGGTGGAAAATAACAATACAATATTGATAGTCTTTGAGACCTTCGCCTCAAATAATAGGCGAAGCGAGCACTCCGCAGCCTTGCCGAAGTCTGCCATGTGGCAACAGTAAATCCATGGAGCGACACGGCTATAACCTTCAATGCCAGTGACGAACCTAAAATCCGAACAGCCCGAGCACCAGCCGCCTTGGTCCTTAGTCCAATTGTGGATGGCTTCCGGCTTACTAATGTGCTCATGGACGGCGGCAGCGGATTAAACCTCATCTACGAAGAAACTCTTAGCAAAATGGAAATAGACAGGAGCCGCATTGAGCAAAGCGGCACGACCTTTAGAGGAATCATCCCTAGTCGGGAGGCACGCTCCGCGGGAAAAATCACACTAGACGTGGTATTCGGCACGCCGGAGAATTATAGGTCCGAAGAAATCACATTCCAAGTGGCCCCGTTCAGTAGCAGATACCACGCCCTTTTAGGGCGGGAGGCATTCACGATCTTCCAAGCTATACCCCATTACGGGTACATGAAGCTCAAAATGCCCGGGCCCAATGGAATCATCACTCTAGCTAGTGATCCGGACATAGCACTCCGCGCCGAAAATAAAACCGCCGCACTAGCCCTCGAGGTGTTATCCGAAGCCCTCGCGGCCAAAGAACTGACGGCGCTACGCTCCACAGTGGACAGGGACGACGTGATACTCGACAAATGATCCAAATCCACCTCTTTTAAACCAGCGGATGAAATAGTCAAATTCCAAGTCCACCCAACGGACCCTACAAAAACAGCATCCATCGGGGCACAATTAAACCCCACAGTAGACGCCGCACTATGGGAGTTCTTGCGCGAGAATTGGGACATCTTCGCCTGGCATCCTTCAGACATGCCAGGAATCCCACGCAGGCTGGCTGAGCATAGCCTTAACATTCTAAAGGGATTCAAGCCGGTCAAGCAAACTCTTCGGCGCTTCTCTGAGCCTAAGCGACAAGCCATGGGAGAGGAGCTAGCCAAGTTACTGGAGGCCGGATTCATTCGAGAAATAAAACATCCGGACTGGCTAGCAAACCTGGTGATGGTACCAAAGAAGGACAAATCCTGGCGCCTATGTGTCGACTTCAAGGACCTTAACAAGATATAGGATAGCTTCTAGGGTTTAGCCTACATGATCAGGGTTTAGTCCGTAGATAATCATAGTATTCGGAGTAGGGATCTGTGGCAGTCCAGCGCTGTGGAATCATATGATGAGGTGGCAGTCCAGCGCCCTGTGGGAGAAGAACGGGACTACAGAGATTATATAATCATGATGGGGTGGCAGATTTTGGCAGATTTCGGCGCGGACATGCTTGATTCGCTTTTGGCAGATTTCGGCTCCCATAATGATGGGGCATATGATGAGGTGGCAATCCAGCGCCCTGTGGGCGGTGGTTCCTGTTCGTCTCCTGCATCGTCGTCCATACCGTCGATGTCTTCGGAGCCGAAATCAAGCATATCGGTTAAGTCGTCGAAAGTGGCTATTAAGTGGGTGGTGGGTGGGTAACGAATCTCTTTGTCGTCCGCTTCCCACTTAAGCCGGACATAGTTCGGCCAGGGGTCTCCAGACAAGGAGAGAGACCTTAATGAATTTAGCACGTCGCCCAGTGGCGAGTGCTGAAAGATATCCGCAGAGGAAAACTCCATGATCGGTGCCCAATCAGATTCGATAGGCACGGACGCAGGCGGTTCGGAGCCCATGGCTGGGGACGAATCCAGGTGTCCGGCAACACGGGTCTCGTAGGTGGTGAAGTCAGTATTCGGCTCTATCGCCGCTGAGTGTGCGGCCTCCGTGGCGGGGTCCATCCACCCTTCCTCGGACGACGCAATCTGCTCCAGATTGAGAGCCGGAGTTGCTACAGGTAGGATCTCCCGAACACTGTCCGACGGCAGAGCTAAGTCATGCCCGTCGTGACTGTGCGGCGCAGCTGACATGGGCTCGAATCTGTCGAAGATCAAGTCTCCGCGGATGTCAGCTGTATAGTTCAAGCTTCCATACCTGATCTGACGGACAGGGGCGTAGCTTTCGATCTGCTCTAGATGGCCAAGCGAGTTGGCCCACAGTACGAAGCCGCCGAATACGAAGATCTGTCTGGGGAGGAAAGCCTCACCCTGGATCGCATCGTTGTCGATGATCGAAGGAGCCATCAAGCCTTATGGTGACGGTACAGTGGAACTCTCAATGAAAGCACCAATGTCGGTGTCAAAACCGGCGGATCTCGGGTAGGGGGTCCCGAACTGTGCGTCTAAGGCGGATGGTAACAAGAGGCGGGGGACACAATGTTTACCCAGGTTCGGGCCCTCTCGATGGAGGTAATACCCTACTTCCTGCTTGATTGATCTTGATGATATGAGTATTACAAGAGTTGATCTACCACGAGATCGTAGAGGCTAAACCCTAGAAGCTAGCCTATGATTATGATTGTTGTTGTCAAACTTCAGGGGGCACTAGGTGTCCACGACATAATAAATAACCGCGATGCCACGGGCCGGATTGCTAAATGGGCTATTGAGCTCCTCCCATTTGACATAACATCCAAACCACGGCGAGCCATTAAGTCACAAGTACTGGCTGATTTCGTTGCCAAATGGACGGAAGCCGAACTCCCTAAAGAGTACTGCGCGTACTCCAATTGGATCATGCACTTTGATGGCTCCAAGATGCTAGCCGGTCTGGGGGCAGGCATCGTCCTGACATCCCCCACAGGAGATACGGTTCAATACATACTCCAAATATTATACACAGACTCCAACAATGCAGCAGAATATGAGGCCCTGCTGCATGGTCTCCGGATGGCAGTCTCCATGGGCATTCAACGCCTAGAGGTGCGGGGCGATTCGAACCTCGCAATATCTCAAATAAATGGAGAGTTTGACGCCAAGGACCCAAAAATGGCGGCTTATCGCAACGCCGTCCTCAAAATGTCAGCTCGGTTCGAGGGGCTTGAATTCCACCATGTGGTCCGGGAAAACAATCAGGCGGCTGATATCCTCGCCCGCATCAGTGCTAAGCGCGACCCTGTCCCACCTAATATCTTCCTGGAAAGGCTGTTTAAGCCATCCGTGGTATGGGAAGGAGAGACCGGCAATAATAGTCCGGACCCGGCCACAACGCCAGATCCCGAACACTCTGACGTAATCGGAGGCTCAACCACCGAAATAACACCTTCGGCCCACGTGATTATGGCCATCATCGCCCCGTGGACAGAACCCTTCTTGGCTTACCTAACTAGGCAGGAACTACCTGAGGACCCAAACAAGGCACATTCCATTGTGCGACGGTCTAAAGCCTACAAGGTCCACGAGGGAGAACTTTATAAGAAAAGCGCTACCGGAGTCCTTCAAAGGTGCATCTCCGAAGAGGAAGGATGGCAAATTTTGGCAGAAATTCATGCTGGACTTGGCGGCCACCACGCCGCAACTCGGGCCCTTGTAAGCAAGGCTTTCCGTACAGGTTTTTACTGGCCGACGGCCCGAGCAGACGCACAGGACCTCGTTCAACGTTGCGTCGGTTGCCAGCTTTTCACAAACCAAAGCCATATGCCACCTACCGCTCTCCAAACAATCCCCATCACTTGGCCCTTTGCGGTCTCGGGGCTTGATATGGTCGGACCCCTTAAAGGGGAGGCCATAAGAAAAAATATCTATTGGTCATGGTGGACAAATTCACCAAATGGATAGAAGCCAAACCAGTTAAAACGGCCAAATCCGGACCAGTGATAGACTTCATATCCGGGGTTGTACACCGTTATGGCGTTCCCCACAGCATCATCACCGATAACGGCTCGAACTTTACAGCCGACGAGGTAAAACTTTGGTGCAGAAACATGGGCATTAAGCTCGATTATGCTTCTGTCTATCACCCGCAAACTAACGGTCAAGTCGAGCGAGCAAATGGTCTTATCATGAGTGGCATTAAACCCAGATTAGTGCGATCCTTGAAGGAATCCGATACGCACTGGGTAGAGGAGCTCGACTCCGTACTATGGGGGATGCGGACCACGCCGAATCGCACTACCGGATACACATCGTTCTTTATGGTGTACGGCGCAGAGGCGGTACTGCCCTGCGACATAATTCATGACTCACCTCGAGTGCACATGTACGAAGAGAAAGAAGCCGAGCTTGATCGGCAGGACAGTTTGGACGCCCTGGAGGAGGAGCGTGACGTGGCAAAAGCCTGTTCCGCATTCTATCAGCAACAGGCTCGAAGGTATCAAAGCAGAGAAGTACGGGCCAAAACTTATAACGTTGGTGAACTCGTTCTACGCCTACCGGAGAAGAAAAAGAACAAGCTCAAGCCCAAATGGGAAGGTCCCTTCGTTATTGACCAAGTTCTGGCCGGTGGAGCGTACCGTCTACGGGATGCATCGGACAATCGACTCGAGCCAAACCCATGGAACGCAGCCAGACTCTGAAGGTTCTACGCCTAGTGCCGGACTACGTGTTCGTCTCCTTACCTCCGTCAATTTTTTATATATCCGTTATCTGTCTTTTTCTCTCTTTCTTTCTTCCCCTTTTTTCTTCACAACCTTAAAAGGTTAAAATGTGTCGTGACTACACAATCTTGACGCGCTAGCCGCGCTCATTATACCTGGGGGCTTCTTATACAGAAGCTTAATATAACTATTTTCCGGGCTCTATGCCCCACACATGTGTTACTCTTCCACATGTACCTTTTTTCGCCATTATATGCATCGATATGACTTAAGTTTTGGCCAAGCTGGGTTGCCTGGCTCTTGTGTTTATGCCCTACGTTCCCGTTAATTCGGCTAGGGCATAAGGGGAGCACCTCTACGATTGTTACTGTCGGGTCAGCTGGATGTGTACCTCAGACTGGGTGAAGCCGAAAGCTAGCGTTCTTAAGGGAATATTCAGTCGGTGAACAAAAGATGACCTTTATTTATTATAATACATGCCCCCAGATGTTTATATCATGTGTCTCTTTTCGCAGTTCGGACATGCACATTAATGCATGCGTACCCAGGGAAAGGAACCCTTAACGGAACTATTCTCCATGGAAAATGTTTCTTACTATCCATGTAATATAACATAGCTAGTTGGGTACTTGTCCGTTCAAGCACTTATGAACCCTACGCCTGGTTTCCACGCATACCCCGGTTTTTACATAACTGAGCGGGTATTCGGATACACACCGGACTGTTGGGTCCGGAGGTCGAAGCGAAAAGGTCCGCCATGACAAATGATTTACAATCCGGCTAGGGACAAATATATGTCACTTGAAGTACACAGTCACTTAGACTGACTAAATTCTTCTTCTATACCATCCAACAGGCTGTCTAGCCTACAATCCTGTTGCGAATACTTTGCGGCTAATTCTACCTGGTCATACACTAAACTGACGGGATCTCTTTCCCTTCAGACCCCACAGGTCCGACCTCGGCCATGTGGTTCGGGTCAGCTTTGGTATATCGCGTCTTCACCATGGCCCAGGCTTCCCTTGCACCTTGTCGGCAGGCTGATATCTTCCATACTCGGAAGCGTCGCCGCGCTCCCTTGAGCTTTTCTACAAGCTCTCCCATGCCTCCTGGCAGGGAGGCGGATGGCCACAAGGCTTGGGCAATGCCCTGCATCACCTGCCGAACTTGTTCGTGCAGTGTTGAGAGCTCTGGTAGAAGATCACCTGCAGACCCGGGCATTTCCTCTGCGGGACGACACGTCAGCATACCTACAGATATAACTCTGTTAGCCGGTTTCTTCGCCGAACTCTATAAAAGTTCGTTTAAGCACTTACTAAAAATGCCGCGTCGAAGCCTCTTATTCTCCTTTACGGAGTCAGCGAGCTGGGCCGAACATCTTTCAGTTCAACACTCAGCCGGATGTTGGCATCTTGGAGATCGTTTTTCTCCTGCCTAACCTTCTTAAGCATGCGCTCGCCAGCCTTTAACTGTCGTTGAGCATGTTGCTCATCCCCTCGCACGACCTCCGGATTCATTTCGGGATCATCCGCAGAATCTATTGTTAGATTTGCATGCATGCCGCATACTACCTGGTACATGTCATAGAACCAAATGTTACCAGATGGGGCCTTCTCGGACTCCTTCACTGCGGCAACTGCGGCCTCAAGCTGGGCTTTGCACTCCTCCAGCTCTTGAGACAACTGGGTATTCTTCTCCATAAGAACCTATGCAAAACAATGATCCTTAAATCAGTTGTGCCAACTATTTCAAGTCTCAGGAGCTACTGATATACATAATTATTAGATTTTCTTACCCGTATATCCTTTACATACTGGTCCGTGGCTCTGGCAAGACCATCTTGAGTAGCTCGGATGTACGCATCTCCTGAGTTGAAGGCATCGAACGCCTCTTGGGAGAAACAAGCATCGTGGAGTACGGCCCGACGACGGCTGTGATTCATGGCGCTCTCCACTTCGGAATTCGTAGCGGACAGCCTATCCGCATCCTCTGTAGGAGGAACATCCGGTGTTGGCCCCATGTTAGTGTCCCCCTCTAAGTCCGGCTCTGGAGCCCGACCGGTGGAGGCGCGGCCGGCAACCTCTCCGGATATAGTCCGGCGAGTGTTTTTCCTACTACGAAACATGGGTGTTATTATATTTTAAAAAGACGACAATCGCGGAGCGGGGTTCTTTTTCATACCTCTGCGACGGCGTCTCAGTCCTGACCGCCTTCCTTTTAAGCCTACCCGGCTTCGGTGCCCCTTGTTGGTGAGTCACTGCGGGTTTGGCATGGCGTCCCGAGGGCCTTCCCTGTAAGACACCATATGTGTGCGGTAGGTGAAGTGCAGAAAAAGGGATCCTTCTCGGAAGTTGGGACTCCGGTTTTACTTACATGCGATGCAGGGAGTAGTCCAGGATAATCGGCTATGATGGCCACCATGGCATCATCGCAGCTCAATTGATAGAACGTCCTGTCAATAAGCTCCACAAATGTGTCCGGATCTTCTTCGAGTCCCGGGTCGAGGGCCCGGTCAGGGTCCTCTGGTTGTGGAGGCGGGCTGTGGACCTCCCTCACAGCTTTTCGCAGTTCCTGCTATAAAATAGCAAAGTAAATATTTATAACAAAGAACGCGGGAAGGTCTGGAGTAGAAGGTAGCAGCTCACCCAGTTTGGGGGGTTGTACATGGAGAATCCATCCCGTGGCTTGATGCGGATGAACTCCTCTTCCTCTCCTTTATACAAATCGGATAGTATTTTCGCTAGAGCAGCGACGGAGTCCGGACCTTTACGGCCGCAGCGGGTGGCATCGTCTTCTCCATTAAAGTGCCACATGGGCTGTCCCCGATATTCAAGTGGCTGCACCCCCCGCATTATACATATTGACATAACCTCGATTATTGTCAATCCTGATTTGGCCAGCGTCTTTATCCGGCCCATCAGGTAAAGGACTTCTCCATTATCTTCCTCCTGGGGGCTCCGAGGGCGCCAGCTGCGGCGTTTCTTCAAGGGAGCTTTGTCCAACTCAGGAAGGCCCATCCGAATAGGGTCCGGAAGGGGGACGTCCTCCATATAAAACCACTCCAAAGGCCAGTCTTCGGATATCTTCTTCGGAGTACCGGACAGGTATCCGGTCCCGGCGATGCGCCATATTTCGGCTCCGCCCACTTGATATATTGACCCCTCCTATGTACGGGGTACGAGGCAGAATAGCCTCTTCCATAGCTCGAAATGAGCTTCGCAGCCCAAAAACAGCTCGCAAAGGGCGACATAGTCAGCGATGTGTAATATGGAGGCAGGAGTAAAATTATGCAGCTGGAGGCCGTAGAACTCCAGGAGCTCGCGGAGGAACGGATGGATTGGAAATCCGAGCCCCCTTAGTAAGTAAGGGACAAGGCATACCCGCTCCCCCATGGATGGGTTGGGAAAGCTCTCCGCTTGCTCCCTGCCATTGTAGGTGGCGAGTCCGGCTCGAACGGGGACCATATACGCTGGAGGGAGGAATCCCTGGGTCTGTAACTCTACTAATTGGCTGTGAGGGACGAAACACTTCTTCCAATTGCCTGGCTTAGGGCTACGGGAGCGAGAGGAGGAGCTGCAATGGCCGGCCATGATGGGATGGGCTTTTCCGGGCGCGCTCCGATGGATACTCGTTGTGGGAGGATGGTGTGATTTGGATCTGAGGATCCCCGCCTCCTTAAATAGATGATTTACTTACATGGTTAGGGTGGCAAGTGTAAAAATGCCCCGACTTCTCGCATTCGATCGACACGTGGAGGATAGCCATTATTAGGCGCAGAAGCCAAGGAGTGCAACATTCATGGGAAGCCGGACACTACTCGATAGTTACTCAGAATTTGGAGGAGAATCCGCCTTGCAATGCCGAAGACAATCTGCGCGCCAGACTCATCGTCATTGAAGCCTGGTTCGGGGGCTACTGAGGGAGTCCTGGATTAGGGGGTCCTCGGACAGCCGGACTATATCCTTTGGCCAGACTGGGACTATGAAGATACAAGATTGAAGACTTCGTCCCGTGTCCGGATGGGACTCTCCTTGGCGTGGAAGGCAAGCTTGGCAATTCGGATATGTAGATCTCCTCCCTTGTAACCGACTCTGTGTAACACTAGCCCCCTCCGGTGTCTATATAAACCGGAGAGTTTAGTCCGTAGGACGACAACAATCATAATCATAGGCTAGCTTCTAGGGTTTAGCCTACACGATCTCATGGTAGATCAACTCTTGTAATACTCATATCATCAAGATCAATCAAGCAGGAACTAGGGTATTACCTCCATCGAGAGGGCCCGCCTCCTATTACCATTCGCCTTAGACGCACAGTTCGGGACCCCCTACCCGAGATCCGCCGGTTTTGACACCGACACCCTCCACCTTGGCCACCTCTTCCTCTCCCCCACTAAGGCCCATTAAGGCCCATACACTCCCGGGGGGGTTCCGGTAACCCCCCGGTACTCCGGTAAATGCCCGAACTCACCCGGAACCATTCCGATGTCCAAACATAGGCTTCCAATATATCGATCTTTATGTCTCGACCATTTCGAGACTCCTCGTCATGCCCATGATCACATCCGGGACTCTGAACAACCTTCGATACATCAAAACACAGAAACTCATAATACCAATCGTCATCGAACGTCAAGCGTGCGGACCCTACGGGTTCGAGAACTATGCAGACATGACCGAGACTCATCTCCGGTCAATAACCAATAGCGGAACCTGGATGCTGATATTGGTTCCTACATATTCTACGAAGATCTTTATCGGTCAAACCGCATGACAACATACGTTGTTCCCTTTGTCATCGGTATGTTACTTGCCCGAGATTTGATCATCGGTATCTCAATACCTAGTTCAATCTCGTTACCGGCAAGTCTATTTACTCGTTCTGTAATGCATCATCCCGTAACTAACTCATTAGTCACATTGCTTGCAAGGCTTATAGTGATGTGCATTACTGAGAGGGCCCAGAGATACCTCTCCGACAATCGGAGTGACAAATCCTAATCTCGATCTATGCTAACTCAACAAACACCATCGGAGACACCTGTAGAGCATCTTTATAATCACCCAGTTACGTTGTGACGTTTGATACCACACTAAGTGTTCCTCCGGTATTCGGGAGTTGCATAATCTCATAGTCAGAGGAACATGTATAAGTCATGAAGAAAGCAGTAGCAATGAAACTGTAATGATCATAATGCTAAGCTAATGAATGGGTCTTGTCCATCACATCATTCTCCTAATGATGTGATCCCGTTCATCAAATGACAACACATGTCTATGGTCAGGAAACATAACCATCTTTGATAAACAAGCTAGTCAAGTAGAGGCATACTAGGGACACTCTGTTTTGTCTATGTATTCACACATGTACTAAGTTTCCGGTTAATACAATTCTAGCATGAATAATAAACATTTATCATGATATAAGGAAATATAAATAACAACTTTATTATTGCCTCTAGGGCATATTTCCTTCAGTCTCCCACTTGCACTAGAGTCAATAATCTAGTTCACATCGCCATGTGATTTAACACCAATAGTTCACATCCTTATGTGATTAATACCCATAGTTCACATCGCCATGTGACCAACACTCAAAGGGTTTACTAGAGTCAATAATCTAGTTCACATTGCTTATGTGATTGACACACAAGAGCAATAAGGTATGATCATGTTTTGCCTGTGAGAGAAATTTTAGTCTACGGATCTACAATATTCAGATCCGTATGTATTTTGCAAATTTCTATGTCTACAATACTCTGCATGGAGCTACTCTAGCTAATTGCTCCCACTTTCAATATGTATCTAGATCGAGACTTAGACTCATCCAGATCGGTGTCAAAGCTTGCATCGACATAACTCTTTACGACGAACTCTTTTATCACCTCCATAACTGAGAAATATTTCCTTAATCCTCTAAGGATAATTTTGACCGATGTCCATTGATCTACTCCTAGATCACTATTGTACTCCCTTGCCAAAATCATGCTAAGGTATACAATAGGTCTGGTACACAGCATAGCATACTTAAAAGAACCTATGACAGAGGCATAGGGAATGACTTTTCATTCTCTTTCTATTTTCTGCCGTGGTCGGGTTTTGAGTCTTTACTCAACTTCACACCTTGCAACACAGGTGTCGGCGTTCTAGGAACGGGGGTCCAAAGACTTGCCTGCCTGTGGCCCACGGCGTGGCTAAGCTAGCGGGCCATATGGCTCATCTTCATCAACAAGGCATTCAAGACCCTCACGAGGGGCCAAGCCTCGGGGGGCGGACGACGCAAGACCTCCTCCGGAGCGGCCTCTCCAGGAAGGCTCGCGAGGAGCGGAGATATCAAGGCGGGGCAAACCTCGCGAGGCTCGCGTGACGTGAGCCATGACGATCGACACCAGGCGGGCACCAGCGCGCGCAGCATCCTTGTTTCCTCTTTGGTGCTAAGGAGGCAGGCGCAGGCGCGGAGTACCGAGGCATCAGGCAAAGGTTTCCATATCAGTGCAACGAGACCAAGACCAGCAGGCCAGTAGGACGGAGGTCACCGTGGAGCCCAAGACGGCGTCATCACCAGAGCCTTTCGTAGGCGAAGACCACTTTTGTCAGGATAGCTTGTGCTAGCTGTCCCCTTTGAAATTGCCCGCCGTTGTTGGCTCCCTTCCCGCTCAATATTTGGGGAGAGGACGAGGGCCTATATAAGTAGAGCTAGCCACCACAGCAAGGGGCAACTTGATCTCAGCTGATCGAGGCCTCACCCACACAAGTTCGACAAGCACAAGAACACCTCAACCTCAGGAGGCTGTTCTTCCCCTTGTATTGTTCAACATCAGCCCAAGAGGCAATCCACCACCACCACACTAGAGTAGGGTATTACACCACAACAGTGGCCCGAACCAGTATAAATCTCGTGTCTTTCTGTGTTACGAGTTCGTCGAGTTCGTCCGTGAGATCTTAGCAAGCTAGGGCGTGGATAGATAGGAGGGAAAGAACTTCGCGTGCACCCCAGAGTTCGAACCTTAAGGGTTTTGCCGGAACCCGAGATCCGACATTTGGCGCGCCAGGTAGGGGTGCGCCGTAGCTTCCCTTCCGTCGATCCGTCACTCCGTCGCTCCGTTGTCTCCATGGCGCACGCTCGCCGCGCTTGAGCTGAGCGTCGGGCTGCCCTCACCGCCCGCGTTGCTCAGAAGGCTCCCGTCGGCAGCCCACCTCGTCGTTCTCCATCTCCTGCCGCCAACGCCGCCACCGGCCCAGCAGGGAACGAGCAGCAAGCGTCCTCGCTACACCCATCGGTGCGGCAGGACGGCCGCACCGCCACTCCATCGCTGACCCCGGCCGGTTCCTCGTCCCACGCACGTCGCGCTCCCATGGATGCACAGGCCACGCTCCTCATGGCGAACGAGCTCCTGCGCTACCGCCCGGTCGATGACCTCTACGAGGACTGGCTCGACCGCGTCGCCGAGCTCGTCCGCGCCGCAGGAGGCTTCCCGGTACCGTCCCACTCTCTGCCTCGCCCTCCGCCTGCCACGGGCGACGTGGCCCATGGAGCGCCTCCACCACCTCTGCCCCAAGACTGTGCCTTGGCGCCAAGGCGCGCAGCCCCACGGCGCGATCCGCCAAGCCCGATGCCCGCGCGCGAAGAGAGAAGCTGCCAAGAAATTCCTCGGCCGCGAGAAGCTGCACCTGCGCTCCCCGCGCCGCCTCGCCAAGAACGCGCGCCAGCTGCGGTGGCGGCACGCGGACCTCATCAAGACCAAGCTCCACCCCCGAGACGGGCCCCGGCGACCACGGACGGCTGCCGCGCCTTCACCCCCGAGCTGTGTAGCGTCGCCTGGCCGGGCAAGTTCAAGCCAGATCTGCCTTCTCGCTACGACGGCACCGCCGACCCTGCGGAGTTCCTGCAGCTCTACGAGCTGAGCATCGAAGCGGCCAACGGCGACGAGAAATTCATGGCGAACTGGTTTCCCATGGCTCTCAAGGATGGTGCCCGCTCCTGGCTCCTGAACCTGCCGCAAGGCTCGATCTCCTCCTGGGACGAGATGCGCGACCGCTTCGTCGCCAACTTCCAGGGCACCCGTGACCGCCCGCCGGCCGCGGGCGACCTGCGCCGCATCAAGCAACAACCAGGAGAGACCCTCCAGAAGTACATCCAGTGCTTCAACAACACCTGTCTCAAGATCCCCAAGGTCACGGACAAGGCCATCATCTCCGCGTTCTCCGATGGCGTCCGCGACATCAAGATGAAGGAAGAGCTCGCTATCCACGTGGAGTTGTGCACATCTCATGAGTTGTTCAACATGGCAACCAAGTGCGCAAGAGCTGAGGAGGGCCGCCTCTCCCTCCTCGAGTAGCCAGCTGCGGGCGCAGAGGAGGAGAAGGCCAAGGCCAAGGACATGAAGCGCAAGGAAGCAACAGTGCTCGCAGCGGAGCCCGACACCAAGCGAGGCAGAGATCAGCCCGAGTCATCCAAGAACAGCCGGCCGTTCTGTGCCTTCCACAACCTGAACACCCACAACACCAGTGACTGTCAAGAGCTCAGAGCCATTCGCGAAGGGCGCTTCGGGATGCCCCGAGTGCAGCGACCGGGGCTACGGCCGAGGAGGAGGACGTGGTGGCGGACGCTGGGACGACCGTGGCCCGCGCCAGGAGTGGTGCGACCGTCCTCGAGAGGACCGCTGGCAGAATCATCCTCGCGAGGGTGCCTGGAGAGACCAGCCACGCGAAGACCATCCTCAGGGCAACGCCGGTCTTCCCCCATTGCCGCCACCGCCAAGAAGGAACGACGACCACCATCAAGACGAGGGGGCTGGGGGCTTCCAGGAACCGCGTGCTATCGCCTGCATCTTGGGCGGAGCCCAGGCCCTAGCCTCTCAGCGCATCTTCAAGCAGTTTGCTCGTGAAGTGAATGCAGTCCTCCCCAAGCTCGAGGCCACGCGCCCACTCAGATGGTCCTAGTGCCCCATCACGTTCAGCTCGGCCGATCAGCTCAAGTGCGCGGCTACCGCTGGCGCCCTCCCGATGCTGTGCTCCCCAGTCATTAGCAATGTGCAAGTTACCAAGACCCTCATCAACGGCGGCGCAGGGCTCAACGTCCTGTCCGTCGATACGTTCGACAACCTTCAAGTCCCATATGACCAGCTTCAGCCTACCAAGCCTTTCTTAGGAGTGACCAATGGTTCCACCACGCCGATCGGGCAGGTCCGCCTCCCTGTCACCTTCGGAGAACGCAAGAATTACCGCACCGAGCTCATCGACTTCGACGTCGTGCATATTCGTCTGTCGTACAACGCCATCCTCGGGTATCCAGCCCTGGCCAAGTTCATGGCCGTCACCCACCACGGCTACAACGTCCTCAAGATGCTGGGAAGCGGCGGAATCATCACGGTCCCATGTGAAGAAAGAGATGCGGTGTGCTCCCTCGAGCGCGCCTTCCAACCTGCAGCAATCGACGACCCCGACAGCAAAAGTGAGGGCCCTCCAGAGGCCATCCCCAAGAAGAAGCAGTTGCGCCGTGCCGGACCTCAGGAGGGTAGCGTCGCGGCTGGAACCTCGTCAGGATCAGCGCCTGCTCCAGGGGCGCCTCCCTCCATCGCATAGGAAGGCGCGCCCAGCGCCCTCCTTGGGCAGGGCTCGGGGGCTCTCTTCTAGAGGGCCTCAGACCTTGCCAACATCACGAGGGAGGCACTCGGGCACCACTTGGAGGCATGCTTCACGACACGTTTCCCTCAGGAGAATACAGGGCAAGGAGTGCCCACCACTCAGGAGTTCATCACCGAGACCACTCAGGTACTGCAAGACGCAAGGGCCATGCACGGCGACCACCGCTCACGAGGCGCAGCTCCCCATCCAAGCGAGGATGCCGGGTTGCGCATCTGCATCGACATTCCAGGGCTCAACAGGGCCGCTTCTCAGGAGCTCTTCTGGCCTTCGCGCGTGGGCCGTTGCGAGGGTCCACCGCACAGCTACGTTCGCATGCCTTTTGGCTTGCCGAGCGTGTCGTTCGTCTACCAGCGCAACTTGCAGCGCACCCTGGCGGCTTAGGAGGCCAGGCACCATGTTGTCTTGGCGGAGATGGAGATGGTCCTAAGGGAACCACCTGAGTCCCCAGAGCCTCCCGAGGCTCAGGGCCCCGGTGGCTCCTGAGGAGCCATTCCTTCGCCGCGTACCTTCAGCTGCCCCAACTCTCCTTCGTCGACAGAACCAGGTGACATTTTCCAAGTTTGTTTAGCTAGGAGCGCCCTTCGGGCTGCATTATTCCCAGGCCACGTGGGTCCGTCCTTGTGGCGTGTATCCTTTTCTTATGTCTTTAGCTTACCCTGTTGGGGCGCCCCTCCGGCTGCATCATCCCCAAGCCGCTCGGGCCTGACCGAGTGCCATGTATCATCTGCATTTACCCAAGCTGATTTGCCTTCCATGCTTAATCTGCCTATGATTGTCACCTGCCCGATTACCATCTGCTCGATCGTCGCCTCCCATGGAGCCTCCACACACATGCACGGCGCTGGTGCATGGGTCCGTCCTTGCCACGTCGACAAACCTGAGCGGTCGAGCTCTGGCTCGCGGCACGCCCCGCGCACATCACCTCATCAGGCCCTCAGTGCCTTCATTTCCTCGCGGAGCAGCCAGAGGCAGGCTGGCAACCATAACGGCAAAACCGTGTTTCTCCTTGTGATGGATCACAGGGACCTCATGGAGAGGATAGCGGGCGGCACCACGAGTTTCCTTTCCTCTCGTGCAATCCTCTTGTGCGTTAAAAGGGGGGCTCATGAGCATCGCGACTCAGGAGCTCTTACTGGCTCTCCAGCCCTCACCCCCTGGCCTTGACCACAGCATCGCGACCTGGCATACCAGCGGCGGCTGAGCTCGCTCGAGGACCGGGACCTGAGGATGTAGAGCACTAAGGAGAGCATGGGGAGAGGGAGACTCGTACAAGCCTAACCTAGCTACGCTACAGGTGTTTGCACACAGGCCTGGCGCATCGCGAAGAATCGACCCCGAACTACTGAGATAAGTCTCGCGCTCAGATCGGCTAATCATTGGAACTTGAGGGTCGCGCCGATCGCAGGCCTGTCGTGGCCACGTCGCCTCCCTTTCTTATATTGCCATGGCTACTTGAGCGCTAATGGGGACCTCCTGAGCATCGCGTCTCAGGGGCTCTTACTGGACCTCGGGCCGCTCACCTCCTGCCCTTGACCACGGCACGCGACCTGGCATACCAGCAAAGGCTGAAGCCTGCCTGGGGACTGGGACCTGTCAGCATAGAGCAACAAGCTATCGCGAGGTTGGAAAGGGGAGACCGAGCCTTAACAGGACATGCATGTCGTAGATTTTCATAATAAGGAAAATATACACAAAAGGCATCGCAGATCCTTACACGCCCCCACGGGGTACTTCGTGATTCTTCGCAGGGAACAAAAAACGAGAACTAAGAGGAATCCTATCTACACCCTCCCGTGGTGGACGCCATCATCAACAGTGGGCCACGGGAGGCCGGCGCCGACCTCATCCAGATCAGCGACGGCGGCGGCTGGACGCCACGGCCCTACTCCGAGCCCGGCGTGAGCTCGGGGGCACGTAGCTGTCGCCGCTCGTCTCCGAGTCTCGTAAGGCTCAGGAGAGTCGTTAGACTCCCAGGGGCTGCTGCTGCTGGAATAGCCACGAGCGGAGCGCGCGTCAGCCTGGCGCTCCCCTCCAGGGCAACACTCCAGGCGGCGGCCCTCCACGTCGAAGACCTTGAAGAATAGCGTGGAGGCGCCGTCGTACTCGAAGTGGATCGCGAGGGCGCCCTCCGCGCGGCAGACCCGCGCAACCTCACCCCAGCTGCGGGTCATGAAGATCCTACCGGTGGGGACTGCTTAGATCTCTGCTCCGGTCGCCGGAGCGTCGCAGTCGGCATGCTGCAGCCAGAGCTCGAGAGGCCCCCTCGGCGGCATCGCGTCAGAGAAGAACCGCGGGAAGCGGATCCAAGAGCTTGGGGGCATCGGCGCCCATAGCACAAGCTCGCGCGAGGAATCCGCAGCGTGGATTCCAGGAGCAACGGCACGCATCGCCATCGCACGGCGACCACGGACGCGGCGCGGGCGGTGCCGCTCGTCGCACCGCCCTCCTGAGCCCTCGGCTCGGGCGTACAAGGGTAGCGGATACCCTGGAGGAGGCCGCTCGCACCATGGCCTCGTCACCACCTGCATCGCTACTTCGTCGCGGCGGTGAACCGGCCTCTTCTTCAGCGGAAGCGGCCCTGGATCATCGCGGGGAGCCTTTCCTTTCTCTTCAGCGGAGAACCTTCGGATAGGCGCCATTGCCGCTAGCGATGGAGCAATGAGGAAGAAGGACTTGTCAAGTCGAGCAGTTGCCGAGGCAGCATGGGGAAGCGGAGACACCCACGTCCAATCAACCGCCACGCGTCAACCGAGGCCAAAGGCTTTTGGGGCCCGCAGCGCTCCGTACTTGACCTTTGGCTTCGCCCCGAAGCCAAGCCCGAGCGCGCCTTGGGCCCGGGGGCTACTGCCGGCATTCTAGGAACGGGGGTCCCCAGACTTGCCTGCCTGCGTCCCACGGCGTGGCTAAGCTAGCGGGCCGTACAGCCCATCTTCATCAACAAGGCATTCGAGACCCTCGCGAGGGGCCAAGCCTCGCGGGGCGGACGACGCAAGACCTCCTCCGGAGCGGCCTCTCCAGGCAGGCTCGCAAGGAGCGAAGATATCAAGGCAGGGCAAACCTCGCGAGGCTCGCATGACGTGAGCCATGACGATCGACACCAGGCGGGCGCAGCGTCCTTGTTTCCTCTTTGGTGCTAAGGAGGCAGGTGCAGGTGCGGAGTACCGAGGCATCAGGCAAAGGTTTCCATATCAGTGCAACGAGACCAAGACCAGCAGGCCAGCAGGACGGAGGTCACCATGGAGCCCAAGACGGCGTCATCACCAGAGCCTTTCGCAGGCGAAGACCACTTTTGTCAGGATAGCTTGTACTAGCTGTCCCCTTTCAAATTGCCCGCCATTGTTGGCTCCCTTCCCGCTCAATATTTGGGGAGAGGACCAGGGCCTATATAAGTAGAGCTAGCCACCACAGCAAGGGGCAACTTGATCTCAGCTGATCGAGGCCTCACCCACACAAGTTCGACAAGCACAAGAACACCTCAACCTCAGGAGGCTGTTCTTCCCCTTGTATTGTTCAACATCAGCCCAAGAGGCAATCCACCACCACCACACTACAGTAGGGTATCACACCACAACGGTGGCCCGAACCAGTATAAATCTCGTGTCTTTCTGTGTTGCGAGTTCGTCGAGTTCGTCCGTGAGATCTTAGCAAGCTAGGGCATGGATCCATAGGAGGGAAAGAACTTCGCGCGCACCCCAGAGTTCGAACCTTAAGGGTTTTGCCGGAACCCGAGATCCGGCAACAAGCAAGAACTCCTTCTTTGACTATTCCATTTGAACTACTTCAAAACTTGTCAAGGTATGTACTCATTGAAAAAAACTTATCAAGCGTCTTGATCTATCTCTATAGATCTTGATGCTCAATATGTAAGCAGCTTCACCGAGGTCTTTCTTTGAAAAACTCCTTTCAAACACTCCTTTATGCTTTCCAGAAAAATTCTATATTTATTTCCGATCAACAATATGTCATTCACATATACTTATCAGAAATGTTGTAGTGCTCCCACTCACTTTCTTGTAAATATAGGCTTCACCGCAAGTCTGTATAAAACTATATGCTTGGATTAACTCATCAAAGCGTATATTCCAACTCCGAGATGCTTGCACCAGTCCATAGATGGATCGCTGGAGCTTGCATATTTTGTTAGCACCTTTAGGATTGACAAAACCTTTTGGTTGCATCATATACAACTATACTTTTAAAAAATCCATTAAGGAATGTAGTTTTGACATCCATTTGCCAAATTTCATAAAATGTGGCAATTGGTAACATGATTCAAACAGACTTAAGCATCGCTACGGGCGAGAAAATCTCATCGTAGTCAACACCTTGAACTTGTCAAAAACTACTTGCGACAATTCGAGCTTCGTAGATCGTAACACTACTATCAGCGTCCGTCTTCCTCTTGAAGATCCATTTATTCTCAATGGCTCGCCGATCATCGGGCAAGTCAATCAAAGTCCATACTTTGTTCTCATACATGAATCCCATCTAAGATTTCATGGCCTTAAGCCATTTCGGGGAATCTGGGCTCATCATCGCTTCCTCATAGCTCGTAGGTTCGTCATGGTCTAGTAACATGACTTCCAGAAAGGATTACCGTACCACTCTGGTGCGGACCATACTCTGGTTGACCTGCGAGGTTCGGTAGTAACTTGATCTGAAGTTTCATGATCATTATCATTATCTTCCTCAGTAATTGGTGCAGGAATCACTAGAACTGATTTCTGTCATGAACTACTTTCCAATAAGGGGGCTGGTACAATTACCTCATCAAGTTCTACTTTCCTCCCACTCACTTCTTTCGAGAGAAACTCCTTCTCTAGAAAGGATCCATTCTTAGCAACAAAGATCTTGCCTTTGGATCTGTGATGGGAGATGGGTAGTTTTCAATGGTGAACATCACTATGTTGATCATATCTACTATATGATTCACGCTCGACCTTTCGGTCTCAGTGTTCCGAGGCCATATCTGCATATGCTAGGCTCGTCAAGTTTAACCCGAGTATTCTGCATGTGCAAAACTGGCTTGCACCCATTGTATGTGAACGTAGAGCTTATCACACCCAATCATCACGTGGTGTCTCGACACGACGAACTGTAGCAACGGTGCATACTCAGGGAGAACACTTATACCTTGAAATTTAGTGAGAGATCATCTTATAATGCTACCGCCGAACTAAGCAAAATAAGATGCATAAAGGATAAACATCACATGCAATCAATATAAGTGATATGATATGGCCATCATCATCTTGTGCCTTTGATCTCCATCTCCAAAGCACCGTCATGATCACCATCGTCACCGGCTTGACACCTTCATCTTCAGCGAAGCATCATTGTCGTCTCGCCAACTATTGCTTCTACGACTATCGCTACCGCTTAGTGATAAAGTAAAGCAATTACATGGCGACTGCATTTCATACAATAAAGCGACAACCATATGGCTCCTGCCAGTTGCCGATAACTGTGTTACAAAACATGATCATCTCATACAATAAATTTAGCATCATGTCTTGACCATATCACATCACAACATGCCCTGCAAAAACAAGTTAGACATCCTCTACTTTGTTGTTGCAAGTTTTATGTGGCTGCTACGGGCTTAGCAAGAACCGTTCTTACCTAGGCATCAAAACCACAACGATTTTTCGTCAAGTTTGTTGTTTTAACCTTCAACAAGGACCGGGCGTAGTCACACTCAATTCAACTAAAGTTGGAGAACAGACACCCACTAGCCACCTGTGTGCGGAGCACACCAGTAGAACCAGTCTCGCGTAAGCGTACACATAATGTTGGTCTGAGCCGCTTCATCCAACAATACCGTCGAATCAGAGTATGACATGCTGGTAAGCAGTATGACTATTATCGCCCACAACTCTTTGTGTTCTACTCTTCCATATAACATCTACGCATAGACCTGGCTCGGATGCCACTGTTGGGGATCGCAGTAATTTAAAAAAAATTCCTACGCACATGCAAGATCCATCTAAGGGATGCATAGCAATGTGTAACATCCCAAATTTTCAATTTGAAATGTTATACATAGGTCATTAATGCATATCATATTTAATTGCATTTTTGTTTTGCGATCCTCAAAATTCTAAGCAACTCAAGGACCCACGGAGAGAGTTGGGGATTTCACCATTTTCGTATTTGCATTTTTTTTCAAATATCGAGACAAGGATCATTTTGGTTTTAATTGTTTTCCTCTCTGAAAATATTTCATATTAAAATTATATGAGAGGAGATAATATGACTTCTCCAAAATAAACGAAATAATGGAGGAAAAATTATTAAAATCAAATAAATAATTTTATTTGGATTTTATCACGGTTTTATTTGAATTAGAAAAAAATATGCATTTTTCAAAATTGCATTTGTAGGCCAAGAAAATGTTCACTTTGTTCTAAATATTCTATTTAGACGATGAAAATTTGTTTTGGTATTTGTAGATTTTTTTATTTTATTTTCTAGGATTTTTCCGCCAGAATATGTTTAAAAAAAATCAACCGACTTAACGGGTCGTGCCCGAGCCAGACTCCTCCGGCCAAGGCTTTAAAAGCCACCGCCCGAGGCCCCCGAGGCCCAAGTCACCGCCGCCGCCCGTCGTCACCGGAGCCGCCGCTGCCGCGTCGGATCTCACCGTTGACCCCACCGTTGACCGGTTGGTTTTCTTCAGTTAACCTTGGTTTTTTTAGTTTCCGGTTTAACCTATTAGATCGGTTTTTGTTTGGTTTATTTATTTAGCGAACGTTCGTTCATCCGTTCGTTCGTTTTAACGAACGATATTCGCCGGTTAGGTTCAGACAGCGAACGTTCGTTCGTCAGTCTTTTCTCTTTATTTTATTTTCGCCCAGGGACCTATTCGCGATTACTTTTATCGCAGATCAGTCCCTGATCTTCAAACCCTCGCCGTTTCTTAACCGTTTGTCCAAATCCAGTGAAACCAACGCCAAAATCTTCGTCTCGGAACCCTCTTTCTGTTTAATCAACTTGAACATGGTTTTGACAAATTAAAATTTGGTTTCAAGCAGATTTGGTTTCGAAGTTCTTTTGACCGTAGTTTCAGTTCCGTAGCTCCGAATTGATTGTTTCTTTTTGCAAATCGAATCTCTTCAGTTGAGTTTTCAGATTCGATCTTCTTATTTGATTTTTACCCGTGCTTCTATGCTTGAGTGCTTATGTATGCTATTGTTTGTTTGCGATAGAATTCCCGGAGTGTGAAGCGTGCTACTGCAAGTCTCTAGGGTTTGCGGATCGTCAGCAAGGCAAGTAACACATTGATCATACTCTTCTCATACCCAGTTTTTATGCATTAGTTACTATCCTCAAACACTAAGATTAGGTTGTGATTAACTTGTGGGTACTGGGAAGTAGATGATGAGGTAGAACCTATTACCGGATATTACAGAAGATTTATTGAAGGATTCTCCACTGTGGCAAAACCAATGACCCAATTGCTCAAGAAAGACAAGAAGTTTGTATGGACGGAAGCCTGCGAGAAAAGCTTCCAAGAACTCAAGAAGAAACTAACAACCGCACCGGTCTTAACTGTGCCATACATACACAAGAGTTTTGAAGTATATTGTGACGCATCCCGGAAAGGCCTCGGATGTGTGCTGATGCAGGATGGCAAAGTTGTCGCGTATGCTTCCAGGCAACTACGGAAGCATGAGGAAAATTATCCTACTCATGACTTGGAGCTAGCAGCGGTCATCCATGCACTCAAGGAGTGGAGACACTTTCTGTTGGGTAATCGTTGTGAAATATATACGGACCACAAGAGCCTTAAATATATTTTCACACAACCAGAGCTAAATTTACGCCAACGACGCTGGTTGGAATTGGTTAAGGACTATGATGTCGGCATTCACTACCATCCAGGGAAAGCAAATGTAGCGGCAGATGCTCTTAGTCGGAACCCCAGCCCGGGCAACGACAGTCCACAAAACTTGAGGCATGAGTTTCAGCGAGAGTTCGCTAGACTCAACATGATGTTGGTCACTGAAGGCACCGTATCGAATCTGGAAATACATCCCACCCTAGTGGAACAAATTAAGAAAGCTCAGCAAGGGCACCCCAGCATCGAAGGAATAAAGAGGAAAATGAGCCTTGGCAAAACTTCAGAGTTCGTCACAGACAAGGAAGGAACATTATGGTACGGGGACAGACTTTGCGTACCAAACATTGAAGAACTCAAGCAACAAATCCTAACCGAAAGCCACACCGCTCCATACTCGATCCACCCTGGAGGAACCAAAATGTACAAAGACATTCAGGAAAGATTTTGGTGGCACGGTATGAAAAGGGATATAGCCGCATTTATTGCTTGTTGCGATTCATGTCAGCGCATTAAGGCCGAGCATCAAAAGCCAGCAGGGCTGCTGCAACCAAACAGAATACCTGAGTGGAAATGGGATGAGATTGGAATGGACTTCATCGTCGGACTACCTCGATCGCAACGCGGAAATGATGCCATATGGGTCATCACAGATAGGCTAACCAAGGTTGCCCATTTCATTCCCGTGAAGACGACCTACTCCACTCAAAGGCTGGCCAAGCTTTATCTCTCCCGTATAGTTTGTCTGCACGGAGTCCCAAAGACTATAATATCCGACCAAGGCACTCAATTTGTCTCTAAATTCTGGGAGCACTTACAACAAGCTCTGGGCACACAACTAGCTTTCAGTACAGCGTACCACCCTCAGACTGATGGACAGACGGAACGCGTAAACCAAATCCTAGAGGACATGCTGAGAGCCTGTGTGCTCACCTATGGATCCAGTTGGGAAGAAAGTTTGTCGTATGCCGAGTTTGCTTACAACAACAGTTACCAAGCCAGCTTACAAATGGCACCCTTCGAAGCATTGTACGGACGGAGGTGTCGTACCCCACTAAATTGGTCAGAGGCAGGTGACAGTCGTATCTTCGGCCCAGACGTGCTCAAGGAGGCCGAGGAGAAGGTTAAACAGATCAGGGACAGACTCAAGACAGCTCAAAGCCGACAAAAGAGCTATTACGATCAAAAACATCGTGAGGTCAGCTTTGAACCCGGCGATTTCGTATACCTGCGAGTGTCTCCTATGAGGGGCCTACAACGGTTCAAAATTAAGGGGAAGCTAGCCCCGAGATTTATTGGACCATTCTGTATAGTTGCACGAAGAGGCACGGTAGCCTACCAGCTAGACCTACCCAAAGAGCTATCAGACATCCACAACGTGTTTCACGTCTCACAGTTGAGGAAATGTGTGAACAACCCAGAAAAGCAGGTATCTCATGAAAGCATTGATGTGCAACCAGACCTCACCTACAGAGAACGGCTAGTAAAGATATTGGAAGAGTCTGAAAGGAGGACCCGTCAGAAAACAACGAAATTTTTCAAGGTTCAGTGGAGCAACCACACCGAGGATGAAGCTACATGGGAAAGAGAAGATTTTCTTCAGGCAGAGTACCCATATCTATTTGAGGATCAGCTGAAATCTCGAGGACGAGATTTTTCCTAAGGGGGGTAGGTGTTGTGACACCCAAAATTTTTAATTGGATTTTTCAAACTTTTATTTTTATTTGAGGAGGGTATTTAAATTTTTCTTTTAAAGAACCCACCCTCTCAAAAACTTTCTTTTATGGCAAGTGTTTTGTTTTGGATTCACCCAAGACTTGGTTCTTGGTCTTGGAGGTTTGCCCTTTTTATTTTGACTCAAAACCAAATGCTTTTCACTTGGGAAAATTTCTTTTGAAAAATCCTTTAAATAGCCCTAGGGCATTTTGAGTGATCTTCTCCCCTTTTCAAAAATTCCCCTTGCCATGACCTAAGTGGAAATCCCCTCCCCTAAGCCTTTCCCCATCTTTGGATCATGATACACTTCAAATCCAGCAGTTTGAACCTCCCCAAAATTTCTTCTCCATTTATTTCTCATCAAAAACAATTTCTGCCTTCTATCTTGATCCTTGGAGGTTTACAAAGGAGCTACCCTTTCTGCTTTGAGTTTTGCCTCCAAACCAATTTCACTAGCTAGTCCTTTGAGCCCTCAACCAGGATCCATGAAGATCCACTGGTCTCCAGTTCAAATTTTTCAAACTACACTTGCTGCAAGTTTGGACCTCATTTGCCAAATTTGATGAAATTCATTTAAATCCTTCTCCTAAAAATCTGAGAAAAAACAGGCAGCCTCCGGGTGCATTGAGAGGTCACCTCACCAAGTCCCAGCTCCAGAAAAAAATTTCTGCTTGCCAAATCATTTCATCGAACACCTGCTGGACACTGTTGCTATCATGTTCAGTCAAGTTCAGTTAACAGTGTCTGAAACTACTGTCGTTTTCTTCAGTGTTCGTTGTCAATCTCGCCAGTGTCGCTGTGGCGCCTTGCTCCCCGTCCCCTCCCTCTTGTCCCTGCGCCGCACGAACGCCTGGAAGGTTGCGGGCGTCGGCGATGAGCAGGAGGAGGTGCGCCACCCCGTGAGCGACGGCAGCGGCGGCTTTGCGGCCGCCAGACAGGGGCGCAGCGTAGACGGCGCCGTCCAGCGCCGCCCAAGCCACCGGAGGCCGCCGCGTGGCCACCCACTCCCCCGTGCGCGCTGCCACCCTCGTCGTGAACTGCTAGGCGCAGAGCGCGCTCTCTGCCGCCGCCGTGCTCGTACGGCCGCCCCGACGAAGACCGGCGCCATTACGCCAAGCCCGACCAAGTTTAGCAGTGGAACAGGACCAGTAACTCTCACTGATGCTGCCTAGCCTCCTAAACCCACTGCCCGACCACTGTCTCGCCGTAATCGCTCGCCGGAGATTTCCCGTTCACGGCCACCCCCTCGAATCGCCTATAAATAGAGGCCCGAGCTCGAACTCGAACCCACACCACCTCTACGCACCTCCAATACCACGCCAAGCCACTGGAAGAGCCCCGAGGGAGCCTTCTTCCCCAACTCCGGCCGCCACGACCCGCCACGGGATCCAGCTCGATTCGCTCCCGTGCATGCACCTCTACCTCTCAGCTCTTGCCAGTAGCTTCCCTATGCTCCCACTCTCCTGACCCGCGCTTCGATTCGGAGTTGCAGCACCCACCGGAGTTCTCCACCATCGCCCAGGCCGCCGTCCGCCGGAGAAGTGTCGCCGTCGACGTGGAGCTCTCCGTCGGACAAGTCCACCACCCACCGACGCGGAAGGACGCACTGAACCTCTTGGTACACTCCGATCTCCCTGTCTCGCTGTGGTTCAACGCCGGCGACCACCGCAGTCTTCGGGCGCCGGCGAGGTTTTCAAACCTGACATGTGGACCCCCCCTGTCAGCCTCTATTCTTTTCCCCCTCGAACCGTTTTCTGTTAGCGCCTTCGGGCAAATACGTTTTCTCTCTGGGCTGACGTCTTTCCCTCCGAACCGTTTTCTGTTTTCTCAGTTAAGTCCCTGGATCTTTTCTGTTTCATCACAGATTAGTCCCTGGACTAAAACCCTTATAACTTTTTAATAAAAGATGATTTTTGAGTGATTCTTTTTCTGACAGTCTTGTATTTTTGTCTAGTTTTTTATAGTATTTATTTGGAAAAAATTTGGACAACTTTTATGCACGCGATGATTTTCACGTTAGTATACGTTTTCGCTATACCGTAGGTTCCGGAAGAGGTGACGGAGCCGCGAACTTCGCCGAGCTAGACTCCGACTTCTCCGAACCAGGCAAGCATGTTTGAACCTTTGATATGACGGGTGTTGTGCATGTTTGCTTGAATGGTTGTGCATGGCATATGAGCATCGGTGAGTATCTCGTTGCATGTGAGGCAACTACCCATGTGTTCCGAAGTTTCTGTGATCTCTGATGAGAGATGGCCTAGTCATGTTGTGACATGAAGGGCAGTAAGGTGGTACTGTTGTAGCATGCCAGCCTTACGTCATCCGATAAATTCTGACGTTAACGTGGACGGAGTCACGTTATCGTCCTTCCCCTTTCCGTGCCGCCACATGTTTTCTGCCAAGAATACGGTGTAGTAAGTTGGTAACCTCTTTCCGTGTACACACCAAATAGAGGGGCCGGGATGAGGGTTCCATGGCCCTGGATTAAAGCCAGTCATCCGGTCAGGGGGCATGGGTGTTTCCAGTTGGGACCGAGATGGGGGCACCCCTTAGAGCGCGCGTATATAAATTTGATCCCATGCTACGCGAGGTTGTAGCCTCCCCGTCTCAAGGTTTTTCTTGAACGTTGCCGAGGGTGATTCCTGGCTTCGGAATGTTGAATGGGTGTGTACTGGTTAGATGTGTTTCTTCCAAAACACCGTAAACGGAACTAGTCCCCGTGACTACTGAAATCCGTTGGCTGTGGTTAAAGTACAAACTCTGCAGAGTCAAATCCTTCCGAGTCATCGTATCTATGGTCAAGGACCATGGCCAGTATATCTATATCTATGTCAAATTCTCGTGGTAAATTCCTGGTGAACAAGCTCGAGTGGTAAACCCGGTTTAATTGTTATTCCTGAGGACGGACTACCCCCTTTTACTTATCTCGTACTTGAAATGATTTATATTTCTGAGCTACTGAATTATTAAGTTATGATATAAGCCCTTTATGTGATGTCGCTCAGACGTCCGACTGTGGCACTCTTGTTATTTACCTTTGATATAAGCCCTTTATGTGATGTCGCTCAGACGTCCGACTGTGGCATGCTTGTCATTTACTTTCAATATAAACCCTTTATGTGATGTCGCTCAGACGTCCGACTGTGGCACTCTTGTTATTTACCTTTGGTATAAGCCCTTTATGTGATGTCGCTCAGACGTCCGACTGTGGCACGCACTGTCATTTATATTTTATTATAAGCCCTTTATGTGGTGTCGCCTTGACGCCCGACTGCGGCATTGTTATTTCTTTTGTTTCCTCTCGAGGAGTCTTTCAGACACTCGTTTGGCCCTCAGTATTATTTTGGGATTTCGGGAGGACTACCGCCCGACTTCTCTTATTTTCCCATGCATTATTATCTCGTTGTCTGAGTACACTTGTTAACCTGTTCTTATGCATCATGTTTACATTTGTTATACCTTACGTCCGAACTGTCTTGCGAGTACTTTCATAGTACTCACCTGGCTTGTTGATTTGGCCAGATGTTGACGAAGGTGATCTCATGGATGAAGAGTTTGATAGGGAGTCCGACGCCTAGAGGAATCCCAGTCAGTCCCGTGCGATCCTGGATATTGGTCACTTGTATCATATACGCTTCCACCGCCCACAATAAGTCTCCTCGAGCCTCACTCCGACGCTCGAAGAGCTGTTAGTTTTCAGGAGTCATATCACCCACTTCGCTGTGATATATCCACCACCGCTTTTATCGTGAGTTAGTTATGCCACCCTATCCGCCTTTCTATGTTATTGGCGTGGTTGTAATAAATTGTTGAGCAGTCTCCGCTCAACCTTGTATTATATTCAGTACTCCTGGTATTTTTCTTCTGTGATCAAGATTTTGTCTACCAGTAAGAAGGAATTCTTCTTTACTGGTCCGTAAAAGGGATCGGTCTCTCAATAAATATTTTTATTGGAAAACCGGTCATGACAAGCTTGGTATCAAAGCCAGGCTGACTGTAGGAAGCCACTAGGTGCGATCGCTAATCGGTTATTAGCGTCTTTTGTGCTTTTTCAGCATTTTGCAAATGTAGCTATTTTCTGTTGGTCATCATAAATTTATGACATGACTACTCAGAATTTTTGCCTACTTTTGTAGATGGCTGGCAGCAACTGCGAGACTCGGGTGTTCACTAATGTGCCCGAGGGGTTTGTCAAACTCCTCGTCTCCATCACCAAGCTCGCGATCGGGCCAGCGACTCGTCCGGAGTTCACACTTTACCAGCACAAGCTCAGCGACGACGTGTCTATGCACCAGGCCGTGGTGCAATTCAAGGGAGGACGTTCTGCGTCTTGCCACTTCCGTTTTGTGGGAAGGGCCATGCCTACGGAGAGGCATGCCATGCAGATGGCTGCCCGTGAGGCGATAGCTCGCCTTCGGGACATTCTTCCTATGATGAAGACTCGTCGCTACCGCTACCTCCCATGCCATGTGCCATATACTTGTCACTATGCATTCGCCTGCCATAGGGGAGAGCGAGATGAAGCCATCGAGATGGTTGTGGAGTATCTCAAGGCTCTGGAGGAGTCTTTCGACAACCTCGTGGATGATCTTGTGGCTGCCCGGATGGACTTAGTTCGGGGCGGTCCTGCCAGCAGGAAGGAGCTTCTCCACATGGCACCCCCTCTGACTTTCGTCTCGTCCTCAGCATCTTATGCACCGGCCATTTTGGCCACAGCTCGCCGTCTGCCTACCACTGAGGAGTTCGGTCGAGTCATCGCTCCTACTCCAGTCAGAGCTGCACCGCCTGCCGCACCCGCACTGCCGCCTGTCGCACCCGCGCCATCACCCCAGCGCAGTGCTACGCGCCTGGAGCCTACTAGGGAGGAGGTGGAGGTTGAGTCTCCTGCACCGCTGGGTCTTACCCTCGGCAAGGGAAAGGAAATCTTCACCATCTCCGACTGAGTGCGCTTAGTAGCCGCGCGTTGTGTCTGCATCTATGTTATGTTTTATGTGCTTATGCTTGTAGTAGTTGTGTACGCTGCTTTCCGGAGAGATGTGCTAGTCTTAATAACATGTCAGGAATGTGTACGCACATCCTGAGTGCTGTATCGTATGTTTGCGTATCGCGTGTAAGATTTGCGCTAAGCGGTTCTTCACCGTGCGAAATCATTTATGTTCTTGAAAAATCTTGAGGTCTTTTAAATTTTTGCCTTTGTAAGATTTTTCCTTGTGCCACACAATTCTTCTCATGATTTTTGCAACATAATACCCCATAGTGGAAAATGTCTCGTCCGTGGACTCGTTCCATGCCCAATCAACCAGAAGAAGTTTATGGGACATAGACCAGCAACAACTTCACTCAGGGACAGTCTAGTCAACAGGACAGCGAGGCAGCTTTATCTCAAGTATGCCGCCTCTTCGAACAAAGCCAGCAACAACACCAGGAAATGATGAACCACGTCATCAATATGGGAAATCACCGTGAGCCATATCAACCCCACTCCAAGTTGTCTGAATTACAGAAGACTCGCCCTCCAACGTTTTCTCACACGGATAGGCCTCTTGAAGCCGATGATTGGCTTCGTGACATCGAAAGGAAGCTGATTATTGCTCAGTGTTCAGATCATGAGAAGGTGCTTTATGCACCCCACTACCTTACTGGAGCAGCTGCAGCATGGTGGGAGAACTTCCTACACATGCATCCCAGTGAACATAACATCACCTGGGAAGAGTTTAAGGAAGGCTTTCGTGGGGCACACATTCCTAGGAGCATCATAAAAATCAAGAAAAGAGAATTTGATGACCTCAAGCAAAGAGGCATGTCAGTGACAGAATACAACGGTCAGTTTACCCAGCTATCTCGTTATGCCTACGACGAGCATATGACTGAGAACAAGAGGATGGAGAAATTCTTGGACGGCCTGGCACCGATTCTAAGATGCCAACTGGTCGTACACACTTTCCCAGATTTCAAAACTCTGGTTGACAAGTCCATTACCTTGGAGAATGAGCGCCGCAGTCTGGAAGATATCCGTAAGCGAAAGAGGGACAAGACGACTCTTGCTCGCAACAACCGAAGCAAGACTGAGGTTCAGAGGACTGAAGCAAGAAAATCCACGACTACTGATCTAAGGCCAACCAGACAGTTTCATTCCAGGGACAAGGACTTCACGTACCGTCCAGGGGTCACATGCTATGCTTGTGGTGAAGAGGGGCACTATGCCAAACAGTGCCCAAAGCCAAGGAACTCGGCCCCCAAGCCGAACAATGGTGGGAACAATCCAGCCCCCAAGCGCAACAATTTCGACCCCAACAACAACCACAGGAAGGGTCACCTGAACCATGTGACCAGGGAAGAAGCGCAGAATGCCCCAGACATCGTGCTCCCGGTACGTTCCCTGTCAACACAGTACCTGCCACGGTTTTGTTTGATTCTGGAGCTTCTCACTCGTTCGTTTCGAAGAGTTTTGTTTTACAACATGGTTTTTGATACTTCCCTTGGAAAAATCTATGATCATCAAGTCCCCCAGAAATAAGCAGATCGCTCAGAGCTACTACCAAGGAGTGATCATTGAGTTCGAAGGACTACAGTTTCAAGCAAATCTCATCGTGTTGGAAAATAAAGGACTAGATGTCATCCTAGGGATGGACTGGTTGACCACCAACAAAGGATTTATTGACTGTTTCAATCGGACTGTGATTCTCACTCATCATCACGGCAAGACAATAAAGGTTACAGCTCAAGAAAGACCACGGTCACGGCAACCAAAGCTGAACAAAGTGGACATTTCAGAACTGAGAAAAGTTCCAGTAGTGTGCGAGTTTCCAGACGTATTCCCTGAAGAACTACCAGGCATGCCACCAGACCGAGAGATAGAATTCAGCATCGAACTAGCACCTGGCACCGCTCCCATCTATAAGAAACCTTATAGAATGGCACCCTCAGAATTGGTAGAGTTGAAGAAGCAGATAAAGGAATTATTGGACAAAGGATTTATTCGAGCCAGCTCCTCACCATGGGGTTCACCAGTGTTGTTCGCCAAGAAAAAGGATGGGACACTGAGATTGTGTATAGACTATCGAGCTCTCAATACGGTCACCATCAAAAACAAATATCCGATGCCACGGATAAATGATTTGTTTGACCAACTCGCGCAAGCCAAGGTGTTCTCAAAAATAGATTTGAGATCGGGATATCATCAATTGAAAGTATGGACAGAAGATATCCCTAAGACAGCATTCACCTCCAGATACAGATTATATGAGTTCACAGTAATGCCGTTTGGACTGACGAACGCCCCCGCATATTTCGTCCACCTCATGAACAAAGTGTTTATGAAATTTATGGACAAATTTGTTGTGGTGTTCATTGACGATATTCTGGTATATTCAAGGACACCAGAAGAGCATGCTGAACACCTCAAAATTGTTTTGGGAGAATTAAGGAAACATCAGTTATACGCCAAATTTAGCAAGTGTGAATTTTGGCTAAGGCAAGTTGGTTTCCTAGCCCATATATTAACCCAAGAAGGCGTAGCCGTAGACCTAGAAAAGGTCAAAGCCATACTTGACTGGAAACCACCAGCCAACGTGACAGATGTGCGGAGTTTCCTCGGAATGGCCGGATATTACAGAAGATTTATTGAAGGATTCTCCACTGTGGCAAAACCAATGACCCAATTGCTCAAGAAAGACAAGAAGTTTGTATGGACGGAAGCCTGCGAGAAAAGCTTCCAAGAACTCAAGAAGAAACTAACAACCGCACCGGTCTTAACTGTGCCAGACATACACAAGAGTTTTGAAGTATATTGTGACGCATCCCGGAAAGGCCTCAGATGTGTGCTGATGCAGGATGGCAAAGTTGTCGTGTATGCTTCCAAGCAACTACGGAAGCATGAGGAAAATTATCCTACTCATTACTTGGAGCTAGCAGCGGTCATCCATGCACTCAAGGAGTGGAGACACTTTCTGTTGGGTAATCGTTGTGAAATATATACGGACCACAAGAGCCTTAAATATATTTTCACACAACCAGAGCTAAATTTACGCCAACGACGCTGGTTGGAATTGGTTAAGGACTATGATGTCGGCATTCACTACCATCCAGGGAAAGCAAATGTAGTGGCAGATGCTCTTAGTCAGAACCCCAGCCCGGGCAACGACAGTCCACAAAACTTGAGGCATGAGTTTCAGCGAGAGTTCGCTAGACTCAACATGATGTTGGTCACTGAAGGCACCGTATCGAATCTGGAAATACATCCCACCCTAGTGGAACAAATTAAGAAAGCTCAGCAAGGGCACCCCAGCATTGAAGGAATAAAGAGGAAAATGAGCCTTGGCAAAACTTCAGAGTTCGTCACAGACAAGGAAGGAACATTATGGTACGGGGACAGACTTTGCGTACCAAACATTGAAGAACTCAAGCAAAAAATCCTAACCGAAAGCCACACCGCTCCATACTCGATCCACCCTGGAGGAACCAAAATGTACAAAGACATTCAGGAAAGATTTTGGTGGCACGGTATGAAAAGGGATATAGCCGCATTTATTGCTTGTTGCGATTCATGTCAGCGCATTAAGGCTGAGCATCAAAAGCCAGCAGGGCTGCTGCAACCAAACAGAATACCTGAGTGGAAATGGGATGAGATTGGAATGAACTTCATCGTCGGACTACCTCGATCGCAACGCGGAAATGATGCCATATGGGTCATCACAGATAGGCTAACCAAGGTTGCCCATTTCATTCCCGTGAAGACGACCTACTCCACTGAAAGGCTGGCCAAGCTTTATCTCTCCCGTATAGTTTGTCTGCACGGAGTCCCAAAGACTATAATATCCGACCGAGGCACTCAATTTGTCTCTAAATTCTGGGAGCACTTACAACAAGCTCTGGGCACGCAACTAGCTTTCAGTACAGCGTACCACCCTCAGACTGATGGATAGACGGAACGCGTAAACCAAATCCTAGAGGACATGCTGAGAGCCTGTGTGCTCACCTATGGATCCAGTTGGGAAGAAAGTTTGCCGTATGCCGAGTTTGCTTACAACAACAGTTACCAAGCCAGCTTACAAATGGCACCCTTCGAAGCATTGTACGGACGGAGGTGTCGTACCCCACTAAATTGGTCAGAGGCAGGTGACAGTCGTATCTTCGGCCCAGACGTGCTCAAGGAGGCCGAGGAGAAGGTTAAACAGATCAGGGACAGACTCAAGACAGCTCAAAGCCGACAAAAGAGCTATTACGATCAAAAACATCGTGAGGTCGGCTTTGAACCCGGCGATTTCGTATACCTGCGAGTGTCTCCTATGAGGGGCCTGCAACGGTTCAAAATTAAGGGGAAGCTAACCCCGAGATTTATTGGACCATTCTGTATAGTTGCACGAAGAGGCACGGTAGCCTACCAGCTAGACCTACCCAAAGAGCTATCAGACGTCCACAATGTGTTTCACGTCTCACAGTTGAGGAAATGTGTGAACAACCCAGAAAAGCAGGTATCTCATGAAAGCATTGATGTGCAACCAGACCTCACCTACAGAGAACGGCCAGTAAAGATATTGGAAGAGTCTGAAAGGAGGACCCGTCAGAAAACAACGAAATTTTTCAAGGTTCAGTGGAGCAACCACACCGAGGATGAAGCTACATGGGAAAGAGAAGATTTTCTTCAGGCAGAGTACCCATATCTATTTGAGGATCAGCTGAAATCTCAAGGACGAGATTTTTCCTAAGGGGGGTAGGTGTTGTGACACCCAAAATTTTTAATTGGATTTTTCAAACTTTTATTTTTGTTTGAGGAGGGTATTTAAATTTTTCTTTTAAAGAACCCACCCTCTCAAAAACTTTCTTTTATGGCAAGTGTTTTGTTTTGGATTCACCCAAGACTTGGTTCTTGGTCTTGGAGGTTTGCCCTTTTTATTTTGACTCAAAACCAAATGCTTTTCACTTGGGAAAATTTCTTTTGAAAAATCCTTTAAATAGCCCTAGGGCATTTTGAGTGATCTTCTCCCCTTTTCAAAAATTCCCCTTGCCATGACCTAAGTGGAAATCCCCTCCCCTAAGCCTTTCCCCATCTTTGGATCATGATACACTTCAAATCCAGCAGTTTGAACCTCCCCAAAATTTCTTCTCCATTTATTTCTCATCAAAAACAATTTCTGCCTTCTATCTTGATCCTTGGAGGTTTACAAAGGAGCTACCCTTTCTGCTTTGAGTTTTGCCTCCAAACCAATTTCACTAGCTAGTCCTTTGAGCCCTCAACCAGGATCCATGAAGATCCACTGGTCTCCAGTTCAAATTTTTCAAACTACACTTGCTGCAAGTTTGGACCTCATTTGCCAAATTTGATGAAATTCATTTAAATCCTTCTCCTAAAAATCTGAGAAAAATCAGGCAGCCTCTGGGTGCATTGAGAGGCCACCTCACCAAGTCCCAGCTCCAGAAAAAAAAATTCTACTTGCCAAATCATTTCATCGAACACCTGCTGGACACTGTTGCTATTATGTTCAGTCAAGTTCAGTTAACAGTGTCTGAAACTACTGTCGTTTTCTTCAGTGTTCGTTGTCAATCTCGCCAGTGTCGCTGTGGCGCCTTGCTCCCCATCCCCTCCCTCTTGTCCCTGCGCCGCACGAACGCCTGGAAGGTTGCGGGCATCGGCGACGAGCAGGAGGAGGTGCGCCACCCCGTGAGCGACGGCAGCGGCGGCTTTGCGGCCGCCAGAGAGGGGCGCAGCGTAGACGGCGCCGTCCAGCGCCGCCCAAGCCACCGGAGGCCGCCGCGTGGCCACCCACTCCCCCGTGCGCGTTGCCACCCTCGTCGTGAACTGCTAGGCGCAGAGCGCGCTCTCTGCCGCCGCCGTGCTCGTACGGCCGCCCCGACGAAGACCGGCGCCATTACGCCAAGCCCGACCAAGTTTAGCAGTAGAACGGGACCAGTAACTCTCACTGATGCTGCCTAGCCTCCTAAACCCACTGCCCGACCACCGTCTCGCTGTAATCGCTCGCCGGAGATTTCCTGTTCATGGCCACCCCCTCGAATCGCCTATAAATAGAGGCCCGAGCTCGAACTCGAACCCACACCACCTCTACGCACCTCCAATACCACGCCAAGCCACTGGAAGAGCCCCGAGGGAGCCTTCTTCCCCAACTCCGGCCGCCACGACCCGCCACGGGATCCAGCTCGATTCGCTCCCGTGCGTGCACCTCTACCTCTCAGCTCTTGCCAGTAGCTTCCCTATGCTCCCACTCTCCTGACCCGCGCTTCGATTCGGAGTTTGCAGCACCCACCGGAGTTCTCCACCATCGCCCGAGCCGTTGTCCGCCGGAGAAAGTGTCGCCGTCAACGTGGTGCTCTCCGTCGAACAAGTCCACCACCCACCGACGCGGAAGGACGCACTGAACCTCTTGGTACACTCCGATCTCCCTGTCTCTCCGTGGTTCAACGCCGGCGACCACCGCAGTCTTCGGGCGCCGGCAAGGTTTTCAAACCTGACATGTGGACCCCCCCTGTCGGCCTCTATTCTTTTCCCCCTCGAACCGTTTTCTGTTTGCGCCTTCGGGCAAATACGTTTTCTCTCTGGGCTGACGTCTTTCCCTCCGAACCATTTTCTATTTTCTCAGTTAAGTCCCTGGATCTTTTCTGTTTCATCACAGATTAGTCCCTGGACTAAAAGCCTTATAACTTTTAAATAAAAGATGATTTTTTACTGATTCTTTTTCTGACAGTCTTGTATTTTTGTCTAGTTTTTTATAGTATTTATTTGGAAAAAATTTGGACAACTTTTATGCACGCGATGATTTTCACGTTAGTATACGTTTTCGCTATACCGTAGGTTCCGGAAGAGGTGACGGAGCCGCGAACTTCGCCGAGCTAGACTCCGACTTCTCCGAACCAGGCAAGCATGTTTGAACCTTTGATATGACGGGTGTTGTGCATGTTTGCTTGAATGGTTGTGCATGGCATATGAGCATCGGTGAGTATCTCGTTGCATGTGAGGCAACTACCCATGTGTTCCGAAGTTTCTGTGATCTCTGATGAGAGATGGCCTAGTCATGTGGTGACATGAAGGGCAATAAGGTGGTACTGTTGTAGCATGCCAGCCTTACGTCATCCGATAAATTCCGACGTTAACGTGGACGGAGTCACGTTATCGTCCTTCCCCTTTCCGTGTCGCCACATGTTTTCTGCCAAGAATACGGTGTAGTAAGTTGGTAACCTCTTTCCGTGTACACACCTAATAGAGGGGCCGGGATGAGGGTTCCATGGCCCTGGATTAAAGCCAGTCATCCGGTCAGGGGGCATGGGTGTTTCCGGTTGGGACCGAGAGGGGGGCACCCCTTAGACCGCGCGTATATAAATTTGATCCCATGCTACGCGAGGTTGTAGCCTCCCCGTCTCAAGGTTTTTCTTGAACGTTGCCGAGGGTGATTCCTGGCTTCGGAATGTTGAATGGGTGTGTACTGGTTAGATGTGTTTCTTCCAAAACACCGTAAACGGAACTAGTCCCCGTGACTACTGAAATCCGTTGGCTGTGGTTAAAGTACAAACTCTGCAGAGTCAAATCCTTCCGAGTCATCGTATCTATGGTCAAGGACCATGGCCAGTATATCTATATCTATGTCAAATTCTCGTGGTAAATTCCCGGTGAACAAGCTCGAGTGGTAAACCCGGTTTAATTGTTATTCCTGAGGACGGACTACCCCCTTTTACTTATCTCGTACTTGAAATGATTTATATTTCTGAGCTACTGAATTATTAAGTTATGATATAAGCCCTTTATGTGATGTCGCTCAGACGTCCGACTGTGGCACTCTTGTTATTTACCTTTGATATAAGCCCTTTATGTGATGTCGCTCAGACGTCCGACTGTGGCATGCTTGTCATTTACTTTCAATATAAACCCTTTATGTGATGTCGTTCAGACGTCCGACTGTGGCACTCTTGTTATTACCTTTGGTATAAGCCCTTTATGTGATGTCGCTCAGACGTCCGACTGTGGCACGCACTGTCATTTATATTTTATTATAAGCCCTTTATGTGGTGTCGCCTTGACGCCCGACTGCGGCATTGTTATTTCTTTTGTTTCCTCTCGAGGAGTCTTTCAGACACTCGTTTGGCCCTCAGTATTATTTTGGGATTTCGGGAGGACTACCGCCCGACTTCTCTTATTTTCCCATGCATTATTATCTCGTTGTCTGAGTACACTTGTTAACCTGTTCTTATGCATCATGTTTACATTTGTTATACCTTATGTCCGAACTGTCTTGCGGGTACTTTCATAGTACTCACCTGGCTTGTTGATTTGGCCAGATGTTGACGAAGGCGATCTCATGGATAAAGAGTTTGATAGGGAGTCCGATGCCTAGAGGAATCCCAGTCAGTCCCGTGCGATCCTGGATATTGGTCACTTGTATCATATACGCTTCCGCCACCCACAATAAGTCTCCTCGAGCCTCACTCCGACGCTCGAAGAGCTATTAGTTTTCAGGAGTCATATCACCCACTTCGCTGTGATATATCCACCACCGCTTTTATCGTGAGTTAGTTATGCCACCCTATCCGCCTTTATGTGTTTTTGGCGTGGTTGTAATAAATTGTTGAGCAGTCTCCGCTCAACCTTGTATTATATTCAGTACTCCTGGTATTTTTCTTCTGTGATCAAGATTTTGTCTACCAGTAAGAAGGAATTCTTCTTTACTGGTCCGTAAAAGGGATCGGTCTCTCAATAAATATTTTTATTGGAAAACCGGTCGTGACACTCTACCAGCCATATATGCATGTAGTGGTAGCATTTATCTGTTCATTGCTCTACTGTGTTATATTGCCAGCATATTCCATGTGTTGGCCCGTTTCGGGCTGCAACATATCATGTTGCAGAGTTTTCAGATGAAGAGTAAGGTGCGCTAGGTCATTTGTCATGTACTCAGCTATGCCATTGGAGTTGATGGACTCACCTTATCTTCCATGCCTTCCGCTGTTATCTTCTTTAGATGGCCTTAAGCCATAGTTATTGTAATAAGTTCTCTTTTGAGACATTCGATGAATAAGTGTGTGATTGTTACTCTGTTATAAATCCTTCGAGTACTGTGTGTGTCAGCATTACCGATCCAGGGATGACACTGAACACAGAGATTTGACCGTCTGAGGTCGGATCGCTACAAGATGGTATCAGAGCACACACTGATTGTAGGACACGACCACTAAGATGAGCCATAGGTCACTTTTCTCTACTCATTTCTGACTCGTCTCCATTTTCTACTCATAGGATGACGGACTCAAGGAACAAGTTTGCTCAACCGGATGAAGACACACCCTTTGGACAACACTTGAAGGAAGTCACTAGGTACCTGAACATTGGAATACCAAGCTTCACCGGGACCTACACCGCCACTTTACCAGAAGAAGAGCGATGGATGATTCGAGTTCAAGTCCCAGGAAGGACATTCACGCCAGTTACTGAGCCCATATAGTTTTCCTTTGATGCACCAACCTGGAGTCTAGGAAAGAGCATGGCAGCCCACATCGCCATGGGACGCATTGGCGAAGTCTACCACAAGGAACTTAAGGACACTATCTACCAGATATGTGGGCGCCGAGATGAGCGATGGGAGATGATCAGCACCAGGAGGGACAGGTCCATTGCAGCTTTCATCCAGGAGTTAAACCAGCACATTCGTCAACAGGAGAACCAGATGTGCGCAGGCATGATAGATTTGAAGAAGGCATTGACCAGGAACATGGAGCTAGAAGAGGAAATCAAGTCTACACGCGATGGATACGAGGAGGAAATCGCAATACTTGTGGAGAAGAATGACGACCTGCCAAGGAAGCTTGGAATATTCATGGGAGACCCCACGCCAAGAGGAGAAGACGACGAACCCAAGGAAATTTGTTCTGAGGACTACATCATCATCGATGACACCGACTCTGACCCTGATGGTAGTGATGATGACTATGAAGACAAAGCTGGAGCGGATATCATGGAAACTTTCACCGATCAAAATTTCTAGATGACCACCATATGATTAGTAGTATGCCCCCATGTAAATAGTAGTAGTCTGAGCACTTTTGTAACGATAGTTCTAGACCGATTGTATGCCCTTGCTTGAATTGATTTGGTGTGATATGAATGTGTTTGTCTCATGTGAATATGGGTAGTGCTTTCTCACTAGACCTCATTTCCATTCTAATCTCTCCCCTCTAAACCCATCATATGCCTCCGAGACGTGATACCGGATTTGTCTTCCCACCGGAGATCACCCAATTGACCCAGCAGTAGAATGCCTTGATGCAGATATTAGTCCAGAACCAGGGCAACAACAACAACAACAACCCGCCACCACCACCTCCAGTTGACAATTTAGCTCGTTTTCTGAGGTTGCAGCCGCCGGTGTTTTCTAGTAGCACCGAGCCAATAGTTGCTGATGACTGGCTACGCAGGATTGGAAGGGAGTTGACCACCGCAGGCTGCACAGATGATGAGAAGGTGCCTTTTGCCGCACACCAATTGGATGGACCAGCAGCCTCATGGTGGGAGAATTATACAGCCACTTTCCCTATAGCCAATATCACTTGGGATCAGTTTCAGCAAGCATTCCACACTGCACATGTCTCAACTAGAGCTATGAACATGAAGAAGCATGAGTTTCGCAACTTACGCCAGGGAAACCGTACTGTGGGGCAGTACGTGGATGAGTTCAGTAAGTTAGCTCGCTATGCTCCAGATGATGTGGCCATAGATGCCACGAAGCAGGAGAAGTTTATGGAATGGTTGAATGATGAGATTAGCATGCAGTTGATGCTGGCGACATTCGCTAACTACCAGGAGCTGGTAGATAGGGCTCTTATGATTGAAGGGAAGCAGCAGCAGATTGAGAGCCGCAAAAGGAAGTATGGACAAGGGAAGTACAATTCATGAGCTCAGCAGAAGCCTCGTTTTACCCCGTACTCAGGACGATATACCCATAACCATGGAGGCCATACTCACAATGGAGGAAGTTCGCATAACCACAGTGGCCCCAAAAATGGAAACGGGAATGGAGCAAGTAGCAATCAGAACCGCTCTAACCCAGCCACACCCGCCAAGAAGGATCAAAGTCACATTACTTGTTTCAAGTGCGGGAAGACTGGGCACTACGCCAATGACTGTCTAGGGTTGAAGAATGGCAATGGAAACGGAAGCTCTGGGAAGAAGCCCAACCCTTTTAACAGGGGACAAGTGAACCACGTGAACGTGGAGGAGGTTGAAGAGCAGCCAGATGCAGTTATCGGTAAGTTTTTTTTTAAGTCATTTAGCGCTCTCGTTCTTTTTTATACTGGTGCGTCGCATTCATACATTTCAAGGGGATTTGTGGACAAGTTTAAGTTACCCCATAGCCCTTAGGACACACTTACTAGTAAGCTCACCAGGTGCAGAGTACATGGCCAGCCGATGGTGCGATCGGATACCCTTAACCATTGGTAGCCATGTTTTCCCCTCAGGCCTAATAATTTTGGAGTCACAAGGATTGGATGTGATACTAGGAATGGATTAGCTATCGAAGTATGGAGGAAACATTGACTGTGCTAGTAGGTCAATTCTACTCACGACCCCAGAGGGAAAAAGGATCAAGTATATATCCAGGCATGCGCCGAAGAGGACCCAAGTAAATTCTCTCACAGGAGTTGTTCAGGAGGAAGTGCCTGTAGTGAAGGATTATCCAGATGTATTTCCAGAGGAGTTACCAGGCATGCCGCCGGATCGAGACATTGAGTTTTTGATAGAGTTGTTGCCAGGCACCGGACCGATATCGAAGAGACCATACCGGATGCCCGCGAATGATCTGGAAGAGATCAAGAAGCAGATTAAGGAGTTGTTGGAGAAAGGTTACATTCGACGAAGTTCATCACCATGGGGAGCCCCAGTGCTCCTGGTTGAGAAGAAGGATGGATCGTTGAGAATGCTTATTGATTATCATGCATTGAACGAAGTGAGGATCAAGAACAAGTACCCACTGCCGATGATCAATGATTTGTTTGATCAGTTGCAAGGAGCTAAAGTATTCTCCAAGATCGATCTTCGATCAGGATATCACCAGCTGAAGATACGAGAAAAGGATATACCTAAGGCATCTTTCACCACAAGGTACGGGTTATATGAGTACATGGTTATGTCTTTTGGATTGACTAATGCCCCTGCCTATTTCATGAGTATGATGAACAAGGTGTTCATGGAGTTCTTGGATAAGTTTGACGTGGTTTTCATTGATGATATCTTGGTGTACTAAAAGAATGAATAGGAACACAAGGAGCATTTGCGTTTAGTTCTCGAGAAGCTCAGGGAACATCAGTTGTATGCTAAGTTCAGCAAATGTGAGTTTTGGTTGAAGGAAGTTGGATTTCTTGGACATGTTATATCATGTGAAGGTATAGCAGTAGATCCCACCAAGGTTCAGTCAGTCACTGAGTGGTTGCACCCACCTCAGTTGGAGAGATCCGTAGTTTTCTTGGACTCGCGGGATACTATCGGAGATTCATTGAGAATTTTTCTAAGATTGCGAAGCCCATGACGGCGTTGTTGAAGAAAGACACCAAGTTTAAATGGACAGAAGAATGTGAAGCAAGTTTCCAGGAGTTGAAGAAACGTTTGGTTACAGCCCCCGTGATGATTTTGTCGGATATACGCAAGGATTTCCAAGTGTATTGCGACGCATCTCGCTTAGGACTTGGAGGAGTACTTATGCAAGACGGAAGAGTTGTCTCATATCCCTCACGTCATCTTAGACCGCATGAGTTGAATTATGCCACGCATGATTTGGAGTTAGCAGCCGTAGTGCATGCACTCAAGACCTAGAGACATTTCCATATTGGAAACCGTTGTGATGTGTACACGGATCATAAGAGTTTGAAGTACATTTTCACACAGAAGGAGCTGAATCTCAGGCAAAGGAGATGGTTGGAGCTCATAAAGGATTATGATATGAAGTTGCATTATCATCCAGGCAAGGCCAATGTCGTAGCAGACGCTTTGAGCCGGAAGAGCTATGCCAATACCCTCGTGAGCGGAGGATTGCCTAGGGAGTTAGCGGAAGATCTCAGGGAGCTTCGTTTGGAGATAGTACCTAGAGGTTTTGTTGCAGCATTGGAGGTTCAGTCAACATTATTGGGAAAGATTCGTGAAGCTCAGAAGGATGACAAAGAAATTGCCGACATAAAGGAGAGAATGAGCAAAGGAAAAGCCAAAGGTTTTCGTGAGGATGAGCACGACACTTTGTGGTTTGAGGACCGTGTATATGTGCCCAATAATGAAGAGATCAGGAAGTTGATACTTCAGGAAGCACATGACTCGCCATACTCGATACACCCCGGAAACACCAAGATGTATTTGGATTTGAAGGAGCATTTCTGGTGGACTGGAATGAAGAAGGATATTGCCGAGTATGTAGCCGTATGTGATGTATGTCAGAGAGTGAAGGCAGAACATCAGAAGCCAGCAGGATTACTGTAGCCTATGCCATGCCCGAATGGAAATGGGACAAGCTTGGCATGGATTTTATCACTGGATTACCCAGGACCCGATCGGGATAGGATTCTATCTGGGTAGTAGTGGATCGCTTGACCAAAGTAGCTCACTTTATCCCAGTGAAGACCACCTATACAAGTGCGAAGTTGGCCAAGATATATATGACCAGGATCGTATGTCTGCATGGAGTTCCGAGGACCATCGTATCAGATAGAGGAACACAATTTACTTCAAAGTTTTGGCACCAGCTGCACTAGACTTTGGGTACCAGGATGGAGTTCAGTACAGCCTTTCATCCGCAGATGGATGGACAAACCGAGAGAGTCAATCAGATTCTGGAGGACATGTTGAGAGCTTGTGCGCTAGATTATGGATCTAGTTGGGACGACAATTTACCCTATGCAGAGTTCTCATACAACAACAGCTACCAGGCCAGTTTGAAGATGGCACCTTTCGAAGCTTTGTATGGAAGGAGGTGCAGGACACCGTTGATGTGGGATGAAGTTGGAGACCGCTAGTTATTTGGACCAGATTTGATCAAAGAGTCAGAAGAGAAGGTTAAGCTGATTCGAGATAGACTGAAGGTAGCTCAGTCCAGGCAGAAGAGTTATGCAGATTCAAAACGCAAGGAGGTAGTATATGAGATCGAAGACAGAGCCTATCTTCGTGTGTCACCTCTGCGAGGAGTTAAACGTTTTGGAGTTAAGGGAAAGTTAGCCCCGAGATTTGTAGGACCATACCGAGTTTTAGAACGTATGGGAGAGGTGGCCTACAAGTTGGAGCTACCCGAGGGACTGTCAGGAGTTCACGATGTGTTTCACCTTTCCTAGTTGAAGAAGTGCCATGCAGAGATGGCCGATATACCCCTGAGAGATACAGTGCCCCTAGAAGCAATTCAGATGGATAGTGATCTGACCTACGAGGAGAAACCTGTCAAGATTCTCAGGTTTGCCAGTCGAGTTACATGTAGTAAGGTTATCAAGTTTTACAAAGTTCAGTGGAGCCACCATACCGAGGATGAAGCCACCTGGGAACGAGAGGAAGATCTAGGCAAAGACCACACGCACCTATTTTCTAGCCAACCCGAATCTCGAGGACAAGATTCATCTTAAGGGGGGTAGGTTTGTAACATCCCAAAATTTCAATTTGGAATGTTATACATCGGTCATATTTTATTGCATTTTTGTTTTGCAATCCTCGAAATTCGAAGCAACTCAAGGACCCAAGGAGAGAGTTGGGGATTTCACCGTTTTCATATTTGAAATTTTTTTCAAATATCGAGACAAGGATCATTTTGGTTTTAATTGTTTTCCTCTCCGAAAATATTTCATATTAAAATTATATGAGAGGAGATAATATGACTTCTCCAAAATAAACGAAATAATGGAGGAAAAAGTATTAAAATCAAATAAATAATTTTATTTGGATTTTATCGCGGTTTTATTTGAATTAGAAAAAATATGCATTTCTCAAAATTGCATTTGTAGGCCAAGAAAATGTTCACTTTGTTCTAAATATTCTATTTAGACGGCGAAAATTTGTTTTGTTATTTTTAGATTTTTATTTTATTTTCTAGGATTTTTCCGACGGAATCTGTTTAAAAAAAGTCAACCGACTTAACGGGGCGTGCCCGAGCCGGACTCCTCCGGCCAAGGCTTTAAAAGCCGCCGCCCGAGGCCCCCGAGGCCCAAGTCGCCGTCGCCGCACCGCCTCCCGCCGCTGCCGCCGCCGCCACGTCGGATCTTGTCGTTGACCCCGCCGCCGTTGACCCCGCCGTTAACCGGTCGGCTTTCTTTGTTTAACCACATTTTTTTTAGTTTCCGGTTTAACCTATTAAATCGGTTTTTCGTTTGGTTTACTTATTTAGCGGACGTTCGTTCGTCCGTTCGTTCGTTTTAATGAACGATATTCGCCGGTTTCAAACAGCGAACGTTCGTTCGTTAGTCTTTTCTTTTTATTTTATTTTCGCCCAAGGACCTATTCGCGATTACTTTTATCGCAGATCAGTCCCTGATCTTCAAACCCTCGCCGTTTCTTAACCGTTTGTCCAAATCCAGTGAAACCAATGCCAAAATCTTCGTCTCGGAACCCTCTTTCTGTTTAATCAACTTGAACATGGTTTTGAAAAATTAAAATTTGGTTTCAAGCAGATTTGGTTTCGAAATTCTTTTGACCGTAGTTTCAGTTCCGTAGCTCCGAATTGATTGTTTCTTTTTGCAAATCGAATCTCTTCAGTTGAGTTTTCAGATTCGACCTTCTTATTTGAGTTTTACCCATGCTTCTATGCTTGAGTGCTTATGTATGCTATTGTTTGTTTGCTATAGAATTCCCGGAGTGCGAAGCGTGCTACTACGAGTCTCTAGGGTTTGCGGATCGTCAGCAAGGCAAGTAACACATTGATCATACTCTTCTCATACCCAGTTTTTATGCATTAGTTACTATCCTCAAACACTGCATGATTAGGTTGTGATTAACTTGTGGGTACTGGGAAGTAGATGATGAGGTAGAACCTATTACCTGTTTTATTATCAAACCCTTGGGAGTTGCTTCTACGCTATGTTTATATTGCCATGCTATGCTCGTAGACGTGGATTGGGTTTGAGTGTATCCATGACAGATGTGAGATTGTTTTTTTAATGGTTCAACTTAAGGTGGCAACTTTAATACACATCTGGTGGATTGTTGGTTGGGCACCTGGGGTTATACCAGTGTTGTCCTAGGAGATCCCGGGGTTATACCGTGTGATCCTCCTATGGTCCGCCACCCAGGCTCAAAGGGGTCATAAGATTATTCATGCTAGAAACTTCTGTGTGCAGCCACAAGCTATTATGGGCTCTAGCATAGTTGAGTATGTTGCATGACCTCTTCCAGTGGTAGGCTAGCAGATGTAGGGGATGTAGGTTGGTACTGTCTACCTGGGGTTAGAGTTAATGCTTCTGAAAGACTGTGTCTCGGTCATCCATTTCTCAAACACCATGTAGTGTGAGAAATCCAACGGAGGAGATCGAGTCTTGTGGGGGAAAGTGCGCAAACCTCTGCAGAGTGTACAAACTAATCATGATTAGCCGTGTCCCCGGTTATGGACATCTGGAGTATCTGGTACTTGAATTATTGATTGATCTTATCACTCTAAATTAATTTGCTGGGTTGTTAATGAATACTTTTAATTGGGATTGAGATGGGGGTACCATTCTCAATGTTTCAACCACCATGATAGTTAAATAAAACATATTCCTTTGATGTAGGGAAAATTTGGCTTTTTGCAAAAACAATATAACCATAGAGCCTCCACCAGCCATATATGCATGTAGTGATAGCATTTATCTGTTCATTGCTCTACTGTGTTATATTGCCAGCATATTCCATGTGCTGACCCGTTTCGGGCTGCAACATATCATGCTGCAACATATCATGTCGTTTGTCATGCACTCAGTTATGCCGTTGGAGTTGATGGACTCACTTTATCTTCCAAGCCTTCCGCTGTTATCTTCTTTAGATGGCCTTAAGCCATAGCTATTGTAATAAGTTCTCTTTTGAGACATTCGATGTAATAAGTGTGTGATTGTTACTCTGTTATAAATCCTTCGAGTACTGTGTGTGTCAGCATTACCGATCCAGGGATGACACTGAACACAGAGATTTGACCGTCTGAGGTCGGATCGCCACACAACGAGAGGGGAGAGTGTTGTCCACGTACCCTCGTAGACCGTAAGCAGAAGCGTTATGACAACGCGGTTGATGTAGTCGTACGTATTCAAGATCCGACCAATCCTAGCACCAAAGATACGGCACCTCCGCGATCTGCACACGTTCAGCTCGGTGACGTCCCATGAACTCTAGATCCAGCTGAGGTCGAGGGAGAGTTGCATCAGCACGACGGCGTGGTGACGGTGATGATGAAGCTACCGGCGCAGGGCTTTGCCTACGCACTGCAACGATATGACCGAGGTGGAAATATGTGGAGGGGGCAGCGCACACAGCTAAACAATCAACTTGTGTGTCTATGGGGTGCCCCCCTCCCACGTATATAAAGGAGTGGAGGAGGGGAAGGGTTGGCCCTCTATGGCGCGCCCAAGGGGGGAGTCCTACTCCCGGTGGGAGTAGGATTCCCCCTTCCCTAGTTGGAGTAGGAGAGAAAGGATGGGGGAGAAAGAGGGAAGGAAAGGGGGGCGCCTCTTCCTCTCTCCCACTAAGGCCCATTAAGGCCCATACACTCCCCGGGGGGTTCCGGTAACCCCTCGGTACTCCAGTAAATGCTCGAAGTCACCCGAAACCATTCCGATGTCCAAACATAGGATTCCAATATATCAATCTTTATGTCTCAACCATTTCGAGACTCCTCATCATGCCCGTGATCACATCCGAGACTCCGAACAACCTTCGGTACATCAAAACACATGAACTGATAATACCAATCGTCATCGAACGTTAAGCGTGCGGACCCTACGGGTTCGAGAACTATGTAGACATGACCGAGACTCATCTCCGGTCAATAACCAATAGCGGAACCTGGATGCTCATATTGGTTCCTACATATTCTACGAAGATCTTTATCGGTCAAACCGCATAACAACATACGTTGTTCCCTTTGTCATCGGTATGTTACTTGCCCGAGATTCGATCGTCGGTATCTCAATACCTAGTTCAATCTCGTTATCGGCAAGTCTCTTTACTCGTTCTGTAATGCATCATCCCATAACTAACTCATTAGTCACATTGCTTGCAAGGCTTATACTGATGTGCATTACCGAGAGGGCCCAGAGATACCTCTCCGACAATCGGAGTGACAAATCCTAATCTCGATATATGCCAACTCAACAAACACCATCGGAGACACCTGTAGAGCATCTTTATGATCACCTAGTTACGTTGTGACGTTTGATAGCATACAAGATATTCCTCCGGTATCCGGGAGTTGCATAATCTCATAGTCGAAGGAATATGTATTTGACATGAAGAAAGCAATAGCAATAAACTGAACGATCATTATGCTATGCTAACGGATGGGTCTTGTCAATGATGTGATCTCGTTATCAAATGACAACACATGTCCACGGTTAGGAAATCTAGCTTAACCATCTTTGATCAATGAGCCAGTCTAGTAGAGGCTTACTAGCGACACGGTATTTGTTTATGTATTCAAACATGTCTACATAGTTCTCATAGTCAGAGGAACATGTATAAGTCATGAAGAAAGCAGTAGCAATGAAACTGTACCGATCATAATGCTAAGCTAACGAATGGGTCTTGTCCATCACATCATTCTCCTAATGATATGATCCCGTTCATCAAATGACAACACATGTCTATGGTCAGGAAACATAACCATCTTTGATAAACAAGCTAGTCAAGTAGAGGCATACTAGGGACACTCTGTTTTGTCTATGTATTCACACATGTACTAAGTTTCCGATTAATACAATTCTAGCATGAATAATAAGCATTTATCATGATATAAGGAAATATAAATAACAACTTTATTATTGCCCCTAGGGCATATTTCCTTTGCAACGTGCCACAGCAAAGGTTGTATGTCGACACATTCCCCACGGAGAAGTTCTTCCTTCGACTCGATTACATCTTCGACATGTTTCACTTGTAAAAAGCTGGATTTTACGTTTGTCCGCCTTTCTGCCTTGTACATGAACTACATCATCAGGATTGAGCAGATACCTTATATCTATGTCGCTGGCCCGTACTTCATGCACGAGGGCTTCTTGGCAGTCTGCCCAAAGCACCGTGGATACGCGTGAAGGAAATATGCCCTAGAGGCAATAATAAAGTTGTTATTTATATCTCCTTATATCATGATAAATTTTTATTATTCATGCTAGAATTGTATTAACCGGAAACTCAGTACATGTGTGAATACATAGACAAATAGAGTGTCACTAGTATGCCTCTACTTGACTAGCTCGTTAATCAAAGATGGTTAAGTTTCCTATTCATAGACATGAGTTGTCATTTGATTAACGGGATCACATCATTAGAGAATGATGTGATTGACAAGACCCATCCGTTAGCTTAGCACTATGATCGTTTAGTTTGTTGCTATTGCTTTCTTCATGACTTATACATGTTACTATGACTAGAGATTATGCAACTCCCAAATACCGGAGGAACACTTAGTGTGCTATCAAACGTCACAACATAACTGGCTGATTATAAGGATGCTCTACAGGTGTCTCCGATGGTGTTTGTTGAGTTGGCATAGATCGAGATTAGGATTTATCACTCCGATTGTCGGAGAGGTATCTTTGGGCCCTCTCGGTAATGCACATCACTATAAGCCTTGCAAGCAATGTAACTAATGAGTTAGTTGCGGGATGATGCATTATGGAACGAGTAAAGAGACTTGCCGGTAACGAGATTGAACTAGGTATGATGATACCGATGATCGAATCTCAGGCAAGTAACGTACCGATGACAAAGGGAACAGCGTATGTTGTTGTGCGGTTTGACCGATAGAGATCTCTGAGGGAGTCCTGGATTAGGGGGTCCTCGGACAGCCGGACGATATACTTTAGCCGGACTGTTGGACTATGAAGATACAAGATTGAAGACTTCGTCTCGTGTTCGGATGGGACTCTCCTTGGCGTGGAAAGCAAGCTTGGCAATACGGATATGTAGATCTCCTCCCTTGTAACCGACTCTGTGTAACCCTAGCCCCCTCCGGTGTCTTTATAAACCGGAGGGTTTAGTCCGTAGGACAACAACAATCATACCATAGGCTAGCTTCTAGGGTTTAGCCTCTACGATCTCGTGGTAGATCAACTCTTGTAATACTCATATCATCAAGATCAATCAAGCAGGAAGTAGGGTATTACCTCCATGGAGAGGGCCCGAACCTGGGTAAACATCGTGTCCCCCGCCTCCTGTCACCATCCGCCTTAGACGCACAGTTCGGGACCCCCTACCCGAGATCCGCCGGTTTTGACACCGACATTGGTGCTTTCATTGAGAGTTCCACTGTCCCGCCGCCGTAAGTCTAGATGGCTCCTTCGATCATCGGCAACGATGCGATCCAGGGTGAGGTTTTCCTCCCTGGGCAGATCTTCGTATTCTGCGGCTTCGTACTGCGGGCCAACTCGCTTGGCCATCTGGAGTAGGTCGAGAGCTACGCCCCTGGCCATCAGGTCAGGTTTGGAAACTTGAACTATACTTCCGACATCCGCGGAGACTTGATCTTCGACGGATTCGAGCCCATGTCAGGTGCGCCGCACAATCACGGCGAGCATGACTTAGCTCTGCCGTCGGACAGTGTTCGGGATATCACACCTGCAACTACTCCGGCCCTCAATCCGAAACAAATTGCGCCATCTGAGGACGGGTGGATAGACCCCGCCACAGAGGCCGCACACTCAGCGGCGATAGAGCCGAATACTGACTTCACCTCCCATGAAACCCGTGTTGCCGAACCGTTGGATTCGTCCCCGGCCATGGGATCCGAGCCGCCTGCGTCCGTGCCTATCGAATCCGATTGGGCACCGATCATGGAGTTTACCTCCACGGATATCTTTCAGCACTCGCCCTTTGGCGACGTGCTAAACTCGTTGAGGTCACTCTCCCTGTCAGGAGACCCTTGGCCGAACTATGTCCGGCTAGAATGGGATGCGGACGACGAAGAAATTCGCTCCCCACCCACCACCCACTTAGTAGCCACTGTCGACGATTTAACCGACATGCTCGACTTTGGCTCCGAAGACATCGACGGTATGGACGACGATGCAGGAGACGAACAAGAACCACCGCCCACAGGGCGCTGGACTGCCACCTCATCGTATGACATATACATGGTGGACACCCCCAAAGAAGGGGATGGCGAAAAGACAACGGAGGATAATCCCTCCAAGAAGCAATCCAAGCACCGACGTCAGCGGCGCCGCTCTAAGTCTCGCCATAGCAAAAGCAGCAATACCAGCACAAGAGACAATAACGCTCCGGATAGTGCCAAAGACAATGATAATCCCCTCCAGCCAGACCTCGAGCGGGAGGATGAACAAGCTAGCCCTCCGGAACAGGCAGCAGACGGAGAATCAGAGGATGACAATTACATGCCTCTCTCCGAAGACGAGGTGAGCCTCGGCGACGAAGAATTTATCATGCATGAGGATCCCGTCGAGCAGGAGCGCTTCAAGCGCCGGCTTATAGCCACAGCAAACAGCCTGAAGAAAAAGCAACAACAACTTCGAGCTGATCAAGATCTGCTAGCGGATAGATGGACTGAAGTCCTGGCGGCCGAGGAATACGAACTCGAGCGCCCAACCAAGAGTTACCTAAAGCGCAGGTTGCTACCCCAACTCGAGGAGGAAGCACTAAAACCTACATCACCAGCGTATGATGCGGCAGATCGGCCACCTCGTGGCCGAGACAGAGAGGCATATCAGCCCGAAGTCCAGCCCGCACCCCGCCGCCATTCAAACAAAAATACCAAGGCCCGGGGCAGCACGCGGGACCTGCGAGACGTATTGGAAAACAAAGAAAAACATGCAAGATCGATCTACGGATCAAGGGGGCGCGCCCCAACGCGGGACGATGACCGTCACGCCGGATATACTAAAAGCAAATCCGGCCGGGCCGAATACAGCAGACAAGACTTGTATGAATTGCGTCATGATATAGCCCGGCACAGAGGCGCCGCACACCCCCTATGCTTCACTGATGAAGTAATGGATCACGAATTCCCAGAGGGCTTTAAACCCGTAAACATTGAATCATATGATGGTACAACAGATCCCGCGGTATGGATCGAGGATTTCCTCCTATACATCCACATGGCTCGCGGTGATGATCTACATGCCATCAAGTACCTCCCACTAAAACTCAAAGGACCAGCCCGGCATTGGCTGAATAGCTTGCCAGCAGACTCCATTGGTAGTTGGGAGCATTTGGAAGATGCATTCCTTGACAACTTCCAGGGCACTTATGTGCGACCACCGGATGCTGATGACTTGAGCCATATAACTCGGCAGCCAGGGGAATCGGCCAGGAAATTCTGGACCAGGTTCCTAACTAAGAAAAACCAAATTTTCGACTATCTGGATGCAGAGGCCTTAGCGGCATTTAAGCATAACATCTGTGACGAGTGGCTCACCCGGCACCTCGGCCAGGAGAAGCCGAAGTCTATGGCAGCCCTCATGACGCTCATGACCCGCTTTTGTGCAGGCGAGGACAGCTGGCTGGCTCGCAGCAACAACACATCAAGAAGTCATGGCAATTCAGATGCCAAAGATAGTAACGGCAGACACTACAAAAAAAATACACTTCCGTGATGATACGTGTTTGTCACAGTAGGTCGCGTTTTTTGTCATGCATGTACATCCATGACAAATTTATGACAGAATCAAGATAGTCATACTTGTGCTGTCGTAGAAGTGTTCCATGACATTACCAAAATTATCATCACGGAAGTTTCCACATCCATGACGATAAATCACGCGTCACAGAAGTGCTTTCGTCAAGGGTGACCGACACGTGCCATCCACCGTAACGAAACGCTGTTAAGCTATCGGGTCGGGTTTTGGATCCGATAACCCGTTAACAGCCCCGACCAATGGGGATTTTCCACGTGTAAAATCATCATTGGCTAGAGGAAACACGTGTCGGCTCATCGTTGGGACAGATGTCATCCACTCACTGGACAGAAGGCGCCTATGATACGTCGACACGTGGCACGGCCCAATAGTGGCCCATTCCTGTGAAAAGGCCGGCCCGTTTGACTTGGTCAAAAGCTGGCGGGCCGGCCCATGGAAAGCCTGTTAACGGCCTGTTCGCATATAGCCCATTTACAGCCCGCTAACCCAAGGCCCGTTACGCCCTATCCGAATTAGGCCCAGTAGCGTCATCTGGGCCATCCAATATGATTCCATCCCGTTTTCACTTCTGGCCCATGTATAGCCCATGACGTCTTTTGGCCCTTATGAGGCCCTTTATAACTCTTGGCCCATTAGCGGCCCGTGCTGAAACTGGCCCGTAATGAACAGTGTATTACTTTACACCCATTAAACAGCCCGTGGTGAAACTGGCCCGTAATGAACAGTGTATCACTTTATACCCATTAACGGCCCGTTATTCCGTTGGGCCGTTTCCAGCCCAAGTTAACTTTCGGCCTTCTGAGGGCCCATTTATTATTGGGCTCATTTGCAGCATTCGGTTACTTACGGCCCGTTACTGTCATTTTCTGCTTGTGGGCCAAATTCAGCCCGTCGTTACAGTCGGCCTGTTTGTGGACCGTTAGTCTGTTGGGCCATTTTCATAGCATCACCAAATACGGCCTATTAACGATGGCCCGTTATGGTCGGCCCATGAACGGACGATTCCAACTCTAGCCCGTTTACGGCCATAATGCGGTCTGTTTGGCCCATGTTTGGCCAAATCGATCATACGGCCCGTATAAGGCCCATTGATGATACGGCCCGCAGAAGGCCCATTGTTTCTATGGTCCGTAGAAGGCCCATTGTTTCTACGGCCCGTAGAAGGCCCACTGTTTCTACGGCCAGTAGGAGGCCCAGTGTCACTACAGTAAATATTAGCCCATGGTTATTGTGGCCTAGTTTTAAAAAATAGGTTATTGCAGCCACTAGCTAACCGCGGAAAAAGAACTGCAATGACTACAAGCAAACAAATAAACAAGACAACAAGGAAATAAATAAGCAAGCAACTAACGCTAGGCTATCACGGCTATTACACATATTACATCCACTGGGCATCAAAGTTCGCCACCAGTGCAAATATAGGGAACAAAGCAGCATATCATATACACTGGTTGTCAAAGTTGGCGACCAGCGCAAATAAACGCCGCAGCAAAGCAAATCCAGAACTGAAACCACTTCAGAAGATCTCAAGAAACAATATCCTGGGTACCCATAATGTTGGCAAGATGCTTAGCAAGCTTATTAACTTTCTCTTGTTTGGCGCTTAAATCCTCCAGCGCTTGCTGTTGCACCAGAAAATATGCATCTGAATTCTGCAGGGACTTCCTCAGTCCTTCAGCTTCCTATCGCAGCACATCTGATCGATGTCTTTCAACTTGAAGTTGAGACTCAAGAAGACGAACTGATTCAGGCAGCGAGTTCGAAGAGCTTGTGCCAGCAGTAGTGGCCAGTAACTCGAACACTACATCAAGACAAGACTTTTGGGTTCCCTCACTGTCGTCAAGATAGTTTTTATCAGCTTTCTTGGAGACCAACAGGGATGTCTCACTATCTTGAACCTTATCTGCATTACTTCCTTTACCATTGGGTAACGCGGTACTGTTCTCCAATATTTTGTCCGCATTCTAAAAGAGAAACAAGCAGACACATCACATGTTTACCATGTTGTATATGAAACTCATTTTGGTAAATGAGTTCAGTAGTAAAGTGGACAGGATAACAGCATGAAACAAACATATATCTATGTACCATGGTCACTTTATGGTCTATATCATTCTAGTTTTTGTTGCCAAATCAAGATAGAGACACAGTTCAAATAATATTTGTTCAAGACAAAGCAGAATAGACAGAATATAAGTGTGGGTAACTATAGAGCAATAACAACACTTGTAATGTGCATGACATGAGAACATAACTGTTTATTCAATTGAAACTGAAATCAACATAGAGCAGGTTACAACAGCAAACTAGTTAAAGAAACAGGTTTAAAACATACCTGTTGCGCCATTGGAGTTTCAATTCCATCCTTCAAATTTGAAAATAGTTGCTATGAGTAAATACAGTAATGCAAGAGAAAAGGAGTATGAACCATAGCTACAGAACCTGACCTGAGAACAAATCTTCTTCTCCTGTAAGCGTTGAGTTGGGATTCGGAGTGGTGGTCCTCGTGCTTTGGGCACTGCAGTTCCCTTACTAACTGCTCGTGTTTGGGTGCTCTATGGTGGAGACGGTGCTGTGTCAACTGGAACTGGGTTATTATCTGCCGGGGTTGGGGTTAGAAGGGTTGTAGTTGGTTCTCTGTCCAACTAGGTAGGCGTACAATCTGCGAGAGTCTGGGTTATGTGTGGTGGATCTGGTCCTTGGGCAAGTACAACCGTGGTTCTATCTGCATCAACTAGTAGCACTATCTTTTCTGAAGACCGTGTTGTTACTCCCTTAGATACTGCCATCACGCTCTCCAATTGATAAACAAGAAAAGTAATTGAAAGTATAGACATTGTATGATAGACAGGTGCAATGGATAGTGGGGAATAAAAGAGGGCATGGAATAACTCATATTTATGTTGTCTAACCAAACAGGATAGCATGACACAATTTCACATATATGATGGCTAACTAAATACGATAGCATGACACAATTTCACATTATGATGGCTAACTAAAAAAGATGGAAAGACATAGTTCAAAATATGAGACTATGTAAACAGGATGACATGACATAACTATATAATGTGTTTATTAAATAGGTTGGAATGCCATAATTCACATACATTCACGGATAGAATGCCATAATTCAAAATATGATGACTGTAAACACTAAACAGGATGAGATGATATAACTATATGATGTCTTTATTAAATGGGTTGCCATGCCATAATTCAGATAGATGATGTGTATGTACTATGTAAACATGATGGCATGATATAATTCAAATATATGATTTATATAGTAAGCAACTAAGCAGATGGCAATCCATATATGATGTAAAAACTAAGCAATGCAAGACAACATGCATGACATGGGTAATATAACCCTGCCAAGTTTGAGCACAGACCTCAGGGGGGAATAGGACTGGTCATCAGTCTCTGAATCCTCCTCTGAGGAGCTCTCTGTAACCAGCAAGATGTCTGCTTCAGCAGGTAGCATTGTCTGCTCTGAATACCTTGTTTTCACTCCAGATACTTCCATCACCGCTTCAAATGGCTGATGCACAGGAAGAGTAGTTGAATATACAAACGTTGTCGACAAATGGAACACGTAATACAAAAAATGATAGCATGATATAATTCGCATACATGATGATTGGCTAAACAGCATGGCATTGCATAATTCACATATATAATGCCTTTGCAACAAGATAGCGTTGTATAATTCACATATATAATGTCTTGCAACAAGATGGCAATGCATAATTCACATATATGGTAATTAGACACTAAATAGGTGGCATTCACACAAAGCATGTCTAAACTAATCAAATGACATAGCAATGCGAGACACCATACGCACGATATGAGCAACATAACCCTGCCAAGTTAGAGCATACACCTCGGGGGGGAATAGGACTGGTCATCTGTCTCTGAATCCTCCTCTGAGGAGCTATCCGTAACCAGCGGGATATGCGCTTCGTCAGATAGCATAGTCTGCTCTGAAGACCTTATTTTCACTCCAGAATTTGCCATCACCGTATCAAATGGCTGATGCACACGAAGAGCAGTTGAATGTACTAACATTGTTGACAAATGTAATATGTAACGAAAAAAAAGGATGGCCTGATATAATTTACATATAAGATGACTGGCTAAGCAGGATGGCATTGCAAAATTCACATATATGATGCCTGGCTAAACAAGATGGCGTTGCATAATTCACATAAACAATGAATAAACTAAACAGATGGCATTCGCACAAAGGATGTCTAAACTAAGCAGATGACATATTTGATGTATAAAGTAAGCAATGCAAGACACCATATGCATGATATAACCAACATCAGCATGCCAAGTTAGAGCGAAGACCTCAGGGGGTAAATAGGAGTTGTCTTCTCCTTCTGAATCCCCCTCGGAACAGATATCTTCCTCTCGATTACAATCTGAAATGCGTGGAGGGGGGATGCCTTTGCGCCTACCATGGAGCGACGTCTACATGAAATTTTATTTCCACGCAAGGCTCGTCTCTTTTGCTCTACATGTTCAGTTCCATTGTTTACAATAAATGTCATGCATAGGAATAAAACATAGTGAGATTATGTAAGGAGTGCATGCAGAAATCCAGAGTGATGGTAGCAACCTGTGGATAGACCCAAAACCAATAATAGCAGGCAGATAATGGCTTCAGTTAAAAAATACAGATAATGGCTTCTTTACTGTTTGTTTCCCACCCAACATGAAACTCATAGTAGACACCGGAGATTAACCAGATAGTAGATAGATACTATTGATAGCGGCCCCGATATGTACCCCACAACCATTTAAAAACTCAAGTTTGACCATTAGTTTGGAGCTGACTCAGAGTCTAATCGGTGAACAGGACGATAAAGTAGCATGTAATATTAAGCGATGCATAACGTAAGCAGACACGAAAGAGTGCAACCTCTCTTGCGGACCCGTGTAGTCCTCGAGGTCATCTGCTCGGTTGATGATGGTAATGCAGTTTTCATAGCTGCCAGCGGCGGGGAAGAAGATCTGAGGCGGCGAAAGATAGTCTGGAGGCCGGATCCCTACTGTGCTGGACCCTTCTGTCGTTGGAGCAGCTGAGCTGGGGTGGACGACGGCGCAGCAGGAGCGGGACAAACCACGCAAGGTTTTCTTTGACAACTATGTGTAAGAGAAGTAATTCTGTAAGGGCTCGTTTGAATTGGAGGATTCCAACAATGCAGGGATAGGAAATAGACAGGAATAGGATAGGAATGCACGTGCAAAATAGAGAATTTAAAAACCCAGGATTTCTGCCAATCTGGGTGTTTGATTCACAACAATTGGAAGATCACAGGATGTAAAGAAGCATGGTGAGATTAAGTCAAACCACAAGAAAATGTACGGTTATAATGCTATTATGCTACTATCTCTTAGTCTTGTGCTTCATGAATAGGAATTTGAAAAGGAGGACAAGTGAAAATTAAAATTCCTAAGTTTTTTCTTTCAAGGAGACACTAAAGGAACAAATCCGTGTGCTCGGTGGACAATATATATAACATGTAGAGTAAAAAAGAGATGCAACAAGTGTACAACCTCTTTGGCGAAGCCATGTCGATCTCAGCGTGATTGGGTTGGCCGGTGAGGATGCTCCGGCTGACTTTGCTGTTGGAGGAGGGGAAGAAGATCGTAGGCGTCTGGAGATGGAGCCCGAGGTACTGCTCCGCTGTGATGGAGTGTTTCGTCGTTGGAGCAGCTCCGGTGAGTTGTACGACGCCGAGGCTGAAGCAGGACAAGAGAGACAACGAACAACGTTAACCTGAGTGGAATTCTAATAGCATCTCCAATACATGACGTAAAATACATAACCACAAAGTGCTAGATGTAAAATACATCAGCCGCTCATCTCTGAACTTAACTGTCGAAACTGAACTTAACTGTCGAAACTGAACTTAACTGTCGACACTGAATTTTGCTGTCGAAACTGAACGCACTAGCAAGGTGAGGCTACACGTCGGTCGACTGACTTTTTCATCTCTGGTCAGTCGATTTTGCAGTCGTTGGATATGAAATCAAGGGCCTGCGGTTCATCTTCAACCTCCACCCCCCTGAGCCGCCAGCCACCACCGGCCAAACAGCACCCCCCCCCCCCGCCGCCCCGCCCGCCCCGAAAACACTCCCCACTTCCGGTCCGCCGCCGCCCCGGCCATCCCTCTAGGCCCCCCCGTGCCGAGCTTTTTCTCCGGCGATCCCCACGCCACCGCCCCGCCACCGCCGGCGACCACCGCCCCCATCCTGAACCCTAAGATAGATAGTGGGGTACCTCTCCGGCGAGCCCCCCTCCCCGCTGCGGCTGGTTCTTCCTTCACCCCGGCGAGCCCCCCACCCCCTGAAAATCGACTGACCCAAAAGTCGATTCAGTCGACTGAAGTGTAGCTAAATCGGAGCAGCATCGCAAGCAAGAGCAAGAGCGAGAGCAGCAGCGCGAGCAAGAGCAATAGCAAGAGTAGACCAGGCAGGGGACCGAGAGCAAGAGCAGAGCAGTAGCGCGAGCGAGAGCTAAAGCAGCAGCAGCTCCTACTGATGTGGACGTCGCCGCCGAGGGAGCGACGCCGTGGAGGAAGTGGCCGGCGACGCCGCTGTGGATGGAGCTGCGCCGTGTCGGCTCGGGACCGAGCGCCGGCAACACCGTGAGATCGAATCAAGAAGAAAATGCGGCGATTAGTGTACAACCTCTTTGGTGGCACCGATTAGGCCGCAACTTCATCCGAGGAAACGGTGATGATGATGCTCTTCCGGTGCTGCAGGTGAAGACGGCGGTGTGGGAATGGAGGTGGCGCGAAAGACGAGGGGAACATCGGGGTAGCTCCTTGGAGGTGGAGGACGGGGTGGCTGAACCGGCGGGACGATGAGATCGACGACGGATTCTCATCTGGTACGATGGATGAGGGACGTCGAGGTGTTGCTGTGGACGACGTCGTCGGGGAAGAGGCTCCGGCTGGGTGGCGGACGGAGCAGGGTGTGGGGTTTCGTCACGGGTTTTCGCGGCCTCGGTGTACGAATGGGTGGGCGGATGGGATGGCAGTGGGGAACCATGGCTTAGCGACGCGCTTGTCCGAAATGTGGGGTAAGTTATGAAAGTACCCCCACCGATTTGAGGCGGTTCTTTCGGTTCAGGGGTACCACGGGCATTTCGCGTGTCGGGATTTCACAGGAGGTGGGAGTTTTCGAGCGCGTTGTAATTTCGGAATAGCAAGGCGCGAGTTGAGATGGAGGGAGTTGTCGGAGCACAACGAGACAAAGATATATCTTAAATATTTCGGGCTAACAAGGCGCGGGTTGAAATTTCCGGACAAGCCTAACGTGTACTGTACCAAATCAATGTGCACTACAAATGTCATTCAAAACTTTGAATTCATGTTATGTTCAATTAAAATATTTCGCTACGTGTATAATGCATGCAACCTACTACTCAAATGAACGTTTTAGTGCATTCCAAACGTATATACTACCTCTTCAATATGAACTAAATTTGAATTTGTTTCTCTATTTGAATAAGATCTACAGTGATGATTGTTGTGAAGTCAAAGCATTTGAATTCGTTTCTCTGTTTTAATAAGATCTACAATCATAATTATTGTCAAGTTAAACCATCGTTTGTGTATTATCTTCACAGCACACCACATGATTAGTCTCGAGTTACATATCAACTATGTGTACTATATGAACTCGAACTAGATTTTTTGAACCCACTTTATTTTGATTTCAAATCACATTACATTTCTAGATCTAGCTAGATCTTCATAATCTAAACCATGTCTCATATGTATAATGTGTTTATCACATTATGTATGGTGCCCCGCCCCCTACGCCTACAAGTATTTAGATGTGAGTTGTAAACACCACACATTACCACAAATTCAAATAAAATGTGAGAATGTTCGATATATAGTATTGTTTAGATTGTTCGATATTTAGTTGTAAGCTGCAAACGCCACACATTATCACAAATTCAAATAAAATGTGAGATTGTTTGATGTATAGTATGGTTTAGATTGTTCAGCATTTAGCTGTGAGTTGCAAACGCCATGCATTATCACATTATGGTATAACATGTGCACAGCATGTGTATTACTGCTGTATTCATGCACGCAATGTTTAAAACACTATGATCTCCTATTCAAATATATGAATCCGCTTTCATATCAAATTATGACCTTTGTTAGTCTCTTACACCCACACAATCCTCTAACCTTTGTAGCTACCACTAACTTTCTCTCGTGCATGCACACGCCCTCCTCACCCTCCCCCTCCCTCGGCATTCTATCCACCAGGCACATTCATTTTTTTCTTTAGGTCATTCTCCTAGAGTCTCCACAACTCCTTTCCGACACACACCGATCGATAAACCTCTCCAGCGATGCCTACCTACAACATACACACACACCTTCAATCTCCTCCTTTATGTGTCCTTGCCTCGTGTCTCTCATACGGTCAGACACACGTGTAAACTCTCGCCCCTCATTTCATCGATCTCACAACCGCACACTCCTCCCCCTATCTAGCTAGTAGTTGGGCCTCTCGCACCACCTCCTAGCTCCATTGTCTCTGTCTATCCGTCTCGCTGGGCCTTATTTGCCTCTAACAAATGGACGTACACCGACCGATCTCTCGCTATACATATAGCTAGCTAGGTCCTTATAACTCGTTTTTACCCACACGTCAATCGATCTACCTCATTAGTTGTGTCTCTCCCTTCCTTCGACAAACAACAATTGATCTACCGATCTAGTTAGGTTTGCTTACCAAACACATGGTTCCCCTTCATCATCCATGGATGCGTCCCGACAGATCTATCATGCACAGGCACACATAGAAACACATCCCCACTCTTATTGATAACATTGCAGTTCCACCCTCAGTTTGTCTAGTAGGCCTCTCCCACCATCTTTGAGAAGCAACTCCATCACCCATCCAGCACTCTACCCCTCTCCCTCCCTCTCTCTCTCCTCTCTTGTCACGACCGGTTTTTCAATAAAATATTTATTGAGAGACCAATCCCTTTTACGGACCAGTAAAGGAGAATTCCTTCTCACTGGTAGACAATATCTTGGTCACAGAAGAAAAATACCAGGAGTACTGAATATAATACAAGGTTGAGCGGAGACTGCTCAACAATTTATTACATGAACGCCGATAAAACATAACGGCGGATAGGGTGGCATGACTACTAACTCACGATAACAACGGTGGTGGAAATATCACCACGAAGTGGGTGATATGACTCCTGAAAACTACAGCTCTTCGAGCGTCGGAGTGAGGCTCGAGGAGACTTATTGCGGGTGGCGGAAGCGTTTATAATACAAGTGACCAATATCCAGGATCGCACAGGGCTGACTGGGATTCCTCTAGGCATCGGACGCACTATCAAACTCTTCATCCAAGAGATCGCGTTCGTCAACATCTGGCCAAATCAACAAGCCAGGTGAGTACTATGAAAGTACTCGCAAGACAGTTCGGACATAAGATATAACAAATGTAAACATGAAGCATATGAACAGATTAACCAGTGCGTTCAGACATAGAGATAATAATGCATGGGAAAATAACAGAGAAGTCGGGCGGTAGTCCTCCCGAAATCCCAAAATAAATACTGGGTGCCAAACGAGGGTCTGAATGACTCCTCGAGAGGAAACTGCAAGAATAGTAATACCGGTGCCAAACGAGGGTCTGAATGACTCCTCGAGAGGAAACTGCAAGAATAGTAATACCGGTGCCAAACGAGGGTCTGAATGACTCCTCGAGAGGAAACTGCAAGAATAATAATGCCGCAGTCGGGCGTCATGGTGACACCACATAAAGGGCTTATAACAGAAATAAAAGACAAACATGCCACAGTCGGACATCTGAGCGACATCACATAAAGGGCTTATATTGAAAGCAAAAGGCAAACATGCCACAGTCGGACGTCTGAGCGACATCACATAAAGGGCTTATATTGTAGCTAAATAATTCAGTAGCTCGAGAACATAAATTATTACAAGTACGAGACAAATATAAGGTTAGTCCATTCGCATGAATAACAATTAAACTGGGTTTACCACTAGAGCTTGTTCACCGGGGAATAATTTCCACGAGGATAGATATGGATATACTGATCACCCTACTTGATCATGGATACGATGACTTGGAAGGATTTGACTCTGCAGAGTTTGTACCTAACCACAGCCAACGGATTTCAGTAGTCACGGGGACTAGTTCCGTTTACGGTGTTTTGGAAGAAACACGTCTAACCAGTACACACCCATTCAACATTCTGAAGCCAGGGATCACCCTCGGCAACGTTCAAGAAAAACCTTGAGACGGGGAGGCTACAACCTCGCGTAGCATGGGATCAAATTTCTATACGCGTGCTCTAAGGGGGTGCCCCCCCTCTCGGTCCCAACCGGAAACACCCATGCCCCCTGACCGGATGACTGGCTTTAATCCAGGGCCATGGTACCATCATCCCGGCCCCTCTGTTTGGTGTGTACACGGTAAGAGGTTACCAACTTACTAAACCGCATCCTGGCAAAAGAAACATGTGGTAGCACGGAAGGGAAAAGAACGATAACGTGACTCCGTCCACGTTAACGTCGGAAGTAGTCGGATGACGCAAGGCTGGTATGCTACAACAGTACCACCTTGCTGCCCTTCATGTCACCACATGATTAGGCCATCTCTCACCAGAGATCATCGCAACTTTGGAACATACGGGTAGTTGCCTCACAAGCAACGAGGTACTCACCGACACTCACATGCCACGCACAAACTTACACGCAAACATGCAAAACACCTATCATATCAAAGGTTCAAACATGCTTGCCTGGTTCGGAGAAGTCGGAGTCTAGCTTGGCGAAGTTCGCGGCTCCGTCACCTCTTCCGGAACCTACGGCATAACGAAAACGGGTACTAACATGAAAACCAACGCGTGCATAAAAACTTCTCCAAAAAAATTCCAAATATATCTCATAAAAAACTAGAGAAAATTTTAAGACTGTCAGAAAAAGAATCACTCAAAAATCACTTTTTATTTAAAAGTTATAAAGGTTTCTGTCCAGGGACTCATCTGCAATGAAACAGAAAAGTTCCAGGGGTTAAACTGAGAAAACAGAAAACGCTTCGGAAAGAAACGCGCCAGCTCAAAAGGGAAAACGTATTTTGCCCGAAGGCGCCAACAGAAAACGTTTCGAGGGAGAGAAAGAAGAGAGGCTGACATGGGGTCCCACATGTCAGGTTTAAAAGGCTCGCCGACGCCCGAAGACTGCGGTGGTCGCCGGTGTCGAACCACGGCGAGACAGGGAGATCGGAGTGTACCAAGAGCTTCAGCGTGTCCTTCCGCGTCGGTGGGTGGTGGACTCGAGCGTCGGAGAGCACTACGTCGACGGCGACACTTTCTCCGGCGGACGGCGGCTCGGGTGATGGTGGAGAACTCCGGTGGGTGGTGCAAACTCCGAATTGAAGCGCGGGTCAGAAGAGTGGATGCATAGGGGAGCTACTGGCAAGAGATGGGAGGCTGAGGCGCACGCACGGGAGCGAATCGAGCTGGATCCCGTGGCGGGTCGCGGCGGCCGGAGTCGGGGAAGAAAGCTCTCCCGTGGCTCTACCAGTGGCTGGGCGTGCTCTAGGTGGAGTGCAGAGATGGTGTGGGTTCGAGTTAAAGCTCGGGGCCTCTATTTATAGGCGGATCGAGGGGGTGGCCGTGAACGGAGAATCTCCGGCGAGCAATTACGGCGATGCAGTGGATTGGTAGGGGGTTTAGGTGGCCAGGCAGCATCAATGGGAGTTGCTGGTGTCGTTCCCCTACTAATCCCGGTCGGTCTTGGCGTAACGGCGTCGGTCCATGGTGGGGTGGCCGCACGGGCACGTCGGCGGCAGAGAGCGCGCTCCGCGCCTGGCAGTTCACGACGAGGGTGGCAGCGTGCACTGTGGAGTGGGTGGCCACGCGGCGATCTCCGGTGGCTTGGGCGGCGCTGAGTGGCGCCGTTTGCGCCGCGCCTCTCTCTGGCGGCCGCAAAGCCGCCGCTGGCGTCGGTCACGGGGCGGCGCACCTCCTCCAGCACGTCGCCGACGTCCGCAAACGTCCAGGTGCTCGTGCGGTGCAGGGACAAGGGGGAGTGGACGGGGAGCAAGGCGCCAACGCGGCACTGTCGAGATCGACAACAGTTTCTGAAGAAAACGACAGTAGATCACTGAACTGTATTTCTGAATCTCTGAACTTGACATTGACAATGCTCTGCAGGTGTTCGACAGAATGATTTGGCATGAAGAAAAATTTTCCTGGGGCTGGGACTTGGTGAGGTGACCTCTCAATGCACCCATAGGCTGTCTGATTTTTCTCAGATTTTTAGGAGAAGGATTTGAATGAATTTCATCAAATTTGACAAATCTAATCCAAACTTGCAGCAAGTGTAGTTTGAAAAATTTGAACTGAAGACCAGTGGATCTTCATGGATCTTGGTTGAGGGTTCAAAGGACTAGGGAGGGGAATTGGTTTGGGGGCAAAAATCAAAGCAGAAAGAGTAGCTCCTTTGTAAAACTCCAAGGGCTAGAATAGAAGACAGAAATTGTTTTGATAAGATTTAAATGGAAAATGATCATATGGGGAGGTTCAACTTGCTGGATTTGATGCAATTCATGATCCAAAGATGAGGGAAGGTTTAGGAGAGTGGATTAGTACTAAGGCCGTGGCAAGAGAGAATTGTTGAAAGTGGTAAAGGATTATTCCAAAAGCCATAGTGCATTTTCAAAGAGATTTTCTAAAGGCATTTTTCCCAAATGAAAAGCATTTTGGTTTGAGTCCAAATAAAAAGCAAGAACCTCCAAGACCAAAAACAAGTCTTGGGTGAATCCAAATAAAACTCTTGCCATAAAAAAAATATTTTGAAAGGGAGGGTTCTTTTGAAGAAAAATTTAAATCACCTCCCTCAAGCCAAATAATTTTTTTTTGAAAAATCCAAATAAAATTTTCGGTGTCACAGCACCTACCCCCTTAGGAAAAATCTCGTCCTCGAGATTACTGCTGATCCTCAAATAGATATGGGTACTCTACCTGAAGAAAATCTTCCCTTTCCCATGTAGCTTCATCCTCGGTGTGGTTGCTCCACTGAACTTTGAAAAAATTTGTCGTTTTCTGACGGGTCCTCCGTTCAGACACTTCTAGTATCTTTACTGGCCGCTCTCTGTAGGTGAGATCTGGTTGCACATCAATGCTCTCGTGAGATACATGCTTCTCCGGGTTACTTACACATTTTCTCAATTGTGAGACGTGGAATACGTCATGGACGTCTGACAGCTCCTTGGGTAGGTCTAGCTGGTAGGCTACCGTTCCTCTTCGTGCAATTACACCGAATGGTCCAATAAATCTCGGGGCTAGCTTCCCTTAATTTTGAACCGTTGTAGGCCCCTCATAGGAGACACTCGTAGGAATACGGAATCACCGGGTTCAAAGCTGACCTCACGATGTTTTTGATCGTAGTAGCTCTTTTGTCGGCTTTGAGCTGTCTTGAGTCTGTCCCTGATCTGTTTAACTTTCTCCTCGGCCTCTTTAAGCATGTCTGGGCCGAAGATACGGCTGTCACCTGTTTCTGACCAATTCAGTGGGGTACGACACCTCCGTCCGTACAATGCTTCAAAGGGTGCCATTTGCAAGCTGACTTGGTAACTGTTGTTGTAAGCAAATTCGGCATACGGCAAACTCTCTTCCCAACTGGACCCATAGGTGAGCACACAGGCTCTCAGCATATCCTCTAGGATTTAGTTTACACGTTCCGTTTGTCCATCAGTCTGAGGGTGGTACGCTGTACTGAAAGCTAGCTGCGTGCCTAGAGCTTGTTGCAGGTGATCCCAAAATTTGGAGACAAATTGGGTGCCTCGGTCGGATATTATAGTCTTTGGGACTCCATGCAAACAAACTATACGGGAGAGATAAAGTTTGGCCAGTCTCTGTGTGGAGTAGGTAGTCTTCACGGGAATGAAATGAGCAACCTTGGTTAGTCGGTCTGTGATGACCCATATGGCGTCATTTCCGCGATGTGATCGAGGTAATCTGACGATGAAGTCCATTCCTATTTCATCCCATTTCCATTCCGGTATCCTGTTTGGCTGGAGTAGCCCTGCTGGCTTTTGATGCTCGGCCTTGATGCGCTGACATGAATCGCAACAAGCAATAAATGCGGCTATATCTCCTTTCATACCATGCCACCAAAATCTTTCCTGAATGTCCTTGTACATCTTGGTTCCTCCAGGATGGATCGAGTATGGTGCAGTGTGGCTTTCGGTTAGGATTTGTTGCTTGAGTTCCTCAATGTTAGGTATGCAAAGTCTGTCTCTGTACCATAATATTCCTTCACTGTCTGTGACGAACTCCGAAGCCTTACCAAGGTTCATTTTCTTCTTTATACCTTCGATGCTGGGATGTCCCTGTTGAGCCTTCTTAATTTGTTCCACTAGGATGGGTTGTATCTCCAGATTTGATACGGTGCCCTCAGAGACTAACACCATGTTGAGCCTAGCGAACTCTTGCCGAAACTCAGGCCTCAAGTTTTGCGGACCTTCATTGTCCGGGCTGGGGTTTCGACTAAGGGCATCGGCCACTACATTTGCTTTTCCTGGATGGTAGTGAATGCCGACATCATAGTCCTTGACCAATTCCAACCAGCGTCGTTGGCGTAAATTTAGCTCTGGCTGTGTGAAAATATATTTGAGGCTCTTATGGTCCGTATATATTTCACAGCGATTTCCCAACAGAAAGTGCCTCCACTCCTTGAGTGCATGTATGACTGCTGCTAGCTCCAAGTCATGTGTTGGGTAATTTTCCTCATGTTTTTGCAGCTGCCTGGAGGCATACGCGACAACTTTGCCATCCTGCATTACAACACACCCGAGACCCTTTCGGGACGCGTCACAATACACTTCAAAACTCTTGTGTATGTCTGGCACAGTTAAGACCGGTGCGGTTGTTAGCTTCTTCTTGAGTTCTTGGAAGCTTTTCTCGCATGCTTCCGTCCATACAAATTTCTTGTCCTTCTTGAGCAATTGTGTTATTGGTTTTGCCACAGTGGAGAATCCTTCAATAAATCTTCTGTAATATCCGGCCATTCCCAGGAAACTCCGCACATCTGTAACGTTGGCGGGTGGCTTCCAGTCAAGTATGGCTTTGACTTTCTCTGGGTCTACGGCCACGCCTTCTTGGTTCAATATGTGGCCTAGGAAACCAACTTGTCTTAGCCAAAATTCACACTTGCTAAATTTGGCATACAACCTATGTTTCCTTAATTCTCCCAAAACAATTCTGAGATGTTCAGCATGCTCTTCCGGTGTCCTTGAGTAAACCAGAATATCGTCAATGAACACCACAACAAATTTGTCCATGAATTTCATGAACACTTTGTTCATGAGGTGGACGAAATATGCAGGGGCGTTCGTTAGACCAAAAGGCATCACTGTGAACTCATATAACCCATATCTGGAAGTGAATGCTGTCTTGGGGATATCTTCTGTCCGTACTTTCAATTGGTGATATCCCGATCTCAAATCAATTTTTGAGAACACCCTGGCTTGTGCGAGTTGGTCGAACAAATCATTTATCCGTGGCATCGGATATTTGTTTTTGATGGTGACCATATTGAGGGCTCGATAGTCTATACACAGTCTCAGTGTCCCATCCTTTTTCTTGGCGAACAATACTGGCGAACCCCATGGTGAGGAGCTGGCTCGAATAAATCCTTTGTCCAATAATTCCTTTATCTGCTTCTTCAACTCCACCAATTCTGAGGGTGCCATTCTATAAGGTTTCTTATAGATGGGAGCGGTGCCAGGTGCTAGTTCGATGCTGAAATCTATCTCTCGGTCTGGTGGCATGCCTGGTAGTTCTTCAGGAAACTCACATACCACTGGAACTTTTCTCAGTTCTGAAATGTCCACTTTGTTCAGTTTTGGTTGCCGTGACCGTGGCCTTTCCTGAGCTGTAACCTTTATTGTTTTGCCATGATGGTGAGTGAGAATCACGGTCCGATTGAAACAGTCGATGAATCCTTTGTTGGTGGTCAACCAGTCCATCCCTAAAATGACATCCAGTCCTTTATTTTCCAACACGATGAGATTTGCTTGGAACTGTAGTCCTTCGAATTCAATGATCACTCCTTGGCAGTAACTCTGAGCGATTTGCTTATTTTCGGGGGACTTGATGATTATATATTTTTCCAAGGGAAGTATCGGAAAACCATGTTGCAAAACAAAACTCTTCGAAACGAACGAATGGGAAGCTCCAGAATCAAACAAAACCGTGGCAGGTACTGTGTTGACAGGGAACGTACCGAGCACGATGTCTGGGGCATTCTGTGCTTCTTCCCTGGTCACATGGTTCAGGTGACCCTTCCTGTGGTTGTTGCTGGGGTTGAAATTGTTGCGCTTGGGGGCTGGATTGTTTCCACCATTGTTCGGCTTGGGTACCGAGTTCCTTGGTTTTGGGCACTGTTTAGCATAGTGCCCTTCCTCACCGCAAGCATAGCAGGTGACCCCTGGATAGTACGTGAACTCCTTGTCCCTGGCATGAAACTGTCTGACGGGCCTTGGATCAGTAGTCGTCGATCTGCTTGCTTCTGTCCTTGGAACCTCAGTCTTGCTTCAGTTGTTGCGAGCAAGAGTCATCTTGTCCCTCCTTCCCTTACGGATATCTTCCAGATTACGGCGCTCATTCTCCAAGGTAATGGCCTTGTCAACCATAGTTTTAAAATCCGGGAAGGTGTGTACAATCAGTTGGCATCTCAGTGCTGGTGCCAGGCCGTCCAGGAATTTTTCCATCTTCTTGTTTTCTGTCATGTGCTCGTCGTAGGCATAACGAGATAGCTGGGTAAACTGACCATTGTATTCTGTCACTGACATGCCTCTTTGCTTGAGATTGTCAAATTCTCTCTTCTTGATTTTTATGATGCTCCTGGGGATGTGTGCCCCACGGAAGCCTTCCTTGAATTCTTCCCAGGTGATGTTGTGTTCACTGGGATGCATGTGTAGGAAGTTTTCCCACCATGCTGCAGCTGCTCCAGTAAGGTAGTGTGGTGCATAAAGCACCTTCTCATGATCTGAACACTGAGCAACAATCAGTTTCCTTTCAATGTCACGGAGCCAATCATCGGCTTCTAGCGGCCTATCGGTGTGAGCAAACGTTGAAGGGCGAGTTTTCTGTAACTCAGATAACTTGGAATGGGGCTGATAGGGTTCACGGTGGTTTCCCATATTATGAAAATATTCATCATCTCTTGGTGCTGTTGCTGGCTCTGTTCGAAGAGACGGCATACTTGAGACAGGGCTGCTTCGCTGTCCTGTTGACTGGACTGACCCTGAGTGAAATTGTTGCTAGTCTGTGTCCCATAAACTTCTTCTGGCTGATTGGGCATGGAGCGAGTCCACGGGCGAGATATTTTTCCAGTCTGGGGTATTATTTTGCAAAACCCATGAGAAGAACTGTGTGGCACAAGGAAAAAATCTTGCATGGCAACAATTTAAAAGAGCTCAAGGTTTTCAAGAAAACATAAACGATTTTGCATGGGGGCGAACTGTTTAACCCAAATCTTACACACGAAAAACAAACACACGATACAGCACTCAGGATGCGCGTACACAATCCTGACATGTTATTTAGACTAGCGTACTCCTCCGGAAAGCAGCAAACACACTAATACAAACTAGCGTACAGAAAAAAACACATCATACGAGCAGACATAACGCGCGGCTACTCGGCGCTCTCAGTCGGAGATGGTGACGATGTCCTTTCCCTTGCCGAGGGCAAGACTCAGCGGTGCAGGAGAATCAACCTCCACCTCCTCTCTAGCTGGCTCCTGGCGCGTAACACTGCGCTGCGGTGATGGTGCGGGAGCGACGGGCGGCAGAGCGGGTGCGGCAGGCGGTGCAGCTCTGACTGGAGTAGGAGCGATGACTCGGTCGAACTCCTCAGTGGTAGGCAGACAGCGAGCAGTGGCCAGAATGGCCGGTGCATAAGAGGCTGAAGACGAGACGAATGTCAGAGGCGGTGTTGTGTGGAGAAGCTCCTTCCTGCTGGCAGGACCGCCCCGGACTAAGTCCATGCAGGCAGCCACAAGATCATCCACGAGGTTGTCGAAGGATTCCTCCAGAGCCTTGAGGTACTCCACGACCATCTCGATGGCTTCATCTCGCTCTCCCCGATGGCAGGCGAATGCATAGTGACAAGTATATGGCACATGGCATGGGAGGTAGCGGTAGCGACGAGTCTTCATCATAGGAAGGATGTCCCGAAGGCGAGCTATTGCTTCACGGGCAGCCATCTGCATGGCATGCCTCTCCGTAGGCATGGCCCTTCCCACAAAACGGAAGTGGTGAGATGCAGAACGCCCTCCCTTGAATTGCACCATGGCCTGGTGCATAGACACGTCGTCGCTGAGCTTGTGCTGATAAAGCGTGAACTCCGGGCGAGTCGCTGGCCCGATCGCGAGCTTGGTGATGGAGACGAGGAGCTTGACAAACCCCTCGGGCACGTTCGTGAACACTCGAGTCTCACAGTTGCTGCCAGCCATCTACAAAAGTAGGCAAAAATTCTGAGTAGTCATGTCATAAATTTATGATGACCAACAGAAAATAGCTACATTTGCGAAATGCAGAAAAAGCACAAAAGACGCTAATACCCGATTAGCGATCGCACCTAGTGGCTTCCTACAGTCAGCCTGGCTCTGATACCAAGCTTGTCACGACCGGTTTTTCAATAAAATATTTATTGAGAGACCAATCCCTTTTACGGACCAGTAAAGAAGAATTCCTTCTCACTGGTAGACAATATCTTGGTCACAGAAGAAAAATACCAGGAGTACTGAATATAATACAAGGTTGAGCGGAGACTGCTCAACAATTTATTACATGAACACCGATAAAACATAACGGCGGATAGGGTGGCATGACTACTAACTCACGATAACAACGGTGGTGGAAATATCACCGCGAAGTGGGTGATATGACTCCTGAAAACTACAGCTCTTCGAGCGTCGGAGTGAGGCTCGAGGAGACTTATTGCGGGTGGCGGAAGCGTTTATAATACAAGTGACCAATATCCAGGATCGCACAGGGCTGACTGGGATTCCTCTAGGCGTCGGACGCACTATCAAACTCTTCATCCAAGAGATCGCCTTCATCAACATCTGCCCAAATCAACAAGCCAGGTGAGTACTATGAAAGTACTCGCAAGACAGTTCGGACATAAGATATAACAAATGTAAACATGAAGCATATGAACAGATTAACCAGTGCGTTCAGACATAGAGATAATAATGCATGGGAAAATAACAGAGAAGTCGGGCGGTAGTCCTCCCGAAATCCCAAAATAAATACTGGGTGCCAAACGAGGGTCTGAATGACTCCTCGAGAGGAAACTGCAAGTATAGTAATACCGGTGCCAAACGAGGGTCTGAATGACTCCTCAAGAGGAAACTGCAAGAATAGTAATACCGGTGCCAAACGAGGGTCTGAATGACTCCTCGAGAGGAAACTGCAAGAATAATAATGCCGCAGTCGGGCGTCATGGTGACACCACATAAAGGGCTTATAACAGAAATAAAAGACAAACATGCCACAGTCGGACGTCTGAGCGACATCACATAAAGGGCTTATATTGTAGCTAAATAATTCAGTAGCTTGAGAACATAAATTATTACAAGTACGAGACAAATATAAGGTTAGTCCATCCGCAGGAATAACAATTAAACTAGGTTTACCACTAGAGCTTGTTCACCGGGGAATAATTTCCACGAGGATAGATATGGATATACTGATCACCCTACTTGATCATGGATACGATGACTTGGAAGGATTTGACTCTGCAGAGTTTGTACCTAACCACAGCCAACGGATTTCAGTAGTCACGGGGACTAGTTCCGTTTACGGTGTTTTGGAAGAAACACGTCTAACCAGTACACACCCATTCAACATTCCGAAGCCAGGGATCACCCTCGGCAACGTTCAAGAAAAACCTTGAGACGGGGAGGCTACAACCTCGCGTAGCATGGGATCAAATTTCTATACGCGCGCTCTAAGGGGGTGCCCCCCCTCTCGGTCCCAACCGGAAACACCCATGCCCCCTGACCGGATGACTGGCTTTAATCCAGGGCCATGGTACCATCATCCCGGCCCCTCTGTTTGGTGTGTACACGGTAAGAGGTTACCAACTTACTAAACCGCATCCTGGCAAAAGAAACATGTGGTAGCACGGAAGGGAAAAGAACGATAACGTGACTCCGTCCACGTTAACGTCGGAAGTAGTCGGATGACGCAAGGCTGGTATGCTACAACAGTACCACCTTGCTGCCCTTCATGTCACCACATGATTAGGCCATCTCTCACCAGAGATCATCGCAACTTTGGAACATACGGGTAGTTGCCTCACAAGCAACGAGGTACTCACCGACACTCACATGCCACGCACAAACTTACACGCAAACATGCAAAACACCTATCATATCAAAGGTTCAAACATGCTTGCCTGGTTCGGAGAAGTCGGAGTCTAGCTCGGCGAAGTTCGCGGCTCCGTCACCTCTTCCGGAACCTACGGCATAACGAAAACGGGTACTAACGTGAAAACCAACGCGTGCATAAAAACTTCTCCAAAAAATTTCCAAATAAATCTCATAAAAAACTAGACAAAATTTTAAGACTGTCAGAAAAAGAATGACTCAAAAATCACTTTTTATTTAAAAGTTATAAAGGTTTCTGTCCAGGGACTCATCTGCAATGAAACAGAAAAGTTCCAGGGGTTAAACTGAGAAAACAAAAAACGCTTCGGAAAGAAACGCGCCAGCTCAAAAGGGAAAACGTATTTTTCCCGAAGGCGCCAACAGAAAACGTTTCCAGGGAGAGAAAGAAGAGAGGCTGACATGGGGTCCCACATGTCAGGTTTAAAAGGCTCGCCGGCGCCCGAAGACTGCGGTGGTCGCTGGCGTCGAACCACGGCGAGACAGGGAGATCGGAGTGTACCAAGAGCTTCAGTGTGTCCTTCCGCATTGGTGGGGGGTGGACTCGAGCGTCGGAGAGCACTACGTCGACGGTGACACTTTCTCCGGCGGACGGCGGCTCGGGTGATGGTGGAGAACTCCGGTGGGTGCTGCAAACTCCGAATTGAAACGCGGGTCAGAAGAGTGGATGCATAGGGGAGCTACTGGCAAGAGATGGGAGGCTGAGGCGCACGCACGGGAGCGAATCGAGCTGGATCCCGTGGCGGGTCGGGGCGGCCGGAGTCGGGGAAGAAAGTTCTCCCGTGGCTCTACCAGTGGCTGGGCGTGCTCTAGGTGGAGTGCAGAGATGGTGTGGGTTCGAGTTGAAGCTCGGGGCCTCTATTTATAGGCGGATCGAGGGGGTGGCCGTGAACGGAGAAAATCCGGCGAGCAATTACGGCGATGCAGTGGATTGGTAGGGGGTTTAGGTGGCCAGGCAGCATCAGTGGGAGTTGCTGGTGTCGTTCCCCTGCTAATCCCGGTCGGTCTTGGCGTAACGGCGTCGGTCCACGGTGGGGTGGCCGCATGGGCACGTCGGCGGCAGAGAGCGCGCTCCGCGCCTGGCAGTTCACGACGAGGGTGGCAGCGTGCACTGGGGAGTGGGTGGCCACGCGGCGATCTCCGGTGGCTTGGGCGGCGCTGAGTGGCACCGTTTGCGCCGCGCCTCTCTCTGGCGGCCGCAAAGCCGCCGCTGGCGTCGGTCACGGGGCGGCGCACCTCCTCCAGCACGTCGCCGACGTCCGCAAACGTCCAGGTGCTCCTGCGGTGCAGGGACAAGGGGGAGTGGACGGGGAGCAAGGCGCCAACGCGGCACTGTCGAGATCGACAACAGTTTCTGAAGAAAACGACAGTAGATCACTGAACTGTATTTCTGAATCTCTGAACTTGACATTGACAATGCTCTGCAGGTGTTCGACAGAATGATTTGGCATGAAGAAAAAATTTCCTGGGGCTGGGACTTGGTGAGGTGACCTCTCAATGCACCCAGAGGCTGTCTGATTTTTCTCAGATTTTTAGGAGAAGGATTTGAATGAATTTCATCAAATTTGACAAATCTGGTCCAAACTTGCAGCAAGTGTAGTTTGAAAAATTTTAACTGAAGACCAGTGGATCTTCATGGATCTTGGTTGAGGGTTCAAAGGACTAGGGAGGGGAATTGGTTTGGGGGCAAAAATCAAAGCAGAAAGAGTAGCTCCTTTGTAAAACTCCAAGGGCTAGAATAGAAGACAGAAATTGTTTTGATAAGATTTAAATGGAAAATGATCATATGGGGAGGTTCAACTTGCTGGATTTGATGCAATTCATGATCCAAAGATGAGGGAAGGTTTAGGAGAGTGGATTAGTACTAAGGCCATGGCAAGAGAGAATTGTTGAAAGTGGTAAAGGATTATTCCAAAAGCCATAGTGCATTTTCAAAGAGATTTTCAAAAGGCATTTTTCCCAAATGAAAAGCATTTTGGTTTGAGTCCAAATAAAAAGCAAGAACCTCCAAGACCAAAAACAAGTCTTGGGTGAATCCAAATAAAACTCTTGCCATAAAAAAATATTTTGAAAGGGAGGGTTCTTTTGAAGAAAAATTTAAATCACCTCCCTCAAGCCAAATAAATTTTTTTTGAAAAATCCAAATAAAATTTTGGGTGTCACATCTCTCTCTCTGTCCCATCATATTTCCCGTCCTTCAGTTATGTATGGATCTCGACCGATCTCCCTCAAGACATAGCTGGGTCTCTCCTTCTCAACACATATACGAGTCGTTCTACCTCTATAGTTAGGCCTCTGCCTACCCCTCCCCCCACCCCCCTCCCCCCCCCCCCCACACACACCGATACATCGAGCGCTCTAGTCAGGTCTCCCTGCCACACACAAACTTGACATGTGCCCTCTAACGTTCCGGTCGGCCAGTCGCCCTATATCTTTCACTTGCACACACACACAATTTCGATGGCTCTCTTCATCAATCTCGCACCCACCCACTTGATCCTCTCTTCGACTCTATCGATAGCTATGACCGCTCCCTCTCTTCTCGTGGATTGCCCGACCCTCTATGTATGATATGGATAGGCCTCCATTTCACACACATTGCATGCAAAAATTTGTTTGAGATGTCATCGACACATATTCCCACAAATAATTCACGAAATCAACCCCCCACCCCACCCCCACCCCAAAACAAAAAACACTCACGAACGCGGTTTGTATCTCTCACACACACCCACATAGGTGGGGGACGTGCACGAAGAGAAGAGGTGCATGCACAGCGCACGTACTCCCGTCTCTTTCCCAACCACACCCGCGCGGGTACACGGTGGAGCTCTTTTCTGTACGAAAAAGGCAGCCCACGTGGTAATTTGGCACGTGTACTGGTTGTCCACTTGGTGGAGGGAGGATCGTCTACCACGGGTGAACAAACAAATTGCGACTTGACGTGTTATGTTAAAAAAGAGGCAAACCATGTGGGGCCTACCTTAGAGGCAAGGCTTTATACACTAGAGTACTTTTGATGTGTCCCGTCAACTCGCAGAACGAGGAGAAGCTTGCTTAGTACGCCGTCTCCCCCGCCCACGGGCGCGGTGGCTCGCAGGATGAGGTGAAGCTTGCTCCGCCTTACGCCCGCTCCCTCGCCCATGCGCGCGGTGGCTCGCAGGACGAGGAGAAAAATTTACTACTCCCTCCGTTTACTCCTCGTCCCTACTACCTTGGTTATAGAGATTATATCATATTGTTTGGGATATATATGTCCTTTAGTAGATTTCAATATGAACTACTAGTACATACTCCAAACACTGATGTATATAGACGTATTTTAGAGTGTAGATTCACTCATTTTGCTCCGTATGTAGCACTCTCCCTCGCCCCTCGACCCTCGCCCACGTGGTGGACATCCAGCAATTCATTCGGTCTCATATAGCCAGAACGATATATACTGCACTACCATTATTGCTCGACTTCCCGAAGAGGCGAAGAGCCAATCGCAAGGTTAATATTTTGGAGATGCCAAGCGCAAGGTTATAGGAGAACGAGTAGTAGGTGCCGCGTCATTTATAAATAAAGTTTTTTTTCTTCAGGGGCACGTACGCAATATGATAGGTTCATATGGAGAGAAAAGGAAACCGCTCCACTATATACATAGTCAGGACGGGCCAGCCTACACGGTTGCTTGCTGGGGTTGCTCTCTTCACACTCTCTCGCACAAAACGACTGTGGCCACATCTCTAACATCCCGGCGGATCACGTCCCCTTGGGGAAGGGGTGGATGCTTAGTGTAGATGCGGAGGCCGTCGCCGACGGCGAAAACCCACTGTCGGCGCGTCCCGATCAGAGGTCCCCGCCCTTCTCTCTCACAAAGCCGGTGAGGTTGCCTTCGTCCCTTGCTCACTGCCGCGACGTGGGCAGTTGCCGCCTCCCGCCGCCCTCCTCAAGGTTGAGCTACGTCCCTCAGGTACAACTCCCTTTACAGCCGGCTTGCACCACTGCTCCAGCCGCCCACATCACTCCCTGTGGATATTTCTCTACTTCTTTGCCCCGCACATACCTCTACTGGCTTCTACGTACTGTATTTGTGATGAGTTTATGTCTCATCAACTAGTCCCAGTAATCTTATTCTAATCACGCTTCTTCAATTTCTTTGCCACAGGGATGCTCATCTCGATTTTGGTGAAACTGCACAAAATGACCCGATGGTCAAAAGGTTGCAAACTTCATTTATTAGGAAGCTCGAACGTTGCCAGCAAATTGAAGCCTCGTCAGGGTTCACGGTTCAAGGGCTAGGGACTGCATGGATCGTTTTTTTCTTTAGCTGCCTCTGTTCCAAAATAAGTGTCAACTTTATTAGTAGTACAACTTTGTACTAAAGTTTGCACAAAGTTGAGACACTTATTTTGGAATGGAGGGAGTACATGTTTGCTATGATCTGTCAATCATTGAGATGCAATAGCATGCATGTTAGTCTCCTTTGTATTTGATGAAATGTTGCAACGGGCAACCTTGGACGCAAGATACATGTAACAGAAGCTGGAAGCTTCATAGCATTGTACAAATTTATCTCGCTGATAAATTACAGTACGTACTATACTAGTACTTCCTCCGTTCCTAAATATAAGTCTTTGTAGAGATTTCACCATGAACCACATGCGGATGTATATAGATGCATTTAAGTGTAGATTCATTCATTTTGTTCCGTTTGTAGTGGAATCTCTACAAAGACTTATCTACTAGTAATAGCTAGCCCCCACTACTAGGAATTCTCTATCCTCTCCTTGAGCCACATCATCAAAATTGATGTAGCCGTTAGATGAAGTAAATCAGTCCATAATAGCCGTCTGATCTAGACGTTGAGAGGCTCCGCACTAAGCCACATGCAAGCATGCAGAAATACCGTGGCACATGCATGTGAGTGGGTTTTAAATCACATCAACATGTCTGCATGCAAGCATGCACCGGTAGCATGCATGTAAGTGAGCTTTTAAGTCCCATTAACATGTCAAAAAGAAACATATAATCCCATTATGCAGTAGGAGTTGGCTGATCTTTTTTCCTTACGTGGGATGATCTAAATGATGATGGGAGTTTATTTAGTTTGGCTACCACATTTGTCATGCGGTTATAGAGTTTTTTGCGCAGAGAGATATACCGTTGTTCCGCGGCAACGCGCGGGGACTCATCTAGTAATATTTAGGAACGGAGGGAGTACTATGTAAAGAGTTAGGTGTCGCACGGTGATAGTGTGAGGTGGGCCATGTAATCACTGAGCCTGCGTGTTTTCACTGCTCTTGCACGCCTCCGCTGTAAGAATGGAGAAAATTGTAATCTAGTAGTAGTACCTCCTTTCGCCGAAAGCGTGGGACATCCAGCAGTCCTACCACCTCAGTAATAAAGACCAATGAGCCGTCAAATCACATAGACCCAGCAGTAAGTTAGACGGACGAAGCAACCATCACTCTTGCGCCAGTGAGAGGTCGCGTCCACTCTGCCCGGGCATGAATGCGGCACCGATTCTTTGGAGCGGTGCTGACCGTTTCAGGCGGAAAGCGCGCGCGGGCGATGGATGGGGCTTTGGGTGGGCCAGGCTGGTCAAGAGCGGGCGTGGAAGCTGTTAGCATGTCCCTACCGGACACGCCCGGAAACGAGAGGATGCACCGACTCTCGCGGCTAAAATCGTACACTACACAACATCTCTTTGTAGGAGTAGGTCGATCTGTCGCTCTCTCTAACACACACATGCTGTTAAACACACACACACACGCACACACGCATGCACGCACGCACGCACCTTGGCCTGTTGCACCTTCTAACGTGACTTATTACACCTAGATGGAGGGAGTAGTAAGTATACGACATACGGTGGCACACTGATTTAAGTCGAATACAAGTGCCCAAAATTTGTGTGCATGTTATAATAAGGATTCACTTAAATAGTACATGAGCGAACAGAGGGATCAATTGGACAGTGTTCCCGAGCAGTAGCGAGATGTGTGAGGTAAGATACACCGCTGGCGCTTTTAATTTTTCTTATTAATTTGTTTGTTTCACCCTCTGACTGCTGGGACCCAACGTACTACGTGGAGAGAGGTAAGGTGACTAAGGCTGCATTATTTCTGCACCACTGTGGATAGTCTTACCACCAAAGCCACATGACACGATTATGATTGAAATCCCAATGACTCCCACACACACAAGAAAAACATGGCATGCTTGTCACACGAATGCAGGAATGTATAAAAGGTTATTTCCCTCTCGTTGAACATAACGGGAGGGTTGTGTAGCTGGTTAGCCTGTTCGCTCATCAAACTTGAGGTCTCGGGTTCGATAACTACACTTGAGCATAATTTGTGCCAGGAGGATTCTTTGACTGGTCAAAATGTTTTCTAGGGTTTGCACGCTTCACACTCTCTCTCCAATATATATATACATGCTGGAGCCTCAGCGCTTGTAGTTGCTCTCTTCACACTCTCTCGCCCTCTCCAGATCTAAACAAGACTTCGTTGGCCTCTCTCTCCCCTCACTGCTGCTCAAAGAGCCGGCAGGATCCGTCCACCGGGAAGGGAAGGAGGCTTAACGTTGTCGCCGTCGGCGAGGGACTACCGGCGCAGCTGTTCACTTTCCACCCAGTGGCGGCGCGGGAGGGCCTCCGACCCCTTCTTCTTCGCCGTCGTCCCATCGCCCACCGAACCACGCCCCAAGAACCTTAAGGTATAATTTACTTACTTCACATGCATTGCTCTAGCTGCATGTATACCATGAATCTAGGACGTGGTTCAAAGAGGAAAGGAGTGGGGGAAAGTAGTGGGAAAAGTTGTATATAGCATGAATCTAGGACGTGGTTCAAAGAGGAAATGAAGGGGGAAAGTTGTACAGCATGAATCTAGGATGTGGTTCAAAGAGGAAAGGAATGGGGGAAAGTAGTGGGGAAATTTGTATCGCATAAATCTAGGACGTGGTTAAAAGAGGAAAGGAAGGGGCGATAGTTCAAAAAGGAAAGGAAGGGACAAGGCTGTAGAGTTTGAGCAGGACTAGATTTGCTGCGCTCACATAGGGAAAGGTGTCTAAAGATAACAAAACTGGGACCAGCACAAATATGCTCCTTGGTTGTTTGTTCTTTGTTGCAACAGACTGTGCATGACCACAGTACATCGGTAGATGCACATGGTGCTGGTGCGTCCATTGTCCCGTGCAACTCATTAGCTGTTGTTAATCTAAGGCCCTGTTTGGTTAAAAACTCCCTAATCCCTACCTGCTTGGTTCCAGGGACTAAACATGGACTAGAGGTTATTAAATGACATGCTAAAAGACCATGTTACCCCTAGTAATGAACTAATAGAGACAAGGTGCGATGCGTGGCAGGGGCAACTATTGGAAAAAGTCCCAAAAAGACTCACTCGGGGTCTTCTTTCTTTAGTCCCAAATGCCCACTTTTAGTCCCTAAAAGTCCCTCCTGTTTGGTTTAGATGGGACTGACACGGAATTTTTTTAGTCCCTACACCAAAATGTCCCTGTAAACAAACACCCTCTAATAATGCCGCTAGAAAATTGATGCAATGCCATAGTTAAAAGCAAATTACATGTTTAACGAATTTTATTGTTAATATAATCTCTATGTTAATATTAATCAATGCCACTGTTTGAGAAATGCTATTGTCTTGCTTTCTTTCCCATTTAGATAAGGTAGATGCTTCTTTTTGTTGGCTTCTGTGTCATCCACCGTTATTGACCACTAATTGTTTCCTTTGCACCTCTGTGTAAACAGGGTTATCTACTTCATCTCGTGCCATTGTGACCTTTTGTTCCACTGCACAAAACACTTTTGTTTTAAGAGTGTTTTGTGCAGTTCAACCAAAATGTCACACCGACAACGTTGCTTCATTGCTTGATCTTAGTGGAACTGCACAAGAGGAGATCTTACTTCGTATCCGTTAAGGCGAATTTGGTTCAGATCTTCTTCTTGTGAGTTGTTTGAATTCCGCATCATGAGAGGTCAGTACTAGCCTTCTTTCACATGATTCTGCAGTGTGCTTTCATATGTTGTGCTACTTGTACGATAATGTTGCTTGATTTTAGTGAACTGCACAAATGGAGACAAGACTTCCAATCTGTATGTGCACCATAATATCCCATTGAGGTAAGATAAGGATATTGCACAACTGTTGGCCTGTATTTTGCCACTTTCATCAGAAAATTAAGTTTAGTACTATACTTGTGCTCCCTAATTGACATGCCAAATCTTACATTGAAGGCGAAGCTTGTCTGTTATTGAACCAAGTGATGAAGGGGAAGAACAAGCGGAAGAAAAACAAAAATCAACTCCCGGTGTTGTAATGAAGCACTGGAACTGTGATGACACAAGTAATAATATAGTTTTGCATCTTAATTTATTGCTATGGCTGGAACGAGCAATTGTTTTGCCACTGATTTGATGCCACTCTTAATGTAATATGTAATTATCTCTACTTGTGCAAACAGGGATCTTCTTTGAAGATACCATATATTTTAGTGGAACTGCACAAGAAGATGTTGGAAACATTAAACTAATCGAGGAGTATATAGTAAGCATGGCCACCACCGTAGATAGCAACAGATGGTTCCGGAGAAGTGCTTCATCTGTATGCTCTACACAATAAGCCTCCTGACAAAGGTTTGTACTCGCCCACTAATTTCATCCATATGATTGAGCTTTGTCATCTCTATTGGTGTTGTGCTACTGTTTAGATACTTTCATGAAAAAGTGGTATTGTCCATGAGAAGTGCTTCATCTGTGCTGTTTTAAATATTTCCTTTCCTTTTTTTGAGCAACAGGGATGCTAGCATTTAGTAGTCCTCTTGTCTTTGCACAACAGGATCATCTTCCTCTGAAGAAGAATATGGAGTACGTGAAGTGACTAGTTCTGATTATGCCAGGATGAAGAAGCCCTGTCTATCTTCTCATCAGAAGGAGCAGTTGAAGGATGGTTACATTACTCCCCACAAGACCAAACTAACTTCAGCTCAGAAGGACTGACAAATCTCCATTTTTTTGCTATGATGCGCGAGTACAATGTTGTTCTAGGATTCTTTCTGGTGAGTTCCATTTTTCTAAAAGTGTGCTCTACATGGACCATGTATGTGCCTGTTGAAACTTTCAATTCATAGTACAGTTTGCTTTATACTAATCACTTTTTTGTATTTGTGCAAACAGGGGTGCTCAGCTTGATTTCAATGGGAACTGCACAAAATGTTCATGAATACATCGAATCATTCATTTCCACCACAAGAAAGGAGGTGCCGATAATTTCAAGGCGTTGCAACATATAAGGGCGAAATCATACAAGCTACGCGCGAATTTGGTTGATTTTGGTGGAACCGCACAAAAAGAACAGCTGGTTTATTTAGCACGAGGTGCCATGTCAATGTCCGAACTGATGGCAAACCCTACCCATTCCACAATCGTAGGCATTTCATATTTTGGAATGGGACAACCTTGTCAAATTTTGCTCATTGATTTTAGCAAGACATGCGTTTGATATTTTCGAATGGGACGCCCTTTGCTATCAGCAGCGTCGATCAATTTTTTCTTTATTCTTTAGTTGTGAAGTAAATATTGCCTCTGACATGTGAGTCGCTGAGATGCATAATCATTGATTGTTTTGAATGTTCTCTATGAATTGCCAGGCCTGTGTGTTTGATTGCAATGTACAGAAACGCTAAAAAGCTGCTCAAACTCTTTGTACTCCTTCTGTTCCTTTTTACTTCGCACATTGTGAAAGTGCATACTTTTTGTATAAGATTGGTCAAAGTATAGATACTTTGACTGCAGACAAAACTTGTATGCACGACTAGAAAGGACCAGAGGGAGTACATGTGAAACTGCTGCAAACGAGGTGATCACCCTGGGAATAATGCTAGTACATATTGTTTTGCATGTTCATCCAATGCCAGTGATACAGGAATTCGAACTATTCGAAATAAATTCATTCATACACGGTCGGATTTCATATAAACATGCCGGATTTCATTACATTTCATCCATTCTTCAACTAAAAAGGGGTGCGCTGGAGGTATAATTAATTAACCGAAGCTACCCACCTGTGTCCCGCTGAGCCGAACAGAAGCTTCAGTGACTTAACTGCAGGTGCAGTTGCGTAACTGACATGTGGCCTGTTGGGCCCACGTGTCAGTCAGCCAACTGCACCAGCAGTTAAGTAGAAGCAGCGTTCTTCTCCAGCGCAGCTCTCCGACTCCACGTCGCCGCCAAGAAGCTAACCGGCCGTCAATGGTCAACCCGCCTAGCTTGGCTTCAACTGGAGGGTAGCGGCGGTGCCCTTACTTGGACCCGAGCGGCGGCGACCTACCGTGTTCTACTCTTCCTCGTTTTCTATGTGGCGCGGCCTCGTTGGCAGCGGGGCGGGGCCTCGGCGGAGCCGGCGATGTCCTCTATCTCGTTGCTGGCGGGCGGCGCCTCAGCGGAGCGATGGAAATCCTCCCCCACGTTTCCGGCAGGGTGGGGCCTCGGCTTAGCCGTCGATGTCCTCTGCCTCGTTGTTGGCAGGGCGGGGCCTCGGCGGAGCCGGTTGTGTCTTTTGCCTCGTTGTTGGCGTCGCGGGGCCTCGGCGGTGCAGGGCCTCGTCGACGCCAGCGGAGCGGGGACTCGTCGGAGCCGGCATTGTCCTCTGCCTCATCCTCGGTCTCGCCAAACAGCGCCTCGCCCGCTTCATCGCCCTCTTTGCTAGCCTCTTTGTAGGCGGCCGCAGCCTCCGCCACCCGCATGCGGTACCGCCAGCGCTCGAGGCGGCCCTTGTGGGCGGAGCGGTACGAGTCGAGCAGCGCCTCCTGCTCCGCCCGCTCCGCGGCGATCTGCTCCTCCGCCTGCAGGTGCTCCTGTAGGAGATGGTGGTTGTAGGCGGCGGCGGCCTACGCCTCCCGGAACTGCTCCTCACGCATCTGCCTCACCCTGTCCATATATTGGGCACGGGCCTCGCCGATGGTCATGGTGCAATGCACCGGCGAGGATGGCGCGGAGGAGGGGGTTGGCGCTGGATCGTCGACTACCATGTTCTCCATTGGGACGTCGTCGTCCTCCGGCTGCCTGCCGGCCAGCCAGTCGGCAGCAATGGCTGCCATCTCCTTGTGGTCCGTCGTCCGCCCGTCCCGAAGAGCGCTAGAGCGCGAGGAAGCCATGGTGGGCAGTAGTGGTGTGGACAGGAGAAAGGGAACGGATGCGGATGACTGCGGCTATGGCCGGCGCAGCAGTTTATATAGCAATGGTGGGCGGGCGAAGGGACGGACGTGTGGCACCGGAGTAGCCGCCTCGGCAACCGCGTATCATTAATGTGGGCGGCAGATGGACGGACGGACGGCACTTGTGTCGTTTGAAGGCGGAGCAATCGCCTGCACCGGGAAGCGGGGCGGGCGGCGCTGACTGTTTCGGGCGGAAAGCGCGCGCGGGCGAGGAGATGACTTTACTTGGAGAGGATGACAATGGGGACCCACCAGGTCCATAGCCTCACGTACACAAGTGCCTCCTTATTATATATATATATATATATATAACTATAATTTATTTTGCTTCCTCCTGGTTTCCTGACATCACGGTCCCACACCATTGTCAACCTATGTAGTAGTCAATAAATGAGAGAATTGCACAAGAAGCGGCCGACAGCTGGGACCAAGCAGCTCGAGCAGTATTTGTGTTTTTGAGGTGTGAGCACTGTAGAGTTTTTCGATGTTTAGCCCAGATATTAATTTTTCTCCTCTGAACAACAACGAAAACATCGCTGCCGGTATTAACTGGGCGGGCTGTGGCCCGTCTAGCCCACGCCAGATATCCAGCCCAGATATTAATTTTTTTCAAGCTGAAAATGGCTAGCCCAGCTATACTTTTTTTAGGAATACCCAGGCAAGGTCAAGTTGTTATTCTCCGCCCCGCTGGGCTGCAAATCTTTCCTAGGAGGGATGCATTAGGCTTAACAAGAAAATGGGCTTTAAGAAATAATAAATGGGATGTAATTATAAAAACTGGGCAGTAACTATAAAAAATGCACCAAACACGTGATTACTTTATAAAATATTATTTTTGGATATTGAAAATTTTAATTTCATTAATTGTTGCGAGTGCAATGTTTCATTGGATTTTTACATAATATAGATTTATATTGAAATTGTATTTAATCTGACTAGAAATTTCGGGATAAAAATATTTCGGATCCCATCAAAATGTGGGAAATTTTATTGAATTCTGTTTTGAACGGTTGGTTGAAATGGGCTGTACTTTTAACAAACTGTAAATGGGCTGTAGTAAATTCCATTAGAATTCAAAAATGGGCTACACATTCTTACAAATCTCAAATGGGCTATAAGTTCTCTGCCACACACTTCTGGCCTTACTAAGTTGACGCGTCCCCTAAAAAAACAGAGTTGACGCGTATGCAAGGCTTTGTCAACTTATAGTCAACACACGGTTCTAGCAGCAGTGGCCGTTGAATGTCCATCCAACGGATGCCGTGCTTCTTCTTCAATCTCGGATATTCTAGCTTCACCCGCCCAAAAAATGATTCCTCCCCCTGACCTCTGGGGCGCACCGTTTCGGAAGCTGACCTATGGGCCTATTAAGTTGACGTACCAAGGGCTTTGTCAACTTAGTCAATATAAACGATTCTAGCTGAAGTGACCGTACGATGTCCATCCAACAGCCGTCGTGCTTCTTCAACCTCTGGTCTTCTTGCTCCAGCCGCCCAAAGCAGCGCCGGTCGTGCCGCCTGCTCCTGCCTCCCGTGGCCGGCTGTGCTGCCGCAGAGGCCTCACCGCCCCCTACTACTCCCACCGCTGGCCAGGCCATCCCTCCACTCACCCACACCCCCTGTTATTCTGCGGCGACGACAGCGCAGCCGAACCGGTGAATCCTCGTACTCCTCTCCGCGTGTGCATCCACTGCCGCGTCTTCCCCGGCTCCGCGTCGTCCCCTTCCTAGGCCTCGCCGTCGTCCACCGCCATGGTGCTCTCGGCGCGGCGTGGTCAACGTGGTCAAGGAACGACTTCCATCGGATGTGGACTGTACGTGGAGAGGCTGACAGCTGGGTCCACGGCAGCCGCAAGGAAGTGCCTCCTTATTACGCGCAAAATAATTATTCCTCCACCTGACAGCGGGGACCCACCGGACGGGCCACCGTATTTCGTGAAAAAATGATTCGCCCCCTGACTGCTGGGACCCACGAGCTACATCTTCGCACGCAAGGAAGTGCGTCCGGGAAAAAACGATTCGCCCCCCTGACTGCTGGGACCCACCAGCTACATCTTCGCACGCAAGGAAGTGCGTTCGAAAAAAAAAACGATTCGACCCCCGACTGCTGGGACCCACCAGCTACACCTTCGCACGCAAGGAAGTGCGTCCGGGCAAAAAAACGATTCGCCCCCTGACTGCTGGGACCCAGCAGCTACACCTTCGCACGCAAGGAAGTGCGTGCGGGCAAAAAAAACAAAACGATTCGCCCCCCTGACTGCTGGGACCCACCAGCTACATCTTCGCAGGCAAGGAAGTGCCTGACAGTCGGGACCCACCTGGTCGAAACGTACGTAGCGTTGTCATTCTGGTCGCGAACGTGTACGTACATACTGGTCGATGTAGAGGCGCGCACGTGTCGTAGTAGAGGCGTGCACGTAGCATGTACACATACGTACAGCGGCCAGGGTGCAAGAAAGAAAATATGGCCACGTATGTGTACATACGGGCAGGGTCTCGAACGCCTACTCGCGCATACGTACGGCCAGGGCTCGTGTACATGGCTGGGTCAGAACGGAGAAACAACGTTGTCGTCGTGTTCATGGGGAGGCAACGGAATGCGTCGTGTTCATGGGGAGGCAACGGAATGCGTCGTGTTCATGGGGAGGCAACGGAATGCGTCGTGTTCATCGGGAGGCAACGGAATGCGTTGTGTTCATCGGGAGGCAACGGAATGCGTCGTGTTCATCGGGAGGCAACGGAACGCTTGGGAGCCAACCGGCTGGGCCGGAACGGAATGTGTGGTCGTGTTCATCGGGAGGGCTTGGACGGAACAGGCGATGGAAACGAGGCCTGGCGTACCACAAAACGGAGGAAACGGACCTCCTACGTTCGGAACGGGGTCCTGTTGATCGGGAGGGGTGTGGCGTACCGCAAAACGGAGGAAACGGACCTCCTACGGTCGAAACGGGGGTCCTGTTAATCGGGAGGGGTGTGGCGTACCGCAAAACGGACGAAACGGACCTCCTACGGTCGAAACGGGGGTCCTGTTGATCGGGAGGGGTGTGGCGTACCGCAAAACGGACGAAACGGACCTCCTACGGTCGAAACGGGGGTCCTGTTGATCGGGAGGGGTGTGGTGTACTGCAAAACGGACGAAATGGACCTCCTACGGTCGAAACGGGGGTCCTGTTCATCGGGAGGGGTGTGGCGTACCGCAAAACGGGACTCCACGGGATACTGTTCATCTCCACCGTCGACCTCCTCCAGCCTCCACGGGCTCCTTCCAGCCTCCACCATGCGCTACTCCACTGGCTACTGTTCAACCACCCCTCCACGGGCACCCCTCCACCGTCTACTGTTCATCCAGCCCTCCACACCACGGGGTCTTGTTCAACCACCCCTCCACGGGCACCCCTCCACCGTCTACTGTTCATCCAGCCCTCCACCACACCACGGGGTCCTGTTCATCCAGAGGCAACGCCACCGCTCACTGTTCATCCAACCCCCCCCCCCCCCGCAACGCTCACTGTTCATCCAATCGATCGGCTTCAGTTAGCAGCAGTAGCGAAGGAATCGCTCGATCGGGTTCAGTTAACAGCCATCGCTCGGGTTCAGTAACGCGTAGCCTGCAGTGCAATCGCTCGGGTTCAGTTAGAGCCCAACGCCTCGCTCGGGTTCAGTTAGAGCCAACGCCTCGCACACACGCGCGTACGTGTATGAGAGAAACGCGCATCGCTCGGCCCCCGACCTCCCACCGTAACCGGGAACTCCCCGAAATTTTCCTCCCCCTCGCTTCTACCACGGTTTTTTCCGTCATGGACAGCCCAAAGAATGTCATGCAGCTGCGTCTCCGGCCCGCCCAGGATGAAAAGCCCATTTTCTATCATGATTTTGTGTCATAGAAGTAGGAGCCCACCACATCTATGATGATACCGGGTTTTGTCACAATTATCGTCATAGAAGTGTCATATGTATGACAGAAAAAAAATTCGTTCGGCCCAAAATGTCACCGATGTGTCTTTTTTTTAGTGAGACCACGTCGCAACAGACACAAGCGCCGCAACAACGGTGACAACGCCGAAGACACGGCAGTCAATGCCGGATTCAGTGGCTCTAAATCCGGTCAGCGGAAGAAGCCGTTCAAAAGAAGCAACCCGGGCCCGTCCAGTTTGGACCGCATACTTGATCGCTCGTGTCAAATTCACGGCACCCCCGATAAGTCAGCCAATCACACCAATAGGGAATGCTGGGTGTTCAAGCAGGCCGGCAAGTTGAATACCGAAAACAAGGAAAAGGGGCTGCATAGCGACGATGAGGAGGCCCGGCCACCGAACACAGGAGGACAGAAGATATTTCCTCCCCAAGTGAAAACGATGAACATGATATACGCAACTCATATTCCCAAGAGGGAACGGAAGCATGCACTAAGGGACGTCTATACGATGGAGCCAGTCGCCCCAGTTCAACCCATGGTCTTCTTGTCCGATCACTTTCGATCGTAGGGACCACCCCACTAGTATCCGTCATGGCGGTTCTGCCGCATTGGTCCTTGATCCCATCATTGATGGATTTCACCTCACCCGAGTCCTCATGGACGGCGGCAGTAGTCTTAATCTGATATATCAGGACACAGTCCGCAAAATGGGGATAGACCCGACAAGAATCAGCCAAAGCAATACTACCTTTGAAGGAGTAATACCAGGCCCAGAGGCCCGCTGTACGGGCTCTCTAGTATTAGAGGTTGTATTCGGTTCTCCCGACAACTTCCGAAGTGAAAAGTTAACCTTCGACATCGCTCCATTCCAAAGCGGCTATCAAGCACTACTCGGAAGAACAGCTTCCGCTCGTTTTAATGCAGTACCGCATTACGCTTCTCTTAAGCTTAAGATGCCCGGTCCACGTGGCATCATCACAATTAGCGGAAATGTAGAGTGTTCCTTGCGCGCGGAAGAACGTGTGGCGGCTTTAGCAGCCGAACACTAAACGGCCTCTCCAACCAGAATAAATGATCGGTCGTCAAGACCGCGGACACGGCTAGACGAGTCCGGCACATCACTAGCTGTAACAGCTTAGATAAACCTGAGATTGGTTTGATGGATATACCTCCATAGGCGGTACCAGGGGCTTCCCGCATGTAAAAAGGACTACAGTTCGGCTCGACCTTACTTATCTTGAATTTTAATGGTTTATTAAGAATAACCAATTTTTCGCACGACAACTTTCACTCAAGTTCTTCTCTTTTGCGGATGATAATCGTGTTACACCCTTCCAGGATACGGCACAACGGAGACACAGGCGCAGACATGCAGCAGGGCCCGCTCAAAGGTTTCTTTTTAGATTAAGACCCTGTGTAAACCTTTTTTACTATCTCTTGTTGCTTCACATCCTCCGGATACTCAGTATAACCGAGAGGGATGCTGACGTTATTGGCATTTCGCCACGTCAGAATAATGCACGTACGTGGACACTCGGGGTTCATTATCAAGGGCGTTACTCAGCCTGGTATATGTTGTAAAGACCGGATACCTTAGGGAGTGTTCGGCGTCGCGAGTTTGGCCTTATATGCATCAGCTCCGGATCATGTCTTTGGTCAAATGTTGGGTTTGCCCGGCTCCCGCGTTTTGCTACCTTACGTTCCGCTCTATCGGCTAAGGTGGCACCGGGAGAACTACTGCGATTGTGCCCTGGTTCATCCGGATGAGCGCCTCAGTAGAGAAAGCCGAAAACTGACTGTCATGATAAAGCGCGAGACTGGTCAACCACTCGATGACTTAGCGGAATCTTCGGGATTCCTCCGCATTAACGAAGGGCCGGTTTTCCCAGTCATGTACGTACGCGCACCGTATTCGGATAGCCGCGGAAATACCAGGGGCTATATAGTAGCCCCACTGTCAAACTCCTATGGTTAAGTGAAAGTGTTAAAGCAACATAGTCTGATTGGCTCGTTCGCCGCGCTACCACCTCCTTAATGGACCAAGACATTGGATCAAGTGTGAAGACGCGCTTTTGCGAACACCCCCACATTATATGCGTGGGGGCTGAAGCCGATGACTGCAAACTTTCAGTATATATATATACATACATAAACGACCGCACAGGAGGCATAATAATACTTTCAGGCAAAAGTATAAACACAACCTTTATAATTCAAATAACATTGTTCTTACAATTGGGATACATGTCACTAGAACATGATACTCTTCTAGCACTAAGCCTCTATTAAACGAGCGCCTTCTAAGACTTCTTCAAAATAGTGCTCGGCCGATATCCGGCCTACGGTCGAACTCTGGGTTGCAATAGCGGTGGCCTCCATCTCTTCCCAGTATGTCTTGACACGGGCAAGAGCCATCCGCGCACCCTCTATGCACGCCGACCTCTTCACAGCGTCGATATGCGGCACAGCACCAAGGAATCGTTGCACTAAGCCAAAATAACTATTCAGCCTTGGTCCCTCCAGCCAAAGATGATCCACAACAGACCTCATGGCAAGCCCGGACAACCTATGGAGCTCGCCCCACTCGGCCATTTGCTCATTTAACAGCAGCGGACGCGCCGGAGCATTGAACTGCGACCAAAACAACTTTTCCACTTCGTGATCTTTTTGATCTTCAAAAAACTTGGTTGCATCAGCAGCACTTGCTGCCAAATCCAGGTACGCGTTCGCAGGACTCCATAATTGATCCAGAAGGGCATACTTAGGATCTCCGAACTTCGTCCGCAACAAAAAGGGCTTCCCAGCCGCGATATCTCCGGCTTGACATAGCTCCTCCTTCGCCGCTCTGATTTTAGAGCGGGCTTCCTTGGCTGCTACCGTGGATTTCTCCAGGTCCGCCGTCTTCGTTCGGCTTTCCTTTTCAAGAAGCTCATAACGGCCGGTGGCATCTTTCAGCTCAACAGCCATCTTGGCTATTCTCTCTTTGCTCTGGCAATGTGCAGCCTGTTCGGCTCTTAGCTCTTCGACCGCCTTTAGGGCGGCCGCATCACTCTTCCTGGCTTGTTCCTTGGCTCAGGCAAGTTCCGCCCGAAGGGTCTCCAAGGCGACAGCTCCATCTGCAGTCACAGCATATTACAGATACTAGCATCATGCTCCTCTTAATGTGGGTTGATCATAGGAGAATACATACCATGTGCCTCGTCAAGTCGCTTGTTTACAAGCACGATGTCGGCATCTGCCGCATCAAGTTGCCGCTTCAGTTCGGCAAACTCACCAGTCCGGCTAGCCACCGGACCCTCAGCCGCCTGCACGTGAAAGCAACACGGTTATTACCTGGGACTATGATCCTCTATTTGCCGTCTTTTTCGACAGCAACCAGAGTCTCAGGGGCTACTATCTGCATAGGGCACACCTAGCATGTACGGTACCGTCAAAAAATATATATTACTTTGCGTACCTCAAAGCCTCTCAGCAGGCTCATAAAAGCTTCATGCAACCCGCTCTCGACGGATGAAATCCTCTCAACCACCGTACCCATTAGCGTACGATGCGCTTCTGAGATAGCCGCTTGCTCCAGAAGATTCATCAGTGCGTCTGGTCGCGCACCGGACAGTCCTGGACTCTTTCTATTGCTCTCCTTAGGAGCCGAATACCCCGAACTTCGGGTGGCCGAAGGGTTACCCTCTGGCCTTGGCGGATCAGGAGAAATCCTCCGTGACGACACCTCAGGGTCGTCCGCATCACGAGGTGGGGAGGCACGGGGAGGTGTTTCGCTCTCCATCATCTCCGGAAGAAGATCCCCCGAAGACGAACTCTGTCGAGAAGGGCTACGATCCGAACTACAAGACATACATCTCGGTTATTGTTCTCAGAACTGAAGCAGGGTATATTTACTATAAAGTACTTTTGTTTACTTACAGCTCGATGGAGGGCTGGTCCCCTTGCGGGTATTGTGCGGTAAGGATGCCCTCCGGGGTAGGGCCCTCTGACAAAGGTTTCTTCCCTCGTTTGAAAACCATTGTTTCCAAGTCTTCAGAGGCGGCCCTCTTCCTTCCTTGGGGAGAGGGAATTTTAGATTCTTCTCCCCGGTTATCCTCCTTCGCGGAGGCACTAATTCCCCCGGTCGCGCCGAAGAATTGCTGAATAGTTCGCGGTCCTTCCGGGTTGAACTCCCACATACGGAGAGGTCGATGTTGGCATGGCAGGACCCGACGAACTAGCATGACTTGCATTACCTTGACAAGGCTGACATCTCCCTTGAAGAGATCTCGGATGCGGCTCTGCAACTTCGGCACATCATTAGCTGGCCCCCAGTCCAGCCCTTTGTTGACCCATGACGCCAATTGTGGCGGGGGCCCAGACGGAAGGCGGGGGCAGCTACCCACTTAGCGCTTCGGGGAGCGGTGATGTAAAACCACTCCCGCTGCCATAACTTGGATGTCTCCGGGAAGGAACCCTTTGGCCATGGAGCATCGGCGCCTTTGTTTATTATGGCGCCTCCGCACTCTGCGTGCCGCCCTCAATCATCTTCGGCTTCACATCAAAGGTCTTGAGCCATAAGCCGATGTGTGGGGTGATGCAGAGGAAGGCTTCACACACAACAATGAACGACGAGATGTGAAGGATGGAATCCGGAGCCAGATCATGGAAATCGAGCCCGTAGTAGAACATAAGCCCTCTGACGAAGGGATCAAGACTAAAGCCTAGCCCTCGGAGGAAGTGGGAAATAAATACGACACTCTCATTGGGTTCGGGAGTGGGGATGACCTGCCCTCGAGCAGGCAGCCTGTGCGAGATTTCGGCGGTCAGATACCTGGCTTCTCTTAGCTTCTTGATGTCCTCCTCTATGACAGAGGAGGGCATCCACCGACCCTGAAGGTTGGATCCGGACATGACTAAAGGTCCAAAGCGCCTAGCCTGAGCCTTGGGTGTTGGAACTCGAGGTGGGGGAAGGATTTGATTGAGTGCGAGAAGAAAAGGACAGGCCTTGGCCCCTTTATAAAGAGGGTGAATATCAAGCGTCCTCCGCGTGGCCGTTTGGAACTTGCCTAAAATCGAGGAGTCATACCAGCAGGCACGATGGGGTTACCCACGACCGTATTGATGAGAATCCCGTGAAAAAAGGAACACGATCTCTGCTTCGACAGGACGTGCCAATAAAACCGCCTCGCAACACGTGCAGTGGCAGGCTCGGAAAAACGGTTCGTCATGACCAGACCACGGCAGTACGTCACGTTATGAAAAGCTGTCAGCAGATTAGATTTGTGGAAATATAATTCTCTCTACGGTGGTATGTGGAATTTGTTTTGCAGAGCCGGACACTATCCTTGTGTTCGAAATCTTCCATGGAGTATTTGGAGGAGGAACCCGCCTTGCAATGCCGAAGACAATCTGCGCGTTGGACTCATCGTCATTGAAGCCTGGTTCAGGGGCTACTAAGGGAGTCCTGGATTAGGGGGTCCTTGGACAGCCGGACTATATACTTTAGCCGGACTGTTGGACTATGAAGATACAAGATTGAAGACTTTGTCCCGTGTCCGGATGGGACTCTCCTTGGCGTGGAAAGCAAGCTTGGCAATACGGATATGTAGATCTCCTCCCTTGTAACCGACTCTGTGTAACCCTAGCCTCCTCCGGTGTCTATATAAACCGTAGGGTTTAGTCCGTAGGACAACAACAATCATACCATAGGCCGGTTTTGACACCGACAGCTAGCCTATGGTATGATTGTTGTTGTCCTACGGACTAAACCCTCTGGCCTATGTGATCCTAAACCCTAAACCCTTTACCCACACCTAGCCTATGGTATGATTGTTGTTGTCCTACGGACTAAACCCTCTGGTTTATATAGACACCAGAGGGGGCTAGGGTTAGACCGAGTCGGTTACAAGGGAGGAGATCTACATATCCGTATTGCCAAGCTTGCTTTCCACGCCAAGGAGAGTCCCATCCGGACACGGGACGAAGTCTTCAATCTTGTATCTTCATAGTCCAACAGTCCGGCTAAAGTATATAGTCTGGCTGTCCGAGGACCCCCTAATCCAGGACTCCCTCACTAGCTTCTAGGGTTTAGCCTCTACGATCTCGTGGTAGATCAACTCTTGTAATACTCATATCATCAAGATCAATCAAGCAGGAAGTAGGGTATTACCTCCATCGAGAGGGCCCGAACCTGGGTAGACATCGTGTCCCCCGCCTCCTGTTACCATCCGCCTTAGACGCACAGTTCGGGAGCCCCTACCCGAGATCCGCCAGTTTTGACGCCGACAATCTCCGTAGAATATGTAGGAACCAATATGAGCATCCAGGTTTCGCTATTGGTTATTGACCGGAGATGAGTCTCGGTCATGTCTACATAGTTCTCGGACCCGTAGGGTCCGCACGCTTAACGTTCGATGACGATATGTATTATGAGTTTTCTGATTTGATATACCGAAGGTTGTTCGGAGTCCCGGATGTGATCATGGACATGACAAGGAGTCTCGAAATGGTCGAGACATGAAGATTGATATATTGGAAGGCTATGTTTGGACACTGGAAAGGTTTCGGATGAGTTCGGGCATTTTCTGGAGTACCGGGGGGTTAACGGAACCCCCCGGGGAGTTAATGGGCCTTAAAGGGCCATGGTGGAAGAGAGTAGGAGGAGGCCAAGTGGGAGGTGCGCGGCCCCCAAGCCCAATCCTAATTGGGGGGGCCTTTCCTTCTTTCCCTCTTCCTCTTCCTTCTTCTTCTACTCCAACTAGGGAAGTGGGGAAACCTACTCCTACTAGGAGTAGGAATCCCCCCCTTGGGCACGCCCCATGAGGCCGGCCCTCCCCCTCCTCCGCTCCTTTATATACGGGGGAGGGGGGCACCCCATAGACACACAAGTTGATCTTAGCCATGTGCGGTGCCCCCCTCCACAGATTTCCACCTCGGTCATATTGTCGTAGTGCTTAGGCGAAGCCCTGCGTCGGTAACTTCATCATCACCGTCACCATGCCGTCGTGCTGACGAAACTCTCCCTCGGCCTCAGCTGGATCTAGAGTTCGTGGGACGTCACTGAGCTGAACGTGTGCAGATCGCGAAGGTGTCATGCGTTCGGTACTTGGTCAGTTGGATCGCGAAGACGTTCGACTACATCAATCGCGTTACTTAACGCTTCCGCTTTCGGTCTACAAGGGTACGTGGACACACTCTCCCCGCTTGTTGCTATGCATCTCCTAGATAGATCTTGCGTGATCGTAGGAAATTTTTTGAAATACTGCGTTCCCAACAGTGGCATCCGAGCCAGGTCTATGCGTAGATGTTATATGCACGAGGAGAACACAAAGAGTTGTGGGCGATAATAGTCATACTGCTTACCAGCATGTCATACTTTGATTCGGCGGTATTGCTGGATGAAGCGGCCCAGACCGACATTACATGACCGCGTTCATGAGACTGGTTCTACCGCTGTGCTTCGCGCACACGTGGCTAGTGGGTGTCTGTTTCTCCAACTTCAGCTGAATCGAGTGTGACTACGCCCGATCCTTATTTAAGGTTAAAATAGCACACTTAATGAAAAATCATTGTGGTTTTGATGCGTAGGTAAGAACGGTTCTTGCTAAGCCTGTAGCAGCCACGTAAAACTTGCAACAACAAAGTAGAGGACATCTAACTTGTTTTTGCAGGGTATGCTATGATGTGATATGGTCAAGACGTGATATATGAATTGTTGTATGAGATGATCATGTTTTGTAACAGTTATCGGCAACTGGTAGGAGCCATATGGTTGTCTCTTTATTGTATGAAATTCAATCGCCATGTAATTGCTTTACTTTACCACTAAGCGGTAGCGATAGTCGTAGAAGCAATAGTTGGCGAGACGACAACGATGCTTCGATAGAGATCAAGGTGTCAAGCCGGTGACGATGTTGATCATAACGGTGCTTTGGAGATGGAGATGAAAGGCACAAGATGATGATGGCCATATCATATCACTTATATTGATTGCATGTGATGTTTATCCTTTATGCATCTTATTTTGCTTAGTTTGATGGTAGCATTATAAGATGATCCCTCACTAAATTTCAAGGTATAAGTGTTCTCCCTGAGTATGCACCATTGCGACAGTTCATCGTGCCGAGAAACCACGTGATGATCGGGTGTGATAAGCTCTACGTTCACATACAACGGGTGCAAGTCAGCTTTGCTCACGCAGAATACTCGGGTTAAACTTGACGAGCCTAGCATATGCATATATGGCCTCGGAACACTGAGACCGAAAGGTCGAGCGTGAATCATATAGTAGATATGATCAACATAGTGATGTTCACCATTGAAAACTACTCCATCTCACGTGATGATCGGACATGGTTTAGTTGATTTGGATCATGTGATCACTTAGATGATTAGAGGGATGACAATCTAAGTGGGAGTTCTTAAGTAATATGATTAATTGAACTTTAATTTATCATGAACTTAGTACCTGATAGTATTTTGCATGTCTATGTTGTTGTAGATCAATGGCTCGTGCTACTGTTCCTTTGAATTTTAATGCGTTCCTAGAGAAAGCTAAGTTGAAAGATGATGGTAGCAACTACACGGACTGGGTCTGTAACTTGAGGATTATCCTCATTGCTGCACAGAAGAATTACATCCTGGAAGCACCGCTAGGTGCCAGGCCTGCTGCAGATGCTGCTGATGACGTTAAGAACGTCTGGCAGAGTAAAGCTGATGACTACTTGATAGTTCAGTGTGCCATGCTTTACGGCTTAGAACCAGGACTTCAACGACGTTTTGAACGTCATGGAACATATGAGATGTTCAGGGAGTTGAAGTTAATATTTCAAGCAAATGCCTGGATTGAGAGATATGAAGTCTCCAATAAGTTCTACAGCTGCAAAATGGAGGAGAATAGTTCTGTCAGTGAACATATACTCAGAATGTCTAGGTACCACAACCACTTGACTCAACTGGGAGTTAATCTTCCTGATGATAGTGTCATTGACAGAGTTCTTCAATCACTACCACCAAGCTACAAAAGCTTCATGATGAACTATAATATGCAAGGGATGGATAAGAAAATTCCCGAGCTCTTCGCGATGCTAAAGGCTGCGGAGGTAGAAATCAAGAAGGAGCATCAAGTGTTGATGGTCAACAAGACCACCAGTTTCAAGAAAAAGGGTAAAGGGAAGAAGGGGAACTTCAAGAAGAACGGCAAGCAAGTTGCTGCTCAAGTGAAGAAGCCCAAGTCTGGACATAAGCCTGAGACTGAGTGCTTCTACTGCAAAGGGACTGATCACTGGAAGCGGAACTGCCCCAAGTATTTGGCAGATAAGAAGGATGGCAAAGTGAAAGGTATATTTGATATACATGTTATTGATGTGTACTTAACTAATGCTCGCAGTAGCGCCTGGGTATTTGATACTGGTTCTGTTGCTCATATTTGCAACTCGAAACAGGGGCTACGGATTAAGCGAAGATTGGCTAAGGACGAGGTGATGATGCGCGTGGGAAATGGTTCCAAATTCGATGTGATCTCCGTCGGCACGCTACCTCTACATCTACCTTTGAGATTAGTTTTAGACCTGAATAATTGTTATTTGGTGCCAGCGTTAAGCATGAACATTATATCTGGATCATGTTTGATGCGAGACAGTTATTCATTTAAATCAGAGAATAATGGTTGTTCTATTTATATGAGTAATATCTTTTATCGTCATGCACCCTTGATGAGTGGTCTATTTTTACTAAATCTCAATAGTAATGATACACATATTCATAGTATTGAAGCCAAAAGATATAAGTTTAATAATGATAGTGCAACTTATTTGTGGCACTGCCATTTGGGTCATATTGGTGTAAAGCGCATGAAGAAACTCCATGCTGATGGACTTTTGGAATCACTTGATTATGAATCACTTGATGCTTGCGAACCATGCCTCATGGGCAAGATGACTAAGACTCCGTTCTCCAGAACAATGGAGCGAGCAACAGACTTGTTGGAAATAATATATACTGATGTATGCGGCCCAATGAGTGTTGATGCTCGCGGCGGGTATCGTTATTTTCTGACCTTCACAGATGATTTGAGCAGATATGGGTATATCTACTTGATGAAACATAAGTCTGAAACATTTGAAAAGTTCAAAGAATTTCAGAGTGAAGTGGAAAATCATCATAACAAGAAAATAAAGTTTCTACGATCTGATCGTGGAGGAGAATATTTGAGTTATGAGTTTGGTCTTCATTTGAAACAATGCGGAATAGTTTCGCAACTCACGCCACCCGAAACACCATAGCGTAATGGTGTGTCCGAACGTCGTAACCGCACTTTATTAGATATGGTGCGATCTATGATGTCTCTTACTGATTTACCGCTATCGTTTTGGGGTTATGCTTTAGAGACGGCTGCATTCACGTTAAATAGGGCACCATCTAAATCCGTTGAGACGACACCATATGAACTGTGGTTTGGCAAGAAACCCAAGTTGTCGTTTCTTAAAGTTTGGGGCTGCGATGCTTATGTGAAAAAGCTTCAACCTGATAAGCTCGAACCCAAATCAAAGAAATGTGTATTCATAGGATAACCAAAAGAGACTGTTGGGTACACCTTCTATCACAGATCCGAAGGCAATGTATTTGTTGCTAAGAATGGATCCTTTCTAGAGAAGGAGTTTCTCTCGAAAGAAGTGAGTGGGAGGAAAGTAGAACTTGATGAGGTAATCGTACCTTCTCCTGAATTGGAAAGTAGTACATCACAGAAGTCTGTTCCAGTTATTCCTACACCAATTAGTGAGGAAGCTAATGATGTTGATCATGAAACTTCTGATCAAATTACTATTGAACCTCGTAGGTCAACCAGAGTAAGATCTGCAGCAGAGTGGTACCATAATCCTTTTCTGGAGGTCATGTTACTTGATCATGACGAACCTACAAACTATGAGGAAGCGATGATGAGCCCAGATTCCGCGAAATGGCTTGAGGCCATGAAATCTGAGATGGGATCCATGTATGAGAACAAAGTATGGACTTTGGTTGACTTGCCCGATGATCGGCAAGCCATAGAGAATAAATGGATCTTCAAGAAGAAGACTGACGCTAACAGTAATGTTACTGTCTACAAAGCTCGACTTGTTGCGAAAGGTTTTCGACAAGTTCAAGGAGTTGACTACAATGAGACCTTCTCACCCGTAGTGATGCTTAAGTCCGCCCGAATCATGTTAGCAATTGCCGCATTTTATGATTATGAAATTTGGCAAATGGATGTCAAAACTGCATTCCTGAATGGATTTCTGGAAGAAGAGTTGTACATGATGCAACCAGAAGGTTTTGTCGATCCAAAGGATGCTAACAAAGTGTGCAAGCTCCAGCGATCCATTTATGGACTGGTGCAAGCATCTCGGAGTTGGAATGAACGTTTTGATAGTGTGATCAAAGCATATGGTTTTATACAGACTTTGGAGAAGCCTGTATTTACAAGAAAGTGAGTGGGAGCTCTGTAGAATTTCTAATATTATATGTGGATGACATATTGTTGATTGGAAATGATATAGAATTTCTGGATAGCATAAAAGGATACTTGAATAAGAGTTTTTCAATGAAAGACCTCGGTGAAGCTGCTTATATATTGGGCATCAAGATCTATAGAGATAGATCAAGACACTTAATTGGACTTTCACAAAGCACATACCTTGAAAAAGTTTTGAAGAAGTTCAAAATGGATCAAGCAAAGAAAGGGTTCTTGCCTGTATTACAAGGTGTGAAGTTGAGTCAGACTCAATGGACGACCACTGCAGAAGATAGAGAGAAAATGAAAGGCATTCCCTATGCTTCAGCCATAGGTTCTATCATGTATGCAATGTTGTGTACCAGACCTGATGTGTGCCTTGCTATCAGTTTAGCAGGGAGGTACCAAAGTAATCCAGGAGTGGATCACTGGACAGCGGTCAAGAACATCCTGAAATACCTGAAGAGGACTAAGGATATGTTTCTCATTTATGAAGGTGAAAAAGAGCTCGTCGTAAATGGTTACGTCGATGCAAGCTTTGACACTGATCCGGATGACTCTAAGTCACAAACCGGATACGTATTTATATTGAACAGTGGAGCTGTCAGTTGGTGCAGTTCTAAGCAAAACGTCGTGGCGGGATCTACGTGTGAACCGGAGTACGTAGCTGCTTCGGAAGCAGCAAATGATGGAGTCTGGATGAAGGAGTTCATATCCGATCAAGGTGTCATACCTAGTGCATTGGGTCCAATGAAAATCTTTTGTGATAATACTGGTGCAATTGCTTTGGCAAAGGAATCCAGATTTCACAAGAGAACCAAGCACATCAAGAGACGCTTCAATTCCATCCGCGATCAAGTCAAGGAGGGAGACATAGAGATTTGAAAAATACATACAGATCTGAATGTTGCAGGCCCGTTAACTAAGCCTCTCTCACGAGCAAAACATGATCAGCACCAAGACTCCATGGGTGTTAGAATCATTACTATGTAATCTAGATTATTGACTCTAGTGCAAGTGGGAGACTGGAGGAAATATGCCCTAGAGGCAATAATAAAGTTGTTATTTATATTTCCTTACATCATGATAAATGTTTATTATTCATGCTAGAATTGTATTAACCGGAAACTTAGTACATGTGTGAATACATAGACAAACAGAGTGTCACTAGTATGCCTCTACTTGAGTAGCTCGTTAATCAAAGATGGTTAAGTTTCCTAATCATAGACATGAGTTGTCATTTGATTAATGGGATCACATCATTAGAGAATGATGTGATTGACAAGACCCATCCGTTAGCTTAGCACTATGATCGTTTAGTTTGTTGTTATTGCTTTCTTCATGACTTATACATGTTCCTATGACTATGAGATATGCAACTCCCAAATACCGGAGGAACACTTAGTGTGCTATCAAATGTCACAACGTAACTGGGTGATTATAAAGATGATCTACAGGTGTCTCTGATGGTGTTTGTTGAGTTGGCATAGATCGAGATTAGGATTTGTCACTCTGATTGTCGGAGAGGTATCTCTGGGCCCTCTCGGTAATGCACATCACTATAAGCCTTGCAAGCAATGTGACTAATGAGTTAGTTGCGGGATGATGCATTACGGAACGAGTAAAGAGATTTGCCGGTAACGAGATTGAACTAGGTATGATGATACCGACGATCGAATCTCAGGCAAGTAACATACCGATGACAAAGGGAACAACGTATGTTGTTGTGCGGTTTGACCGATAAAGCTTTTTGTAGAATAGTAGGAACCAATATGAGCATCCAGGTTCCGCTATTGGTTATTGACCAGAGATGAGTCTCGGTCATGTCTACATAGTTCTCGAACCCGTAGGGTCCGCACGCTTAACGTTCGATGACGATATGTATTATGAGTTTTGTGATTTGATGTACCGAAGGTTGTTCGGAGTCCCGGATGTGATCACGGACATGAGGAGGAGTCTCGAAATGGTTGATACATGAAGATTGATATATTGGAAGGCTATGTTTGGACACCGGAAAGGTTTCGGATGAGTTCAGGCATTTTCGGGAGTACTGGGGGGTTACCGGAACCCCCCGGGGAGTTAATGGGCCTTAGTGGGCCATGGTGGAAGAGAGGAGGAGGCGGCCAAGTGGGAGGCGCACGCCCCCCCCCCCCAAGCCCAATCCGAATTGGGGGGGCGGCCCCCCTTTTCCTTCTTTCCCTCTCCCTCTTCCTTCTTCTCCTACTCCAACTAGGGAAGGGGGGAAACCTACTCCTACTAGGAGTAGGAATCCCACCCTTGGGCGCGCCCCATGAGGCTGGACCTCCCCCTCCTCCACTCCTTTATATACGGGGGAGGGGACACCCCATAGACACACAAGTTGATCTTAGCCATGTGTGGTGCCCCCCTCCACAGATTTCCACCTCGGTCATATTGTCGTAGTGCTTAGGCGAAGCCCTGCGTCAGTAACTTCATCATCACCGTCGCCACGCCGTCGTGCTGACGAAACTCTCCCTCGGCCTCAGCTGGATCTAGAGTTCATGGTACGTTGCTACCTCTTGAGCACTGCGTTGGTTTTCCCTTGAAGAGGAAAGGGTGATGCAGCAAAGTAGTGTAAGTATTTCCCTCAGTTTTTGAGAACCAAGGTATCAATCCAATAGGAGGCTACGCGCGAGTCCCTCGCACCTACACAAAACAAATAAATCCTCGCACCAACGTGATAAGGGGTTGTCAATCCCTTCACGGTCACTTACGAGAATGAGATCTGATATATATGATAGGATAATATTTTTGGTATTTTTATGATAAAGATGCAAAGTAAAATAAAAGCAAAGTAAAAAGCAAAGGAAATAACTAAGTGTTGGAAGATTAATATGATGAAGATAGACCCGGGGGCCATAGGTTTCACTAGTGGCTTCTCTCAAGAGCATAAGTATTTTACGGTGGGTGAACGAATTACTGTTGAGCAATTGACATAATTGAGCATAGTTATGAGAATATCTAGGTATGATCATGTATATAGGCATCACGTCTGAGACAAGTAGACCGACTCCTGCCTGCATCTACTACTATTACTCCACTCATCGACCGCTATCCAGCATGCATCTAGAGTATTAAGTTCATGAAAACAGAGTAACGCCTTAAGCAAGATGACATGATGTAGAGGGATAAATTCATGCAATATGATAAAAACCCCATCTTGTTATCCTTGATAGCAACAATACAATACGTGCCTTGCTGCCCCTACTGTCACTGGGAAAGGACACCGCAAGATTGAACCCAAAGGTAAGCACTTCTCCCATTGCAAGAAAGATCAATCTAGTAGACCAAACCAAACTGATAATTCGAAGAGACTTGCAAAGATAACCAATCATACATAAAAGAATTCAGAGAAGACTCAAATATTGTTCATAGATAATCTTGATCATAAACCCACAATTCATCGGTCTCAACAAACACACCGCAAAAAGAAGATTTCATCGAATAGATTTCCACGAGAGAGGGGGAGAACATTGTATTGAGATCCAAAAAGAGAGAAGAAGCCATCTAGCTACTAACTATGGACCCGAAGGTCTGAGGTAAACTACTCACACTTCATCGGAGAGGCTATAGTGTTGATGTAGAAGCCCTCCGTGATGGATGCCCCTTCCGGCGGAGCTCCGGAACAGGCCCCAAGATGGGATCTCGTGGGTACAGAAGGTTGCGACGGTGGAATTAGGTTTTTGGCTCCGTATCTGATCGTTTGGGGGTACATAGGTATATATAGGAGGAAGGAGTACGTCGGTGGAGCAACAGGGGGGCCACGACGGTGGAGGGCGCGCCCTGGGGGGTGGGCGCGCCCCCCTACCTCGTGGCCTCCTCTTTTGTTTCTTGACATAGGGTCCAAGTCTCCCGGATCATATTCTTCCTAAAAATCACGTTCCCGAAGGTTTCATTCCGTTTGGACTCCGTTTGATATTCCTTTTCTACGAAACTCTGAAATAGGCAGAAAACAGCAATTCTGGGCTGGGCCTCCGGTTAATAGGTTAGTCCCAAAAATAATATAAAATTGAATAATAAAGCCCAATAATGTCCAAAACAGTAGATAATATAGCATGGAGCAATCAAAAATTATAGATACGTTGGAGACGTATCAGGCATCCCCAAGCTTAATTCCTGCTCGTCCTCGAGTAGGTAAATGATAAAAACAGAATTTTTTATGCGGAGTGCTACTTGGCATAATTTCAATGTAATTATTCTTAATTGTGGTATGAATATTCAGATCCGAAAGATTCAAGACAAAAGTTTAATAATGACATAAAAATAATAATACTTCAAGCATACTAACAAAGCAATCATGTCTTCTCAAAATAACATGGCCAAAGAAAGTTATCCCTACGAAATCATATAGTCTGGCTATGCTCTATCTTAACCACACAAAGTATTTAAATCATGCACAACCCCGATGATAAGCCAAGCAATTTTTTCATACTTTTGACATTCTCAAACTTTTTCAATCTTCACGCAATACATGAGCATGAGCCATGGATATAGCACTATATGTGGAATAGAATGGTGGCTGTGGAGAAGACAAAAAAAGGGAGAAGATAGTCTCACATCAACTAGGCGTATCAACGGGCTATGGAGATGCCCATCAATAGATATCAATGTGAGTGAGTAGGGATTGCCATGCAACGGATGCACTAGAGCTATAAGTATATGAAAGCTCAACAAAAGAAACTAAGTGGGTGTGCATCCAACTCGCTTGCTCACGAAGACCTAGGGCATTTTGAGGAAGCCCATCATTGGAATATACAAGCCAAGTTCTATAATGAAAACTTCCCACTAGTATATGAAAGTGACAAAATGAGAGACTCACTATCATGAAGATCATGGTGCTACTTTGAAGCACAAGTGTGGTAAAAGGATAGTAACATTGTCCCTTCTCTCTTTTTCTCTTGTTTTTTTTATTTGGGCCTTTTCTCTTTTTTTTATGGCCTCTTTTTTTTCATCCGGAGTCTCATCCCGACTTGTGGGGGAATCATAGTCTCCATCATCCTTTTCCTCACTTGGGACAATGCTCTAAAAATGAAGATCATCACACTTTTATTTTCTCACAACTCAACAATTACAACTCGATACTTAGAACAAAATATGACTCTATATGAATGCCTCCGGCGGTGTACCGGGATATGCAATGAATCAAGAGTGACATGTATGAAAGAATTATGAACGGTGGCTTTGCCACAAATACGATGTCAACTACATGATCATGCAAAGCAATATGACAATGATGGAGCGTGTCATAATAAACGGAACGGTGGAAAGTTGCATGGCAATATATCTCGGAATGGCTATGGAAATGCCATAATAGGTAGGTATGGTGGCTGTTTTGAGGAAGGTATATGGTGGGTGTATGATACCGGCGAAAAGTGCTCGGTATTAGAGAGGCTAGCAATGGTGGAAGGAAGAAGGGTGCGTATAATCCATGGACTCAACATTAGTCATAAAGAACTCATATACTCATCGCAAAAATCTACAAGTTATCAAAGCAAAGTATTACGCGCATGCTCCTAGGGGGATAGATTGGTAGGAAAAGACCATCGCTCGTCCCCGACCGCCACTCATAAGGAAGACAATCAATAAATAAATCATGCTCCGACTTCATCACATAACGGTTCACCATACGTGCATGCTACGGGAATCACAAACTTTAACACAAGTATTTCTCAAATTCATAACTACTCAACTAGCATGACTCTAATATCACCATCTTTATATCTCAAAACAATTATCAAGCATCAAACTTCTCATAGTATTCAACACACTAATAAGAAAGTTTTTACAAATCTTGAATACCAAGCATACTAGGATTATTTAAGCAAATTACTATGCTATTTAAGACTCTCAAAATAATCTAAGTGAAGCATGAGAGATCAATAGTTTCTATGAAACAAATCCACCACCGTGCTCTAAAATATATAAGTGAAGTACTAGAGCAAAACTATATAACTCAAAAGATATAAGCGAAGCACATAGAGTATTCTAACAATTTCCAAATCATGTATAGCTCTCTCAAAAGGTGTGTACAGCAAGGAAGATTGTGGTAAACTAAAAATCAAAGACTCAAATCATACAAGACGCTCCAAGCAAAACACATATCATGTGGTGAATAAAAATATAGCTCCAAGTAAAGTTACCGATGGAAGTAGACGAAAGAGGGGATGCCTTCCGGGGCATCCCCAAGCTTTGGCTTTTTTGTGTCCTTAGATTATCTTGGGGGTGCCATGGGCATCCCCAAGCTTAGGCTCTTGCCACTCCTTGTTCCATAATCCATCAAAATCTTTCACCCAAAACTTGAAAACTTCACAACACAAAACTTAACAGAAATCTCGTGAGCTCCGTTAGCGAAAGAAAACAAAAGGCCACTTCAAGGTACTGTAATGAACTCATTCTTTATTTATATTGGTGTTAAACCTACTGTATTCCAACTTCTCTATGGTTTATAAACTATTTTACTAGCCATAGATTCATCAAAATAAGCAAACAACACACGAAAAACAGAATCTGTCAAAAACAGAACAGTCTGTAGTAATATGTAACTAACGCAAACTTCTGGAACTCCAAAAAATCAGCCAAAATAGGACGACCTAGGCAATTTGTTTATTGATCAGCATCAATTGGAATCAGTATTTTATCACGTTCTGGTGATTTTTAACAATTGTTTTCGTGAACAGAAAGTTTCTGGAAATTTCTGCAAGATCAAATAACTATCATCCAAGAAGATCATATAGGTTTAACTTGGCACAAACACTAATTAAAACATAAAAAAACATCTAAACAGAGGCTAGAACAAATATTTATTCCTAAACAGAAGCAAAAAGCAAAAAACTAAAAATAAAATTGGGTTGCCTCCCAACAAGCGCTATCGTTTAACGCCCCTAGCTAGGCATAAAAGCAAGGATAGATCTAGGTATTGCCATCTTTGGTAGGCAATCCATAAGTGGCTCTCATGATAGATTCATATGTTAATTTTATTTTCTTCCTAGGGAAGTGTTCCATGCCTTTCTTTAATAGAAATTGGAATCTAATATTCCCTTCCTTCATATCAATAATTGCACCAATCGTTCTAAGGAAAAGTCTACCAAGAATAATAGGACATGAAGGATTGCAATCTATATCAAGAACGATAAAAATCTACGGGCACATAATTCCTATTTGCAACAATAAGAACATCATTAATTCTTCCCATAGGTTTCTTAATAGTGGAATCCGCAAGGTGCAAGTTTAGAGAGCAATCATCAAAATCACGGAAATCTAGCAAATCGCACAAAGTTTTGGGAATAGTGGAAACACTAGCACCCAAATCACATAAAGCATAGAACTCATGATCCTTAATCTTAATTTTAATAGTAGGTTCCCACTCATCATAAAGTTTTCTAGGGATAGAAACTTCCAACTCAAGCTTTTCTTCATAAGATTGCATCAAGGCATCAACGATATGTTTAGTAAACGCTTTATTTTGACTATAAGCATGAGGAGAATTTAGCACGGATTGCAACAAGGAAATACAATCTATCAAAGTGCAATTTTCATAATTAAATTCCTTGAAATCCAAAATAGTGGGTTTATCAACATCTAGGGTTTTGATTTCTTCAATCCCACTTTTATCAAATTTAGCATCAAGATCTAAAAACTCCGAATTTTTGGAACGCCTTCTAGGTAAAGGTGGATCATATTTAGTCCCATCATTATCAAGATTCATATTGCAAAACAAAGATTTAATAGGGGACACATCAATAACTTTTAGATCTTCATCTTTATTTTCATAGAAATTTGAAGAACACGCTTTCATAAAACAATCTTTCTTAGCACGCATCCTAGCGGTTCTTTCTTTGCACTCATCAATGGAAATTCGCATGGCTTTGAGAGACTCATTGATATCATGCTTAGGAGGAATAGATCTAAATTTAAAGAATCAACATCAAGAGAAATTCTATCAACGTTCCTAGCCAATTCATCAACTTTAAGCAATTTCTCTTCAAGCAAAGCATTGAAATTCTTTTGCGAATTCATAAACTCTTTAACACTAGTCTCAAATTCAGAGGGCATCTTATTAAAATTTCCATAAGAGTTGTTGTAGGAATTTCCATAATTATTAGAGGAATTGCTAGGATAAGGCCTAGGGTTAAAGTTTCCTCTATACGCGTTGTTACCAAAATTATTCCTACCAACAAAATTCACATCCATAGATTCATTATTATTATCAATCAAAGTAGACAAAGGCATATCATTAGGATCAGAAGAAACACTCTTAGTAGCAAATAATTTCATAAGTTCATCCATCTTTCCACTCAAAACATTAATTTCTTCTATCGCATGCATTTTTTTATTAGTTGATCTTTCAGTGTCCCATTGAGAATAATTAACCATAATATTATCTAGGAGTTTAGTAGCTTCTACTAAAGTGATTTCCATAAAAGTGCTTCCCGCGGCCGAATATAAAAGATTTCTAGAAGCAAAATTCAATCCGGCATAAAAAGTTTGTATAATCATCCACAAATTCAAACCATGAGTAGGGCAATTACGTATCATTAATTTCATCCTCTCCCAAGCTTGTGCAACATGTTCATGATCAAGTTGCTTAAAATTCATAATATCGTTTCTAAGAGAGATGATCTTAGTGGGAGGAAAATACTTAGAGATAAAAGCATCTTTGCACTTGTTCCAAGAATCAATACTATTTTTAGGCAAAGACGAAAACCAAGCTTTAGCAAGATCTCTAAGCGAAAAAGGAAATAGCTTCAACTTAACAATATCATTATCAACATCTTTCTTCTTTTGCATATCACACAAATCAACGAAGCTATTTAGATGAGTACCGGCATCTTCACTAGGAAGGCCGGCGAATTCATATTTCATGACAAGATTCAACAAAGCAACATTGATTTCACAAGATTCGGTATCGGTAAGAGGAGCAATCGGAGTGCTAAGGAAATCATTATTGTTGGTATTGGTAAAGTCACATAATTTGGTATTATCTTGAGCCATCGTGACAAACAAGCAATCCAACACACGAGCAAACAAAAAGCAAGCGAAAATGAGGCGAACGAAAAAGAGAGGGCGAATAAAACGGCAAGGGTGAAGTGGGGGAGAGGAAAACGAGAGGCAAATGGCAAATAATGCAATGCGGGAGATAAAGGATTGTGATGGGTACTTGGTATGTTGACTTTTGCGTAGACCTCCCCGGCAACGGAGCCAGAAATCCTTCTTGCTACCTCTTGAGCACTGCGTTGGTTTTCCCTTGAAGAGGAAAGGGTGATGCAGCAAAGTAGCGTAAGTATTTCCCTCAGTTTTTGAGAACCAAGGTATCAATCCAGTAGGAGGCTACGCGCGAGTCCCTCACACCTACACAAAACAAATAAATCCTCGCAACCAACGCGATAAGGGGTTATCAATCCCTTCACGGTCACTTACGAGAATGAGATCTGATAGATATGATAGGATAATATTTTTGGTATTTTTATGATAAAGATGCAAAGTAAAATAAAAGCAAAGTAAAAAAGCAAAGGAAATAACTGAGTGTTGGAAGATTAATATGATGAAGGTAGACCCGGGGGCCATAGGTTTCACTAGTGGCTTCTCTCAAGAGCATAAGTATTTTACGGTGGGTGAACGAATTACTGTTGAGCAATTGACAGAATTGAGCATAGTTATGAGAATATCTAGGTATGATCATGTATATAGGCATCACGTCCGAGACAAGTAGACCGACTCCTGCCTGCATCTAGTACTATTACTCCACTCATCGACCGCTATCCAACATGCATCTAGAGTATTAAGTTCATGAAAACAGAGTAACGCCTTAAGCAAGATGACATGATGTAGAGGGATAAATTCATGCAATATGATAAAAAAACCATCTTGTTATCCTCGATGGCAACAATACAATACGTGCCTTGGTGCCCCTACTGTCACTGGGAAAGGACACCGCAAGATTGAACCCAAACCTAAGCACTTCTCCCATTGCAAGAAAGATCAATCTAGTAGGCCAAACCGAACTGATAATTCGAAGAGACTTGCAAAGATAACCAATCATACATAAAAGAATTCAGAGAAGACTCAAATATTGTTCATAGATAATCTTGATCATAAACCCACAATTCATCGGTCTCAATAAACACACCGCAAAAAGAAGATTACATCGAATAGATCTCCACGAGAGAGGGGGGGAACATTGTATTGAGATCCAAAAAGAGAGAAGAAGCCATCTAGCTACTAACTATGGACCCGAAGGTCTGAGGTAAACTACTCACACTTCATCGGAGAGGCTATGGTGTTGATGTAGAAGCCCTCCGTGATGGATGCCCCTTCCGGCGGAGCTCCGGAACAGGCCCCAAGATGGGATCTCATGGGTACAGAAGGTTGCGGCGGTGGAATTAGGTTTTTGGCTCCGTATCTGATCGTTTGGGGGTACGTAGGTATATATAGGAGGAAGGAGTACGTCGGTGGAGCAACAGGGGGCCCACGAGGGTGGAGGGCGCGCCCCCTACCTCGTGGCCTCCTCTTTTGTTTCTTGACGTAGGGTCCAAGCCTCCTGGATCATATTCTTTCTAAAAATCACGTTCCCGAAGGTTTCATTCCGTTTGGACTCCATTTGATATTCCTTTTCTACGAAACTCTAAAATAGGCAAAAAAACAGCAATTCTAGGCTGGGCCTCCGGTTAATAGGTTAGTCCCAAAAATAATATAAAAGTGAATAATAAAGCCCAATAATGTCCAAAACAGTAGATAATATAGCATGGAGCAATCAAAAAGTATAGATACGTTGGAGACGTATCAGACGTCACCGAGCTGAACGTGTGCAGATCGTGGAGGTGCCGTGCGTTCAGTACTTGATCGGTTGGATCGCGAAGACATTCGACTACATCAACCGCGTTACTTAACGCTTCCGCTTTCGGTCTACGAGGGTACGTGGACACACTCTCCCCGCTTGTTGCTATGCATCTCCTAGATAGATCTTGTGTGATCGTAGGAAATTTTTTGAAATATTGCGTTCCCCAACAACGCGAGTAACTACATCACCGATTTCATGGTCGGTAATAAAGACAAGGAGACGATTCTCGTGCCTTATCATCCCATGTAAGTCATCCGCGCTGATATCCTTTCTTCGATTTCAATCATTCATTTGCGCGCGTGGATGATAATTTGAGGTGTACTTATTTTGCGCAGCGACGGGCGCGTCGTCCTCATCATCCTTTACCCCTGACTCTCCCACGCTCTTTACTTGGACTCATCGAAGAACATGAAGAAAAAGGATTACACACACATCCAGTCTGTTCTCGACTGTGCTATCTTTACCTACGGCCTACGGGGTGGAGAGATCACGCTCAAGAAGACAAGGAACCGCGCGCCCGCCTTCGGCTATAAGACTGACTTCTGCTGCATCCAGCAACCGAGTGATACTCTCAGTGATGGATTCTATGTCCTCCACCACATGCTGGAGTACATACGGGGTTAGCAGAACCTTCGCATGTCACCTAGATCCGGAGATGCCCATATTCTGCAATGGGCAAAGAACCTAGGAGATATCCTGGATCATCGACTTCGAGCTGAGTTCTATCACATGCAGCGTGAACTTACCCAAATCATCATGAAGGAGGTCTAAAAAAATAGGGATGTTATACGAAGAAGGGCAAATATCGCGGGAAGACGTCCGAACACGCGTATCGGCTCAGCGTCTCGACCTGAAGCCTTTCACTGCACTCGGGGATTATCTCCCTGACTTGGATGGATGGCACGACATGTTGGAGTGATTGACGATATATGACCAAGTGTCCGTCTAGTCCATACTTTCTCTATGACGAAACTTTGAGTTATGCATGACCAAACTTTATTTGTGATGTAATTAAACCGTCCTCCTCAACTAGCGAAGATCACTCTGGTTAGGGCATTTTGGGTACGATGAACTTTGTTATTTATGCTTATGGTATGTTGCTTCTATTTTTGCCAAGTCTGTCTTTTTCTGTTGCTCAACTATATATGTTGCATATAATCGACTCATGTGACGATGCAGGTACATAGATCATCGATGGTGAAGAAGTGCTACGCCAGGAGTATACGACGAGTGGCCGGAGTGTTAGACCCAGGTGTACCGGTTTCCGAGCGACAGCCAGAGAGGGTTCGATAGCAGAGCCGAAGTGGAAAGTAGTTAGTTTAGGTTCACGCTAGTGCGAGAGAGGGATACGAATCGGTGCCTCAAGAAGTACTATATTATATATGATGAGACATGTCATGTAACTTATATAGCTATATCATGATTATGATGTGACGACATGATTTGTGTTGGATGATATGATGAGACTATTATGTGTATGATATGATGAGCATATTGTCAGTTTATGATATGATTAGAATACGAATCGGTGCCTCAAGAAGTACTATATTATATATGATGAGACTATTGAAGGATGAAGATCAAACGCAATATAGGCGAGATGACTCTACCGGCGTCCCGTTGTACAGCTGCATTGCCGTTGCCCATAGGATTGGATCATTTGATCGTGGGATGGACTCATGGAAGATTTGCACTAATGGCAAATTTTTCTATTAATTTGATTTGTTTCGAACTGTAACAATTTTTCAGTTCCCCATTTGAGCGCCCGATCAACCAAGGACAAACTAGTAGTCTAATACTCCCTCCGTAAAGAGGGAGTAGTAGTTTCCATGTGCAGAACAGTATTTTGGAAGCAATTCTATTCGATAACCTTGGGGGCATCGTCTTGGAGCCGGCTACAACTGAAGACCGGTGGTTGACGGCATCTTCGCCGCGGTGGTTGGCGGCATCTTCGCCGCGTGGTTTGCTGAGGAGGCTGTTTTTGGGGCACTATTTTCTGTATGGCAACGATGACGGCGTCGAGAGGAGCTTCGGTCGCGGCTCGGGCTTTGGTAATCGGATCTTCCCGGCGTGTCCGAGGTGCTCTTCCGTGGGTTGCCTGGTTGTTTTGAAGTCGGAGTTGCGGTGGAGCGAGTCCAGGCGGCGACGATGACAGACACTCGGTGGTCGTTTGCGGTGAGCACGGTCGGCGCAAGTCCTGCATGTTTCCCTCGTGATGCTCGTCGTCAAAGTCGGAGCTGTCGGTTGTTTGTGCGTGTGGCCATCTGTTGGCATGTGCAGTCGTGGCTTGTGCAGCTGTCCTGCAGCTCTGTGTTCCATGTCGGTGGCTAGGTTGGCCGGTGGTGCCCATTTTGTGGGCTGGATTGTATCGGTTTTAGCCTGGTTTTCCGTCAATTAACCGGGCAATTCTTCTTCTTCTTAATCAATGAAAATGAAGTCTTTTGCCTCGTTTAAAAAAAAGTACTCCCTCCGTCCCGTAATTCTTGTCGCAAAGGCTTTTTTGCAATTTAGTCCTTTAAATTTCCCCGACCAAACCCGCAGTCCACTCCGTCTCCTTCCTCGCCGGCTCCACACACACACACGCACACCCCCCAAGCAGCAAGGTTCGATTTTTGCCGCCGCCTGGTTCCCCTGCGCGTCGTGGACCACCTCCTCGCCGGCGAGCCTCCGTCGACCTCATACCTACCCGCCGCAGCCCAACCCTGCCCCTCCCACGCCATCTTCGGTCGGTAGCCCCGCCACGCCGCAGCTCCTTCGCCAGCAGGTCGACGCTGCTGTACACCCCGTGTCGCCGTCGCCAGCAGGTAAACGACGCCGTCCACTCCTGTTCAGCCACGGCACCGTCGTCCAGCACCTCAAGGCCGACATCGTCTGGAGCTCCTGTTCAAGATTTTAGATTCAGAGATGAGTTTAACCGCAAAAAAAAGATTCAGAGATGAGTACTGAAACTACTTGATGCTAAGTTTCAGACTAAATTTACTGTCAAAACTGTCAATTTACTCCTCTATGTGGGCATTTCTAGTTTGATCCAGAGATTCAGACTAAAGCTTTGTTTTCTTTTCAAACTCTGTTCAAGTTCCATTGCTATGCATTGATTTCAGCTCAAGTTCTATTGCTTGTTCACTAGCTCAAGTTTGCAATTGCTTTGTTTTGAAACTATGCTCTGTTTTGAAACGGCTTGTTCACTAGCTCAAGATCAAACTGTAACCAAATTGTCCATTTAACAGAAATCAGGTTCATAACTGATCACTAGCTGTCAAATTTAGTTAATCAAACTTTAACCAAACTTTCCATTTAACAAAAGTTAGGTTCATAACTAATCACCAACTGACAAAACTGAGAAGTGTACTCCTGGAGTACTGCTGCTTGGAGTATTTTCCATTTAACAAACTTTATCTGAATGTCTTGTTCCTCTATCTGAATCTTCGGACGAGGCTTTCACAGCGTCTCCGTGCTTGCTGTGCACAGTATTGACATGACCCATAAATTTAGCTCACCCTATCTGCATTACTATTCTGTACTCTGCATCTATGAAGAAATGCAGAGTTCATGTGGGCAGATCGCCCTCATTTTACTTCTTCTTCTTCTTCTTTTTCAGAAGAAAAGTAAATCTCCATGGACCACTTGCGTAGTGAACCCGGATGGCATTTAAGCTGCCCCATATAGTGTTCTCATTGGGTCTTACATCTGTCAGTTTACTGCCTGAACTTTAGCTCATAAGAGTAAGAAATGGCTTCAGTACTGCATTGTGGTCATGTGGTGTGCCTGACGTTCCATCACGCTAATTGCATTTCAGTACATAAGCACATAGCAGGTCTGAAACCCCTAGGAAATCATTTGCATATTGTCAACCTACTGTGAAATGAGTAATAGCTGCATCTTGCAGTATAGTAGTGTGGGCCTCCTCATTGGTTGTAAAGCAAAGCACTTTGGCATTTTCAATCATGAGTAAATCAGAAACTAGTCTCAGCTTGAGTCCTGATCTTGTGCATTTTCTTTTTCTTTCAGTGAACTAATCTCAGCTTGAGTCCTAATCTACTGTAATTTTTTATTTTAAATTGTTTAATTGACAAATCATTTTAAATGGTGCGCACAGGTTTCAGTGAACTAGCCTCAGCTTGAAACAGTTAACTGAATTTTGAGCAGTAAGGAACATCATGGAGTAATCCTGTTACTCCAGATTGTTTTAAATTGTTTAATTTCCAGATTGTGGAGCAGCAAGGAACATCATGGAGTAATCCTGTTAACTGATATCCAGATTGTGGAGCAGCAAGGAACATCATGGAGTCATCCTGTTAATTGTCCCTGTGTACTCTCTGTCTAATTGTATAATTGTTCACATCATGGAGTAATCTTGTTAACTGTCCCTGCGTACAATCTTGTTAATTGTTCACATTATGCGTAATAATCCCAGTTGTCAAAATCTTGTCTGATTGAGTGTTTCCGAAATTAACATGGTTGAATGTTTCCAAAATTAACATGATTAAATGTTTCCAAAATTAACAAAATCCCATTCCAGATTGAATGTTTCCGTAATTAACATTATTGAATGTTTCCAAAATTAACAAAATCTTGCCATTTACTGAATGCTTCCAAAATTAACATTACCAATTTTGCAGGACTACCAACTGCAGGTGGTCGAAGCAGCAGAAGCAGTAGGCGTCGTCGGCGGGGGCAGCAGCAGTAGTAGGCGTCGGCGGCGAGGAAGGAGCGGCAGGGAAGGACTACCCCAGCAGCAGAGCCGGTGAGGAAGGATCCGGCGGAAAAGGAGAGACTGGGCCGGCGATTGGAGTCTCCCAGCAGCAGAGACGGGGCGCGGGGAAGGATCGCGGCGAGATCGTGGAGGTTGGCGGCGGTGCAGGTGCAAGTGGGCGCCGCGCCGTGGTGGCTGGTCGTGCAGATGGGCGGCAGCTCAGCTAGGTGGCGGAATCGCGCAGCTTGGCGCCGCAGGTCCTTGCGGATCGAGGACCAGCTCGCCTGGTGGTCGCGGCGGTGGGCGGCGGAATCGGCGAGCAGCTGGTGGCGGTTGGGCGGCGGTGGGTGGTTGCGGGTGGGCTGCGAGCGCCGAATCTCCAGCACGTCGGCGGAATCCCACGGCGCCGGCCCGTGGCGACGCGCGGGCGCCGGACGGAGGAAGCAGAAGGAGTACCTGTTTGCTATTGTTTTAAGATTACGAGGTGTTTTTTGCGAAATAACCACTGCACTGTGCGCGCGACATGAATTTCGGGACGGAGGGAGTACTAATGCTAAATTTTAAGGAAACTAATTCCAGATTCTTACGATTTATTCTAGCAAAGTAACTCCAAATCGAGCTGAATCGGCACAAACAACTGCAGTACAAATACAGAGGTGACGAACATGCATGTAGCACGACGCATGACCACATGACCTAACTCATTGACACCAGGGCATTCTGCAGATTGGAGACCACACCATTTGATTCAGATGTTCAACACTCAACACTCGTCAGCTCGCTCAGTCCAAGTCGGAGGCTTCATCACAAGAAGAAGCCGCGTGACAGGCGGCCGCTGTCTTTGGGAATGCAGAGGGGTGTCTTGTCAGACCCCAGCAGACACCTGGGGTGCAGGTCGACCCCGCAGGGACTGCACCGGTAGCGCCAGAGGCAGTCGGTGCTACAGCGCGTGCACTTCGTTGGACGGGCCACGGTGAGGACGACGAGATGCTCCGGGTGCAACGGCGAGACGGCCGCGGCTGGCAGCTGGGAGCAGACAGGGTGCACGTCGAAGGCGGTCGGGCGGCACCTGTAGTGCATGCCGTAGATCCGCGTCTCGCACAGGTCGCAGACGCGACCATCGTCGTAGGCCACGGCCGGCTCGAACGTCAGCGGGTGCTGCCCGTGGAAAGGAAGGAGCGCGGTCGGCGGGCACGTCGCGCAGAACTCGTGCAGGTCGAAGTCGCAGGCGTCGCAGCGGTAGCGGAAACCTGCTCCGTTGCAGGCGCAGCCACTGCAGACAAAGTCGGCGCCGGCGACGCGGCGGAGCACCAGGGGGTGCTCCTTGTGGGCGTCTGTCAGATCCCGGATGGATCAGCCATGGATTTGAAGTGGATCAAGAACAAGAAATTGGGAAAAAGTATGAAATCACCAAGAACAGTGAGGAACTTGTGTATATGGTGTATGTATGTAAAGGTATTGTTGTATTGATAATAACCAATATTTGGCTGAATAGTTGATCGATACATCTCCTCTAGTTACCACACCTTATATAGCCTGAGGTTACAGAGAGTAACTTGAATATAGAAATAATAACAAGGACGGAAATGAATAAACGTTGACAGCCGTAGATCTTCTGCCATTGGGTTTCCTTTTTATCTTGGCCATTCAATCTGCCATGACACGGCAAGTCCTCCTCTGACTAGTACATGACAGCGTCGTGGAGGATCTGCTTCGGCATTATGCGTGCGTTTCCAGCTGGGAATGGGATGAGAAGCTGAGGCAACTGCGAGTGTGTTGTTTATATACTGTAGAGATCATCGGTGGACTGGGTGGGTAATAACTCTGTTCCTGGAATTCTAGGAGGCGGGATGGAATACGAGCAGACACATGTACTAGCAATAATTTTCTCAAAAAAAAAACGTACTAGCAATAAACTCGGAGCCAGAATTCTAGGAGGTGGAAGTGGGTCCGGTCGAGCAGACTCGTGTGTCCTTTCGGCTAGCTGCACCGACCATCTACACCCTGCCTCCTCAAATCCTCCTCGGACGCCCAGTGATCGAACCAAAAGAGAAGAAAAAAAATGAACCAGCCAAACCCTTCATATCATCTCTTTACATCTGGGTTATCCGTGAACCCTCGTATTAAGATCAAATGTAAAGAGGATACAAGGGCTCGTGGATGCGCCCGGTCAGTCTGGCACATAGAACACGGCTCACCCCGGACAACCTTTTTCTTTTTCATTATTTTTTATTTTTTTCTTTCTCTTCATCTCCATCAATCACATGCAAGTGACCGCACATATAAAGAAGAAAATGAAGAGTGGCTACATGGACAGACAAATAGAGGCTTAAAACGAACACGCCTGGACACTGACCGGGCACGTCCGCGAACATTTAGGGGGGGCGGATTTGATAAGTCCAGTTGTAGATACTCTAACTTATCTAAAACCTGTTCAAGGCTCATTCGGTTGGGAGGAAACAAAAATATAGGAATCAGGAGTAGTACAGGAATTTGATAGGATAAAACTTGTTATCCTAAGGAATTATCTTGCGTCACTCCTACGCAGCAAATGAGCTTTCAGGGCCTCTTTGATTCACAGTATTTTGAAAACGCATGAATAGAAAAGGTATAGGATTGGAGTGGCATGCCCACTCGAATCCTATAGAATAGGAAAGGAGTATTTGATGCCACGGGAAAAACAAAAGAATTGTAAAAATAGGTTGGAGTAGATGTTAGATTTTCTATGAGAAATGTAGTACAACTAATCCTATGAATCAAAGGACCAATGTTTTCTACAGGATTTCAATCATCCAAAATCCTATAAAAATCCTTTGAATGGATGTACAGTTTCCCAAAAAACACAGGAGATGATTAGTATTCCTACGAAATTTCAGTACACATTTCCTACAAACTGAATGCATCTATAGAAAATTTTCTCTAGAATCCTTGCCCCTATGTTTTTTCTATGAAAATCCTCCGAACCGAATGAGGCCTCGGTGTTTATTATATCTCGTTCTCTTGCGCACAAGATCCGAGGAAAACATGGCCGAACACAATTTCTGTCTCAAGAAGGCGTCCGTACGAGACGATGTATTAGTTTCATCCCCAGCTCGCTCAATCTCTATGGATCACAACAGCGAGCTGCCATGGGATTTCTAGGCCCTTTAGTTAGTCTTTCCTATTTTCATTCGTTCGCAAACATACAGCTAGGTTCCACTATTGAAATTCAGTAATTCGTTCGCAAACATACAGCTAGGTTCCACTATTGAAATTCAGTAATGTAGCAAGGTTCAGACAGCACAAAGCATAAATTAGTTGGGCAGGTTTTGGCACTGATCCAAACAGGCCCTAAAGCAAGAGAATAGGGGGTGCAGGAGAACCCAAGGGGGGAGGCGCTAGCTACTAAAGAACAGGCACAAGAGTCTGACCTATTTCCTGCACTTCGTATGCCTCCCAAAGGCATGCGCCCGGAAAATCTCAGTGCCTTAAAGCAGTGCTTGCTTATCCACCGGAGGATGCAGATCTGCCCTGCATTAAGGAACACAACAAACTAGCAGGGGAACAAATCCATTTTCCACAAAACACGCCTTATTTCTAGTTTTCCAAAGAGTGCAGCTGCCAATCCAGTGATCTGCATGTTAGTCTTGGGAAAATCCATCAAAAAAATTGGGAAAAGCACCCAGGCCTGACGTTTGCCCCAATAGCCAAGCTAACCATGTATAGCGATGCACATTCATTCAGTCCCTAAGTGCGCTACTGGCTATTCACATCAGCAAGTTAATACTTCCATTTTCAGGTCATTCACAAAAATAAAATAAAAAGGCCACATCTTCTGTTGCAGAACAGATTCATGAGCACTTGCACATTACCTTCATGCGATAAATCGAGAGACAATATACGTGTTTGCTTTCCTTCCCTGTAACTTCACACTTTTATTTCAGACAAAGACAGAGCTTGAATTAATTGTAAAAAAAACATTTTATACAATGAGACTCCCAGCAGAGCGGGACCACAAATTTGGCCGGCATCCTCCAAATCTCCTAATCGCAGGATTTCCTTGGTCTTTGCAAAATTTGGTAACACATCAAATAATCGGAATTGAGGGAGTAGTTCCAAACTTCCAATTCTACGTTCATCATAATGAGGTTCTATGACGTTGGTATACCATATGCAGTTTCAATTTCATATGAGAGATTGGACAGTGGTGTAATACCATATGGTCCAACAGGCAGGTTAGACGTCCCCCACTGTATGAATTTTTTCAGGAAAGTTATATATTCCCTCCGTTTCTAAATATAAGTCTTTCTAGGGATTTCAATACAAACTACATTCGGATGTATATAGACACATTTTAGGGTGTAGATTCACTCATTTTGCTCCGTATGTAGTCCATAGTGGAATCTCTAAAAAAGACTTATATTTAGGAACAGGGGAAGTATTAATAATGACAATAATCTGACAATATACATCGATTGTCTCTCAATAACATCCCGAATTGTTCATACCTGTTTGGAGAGGCAATATTGTCATCAGAAATGATGGAAGCAAAACGACTAACCAATACCTTCATATGAAATCAGAAATCTAGAAGGTTTACCTCCACAGGATAATAATAGTACAATGAACTCTTCAGAACCAATTCAACAATTTCCTGGTCAACCAAATTTGTGGTCATCAAATGATGCTCCCTGTCGTATGAATAACATGCTAAGTTGCTATTATTATTTCAGTATCATCTCCATCGGGTGTGGTTTCAGCAGGGGGACGAACTCTTTGGCAATCCTCAGGCAGCAGCCGGCCAAACCGAGCCATTTTCTCAGTTAACCCGGCAATAGATTCTTCCCGGTTGGCAAGCTGCATTAGTATCTTGATTCTTCTAAATGAAATGCTGCTGGGTTTCTGCCCCAAATCAGTAATTTGATGGAAGCACCTCTCAGCCTCCTCCAGCTTTCCCTCATCACATAACAGGTCAAACAAAACATCTGACACCAAGGTGAATGATCCAAACCCGTTCTCGACCATATCGCCCCACAGCTCTAGTGCTTCTGCCACCTTACCATGCCGATGACATAACCTGATAATAAACATGCAAGATTGCGTGTTGGGGAAGCATCTTTCAGACCGCATCCGCTCATACAACAGCCACGTGCTACCAATATCGTACGCCCAGTAGTAGAACCGGAAGAAAAGGTTATATGTCGTGGCATTCGGCATCAGTCCCCTTGAGGCCATTTCGTCCATCAACGCAAACGCATCACCAAGCCTCTTTGCTATAACAAAGTTCCGTATTGTGGCATTGTACGCCGCCACATCCGGGTGACATCCAAGCTCACGCATCTCCTTCAGCAGGTCTCTAGCCTTGTCAGGCTGGCCAACCAGTCCCAATCCGCCAATCAAACTCGTATAGGTGATCACATCGGGAGCAATTTCATTCCCACGCATTTCATCGAGCAGCTTATAGGCCTTCTCCACGCCATGGTTCTTGCAGTGGCAATCAATCAAAGAGTTGTAGGTGACCAAGTCAGGATCAATCCCGTGCTCTCGCATCTCTGCGAAGAACGCATCGGCATCCTCGGAGGACTTCCACCCGGAGAGCAGGATGTTGAAGGTATGGCGGTTCACCTGGAACTCGTGCTTGTGCGCGTGGTAGACGTTGCGCGCGTCGGACATGCTCTTCTCCTGGCAGAGCGTGCGGAGCAGCGCGTTGAAGAGGTCGGCCGACTCGGTGCCCTCGCGGCCGCGGAAGAGCCGCAAGAGGCGGCGGAAGGAGGCGACGGTCTCGCGGACGGAGCAGATCTTGGCGACGCGGCCGAGGACGACCATGGCGGTGCGCGCGGTGATGGCGTCGGGGCAGAGCCGGTGGATGGACTGGACGAGGTCCCACATGTGGGAGAAGCGGCGGGCGCGGCCGAGCACGTAGAGGGCCGTGTCGAGCGCGAAGGGGGAGGGCGCGACGCCGCAGCGGTCGGCGGCGAGCGAGAGGAGCGAGAGCGCGCGGAGCGGGTCCCCGTGGGCGAAGCGGAAGCGGCGGAGGACGAGGTCGAGGAGCGGCGGCGAGAGAGGGACGGCGGAGGCGGAGAGCGCGGACTCCATGGCCGACGGCGTGGGCGCGGCCGTCACGATGTGGTAGACCGAGTCGGCGTCGGCCTCGGAGGCCGTGGCCTCCCCGGCGGCGGGGGCCGCGGGCAGCGGGGACGGCGGCGGCCTGCGGGGCGAGGAGATGTACTGGAACACCCGCCTCGCCGGCCTGGGCGGCATCCCTGGGAGGTGGGCGGCGTCTGTCGGAGGTTTTGGGGAGGGTTTTGGCGGCGTCGGCGCGGGGCGAGCGGCATGGAGGCTGCAGCCTGCAGCTTGGAAGGGGAATGGAAAGAGGGATGGTCCGTGCAGTGCGGTCGCAGCAGAAGCGGGCCGGGTCGAATAGTGTGATGGGCTAGAGTGGAATTCACTTCGTGGCTCGTGCTGTGCCATTCTTGGCCCCTCACATGGGCCATTGGGCTACGAGCACTACGACGCAATACCACAACAAACGTCCAGTCTCTTGCAAACATTCCCTAACAAAAAAGGCCGACGCCACGCATGGCCGCAAACCATCTTTGTCTTTAAGAGTCTTTAAGATTGTCTAAAAAAAAATCTTTGTCTTTAAGAAAATCTGCGAGCCATCTGCACTAGAAAATCTATGCTAAATGAACTACTTTCATGTTTTCACGTGATTTCATTGCCGGGGAGTAAAAATAATAGTAGGTTAACCCGTGCTTTACCTGCTCATATTAATTTTAATTGTGTTAATAAATAGGACTATGTAATTAGTGAACAGTTGTTTGTAAGCACTTCTTAATTTAGTCCCTTCAGTTCTTTTTACTACGCATATTTGTCCGAAGTCAAACTTCGTACAGTTTGACCATATTTATATGGAAAAATATCAACGTCTACAATACTAAAGTTATACAATATGAAAATTAAATTCATGATGCATCTAATGGTATTGATTTCGTATAGTGAATGTTGATATTTTTTTTCTATAAAGTTGGTCAAATTTTATAAAGTTTGACTGTAGACAAATCTTATATACTAAGTAAAAAGGAACGGGGGGGGTACCAAAGAAGGTATGATAAGTAAATATGTGGTGGGGTAGTTGAGGTGGCTTCAGGGTGATGGAAAAAACCAGATATGGGAGGAAAAAATTAATACAAGGAGAAAGGGGGCGGGAACGGGCGTAATATTGGACGAAGTAGGAGTGTACGATAGAACCTTACATTCTTTAGGTATATAATATATATTCATAGCCAAAGGAGTTATTTTGTAAAAGAAAAGGTCATATGATCCAAAGCATAGTATGTGTAATGAGCTAATGGATGTCGATTTTGAATAAAGTCATTGTATAATTCCCAAGAAGAAGAAGAAACTACGAGGCATGCCCTGTGTGCCTAATATAAAAGATTCAAATGTAACATGTTCTCAAAATAAAATAAAATGAAAGGGTTATGTGCAGTAATCAGACTTAGCACAAATCGTCCTCTAAAAAGATGTAGCGCAACCATAAATCGCGTATGTGTGTGGGGCCCAATAGTTTGTCTGTGCATGTGTTGTTCGCTGAGAAGAGACGTTCACTAAGAAAACAAATATTTGGTATTTCAAACGGTTGTTCTTCGCTGTAAAAGGAAACCGGCTAACCTTTTTTTTGACAGATTTAAAAAAATTGCAAAATGTTATTGGAGTTTAAAAAATGTTTGATTTAAAAAAATCCATGTGTTTTGAAATATAATAAAACATAAAAAATTATTTTTTAAATAACTAAAAGTATAAGATTTTTTTAATGTTCATGAACCAAAAATAATGATCCTGTAAATTTCGAAAAATGTATATATTTTTTAAATGAAAATCATTTATTGAAAAATGACCACACTTTAGGAAGTAATAAAATGAAAAAACATAAAACCATAAAAGGAGAAAAAGAAGAAAGCACATGTCGAAAACCGGAAAAGAACATAATACCACCGATATTCAGGCAGCCCAACACATGCTCTCTCTTGTGCTATTTGTATTCTTGCTCCTATTTCTCGCTATAAGCCAAGAATAGGAAAATTCCCGATCGGTTGTTTGTGTCCTTAATAAAAAAAGGACGACGATAATGCCACAACGTGTGGGCGTTAAGGGATCTGCTTACACATTTTATGTGGTGTCTAAGAGGACCAGCCCACACGTCTATGTGTGGGCAAAACAACTAGCACCCACACGCCTCTTTTTTTCCCTTGCGGTCCCTCTCACACGCTTATGTGTGGGCAAAATGCATAACGCCCACACGACCTCTATCAGCCACCTACCTCACGGTCCCGCGCGCCCAGCGTGGCAGTCACCACGCGTCCCCGCAGTTGTCATGGTCCGAATTCTCTTCAATGTCCGTTTAACTGCAGTTGCCATGTCGCTGAACTACAGTTGTCATGTCGGACAACTACAGTTGCCATGGTTGCTCAACTACAGTTGCCATCTCAAGTCAAGTGCCGGATGCCATTTTGGACAACTGCAGTTGTTGCCATGTATGATCTGGTTTACTACAGTTGCCATGGTTTGAAACTCTTAGGAGTTGCCACCTACTAACATTAGGCAGTTGCCGTGTAGCGCTACAAAGAGACATGGCAAAACAACATGTTCAGGTAAAAAGAGAGAGTTGCCATCTGCTTACAAGCACACTAGGGCAGTTGTCGTGTACCCTGCAAAGCATATGGCAACTGACATGTTCGGATAAAAAAAGAAGAAAGAGTTGCCATCTGCTTACAAGCACACTAGGGCAGTTGCCATGTACACTGCAAAACGCATGGCAACTGGCAGCTTGGGTGTGGGAGAGGAGACGGGCGTGTGGGCGAGATGACAAATGCCCACACACCGACCCTTGTGCGTGAGTGAAAACTGGCGTGTGGACGAACCGCTAAACGCACACACACCAGCCCTTCCGTGTGATGAAACGGACGTGTGGGCGACCTGATGAATGTCCACACATCAGCCCAGTCCTACGTGGCACCACAAACATGCCAAGATTCGTGCATCAACAAACGAAACACGGATCCACGCGTGTGGGCGAGATGCAAACGCCCACATGTGTGGTCGTTAGTGTTTCCGATAAAAAAAGTCTTACATGTAACTGGAAAATCATATCCATACGTACGGATTCTACGATATCATTATGTATTACATTGGTTCAGCTTGGTAGCTACCCCTTGACTTTTACTAACCGTCCTATTAATGAACTACTCCCTCCTTTCCATTTTGTTAGGCGTATTAGCTTTTGCATGCAGTCCCAGTATGTAAGAGCATCTCTAACAGGCGCCCAAAAACTGGGCCGTGCGCTGCGCGCAAAAAAGGGTTGGGCGCGTGTTGAAAAACGCTATAAAAAACTGCAAATTTGAGGCGCCGGATTACGCGCGCTTTACAATTTACACTGCGTGTTCTTTTGGGCGCGCGTTTTTGAGCATCTGCTAAAGCAATATTGGGTCTGGCGCACTAAAAATGCTACAGTGACGCGCTAAAACTATTTTAGGGAGCGAATTTTTTGTGCACCTGTTGGAGATGCTCTATGACGCATGCAGTCGATTTCCTCTCTATAGTAGTTATAAAGTATCACTAATATCATGGAGATAGTCACAAGAGATCGTGCATGTCTTTCTTTCTTTTTGAGTCGTGGATGCTTCCCGCTAAGATGTTTCAACTAATGATGATTGGTGCGTTAATTTTCGTGCTAAAACTAATATGCCTAACAATGTGGAAAGGAGGGAGTAGTATGTAACTTTTTGTTGTAAAAATTTGTGTGTACAAATAACATTGCTCTGTAATATTATCTCAAATTAAATGAAATAAATGTCCAGTCAAGTACTCGAACTTAGCGCAAATCGTCCTCTAAAAATATGTAACCTAGACCAGCGAATCTTATCCTCCGAGGCGCAAAACTGCAAACCATGAACTTAGCACCGTTCACTTCAAAACTGGGGTGCTGCTGATGCATGCGGTGCGCACCCTGATGCTGCTCCCATCCCTACAAAGGCCTTCTTCTGTTGAAGCAGCCGAAACAGAAAGCCGGCCTTCTCCTGCTGCAGCGAGAAAAAAGGGCAACGTCGGACAGAGCTGAAGCACCATGCTTCCGTTCCATCCCCCATCATACAATTTGCCATTCAGAGTTTGAGACGAACCACATACAATACTTCCAACGACAAAAGGTGTCCCATTTCTTTAGTGCTATACACTTGTGTTGTTGCCATCAGCGAATCCGATCCGCTGGCCCTTCCTTGGTCCCTTTCCGTCCGAAGTCCGATGGAGCGATCGGTGAAGCTACCAGGTTTGGTTTGGGGGGTAGCTAGGGGCTACGGCTGCTAATCACGTTGGTGTTAGGTACAGCACCGGATGTTTACGTACCAGAAGGCGTAAATAGATTCCCTGTGATCACGTCGCGGGTAGCCGCGTTCCCATTGCTGACAGCGATTGTGGATGTGGACCCTGGGTGAGTGACCAGGGCAGGCAGAGCAGGAACCGTGAAGAACACTTCTACCACCGTTCCTTTCTTCTCCGTCCTATCTATAGTAGCAACAGGTGAACCCGTCCTGCTCGCCCGAGTGATTTACCTTCTTCGTTTTCTTTCGATTGATGTTGACTGAGACTTCTTTTTTAAAAGGAGGTTAAGACCCCGCCTCTGCATCAATCGATGCATACGACCATCTTTATTTAGTATTATTGAACATAGGTCTAACAAGAACATACATCAAGCCACCCGAACACATCACTCACACCTACAAAACTCGATAATGTGGAGTGCTCTCACTCCCGATATCTAAAACTAGTGCCGTCGCCGATCCATCCACATAACGTATCGGAACCCACAGCCGGTGCAGCAGACCTAAAGCGTACATCACATGCACACGTTTTAGACGTCGCCATCATAATCGAATCGCTGACCCATCTTCAGGAGAGAGACCCGTATCATCTTTGCTAGTCCGTCCATCTGTCGACGCCACCACAGCGTCACCGCCCCGCGTTTGTCCATCCAAACGCGAAGATTCTGGAAGATCTGTCGTACGTAGCACCTGCCGACCAGGCATGACATAGCGTAGCACCTGTCGTCCAGGCATGACTTGACATCTCCACCGAAAACTCCGTGCAAGACGAAGCCACTCCACCTCCTGCCTCTGTCTTCCAGCTCTACTCCACAAACGATACTCCCAAAAGAGAAAACGACACCGCAGTACCACCATCGTCCGGTCTGGAAGACCAGATCCTAGGGTTTCCCCTAGAGCAGCACGAGTGGGTCGGCAGTAGTTACACGATGATGCCATCATCAAGGTAACGACGCAGAACGCCGTCATCGGCTCGGTTTTCACCAGCAACTATGTCTTTCCGACTCGCAGCCAGAACTAGATGGCGGATCTCGAGATCTGACCATCCAGCCTCATGCTGACCACCTCCGAGTGAGGAGATAGCCACCACCGCCAGGGGCACCGGCCAGATCTGATCTGATTGGAGGCGCCGCCGACCAGTCAACCATGGCCACATCCCCTCCTGATCCGCCCTCCCCATGAAGCCGCCGGAGCAGCGTCAAACCGCCAGGAAAGACGAAGACCGAAGGGTGATCTCGCGCCGCCGGTCCCTCTAGACTGTGGGGCTACAGCCTAGATCCCCGCCGTCCCCATCACTGGCGGCGCCCGGGCTTAGCCGGCGCACGTCTCTGAGGACGATGAGGTGGAGGGGAGGGGGGAGGGGGCGGCGGCCGGGGGCGCTGGGATTGGCCCCCTGATCGCCCTGGAGGGAGCGATCGAGGGAGCCCTGGAGCGATACGAGGGGAGGGAGCAATATGATCGACTGAGACTTAACAAGACTGTTATAATAATTATAGACCATGCTAATCCAGACACATTTCAGCCTTCTTCTTGTGGTTACTATACTTTCCACTCGTAGTTTGGGGTAGGGGGAAGCATCCACAACCACAACCACAACCACAACGGCAGGATTCTTGCCGTTTCCCAACAGTAGAATACCCGAGTCGTTATCATCCCTCATCAAAGAAAAATGAAATCGGAGCCACTGCCTGACAACTACAAACACGGCGACGTGACACACATAATTGCCATTGCAATCGGCGTGGAACCGGACAGAGAAATTGCATTAACGTACGCCAAAAGTCCAGATCTACCGATCCAAACCAGTTGCGTCACATCACATGGGGCAATCGAGGGTGTGCTGTGTACAGTAGGAGTGTGCAGCGGCTCCTGAAGATCTCGCCGACGGCCGCGTGCAACGGCGTCCCGCGGCGACATCGGCCAAATTCCCGTGGACCGGCGGGCAGGTGCTGAGGCGTGACCCGGGGGCACGAGGCAGGCCCGTGGGGCCACTCCGCAGGCACGCTGGGGCCCGTGGAGGGAGCGCTGCGTTGCTGGCGTGGCACGTGCCGTTCCCAGGCGCTGCAGAGGCTGCTCGCTGGGCCCTGCCAGAAACTTGGTCAGCACGTGTCTGCCACGTTGTCCACGCGGCCCCGTGGAAGTGGGTTGAACTTGAATTACCTGGCCCCGCGCAGTGCAGTGGCAGTCCAGTCCAGTGCCAGTCCACCAGGTTCCGTAGATAGGCGCAACTCGTATCCGGTCGTTTTCACTTCGTCGTCGGCGTGTTTCGGCCTTTCGGTAAGCAGCATCGCCCGGCGGCAAAATTTCCTGTTTTGATCCTTTTCACGTCTAAAATCAAGATCTGACTTTGTTATGATTTTTTTTTGACATTTGACCCTTTTGCTACCGCCGTAGACCCCGGCGGTAGCGTTGTACGCTACCGCTGTCCACCCTGGCGGTAGGTTGCCTGACGCCGTTTGGCCGTTAACGGCCGTGTACACGTGGCAAATGGACCTACCGCCGCCGTCTACGGCGGTAGGCTCTTGCAACCTACCGCCGGGCAGTCTGGCGGTAGGTTCCTGGATAAGGTTGTGAGGGAGGGGGCTGTGCTGCTCCCCCACCCACTCATTCACCCCACTGTTCTTTCGTGTTCAATCTCTCTCCCCCTCTTCTCCCCCACCAAATCACCCACTAGATCCTCCTCCATTGCTTGAGATTTGGCTAGTGGACCGAGGCCATTTGCACCACCCAAGGTACCTCCCCCATCCCCTCGTCATTTGGTTGGTTCAAATCATGCATTTTGCTCATTTTGTTGGAATCACTACTTCATGGTTTTGTTGTGGTGAAATCAATGTATATGATGCATTTAGGGTAATGTTTGTGCTTTGACAATGTATTGTGTCACTAGCATTGTTTGGGTAGTAAGAAATATCATTTAGGGTTTTGTTAGGGTTAATGACATGGTTAGGGTTAAGGTTATGGTTAAGGTTATGCTTAAGTAAATGCCTATATGACGAACGTTATGGTTATAGTTTAATTAGGGTTTTGTTAGAGTAGTTACCTCTCGAATTATAGCTCGATCTACTCCTAGGGTTCTAGTTTGTTAGAGTAGTTACCTCTCGAATTATAGCTCGATCTACTCCTAGGGTTCTAGTTTGTTAGAGTAGTTACCTCTCGAATTATAGCTCGATCTACTCCTAGGGTTCTAGTTTTTGTCAAGAGACGGTTAGGATTTTTGCCTTGGATGACCGTTATAGTAATCCCTCGACTTGTAGGATGGGATCGATCATCTTTGTTGAGACTTCCGCGAAGGCGGCGGCGAAGCGTGAACATGCAGTCATTGAGGAAAAGATGGACTTGTGGGTCAAAGCCGTTGATGCATTGAATGCAGCTTGTAGAGATTTTTCAAAGTATTATGTGTCGAAGTGCGACGATGCCAGAGTTAAGTTATACCAAGCTAAAGAGAAAAACATAAGCAACCTCAAGAATGAAGAGAAAAATCATAGACGCGCTCTTGCAAGGCAAATTGCATTGTGTGGAACAAGGGATGAAGTGAATGAGATGGATTTTAACAACCCTGGCCAGATCATTGATTGGCTAGTTAGGCAACCATCATCGGCGATACTTAGTCGGGCAACTCGTTGGGCTTGGGTCCGTGAAAGAAATGATGTCATTTGTTGCAACCCCGGGCCGTACGACAAAGATATCTTGTTGATGGAGTAGTAGAGGGGGTTGAAACAAATGATGTTGTAGTGTCATTTGGACTGTAATGGCATGTACCCTTATCATTTATGCAACCTATGTCATTTGAACCAGTGAGAACATTATAAATAAGTTATGCTTTGTGTTTGTATTGTATCATTTGATTTGAGTTATGGTTTGTTCCATTTCATGTAGCATGGAAAACATGACCCGGAGCAGTTGAAGAAAGTATATGAGAAGTGTTGTGGCATTGCATCTAAGAGTATGGCGGTAGCGTCTGAGAAGATTGTAGCGGAGCGAGTACTTCGTATCAAGAGGGAGCTTGAGGCATGATTCAAGAGCAATGATGAGGTAATTGCTGCCAGGATGGATTTCAACAAGTATCCATTCATGGAGGAACCGTCTGATCTTAAGGAGAGAAAAGTTTTCCGTAGGCTTGTGAAAGAAAAACAGAAGAAACTTAATGAGCTGCATGAGAAGGAATATGCTTGCAGACATTCTGTGGAAACGGAGATCTTTTTCTCTATGAACATAGAAGAATTCCGCGAGCTGGACTTGAGAAAATCCGGATAGGTCATTGGATGGGCAATCAGACAAGGCGAGTCAGAGATTCCGGAACGCCGTGCTCGATGGGCCTGGTTCAGCGAAACGAAAGGTGTGTTGGAGAATTGGGCGGGATCGTCGGATTATCAACTGAAGCCTAATCCTGATCGTGACGCACAAATTGAACGTCTTATGTGTTTTAGATCTTTCTTTCCGAAGTAGAAAATGTATGCTCGAGCTTGAGTTTTGTGGTTTGAACTTATGTCATTCGAATCGCTAGAAAGGGGACATGGACATGGATCAGTTATGTATGTGTTTGCTACTTGATCATTTGTAGTTTGAACTTATGTCATTCGAATCGTTAGAAGTGGAACATGAATCGCTAGAAGAGTGTTATTTGTGGATGTAATGAACTATGCTCAGTTATTTATGTCTTTGCTACTTGATCATTTGTGGATGTCATTTGTGGATGCTTAGTTCATAGAAGTTTGTAAGAAATGGAAAGGAAAAGGGATATAAAATAAATGAAGTGGGACATGGATCGGCACCCTACCGCCAGGATCTGCGGCGGTAGGGTGGCCAACCCTACCGCCAGAAAAGTGCATATTTTGGTCACAGCAGAGCGGCCATTTGGGTGGCAACCCTACCGCCAGGGCCCTTGGCGGTAGGCTAGCCAACCCTACCGCCAGCAAAATGCATATTTTGGTCACAGCAGAGCAGCCGTTTGGGTGGCAACCCTACTGCCAGGCCTTATGGCGGTAGGGTGTCATAACCTACCGCCAGGGCCCTTGGCGGTAGGGTGCAAAGCAGAGCTATAATTTACTCTGTTTTCCATCGTGTTTCATCATTTCTAACTGACAGCAAAAACAGCAGCATAACAGATGTAGTTCATGACATAGTTTCAACATAAGTTTCACAAATCAAAGACACAGTTGACGACATAGTTCAACACAAGTTTCGAAATAAAGTACATAGTTCAACACAAGTTTCACAAATCAAAGACACGGTTCATCACATGTTTCTCGAAGCGAAGGCATAGTTCATGACTAGTTTTTCGAAAGTAAGGCCGTATTGAGTCACACGAGGCCATTTTCCTTTCTTGTCGCGTGCCTCATCCTCCTCTTGGGCTTCACGAGCCCTTGCAAGCTTTCTTGCTCTCTCCTCTTGACGAGCAATCTTCTCCTTGCGTGCCCTCTCCTCTTCACGCTTCTTTCGCTCCATCCTCTCCTTTTCACGACGCTCTTCATCCAAGCCTCTCTGAAATGCTTCTTCAAACAACCGCTGCCTTCTTAGACAATCTCGATGTTGATCTTTCTTAACATCTTCTGGCACATCTTGATCTATCCATGTGAAGTACTTACAAAGTGGAGGCGGCAACTACGTACGAATAAAGAACAAATGTGGTCATTAGTAAGATAGATTCAATGGTTGACGACATTTTTGAACTTGAACAACTTACCGACGGTACATCATAGGCGTGAGCTGGACGAGGACGATCGTAGGCATAGTTGGGACAAACAAAATATCTTCTTCCTTCCGTCCATGATTTCTTGCGGTCGGTGGATACCTTAACTTTGCAAACATCTCCACACCAACATGATGGAGTTCTCATATATTTGTCCTTCACCTTATCCAACTCGGCGTCTGTCCATTTGTCCGGCATGTCCTCGCGGTTAGCACACGGTGGCCTCGTCACGGAACCGGAAGAAGCCATGCCTATGAAGACAAATTTGGTAGTTAGTAAAGTAAAATAACATGTATGTATGCAAAAAAACAAATAAACAAGACCAAATAACAAGTACCATTCACATTATTTCAACCATCTGGATTAAGCAAGATGTCAATAGGCCTTCCTCTATCAACCCTTCTCGTCCTACGACCACGGCCACCGGTACCCGACCGTCCCCCACGCCCTCTAATACTCTCTCCTCGTCCACTACCGCCAAGATTCGTCCGTCCTCCACGCGCACCACTCCTGCCTCCTCGTCCACTACCACTCCTACCTCCTCGTGTGCCACCGGTACCTCCTCTTCGGGCACCACTTTGACTAGGATCTGGAGTGTTGGCATCGGTTCGTGGCTTTTTGGTGCATTTCCTAACATTGTGTCCCGACTCGTCACATTTACCACAACTATTGGTGTCCGGTGCCTCCATGAAATGGCCGCTACCAAATTGTTTCATTCCGGTGTATCCAGCTAGGTCATCCATGTCACCCCTAAACCTCTTCTTTCTTCTTCTTCCCTTTGTAGGCACCATGAGTTCGGGGTCGGGGACGATGTGTGGCCCATGATACTCAGGCCACTGTGACTGATCTAGGAAGGGATGAAACCTAGGAGCCCATGTCAACCTCGTTAGTTCCAATGTGAACTCATGCAACCGCAAGGTGGTACCATCGGATACTTTCAAGTTTCTGAACCTTGCAGCGGTCATCACATGCGAGCAAGGCCAATGATACTTGTGAGATCTCTCGCACTGACACCACCGGGTCTTGAGGCGCACCTCATATGCTACTCCACCGTACGTCATGCCGTCCCTTGTTGTGCCACCCGGCTCATCGACTTGGTAGATTTGTTCTTTTTCATTGAAACTAATGATTTGTTGACGCCAAGACTTGCGCGCTTGATGCTTCAACCAATCCTCAACTTTGAAGGGAAATTCCATTTTCTCACCTATCCATTTGGCCGTTTCTTCAGAATGCCTCAGAAAATACTCGTTGAGCTTGAAGAAGGTATATTTCACTATTGCAGTGACCGGCAAGGAACGAACACCCTTGAGCACATTGTTGAAGCATTCCACCATGTTACTTGTCATGTCTCCGTATCAGAAACCTCCTTCGTCGTAAGCATGTGACCACTTATGCTTCTCTGGAAAATTCCTTGTCAAGAATTCTCTCCCTCCTTTGTTCTTCTCCAACGCCTTGAATAGCTTATCATAGCGTCTTTTGAATGTGTCCATGTTGAATGCCACACAAACATGGGTAAGATCTTTGCAAAACTCCTTACTCTTGCATGCACGGTAAAAGTTTGCCACGAAATGCCTCATGCACCAACGGTGTTGGAGCTTTGGATAGCCTGGAATGTCAACTTCTATTGCTTTGAGAATCCCATGATGGCGATCCGATATGATGCACACCTCTCTTTTGGGGCCAATCACCTTCGTCCTCACATGATCCATAAACCACTCCCAATTATCATCGTGCTCCGAAGGCACCAACGCAAATGCCACCGGCAACACATTGTCATTGGAAGAGTGGGCCATTGCTACCATCAACGTGCCCTTGTACTTTCCGGTCAAGAACTGCCATCAATTGACAACACGGGGCGGCAATGCCTAAATGCATCGATGCATTGCCCAAAGCTCCAAAAAGCTCGATGAAACACTCCCTCGATTGACTCAACCCTATGGCGCATGCCCGGGTTCCGATGAGCAATGGCTCCCAACATTCTCGGAAGAATGTTGTACGCGGCGACATAATCACCATGCAACATCCTTATAGCGTTTGCCTTGGCCATCCACGCCTTTCCATACTTGACCGGGTACCCGAATCTTTTGAAGACCGAACTCATGAGAAACTTCACCTTCATGGTTGGATCATGGGATATCTCATTCAACAATTTATAGCCTAGATACTCGGACGTGAGTTGACGATGTCCCTTGCTTCGGTCCGCTTTCTCCGGCGGTATGCACTTGTGGGTAGCCACACAACTCTTCAACTCCCATTGCCCGGTTTCCTTGATCTTTCTTCCACGGACCTTCCATGGGCAACCTTCTTTGTAACATTTGATAGTGTAGCGCAATTTTTTGTTGGAATGACCAACAACGAACGGCCTATAGTTCCGAATGGCATAGTCACTCAATCATATCTTGAACTCTTACAAACAACCAAACTTGATCCCTTTCTTCAAATGAGCATTCTCATCCTCACCCGGTGGCCTTGGATCACCCATCCTCGGGCAAGGTGATGGTTCGACCAAGCCCAACCTCATGCCACCATCAACAACGGCCTTGTCGGCAAGACTAAGATCACGAAACAAAGAGGGTCCTCTTTCCTTGCCATTGACCTTCCTGTAAATTTGATTTTCTTGCGGCGTGAATCCATCCTCATCCAATTCTTCCGGTGGACCCTCATCATCCGACTCATACCTACACATACGGCTATAAGGGAGGTTCCGGTCCATGTCTTGTTGATGCACAATGACATCCAAGTCACCAATGGGATTGTAATGAATCTCTTCTTCTTCCGCATACACATCATCTTGAGCAATAGCATCTCCATCAACATGAGCAATGGCATCTTCATCAACATGAACATTTGCATGTTCATCAACATGAGCAACGGCCTCATCTCCAACATGATCATCACCTACAAGAACTATTGCTCTAGCATTGACGTCCTCTTCATTTGGTTCGCTACTTGGTGGTTGGTGATACGTCTCCAACGTATCTATAATTTTTTATTGTTCCATGCTATTATATTATCTGTTTTGGATGTTTATGGGCTTTATTAAACACTTTTATATTATTTTTGGGACTAACCTATTAACCCAGAGCCTAGTGCCAGTTTCTGTTTTTTCCCTTGTTTCAGTGTTTCGCAGAAAAGGAATATCAAACGGAGTCCAAACGGAATGAAACCTTCGGGAGAGTTATTTTTGGAACGGAAGCAAACCAGAAGACTTGGAGTGTACGTAAGGGAAGCAACGAGGAAGGCACGAGGCAGGGGGCGCGCCCACCCCCCTGGGCGCGCCCTCCACCCTCGTGGACCCCTCGTGTCTCCCATGACCGACTTCTTTTGCCTATATATATCCATATACCCTAAAAACATCGGGGAACAGAATAGATCGGGAGTTCCGCCGCCGCAAGCCTCTGTAGCCACCAAAAACCAATCGGGACCCTGTTCCGGCACCCTGCCGGAGGGGGAAACCTCACCGGTGGCCATCTTCATCATCCCGGCGCTCTCCATGACGAGGAGGGAGTAGTTCACCCTCGGGGCTGAGGGTATGTACCAGTAGCTATGTGTTTGATCTCTCTCTCTCTCGTGTTCTTGATTTGGCACGATCTTGATGTATCGCGAGCTTTGCTATTATAGTTGGATCTTATGATGTTTCTCCCCCTCTACTCTTTTGTAATGGATTGAGTTTTTCCTTTGAAGTTATCTTATCGGATTGAGTCTTTAAGGATTTGAGAACACTTGATGTATGTCTTGCCGTGCTTATCTGTGGTGACAATGGGATATCACGTGATCCACTTGATGTATGTTTTGGTGATCAACTTGCGGGTTCCGCCCATGAACCTATGCATAGGGGTTGGCACACGTTTTCGTCTTGACTCTCCGGTAGAAATTTTGGGGCACTCTTTGAAGTACTTTGTGTTGATTGAATAGATGAATCTGAGATTGTGTGATGCATATCGTATGATCATACCCACGGATACTTGAGGTGACATTAGGGTTTTTGTTGATTTGTGTCTTAAGGTGTTATTCTAGTACGAACTCTAGGATAGATCGAACAGAAAGAATAGCTTCATGTTATTTTACTACGGACTCTTGAATAGATCGATCAGTAAGGATAACTTTGAGGTGGTTTCGTACCCTACCATAATCTCTTCGTTTGTTCTCCGCTATTAGTGACTTTGGAGTGACTCTTTGTTGCATGTTGAGGGATAGTTATATGATCCAATTATGTTATTATTGTTGAGAGAACTTGCACTAGTGAAAGTATGAATCTTAGGCCTTGTTTCCTAGCATTGCAATACCGTTTACACTCACTTTTATCATTAGTTACCTTGCTGTTTTTATATTTTCAGATTATAAATACCTATATCTACCATCCATATTTGCACTTGTATCACCATCTCTTCACCGAACTAGTGCACCTACACAATCTACCATTGTATTGGGTGTGTTGGGGACACAAGAGACTCTTTGTTATTTGGTTGCAGGGTTGTTTGAGAGAGACCATCTTCATCCTACACCTCCCACGGATTGATAAACCTTAGGTCATTCACTTGAGGGGAATCTGCTACTGTCCTACAAACCTCTGCACTCGGAGGCCCAACAACGTCTACAAGAAGAAGGTTGTGTAGTAGACATCAGTTGGCTAGCCGCATTGTGGTCATACACCACGACAGCATAATGTATTGGGGAGGACACATTCCGGTTCAAGTCAAGTAGTGGTCGAGGAACTTCAACCTTTACTTGTCTTGTGGCAAATAACTCAAGTGACTTGTCTTGTGATCCCTCAACTTTCTCCTTATACACATCCCAATGCAATTGAGAGGTGATGGGCATACTCTTTAATCGGGATCTTACTCCCACTCCCACATCATACCGTCCAATAAGCTTCACACCATCACTTGGGTTAATCCAATTGAGAACGCTTCTCACTTTCACGACAATATCATCATTGCTCGGGCTTGTGTCAAAAATCATGGCCTCCTCCCCTTCGTCGGCATTTCCATCCATGAAAGCCGCCTTGTCCAAATAATGCACATTCACTAGTTTATCCATCTAAAAACAATGAAACAAAATTGAGTCATCTATGGACCGGCCATTTCATATGGATGAACTATCTAAAATATAACATTTGAATCTAAGATTTAGTATACCTTAATCATAGCACTAACCCTAACCCTAACCCTAACCTAACTAAACTCCAAACCCTAACACTTAAGCTAGCTTGCCACAACAAAGAGTGACACATATTACTTAGGTCAACCATAAATGCCCCATAATGTGCCATAAATGCACAATAAATGCTAAACTAGATGAAGAACTAGGGGGGTTGCAAAACTAGTTGATTCCAACAAAACTAGATGATTTGAACCAACCAAATGAATGGGGGGTGGGGGAGGTACCTTGGGTGATGCAAATAGCCTCGATCCACGGGACAAATCTCAAGCAATGGAGGGGATCTAGTGGGTGCTTGGGTGGAGGAGAAAAGGGGGAGAGAGTGAGAGCTCGGGGAGGAAGAAGATGAGTGGAGTGGGTGGGTGGTGAGTGGATCCCACCAAACCTTATCCTCCAGGACCCTACCGCCAGAGACCTCGGCGGTAAGGTGTTGGAGCCTACCGCCACCCCTTTGCCACGTCAGACCCCGTTAACGGCCAGACGGCCGTCAAAGCAACCTACCGCCAGGGTGGAGGGCGGTAGGTTATACATCCCTACCGCCAGGTTCTACGGCGGTAGCCAAAAGGGTCAAATGTCAAAAAAAAAATCATAACAGGATCAGATCTCGATTTTAGACGTGAAAAGGGTCAAAACACGAAATTTTCCCCCGGCCGGCAGCTCCACCAGGGTGACGATGACGATGCGTGCCGCTGTACGTGTGCGTCGGGATCAGACTTGACACGCTGTTACGTGCCGGAATGAAATGGCGCTGAGCACGTACGTGCTGCACCTGCACTGCTCGTGTGGGAGAAAAGCGAGTCAAAAGTAAGCGGCATCGTGTGGCAAGTGCAGTGGCCGAGGCATGTAGAGGGGTGGAATAGCCATGATCGATCGTGTGACATGAGCGCTAGACATGTTGCCACTCGTGTCGTACGCACTATCCAGGATATCCCGTAACCAGTCCCAGTGGATGTCTTTCGGTTGCGCCGACCGTAGTCGTATTGCCCCACACTTGTTGATTACGCGGTACGCCACACACACACACTGCGCATAAAAGTGCTGAGAGGAAGAAAAAAGGGTGGAGGAATATAAAGCAGAGGCCTCCGTTCTTCTGTTATCTTTGGACCGAAAGGCAAACACCCAATTGATCCATAACCTGTTATAAGTGGTGACTAGAGCCACTTACAATCAGAGAGCGCAAGTTGCCTAGCTATCTAACTGTCCATGGTGTAACGGAGAATTGGTGATCGGCACGTACTCCTTCCGTTCCGAATTACTTGTCGTATGTATGGATATATCTAGATGTATTTTAGTTCTAGATACATCCATTTCTGCGACGAGTAATTTGGAACAGAGGGAGTACTTAAGTAGGAAGCCACCATCGCCCGAATCGCCGAATTCCGTAACTTGCAGCTAGCAGTAGAAAGTCAAAAAACTTCAAACTTGTTTCTTATAGGTCGAATTCTTAGGATCTCCTTGGAACGAAAGAACATGCAAAATATATATTAGAAAAGAAAATTGTAAAAATCAGATGTCATGTCTTTTGAAATTCTTCTTTTTCTTGCGAGAAATCTTTCGATCTATTCATCAACTGTTAAGATAGTACGAAGAACACTAGAAGTAAAATTTACATCCAGGTCCCTAGACCACCTAGCGACGACTACAAGCAGTGGAGCGAGCAGCAAGTGCGCCGCTGTCATCGGCTTTTGCCCCGTCTTCTGAAATTCAATATGAATTAAAACAGATGAAAATTGTATATTTTATATTTCCCTTTTTGGGGTCCACTTTTGATATGGTTGAGAAAGGAATGAAACATCATTGTGCAAACTGTTCCGTGCATGAGGACTAAAATTTTGTCTGATATTAAAATGTAGCGATCAAATATAGATTGATACATACAATAAACTTGGGACAGAACAAAACGCGTTTCCCATATTCACATGTACACAATAAATACATACAAAGATGTTGAATACAAAATCGTAAATCTAAATTCCAATCTGTATACTATATTTTGATGTGGATTTAACGCTTGAAAGTGAGCAAACACTTGTAAGGAGACATTATTCGTAACAATTTCGATCTACCGGGAAGAGGAGAAGTACTATGCATGACCATGAAAGCGAATGCAATTATTTACACTTACCTTTCCTAGAGAAGCAATGCATCCCCGTGAAAGAACCTAAAAGTGGTAAGGGTATCTCCAACGTCGTCCCCTAAATCCAACTCACTATCCATCCACGGGCACAGATACGTAGCCGCCCATCCAACGTTATACCTCAAATGTCTGTTTCTATTAACTTTAAAAAAATAGCCTTCTGCCAGACACCTCATATAACATGGGCGCCCTTATCTGGCGGCGGGTCGCTTGGGATGGAGGTTCCAGGGATCATTTAGTCCCTAGCTGGTCGATCCAGCCGCGAACGTTTTTCGTTCGTTGGGGAGGTCACGGTCCAGTGAACCAGTGGCCCTTTTTAGCTCCCCCCTTAGGCTACCAGGCCCCTAGGCCCAATTACAAAAAAGATCTAAAAGAAATGAAATGCCATGCTTAAAAAACAAAAATGCCATCTGTTATAATAGAGATCTTTTTTTTTCATAGACCAAAAACAAGAATGCCATGTGTTAATGCCATGATTGAGAAAATGTCATCTCTGAATAGAAAAAAAAACGCCATCTCTAAATAACAACAATAATAATAAAATGCCATCTCTCTCAAAAAAATGCCATCTCTTAACATAAAATTGTCATCTCTTAACATAAAAATGCCATGTCTTCATAATAAAAAAGCCATCTCTTAATATAAAATTGTCATCTATCAAAAAATAAAAATGCCATCTCATAATATAAAATAGACATCTATTAACATAAAAATGCCTTCTCTTGTAAATTATAAAAAATGCCATCTCTAAACATAACAATGCTATCTCTTTAAAAAATAAATATACCATCTTTTAAATATAAAAACTCCATCTCTTAAGTAATAAAAAAATGCCATCTCTTATAATGCAAAAAAAAAAGCCATGTGACATGTTTGAAATTTTATAATAACTGCCATGTTGATTTTCCTTAGAGAAAATGCCATCCGATGGAAAAAAAGAGTAAAAAAGGGTGCCTGAGATTGTAATCCAGGTGACCTGGCGCGAAGGATTGCGACGCTAGCCAGTGGGCCCAGCTCTATTGTTTTGAAAATGGTCTGATGTTGTTTCTTTTATAGGGAACGGGTCTTGAGATCCAACATGGCATGAAATCTGCGTCACGATTCGTGCAAACGAATCCAATGAGGGATGGGGGGACGCTGTGAATTCTCTGCTGGCGGACGGTCGCCACTTAGCTTTTCCGTATTACATAACTAGTGTGCTTCAGTGGTTGCTAGCACGTGAACCAAACCAAGGTTAGTGGCTTGCGCCAAAGATGAAACACGCTGATTAGTGGTTTCAGCCAAATGAAACATATGATTAGTGGCTATAACAACCTTCCGGCATACACTTGCATGCTAATCACCTTCCTTCCGTCATTCGGACTAATAGAGGAGGGCGGTAAGTGACCCTTTTGATTGGCCACATGGATCGCTGACAAACCCTTTTCATGTTGGACGCCGATAAGTGCCACATGTGTGGGCGTTAGGAGGACTGCCCACATGTGTGATGTATAAGAGGAACAGCCCACACACTCACGTGTGGGCAAAAAAAGTAATGCCCACACACCTTTTTTTCTCTTCCCGGCCCGTCTCACACGCGTGCGTGTGGGCGAAATAGATGACGCCCACATGCCCCGTACGTCAGGTCTCGTACCTCGTGGTCCCGCACGCCCGCGTGACAGTCACCGCGCGTCCCGCAGTTGTCATGGTCCAGACCCTCGTCCATGTTCGTTTAACTGCAGTTGCCATGTCGCTGAACTTCGGTTGCCATGTCGGACAACTACAGTTGCCATGGTTGCTCAACTGCAGTTGCCATGTAATGGTCTGATCTACTGCAGTTGCCATGATTTCAAAACTTTAAGAGTTGCCACCCACTAAACACTAGGCAGTTGCCATGTAGCACTACAAGAAGGCATGACAAAAAAACATGTTCGGGTAAAAGAGAGAGTTGCCATGTGCTCACAAGCACGTTAGGGCAGTTGCCATGTGCTCGGGTAAAAAGAGTTGTCATCTGCTTACAAGCAAAGCTAGGGCAGTTGCCATATACCTGCAGAAATACATGGCAACTGCCAGCTTTGGGTGTGGGCTAGGAGACGGGCGTGTGGGCGAAGTGATAAACGCCCACACACCAGCCCCCTCTGCGTGCGTGAAACTAGTGTGTGGGCGAATTGCTAAACGCCCGCACATCAGCCCCCCGTGTGGTGAAAAAAGGACGTGCGGGCGACCGAATGAATGCCCACACACCAGCTTAGTCCTACGTGGCACACAAAAACTGCTAGAACGCGCCAAGATTCGTGCAGAATTGGTTGGACGAGGATCCATGCGGGTGGGCGAGTTGCCAGACGCCCACACGTGTGGGCGTTAGACTTTTCGTTCATGTTTGCTTCTCGTTTATGGGAATTCGGACATGCGGACATGTCCATGGATGCTTGTGGTACTGCATTGGATGGCAAAAAATGTCCGAATACATCGATCCGGACGTTTGCGAGACAGTGTTGGAAATACCCTAAGTGGACGAAGACCACAAAACCAACCAACTACCTGATTTCTCCACCTCACAATGATAAGTGTGTGATTACCAAAGCAGTAATGAATGCAGTTCTGGAAACAGTGAAATGAAAGAAGAGTCTGCTCACATCACAGTCATAAATGCCCACATACACGCATATACACCCACCTTTATGAACACATACATACACGCATATATAATCCATCTTACATGTGCATACATTTTATCCTTATGGGCATCTTTGAAATACTGAACCGGCGTAACGTTTTGAGATTAGCAAAGTCACCACAGATGCATTCATAGCCAACGTGACGTCTTCTCCCATCGAATGAACATCGCTGAAAAAGTCTGAAATAAATCCAAACAATACGAGCATCAATACCTGGCATATACTCGTAGAACTTAAGTGGGCTGGTTCCACGAACCAAACCATGTGAGCCACGGCCACTTCGCATTCACAGAAGAGTCTTTTTTCTTTTCTTTTTTTGCGAATACATTCACAGAATAGTCTGCTCGTTGTAATCAAGCGGTAAAGATAAGTCATGCACGACTCTCGAGTTAAGCGCGACGGATGACTCAACCTGATCTTCTAAACGAAAAATAAGATACTTTCGCAAAAAGAAGAAGATAAAACTGTACTACCTCCAATGGCCCCAATGTCAACGACGTGGGGTAATTGTTTAGTCGATGCCACATTCTGTTACGCACAACCGCCGTGCATCGTGTCCACAAACAAACGGTGCGATTTCCTCCGAGGCGTTGCTTGAAGCAACTTTACTCCATGGCGATTCTTCTGGATTTTTTCCGAGTTTCATTCAAAAGGAGGAGATAGATACAGCAGATCTTTCTTCTTCTTGGAGTAAAACACACAATTTTCAATTTCATTTTTTGATTTGATTGATGCCGGACGTCGAAAAAGGCAGTTAATGTTGGATTATATTCAAGAAAAAAAATGTTTGGATTAGGAAATGGAGCTATAAATTCGTTCTGACAGAAACCGGTCCTGATTTCACGAAGGAGTCAGAGGAACTCCCATCTCCCAACTCACTCGCCCGTCCAACCCACTCTCCGCTCGCGCACGCATCCTCCGCTCCCATGGCGTCCCGCGACCTCGCCGAGAGCCTGCTCCCCGGCGGGGGCGCCTCCGCCTCCTCCTCCCACGACGAGTACGAGGAGCGTGCGTACGACTCGGACGACAAGGTCTCCATCTCCATCTCCGACTCGGAGCCCGACGACGACGGCGACCCCGGCGCCGCGCGCGCGCGCCCGGCCTTCTCCTGGCGGAAGCTCTGGCGCTTCACGGGGCCGGGCTTCCTCATGTGCATCGGCTTCCTCGACCCGGGCAACCTCGAGGGGGACCTGCAGGCGGGCGCCGCCGCCGGGTACCAGCTCCTCTGGCTGCTGCTCTGGGCCACGGTCATGGGCGCGCTCGTGCAGCTGCTCTCCGCGCGCCTCGGGGTCGTCACCGGGAAGCATCTCGCCGAGCTCTGCCGGGAGGAGTACCCGCCCTGGGCCACGCGCGCGCTCTGGGTCATGACGGAGCTCGCGCTCGTCGGCGCCGACATACAGGAGGTCATCGGCAGCGCGATTGCCATCAAGATCCTCTCCGGGGGCATCGTGCCGCTCTGGGGCGGCGTCGTCATCACCGCCTTCGACTGGTCAGTTTGCTTCCTGCTCCTGCTCTTGCCCCTGCTCGCGACGAGAATTAAATCACGGTCCCCATCTCTGTTCTTTTCCTCTTGGCACCGAACTCAAACTGCATAAGATTTTGGCGGCCTCTAGTTTGTTGGTTGGTTGCAATTCGAGCCGCTCTGTTCTTACCCTTTTGGAGTTGTCGAGACTAGAGCTCGCGAATAAGTTTGTTCAGGTGTTCCTTTCTCTGGTAGGTAGTAAAAATCTGCGCAGCGATGGCATCTGAAGATCCGATGCGTTTCTTCGCGTAAACTGACTCTGCTTCCATTTCTTTCCCTTTTCTCGTGCTTGTCTTTGGATTCGTTCAGTTGATCAGTTCCATCTTGTTTGTTGGGTAATAAACAATACATCCAGCGTGTTTTTGGTGTGCTGTGCTTGCAGGGAATCGATCCTGACTCTGACTGGGACTGCTCCTTGTTTGCTTCCTCTTGTTGGTTTGTTGCACAAAAGTTCATACTAACTTTTGAGGCATCATGGGGCTGAAAATTCCCACAGAAATATAAAAACATTTTTGGGTTAGAGGGGCTTCCCCACTCCTTGCTAATCGAATGAACTTGTTGTTGTTTGCACACTTTGGTTGCTCTTTTTTCTTTTCTTTTTTTTGGAACATCGGCACAAAAATAAAAACAGTCTGGGCTAGAGAAACATGCAGACAAAGGAGTTCTGTTAACTTTGTCGATATCACAACTTCACCATGTCCGAAGGTTGCAGAATGTTTGTGACCTTTTGTTCCAGTTGTGGCTTCACTCTCTTAATAATTATTAGTATAATCTTGTGTGGCTCAGGCGGCACTGCATGTTTATTGGTCGGTTTAGTACCTTCTGTTATGTTTCTCTTTGGTCAGAGACTTGTAGTTGTTACAGAGATTAAAATATGGACATGTGTTCTTGTCTATTATCCGTACAATTCTACTACTGCTTATTCTGAGTCACTAACTGCCACAATGTTTTGGGATTTTTGGATGGTGAGATTGATAGCAATGGAAGGAACAAAAATAATCAAATAATCGTTTGGAGGAGTCCTGCCAAAAATTTCAGGGTGGATAATGATTAGATAAAAGTTTCTGTTTATCCTTTGTCTGCTATGGTGGTGTTATTCAATCCTTGTCTGATTATGACATCAGCTTTGTTTATGTACCAGCAACTGCCTCTTTCCTTTTATGGTGAAGATTTTTTCGGCAGAACTGATATGTATTGCTATATTTTGGCTCATATGACATGTTTTTCATGCCAGCTTCATCTTTCTATTCCTGGAGAATTATGGTGTGAGAAAATTGGAAGCGTTTTTCGGCGTCTTGATTGCAACCATGGCTATATCATTTGCGATCATGTTTGGTGAAACGAAGCCTAGTGGAAAGGAGCTTCTGATCGGTAATTCTCGGTCTGATATGTTGGCAGATGCTTTTGTTTATGATGCACTCTCGAGACGTAGAAGAATTTATTCAATCTTTTTCATAATTAGGTTTGGTGGTTCCAAAGCTGAGCTCAAAGACCATCAAGCAGGCGGTTGGAATTGTGGGCTGCATCATCATGCCCCATAATGTTTTCTTGCACTCAGCGCTAGTGCAGTCCAGGAAGATTGACACAAAAAAGAAATCGCGTGTTCAAGAAGCAGTGTACTATTACAACATTGAGTCGATTCTTGCTCTCATCGTCTCTTTCTTTATTAACATCTGCGTTACAACGGTATTCGCTAAAGGATTTTATGGATCCGACAAAGCTGATAACATAGGTCTTGAGAATGCTGGCCAGTACTTACAGGAGAAATATGGAACTGCTCTGTTTCCTGTCCTCTATATCTGGGCTATTGGGTTGTTAGCGTCTGGACAGAGCAGCACAATCACCGGCACATATGCCGGCCAATTCGTCATGGGAGGTTTCCTTAATCTTCGATTGAAGAAGTGGTTACGAGCAGTGATTACTCGAAGCTTTGCCATTATTCCAACTATGATTGTGGCTTTATTTTTTGATACTGAAGATCCTACCATGGACGTTCTGAACGAGTCACTCAATGTTCTTCAGTCCATTCAGATTCCATTTGCACTGATTCCTTTGATCACCCTTGTTTCGAGTGAGCAGCTCATGGGGTCATTCGTGGTCGGTCCTATCACCAAAGTAAGTTAGCTTCGACCTTTTGTTATTCATAAAATTCATAGCTTTCGTGTTAGCAACGAACTCAACTAGTTCTTCAGGTGTTACATTTGCTGCTGTATGAGTTGGTCGTGTCACTGCATAAGATTGTGTAATTCGTCTGAAAAGGACTAAAAAGATTTTAATCCCGCAATTACCGAGCAGAGAGCCCTTAATTTGAGATCCCGATTTACTTAGGCACCCACAGCTGTATCCACTCAATATTTTCCAACTTTGGCAGATTTTCGACCAGTTTTTTTGTTTAGTTAGTCTGCAATTATATGTTTGATGATGAAATTGTATTCAGATAAGCAAAAAATCATGAAGATATATGATTTTGGTGGGTGGCGATAATGCAACATTGCAGAAATAGTAACACTGCCCGTCCCTCGTTTGCCATGCTAACTTGTTTTGTGCTCTTGTTTAGGTGATAAGTTGGATCGTCACAATCTTTCTGATGCTCATCAACGGATACCTCATACTGTCCTTCTACACCAACGAAGTGCGGGGCGCAGTCGTTCGTTCAAGCTTGTGCGTCGTGCTGGCTGTTTACCTCGCGTTCATCATCTACCTCATCCTGAGGAACACCACACTGTATTCTCGCCTTCGCTCATCAGTCTCAAAGAGCTCATGAGAAAGACTGTTAGTTATTTCATCTCCGCGATGAAGATGAACGGAAGTTGATAGATAATATTGGAAGAAAACTGCTCCCCATTGTACAACCTGTACGGCTGCCTATTTGTATTAGCTCCGGGGGAGAGGTCTATATTGTACATCAGTTGCTGTTGTATAACTGTATTTGTGGATTAGCAGGCTTCCCCTTTAGGATTGGGCTAAACCAACACCAACACCAGCATACTTGAGGTGATAAATGGTAGATAGTTTTGTTTATCTCTTCCCCTTTTTTGGAGGATGGTTGACGGAGTGGAATCCGGTAGACCCCTCCATGGAGTGATCCCAACTCCAACGCATGACCGCATTTGGTCCATCCCCGTCCGTTTGGTACCAAACGGATAGAAAACGCGCCGACGCAAACGTTCACTTCGTCCGCGACCCATTTCTGGCTCAAATTTGGGCCGGGTTTGCGTCGGAACGGACAGGGCACGGACACGCGCGACGCCCACACTTGTCCTCCCCTGGCCCGTCCGTCAGGGGCACAACCTCCCCATTTCCCTCTTCTTCTCCAAATAACTTCCCGCCTCCCGCCATGGCCACCGAGCCAAAGGACGCCGCCGCCGCCATCCCGGACACCATTGTCGTCCTCCCCTCGAAGAAGAAGAAGCCGAAGAAGGTGCTCACGCTGACGCCAAGAAAAAGAGGAGCAAATGAAGGCCTACATGGAGCTAAAAACGAAGAAGCTCGAGATGGAGGAGGCCGTCAAAAGGAGGAAGCCGTCAAAACGAAGAAGCTCGAGATCGAGTGTTGAAAATATGCCCTAGAGGCAATAATATTTGTATTATTATATTTCCATATTCATAATTATAGAGTATATTCTGTGCTATAACTGTTATGATCCCGGAATAGGCATTCAATGGAAAAACTCATAAGCACGTGTGGAATGATACATGGTAAAATAAAAGGTTCCTAGTCTTGCCTCTAGGACTAGCTCAAGTGTTGTTGGTGATCATGTTTTTCGGATCTTAGGATATCGTTAAGTGTAACGATAGTCCTAAAACAACATTGAGATGATGACGTTGGAAGAACGGTCATATTGAATCGACTCAATCTTGTCTGTTATGAATTGAGTTAACATCGTCTGTGAAAGCGCGGGTTTACTCCGGGGGGGGGGGGGGGGGTGAATGGGAGATCTTTAGAAATTCGTCAAACTTTGATGAATTTGACGAAGATCAGAGTGAAGAAATAGAAACACGAGGGAACTAAATCATCACAGAATGAAAAACATGCATACAAGATACATGCGAGTCGGACGACGCAAGACCTCCTCAGGAGCGGCCTCGCCAGGCAGGCTCGCGAGGAGCGGAGAGATCAAGGCAGGGCAAACCTCGCGAGGTTCTCGTGACGTGAGCCATGACGATCGAGACCAGGCAGGCGCCAGCGCGCGCAGCGTCCTTGTTTCCTCTTTAGTGCTAAGGGGGCAAGCGCAGTCGCAGAGTGCCGAGGCATCAAGCAAAGGTTTCCATATCGGTGCAACGAGACCAAGACCAGCAGGACGGCAAGACGGAGGTCACCATGGAGCCCAAGGCGGCGTCACCACCAGAGCCTTTTGTAGGCGAAGACCGCTTTTGTCAGGATAAGCTGTACTAGCTGTCCCCTTTCAAATTGGCCGTTGTTGGCTCCCTTCCCGCTCAATATTTGGGGAGAGGACCAGGGCCTCTATAAATAGGACTAGCCACCACAGTAGCAGGCAACTCAAGCAAGCCTGAGCTGATCGAATCCACACACACACACACAAGTTCGCCAAGCACAAGAACACCTCATCCTCAGGAGGCTGTTCTTCCCCTTGTACTGTTCATCATCAGCCCAAGAGGCAATCCACCACCACCACACTGGAGTAGAGTATAACACCACAACGGTGGCCCGAACCAGTATAAATCTTGTGTCCCTTGTGTTGTGAGTTCGTTCTTGAGATCTTAGCTAGTTAGGACGTGGATCGGTAGGGAGGAAATCTTCGCGTGCACCCCACTGTTCGAACCTTGAGGGTTTTGCCGGAACCCGTGATTCAACATTTGGCGCGCCAGGTAGGGGTGCGCCGGAGCTTCCTTTCCGTCGCTCCGCGTCCAGTTGCTCCGTCATCTCCATGGCGGACGCTCGCCGTGCTCGTGCTAAGCGCCGGGCTGCCCACGCCACCCGTGTCGCTCAGACGGCTCCCGTCGGCGGGCCACCTCATCGTTCTCCGTCGCCTGCCGCCACCGGCCCGGCGGGGAACGAGCAGCAAGCGTCCTCGCTGCACCCCTCGGTGCGGCGGGACGGCCGCACCGCCACTCCATCGCTGACCCCGGCCGGTTCCTCGTCCCATGCACGTCGCGCTCCCATGGACGCGCGGGCCGCGCTCCTCATGGCGCACGAGCTCCTGCGCTACTGCCCAGTCGACGACCTCTACGAGGACTGGCTCGATCGCATCGCCGAGCTCGTCCGTGCCGCAGGTGGCTCCCCTGCGCCGTCCCTCTCTCCGCCTCGCCCTCCGCCAGCTACAGGCGACGTAGCTCACGGAGCACCTCCACCACCTCTGCATCAAGACGGCGCCTTGGCGCCAAGGCGCGCGGCACCACGGCGCAACCCACCGCGTTCGGCGCCCGCGCGAGAAGAAAGAAGCTGTCAAGAAGTCCCTCGACCGCAAGAGAATGCTCCGCCGCTCCTGGCTCCACCGTGCCAGGATCGTTTGCTGCGGCAAGGCCCCGCGCCGCTTGCCGTAGCGGCGCGCGAGCGCCAAGACCAAGCTCCACCTCCAAGGCAGGCCCCGGTGACCACGGCCGGCTGCCGCGCCTTCACCCCCGAGCTGCGTAGCGTCGCCTGGCCGGGCAAGTTCAAGCCAGATCTGCCTCCTCGCTACGACGGCACCCCCGACCCCGCGGAGTTCTTGCAGCTCTACGAGCTGAGCATCGAGGCGGCCAACGGCGACGAGAAAGTCATGGCGAACTGGTTCCCCATGGCTCTCAAGGATGGAGCCCGCTCCTGGCTCCTGAATCTGCCCCTAGGCTCGATCTCCTCCTGGGACGAGATGTGCAACCGTTTCGTTGCCAACTTCCAGGGCACTCGCGATCGCCCGCCGGCCACGGGTGACCTGCGCCGCATCAAGCAACAACCAGGAGAGACCCTCCAGAAGTACATCCAGCGCTTCAACAACGTCTGCCTCAAGATCCCCAAGGTGACAGACGAGGCCATCATCTCTGCGTTCTCTGATGGCGTCCGTGACGTCAAGATGAAGGAAGAGCTCGCTATCCACGAGGAGCTGTGCACCTCTATGGAGTTGTTCAACCTGGCGACCAAGTGCGCAAGAGCTGAGGAGGGGCGCCTCTCCCTCCTCGAGCTCCCGGCTGCAGACCCAGAGGAGAAGAAAGCCAAGGCCAAGGATGTGAAGCGCAAGGGAGCAGTCATACTCGCGGCGGAACCGGACACCAAGCGCGGCAGAGACCAGCCCGAGTCATCCAAGAGCAGCCGACCGTTCTGCGCCTTCCACAACCTGAATACCCACAACACCAGCGACTGTCAAGAGCTCAGAGCCATTCGTGAAGGACGCTTTGGTCGACGTCCCGAGCGCAACGATCGGGGCTACGACCGAGGAGGAGGACGTGGTGGCGGACGCTGGGACGACCGTGGCCCGCGCCAGGAGTGGCGCGACCGGCCTCGTGAGGACCGCTGGCAGGATTAGCCTCGCGAGGGTGCCTGGAGGGATCAGCCTCGTGAGGATCATCCTCAAGGCAATGCCGGACTCCCTCCGCTGCCGCCACCGCCAAGAAGGAATGATGACCACCATCAAGACGAGGGGGCTGGGGGCTTCCAGGAGCCGCGTGCCATCGCCTGCATCTTGGGCAGAGCTCAAGCCCCAGCCTCACAGCATATCTTCAAACAGTTTGCTCATGAAGTGAATGCAGTCCTCCCCAAGCTCGAGGCCACACGCCTGCTCAGGTGGTCCAAGTGCGCCATCACCTTCAGTTCGGCAGATAAGCTCAAGTGCGCCGCTACCGCTGGCGCCCTCCCAATGCTTTGTTCACCAGTCATCAGCAACGTGCAAGTTACCAAGACCCTCATCGACGGCGGCGCATGGCTCAACGTCCTGTCCGTCGACACGTTCGACAACCTCCAAGTACCGTATGACCAGCTTCAGCCCACCAAGCCGTTCTCAGGAGTGACCGACGGTTCCACCACACCGATAGGGCAGGTCCGCCTCCCTGTCACCTTTGAAGAACGCAACAACTACCGCACCGATCTCATCGACTTCGATGTCGCCTACATCCGCCTGCCATACAACGCGATCCTCGGGTACCCGGCCCTGGCCAAGTTCATGGCGGTGACTCATCACGGCTACAATGTCCTCAAGATGCCAGGAAGCGGCGGAATCATCACAGTCCCGTGCGAAGAAAGAGATGCGGTGTGCTCCCTCGAGCGTGCCTTCCAAGCCGCAGCAATCGACGACCCCGACAGCAAGGGTGAGCGCTTTCCTGAGGCCGCCTCCGAGAGAAGAAGCAGCTGCGCCGTGCATGACCTCAGGAGGGTGGCGTTGCAGCTGGAACCTCGTCAGGATCAGCGCTCTCACCCGGGGCACCTCCCTCCATCGCATAGGAAAGCGCGCCCGGCGCCCCACTCGGGCAGGGCTCGGGGGCTCTCTTCTGGAGGGCCTCAGACTTTTCCAACATCACGAGGGAGGCGCTTGGGCACCACTTGGAGGCGTGCTTCACGGCACGTTTCTCTCAGGAAGACACAGGGCGAGGAGCGCCTACCGCTCATGAGTTCATCACCAAGACCACTCAGGAACTGCAAGACGCAAGGGCCATGCACGGCGACCGCCGCTCACCAGGCGCAGCTCCCCATCCAGGCGAGGATGCCGGGCTGCGCGTCTGCATCGACGTCCCAGGGCTCAACAGGGCCGCCTCTCAGGAGCTCTTCTGGCCTTCGCGCGTGGGACGCTGCGAGGGACCACCTCACAGTTACGTTCGCATGCCTTTTGGCCCGCCGAGCGGGGCGCTCGCCTATCAGCGCAACCTGCGGAGCATCCTGGTGGCTCAGGAGGCCAGGCACCACATCGTCCTGACAGAGATGGAGACGATCCTCAGGGAACCACCTGGACCCCCAGAGCCTCCCGAGGCTCAGGACCCCAACGGCTCGTGAGGAGCAACCCCTTCGCCGCGTACCTTCAGCTGCCTCAACTCTCCTTTGTCAACAGAACCAGGTGACATTTTCCAAGTTCATTTAGCTGGGAGCGCCCCTCGGGCTGCATCATTCCCAGGCCGCGTGGGTCCGTCCCTGTGGCATGTATCCCTTTTACGTCTTTAACTTACCTTGTTGGGGGCGCCCCTCGGGCTGCATCATCCCCAAGCCGCTCGGGCCAGACCCAGTGGCACGTATCTCCCTTGCATTTACTTAAGCCAGTATGCTTTCCATGCCTAACCTGCCTATGACTACTACCTGCTCGATCGTCACCTCCCACGGGGGCTCCTCACGCCGGCACGGCGCTGGTGCACGGGTCCGTCCCTGCCACGCCGGCAAACCTGAGCGGTCGAGCTCTGGCTCGCGGCACGCCCCGCGCACGTCACCTCACCAGGCCCTCAGTGCCTTCGTTTCCTCACGGAGCAACCAGCGGCAGGCTGGCAACCATAATGGCAAACTGTGTTCCTCCTTGTGTTGGCTTGCAGGAATTTCATGAGGATAATAGCAAACGGCACTGCGAGCCCCCACTTCTTCCATGTAATCCGCTTGCGCGTTAAAAGGGGGGCTCCTGAGCATCGCGACTCAGGAGCTCTTACTGGCTCTCCAGCCCTCACCCCTGGCCTTGCCCACGGCACGCGACCTGGCATACCAGCGGCGGCTGAGCTCGCTCGAGGGCCGGGACCTGAGGACGTAGAGCACAAAGGAGAGCATGGGAGAGGGGGGTGTCTCGAATGGGCCCGACCTAGCTACGCTGTGGGCGCCTACACACGAGCCTGGTGCATCACGAGGAATCAACCCAGAATCGACAAGATAAGTCCCGCACTCAGACCAGCTAATCATTGGAGCCTGAGAGTCATGCTCGCCGTGATCCTGTTACGGAAACGTCGCCTCCCTTTCTTACCTTACCATGACTACTTGAGCGCTAAAGGGGACCCCATGAGCATCACGCCTCAGGAGCTCTTACTGGACCTCGGGCCGCTCACCTCCTGGCCTTGACCACAACACGCGACCTGGCATACCAGCGACGACTGCAGCTTGCCTGGGGACCGGGACCTTTCAGCATAGAGCAACAAGCTGTCGCGAGGTTGGAAAGGGGAGACCGAGCCTGAACAGGACTTGCGTTCACAGGTTTTCATAATCGGGATCATATCAACAAAAGGCATTACAAACCCTTTACACGACCCGACGGGGTACTTCTTAATTCCTCGCAGGGAACAAAAGACGAGAACTTAGGAGAATCCTATCTACACACCCTCGCGGCCGACGCCATCATCAACAGTGGGCCACGGGAGGCCGGCGCCAACCCCATCCAGATCAGCGACGGCGGCAGCCGGACGTTGCGGCCCTGCTCCGGGCGCGGTGAGAGCTCGGGGGCACGTAGCTGTCGTCGCTCGTCTTCGGAGTCTCGTAGAGCTCGGGAGAACCGCTGGACTCCCAAGAGTCACTGCTGCTGTCGGTGTCAAAACTGGCGGATCTCGGGTAGGGGTTCCAAACTGTGCGTCTAAGGCGGATGGTAACAGGAGGCGGGGGACACAATGTTTATCCAGGTTCGGGCCCTCTCGATGGAGGTAATACCCTACTTCCTGCTTGATTGATCTTGATGATATGAGTATTACAAGAGTTGATCTACCACGAGATCGTAGAGGCTAAACCCTAGAAGCTAGCCTATGATTATGATTGTTGTTGTCCTACGGACTAAACCCTCCGGTTTATATAGACACTGGAGGGGTCTAGGGTTACACAGAGTCAGTTACACGGGAGGAGATCTACATATTCGAATTGCCAAGCTTGCCTTCCACGCAAAGGAGAGTCCCATCCGGACACGGGACGAAGTCTTCAATCTTGTATCTTCATAGTCCAACAGTCCGGCCAAAGTATATAATCCGGCTGTCCGAGGACCCCCTAATCCAGGACTCCCTCAGTAGCCCCTGAACCAGGCTTCAATGACGATGAGTCCGGCGCGCAGATTGTCTTCGGCATTGCAAGGCGGGTTCCTCCTCCGAATACTTCATAGAAGATTTTAAACACCAGGATCGTGTCCGGCTCTGCAAAACAAATTCCACACACCATCGTAGAGAGTACAATATTCCACAAATCTATTCTGCTGACAAATTTCATAACGTGACATCATGCAACGGTCTGGTCATTATTCGAACCATTTTTCTCAACCAGCTGCTGCACATATTGCGAGGCAGTTTTATAGGCACGTCTTGTCGAAGCAGAGATCGTGTCCCCTTATCACGGGATTCTCATCAATACGGGTGTGGGTAACCCAACCGCGCCATCAATCACGGCGCTTGGGGAATAAGCGAGTTTACCAGGCAAGTGGGGAGGCGCACAGTTTCTACCGCCCTTATAAAGGGACAAGGACTCCTCTTTTTCACCCACGCCTTCTTCTTCCCTGCCCATCTACTCTTGTGCACTCGAGCTCCAACGCCCAAGTTCGCATCTTCTCCGCAAAACCACTCCAAACATGTCCGGAGTGGGAGGCAAGTGGATGGTATCCTCCGTTACGGAGGAGGACATTACGAAGCTCCGGGAAGCCGGATACCTGGCCGCAGACATCGCGCACCGGCTCCCAGACACGGGGCAGATCGTCCCTACTCCAGAACCCCATGAGAGGGTTGTATTCCTTACCCACTTCCTCCGCGGGCTGGGATTTCCTCTCCATCCATTTGTCCGTGGGCTCATGTTCTACTACGGGATGGACTTCCATGATCTGGCCCCTAATTTCATCCTCAACATCTCGGCGTTTATCGTCGTGTGCGAGGCCTTCCTCCGCATCAAGCCCCACTTCGGCCTGTGGCTGAAGACCTTCAACGTGAAACCGAAGGTAGTGGTCGGCCAGCAAGCGGAGTGCGGAGGCGCCATGGTGGGCAAAATGCCCAACGTTACCTGGCTCGAAGGCTCCTATGTGGAGACCGTGAAGGGGTAGCAATCGGGGTGGTTCTACATCACCGAGCCGCGCGACACCAACTGGGTGGCGGCCCCCAAATTTCGATCTGGCATCCCCATGCGGCTCACCTCCTGGAAAGAGAAGGGCCTATCCCGAGGCTCATCGGCGGAGCTGACCGGACTCCAAAACTGTGTTAAAAACATGGTAAGCAAGAAAATCAAGCTTGTCAACGTGGTCCAAGTCATGCTCTTCCGCCGGATCCTCCCGTGTCAAAGACGGGCATTCAATATGTGGGAGTTCGACCTGGCTAAGCACCAGACGCTGCGAGAGCTTTTCGACATGACGCACCAAGACATCTGGAAGGTGTTGTTCAAGTCCGCCGAGGTACCTCCTCCCCTTACCGAGGATCGCGGACTCAGCGCAAAGCGCCCAGCCAATCCGGTAAGCTCCTTACATCTCATGAGATATTTCTTTTCCCAGTATAATCATATGAGGGATCTAAGTCTCCACGCCATTTTAACAGGACTGGGTAGCGACAGCGGAGCTGATTGATTGTCCGGCTCCACTGCCCGAAGATCCAGCAACAGTTCTCTTAACGGAGATGCTGGTTTCGGCGCCCTATGAGGTGCCGGAGAAGAAGGCCAAGAAGAAGGCCGCGGGGACCAGGAAAGGTGTCCGGCGCAAGGTTGTGTCGGACTCATCGTCCGAAAACACCGAGGCGCACTCCTCCCACGAAAACGAGGAGGAAGAAGTAAGTCCCCCCCCCCCCAACCGGGGGGGGGGGACAAGAAAAGGAAGGCCGCCCCATCTGGGGAGGCCGAAGGGTCCAAGAAGGGAAGGACCCTCCCTCCGGACCACTCCACAACAGCCGCCTACAGCGACGAGGAGTGGCTGCCCAGGGACAAGCCCCTGGCGAAGTCGTAAGTATCCGGATACTATAATAGCTCTGGCGTGTTATGTTTTATTGCTTCTTATATCATGTCAAACACGATCGTGCAGTCCGTCCAAAGCCCACATCGACGTATCCTCTTCGGAGGAGTCTTTGGCCCCGTCAGCGATGAACAGCGATTCGCTCCCGACAACCACCTCCCCCCGCCCACGGACGACACCGAGGTGCTATCTCAGAGGATACCGGCCCAAGGGGAGATAATTCTGGGGGTGCCCCAAGGCGACATCCCAGACGTCGGGCGCGTGGGGGGTAAGACTCCCATGGGTTCTGATGACAGGGGCCGCAGCAAGCTTGGCCCCCGGCCAGATACTGCGCCGAAACCTTCAGTGGTTCCGGATTCTGACAGGCGACCCCTCGCTAAGGGGGGCGAGCCGTGTGTGCCGATGGCCTCTGTCCATCCAGAGGCATCAGACAACTTGCTGGAAGCGCTTCGAGGCGCTTCCATTGACGAAGAGCACCGCGCCATCATGAATGCGATGGTCGAGAAAATTCGGTCCGCCAAGAGCGGATTGACCGAAGCCTGTGCTAGCCTCCTAACAGGCTTTGAGGTAAGCAATCAACTTATGAGAAAATATCCCAGCATAGACAGTAGCCCCTGATGCTCTGTTTGGTGTTCGGAAAGAAAGGCCGAACAAAGGATCGAATAATAATCACAGGAATCTAATCAGAATATGTCTATGTGAATAAGCAGGCTGCGGTACTGGCCGCTGCCGCTCATACTGCGGAGGTCTCCGCACTGAAGCAGGACCTAGAGCGGTCCGAGGAAGAGCTCGGCCTTGCCAAGAGGCAGCTCGAAGAGAACAAAGGTAAGTGATACCCCGTCTGTATATTGATAAAGAAAAAGAAGGTGGTTGTTAGATCATAGGATCGTCATGAATTTTCTAGGGGCCCCGACCGAAGTGGCGGCCCTGAAGAAGGTGCTGTCCGAGGCCGGAAACAAAGCGGCCAAGGAGCGCACCGAGCGCGAGAAGCAAGAGGCCCGAGTCGGCGAGGTTCAACAAGAGCTCCAGGATTTGGCCAAGAAATACAAGTCCTTGGAGCGTGACTCAAAGACGCAAGGGTCCGAGCTTGCGAAGGCCCTCGAGAACGCACAAAATGCCAAGGCCAAAGCCCAAAAGGCCCTCCAGGAGATTCAGGCGGTCAAGAAGATAGCAGTGGGTAAGGCATTCATTATGCAAAGCAAGCATGTGAAGGAAACTTTCCTTTTACTTACCCGAATTCGGAGCTCTCCAGGAGCGTTCGCAGATCTACCCCGCAGCATATCGGATGCCACAGAGTTCTACCGGGCCGAGGAAGGGAGCTCGACAGAAGTTGTTCTGGTCTCAGTATACTGGGACCGAACATCCGATGCCCTTGAGCGACCAGTTGAAGCAACTGGTCGAGCTTCACAAGGCGGCCGAACAGGCCATGAGGGGTCTCATAGTCCGGATGTGGCCAGGCGAGCCCCTGCCTAGCAGCTACTTCGGTCTGGTAAGGTGGCTTGTGAATGCCTGCCCATGTTTTGAAGTCATAAAGCGGCCCGTCTGCATTGAGGGTGCGCGCAGGGCCTTTGCCCGGGCAAAAATGCACTGGGCGAAGATGGACGCCGAAAAGCTGGTGAAGGAGGGGCCGCCGGAGGGCAAGGAGCATCGCCACCCCGAATTGTATTATGCCAGTGTCCTGAAGGGTGCTCGCCTTGTGGCGGAGGAATGTGCTAAGGATGTAATATTTGAATGAATGTACTCATGTGATCCTATAATATGAAAACTAGTTCTTGTGCGCTATATAACGCTTGTTGATTTAAAATATTACCTTTTGTGCGGCCGTTTATAAAATCTGAGAGTTGGCAAGTCGTCGGCTTCTGCCCCCATGTAACTAGTACTGAGGTGTTCGGGATAAACCTGAGCACTCTTTATTCCAGTGTTGGGTCCTTCGAAGGAGGTGTTCAGCACAACGAACCAGGCAATCGGACTATAAAGCTTTATCACTCTCACTTAGCCATAGAAGTCTACAATTTTAAATTTTGGCGAAGCCCCTAGTATTCGGAAGGCCGAACTTGGGGTGCTATATACTCCTAAATCGGACAAGGCCGACTCCTCGCCCGAAGCGGAAAAAATCTTTAAGGATTTGAGACCTCTCGAACAGCGACCAGCTCTCGCCGCATCATGACAGTCAGTTTTCGGCTTTCTCTACTGAGGTGCTCGTCTGGAAGAACCGGGACACAATCGCAGTAGTTCTCCCAGTGCTACCTTAGCCGATATAGCGGAACGTAAGGTACCAAAACATGGGAGCCGGGCAAACCCAACTATTGACCCAAGACATGATTCGGAGCTGATGCATATAATGCTATAACTTCGGGGTGCCGCACTGTCGAAAGTGTTCGGACTTTTCTTGCCGTATTATGGGGTACAATGAAGCCCCTGGTGTACTAGACGTACCAGAATGTACGGGTGCAATGTGTCGCAAATAAGCAGACAAAGGAAAAAAAGGAAAGATGAATAATTGCAATAATAAGCTAACGCTGTATATTGTTATTAAATGATACATCAAAGCGTATGTATACAAGTAGTGCAATAAGCAAAAAATAGGACTATTTGACATGTCCTATCCAAGGGCAAGCTGCGTGTGGGTATGTAAAACAGGTATAGCGATAGTTATCAGAGACCACCTGGGGATTCCCTTGTACGTCAAAGCTTCTTGCTTCCTTGGTGCTTCCCTCCCATGATGGGTTCGATAATAAGTCTATTGGAAAGGGCCTCCAGAGAATAGGGTCCTGAAAGGAAGAAAATGATAAAGATATACTGGTCCTGAGGCGGTTGAGCCGCATTGTGGGCCGTGCCATAGTCGTGCCGCCGCCCATGCCCATGGTATCTTGAGTGCGTAATTATGTACGCGTGGCACAAATTTCGCCGCTTGACTGGGACTAGGGCGGAGGCCGAATTGCTAGGCGAGCTCTGAACGTGCCTGGCGATCCTGTTGCAGGGTACTCTGGACTCGCTTGAAGGTGTCCGGGGGCTTGTTCGCCGAATTGGCGGTTGGCCTCAGAAGGCTGCTTTGCACTTCTGCTGCAAGGGCAGTGGTGTGTTCCTCCGTACGGAGCGAGCGTTCTGTGTTTCCATTAACTGTTATAACCCCGCGAGGTCCTGGCATTTTGAGCTTGAGGTATGCATAATGCGGTACCGCGTTGAATGTGGTGAATGCGGTTCGTCCGAGCAGTGCGTGATAGCCACTGCGAAAGGGGACGATATCGAAGATTAACTCCTCGCTTTGGAAGTTGTCCGGAGATCCGAAGACCACTTCCAGTGTGATTGAGCCCGTGCAACAGGCCTCTACACCTGGTATGACACCTTTAAAGGTGGTTTTGGTGGGTTTGATCCTCGAGGGGTCTATACCCATTTTGCGCACTGTATCCTAATAGAGCAGGTTCAGGCTACTGCCACCATCCATAAGGACCCGAGCGAGGTGAAATCCATCGATGATGGGGTCAAGGACCAGTGCGGCAGAACCGCCATGATGGATACTGGTGGGGTGGTCCCTGTGATCAAACGTGATCGGACAAGAAGACCATGGGTTGAACTTTGGGCCAACTGGCTCCATCGCATGGACGTCCCTCAGTGCACGCTTCCGTTCCCGCTTGGGTATATGGGTTGTGTATATCATGTTCACCGTTTTCACTTGGGGAGGAAATTTCTTCTGTCCTCCTGTGTTCGGCGGCCGGGGCTCCTCCTCGTCGTCGCTATGCAGCCCCTTTTCCTTGTTTTCGGTGTTCAACTTGCCGGCCTGTTTGAACACCCATCATTCTCTGTTGGTGTGGTTGGCTGGCTTATCGGGGGTGCCGTGAATTTGACACGAGCGATCGAGTATGCGGTCCAAACTGGATAGGCCCAGATTGCTTCTTTTGAACGGCTTTTTCCACTGACCGGATTTAGAGCCACTGAATCCGGCATTAACTGCCGTGTCTTCGGCGTTGTCGCCGTTGTTGCACGCTTGTGTCTGTTGCGATGTGGCCTGCCGTTGCTATCTTTGGAGTCTGAATTGCCAGGGTTTCTTGATGTATTGTTGCTGCGAGCCAGCCAGCTGTCCTCGCCCGCACAAAAGCGGGTCATGAGTGTCGTGAGGGCTGCCATGGACTTCGGCTTCTCTTGGCCGAGGTGTCGGGCGAGCCACTCGTCACGGATGTTATGCTTGAATGCCGCTAAGGCCTCGGCATCCGGACAGTCGTCAATTTGATTCTTTTTAGTTAGGAACTGAGTCCAGAATTTCCTGGCTGATTCACCGGGCTGTTGGGTTATATGACTCAAGTCATCAGCATCCGGTGGTCGCACATAAGTGCCCTAGAAGTTGTCAAGGAATGCGTCTTCCAAATTCTCCCAACTGCCAATGGAGTTTGCCGGCAGGCTATTCAACCAATGCCGAGCTGGTCCTTTGAGTTTTAGCGGGAGGTACTTGATGGCATGTAGGTCGTCACCGCGGGCCATGTGGATGTGGAGGAGGAAATCTTCAATCCATACCGCGGGGTCTGTTGTACCATCATAAGATTCAATGTTCACGGGTTTAAAACCTTCTGGGAATTCGTGATCCATTACTTCGTCAGTGAAGCATAGGGGGTGTGCGGCGCCTCTGTGCCGGGCTATGTCACGACGCAGTTCATACGAGTCTTGTTTGCTGTATTCGGCCCGGCCGGATTTGCTTTTAGTATATCCGGCGTGATGATCGTCGTCGCGCGTTGGGGCGCGCCCTGTGATCCGTAGATCGATCTTGTATGTCCTGCTTTGTTTTCCAATACTTCTCGCAGGTCCCGCGTGTTGCCCCGGGCCTTGGTGTTTTTGGTAGGCTGGCGACAGGGTGCGGGCTGGACTTCGGGCTGATATGCCGCTCTGTCTCGGCCACGAGGTGGCCGGTCAGCCGCATCATGCGCTGGAAGCGTAGGATTTAATGCTTCCTCCTCGAGTTGGGGTAGCAACCTGCGCTTTGGATAACTTTTAGTTGGGCGCTCGAGTTCGTATTCCTCGGCCGCCAGGACCTCAGTCCATCTATCCGCTAGCATATCTTGGTCAGCTTGAAGCTGTTGTTGCTTTTTCTTCAGGCTTTTTGCTGTGGCTATAAGCCGGCGCTTGAAGCGCTCCTACTCGACGGGATCCTCAGGCACGATAAATTCTTCGTCACCGAGGCTCACCTCGTCTTCGGAGAGAGGCATGTAATTGTCATCCTCTGATTCTCCGTCTGCTGCCTGTTCCTTAGGGCTAGCTCACCTGTCCTCCTGCTCAGAGCCTGGCTGGAGGGGATTGTCTTCATCTTCGGCACTATTTGCAGCGTTGTTGTTTCTTGTGCCGGTATTGCTGCCTTTGCTATGGCGGGGCTTAGAGCGGCGCCGATGACGCTGTTGCTTGGATTGTTTCTCGAGGGGATTATCCTCCGTTGCCTTATTGCCATCGCTTTGTTTGGGGGTATCCACCATGTATATATCATATGATGAGGTGGCAGTCCAGCGCCCTGTGGGCGGTGGTTCCTGTTCGTCTCCTGCATCGTCGTCCATACCGTCGATGTCTTCGGAGCCGAAATCGAGCATGTCGGTTAAGTCATCGACACTGGCTATTAAGTGGGTGGTGGGTGGGGAACGAATTTCTTCGTCGTCTGCTTCCCATTCAAGCCGGACATAGATCGGCCAAGGGTCTCCTGACAAGGAGACAGACCTTAATGAATTTAGCACGTCGCCCAGGGGCGAGTGCTGGAAGATATCCGCGGAGGAAAACTCCATGATCGGTGCCCAATCAGATTCGATGGGCACGGACGCAGGCGGTTCGGAGCCCGTGGCTGGGGAAGAATCCAAGTGTCCGGCAACACAGGTCTCATAGGAGGTGAAGTCAGCATTCGGCTCTATCGCCGCTGAGTGTACGGCCTCCGTGGCGGGGTCCATCCACCCGTCCTCGGACGGCGCGATCTGCTCCGGATTGAGAGCCGGAGCGGCCACAGGTGTGATCTCCCGAACACCGTCCGACGGCAGAGCTAGGTCATGCTCATCGTGACTGTGCGGCGCACTTGACATGGGCTCGAATCCGTCGAAGATCAAATCTCCGCGGATGTCAGCAGTATAGTTCAAGCTTCCAAACCTGACCTGATGGCCAGGGGCGTAGCTCTCGATCTGCTCCAGATGGCCAAGCGAGTTGGCCCGCAGTACGAAGCCGCCGAATATGAAGATCTGTCCGGGGAGGAAAACCTCACCCTGGATCACATCGTTGCCGATGATCGAAGGGGCCATCAAGCCTTTAGTGTGACGGCACAGTGGAACTCTCCATGAAAGCACCAATGTCGGTGTCAAAAAAGGCGGATCTCGGGTAGGGGGTCCCGAACTGTGCGTCTAAGGCGGATGGTAACAGGAGGCGGGGAACACAATGTTTACCCAGGTTCGGGCCCTCTCGATGGAGGTAATACCCTACTTCCTGCTTGATTGATCTTGATGATATGAGTATTACAAGAGTTGATCCACCACGAGATCATAGAGGCTAAACCCTAGAAGCTAGCCTATGATTATGATTGTTGTTGTCCTATGGACTAAACCCTCCGGTTTATATAGACACCGGAGGGGGCTAGGGTTACACAGAGTCGGTTACACAGAGCCATTGTGAATTTCTTCAGTAATAGCAGGCGATTGTGGCACTTGCGTCAGAGGAGTGGTGATGAGTGAATTTGGGTGAGTTGCATGCCAGAATTCGTCATGGATAAGTGGCGTTGCAGAACCATCAATATCCACATCCTCTTTAGTTGCTTCACTGCTTCCAGATGAAGCAGCAGTTTCTTCAGTCATCAGGATGGGCTGAGGCTTCCGCGATGACACTTGATGAAGTGAAGCATCTCCTTCAACTTCAATTTCTACATCCATTTGCTCTGTGGTAGGAACAGAATGGGTATATTCTTCATCTTCATCAGCCTGAGGAATAACATATTCCACCCCAAAAGGAATGATCTGAAGATCTTCAGTGGTACGAGTAGGGGGCACTGATGAAATAGGTATAGCATCAATTGGCTCTGCTGAAGACAATGGAGCCGTCTTTAGTTTCTTCACTGGTTCAGTGGTAGGAGGAGTTGATGCCTTTCTCTTCTTGGCTTATTTCTTAGCTGCCTTAGTCTTCTTCGCTTCTGATGTAGAAGGAAGAGTGATGAGCTGTAACACCCCGGATGTAACTTGCCATATTTTTAACTCCGACTCTTGCCATTTTCGGCTATGTGCTATGTTATTTCCTCCGTGGTCGGGTTTTATTTTTCATTTTGTATTTTTTCATGTCATGCATTTCATATCATGTCATCATGTGCATTGCATTTGCATACGTGTTCGTCTCATGCATCCGAGCATTTTCCCCGTTGTCCGTTTTGCAATCCGGCGCTCCTATCTCCTCCGGTGCACGCCTCTTGTTTTCTTTCGTGTGCGGGCGCCAAACTTTCTCGGAATGGACCGAGGCTTGTCAAGTGGCCCTAGTATACCACCCGGAAACCACCGGTCAAGTTTCGTTCCATTTGGAGGTCGTTTGGTACTCCAACGGTTAACCGGGCATCCGCAAAGTCCATTTGAGTGTCCAGCAAAAACCCCCCTAAAAACCAGCCCAAAACCCACCAAACTCTCTTCCATGCTCTAGGTCGTTCGATCACGATCGTGTGGGCGAAAACCGCACCTCATTTGGACTCTCCTAGCTCCCTCTACCTATAAAACTCCATCCCCTCCCGTATACATTCGCAGTCCCCGAAACCCTAAAAATCCCCTCTCCGCGGGCGGACGCGTCTAGCGCCCGCCGGACATCCGCGCCGCCGCCCCGAGCCAGTGGCGAGCCGCCACGTGGCATCCGTACGCCGCCGCTGTCGAAGCCCGCCCGGGCCCGGGGCAAGCCCTCCCGGCCCGCGCGCCCGAGCCCCGCGCCTGGCTCCGCCCGGCCCCGCCGCCCTCGCCACGCCGCCGCACCAGTGCCCGCCGCCGTGCTCGCCGGCCGGCCCGCCGCCCTCGCCGCGCCGCCGCACCAGTGCCCGCTGCCGTCGCCGGCGCCCCGTCCGCCGCCGACCGCGCCGCCCCTCTCCTCCGCCGTCCTCTCCTCCTCCGGCCGCCTCCCCGTCGCCCCTCCTCCTCGTCTCCGGCCACCGCCCGTCGAAGCTCGATCGGATCTGGTGAGGAAGAGTACGAGCGTTGACTTTCTCGCCCCCCTAATTTCTCCAAGTCCTTAATTTTTACAGCATCTTACCTTGTTCGTGATGCCATAACGTCTTGCATGTAGCTCCGATTCACGCGTGTAATATGTCAAATTGTTCGTCTCGTGATGTTCTACATTTTGTTCAATTGCACCATGTTCATTAGAGGTCATCTTGATGCCCAAATCTCTGTTGGAAGAGGGCTAGTTGCTGTTATCCTCTGGTTCTTAACAGAACTTGGAGATTTGTCATTTTTGTATCATTTAATCTGTGCATCTTATGGGCATGAACTCTACATGTGTTTTGAAGTATGCCATGCCATCTTTCCAGTGGTGTAGTCCATGTATTTTTGTGATCTCTGTGGTGACTAGCACAAGCATGAAAAGTAGGCTCCATAATGTTTCTGATTTCAGGGACTTGGTGATTTCTCTAAGTCCTTGTCTGCTGTTATTTTGTTGCCATGTAAACTTGATGCTACAGAGAGATCCATGCATATTTTGGTGATGTTCAGTAAGGATGTTTTGTAGCTATAGTTGTAATTGATCCATTCCTGTAATTGTTTGAAATTATGGAGTGCCATAGCATGACTCAATCTTGCTCTACTTTTGCTATAAAATATTTCTGGCAGATTCTTAACATGATATGCAATTTTGCCAAGCTTATTGTAGTTGACCCATTCATGCTATGCTATTGTTTTTGCCATGGATAGCTTCATAAACATGCCATCTTGCTGTAGGTATACTAGTTTTGTCATGCATTGCTCTGTAGTGAGTGCACCAAGCTCACAAAGAGGCCTACATATTATTATTTCTGCCATGCTCTGTTTTCTGCTAAGTGTGAAACCTGATAACGAAACTTGCTATGTTTACATGCTTGCCATCATATCTTCTGATCCTTTTTGGCTTATGGTCAGTAAGGGACTTTTGTCATATGCATTGAGTAGAACACTTCCATGCCTTGACTTGCTATGTTAAGTTCCTGTAGCATGTTGATTTTGTGCTCTGAACATTGCTACCTGATGCTGTTTGCTGCCATGTCCAGTTTTTCACTAAGTCTGTGATCCTGTTATCTTTTGCACTTCTGCCATACTTGTTTGAGCTTGATATGTGGTGATTTAGCCGTAGCTCAGTGTTCATCTTTTGTCAAGCATCTCCTGTAGATTACTATCTTATGCTTTGTTGCTATGTTGGAGTGCTGTAGCATTGTTACTTGTTGCATTTTAAGTGCTATCATGCTGTTAATCGCAGATTCGTGTCATTCTTGTTTTGCTTGCCATTTGCAAACCGTGCATCCGTTTCCGGTGATCTTTATATCGATTTCGACCGAAATTATCTCATCTTTCCAGTGGCATGCTTGGTTTTCCAAGTTACTGCCATGTTCATCATTTTCCCTTCCGGAGCACGCATATGCATCGCATATCACATCTTGCATATCATACATGTTTTGCATCATGTTGCTTGTGCATTTCTCGTGGTTGATTGTGGTTCCGTTTGTTTATGTTCTTGTCTTGGTTAGAGCCGGGAGACGATTTCGTGAACGAGGAACCTGTTGAGTACGCTTACGAGGATCAAGCTTTCGACAACTCTGAGAACCTTGCAGGCAAGATGACCACCCCTCGAAATCACTTCTATCTTTGCTTTGCTAGTTGTTCGCTCTATTGCCATGCTGCGCTACCTATCACTTGCTATCATGTCTCCCATTTTGCCATGTCAGCCCCTAACCATCCTTTCCTAGCAAACCGTTGTTTGGCTAAGTTACCGCTTTTGCTCAGCCCCTCTTATAGCGTTGCTAGTTGCAGGTGAAGTTGAAGTTGTTCCATGTCGGAACATGGATATGTTGGGATATCACAATATCTCTTATTTAATTAATGCATCTATATATTTTGGTAAAGGATGGAAGGCTCGGCCTTATGCCTGGTGTTTTGTTCCACTCTTGCCGCCCTAGTTTCTGTTATACCGGGATTATGTTCCTTGAGTTTGCGTTCCTTACGCGGTCGGGTGATTTATGGGACCCCCTTGACAGTTCGCCTTGAATAAAACTGCTCCAGCAAGGCCCAACCTTGGTTTTACCATTTGCGACCTATGCCTTTTTCCCCCGGGTTTTCTAGAGCCCGAGGGTCATCTTTATTTTAAACCCCCAGACCAGTGCTCCTTCGAGTGCTGGCCCAAACCGAGCGATGTCCGGTGCCCCCTGGGCAACCAGGGTCTATGCCAACCCGACGTCTGGCTCATCCGTTGTGCCCTGAGAACGAGATATGTGCAGCTCCTATCGGGATTTGTCAGCACATTCGGGGGCTTTGCTGGTCTTGTTTTACCATTGTCGAAATGTCTTGTAAACCGGGATTCCGAGACTGATCGGGTTTTTCCGGGAGAAGGTTTATCCTTTGTTGACCGTGAGAGCTTATGATGGGCTAAGTTGGGACACCCCTGCAGGGTATTATCTTTCGAAAGCCGTGCCCGCGGTTATGAGGCAGATGGGAATTTGTTAATGTCCGGTTGTAGATCACTTGTCACTTGACCCAATTAAAATACATCAACTGCGTGTGTAGCCGTGATGGTCTCTTCTCGGCGGAGTCCGGGAAGTGAACACGGTCTGAGTTATGTATGACGTAAGTAGGAGTTCAGGATCACTTCTTGGTCATTGCTAGATGACGACTGTTCCGTCGCTTCTCTTCTCGCTCTCATTTGCGCAAGTTAGCCACCATATATGCTTTTGCCGCTGCAGCTCCACCTCACTACACCTTCTTTTCCCTATAAGCTTAAATAGTCTTGATCTCGCGGGTGTGAGATTGCTGAGTCCCCGTGACTCACAGATTCTACCAAAACAGTTGCAGGTGCCGACGATGCCAGTGCAGAGGATGGGGTCGATCTCAAGTGGGAGTTCGACGAGGAACGTGGTCGTTACTATGTGTCTTTTCCTGATGATCAGTAGTGGAGCCCAGTTGGGACGATCGGGGATCTAGCATTTGGGGTTGTCTTATTTTCATCTGGATTTTGACCGTAGTCGGTCTATATGTTTGTATTTTGGATGATGTATGATATATTTTCATGTATTGTGTGAAGTGGCGATTGTAAGCCAACTCTTTATCCCATTCTTGTTCATTACATGGGATTGTGTGAAGATGACCCTTCTTGCGACAAAACCACTATGCGGTTATGCCTCTAAGTCGTGCCTCGACACGTGGGAGATATAGCCGCATCGTGGGCGTTACATGAGCTTCAAAGATGAACTCTGTGGTGGTGAAGCAGCTAAGGAGCTTGTAGGTTCATTTTCGTCAGGTGCGGCTGATGCATTCGCCCTGGCCGTTTCTTCAGGTACAACTTCTTCAGTTGCCCTAGCTTGTTCTTGTGGAGGTGGTGATGGCGCAGTCTCACTGGCCTGTGGTGTTTGCCGAGGAGCTGAAGAACTTGAAGGAGGCGCAACACCCAACTTGGCTGCCTCATGCCTATTGTGATTCTCAACCACTTGGTTCGTGGCTGTGATGAAACTGTCTCTCACACCACACTAGTAATTGGCTTGGTGCTCATATTCTTCAGACATCTGTTGTATTTCTGATTGCAACATGACAAGCTGATGAGGAGATACTGAGAGCATGTTCTTCCTCAAGTCCTTCTTCTTCTACTGTTGTTGTTTCTTCACCAGCTTAGCTTGAGCAATTTTGTGCTTCTGATTGAGGATGAAGGAAGTCAGCACATGATTAGGACCAGGAGGCAAGTCGAGGTCATCAAGTGGTGTGTTTGGTTTCTTGCTATATATCAATAAAATCAAGGATCTTCTTCGGATCCACCAACAGAGGGACTGAAGAATTCTTGGCAATGGCGGCTTGTTCTTATTCCCCTGACACCATAGAGCCACCCGAAATACTTTTTCCGCTGCCGCAACTTTCTGTTCTTGCGAGATCCCATCTGGAGGCCTTCTCCGGCACTCCGTTGGAGGGGGAATCGATCACGGAGGGGCTCTACATCAACCTTGTTGCCCTTCCCATGATGCATGAGTAGTTTACCACAGACCTATGGGTCCATAGTTACTAGCTAGATGGCTTCTTCTCTCTATTTGATCTTCAATACAATGTTACCCTTGATGTTCTTGGAGATCTATTTGATGTAATGACTTTTTGCGGTGTGTTTATTGGGATCCGATGAATTGTGAGTTTATGATCAGATTTATACATGAATATTATTTGAGTTTTCCCTGAACTCTTTTATGCATGATTATTATAGCTTCGTATTTCTCTCCGATCTATTGATTTGGTTTGGCCAACTAGATTGATTTATCTTGCAATGGGAGAGGTGCTTTGTAATGGGTTCGATCTTGCGGTGCTCAATCCCAGTGACAGATATGAAGGAAATATGCCCTAGAGGCAATAATAAATTTGTTATTTTATATTTCCTTATTCATGATAAAGGTTTATTATTCATGCTAGAATTGTATTGATCGGAAACCTTGATACATGTGTGGATACATAAACAAAGATGGTAAGGTTTCCTAACCATGGACATGAGTTGTCATTTGATAACGAAATCATATCATTAGGAGAATGATGTGATGGACAAGACCCATTCGTTAGCTTAGCATAATGATCGTTCAGTTTTTTTGCTATTGCTTTCTTCATGTCAAATACATATTCCTTCGACTATGAGATTATGCAACTCCCGGATACCGGAGGAATGCCTTGTGGGCTATCAAACGTCACAACGTAACTGGGTGATTATAAAGATGCTCTACAGGTATCTCCGAAGGTGTCTGTTGAGTTGGCATAGACCAAGATTAGGATTTGTCCCTCCGAGTATCGAAGAGGTATCCCTGGGCCCTCTCGGTAATACACATCATAAGCTTGCAAGCAAATGACTAAGGAGTTAGTCACGAGACGATGTATTACAGAATGAGTAAAGAGACTTGCCGGTAACTGTAAGTGCATCTAGTGCCCCTTAGTGATTTTGGTGTATTGAAGACTTATAGGTTAAGGGACCAATGTGTTTGTGAGTGTACATAGGTTCTATAAGTCTATGAGGAGTTTGATATTACGATGAGACTTTGGTTTTCTTGAAGACTTTGAAAATGAGGAAATTGGTGTGACCTTGAAGACTTTGATATTAATGCGAGGACTATGAAGCGTGAAGACTTTTGTTTTTGTAGTTTCATTTTCTCTTTCTTGAGTCATAGGAAACACCGTACTGTTAAAGGGGGTCAAGGTAAAACTAAGGAAACATTTTCCAAGTGATGCTCATCTCAAAGCCTACACCTACCCAATCCTTTCGAGTGAAGCCATTGGAAACTCATACAGTTCAGTCAATTTCTTCAGTGACAGAGACGAAGATCTTCTGTTCTCTGAGGAATTTGTTCTGAGTGAGGAGTTAGGAATTTGCTAGTGCGGATTGCCTACAAGTGAGGAACATGATAGCCCTGAGGATTTTGAGAGCTCAAATTTCCGACCGTTGCTGTGTTATGCGCCAGCTGTCCAAAATATCCTACCCACCTAACGGTCATATCATTGAAGGGCATTTATGTCTTATCATGTCGGGCTGCTCCCCGGCTATAAATAGCCGCCCCCTACAACCACTAGTTGGCTGGCTGCTCCGAGAGAAACTGACACTTGTCATTGAGAGTATCCCATCCTCCGAGGACTTTGAGCGATAATCATCAGTGAGGAAAAACCCAAAACCCCAACACCTAAAACCCAAAGTGATTGAGCATCACTGAAGAGATTGTTCCTGTGTGGAGCTGACGCTTGTTACCTTTGAGGATTGTGCATCCTCTAGACGGTTAGGCGTCATGGTCTAGAGCATCCAAGAGGAATTGTGGATCGTCGAGTGACCGAGTCTGTGAAGGTTTGGAAGTCACCTGAAGACTTACCACGAGCGATTGGGTGGGGTCTGTGTGACTTTAGCTCAAGGAGAATACGGTGAGAACTATGTGTCCGGGACTGTGTGTCCTTAGGTTTAAATACCTAGTCGCTCCAACCAGACGTAAAACTGTGACATCAGTTGGAACTGGTCTACCAAATCTTTATCTTCATCAAGCCACTGGTTCTATATCCTCAACCCTTTCATTTCTTAATTCATTGTGTTGATGAACTTGATCGTTACTATTTGAAGACTTTGACTGAAGACTTTCTCAATTTCCTCAATCCTAATTCTTCAGTCATCTTGTCTTCTGCCTGCTTATCCTATTTACATGCTACTTGTACTCTGTGCTTGTTTCATTTCATCATGATGACTGTGTTACTGCCATGTTATGCTTGCACCTGAGTACTTATTCTGCTGCTAATAGTTTGTCGTTTAGGAAATTCCTCACTTTGAATTTCCCCAGTGATGAGTTTGTAAAAATCGCCTGTTCACCCCCTCTAGTCGATATAACGCACTTTCAATTGGTATCAGAGCAAGGTACTCCCTTGTTCTGTGTGATTTTGGTTTAACCACCTGGAGTTTTAGTTATGTCGACTGCAGGCATGATCAAGGTCTTGGCTGGGTGTCCTACCTTCGATGGGACGGACTACCCCTACTGAAAAAATAAGATGCGCATGCATCTTGAGGCAATTGACAACGATCTCTGGTATGTTGTGGAAAATGGCGTTCCCTCTGTCACTCCTTCCGTGAACGCTGCTGATGTGAAGAGATTCAAGCAAGTTGACTCTCAAGAGAAGAATATCATATGTGGCCATCTGAGCAAAGGATAGTACGACAGAGTGAGTGCTTTGGAGACAGGAAAGCTTATCTGGGATAGGCCGTCCAAGGTCAACGAAGGAGTCTCAACTCAACGTGACTCTCGAGTTGATGTTCTTCGCAATCTCTTCAACCGCTTCAAAATACTCGACAATGAAAATGTTCAGAAAACCTTCGATCGCCTCACTGACATCTCAAATGAGCTTCAAGCACTTGGTGCCACTGATATCACCGACCATGAGGTGGTGAAGAAATTGCTGAGATCACTGGATTCCTCATTCGACACTCTGGCACTGATGATTCAAGAACATGGAGACTACAAGTCACTTGATCCTGCTGATATCCTTGAGAGACTGAACACTCATGAATTCTAACTTGCTGAGAAGAGAGACCTCTACGGGCCAAGCTATGGAAGATCGCGCGCACTGAAGGCCAAGGCAGTTTCCTCATCTGAAGGGGAAGATTCTGATAGCAGCCTTGGTGATCCTGAAGAACTGAGTCAGGAGCTAGCAATGCTCGTGAGGAAATTCTAGAAGTTCTCAAGACATGGTCGCTTTGTAAAATCTTCAAGAGGTGATGACATGAGATCATATTCCTCATCCCGCGACTACAAGAAGAGGACTTGCCACAAATGCAAGAAACCTGACCACTACATAACTGATTGTCCTCAGTGGGCAAAGGAATCAAAGAAGAAGAAGTACAAGGATGATAGTTCAGACAACTCAAAGAAGAAGAAGAAATCTTCAAAGGCCTCATCGTCAAAATCTTCAAAATCCTCATCTCACAAGAAGAGCAGTTCCAAAAAGGCTCGGGCATTCATTGGCAAGGAAATGGATTCTGAAGCTGAATCTGAGGAAAATGAGGAAGAGGAGGAATCTGAGGAGTCAGACTCAGGTGTGGCCAGCCTAGCCCTCGCTACTGCTTTCGTCAGCAAATCCATCTTCAACGCTGAGGAAAATGGCTTCCCCAACACTGCTGACGATGACGACGATGACTACGCTCCCACCTATTGCTTCATGGCAAAAGATGCCAAGGTACTCAAATATCCCTCCTCTGAATCAAGTGAGGATGAATCTGATGAAAATCTCAAACCTAGCTATTCCAAACTTGCTAAGATTGCCGTCAAACAACAAAAAGCTTTTGAAAAGGTTCAAAATCTGCTAGACAAAAGCGATGACTTGTTGGGTGAAGAAATGGATCGAACTCAAACTCTGACTGATGATCTTCAGCGGCTACAGTCTAAGTTTGATAACCTTCAAAGTCATCATAACACTCTTTTAGCCGATCATGAGAAGCTTTCTTATGAATTTCTTCAAAGAAAGCAAGATCTTGAGAAGCTAAGGGTGAGTTATGAAGATCTTTAGAAGGAAAATGATTCATTGCTTGCTCAACAGACCAGTTCCGCTCAGGAAGAATTCATTCCACCATGTTTGAAATGCATTGAACGTGAATATGCTAATTCTTCACCCGAAAGTTCAAATGCTTCTATTGCTGCAAATTCTTCAACTGTCTCTGTGGTCACAAATTCCTCATCTGAGGATACCACAAGTATCACTGACAATGCAGGGTTTAAGGAATTGTATGTGACAGGCATGTACAAAAGCCTCAAAGGGCATCAGGCTCTTTGTGATGTGCTTAAAAAGCAGATACTCAACAGAAACCCTAGGAAAGAGGGTATTGCCTTTGAGAGGAAACTCATTGCTGATGGGACCTACTAGAAATCTGAGCAGTACCCCAAAACCACATGGGTTGCTGCAAAAGGACCTCCCATAGACCCATCTACTTTATCTGGCTTTACATGTGAATCTTTACATTCTTCTGATGAGTCATTTGACTCCAACTATAAACTTTTCAAAAATCAGAATGGTGAAGTATTTGCTAGATATGTTGGAACTAACTGCAGGAACGACCGCCCTATGAAGAAAATCTGGGTTCCCAAAAGGTGCCTTGAAAGTCTTTAGGTGAATGTCATCATGACACCACCTGTGAAGAATAGGAACTCCAGATCAAATTCTTTATATGGACCCAAGTCCTCATATGGACCAAATTCATCATATGGATCAAATTTCCCACGTGGATCCAAATCCTCATATGAACATCATCGTGCTAACACTTCTGTTTCGCAGGGAAAATCTAAGAGCTATGAATATGTGCATTATTCTTCAAATCATTATGTTCACGAGTCCTCGAAGAATTTCTCTGCTTATTCATATGCTTACTCTAACCCCTCTTCTGTGAAACAAAGTGCACTGGCTTCAATGCCACCTTTCTCTTATGGAGCTCGTAGAATGATGAACTCTTTGCCACCCCTCCAGATGTGGGTGGTGAAGAAAAAGAACTAATCTCTTGTGCAGGGTCAGGTCTCTAGAAGAACTTGAACGTCTGAAGAATTTGTTGGAGACCTGAATATGCTTGAAAGGACGCAATCTAACCATGATGAAATGAACTACTCATTTCTCACGTCCTCATACTGCTATATCTGTTGTACTGCTTGATGAAATTCAATCTGATGAATTTGATGTCATATTGTTCACTGATGAAGTATATGAGTTCGTAAGATGCACTAATTCATCTGCAGGATGATCAACTCAAAGCTACTAAGTGGGTCCTCGATAGTGGATGTACAAATCACATGACCAGTGACAAGAACTTATTGATGGACTCCGCTTTATCTCCATTGCATATGAAGCATATCACCTACGCTGACAAAGGCAAAAGCAAGGTATTGGGTCTAGGAAGGGTTGTGATCTCAAAGGATAGACACATGGACAAAGTCATGCTTGTCGAGTCCTTAGGATTCAACCTCATGTCTGTATCAATGCTTTGTGATCTTGATATGGTTGTCGTCTTTGGCAAATATCGCTGCATTGTGCTCATGGAATCTGACAATTCCAAAGTCTTCGAAGGCTTTAGGAGAGGATACTTGTATATTGTTGATTTGTCTGCAGGACCACAGCCTGCCACATGCCTGCAAAAGCTTCAGAGGGCTGGCTATGGCATCGACGACTAGGTCATGCTGGCATGAGGAACTTACATACACTCGCGAAGAAGAAGCACGTCATTGGCATCGAGGGTGTCAAATTCCTCAAAGATCATCTTTGTGGGGCTTGTGAGGCTGTAAAGATGACAAGAGCCAAGCACCCCTCGAAGACTATCATGACTACCACTCGTCCTTTTGAATTTCTTCACATGGATCTCTTTGGCCCTACTCATTATGCCACTCTAACAAATGCAGCATCTCTATATGGCTTTGTTATTGTTGATGATTATTCTCGTTATACCTGGGTGCATGTCATTATGTACAAAACTGAAGTGCAGGAAGTCTTCAAACGATTTTCCTCAAGGGCCTCGACGAATTTTGGCGTAAAGATCAAGCATATCCGGAGTGACAATGGGACCGAGTTCAAGAATACTGGCCTTGATGACTATCTTGATGAACTTGGTATTACTCACGAGTTATCTGCCCCATACACTCCTCACCAGAATGGCGTCGTGGAGCGCAAGAACAGGACTCTTGTTGAGATGGCTCACACTATGCTTGATGAATACAAGACGCCTCGTCGCTTCTGGCCTGAGGCTATTAATACTGTGTGCCACCTCATCAACAGGGCATATCTTCAGAAATTCTTTAAGAAGACCTCATATGAACTCCTCACTGACAAGAAACCCAATGTGAGTTATTTCAAAGTCTTCAGTGCTAAATGTTGGATTAGAGATCCTCATCACAATTCTAAATTTGCACCGAAAGCACATGAGGGTTTTATGCTTGGTTACGGAAAGGACTAGCACACCTACAGAGTCTTCAACACCTACCACAACAAGGTTGTTGAAACTGTAGATGTGCGGTTCGATGAAACTAACGGCTCGCAAAGAGAGCACCTACCTCCTGTGCTAGATGAAATGTCTCCTGAGGAATCTATCAAGTTCAAGGCTACTGAGGATGTCATACCCACTGAAGAATCTGCTGAAGAAGTCATTCCAGAACGTGAAGAAAATCATGCTGGTGCATCTGAGGAAAATGGCTCTGAAGAAAATGCTGAGCCCACTCAAAGTCGTCAACTGCTCATCCTCGCGTTGCAAATGAAGTGCAAATTGAGAGAATCATCGACGACATCGACGCACCAGGTCCTCTCACACGCTCAAAAGCTTCACATTTGTCTAACTTTTGTGGGCACTTTGCTTTTGTCTCTATCACAGAGCCCACCAAAGTTGATGAGGCATTTCTGGAGCCTGAGTGGATTCAAGCGATGCAAGAGGAATTACATAAATTCGAGCTCAACAATGTCTGGGAACTTGTCAAGCGACCAGACCCACGCAAGCATAATATCATCGGTACTAAGTGGATCTACCGCAACAAGCAAGACGAAAATGGCCTAGTGGTGAGGAAAAAGGCTCGTCTTGTAGCTCAAGGCTACACACAGGTTGAAGGAATTGATTTCGATGAAACTTTTGCACCTATTGCTAGGCTTGAGGCTATTCACATATTGCTTGCGTATGCTAACCATCATAATATCATCTTATATCAAATGGATGTGAAAAGTGCATTCCTCAATGGTAAGCTTGAGGAAGAAGTATAGGTTGCTCAACCACCAGGTTTTGAAGATCCTAAGCATCCTGACAAAGTCTTCAGACTCAATAAGGCCCTCTATGGCCTCAAGCAGGCCCCTCGGGCGTTGTATTATACACTGAAGGAATTCCTCATGAAGAAAGGCTTCAAACCCGGTTCACTTGACCCAACTCTTTTCACCAAAACATATGATGATGAATTATTCGTGTGCCAAATATATGTTGATGATATTATCTTTGGCTGTACTAACCAACGCTACAGTGATGATTTGCCTATATGATGAGTGAGGAATATCAAATGTCTATGATGGAAGAATTCAAATTCTTCTTAGGTCTTCAAATTCGTCAACAACGCAATGGCATATTCATATCTCAAGAGAAATACCTCAAGGATGTGCTGAGGAAATTCGGCATGCAAGATTGCAAAGGCATCAAAATCCCTATCCCCACAAATGTGAAGGAAATATGCCCTAGAGGCAATAATAAAGTTGTTATTTATATTTCCTTATATCATGATAAATGTTTATTATTCATGCTAGAATTGTACTAACCAAAAACTTGATACATGTGTGGATACATAAACAAAACACAGTGTCCCAAGTAAGCCTCTACTAGACTAGCTCGTTAATCAAAGATGGTTAAGTTTCCTAACAATAGACATGTGTGTCATTTGATGAACATGATCACATCATTAGGAGAATGATGTGATGGACAAGACCCATCAGTTAGCTTAGCATAATGATCGTTAAGTTTTATTGCTATTGCTTTCTTCATGACATATACATATTCATTTGACTATGAGATTATGCAACTCCCGGATACCAGAGGAATACCTTGTGTGCTATCAAACATCACAACCTAACTGGGTGATTATAAAGATGCTCTACAGGTATCTCCGAAGGTGTTTGTTGGGTTGGCATAGATCGAGATTAGGATTTGTCACCCCGAGTATCGGAGAGGTATCTCTGGGCCCTCTCGGCAATGCACATCATAATAAGCCTTGCAAGCAATGTGACTAATGAGTTTGTTGCGGGATGATGTATTATAGAACGAGTAAAGAGACTTGCCAGTAACGAGATTGAACTAGGTATTAAGAAACCGACGATCGAATCTCGGGCAAGTAACATACCGATGACAAAGGGAATTACGTATGTTGTCATTGCGGTACGACCGATAAAGATCTTCGTAGAACATGTAGGAACCAATATGAGCATCTAGGTTCCGCTGTTGGTTATTGACCGGAGAGGTGTCTTGGTCATGTCTACATAGTTCTCGAACCCATAGGGTCCGCACACTTAACGTTCGATGACGATTTTGAATTATATGAGTTATGTGATTTGGTGACCGAATGTTGTTCACAGTCCCGGATGAGATCATGGACATGACGAGGAGTCTTGAAATGGTCGAGAGGTAAAGATTTATATATAGGATGGTAGTATTCGGACACCGAAAGTGTTCCGGGATGTATCAGGTACATATCAGAGTACCGGGGGGTGGTTACCGGACCCCCCGGGGAAGATATGGGCAATATGGGCCATAGGAGGGGAGCACACCAGCCCACAAGGGGTGGTGCCCCCCCCTTATGATAGGAGGCCGAATAGGAGAAGGAGGTGGGAGTTCGGCCCTCCCCCTTTCCTTCCTCCTTCCCTCTTCCCTCTTTTCCCCCTCTGGTAAAAGGAAAGGGGAAGGCCGAATTGGACTAGGGGCCCAAGTAGGATTCCTCCTACTTGGGCGCGCCCTAGGCTGCCTCTCTCCCCCTCCCTCCTTTATATATGTGGGGAGGGGGCGCCTAGAACACACACCAACCATTGTTAGCCGTGTGCGGCGCCCCCCTCCACAGTTTACACCTCCGATCATATTCACGTAGTGCTTAGGCGAAGCTCTGCGCGGATCACTTGACCATCACCGTCACCACACCGTCGTGCTGACGGAACTCTCCCTCAACACTTTGCTGGATCGAGAGTTCGAGGGACGTCATCGATCTGAACGTGTGCAGAGCTCGGAGGTGCCGTATGTTCGGTGCTTGATCGGTCGGAACGAGAAGAAGTTCGACTACATCAACCGCGTTGTTAAACGCTTCCGCTTTCGGTTTACGCGGGTACGTGGACACACTCTCCCCCTCTCGTTGCTATGCATCTCCTAGATAAATCTTGCGTGAGCGTAGGATTTTTTTTGAAATTGCATGCTACGTTTCCCAACAGTGGCATCCGAGCCAGGTCTATGCGTAGATGATATGCACGAGTAGAACACAAAGAGTTGTGGGCGGTGATCGTCATATTGCTTACCACCAATGGCTTATTTTGATTCGGAGATATTGTTGGATGAAGCGGCCCGGACCAAACTTACATGACCACGTTCATGAGACCGGTTCCACCGACAGACATGCAACTAGTTTTGCATAAAGGTGGCTGGCGGGTGTCTATTTCTCCAACTTTAGTTGAATCGAATTTGACTGCGGCTGGTTCTTGTTGAAGGTTAAAACAACAAACTTGATAAATCACCGTTGTGGTTTTGATGCGTAGGTAAGAATGGTTCTTACTAGAAGCCCATAGCAGCCACATAAAACTTGCAGCAACAAAGTAGAGGACGTCTAACTTGTTTTTGCAGGGCATGTTGTGATATGATATGGTCAAGACATGATGTGATATACATTGTTGTATGAGATGATCATGTTTTGTAGAAGTTATCGGCAATTGGCTGGAGCCTTATGGTTGTTGCTTTATTGTATGAAATGCAAACGCGATGTAATTGCTATACTTTATCACTATGCGTTAGCGATAGTTGTAGAAGCAATAGTTGGCGAGACGACCACGACGCTACGATGGAGATCAAGGTGTCAAGCCGGTGACGATGCAGTTCGTGACGGTGCTTTGAAGATGGAGATCAAAGGCACAAGATGATGATGGCCATATAATGTCACATATTTTGATTGCATGTGATGTTTATCTTTTATGCATCTTATTTTGCTTAGTACGGCGGTAGCATTATAAGATGATCCCTTATGAAAATTTCAAGGTATAAGTGTTCTCCCTGAGTACGCACCGTTGTGACAGTTCGTCGTGCTGAGACACCACGTGATGATCGCGTGTGATAAGCTCTACGTTCACATACAACGGGTGCAAGACAGTTTTGCACATGCGGAATACTCAGGTTAAACTTGACTAGCCTAGCATGTACAGACATGGCCTCAGAACACTTGAGACCGAAAGGTCGAACGTGAATCATATAGTAGATATGATGAACATAGAGATGTTCACCATTGAAAACTACTCCATCTCATGTGATGATCGGACATGGTTTAGTTGATTTGGATCATGTGATCATTTAGATGACTCGAGGGATGTCTATCTAAGTGGGAGTTCTTAAGTAATATGATTAATTGAACTTAATTTGTCATGAACTTAGTCCTGATAGTTTTTGCATATCTATGTTGTAGATCAACGGCCCGTGCTACCGTTCCCTTGAATTTTAATGCGTTCCTAGAGAAAACTAAGTTGAAAGATAATGGTAGCAACTACACGGATTGGGTCCGTAACTTGAGGATTATCCTCATTGCTGCACAGAAGAATTATGTCCTTGATGCACCGCTAGGTGAAAGGCCTGCTGCAGGAGCAGATGCTGATGTTATGAATGTCTGGCAAGCTCGATCTGATGACTACTCGATAGTTTAGTGTGCCATGCTTTACGGCTTAGAATCAGGACTTCAAAGACGTTTTGAACGTCATGGACCATATGAGATGTTCCAGGAGTTGAAGTTAATATTTCAAGCAAATGCCCGAGTTGAGAGATATGAAGTCTCCAAAAAGTTCTATAGCTGCAAGATGGAGGAGAACAGTTCTGTCAGTGAACACATACTCAGAATGTCTGGGTATCATAACCACTTGACTCAGCTAGGAGTTAATCTTCTAGATGATAGTGTTATTGACAGAGTTCTTTAATCACTGCCACCAAGCTTTAAAGGCTTCGTGATGAATTATAATATGCAAGGGATGGAGAAGACTATTCCTGAGCTCTTCGCAATGCTCAAAGCTGCGGAGGTAGGAATCAAGAAGGAGCATCAAGTGTTGATGGTTAACAAGTCCACTAGTTTCAAGAAAAAGGGAAAAGGAAAGAAGGGGAACTTCAAGAAGAATGGCAAGCAAGTTGCCACTCCCGGGAAGAAGCCCATGTCTGGACCTAAGCCTAAAACTGAGTGCTTCTACTGCAAAGGGATTGGTCACTGGAAGCGGAACTGCCCCGAGTATTTGGCGGATAAGAAGGATGGCAAAGTGAACAAAGGTATATTTGATATACATGTTATTGCACTACAAAAAAAAGACACGTCCGTGACATTTTGGGCCGAACGAATTTTTTTCTGTCATACATATGACACTTCTATGACGATAATTGTGACAAAACCCGGTATCATCATAGATGTGGTGGGCTCCTACTTCTATGACAAAAATCATGACAGAAAATGGGCTTTTCGTCCTGGGCGGGCCGGAGGCGCAGCTGCATGACATTCTTTGGGCCGTCCATGACGGAAAAAACCATGGTAGAAGCGAGGGCGAGGAAAATTTCGGGGAGTTCCCGGTTACGGTGGGAGGTCGGGGCCGAGCGATGTGCGTTTCTCTCGTACATGTACGCGCGTGTGTGCGAGGCGTTGGCTCTAACTGAACCCGAGCGAGGCGTTGGGATCTAACTGAACCCGAGCGATTGCACTGCAGGCTACTTGTTACTGAACCCGAGCGATCGATCGATGGCTGTTAACTGAACCCGATCGAGCGATTCCTTCGCTACTGCTCCCGGTGGGGGTGGATGAACAGGACCAACCCGAGCGGGGGTTGGATGAACCGTTCCCGGTGGGGGTGGATGAACAGGACCCCGTGGTGTTGCCTCTGGATGAACAGGACCCCGATCGATCGAGCCGGTTGGGGCTGGATGAACAGGACCCCGTGGAGGGCAGGATGAACAGGACCACCCCGTGGAGGGCAGAATGAACAGTAGACGGTGGAGGGCTGGATGAACAGTAGCCCGTGGAGGGGTGGTTGAACAGGAGCCCATGGAGAGGGCTGGTTGAACAGTAGCCAGTGGAGTAGCGCGTGGCGGAGGCTGGATGAACAGGAGCCCGTGGATGAACAGTCGCAGGTGGAGGCTGGAGGAGGTCGACGGTGGATGAACAGTAGCCCGTGGAGGCTGGAGGGGGTTGACGGTGGAGATGAACAGTATCCCGTGGAGTCCCGTTTTGCGGTACGCCACACCCCTCCTGTCGGGGATATACCCCGCGGTATGACCCGGCCGGAATTGGCGGCTCACTAGTAACCCGCCCGGAGCTTGGCGATTCACAGATAACCTGGCCGATCTTGGCGACTCATTAGTAACCCGGCGGGCGGGTCAGAAGGACAACAAGGCCTAAAGCCCAGAAGGCCGGCTCACGTTATGATGGGCCGGATTAAAAGGAAAGGGATGACGAATATTTCCTTTACGAGGAAGCAAGACCCGGACTTGTAATTAACTTGTAAGAAAAGATAGACTAGTCCTAGTCCTACTAGGACTCCACATGTAACCCGCCCCTCTAACTTATATAAGGAGGGGCAGGGCACCCCAAAGAGGGACGAGCAACAAGAACTAATCTCTAGGGCTAGACACCGAGAGCCGGAGCCGGCGACTCTCCCGTGATCATAATGAGACCTAGCCTCAAACAGCACGTAGGGTTGTTACCGGATGATGTTTCCCGGGCCCGAAGCTGTCTAAACCCTTGTCTTGTGCGTTGATCCGCCCTGCGTCTCTCATCCCAATCAACCCCTCTCAAGCTACTACATAGATGCGTTGGCCTCACGACTAAGTCCTTACACCTAGGACATCTGACGTGTTAATTCCACGACAGTTGGCGCCCACCGTGGGGCCCGCGCATGGTGGTGTTGAGTTCTTGGAGGGATCTCCCCAGGGATCGAGAAGTTTGCAATTTTCCAGAAGAAGATTTTTACAATCCATGAGATTGGAGTTGAAGAAGAAAGTCAGGGTTGCGTCATGAGCCGCCCCCTTTGCAAATCGAATCCGAAGACCTATCAATATCTGTTGATGTTCACCGCAAGTCGGAAAGTGGCAGCGACGCAGCAGTTCGCCAGGAGATTTGATAGATTATTGTTGCTACTAATTGCATGAGGGGACCTGAAGCAATCTGTTACGTCATTGCAAGTAGTACTGCAGTGCTAACAATTGATCTCACATAAAGCTTTCCAAGTGTGTTTGCTCACGTCCGTTTCCGGTTTTCAAATACCGTACCTGGCTTTTAAAGAGTCCAGAGGTGATTTCCAGTTGGACTTAATGCATCGATCTACTATCTGAAAGTGGCTGCTGTTGTTTTCCTATGTTCGCGGCTGTTGCTACCCCCAGAAAAAAAAATGCAGCAACCCTGATGCCTTGTTGTGAGCCACCGTGACGCACTAAACCGCCGTGAGTCGCGAGTCACTTGCGGGCCTCCTCTGCTCGACCCTGTTCTGGGCCGCCTTTGCGACCTCGTCTCTGAATCGGAACCGTCCTTCGTCTCGGACTTGGAAAGTCCGCTCATCTCCAAGTCAAAGCCGCCTCAGTCCGCCTCATTGGGGGCTCCCGCCGAGTCGTCGCCCTCCACCTGCAGGGCCTGCCAAGAACCCTCTGTGAAGCTGAGACCCGCCGCATCGTTTCCATCCTCTGCTAGGAGCTGCGCTGAGTCGCCCTTGGGCCTTGGCTGAGCGGCCTCACTTCCGCCTCTCCGAGCCGCTTTTGCCGAGTCACTCGCCGCGCCTTGCTTCGCCGGTGTCCCTCCGCCGCGGACTCGCCGGGGCGCTGCTGAGCCGCCCACCTGCGGTCTCCAACCCGGCCTGGCCCGGCCAAGTGACCGGCTCCGCCAGGCTCACCGCGGGTTACTTCCGCCACAGCTGCTTCAGGGAGACAAGGTTGGAGGACAAGGAGCAAGCGGCTATTACCTTGCTATCGTTGCCTTGCACCCAGCTGTCATGGTTGATCCCTGGCCCTGGGCAGGAGTCCCAGTGGGCAAAGTACAACTATCAAATTTCCCGCGATGACTCTTGATCACGACAAGGCTGCTTTAATTACTTATTGGTGGACTACTATCCCATGTGGAGGCCAGCATTATGCATTATGTCTGTGCTCATCCGACAAATCACCAGGTGTCGCATAAGGTGCATACCAATATCACTTTTGCACTAGCCTCTGCTGTGTTGAGCCGCTGGGGCTATATTGAGCCGCCCTTGCCGCTTTGAGCCGCCGGGGTTATATAAGTCGCTGGTCTACCTGAGCCGCCGGAACTATATTGAGCCACCTCTGTCTCGATGAACATCGTCCAAACAAATCAGGTGATATCCATCCAAGTTTGTTTTATTAGCACATGTTGTTTTTGTCAAAGAGCAAGCTTATCTTTGCCTTGGTCTGCAATATTGTTCATGCAGGGCAATTATTTATGACAAAAAGTGATATTATACTGCGGAGATGGAGGCACGCCAACATCTTTTGGCACAGGTGGTCTTCGTTATTCAATGGACCCCCGCACCGGCTTACAACACCGTAGCCGATTCGCTGTCCGCGCCGGCTTACAACGCTACGGTCGACTCACCCGTCTACACCGGTTTACCACGCCGCGGCCGGCTCACCCGACAATTGTTCACTACGTCAAAACGATGTGGTTAACTCGCTCATCCGCGCCGGCTTACAACGCCACGGCCGGATCATCTGTTTGAGCTGCCTCTGACGCGGCGGTTGTCTTTTCCGTCCGCCTCTCGCGGCCTGGTCTACGTCAACACACCGAGCCGCACCTGTCTGCATGAGCTGTGTATTGAGTATGAGCAGGTCACTACTTGGGAAGCCCGGTTTTCTTCCAACAAATTGGAGGCAAATTATCATATGTTATCAGCCGCCGTCTGCACTGGATGGTTCAATGGGCAGGCGCACAAATCGCCGCCACTATAGTTCGGTTAACTTCAAAACATCCAGTTGGAAGGAACCATTGGCCGAGTTGCTGACACGGCTCATACGAGATCATTTATAACCCGCCGCAGTCACCTCAACCCAACAGTCAACAGCAATGATATACCCCTTATGCTATGGTCCATATGGAGAATCTCAAAGCCAACTCCTCGAGTCGTCTTGAGACTCGGGGGCTACAATGATATGACTCGGCATCATTGGTCGGTTTCAATGCATTCAAGAATTCCGGGTCGTTGGAGGGAATGATAACCAGGTTCCAGAGGCTACTACCATATTGATGAAAATTTAAAGGCCGTCAGAAAATTGCCGGTTCAAAATAAAGATTTCGGTTTAAAATCCGGTTCAAGAGGTATCTCTCTCCCACAAAGTTTTGAAGCTCTCAAATCCGGTTCAAACATCCGGCTCAAGGTAAATTTATATCTTACAAAGCTTTGGAGCTCTCAATATCCAGCTTACAAATTTCCGGTTCAAAAAGAAGTTATCTCTTGCAAAGCTTGAGTTCTCAGGAAAAATTAAAGGGACCAAAGAGAGTCGGTTACAAGGCACAACTCAAATATAGGTACCCTGCTTTAATGGCCATTGGGAGCTGATCGTATTCGAATTGAGTTTAACCCTTTTGGTGTGTGACCCTGATCGTATTCGAATCAGAGTCGTTAAATATTCTCATGATCACTAGGGGGCTTCCTGTTCAAACATAGGTCGTATTCGGACCAAAGAGAACATAGCTGTCGGTACCCTCTTGATCGGCACACTGCCGAGCTCATTGGGGAGTTTCTTGGTCATATTTGAACCATTCGAATCAGCGTCGTTAAACAACTCTCAAGGTCATTTGGGGGCTTCCTGTTCAAACATAGGTCGTATTCGAACCAAAGAGAACATAGCTGTCGGTACCCTCTTGATCGGCAACGCCAAAGCCACTGGGGGCTATATGATCGTATTCGAATCTTAGCTTAACCCCTTTGGAATGGTCTTCTGATCGTATTCAAATCAGAAGCCTCAAAATTTTTCGAAGTTTCTTTTTGCAAACAGTTTTCGGATTTTATTTGAAGCTCTTTTGATCATATCTAAAGTGTATATGAGTGGTTGCTATTTAACCCGGCTTGATTTTTGATGATAAATCGCCAGCTTATGACAATCATCATCTATGTGGAAGCATTGGCTTCTAAGGATTGGGTTATCACACTTACTGCACAGGTATCATAAGCCGGCAGTACAATTCAATATCACAGGTATGATATTGTTTATACATGATTATGTTTAAACCGGCCCTGGCTATGGACTTTAAGCCGCCGGTATGTTTTGAATTGCGCCATTGGAATCATGCGTGTATCAAAGATTGGGTTATCACCCTTATTGTGCAGGTCATATAAACCGACAATGCAAATTCAATATCACAAGTATGATATTATAGTTATGTTTCAAAGTTATGATTCATAACAGGCTTGTCTGTGACTCCTTTTTTACACATCAGTGATCATATGTAAGATGTTATGACCCGCCCTGCGGTAAACCGCCAAGGGTTCTTGTGATCTACTTGTGTGCAGGATAAGACTACATTTGGGTAGTTACCCGCCATGGCTTTTAACGTTAAGTCGCCAGGGCATATGTTGTTTAAACTCTGTGCAGGATTTACAGGGCTATGACTTACATAAATAATTAAGTTCAAGCCCATCATCAAAGATTGAAATTGGTGTCTCAAAAGGGTTGTCAATTCTTGGTTTTCTCAAAGGCTATAAGCCGCCGGGTTATAAAATTTCCGGCTTACAATGGAGGCGTAATAAATCGCCATCGGCCAAGAGCCGCCGGGTATTTAAACTCCGGATTTACTTGTCAACAGATAAGGTATTTGAAATCTTTAAATAGCCAAACTTGGCTGGATTTTCATTATGATTTGAATGATTGAGGTTTTCAAACCGGGTTAGTCAAATCTTTAATAGCCAACATGGCTGGATTTTTATTATGGTTATCAGAAACTAATATTATGGTTGAGGTTTTCAAAGTCGCTTCAGCGCAATTATTTTATCAATGGATATGATTTATTCTACAATGGAAAGAATAGTCCCGAGTCGCTGCAGGCTTACGACCCGGCACTTGGGGGCTACCAATTGCTCATGTCGGAAATTCAAGGTACACAAGCCTTAATCCATTATATTGAAAGATCCATTATTCAGTTGGTAGAGTACAAAGCTCTTAACCTTGTGGACGTGGGTTCAAGCCCCATGGTGGAGATTACATCATTTGATGGTATTATCAATGAATCATATACAAAGTCCCAGCTCAGTAATATCTTATTGAGCCGGCCCTTGGGGGCTACACGTTGCTGTTAAAGTCTACATGATCATATTTTCAAAAGTCCCTGTTCATTATTGCATAATGACCCGGCCCTTGGGGGCTACACTGGTTGAAGTTTTCATAAGCATAAAACAATTACAAGTCCCTGGTTGCTGCAAGCATGACAACCCGACACTTGGGGGCTACATGTGTGGAATATTCAGTTTATATGATTGAGATGAATAAACCGGATTTCTTCAAGGTTGCAACATTGATTGGAGCAAGTCTTAAACCATCACTTTGTTCTGCTCAAGACTTGGGGGCTACAGGTAATATGGATATAAGGGAGAAAAATCTTCAAATTATCAGTTTTGAGCAAGTCAGGAGGATCAAATTGACCCTGTGTTTGCAACAATTATGACCCAACGTCGGCAACAGTTATGACCCAGTGCTATCAATATTTACAAGCCGGCAATTTTGATAAACCGGCAAGTCTTACTTCTTCAACCCAGCTGAAAGTCAGATGAGTATTTCAAGACCAATATGTTTTAAGCCAGCGCTTTGGAAGCCGATTCAAGTGGATTATTTTTTACAATATTTCTCTACAAGAGACCAATGCCAGCAAATTGACTCTGAAGCTGGCCTATTGACCCGGATTTCTCAAAAGAAGTATCTGGATTTTTTGCATTCACAAAAGTTGGAACATATCTACTAAAGGAGATTTGCTATAAGTTCATGGGCATGTATCAAGGAGGAGATGACCAGGACTTAAGGATGATCAAGTGCCGGCTTACAAGAATATTTAACCCGGAGTACAACCTGTCAATTTGTTCTTGTGTTTATGTTGCAGATCAGTTTAACATGGATAAATCCAAATTAAACTGGGGGCTAATGTCGGGGATATACCCCGCGGTATGACCCGGCCGAAATTGGCGGCTCACTAGTAACCCGTCCGGAGCTTGGCGATTCACAGATAACCTGGCCGATCTTGGCGACTCATTAGTAAGCCGGCAGGCGGGTCAGATGGACAACAAGGCCTAAAGCCCAGAAGGCCGGCTCACGTTATGATGGGCCGGATTAAAAGGCAAGGGATGACGAATATTTCCTTTACGAGGAAGCAAGACCCGGACTTGTAATTAACTTGTAAGAAAAGATAGACTAGTCCTAGTCCTACTAGGACTCCACATGTAACCCGCCCCTCTAACTTATATAAGGAGGGGCAGGGCACCCCAAAGAGGGACGAGCAACAAGAACTAATCTCTAGGGCTAGACACCGAGAGCCGGAGCCAGCGACTCTCCCGTGATCATAATGAGACCTAGCCTCAAACAGCACGTAGGGTTGTTACCGGATGATGTTTCCCGGGCCCAAAGCTGTCTAAACCCTTGTCTTGTGCATTGATCCGCCCTGCGTCTCTCATCCCAATCAACCCCTCTCAAGCTACTACATAGATGCGTTGGCCTCACGACTAAGTCCTTACACCTAGGACATCTGACGTGTTAATTCCATGACACCTCCCGATGAACACGACCCCTATTTCGACCGTAGCGCTCCAACACAAGTCCGTTTCCTCCGTTTTGCGGTACGCCACACCCCTCCTGATCAACAGGACCCCTGTTTCGACCGTAGGAGGTCCGTGTCCTCCATTTTGCGGTACGCCAGACCCCTCCCGATGAACAGGATCCCGTTTCAAACGTGGCCGGTCGAACACAAGGCCGTTTCCTCCGTTTTGCAGTACGCCAGGCCTCGTTTCCATCGGCTGTTCCGTCCAAGCCCTCCTGATGATCACGGCGACGCATTCTGTTTCGACCCAGCCGGTTGGCTCCCCATGAACACGACGACGCTGTTTCTCTGTTCCGACCCAGCCATGTACACGAGCCCTGGCCGTACGTATGCGCGAGTAGGCGTTCGAGACCCCGCCCGTATGTACACATACATGGCCGTATTTTCTTTCTTGCACCCTGGCCGCTGTACGTACGTGTACATGCTACGTGCGTGCCTCTACTACGACACGTACGCACCTCTATTAAGACACGTGCGTGCCTCTACATCCACCAGTATATATGTACGTACACGTTCGCGACCAGAATGACAACGCTACGTACGCTTTGACCTGGTGGGTCCCGACTGTCAGGCACTTCCTTGCCTGCGAAGATGTAGCTGGTGGGTCCCAGCAGTCAGGGGGCGAATCATTTTTTTGCCGGACGCACTTCCTTGCGTGCGAAGATGTAGCTGGTGGGTCCCAGCAGTCAGGGGAAACGTTTTTTTTTCGCGAAATACAGTGGCCCGTCTGGTGGGTCCCAGCTGCCAGGTGGAGGAATAATTATTTGCCGCGTAATAAGGAGGCACTTCCTTGCTGCGGCCGTGGACCCAGCTGTCAGCCTCTCCACGTACAGTCCACGTCCGATGGAAGTCGTTCCTTGACCACATTGACCACGCCACGCCGAGAGCACCAGGGCGGTGGACGACGGCGAGGCCTAGGAAGGGGACGACGGGGAGCCGGGGAAGACGCGACAGTGGAAGCCCGCGCGGAGAGGAGTACGAGGGTTCACTGGTTCGGCTGCGGTGTGAGGCTGCCGTCGCCGCAGGGCCTGGCCAGCGGTGGAAATAGTAGGGGGCGATGAGGCCTCCGCGGAAGCACAGCCGGCCACGGGAGGTAGGAGCATGCGGCACGACCGGCGCTGCTTTGGGCGGCTGGAGCAAGAAGACCAGAGGTTGAAGAAGCACTACGGCCGTTGGATGGACATCGTACGGTCACTGGAGCTAGAATCGTGCATATTGACTAAGTTGACAAAGCCCTCCGTCCCCGTCAACTTAGTAGGCCCACAAGTCAGCCTGCCACTATACTGGGTCCCAGCTAACAGGGGGAGTATTCATTTTTTTGTGCGTAATAAGTAGGCACTTCCTTGCGTGCGAAGATATAGCTGGTGGGTTCGAGCTGTCAGCGGCGGTAACGTTTTTTTGCGAAATACAGAGGCCCTTTTGGTGGGTCCCTGATGTCAGGTGGAGGAATCATTATTTTGCGCGTAATAAGGAGGCATTTCCTTGCGTGCGGCCGTGGACCCAGCTGTCGGCCACTCCACGTACAGTCCACTTCAAATGCATGTCGGTCGTTGACCACGTTGACCAGGCCGCGCCGAGAGCACCAGGGCGGTGGACGACGGCGAGGCCTAGGAAGGGAACGACACGGAGGCAGGGAAGACTCGACAGTTGTTTCCCACGCGGAGGGGAGTACGACTGTACGAGGGTTTACTGGTTCGTCTGCCGTCGCCGGAGAATAACAGCAGGTGTGGGTGAGTAGAGGGATGGCTAGGCCAGCGATGGGAGTACGGTGGGGCGGTGAGGCCTGCGCGGCAGCAGAGCCGGCCACGGGGAGGAGGGAGCAGGCAGTCCCGCCGGTGCTTGTTTGAGCGGCTAGAGCAGGAAGAGCAGAGATTGAAGAAGCACGACGGCCGTTGGATGGACATCCAACAGTCAGTGCTTGTGCGTCAACCTTTTTCTAGGAAAACCTCAAATCTGTGGAAAACAGCATACAACCCATCTGCCATTATTTCTAATAATTTACAGCCCATTTGCTAATTATTAAGGTTTTTTTGAAGCCCATATTCTTTTTGTTAGCATTACATGCCATATTTTGCCACGGTTAAAAAATTATACGAAATTTTGCATATTTCGGTGCGGTCCGAACTGTTTTTAATCCTGAAATTTCGACTCACATTCAAACTGATTTTAAAAATAAATGTATATCAATATAAAATCCAACAAATTCTCCACGCATAAAAATTAATGTAATTTAAAATCTCGAAATAAAAAAAAAGATATTTGAAACTAATTGCCGGTTTGATGTGTTTTAAAAATGTACAACCCATTTCTCATTACTGATGGGCCATTTTCTCGGCCAGCCGAATGAAAGCTCTCCTCGTCTTGAAAGATTTGCAGCCCAACAGGCCTGACAAAGCGACTTACTTGGCAAATCACAAAAAAACTGGGCTGTGGCCGTGGACCCAGCTGTCAGCCTCTCCACGTACAGTACTCTTCTGATGGAATGTTGTTGACCACGTTGACCACGCTGCGCCGAGAGCACCAAGGCGGTGGACGACGGCGAGGCCTAGGAAGTGGACGACGCGGAGCCGGGGAAGACGCGGCAGTGGATGCCCACGCGGAGAGGAGTACGAGGGTTCATTGGTTCGGCTGCGGTGTGAGGCTGCCGTTGCCGCAGGGCCTGGCTAGCGGTGGGAGTAGTAGGGGCGAGGAGGCCTCAACGGCAGCACAGCCGGCCACTGGAGGCAGGAGCAGGCGGTCTCCCCGGCGCTGGTTTGGGCGGCTGGTGCAAGAAGAGCAGCGATTGAAGAAGCAGCAGGACCGTTCGATTCAAATCCAACGGTTACTGCTGCTAGAATCATTTGTTGACTAAGTTGACAAGCCTTGCGTACGCGTCAACTTAGTAGGCCCACAGGTCAGCCTCCCAACCGGTGCGCCCCAGATGTCATTGGGAGGAATCATTTTTTTTCGCGTAATAAGGAGGCAGTTGATTGCGTGCGGCCAGGCCAGCGGAGGGAGTAGGGTGGGCCGGGGAAGCCTGCGCGGCATCACAGCGGGCCACAAGAGGAGGGAGCAGGCAGTCCCGCCGGCGCTAGTTTAGGCAGCTGGAGCAGGAAGATCAGAGATTGAAGAAGCACGTCGGCCGTTGGATGGACATCCAACAGTCACTGCTGCTAGAATCGTGTGTTCACTGACAAAGCCTTGCGTAAACTAGTCAGCCTCGAAATCTGTGGCGTGTACAGCCCATTTGCTATTATTTTTATAATTTTTACTCATTTTCTAATTCATATGAAATTTATTTCAGCCCGTTTTCCATTTTTAGAATTGCTGGCCATTTTCTGGTCAGTACCAGGGTCAAAAAATTAACTAAATATGTGGGAAATTTTGAAAACTCGCAAATTTTTGCTGGGGAATGAAATATTCTTAATCCAAAAATTAATAGCCATACTAAAACAAATTTAAAAATAAATTAGTACTATGTCATGTTAAATCCAATGAAATACGTATAAGATATCAGTGAAGAACAAAAAAAGAAACTTATATCCCATTTGCTATAATTTTTTTGGAATTTTCAACCCCTTTTGATATTACTTTTAACAGACATTGACCATACTCTTAAGCCAGGACGAAATGCATCCCTCCTCGTCTTGAAAGATTTGCAGCCCAGTAATTCGGAGAAAACAAATAGGCCTAGCTTGGGTATTCTTCAAAAAGAAATACTGGGCTACCTATTTTCCCAAAGAACAGGTGCATGAGCATTTAGCTTTATTTATTTATTTACTTATTTATGTTTAGAGGACCATGAGCATGTACCTGGGCCGGATTCATGTGAGAGCCTCCCTTCCAGTTAATTATGGGCTTCTCTATTGGGCCTTCATCAGTGGGCTGCATGTTATCAACAAGTGGAAAATGTGTTCCGTACGAAAAATAGTATGCGCTACGTACGATACGGGGCACTAAAGGATCGAACCGTGCAACGACTTCCAAAACATTGTGTTTGTCGTTCTAAAAACACATTTATTCAACCAACAGACAAAATATACTACTGATTGTACATTGAAAACAGCAGCAGGAGCAACCAGGGCTGGGGGTGCAACAGAAGCAGTAAGCAGGCCAGAAGAGTGAAGACGCAGCTCTCTCTTCCAAACCAAACATCAGCCATCATTACAAAAGGGCTACCAAAAAAGAACAAGTGTATGCATCAAACTAAATAATGATCCTACTACACCAAGTGTACGCATCTAACTAACTGGCTCAGTTAGACGTTACTATTTATTAAGCTGTGGAGATTGGCTGACGGCTTGAACCAGATGGGTGCCTGACGGGGGAAACTCCAGCCAGCTGGTCGAAGTCTGATACTTGCGACCCTCTCTCCTACTTTGGGCTGCAGAGCATGGCGGCACATATCAGGGTATGGTGCATGCAGAGACGCATGGTACGCTGTGTACACACAGTTTTGCCTGATGAACGAAACTGCGCTGCCATCATGATCCTTGCCGTCGGTTATCTCCTGGTTAATCGGATAATTCAGTCCGACAAACAGAGAGCGTGTACCAAGGCTACTTACCAGCCTCCAGTCAAAAATTCCTGAAGGCCCAGAGAAGCTGGGATCCTGCTCAAAGACCTTGCAGTGACTGTGATTGTATTCTGCGAAACAACACGTCCGGTACGTGCGAACGATCATCAATCTTTCGCCGTCGTCTCATCGAGCCAGGAACCACCTGCAACTGCCATGCCGCTTTTCTTTGAAAGGTTCTGGGATTAGGAAGGGTAGGGACACCAGGCGGCCTACAACATCATATCAAGTTGGAGTCAAATAAAAAAGGGCTCTTGATTTAGTCAATCTTAAGGACAGCATGTTATGAGCATGAATTTTTTTCAGCAAATGTTGACAGTAATATAAGCAAGCCATCATGATATCACAGGAAAGTAACATACTACTGTAACAGCCGTTTGTAGCGATGACTGGAGTAGGCCAGCAATACGTCCAGCCATAGAAGGAGTCGACAGCGTAAATGAAGCCCTTGTGTTCAATGGCATCAGAGAACCATGGAGGATGTATGATCCTGCGATGGACGTGCAGATTTATCCACTTACCGCAGTGACCTGTCAGATAGGCGAGACCGCGGTTGAAGAACACAATTAGCCTGGAGTCTTTATAATTCGCAGATCTTGTGGGCACTTGGCAGATTACAACCTTGAGCAAATCAAACTTGGTATCATGTTGGCTACTGTAAGATTCCGAGTATTCTGGGCCGCGGTGCCAAAGCAGTGCAGTGTTAATCGAAGGAAGGGGGATCAATCACCGGGTGTAGACCTCCACGAGCATCCAGCTGCCGCGACCGTCGACGAGCACCATCCAAGACGTGTTCATGCCGACCCAGTACATACCGTTAATGTAGTTGAGGCTGACGGGGATCGGATCGCAGTCAAGGGGGTTGATGCTCGCCACCCTACGATTGTTATGCTGCGTGACACGCCGTTTCTGAAGATCAGGCGGCATCAGCAAGCAAGGAGCTGGCTTAAAAAGCTCCAGCCCGAGGGCTTTGAGTAAACGGTACAGCCCTGACGAGCACGCGGCGAGCGGCATGGTACTGAGATTGTCCACACACGAAACAATGAGCTTGATTACCTCTGTGGGGAGCGAATTCCAGCCACTCTTTCGGTGGACGCTGCTCGGTTCTGCCATTGTTAGCGGGGATGGAAGATTGGACGAGATTATGTGCGGACAAAGATGGAGAAGCGAATATGTGCTGCGGGAAGTGGACAGGTGATGATGACTATAGCACGCCGCTTGACTTACGAGACACATACCAGCAGCATAGGGTCATGTCGATGCCAGAAACCTTGCTTGAGTGATCACAGTACTGGTACTCCCTACAGTGCTATGCCCTAACTTGCTTGAGGAGAGTAGTTGAGTAGGACTGTGCTCTACTACTAGCACCGGAGGAGTAGTATATTCTAATCTAAAATAGTTACAAACTTCAATGCCCGAGCGTGGAACGACTACGAACCGTGCTCAAAGACCGTGTCTACGTGGTGTTTGGACATGGGTGACAACCTCAACGCCAACGGTGCTGCTCCCGTTGCACCGTATGTGTTCCTGTCCTTCCTGTTCGAAATCATGGTAGAATTCATGTTTCTACTCTGTATCCTACTACTATGCTAGTCCACATGATTAGTTTCATCTCTGTTATAGCCGTCATGATTTATTTTGTGCTTATTCAGATTAAATCTCGTAGTAACTTGCTCATATATTCAACTGGCGCAATGTCCCCTACAGCCACTCCCGTTGCATGGACGGCCTGGTCGATGCCTCCAAGGAGCCCTTCGTCCACTGCTATGAGTGCCCGATGCCATTTTGTGGCTCGCCGGCGGACATGGTGCATCACTTCACGGATGCGTGCAGCGGTCACTGCTGGCCCTTGGCGGAGAACATCAAGTACGAGACGTGCTACCCGTTCACCATGCCGGAGTCGCTGGAGGATCACCGCTGCCTGCTAGTCTCGGAGGAGGACGGCGGCTTCTTCCTCTTGATCGTGGGCACCGGCGAGGCCCGCACAGGCCGCCGCCCCGTCTCTGTAATGTGCATCAGGGGCGACGCCGCTGACGCTGACACTGACACGAGGCCGATGTACGGGTGCGTGGTCAGTGTTACTACCCCTCCGAGTCGCGTGGGCGGCGACACCGGCCTCATCGAATGGACTTGGACTTTGGGGAGCTGGGACTATCCCGCCAATGTGGACTTGGAAAACCCATGGCCTCCTTTACCCGCCGACGCGGTGCACGGGGACTCCAAGGAGGTTCACCTGGAAGTGCGCATTATCAAGTTAAATGTTGATCATTAGTCTTCGCTCAATGTAATCCGCTGTCTAAGCATGTGGAGACTTCCATGCAGGATCTTGCTCTATTGGAGTATCGCGCATGAATAAAAGTGTATCCGTTTATGGTTTAGTCTAGAATCTTCCATGTATGAATTTTTACTACAGTACTGGTGAAAGACTTATGATGAACCATTTCTTACATCTCCTCTGCCCGCTTGCAAGTCATCCTGATTTAATCCCTCCGTCTAGGTGTATAAGGGCATGGTTAATATTACTTAATAGTATAGCCAACTGTTGACTATAAGAAAGTGCCATGTCATCTGTAGCAAAATGTATAACAATCGATACTCAAAAACTAATTCTTAAAGATCATTTCTTGCAAAGCACAATAAGTGTTATTTCTTCACAAGTTTTGGATGCAGGTTGAACAGTTGAACGCTTTTGTTTGCAAAAGATACCTTTTTATCTATTTCACCCGGATGTTTGTGAGCTCTAGAGATGAAATAATATCCGAAGAAACCTATCGATACCCGTTACACATGAGATGACCCCCACATCCTTTGTCAAAATAAACAACTCCCCGATCAATGCATTTCACTCTTCGGTGCAATGCACGGGCACCTTACTACTATAGATTAGTACGACCAAAAATTGAACTAACATTATATATAGTACGATAAATGCTGATGCATGTCACCTAAAATTATATCATTCAAAACTATGTTCAAATACGAATCCAACGATATAGTTTTTGTTGACATGCACTAACATTTTGTCAGTTAAATCTTTAGTCAAATTCAATGGGGGACTAATAAACCACGACCGATGTAGTACAAGTGTAGAGGGCGGCGCTGCACGGGAGTCTCACCTCTCACCCCGCTCGTGGCGCGGCAGTAAAGCTGTCATATCACAAAACCCAACCACTCCCAGTAATAAGTGGCCTGGTAAAATAAATGGACAAGCAAACATCACATCCCTCCGTCTTTTTTGCATTTCATCTCTCTGCATTTACTTTCTCCGGTTCATCTCGCACACTCGATCCCTAGCTACTACTCCTAGGGCCAGTTCTTTTGGCGGCTTCCCCAGCTTTTCCCACAAGCCTAGTCACAGTGGAGAGTAACAATAAGGCGCCTCACTCATTTATTTGGGCTTCTAAACTACTACTCCATCTTGGTTTATTCCTCACCATTGTAATTTGTGCTAAATTTTGACCAAAGATTTAACTGGTTTATTCCTCACCATTGTAATCCCTCCGTTTAGGTGTGTAAGTCATCTTACGAAAACCAAATAATCCCAAAACACTTAGGCGCGGTGCATTAACTTCTACCTCGTTTCTTGTTTCTTGACATATCAACCAATAAGAGATAAAGAGTGTGCATGCTTTTAATGACTTGAGATATCAAACACGACATGCAGTGGTTAGTTCATTGCATGCAATACTATTAATTAGCAAATAAACATTAACGTTTCTCGTTTTCTCCTCCTCCTTGGTAACGGTGCACAGCCTAAGATGACTTACTCACCTAGACGGATGGAGTAGTGCATGTGACATGCACTAACATTTCATTAGTTAAATTTATGATCAAAATTTGACACAGATTACAATGGGGACCAATAAACCAGGACGGAGGTAGTAGTTAGAGCATGGTTAATAGTATAGCCAGCTGCTGGCTATAAGCCAGTGCCATGTCATCTACAGCCCATCTTATAGCCAACATGTACAATAATAGATCAAAAGAGTGTACTACTTTTTTATTATGTGGCCCACTTCTCATTCTCACAAAGTGCCTAGGAGCACGTGCTAGAGCTGGCTCTTCACGAAGAGCCCGCTTACCTTCTCTCTCCTCTTCTCTTTCCTCCAACTAAGCAGAAATAGACTAGTTTATTTCTTATAGCCCGCTGACTTAGCTCTATTGTACTTGCTCTTATGGGATTACTAATCTAGAAGCCTAAAAGAACTGGCCCCTGGTACTCCTACTAGTAGTAGTACTCAAGTTGGAATTCCAATTGCACGGCACAACTTGTTAGGCAAAAAATTCGATATAGGGTGTAGGAAGCGGTTTGGGAATTTGCATGCCTTTCCAATCAGTGAGATACTCCGTACAAAGTACGACAGAGAAATAACCACAGAGAAGGAAGCTAAAAGTAAACAATCAAACGAGCATTTTTGCATTTGTTTTGCATTGAATCGTTTCACAAGCTTGACTAGTGCTGTTTTTCTACTTTTACAAAAACCACATCGTAATGTTAAAACGTGCATTTGCACGTACATAAGTAATAGTAGTACTCCCTCCGTCTAGGTGTATAAGTCTTCCCTCCTTCTTGGTCACGGTGCACAACCAAAGATGACTTATTGACCTGGACGGAGGGAGTAGCACAGTCTGCAAGCATATATCGAGAGAGATGTGTAGTGCGATAGTATATAGTAAAGTTTGTGCTATATGCACGTACTTGCAAAATGCGTACGAATACACAAGGTTTCCAAACTTTCCCTTTTACATACTTAATTAAGGACGCTAAAAATTCCTGAACGTTCGGGATTTATCATTTGCGTCCCAAAACTATTGAGATCGCCTTACGAAACAAAAATTATACTCCTCCTAAAAGCCACGACGCTCGCAGGAGCGCTTGCGGCGCGCCACGAGTGCCCTGGTGCGCGGCCGTTTCCCAGCGCGCCGACACAACGCCTCTTCCTCAGCCTCGCAACTCGCGAGGTGCTGATTGGCGGCTTGCCGGCGGGCGAGCGCGATCTCACCGGTGTGGTGATCCGGCGCCAATAGGTACTCCTCCTCGCTGGAAGCGTGCACCCGGTCCACGTACCGCCAAGCGTAGATGAGGCGCTTGGGCCCGACTGCACTCAGGGCGTCGGCACGGGCGTCCTCCGCCACCCTCACGGCCCTTGCACGGTGCGCTTCTCTTCCTCGGCCTTCTTCTCCGCCTCTATTTTGGCGCGCTCTGCTGGAGGCAAAGCCTCCCACAAGGCGACATCCATTTCTTTCCAAAGCTCCTCAAGGCTGGGGGGCTTGGCGGGCGGCGCGACGTTCTCCTTGTAGCGGGGAGCCGACGCGTCCTCCAGCGCGCATGCTGGCGAGATTGGGAACGCCGATGCGTCCAGCTCGACGCGTCGCGGCGAGGAGCAGAACACCGACGCGTCCTCCTCGACTAGTGGCGGCGAGGAACGGAACAGCGACGCGTCGCGTAGCGGCGAGGAGCGGAACACCGACGCGTCCTCCTCGACTAGTGGCGGCGAGGAACGGAATGGCGACGCGTGACCATCCGCGCGGTGCAGCGAGGGGCTCCTAGGGCTTGGGAGGGGCGATGCCATGGTGGTCGACGTTAGAGGGAGGGGGAGGAGATAGCGATGAACGTGAACGTGAGGGGGAGGAGATAGCGATGTCGTGGGAGGCGCAGTATTTATAGTGAGCAATGGCACACCTACGTAAGATATGGACTGAGCTGCACTGACTTAACTGCAGGTCCAGTTGCGTCACTGACATGTGGGCCAGACCCCTGTTGGGCCCATATGTCAGTGACCCAATGCACCTGCAGTTAAGTAACAGCTACGTGGGCATATTTGTTGGAGTAAATTATGGGGGAGCGAAGGGGTGGAAATATTGCTGGTCACAACGGATTGGACGAGCGTGGGGGGAGGAGAGTCATGCATGCAAATGTTTTCACACGGGGTGGAGTGGTGGGACCGCCGGAGGGAGAAGGAGAGTTTGGCAGGCATATTGTTTCCACACATGGAGAGGAAAAGATTTGGAGACGAACGGGCTTCCTGCAGGTATGGGCAACGGTGCATAATAAGTCATCTTGCATGCCGGGCTAGGTATAGTCTCAAGTCATTAAAAACATACACGCCCCACACATGTTCATATTTCAAGGTGCACTAAATTATTGCATGCGATGATTAAGGCTGGCCATAATGGTGATATCTTAGCTGGTATCATGCACACGGGAATAGCAAACATGCTGATGTGGCAAAGAATTAAAGAAGAGAGGGGGGTTAGAGTAACTAGTGTTCATGCATGCATTGGTAAACACATTTTTTTGTGAAGAACGACAGCACTAGTTGAGTACTTCTGCAGACTTCAAAAACTATTCCACCGCCTCTACTATCTTGCTAAGAGTAGGTGAAATTTTTGAATCGAGCCCTTTAAACTAGAAGGGAGGTAGTGGTACTCTAAGGCTGGTCATAGTGGGGAGTAACTTAGACTAGTAACATGCATATGTTACTAGTCTATGTTACTACCTCTATAGTGCATAGTATCATAGATTAGTATCATAGGTGGTCTCATTTATTGCCACACATGACACATAGTAGCATCACATTTATTATGTTACGGTATCTACCTATGTTACTATAATCATCTCTCTCTTATACTCATTATAATCAGTATTGTAGATATTGGTATTTTTAGTATAAATTTGATCGTGGGATTTCATTGATGCCTGTCAAAGCGTGGAGGAAGCGGAGCTTAGGGCTTGCATTGTCGGTCTCTACATAGGTATTTCTCTTCATAATCCTATAATTTTAGAGACTGATTATGCTTTTGTGGTAGCGTCTCTTGCATCGGGGGACTATGACAGGTCTGCTATGCGTGACCTGAAGATGAAAGCGTTGAGCATCTCGAAGTTGATCAACAATCTTCAATTGTCAAAGATTAGCCGTTCGGCCAATAAGGTGGCACACTTAATCGCTAAGTATAGCTTTGACAATAGATTAGATGGTATTCTTGTAAATAACATACCACCCTGTGTGGTGAATATTGTATCGAATGAGTGTACTGGTGTGGCTGGTTAATTAATATAAGGTGGTGTTCAAAAAAGTATAAATTTGGTCAAACACTTTGCAAACGGTTGACGGGAGTAAAAAGGACCAGAGGGAGTATCATGCATGCGGAGTAGGCAAAAAAAATTGCTTGTCTAAAAAAAAGGCAAAAAAATTGCTCATTTATAGCCGGTCGAAGTCTCAAAGGGTGCGACCGCGCGAGGGAGGCGAAGGTCGTGGGAGGCGCGACGTTTGACGGAATTAAGTGAAGTTACATCCACGCGCCGGCATGGCGTGCGAACAGGCAGAAGCTATACCGTCAGGCCTACGATATGGGTCTAGTAGACATGACATCTAGTGGGTCCCGCATAGTTCTCGAGAACTCTTTGGGGGCTTGCAGCCGTTTATCCACCGGGCAAGCCAGCAACCCCACGCCGTTCGCACGCCCTACTCGTCCCCGTCTTCTACCTTACAACAGTTCGCTCCCAGTCGTCCCATCCTTTCACATTAGTTCGCTCCCAGTTTTTTTTGCGGGGTACAACAGTTCAACTTCTCCTAACCCTCCTCCAAAATCCATGGCCTCCCAAATCTCCATGGTCGCTGCTGAGTACCAGGTTAGAGCCATCACCGGCGATCAGTTCATCGTCATCTACACACGTGGATCCAAGATGGTGAAAGCATGGCTTGCTCGCTTCCTACGCATGTTCAACAGTTCAACGGATGAGTGGGTCACTGGGCTAGATGTTGAGTACACCATAGTCCTGGGACGAGAGAAGGATCTAAAGGACGAAGAGAGGAAGAAGCCCACCGTAATCCAGGTTTGCGTACATAACGTTTGCTTGGTCTACCACATATGCCATGCCGAGGTTGAGTGCCAGGATTTTAAGAACTTCCTCAAGGACAAAAGAGTGAAATTCGTTACTGTAGGCTTTAAGAACGACAGGGATGTCATGCGTCGGATATGTCTCATTGTAGGCCAGCCCTTCGATCTCCAGAAGGCAAGCCTGGTGTCCTCCTCTCAACCTTCAATGCTCACCCTGGCAGCAGCCATGATTGATCCTTCGTACGCTAAACTAAAGAAACCTCATCACGAGTTTCATCATGCATGGGAGTCGAAGACATTAGATGAAGATCACATCCTGTACGCAGCAATGGATGCCTACCTTTGTTTAAATATCTACAAGGGTTGGATGAAGAAGCAGAGCCCAGTGTCCGGTTCAAGCAAAGAAGCGTCGGCGAAGAGGAAGAGGAAGAGGGACGAGGACGAAGTCGAGGACGTGGACTCGGACTCCGAGTAGGTGGCAGTGCCGTCGCTCATGCTGGTTCTACTGCAGTGTCAAGCGGACTAGTTGCTTAGTTTATTTTCAAGGGTGTGTTGTGCTGAGGCCCCAGCAGAACTATGTTTATGTTCTTTCTCGTTATTTGAACTCTTTAGTACGTACAGTAGTACTAGTACTATGTCTTACTACTGTTCTTCTTGCAGTTGGTACTACTGCTCGTATCTTCGTGTTCCTACTGTACTTAATACGTTCGTACTAGTAGTATAATTTGGGTCAGTCGATTTGTGAAAGAAGTTCGACGGAGCGAAGGAAGAAGACGGCAGAAGAGGTGGAAGAAGCCCTTCTAGCCATCCATGTTGCATCAAACGGCTCACATGAGTCGGCTGACCCAAATTGCTCCTTTAGATTGCAGGATCCACGTGGCATTCAAGGTCTCGAAGGTAGATTCCGCGTCCGCACCCGGTTTGCGGGCTCGACGCGCGCGCGACCGGCTTCCGCCGTGACAGCCACCATGCGCGCCTCCTCCGCGCGGGCGGAGACGACAATGACACGCTAGTTCCTCCTCGCCGGCGTGCTGGAGCACGCGCTCGTCCTCCTCTTCGTACGCTGCGTGCATAGACGCGGCTCCACCAGCTGCTCGCGTGCTTGGCAGCGCGGCGGCATCGCGAGGAGGGACTGCAGACGACGTGAGCGGGCGAGCCTTCGGCTTCATGGCACAGGGATGGCGGCGACACGGCGGTGATGGGTGAGAAATTGTTGGCCGGAGCAGGCAGGCGCCGGCATGCGCAACGGCGGTGACATATTGATGAGTGCGCGTGTGGGAGCTACTTTAGTTTTATATATAAGGTTGGTCAAACTTAAAAAGAAAACCGTACTAGTACACGTAAACATTAGACTTAGGCAGCGCTTTTATTAGTTAGTACCACAGCCACGATACGGAATCCTGTGCAAGCGCGTGAACCGCGGCCGCGCGGTCGATCGAACGGTGCGTCACCGTGTCGCGCTCGAAGGACATCCACCGAACCTTTTTGTGTGTGTGAAAACAATCCTCGAATATTACTCAACTTTTTTTTCCTGTGAAAGTTCTTGACGCTGCAATATTTCCACATATTTGAATTTAGCTCCGGTTCGTGTTTATTTGGATTTGGACGTTTTAGGTGCGCCCTAGTTTTTTTTAATACTGATTTTGTGTGTGTGACTGAGAGAGAACGTGTGTATGTGTCCATATGTGTGTTGTGGCGGAAGGGCAATGTGGAGACGGTGTGCGTGTGATACAGACATAGAGAGGTGTGAATGTGCAAATGATCATGCATGAGTGAGACATAGACAGATGCCGATACGTTGTGTATACATGAGAGAACGGTCTTCTAGTTTACTTTGTGTGTGTGTGTGTATGTGAGTTTGAGCATGTTGTGAAGTACTATAGACCTTGTATACATCTTGGGATTCGACAATGATTGTAACTATTGAATTGTATAGACCATTACATTCGAAGTCAATAGCCTAATATATTTATTTCACAATTTCAACAAATGATTAGTTCACTACAAACTAAGAAAACAAATGTGTACTCCCTCCGTTTTTATTTAAGTCCGCGTATTAGCATTGGTCAAAGTCAAGTTTTGTAAACTCTCAGAAAGCTTATAACAAAAAATATTAACATATACAATAACAAATGAATACCATTAGATTCATTATTGAATGTACTTTCACATCATACATATTTGTTATGGTAAATGTTTATATTTTTCTATAAACTTGGTCAAACTTTAGGAAGTTTGACTTCGGTCAAACCTAATATGAAGAGTTTACTACTACTACTCGCTAGTTGCTTAGCCGAATCACTCAACACGCCACACGGGGAGTCCAGTGTCACAAAATTTTGAGGTCGGCGGGAAAATCTCCCGCGACCCTGATTCGAGCAGTGGGAAGTTACCATCATAGCCTTCGGAACAGGCCTACGGATGACGCTTAGTAGGGGGCTGTTTTCGTAACTTCAGGTTCACCCTACCCAGCCAACCCCACCCCGGCACCCAGAGTAGTACACCTGAATACTCCCCATTTTCTATCCCCACCGCAAAATAGACTTCTCCACGGCACCGCAGCCTTCGTGCTCCTCCCCTTTACATCGGCGCACTCGTCCACTGTAGCGCATCTGCCTCATCGACGACCTCGTACGCCGCACTGGAGCCGGTCCACCATCGTCGTCGTACACGGAGCCTCTTCCCCGGCATCGTCTTCCACGATCTCGGATCTGCTTCCCGGAAGCCGACGCCAAGCGCAGAAGTACCACCGTCGTGGACAATGAACTGACTCCCGTTGCCGACCATGACTCACAGAGGCCGCCGCGACCATCGTTCTCCTCCTCGATTGGTAATGTGTGTATTGAATCACTTAGCAGTACATGTGCAGTTCCAATTTTGTTCATACCTACCCTTCAAATTTCCTGGGTGCTATTGTTCGCGTAAAAGTAATTGGTTATAGCCTCCATTGTCCAACAGAATATCAGCTTGTAATTGTGCGTCGCTCCTGTATCGCGCTGTGCTTGGGTAGGTTTTTCATCTGCAACCAGTAGTGTGGCAAATGATGGAAAGGTTTTTAGAACTAGCAAGATGCCCATGCGTTGCACGCATCAAGATGCATTTGTATGAGTAGTTTATCTTGTGGGAGAAAAGGATGAATGAGGGAAGGCCTTATTTGCAAATCTGGAGAGGGGTATGGGTATCTTTTTGCAAAATTCCCATTTGTTTCCTTCCTATCTGTCAGATATAAATCGGACGGCCTATATTGCAAGGAAAAAAAGTATAGAGAAAAAAAGTAGACAGTAAAGGAAGTAGAGATAAATATTAAATATTAAATAAATATAACAGTAGAGAAGAGAGTAGAGATAGCAGAGACGTCGAGAAAGGATCGCGCGCGCGTGGGAAAAAGCGGCCGGGCGTGCGCTAGTTTTGGCGCGCGGCATCCGGCGCGCTTTATAAAATCCAACACCGTCCCACCGCTCTGTGCCTTGCCACCGCTCTCTCCCCGCTCTGTGCCTCGCCACCGCTCTCTCCCCGCTCTTTTTCGCCTCGCCGCCGCCGCGCCACCATGCCGCCGCGTTGCCGGGAAACTTGGGGATACCGCGGCGTCCGCGCGCGCCCCTCCGGCGGCTTCTTCGCCGAGATCCGGTTTCGCGGGATGCGCCTCGGCCTCGGCAATTTTGACACCGCCAATGAGGCCGCCCGCGCGTACGACGCGACGGTGTGGCGCCTCCGGTGGCCTCATAGAACATTGAACTTCCCCAACGTGCCGACGCGGGAGCGGGCGCAGGAGCTCGCGCCTCTGCCGCGGCTTAGCACCGACGAGGATCGTCGCGACAACTGGAGGCGGGAGCACCATCTCGGCATCGCCGAGATGGACGAGGAAGCCATGGCGCTGTGGCGCCAACACTTCCCGCAGGACATCATCAAAGAGCGCGAGTTCTACGCGCAAAGGAGGGCGGAGAGGGATAAGAGGAGGGCGGAGCGAGCCGCCTATCACGAGGACAAGCGTAGGCGAAAAGCGGACACTCAATGCAACATGAGGCTAGGAGCAACGTCGCCCTTGGAATCTGACGACGATCGGTATCTTCACGCCTACAGTCAGACGTCGGAGGAGGACATCACCGAGGAGGAGTCAGACGACGAGGAGTAGTTGAATTATCTTTTTTTATCTATCTATGCTGAGAACTATCCTCTACTCTCTAGTATCTACTTCTCGATCTCAGCACTGTAAACGCTTTTTTAAAGCGCCGCGCGTTGCGATTCTGTTGGAGATGCTCTAACATGGCAGACGAGTGCTTTAATGTTGCCCACAAGATGCGCGAGTATTACTAGTAGTATATTTTTCTTGCCATGTTGAGATTTTAAAACCACGAGTGCGAACATGCAGAGGAGCAATGAAGACCAAACACAGGATATTCGGGACATCTTCAAGGAGCGTGGCAAGTTAAAGAGGAGCTGCACCGAACCTGTAAAACGAGCTTTGGTAAGTAACACCCTTTCAATTACTTTCGTGTAGCCTCGTGTTCTTCGATGTGTATATGTTGTAGTTTCTGTTTCTCTTATGCGTGGTGCTCTTCGATGTGTAATAAGAAGAGTCTTAATCGTCCTAATGCTTTGTTTTTAGCTTGATGTAGGAAGTGGGTGTTCTCACCTTGTAGTCTGTTTTTATTTTTTTCCTTTTGAATTCACTTCTCCGAGTTCTGTTTATCTGGCTTCTACTAAATGGATCTAGGTTGCTCTGAGTATTGATCTAAAAAAGAAGTAACTTCATGTCAGGATGCAGTTCCTGCGAGGAGGGAAGTATGGTCAACCTCGAGATCATGTTTCCAAAATGAGGCTGGATTACACACAAGGTGCCAGTTCCCTAATGATGCTGGATTAGACACAAGGTGCAAATTCCCAGATGATGCCGGATTACACACAAGCCAGGTGGAGTCGTCAGCTGTTCGTGTCCTCGTGGCATTAGTAAAGGCTGAAAGAAAGTGTGCATCAACCCTTGAGAATGTAGCTGAGTTCCTGAAGAAGTGAAAAGAGCAATCAGATGCTCTCTTCACCCAAGCCAAAGAAGAGATGGAAGAAGCCAGAAATAAGCTAGCAGAGGCAGAGCAGGCTAGGCGTCTCCTGCTATCTAAAACTGTTGTCAATACACAATTTCCTTCATAATAGCTAGGTTCAAATGTTTATCCAGTCAGCATGCCTGTTGTGATGTCCGTGCATCTACTGATGTGGCACAAAATGTTTTTTTGGGGTCATGTAATAACAACAATTACTTTCCAAACAATAACAGATGAAGCATTGGACATGGTATAGTTCACACGCAAGCCCGACATTCCAAGTTCAACTTCCACATCAAACTCATGTTCACAGATATCTGCACATTCATACATAATGTCCACAACCATGATTCACTTCAAAGCCAAAAAAATGTGAGGAGAGTTATAAATAAAGAAAATCCTCTACTAGTTCCTGCTACCAGTGCGAGCACAACTAGTCAAGACCATGCATAAATTAATTATATTTTAGTCATTTTTTGTGTTCTAAAATGCCTGCCGGCTCGCGGAAGGACGTGTTGCCGGCACACGCGTGGATTCAATGAAGGCAGGCGTGGCAGTCTTAAGCTGGTTGCACGCGGCGAGGAGGCGTGCTCAGCCGGGCCTGCAGCGAGTGCGGCCCTCTTGGCCGGCGCGCTGGTTCAATGCCTGCGCTATGAGAGGTCGCGTCCGTGTTAGAGCAATCACTCCCTCCAGTCCTTTTTTGTTTGGGTATAACAAAATCTCGTTTTCCATTCACATTTTACAAGTAAAATTCATGGACAAACTTTGACCCAAAGTACGATGGGGACTAGTAAACCAGAATGGAGGTAGTAGTTTTTTTATTCAAAGAAGGGTTTCCCCCTCCGATTTTCATTACTGAAAACCAGCATCTAAATCTAAACCATAGTATTTGCCCTAGAACTACCAGGTTCAACATCTCGCAACATAAACCCATACAACCTCCATCGCTAAAAAACCTTACAACCATACGCCAAGGAGGTACGTAGTACTATGAATTCCATTTTCGCTCCATACCAATCGTTCTAAAAACTACTTACTACTTATAACGTGCCATTGAAAATCGGAACTCTTAACCTCGCTAAAAAACGATATTTTAAACGTGGCTACTCGATCTGTGGCAACTGGTGAGCCACCGCGCTCCAAGTCGTTCACCTGTGGTCCCGACCATCAACTCCTACGGATCAAATTATCACGCGAGCTGACTATTCCTACAAAGGTGCTCCACCACGTACCCAGTACCCGCGAATGCAGCAATCGTGCACCTAGGGTTTTAGGGTTTATTTGTTAACGTCTCCTTTACGTAACACTCATGTGTGCGAGACAGCGAGAGGCCGACTGCGTGCGTGCGCCTCTTCTCTTCGTATATGTACTCCACCGTTTGTCTAGTGTCCAAAAAATTATAATAACTACTAGCAATGTGCCAATGCGTTGCCACACGATCAAAGTAGATTAATACATATTCACCGATTTGATAGAAAAAAATGTCTAGTTTTGAAATACGTATATCACTAAAAATATGTTATGTTTCACTCAAAATATATTCCTTTGACGGTTTTGATGAGATAAGGGAGGAATGTTGTTGGTTTCAAGATTCGAGAAGTGGTATATGTCTAATTTCTACTCTTACTAGCAAGATGCCCGTGCGTTGCACGGAACATCAAGATCTTGTGGGAGAAAAGGATGAACGAGGGAAGGCCTTATCTGCAAATGTGGTGAAGAGTGCGGGTAAATTGCCATATTTTCCTTCCTATCCGTCAGATATAAATCGGACGACCTACATTGCAGGATGGCAGGCCCACCATCATCACCAACTCTATTTTTTATCCCTACTCTTATAGAAAGCATTGTCGGTGATGATCGTGTGCCTGCCATCCTGCAATATAGGCCGTCCGATCTATATCTGACGGATAGGAAGGAAACTATGGCAATTTTGCAAAAAGATACCCACACCTCTCTCCACATTTGCAAATAAGGCCTTCCCTCGTTCATCCTTTTCCCCTGCAAGATAAACTACTCATACAAATGCATCTTGATGTTCCATGCAACGCATGGACATCTTGCTAGTTGTTGCAAAAAGCCCATGTGTGTGTGAGAGAGAGGGAGAGTGGAGGAGGACGGAGTGCATGTGTGACAAAGACACAAGGAGTGTGTGTGCGATAGGTATCAGCTTAAAATGAGGCGATAGTGTGTGTGTGCATGATCGAGAGGGTGTGTCTCAAGAAGGGAAGAAAAATCTACATAGATACAAGGAGCGGGAGAGAGACATGTATGCGATGGTGGAAGCACGAGTGTGCGGGTGTATAAACCTATCTAGAGGCTAGGTAGTCGATAAATGTTTGTGAGAGAAATACGAGTCGGGGTGCGAAAGCGAGAGTTTTGTGTGTGTGAGAGAGAGACGGTAGTCGGGAAGGGGAGTGGAAGCAGGAGTTGTGTGTGTGTGTGTGTCTGTGTGAGAGAGAGAGAGGAGACGGTAGTCGGGGTTGTCTGATCGGTAAACAAATGAATAATGTCAGTCTGGGATGGAGTCGAAAAGGAGACCGCAACAAATGTTGTGTCTACAGGAGAGAGAGAGAGAGTAATTTTAGTGGTATGAGTCATATGTAGAGACATATAGGGTGTGTGAGAGAATCCCATAGAGAGAAAGACAAAGTGAAAGACGAGTGGGGACTGTGTGTGTGGCGGTGAAAAAGAAAGCTTAGGTACCGAGTGATACCAGAGAACAGTAGAGACGTGAGAGATAATGAAAACCGTGTAATGTGTAATGATAGGGAGAGTGTGACACTTCTCAAGGGAGACGTCGAGAGACCATGTTTGCGAGGATAGGAGAAACATGAAGTGAGCGTGTGGGTGAGCTGGAGAAAAGAGACTGATAGCTACCTGAAGGAGCATGCATGCGAGAGAGATGGGCGTGAAAGGAGTGAACAAAAAAGGGATTCAAATATTTGAATTCGAGATGATGATACATGTAATCCATACTCGAACCAAAATTGATCTATCAAACATGCATACTCATATGAATTCACGCACATCTATGTTATTTAATATGTAGATATTACTGATCCATACATTTTAGTAGAACATAATTTGGTTAAATTTTTTTGAATTCAACCTTAAGATTTCGAGATCATTGTATTTGTAAATCATATTATACATATAAAGGAGTAGAATTCTTTGTTGTGCTTTTGAAAGTATATATAAAAAAATGATGTATATAGAATGTAATTCCAATTGAAAATGGATCCCGCCCGAAAAAAAATTAGAATACAAACGGGATTCGAATTGAGTTGGCACGGTAAACGTGCACTCTGCAAAATTTGAACGAAGCGGGGAAAGTCGCAGTAACCGCCCGAAACCAAAATCTGCGAGATGGAAATCACTACTGTCTATCCCTGCCACGCAAAGCCTATCTGTTGGATTTCTATAGGTTTTGATAGGGGTAGGTTTGTAATTTCACCCAAACGTGACGTAACCGCCTCTCACCCGGATTCATACACGGTGGGCACCAAAACACAGTTTGTCCTCGGCCGAAATCGACTCCCTCCCCGATTCATATTCATACACGGTGGGCGCCAAAAACAAACTCTCGTCGGCAAATATTCGGTGTATGCGAGATTACCGTCCTATCCCCAACCGACTAATGTTGCTGTGATGTAGTAGAAATTTGAAACGGGGGCTAAGTTTGTAAATTTCCTCGCATTTGAGACAAGCGCGCCCTGAATACATGGTTCCCCCCTTCCTCTCTACCTCCCTTTTCCCCATTCATACCCCGTGGGCGCCAAAACACCCTCTCCACCCCACCCTCCTCCGTCCGCCGCCGTCCGCCACCCCATCCACCGCCGTCCTCCTCCACCATGCCGGAGCTGATACCCCGACACCGCCGTCCATTACAAGAGATCGACCTCTCTCATCCACGGCTTCGGACAGGGATCCTTGCATCCCGTCCTCTCGCTTCATCCCCGCCGTCGTCCACCTTGCCGGCGCCGCTCCTACGACCGTCTCGTCCACCACGCCCCGCCACCACCGTCTACCCTCCTAGATCTGCTTCCACGCTGCCGACAGCCATCGCTACCGCAGCACCGTCAAATTCTCAGCAGATGCATACACGGCGCCGCACCAGAGGCGGTACTCTTTCGTATCTGCTCAACTTATTTATCGCAGCAAGAAAATAGATCGCCACTTCTTTACTCTGATTTCTTGTCTTGGTTGCGAAGTTGCCTTTGTCCGGTTTGCACCTTCAGATCCGCCATGGCACGCTCAACACTATACTCCCAATGCTTATGGTTTTCCCCTTTTATATTCCACACTAGTTAAATCACAGTAGACTAAATTTCAAAATTGGGTCAGTCGATTTTTTCAGAGCTCGCCGGAGTTCGCCGGTGCGAACGAAGGGGCTCGGGTGGTTGTGGGGCCTCGCCGAACGAAGAAAACTCGACGCGGGTGGGGGTTGGGGTGGGGGTGGGGGTGGCGGAGGAACACAGGCGGCGGGGGCCGGTGGTCCGGCCGGTAGCCCGTGCGGTGTTCTGTATGAGAAGAATCAGAGACGAGGAAGAAGATGGGTTAGGAGACGTAGGATCTTCATCCAACCGCCTGAAATGGTCGAGAGACAGCTGGGAGTTGCATTCTTAATGCGCTCTGGTTCATCATGTGTGGGCACTGCGCAACCAACATTTTATTATCCAAAATCTGCTTGCTCTTCTTTACCATGTTCCTCTTCCGTTCTTCTTTAATATGTACTCTCTCCGTTCCTAAATACAAGTCTTTGTATAGATTCCACCATGGACTACATATGGAGCAAAATGAGTGAATCTACACTCTAAAATGTATCTGGATACATCTGTATGTGATCCATAGTGGAAATCTCTACCAAGACTTATATTTTAGAACGGAGGGAGTATGATAGTGGTATAGTATGTTCCTTGTACTGAAGATGAGCAGGGACTTTTGCAGTGTAGAGGTCTATACGGTCGGTTGTGATGGACACTTTGAGCCTCTTTGATTCGTAGGATCTTGTAAACATAGGAATAGGATTTGTAGTCACCTGCCCACTTGAATCCTATAAGAATAGCAAGGAAATGCGGGGAGCTGTGTCGCCTTTGAGAGTAACACTGATATTAACAGTACCGCACCTTCACTTGAAGAGAGCTGGTATCCGAAGCCTTTCTAGCCGTACCGGCAATACTAGCACATATATTCCAGCAAGTTCCACTTTGCTGATTTTACTCTGATGCTTACGGTTTTCCCCGTTATATCTACACTATGATCTGTGTAGCTGCTTTGTGTCGAGATGCCATGCCCATCCATTATCAATACATGTTCCATCTGTCATCATACCATGTTTTCCCACTCAAATGCTGTTCTTGTGCATCAGACATCAAAAAGGAAGAGGGTGATTGCCGAACCTGCAGGAGCACCAGCAAAGTCCTTGAAAAACATGGTGGTGCCGGAGAAATCAGACAACACCCCACTTATATTGGCTGTACAACCAGTGACACAAAACGTAGGACCGACTCTAGCAGACTGTACCCATACGTCACTGGCCACACCACTAGCCCCACCACACAGGACCTGCACTCCAGCAAAAGGTATACCGATTTCATTTTCCATACCACCAGCTGTTGAGGATATAACCATTAGAGTCACCCGCCCAGGAGGGGCCGGGTTATATCATAATGATCATCATGCGAAGCCCAGCACCAAGCTTGAAGATGGCGGGCCAAGATGGGCTTAAGACCCGGAGGTGGCTTAAGGCCCGTAGTTATAAACCGCCATCATGGCAAGACTTGTAGTGTAAGGCAGGAATAGTTAGGAGTCCGAGCCGGACACTGATATGAGCCGGCCGGGACTATGAGAGCCGCTGGGCGTCAACCTCTATATATAAAGGGAAGACCCGGCGGCGGTTCAGGGGACAACAAAGACAACCTCGATAACCAGGCAGGACGGTTTAGCTCCTGGTGATCGAAACCTTAATCAATACAACTACAACTGGACGTAGGCTTTTACCTTCACCGTAAGGGGCCGAACCAGTATAACCCTCGTGTTCCTTGTCCCGTTTAACCCTTTCAAGCTTCCTAGCTGCGATGGCTCCACGACTAAGTCCTTGCACGAGGACATCTGCCGTGACAATTCCACGACAGTTGGCGCCCACCGTGGGGCCAGCGCACGGTGGATTTGAGTTCTTGAAGGGCAGCTTCGAAGGGCTCAAGGGATACGCTGTGGGCCGGATGACCAAGAGTCATCGCGGCAAGCTCTACATCGACGATGTAACCTGGGGCCCCGACGCCGGCTCAATCGAGTACGGGTACCGGGTCCCCTTCGACGGAATCCACGTCTTCATTGGCAAGATTGGTGAGCCGGGCCCTGAGCCGGATCTCAGCGCCGATCTCATCGAGACGGCTCAGCGGGCGCGACCCGCCCGGACTCTACCTGCCTTGAAGCATGCTTTCATGGGATGTGTCCATGGAGGACTCTCTGAAGGATCTGGATCTGGTGATGAGACAGCCGCCGGCTTTGACGGCGAGTCAGCTACGGATGAGTCAAATTCGTTATACCAACTTCAGGATGGCAGGCTCAGGGGCTGTTCCGACGGCGACAATATTCCAGACCCTTTTGAGACGCCGAGCCGGGTTGGAATCTTGATGGCCGATGCACAGCCTGTTCCAATCCCTGCCGCCGGGGCAGGAAACCCGGTGCCCTCGCCGGCTCAGGTGCTGATGGATCTCACGGACAAGATGACGGCCCTGTTAACCGCTACGGTTGCCCCGGCGGATCAAGCTCAGCATGACGCGGAGGTGGCACAGTTAAAGTTAGATCTAGTAAAAGCCAAGGAGGATCTGGCGGCGGAAGGGATCAGGATGGCTGCAGAGAGGGCGGCTCTTGACGCCCAGACTCAGCTGATTCAGGCACAATCTTTCCGTCTCACGATGGATCAAAACGCATCTAATGAGGTCATGAGAAGGAGGCACCACAAGTCCCAATCTCGACTCCCTCCGGTTTACGATCCTCGAAACCTCTTCAACACGCCTGGTGCAGGGCCTAGTAACCCGCCAGAGATCGTAGCGCCTGGGACTGGAACGTCAATTCAACCCCAAGTGATGGGGCCTCCTCGGGTGAACCTTACCCCGCCTCAGTACGTACCAATACCCCCGGGTCATTATGCCAACCCGCTGGAAATCATGGTCGCGCAGCGGCGCGGCTGGCGGCTCTCCCAATTGACGGTGACTCTCCAACGGCGGTTGAAACCCGCCGGGTCAGGGAACTCCTTCAGACGGCTCTGGCGCAGCAAGAGGCGTATTCTTACAGCCGGGATAGGATTCATTCAACCCCTCGTCCAGGCTGGAGCCCGAGTTATAGCAGACACATGGCCTCAGCGACCGGCTCAAGTAATGTCCGACACCATAACTTGCCTCCTGGCCACGGCCCGGCTCATAATGGAGCTTTTCATGCGGTAGACCAAGACCGGGCACGGCAAGAGGCGGAGCAGATACCTCAGTTGACGGTTTACCAATCACCCCCGGCTTACCCGAAGGCTTCCGTCGACATAGGTATACCTACGAGGACCGGAGGTGTCCCTTGTCTGGTGCCGGCTCTCCGCAATGAACGTCTGCCCAAGGACTTCAAAGGGCCTAGGAAGGTGCCTAACTACACAACGGATTTACAACCCGGAGCCTGGATCGAGAGTTATGAGATGGCCATGGAATTGCTGGAGGTTAGCGAAGCGGCAATGGCCAAGTACTTCACCATGATGTTAGATGGGACTGCCCGCACTTGGCTGAAAGGGCTGCCACCCAATTCTATCGGGTCTTGGGCTGAGCTGAAAGCCCGGTTCATCCAAAACTTCAAAGATACCTGTAGGCAGTCGATGTCAATTGTGGATTTGACTAACTGTAAACAGCAGGAGGGTGAGTCTACGACACATTGGGTTCGCCGGGTCAAAGAGATAATACATTCATCTAATAAGATGGATGCCGGCTCTGCAGTCTTAATGTTGGAGCAGAATTGTCGCTTCCTGCCCCTGAAGATGAAACTTGGGCGGCTCAAGCGCGATGGCGGCTCTCGTCAAGTACACCGACTCTGATAGTACCAAGGACCCCGCGTCAGATGATGAAAGGACAGGGAAGGGAAAGAAGAACGGCAATGGCAAGGGTCCTCAGCATAACCCGGTGAACCAAGGAGGTAACAAGCGTAAGTCTGATGGCAGCATGGAGTTTGTGGCCAATGCCAGCTCACAGGGTAACAACCAGCGACGTAAGGGGAGGCCACCTCCCCGAGCCGGCGGCGGGTCAGGCCCAACGCTTGAGCAGTTGTTGAATGAGCCTTGTCCAAGGCATGGCTCTAGGGAGAAGCCAGCTACTCATCTGTGGAAAGATTGCGCAATCATGAAGGCCTTTAAGAATTCCAATGCCTTTAATGGCAACAGCGGTTCGGGCGGCGGCTTTCATGGCCCGGGCGGCGGCTCAAATCCTAATCCTCAGAATGTTCAAGGGGGCTTTAATCAGCAGTCCAGCCAGGGTCATCAACAGCAGCAGGGGGGATACCAGACCAATCCAAAGCAGCTCAATGGTGGACAGTATCATGTGTTTACCACCAGTCTGTGTAAGCGAGATCAGAAGCTTCATAAGAGGGCTGTGAATGCGGTTGAGCCGGCGGTTCCACGCTATTTAAGATGGTCTGAGCAGCCTATTGTGTGGAGTAGGGAGGATCACCCTCCCCGGGTTGACAATCCGGGTCACCTGGCCCTGGTAGTGGCCCCTCAGGTGGGAGGATATAAATTCACTAAGGTGCTCATGGATGGAGGCAGCAGCATCAACATCCTCTATTATGAGACTTTCCGCCGTATGGGCTTGATTGATAAGAATCTCAGCCAGTCCAATACTGTTTTCCATGGCGTGGTGCCTGGTAAGTCGGCGTATCCAGTAGGCAAGATTGAGCTGGAAGTGGCTTTTGGAGATGAGTACAACTACAGGGTGGAGAAATTAACCTTTGAGGTGGTTAAGATAAGAAGTCCGTATCATGCTATATTCGGGCGGCCGGCTTACGCTAATTCATGGCACGGCCGTGTTACGTGTATTTTCAGCTCAAGATGCCGGGTCACAATGGGACCATTACGGTTCATGGCAGCCGGAAGGTAGCCTTGGAGTGTGAAGAAGGCGATGCGGCTTATGCAGAAGCTGTTTGTGCAACAGAGGAGTTGAAGTTTTACAAGGACAATGTTGACCTGACAGATATGACATCTCTGAAAAAGCCGACCACGGAGCATGAGCCGGCAATGAAATTTAAGTCCGCTGATGAGACTAAACTTGTTGATTTCGTTCCAGGTGACTCATCTCAGCAGTTTAGCATCAGCGCCAATCTGGATCCGAAATAGGAAAGCGCGCTCATCGAGTTTATCCGTGAGAATAGGGACATTTTTGCATGGAAACCTTCTGACATGCCAGGTGTACCTAGAGAACTCGCTGAGCACACTCTCAATATTGATCCGAAATTTAAGCCGGTCAGGCAATTCCTTCGACGGTTTAATGAGGAGAGGCGGAAAGCCATTGGTGAGGAGGTGGCCCGGCTCTTGGCGGCCGGTTTTATTGTCGAAGTCTTTCATCCAGAATGGTTAGCCAACCCGGTGCTTGTGCTCAAGAAGAATGGCACCTGGCGGATGTGTGTGGATTACACAGACTTAAACAAGGCATGTCCGGCTGATCCTTTTGCTCTCCCCCGTATTGATAAAATCATTGATGCTACAGCGGGTTGTGAACGCTTAAGTTTCTTGGATGCTTATTCTGGATACCATCAAATTAAAATGGCAGTTAAGGACCATGAGAAGACGGCGTTCATCACTCCCTTTGGAGCCTTCTGTTATGTGTCTATGCCTTTTGGACTCAAGAGTGCACAGGCGACTTATCAGCGTTGTGTGCAGAATTGTCTTCATAACCAGATTGGGCGCAATGTGCATGCCTATGTGGATGATATTGTGGTTAAGTCCAGGGAGAAGGAGACCCTGGTAGATGACCTTAGAGGAACCTTTCATAATCTCCGGATTTACAAGATGATGCTTAACCCGACCAAGTGTGTTTTTGGTGTTCCTGCAGGCAAGCTCTTGGGTTTCCTGGTTTCTAACAGAGGCATTGAAGCTAACCCGGAAAAGATAAAGGCAATCACCTCTCTGGCTAAGCCGGCGTGCATCAACGATGTCCAGCGTCTAGCAGGCCGCATCGCTGCTTTCAGCCGGTTTATAAGCCGTTTGGGTGAAAAGGCCATGCCACTGTACCAGTTGATGAAGAAAACTGATGATTTTGTCTGGAATGATGCTGCTAATACTGCTTTTGAGGATTTGAAGAGACAGCTGGCTGAGCCCCCAGTCCTTGCTGCTCCGGTTGACAAGGAGCCCTTATTACTGTATGTAGCTGCTAACACACGAGCCGTCAGTGTGGCTGTGGTGGTGGAGCGCAAGGAGGAGGGTAAGGAGTACCCGGCCCAGCGGCCGGTTTACTACGTCAGTGAAGTGCTCATCGAGTCTAAACAGCGGTATCCCCATTGGCAGAAGCTTGTTTACAGTGTGTTCATGGCAAGCCGAAAGCTTAAGCATTATTTCCAGGGTCACCCCATCACTGTGGTTAGTTCTGCTCCCCTTGGAGATATCATCCAAAACAGAGAAGCCACAGGAAGAGTGGCTAAGTGGGCTATAGAACTTGGGCCTCATGATCTGAGATACGTATCGCGCACTGCTGTTAAATCTCAAGCTTTGGTGGATTTCATCAACGATTGGACAGAGCTACAGGTGCCTGAAGAAAAGCCGGATAATACATATTGGACTATTCACTTCGATGGGTCTAGGCAATTGGAGGGCTCGGGGGCTGGAGTTGTGTTGACTTCCCCTAAAGGTGACAAGTTCCGTTATGTGCTACGGTTGATGTTTCCATGCACTAACAATGCGGCTGAGTACGAGGCTTTGCTCCATGGTCTTTGGGTGGCTAGGGAGATGAGCTTGAGCAGAGTAAGGTGTTTGGGCGACTCAGATCTAGTGGCTCAACAAGTATCAGGCAAGTGGGATTCCAAGGACCCTCTCATGGCGGCTTATCGCCGTGAAGTTGATGCCGTTGCTGGACACTTTCAGGGTTACCAAGTAGAGCACATCGATCGCAGGAAGAACGAGGCGGCTGATGCATTAAGCCGGCTGGGCTCTCAGCGAAAACCGGTGCCGCCTAATACTTTCTTGGACATCTTGCATAACCCTTCTGTTAAGTTACCTATAGAGGACTTGGCTGTCCCTGACCCGGAAGCACAGTTGGTGGCGGCTCTCGACATCACCCCAGACTGGACAGTACCATACTTGGCTTACATGACCCGGGGAGATTTGCCTGAGGATGAAACTTTGGCCAGACAGATAACCCGGCGGTCTAAATCAATGGTCATTGTCAATGGCGAGCTGCATCGTCGCAGTGTTACTGGAACTTTCCAGCGTTGTGTTTCCCCCGAGGAAGGCCAAGATATTTTGCGTGAGATTCACGAGGGGGATTGTGGCCATCATGCCGGCTCAAAATCTCTTGTGGCCAAGGCTTTTCGTCATGGTTTTTATTGGCTAACGGCTCATGCTGATGCGGAGGACTTGGTCAGTAAATGTGACGGTTGTCAGAGGTTCTCGCGACGGGCCCATGTGCCGGCTCAAGAGTTGAGGATGATACCAATCACTTGGCCATTTGCGGTCTGGGGGCTTGACATGGTTGGGCCTTTTAAAAGATCCAAGGATAAAAAGACCCACCTCTTGGTGGCAGTTGACAAATTCACAAAGTGGGTTGAAGCAGAGCCAGTTAGCAAGTGTGACGCAGCCACAGCGGTTCAGTTCATGAAAAGGGTGATATTTCGCTTTGGTTTTCCACACAGCATTATAACTGACAATGGTACCAATCTGTCTAAGGGCGCTATGGAGGAGTTTTGTCAACGAGAGCATATTCGACTTGATGTTTCATCAGTGGCTCACCCTCAATCCAATGGTCAAGCTGAGAGAGCTAATCAGGAGATCTTGAAGGGCATCAAGCCCCGGCGAGGCGGCTCGCTGCGCAGGCGTCGTCGACGCTTTGCAGCGCGTCGGGGCAAACGCCATCGGGCGCAGCACGCTGGCTGCGCTCGTTGGGGAAGGAAACGGGTTCCCGTCCAGAACAGGTCTCCGGACAACAGTGCACCTGGCCCCAAGGTGGGCGCCAAATGTCGGGTGGTTGGTGCGACATCTGCCAAGGGATGGCTTAGCATTGTGGGAGCCAATAAAACGTCGCCGGTGCCTGAAAACGGGATGAGGCGAAGACATGCACGCCGGCGAATCTTACCCAGGTTCGGGGCTCTCCGAGGAGATAACACCCCTAGTCCTACTCTGCGGGGTCTCCGCATGATCACTAGATCGATAAAGAGTAGCTACAATCGCTCCTAGAGCTGTTGGGATCAAGGGAGAAGAAGAACAAGGCTAGCTCTTGCTTCTCTCTATCTATGGTGTGTGTGTGTGTGTGCTATGCTTGGAAGCAAAACATGCAGAGGTGCGAACCCTTTGCATGGGTGCTCCGGGGGGTTTATATAGGCCTACCCCCCGGGGGTACAATGGTAATCCGACTGGGACCTGGCCCCAGCCGCCAGTGTCTACGCCTGCCGGCTTCTCCGCCGGCTGCTGGGTCCCGCCGGCTGGTGGGTCCCGCCGGCTGCCGGCTCCTCGGTCGACAGGCCGGCCCCACTGCCTAGGGTCTTGTCGGCGGCTGCTTACTGTAGCCGCGCCTCTGATGACGAGGGCTTTGTCAAGGTAAGCGTGGCTACAGTGATCCGCATCGGGGGCTATCACTGTAGCCTCACCTCGTCTTGTCTCCTTAATGGGGCTCCTGCTTCGACGAAGGGAGTCGCCGGCTTCTGGAGGCCGACTATGCTCCTGGCCGACTAGGAAAAGCCAGGCCACCTTCACGCCTCTCTCTGGCTGAAGGGGCCCGCAGTCCTTGGGCCGTACAGGAGTGGGTCGTGGATGACATCGTAGCTGGCGGGGCTACAGTGCCCGGCCGCACGGGGGACATCCCCCCCGTACGGCCTCCTGTAGCCATGCCCGCCTCGGGCTTATGGGGTCGTGGGCCGCACTGTGGCCACACCCCGTCATGTCGCCGTTATGTAGGAGTGGTTGTGGTCTTGGCCGGCTTCTAGGAGTCGGCGTCCTTCTTGGCCGGCTTCTTGGAGTCGGTGAGGCTAGGTCGCCTTCCGGGAGTCGGCTTTAGTGGTAGCCGGCCGGGGAAGGCGGCCCAAATGCTTGGAGTGCTTGAAGACCCAAAGGTCTGATAAATTTTCTGAAGAGCCAGGGGTAGTCAGTTAGGCTACCCGTGGCCAATTACGCCGACACAAGTGGGCCCAAAAGCATAGTGTCCAGTTGACGGGCTGAATCTGATATGGGCCATAATTGAGCCCAAAGCCTCTTAAAGGGCCGGACCTGATCTGGGCCATAATTTGGCCCAGAACGTGCCAGGATTTTAATGGGCCAGATCTCATATGGGCTACTATTAGGCCCAGAGCGTGGCAGGCCATTAATGGACTGGATCAAATATGGGCCGGCATTTGGCCCAAAACATGGCAGCCAGTTAATGGGCCGGCCTACTAGGGTCCTCAAAATCTTGTGGGCTTACAGCTGGGCCGGCCCATTAATGTCGGCAAAATCTCGTGGGCCTTTAGCTGGGCCGGCCCATTATGATCCGCAAGAATCTTGTGGGCCTTTACCTGGGCCGGCCCATTATGGCACACAAAAATCTTGTGGGCCTTTACCTGGGCCGGCCCATTATGGCCCGCAAAATCTTGTGGGCCTTTAGCTGGGCCAGCCCATTATGGTCCGCAAAATCTCATGGGCCTTTAGCTGGGCCGGCCCATTATGGTCCGCAAAATCTCGTGGGCCTTCAGTTGGGCCGGCCCATTTAAACTTGATGGGCCGGTCCACGTGTCAACATATCATAGGCACGTCTTGCCCATTGGATGAGTGACACCTATGCCAACGCGGACCTGACACGTGTCTCCTCCAGCCAATGATGATTTTACATGTGGAAAATCCCCATTGGTCGGGGCTGTTAACGGGTTATCGGATCCAAAACCCGACCCGATAGCTTAACGGCGTTCCGTTACGGTGGATGCCACGTGTCGGTCACCCTTGACGAAAGCACTTCTATGACGCGCGATTTATCGTCATGGAAGTGGACACTTCCGTGATGATAATTTTGGTAATGTCATGGAACACTTCTACGACAACACAGGTATGACTATCTTGATTCTGTCATAAATTTTTCATGGATCTGCATGCATGACAAAAAACGCGACCTACTGTGACAAACACATATCATCACGGAAGTGTATTTTTTTGTAGTGTTGATGTGTACGTTACTAATGCTCGTAGTAGTGCCTGGGTATTTGATACCGGTTCGGTTGCTCATATTTGTAACTCAAAACATGGACTACAGATTAAACGAAGATTGGTTAAGGATGAGGTGATGATGCGAGTCGGGAATGGTTCCAAGGTCGATGTGATCGTCGTCGGCACACTACCTCTACATCTACCTTCGGGATTAGTTTTAGACCTGAATAATTGTTATTTGGTGCCAGCGTTAAGCATGAACATTATATCTGGATCTTGTTTAATGCAAGATGGTTATTCAGTTAAATCAGAGAATAATGGTTATTCTATTTATATGAGTAATATCTTTTATGGGCATGCACCATTGAAGAGTGGTCTATTTTTATTGAATCTCGATCGTGGTGATACACATATTCATAATATTGATGCCAAAAGATGCAAAGTTGATAATGATAGTGCAACATATTTGTGGCACTGTCGTTTAGGTCATATTGGTGTAAAGCGCATGAAGAAACTCCATGCGGATGGACTTTTGGAATCACTTGATTATGAATCATTTGATGCTTGCGAACCATGCCTCATGGGAAAGATGACTAAAACTCCGTTCTCCGGAACAATGGAGTGAGCTACTGACTTATTGGAAATAATACATACCGATGTGTGCGGTCCAATGAGTGTTGAGGCTCGCGGCGGGTATCGTTATTTTCTGACCTTCACAGATGATTTGAGTAGATATGGGTATATCGACTTAGTGAAACACAAGTCTGAAACATTTGAAAAGTTCAAAGAATTTCAGAGTGAAGTGGAGAATCATCGTAACAAGAAAATAAAGTTTCTACGATTTGATCGCGAGGCGAATATTTGAGTTACGAGTTTGGCCTTCATATAAAACAATGTGGAATAGTTTCACAACTCACGCCACCTATAACACCACAGCGTAATGGTGTGTCCGAACGTCGTAACCATACTTTATTAGATATGGTGTGGTCTATGATGTCTCTTACCGATTTACCACTTCCATTGGGGTTATGCATAAGAGACAGCTGCATTCACTTTAAATAGGGCACCGTCTAAATCCGTTGAGACGACACCGTATGAACTGTGGTTTGGCAAGAAACCTAAGATGTTGTTTCTTAAAGTTTGGGGTTGCGATGCTTATGTGAAAAAGCTTCAACCTGATACTAGACCATGATGAACCTACGAACTATGAAGAAGCGATGATGAGCCCAGATTCCGCAAAATGGCTTGAGGCCATGAAGTCTGAGATGGGATCCATGTATGAGAACAAAGTATGGACTTCGGTTTACTTTCCCGATGATCGGCAAGCCATAGAGAATAATATGGATCTTCAAGAAGAAGACTGACGCTGATGGTAATGTTACTGTCTACAAAGCTCGACTTGTCACGAAAGGTTTTCGAAAAGTTCAAGGAGTTGACTACGGTGATACCTTCTCACCCGTAGCGATGCTTAAGTCTGTCTGAATCATGTTAGCAATTGCCGCATTTTATGATTATGAAATCTGGCAAATGGACGTCAAAACTGCATTCCTTAATGGATTTCTTAAAGAACAGTTGTATATGATGAAACCAGAAGGTTTTGTCGACCCTAAAGGTGCTAACAAAGTGTGGAAGCTCTAGCGATCCATTTATGGACTGGTGCAAGCATCTCGGGGTTGGAATATACGCTTTGATGAGGTGATCAAAGCATATGGTTTTATACAGACTTTTGGAGAAGCCTGTATTTACAAGAAAGTGAGTGGGAGCTCTGTACCATTTCTAATATTATATGTGGATGACATATTGTTGATTGGAATTGATATAGAATCTCTGGATAGCATAAAAGGATACTTGAATAAAAGTTTTTCAATGAAAGACCTCGGTGAAGCTGCTTATATATTGGGCATCAAGATCTATAGAGATAGATCAAGACGCTTAATTGGACTTTCACAAAGCACATACCTTGATAAAGTTTTGAAGAAGTTCAAAATGGATCAGTCAAAGAAAGGGTTCTTGCCTGTGTTACAAGGTGTGAAGTTGAGTCAGACTCAATGCCCGACCACTGCAGAAGATAGAGAGAAAATGAAAGTCCTTCCCTATGCCTCAGCCATAGGTTCTATCATGTGCGCTATGTTGCGTACCAGACCTGATGTGTGCCTTGCTATAAGTCTAGCGGGGAGGTACCAAAGTAATCCAGGAGTGGATCACTGGATAATGGTCAAGAACATCCCGAAGTACCTGAAAAGGACTAAGGATATGTTTCTCGTTTATGGAGGTGACAAGGAGCTCGTCGTAAATGGTTACGTCGATGCTAGCTTTGACACTGATCCGGATGACTCTAAGTCAAAAACCGGATACATATTTATATTGAATGGTGGAGCTATCAGTTGGTGCAGTTCCAAGCAAAGCGTCGTGGCGGGATCTACGTGTGAAGCAGAGTACATAGCTGCTTCGGAAGCAATGAATGAAGGAGTCTGGATGAAGGAGTTCATATCCGATCGGGTCCAATGAAAATCTTTTGTGACAATACTGGAGCAATTGCCTTGGCGAAGGACTCCAGATTTCACAAAAGAACCAAACACATCAAGAGACGCTTCAACTCCATCCGTGATCAAGTTAAGGAGAGAGACATAGAGATTTGCAAAATACATACGAATCTGAATGTGGTAGACCCGTTGACTAAACCTCTTCCACGAGCAAAACATGATCAGCACCAAGACTCCATGGGTGTTAGAATCATTACAATGTAATCTAGATTATTGACTCTAGTGCAAGTGGGTGACTGAAGGAAATATGCCATAGAGGCAATAATAAAGTTGTTATTTATATTTCCTTATATCATGATAAATTTTTATTATTCATGCTAGAATTGTATTAACCAGAAACTTGATACATGTGTGGATACATAGACAAATCGTAGTTTCCCTAGTAAGCCTCTATTAGACTAGCTCGTTAATCAAAGATGGTTAAGTTTCCTAACCATAGACATGTGTTGTCATTTGATGAATGGGATCACATCATTAGGAGAATGATGTGATGGACAAGACCCATCCGTTAGCTTAGCATAATGATCGTTAAGTTTTATTGCTATTGCTTTCTTCATGACATATACATATTCCTTTGACTATGAGATTATGCAACTCCCGGATACCGGAGGAATACCTTGTGTGCTTTCAAACGTCACAACCTAATTGGGTGATTATAAAGATGCTCTACATGTATCTTCGAAGGTGTTTGTTGGGTTGGCATAGATCGAGATTAGGATTTGTCACTCCGAGTACCGGAGAGGTATCTCTGGGCCCTCTGGGTAATGCACATCATAATAAGCCTCGCAAGCAATGTGACTAATGAGTTAGTTGCGGGATGATGTATTACAAAACGAGTAAAGAGACTTGCTGGTAACGAGATTGAACTAGGTATTAAGATACCGACGATCGAATGTCGGGCAAGTAACATACCGATGACAAAGGGAATTACGTATGTTGTCATTGCGGTACGACCGATAAAGATCTTCGTAGAATATGTAGGAACCCATATGAGCACCCAGGTTCCGCTATTGGTTATTGACCGGAGAGGTGTCCCAGTCATGTCTACATAGTTCTTGAACCCGTAGGGTCCGCATGCTTAACGTTCGATGACGATTTTGTATTATATGAGTTATGTGATTTGGTGACCGAATGTTGTTCAGAGTCCCAGATGAGATCACGGGCATGACGAGGAGTCTCGAAATGGTTGAGCGGTAAAGATTGATATATAGGATGATAGTATTCGGACACCGGAAGTGTTCCGGGATGTATCGGGTATATATCGGAGTACCAGGGGGGTTACCGGAACCCCCCGCGGGAAGATATGGGCCATATGGGCCATAGGAGGGGAGCACACCAGCCCACAAGGGGTGGTGCGCCCCCTTATGGTAGGAGGCCGAATAGGAGAAGGAGGTGGGGGTTCGCCCCCCCTTTCCTTCCTCCTTCCCTCTTCCCTCTCAAAACAAGGATGCAACAAGGTAACCTGAAACTACATGCAAAACTAAGCAAGTTTCATATAGAGCATGCTCAAAACGGAGCAACGGTGCAACACATACACTCCAAACAAGATATAACAACAATCTGTCCAAAACAGCAACTAGGCATCTTGCAAGCATCATGAAAATATGCTACAGTACCCCAACATGAAAACAAAAGGCATGGTCGTGATGTAAAGGTAAAGCATGACAAAACATGAACACTGAGCTATCTCCAGAAACCACTAGAACATGCTCAAAAGGACATGGCAATATTGCAAATAATAATAGTTTCACAGACTTAGCAGAAAATCACTGGACATGGCAGAAATAACATCAGGTTGCTGAGTTTAGAGCAAGGAAACAACATGCTACAGGAACATATCATAACAAACAAAGGCATGGCATGAATGTAATAATTGCATAGAACAAAAGTCCCTTACTAAACATGAGCCAAAAAGGCACCGAAGATATGATGGCACCCATGTAAACATAGCAAGTTTCATATACAGATTCAGACTTAGAAGAAAAACAGAGCATGGCAGAAATAACGATAAGTAGGCATGTTGGTGAGCTTGAACCACTCACTACAGAGCATTACATGGCATGGAAAGGTAACCAGCAGTAAGAGGAATAATTATGAAGCTAAGCATGGCAATAGCATAGTCATAGGTTGCATGGATCACTAGTAACAACCATGGCAAAATTGATTAACATGTAAACAATATGCCAGGAACATTTTATAGCAAACGTAGAGCAAGATTAAGACATCCTAGAGCACTCCATAATTGCAAACATGGGCATAGATGGATAGAGCATAACATGTATAACAAAACATACTTAGTTAACATCTCCAGATTATGCATAGAACTCATGGTGACAGCAGGTTTACACGGCAACAAAATATCACAGACTCCGACTTGGCAGAAATCACGAAGTTACAGAAATCAGCAACATCACGGAGACTACTTTGCGTGCTTGTGCTAGTCACCACATAGATCCTAAAAATACAAGACAAGCACCTCTGTAAAGATGGCATGATTTAGTTAAAAACACATGTAGAGCTCATGTTCATAAGATGCACACACAAAATGCAATGAAAAAGACAAATCATCAAGTTCTGTAAACTGACAGTAGTTAACAGCATATAGCACTCTTGCAACGATGATTAGGGCATCAAGATGAACTCAAACAAGCATGGCATAATGGAACAAAATGAAGAGCACCTCCTGATGATCATTTCGATATATTATATGCACAAATCGGAGCACCGAGCATGAAGTTATGATGCGTTGAACATGGAATAAAAACATCACAGGAAAAATGACTTGGTGGAAAAACGAGGGGGGGGGGGTTCGACCTTCGGGGTTTGACCGCGGCATGGATCCCGAGGCGAGCGAAGCCGGGACGAGGTCGGAGACGGCGAGGGAGGCCGAAACGGGGGCGGGGGTGGACGGATCCGGCGCTTGGCCACCGGATCTGGCCAGAGAAGGGCACGGGAGGCCGGCGGCGAGCTCCTGGCTGGCGGCGCTTCCTGAAGAGAGGGAGAGAGCTGGTGAGGGAGAGGGAGAGCAGATGAGAGGGAGAAGAAGGCGGGGCGGGGCGGCGGCGAGGTTCGGCGACCCGGGCGGCGGAGAGGAACTCGGGCACCTGCGGGGCGGGGAGCGAGACGCGGGCGCGGGCGGCGGCGCGCGCTCGGGCCCGGATGGGCTCGGGCGGGCCCCGCTCGGGCCTGGCGGGCCGGCGGCGGATGGGGGCGCTGGAGGGAGAGGCACGGGACAGGTGGCGAACGGGGAGTGGGCGAGGGAGGCTGCTGCGGCGGCGCCGACCAGTGGCGGCGGGGAAGCTGCTCGGCGCGGAAATCGGTGGAGGAGGCGGCTGGAGGCGCAGAAAACGTGGGGGAGGTTGGTGGAGGCCAAAAATGGCAGGGGGAGGTGCATATATATGGAAGGGGCTAGGGTTTGGGGGTTTGAGGGGGGTTTCGGAGCCTCCGATCGCGATCCGATCGAGAGAGGGGGTTAGGCAGGCCTAATGGGCTGTGTGGAGGGGTTGCACTGAGGAGAGAGGGAAGAATTGGAGCCCGGAAAATGTTTCCGGAGACCAAAAACGTCCGACGATAGACCGGCTATACTGCCGCTATAGTTATCCGTTGGGGCATCAAACGAACTCCAAATGGAACGAAATTTGACGGGCGGTCTGTCGGTGCTATACCAAGGCCACTCGGCAAATACCGACCCATTCCGAGAAGGTTTTTCTCCCGCTCGCGAAAAGAAAACAGAGGGGTGCAACGGGTGCGGCGAGAGTGTCGGATCGCGAAACGGACAATGGGGAAAAAGACCGGATGCAAGTTTTAAAAACATGATGATGCAATACAGATGATGACATGGCAAAATGCAACACACAAGCAAATGACAAGGCAAGGACGGCAAATAACTGGCAGACACCTGGCGCATCGGATCCGGGGCGTTACAGGCGCCGCCCCCTTCCTAGTCCAATTCGGACCAGCCCATGGGGGGGCACGCGGCCTCCCCTTGTGGACCTTCTCTCTTGTGACGCCCCCGATTCAATCATACACTAATCATGCACGCAAACGTGTACGATCAAGATCAGGGACTCACGGGAAGATATCACAACACAACTCTAAAAACATAAATAAGTCATACAAGCATCATAATACAAGCCAGGGGCCTCGAGGGCTCGAATATAAGTGCTCGATCATAGACGAGTCAGCGGAAGCAACAATATCTGAGTACAGACATAAGTTAAACAAGTTTGCCTTAAGAAGGCTAGCACAAACTGGGGTACAAATCGAAAGAGGCGCAGGCCTGCACATAGTAGTAGGCACCTACAGTGTAGTAGGAGTCATCGTCGACGGTGGCGTCTGGCTCCTGGGCTCCAGCATCTGGTTGCGACAACCAGGTAGAAGGGAAAGGGGAAAAGAGGGAGGAAAGCAACCGTGAGTACTCATCGAAAATTCTCGCAAGCAAGGATCCACACTACATATGCATGGGTATATGTGTAAAAAGGCAATATTGGTGGACTGAACTGCAGAATGGCAGAATAAGAGGGGGATAGCTAGTCCTATCGAAGACTACGCTTCTGGCAGCCTCCATCTTGCAGCATGTAGAAGAGAGTAGATTGAAGTTCTCCAAGTATCATCGCATAGCATAATCCTACCCGACAATCCTCTCCTCGTCGACCTGTGAGACAGCGATCACCGGGTTGTATCTGGCACTTGGAAGGGTGTGTTTTATTAAGTATCCGGTTCTAGTTGTCATAAGGTCAAGGTACAACTCTGGGTCGTCCTTTTACCGAGGGACACGGCTATTCGAATAGATAAACTTCCCTGCAGGGGTGCACCACATAACCCAACACGCTCGATCCCATTTGGCCGGACACACTTTCCTGGGTCATGCCTGGCCTCGGAAGATCAACACGTCGCAGCCCTACCTAGGCACAATCAAGAGGTCAGCACGCCGGTCTAAATCCTATGGCGCAGGGGTCTGGGCCCATCGCCCATTGCACACCTGCACGTTGCGAGGGCGGCCGGAAGCAGAACTAGTCCCCTTAATACAAGAGCAGGCTTACGTTCCAATCCGGCGCGCGCCGCTCAGTCGCTGACGTCACGAAGGCTTCGGCTGATACCACGACGTCGAGTGCCCATAACTGTTCCCGCGTAGTTGCTTAGTGCCTATAGGCCAGTGGCCAGACTCAGATCAAATACCAAGATCTCGTTAAGCGTGTTATTTTAATGTAACCGCGAACGCCGACCAGGGCCAGGCCGACCTCTCTCCTAGGTGGTCTCAACCTGCCCTGTAGCTCTGCCACAATGTAATAGTCGGGGGCCGTCGGGAACCCAGGCCACCTCTACCGGGATGGAGCCACCTGCCCCTTCAGCCCCCATCTTCGAACAGTATCATAAGTAATGTAACAATATAAAGTATATAACATATGCCCGTGATCACCTCCCGAAGTGATCACGATCCAGTAGTATAGCATGGCAGACGGACAAGAGTGTAGGGCCAGTGATGGAATACTAGCATCCTATACTAAGCATTTAGGATTGCAGGTAAGGGTAACAACTGTAGCAACACTGACAGGTTATGCAGCAGAATAGGATTAACCGAAAGCAGTAACATGCTACACTACTCTAATGCAAGCAGTAGAGAGAAGGAATAGGCGATATCAGGTGATCAAGGGGGGGGGGCTTGCCTGGTTGCTCTAGCAAGTAGGGGTCGTCAACAACGTAGTCGATGGGGGCACCAGCAGCGGCTTCAGTCTCGTAGTCTAACGGAGAGAAGAGGGAGAAGAAACAATAAATATAATGCAAACATAGCATCACAAAACATAACGAGGCAATACGCGGTGCTAGGGTGAGCTAACGAAGTACTAGGTGCTACCGGCGAAAGGGGAAAGCATCCGGGAAAGTATTCCCGGTGTTTCACGTCTTCAGACAGATGAACCGGAGGGGGAAAGTTGCGTGTTTGCTATGCTAGGGATGTGTGGCGGGCGAACGGGCTGCATATTCGGATTCGTCTCGTCGTTCTGAGCAACTTTCATGTACAAAGTATTTTCATTCGAGCTATGGATTATCTTATATTAATTTTCAAAGTTTTAATTGTTTTTTCCAATTTCCTGGATTTATTTTAATTCGAAATTAAATGAATAAATTGCTATGGGTACCCAGCCCTGTGTACATAGAATGTACACAACGGCTGGCATGTGGGCCAGGGGGGCCCAGTTGACCAGTCAAAGTTTGACTGGTCAACAGGGGGTTGGGCCCCATGTCATTCTCTGATCTGCTAATTAACCTAGTTAATTTAGCTTAACAGGATTAGGTTAATTAATTAAGATTAACTAATTTAATCAAGGCAATTAAATTAATTAATTAATTATTCTTGTATTTTAACTACATTTTTCCTTCTCTTTTTTAACAGGGGCTGGGTTAGTGGGGCTAATTAAGTGGGGGGGGGGGGGTAATTAGCTTAGCACTAATTAGGCCGCGACAGTGGCTATCATTGGCGCTAGCTGGTGCGACAGAGGGGGCTCTGGCCGGCCGATTCCGGGAACGAGAGAAGGCACGAGCGGGCGCGTTGGGGAGCGGACGGTGCCGTGAATGGGATGGTAGCCGAGGGGTGGCCGGCGGTCCACCGGACCGGTGTCAGCGGCGACAGGAGCGGGGGTCGTAGGCACGGCCCGCACGGGCGGCAACGGGCAGAGGTGCGGGCGGCAGGGCGAGCGGTAGGGCTCGGCTGGGCGAGGCACAGCGTAGTTGCGAGCGTCGCCGAGTACGGCTAGGAGGCCAAGAGCTGCCAGAGTGCGAGCTTGGGCGTGGGACAGCGGGGATTGGCCGACGCGGGCGCGTGGCCAGGTCATCGGCGTGGGCGGTGGCCACGGTGGGGAGCGCGAGCGGCACGGCGGGGCGAGACGTGGTGACCACAGGAGAGAGGAGGCAGAGGGGTTGTGGCTCACCCCCGTTGCAGGGGATCGGGGCGGCGAGGCTCGTGGTAGCTCGTTGGGGAGGAGATGAGGACGCGACAGTCCGGCGAGCGGCGACGGCACGGCAGCTCCGGCGAGGGGCGTCAGGACGGCAACTCCGGCGAGGGGCGTCGGGATCGGGCCCTCCCGATCTAGATCCAGCCAGAGTGGGGGGGGGGGGCGAGAGAGAGAGAGAGTGGGGGTCGTGGGGGTGCAGGGCTAGGGTTCGGTTCGGTGGGGGGTATGTGTAGGCCGGGGTGGGCCGGCTTGGCTGGGAGATGGCCCAGTTGGGCTGGTGGCCTGCTGGGCCGGAGCCCAGTGGGGGGGGGGGTGCTTTCTTTTCCTTTCTTTTCGTTTTGTTTTCTCCTTTTGTTCCTTTTCTTTTATTTATTTGTTTTGTTTTAGTCTTTAATGTATTTTAGTTTTACTGGAATACAAAACAAACTTCTAAATTAGTATTATCTTTAAACCCACTGCGACAAAAAGTTTGACCCCTAATTAAGATGTCTTAATATTATATAATTTATAAAAGGCATTTTATTAATGTTTTAGCTATTGTTTTAATTACCTGAGTGCATTTAATTATCTTATAAAAATGTGGTTTCTCCACCCTAATTACCTATGCAATTTTTGGTTCACTCCAAACATTTTAGTTTTAATTTTTGAAATTTTTTATTGTTTGCTTGATTTTGAATTTGAATTTGAATCGGTTTCAAATTAACGCGAGATTAGCAACAGTAATCGAAGTGACGTGGCATCATTAGTAGAGGGTTACTGTAGCTTAATCATCCAGGCGTCACAATTCTCCTCCACTACAAGAAATCTCGTCCCGAGATTTAAGAGGGGAGTAAGGGGGGAGGGATTGGGTTACGAAAATTCTAACGGATCTTCTCGGTCTTGGTTGCTCTTCTCGAAGAGGTCGATCCATTACGTTGATGTCTTCATTTCTCTGCTTCGGGTCATCGTGATCAAGTCGGCATTCTTTCTTCGGGAATTCATCGTACTTACGAAAGAATAAAGGGCGGGTATTCCGGGAGAACGGACCTGCAGGGTTGACTATCTGGTAGATAACATCAGGAAAGGTGGCGGAAGGTAACTCTCGAATCGAATCTTAAGAAAATATCGAGAGCAAAGTAAGGAGGTATCATGGGAAGTTTCGAGTGGGTAGGCAATCGTTCGATGCCTGAAACAGGGCGTGAAAGGGGTTCAAAGCAACGGGAATAAGTATTGTGTCTGATAACAGAATTGATGATCTCTCGGAAGGTGGCTCGTGAATTACATTCGAGGCCATGCGCGAGGAACAACCTTGGGAACAGGGGGTGCAGGAGAGTCAGGTTTTGATCCTGTGGAACTGTGGGTTATGGGCCCACCATGTGGGTTAAAAATAGGAAGGTGGTGATGTCTTGCACGATCATGCAAGCAAGGCATGTCAGAGGATAGCCTGTCAGTTATGTCGGCAACAACATCGGTACCAAGGGCGAGGGACGATGAGAACCATTCTCCTGCTCGTTGAAACGAGGCGGACCAATAGGCGAAGTTCTCGTCCATCGGTGGTTACCGGAATGTCATCAAGAATAGTAACAGGGTCTGACTGATAAGGTGGTACACCGAGGTGGTTTTCGTAAGCAGAAAAATATTACTGCTTAGATCATATAGATCACAAGAAAGGTTAGACCAAACAATGGAAAGGAAAATATGATTATCAGAGTAAACAGAACAATGGAAAGGAAAATGTGTTTAAGCACATATTTCAGGGATATATCCTTCCCAGGGATAAGCGGGGCATGATATCCGTGGCAGGATACAATAAAGAAAACCTTTTAGGTAAGGGGAGAGAAATTTCATGACATTACCCATACAACGGTGTTTGGATAATTGAGCAAGAAACATTTAGCATTGGGCTTCAAATGTTCTTGTTGAAAAACGGAGTACCATAGACATGCTTCGAGATAGCATTCACATGGTCTTCAAGCAAAGGTCGTACTTTGGATACACGAAGGATTCATCAGGAATAACTTGTAGAATAAGTCTTACAGTTTCCTCATGGAAGAATTGCTAACCTTGCTAAAAAGGGAACTATATCAATAGGTTCTCCGGCCAGGTGCGCTAGGCATGACATCACCTTAGCGGGTCATATAAAGACCAATGTTATAACTCTTGGAAATATGTTCCAACCATCACATCTGACCAAGATTTAGATTCGATTAGCGTTAGGATACCTCAGACTCATGATGTCTAAGAAGGAAGGGGTGCAACATAATTTGACAAGATGGCGTTGCAAGATCCTCGAGAAATGAATTATGGAAGCAAGTTCTGAATCATGAGTTCATCATTAAACCAAGGAGAAGAAGAGGATGTGGCTGATGGACTCTGCGACAATACATCGAGATTTCCAAAGAGATGGATTTCCACAATCATGTGAACAAGTAGATAACATTAGTCAGATGAAATGATACAATGATGTATGCTCGAGGAAAACATACACAATTAAACATTGGTTGAAAAGGTGCACCCAAAATATGGGCCAAGTAGCACGATCAATGTTAGGATGGTGAATCAATAACCAAAAAGTCTTAGAATGAAACTATCGACCATTCACTTCAAGGCAAGAGGGTTGCTGGAAGTTTTGAATTCACACATCATAATTCAATTGTCGGTATTCCCGTTAGAAACAACACGGGGAACAAGAAATAATGGTGGTGGTGAGAAGTATCACTATGTATCAAGGATTCTAAAGACGTGGTGAAATTCCCACGACATTCTTGACATAAAAGATGGTAATATTCCAAGGTAAAGAAGAACAATTGTTGGATAGCAATGAACTCAAGGTATAACACCAAACACGAACAAGTTTGTGTTGAACGGAAGGCAATAAAGTGGTCGATGATAACACAAATCATCGAGGGCAAGGATGGTATTTCAAATCATGAATTCAGTTGATATCCTGGAAGAGCTCAGAATGTTGATGATGATTACGACACAGTTGTCGAGAGATTTCATGAAGATATAATCGATCGACAATGACATCAAGTTGAAGGAATGATGAAGCGAAAGGTTATTGGAACCATGGGTACGACATAAACTCGAAACCAAGCTTGTTGTTCAAGGCGAAACGGTAAGATGAGGAAGATCGACATAAGCTTAACTCATCGCCGAAAGTGGTGCTCTGTTAGTAAGGACCAGGTAGCACAGTTAAAATTAGCACGATACTGATATAGCTGATCAGGCTAGGAATGACATGATCGAGTACAAACTTGTAAGTAAAGAAGATTACTAATAGTTGTTTAATCACGATGCGGACTCGATTCAGTTATCGGTGTCCTTGAGTGTTTAATGACTCAAAGCCCGTGAAAAAATTGGAATCAGTGACAATGGTACTTGATGAAGAACTCATAAGAGGTTATGCAATTCCATTATAATCTCGAGATACCAGGGGGGTAATACTCGACGACAGATCAAAGTAGAGGTTGGTCTGGGCTATTGCTCTGCAGAAGACAAGTGCTTAAACTTGCATGAGAAATGGTATCTAAAGGAGAACATGATTGGAACCACGATTGCAAAAGACCAGATCCCTAAGATGAACTTATACCAAAGGGATAATTAATTTAAGACAAGCTTTAATGATAAGATCTACATCGTGTCCATGGGCATGAACACAAAGTTCAAGGTCGACTCCCACTTCTCCAACGCCTGACCTTTCATTCACTTCTCGCTTTCGATGAAGTTGTAGTGTTGAAATTTTATTTGGCAAAATACCAGAAGAGTATGACTCGTGAAAACTTTCGAGTTCACACATATTAAGGAAGGCATAGGTTCAACCCATCAGGGCATCGTAGAAACATATCTTTAGGAGTAAATAATACAAGCTCGAAAGTAGAGCATGGTTGACAAGGCAAATGATACAATTTACCATAGGCATTATGTATCAGGGGAAGAACTCAAGGTTTTGAGAATATGCAGGAACGGTCGGATAATAATCCACCAAACGATCTGGCGGACCGCCAAGAATCTGATGTGAGCATATCTGTTCAACCAGAAGAAGAAATAATGCAAAAGGCATCGGATTATAGAAATATCTTGATAATTCAAGAGCTTAAATACAAGGAATTATGATTTCCAAATTGGGGGATCAGAAGCAGATGCTCTGATCAAAAGATAAGTAAGTCGAATAGACTTAGAGGCACAAACGATGGCAATTCGATTGGTCGACAACCAGCTCATGTTCAAAATGACGTCTGAGTCGGAAGGATGAATTCTTAGATCTGATTGAGGATTGCAAGCATTCACCACTTATTGAATCAGTGGACTCAAAATGATAGTGACAAAGGATGCCATTAAGATTACTATACTTATGGGGTTAACGATGACGCAACCAAGCAAGAATTTCAAGAGCAATAAGCTGCTAAGGAATTTGGAAGATCGAATATTATTTCGAAGGCCTTGGTGAAACACATGAACAACTGGAGTTGAACAGATACTCGATAAATGTGAGGGATTATCCTTAGGGGTGTTCATGCGGTAAAGAACCACAAGGCAGTAAGCTCAAAGGATTCTCGGGACAACAGAGAGTATTTCGGGACATCTTGTAATAACAAGATCAACGGGGAATGATTGTATGAATGGCAAGTGTATGCAGTTTTCACAGGGGTTGACGGTGGAAGGAAATCGCAAATGCGATGGCACAAAGACTCGAGAGAACATCGTAGAGCAACTTCGGAATCTTCTAGTGCAGCAGGCAATCATCTGAACTGAGGGGCTCTCCGGGAGAAAGTGGGTACGAGAACCTAGAGTTAGAGTTAGCAAAATCATTTAACCCGAATAGATGAGAGATCAGAGTCCCAGAGTATAGACGACGAATAAAAGATCCTAATACCATCCAATGGCGACGTGGGCCCGTAAGACACACAACCATGTTAGTAAAAGTTTTTTTTGTAGTGACTAGACTCAACTTCGGCCAAGGAGTTGGAAAGGGGGCTACCTATAGGTAGTCGGCTCTGATACCAACTTGTGACGCCCCCGATTCAATCGTACACTAATCATGCACGCAAACGTGTACGATCAAGATCAGGGACTCACGGGAAGATATCACAACACAACTCTAAAAACATAAATAAGTCATACAAGCATCATAATACAAGCCAGGGGCCTCGAGGGCTCGAATATAAGTGCTCGATCATAGACGAGTCAGCGGAAGCAACAATATCTGAGTACAGACATAAGTTAAACAAGTTCGCCTTAAGAAGGCTAGCACAAACTGGGGTACAAATCGAAAGAGGCGTAGGCCTCCTGCCTGGGATCCTCCTAAACTACTCCTGGTTATCGCCAGTGGCCTGCACGTAGTAGTAGGCACCTCTAGTGTAGTAGGAGTCATCGTCGATGGTGGCGTCTGGCTCCTGGGCTCCAGCATCTGGTTGCGACAACCAGGTAGAAGGGAAAGGGGAAAAGAGGGAGGAAAGCAACCGTGAGTACTCATCCAAAGTACTCGCAAGCAAGGATCTACACTACATATGCATGGGTATATGTGTAAAAAGGCAATATCAGTGGAATGAACTGCAGAATGCCAGAATAAGAGGAGGATAGCTAGTCCTATCGAAGACTACGCTTCTGGCAGCCTCCATCTTGCAGAATGTAGGAGAGAGTAGATTGAGGTTCTCCAAGTATCATCGCAAAGCATAATCCTACCCGGGGATCCTCTCCTCGTCGACCTGTGAGAGAGCGATCACCGGGTTGTATCTGGCACTTGGAAGGGTGTGTTTTATTAAGTATCCGGTTCTACTTGTCATAAGGTCAAGGTACAACTCCGGGTCATCCTTTTACCGAGGGACACGGCTATTCGAATAGATAAACTTCCCTGCAGGGGTGCACCACATAACCCAACATGCTCGATCCCATTTGGCCGGACACACTTTCCTGGGTCATGCCCGGCCTCGGAAGATCAACACGTCGCAGCCCTACCTAGGCACAACAGAGAGGTCAGCATGCCGGTCTAAATCCTATGGCGCAGGGGCCTGGGCCTATCGCCCATTGCACACCTGCACGTTGCGAGGGCGGCCGGAAGCAGAACTAGCCCCCTTAATATAAGAGCAGGCTTACGTTCCAATCCGGCGCGCGCCGCTCAGTCGCCGACGTCACGAAGGCTTCGGCTGATACCACGATGTCGAGTGCCCATAACTGTTCCCGCGTAGTTGGTTAGTGCGTATAGGCCAGTGGCCAGACTCAGATCAAATACCAAGATCTCGTTAAGCGTGTTATTTAAAAGTAACCGCGAACGCCAACCAGGGCCAGGCCCACCTCTCTCGTAGGTGGTCTCAATCTGCCCTATCGCTCCGCCACAATGTAACAGTCGGGGGCCGTCGGGGACCTAGGCCCACCTCTACCGGGATGGAGCCACCTGCCCCTTCAGTCCCCATCTCCGAACAGTATCATAAGTAATGTAACAGTATAAAGTATATAGCACATGCCCGTGATCAGCTCCCGAAGTGATCACGGCCCAGTAGTATAGCATGGCAGACGGACAAGAGTGTAGGGCCAGTGATGGAATACTAGCATCCTATACTAAGCATTTAGGATTGCAGGTAAGGGTAACAAGTGTAGCAACACTGACAGGTTATGCAGCAGAATAGGATCAACCGAAAGCAGTAACATGCTACACTACTGTAATGCAAGCAGTAGAGAGAAGGAATAGGCGATATCTGGTGATGAAGGGGGGGGGCTTGCCTGGTTGCTCTGGCAAGTAGGGGTCATCAACAACATAGTCGATCGGGGCACCAGCAGCGGCGTCAGTCACGTAGTCTAACGGAGAGAAGAGGGGGAAGAAACAATAAATATAATGCAAACATAGCATCACAAAACATAACGAGGCAATACGCGGTGATAGGGTGAGCTAACGAAGTACTAGGTGCTACCGGCGAACGGGGAAAGCATTCGGGAAAGTATTCCCGGAGTTTCGCGTCTTCAGACAGATGAACTGGAGGGGGAAAGTTGCGTGTTTGCTATGCTAGGGTGTGTAGCGGACGAACGGGCTGCATATTCGGATTCGTCTTGTCGTTCTGAGCAACTTTCATGTACAAAGTATTTTCATCCGAGCTATGGATTATTTTATATTAATTTTCAAAGTTTTAATTGTTTCTTCCAATTTCCTGGATTTATTTGAATTCGAAATTAAATGAATAAATTGCTACGGGTACCCAGCCCTGTGTACATAGAATGTACACTATGGCTGACATGTGGGCCAGGGGGGCCCAGTTGACCAGTCAAAGTTTGACTGGTCAACAGGGAGTGGGGCCCCATGTCATTCTCTGATCTACTAATTAACCTAGTTAATTTAGCTTAACAGGATTAGGTTAATTAATTAAGATTAACTAATTTAATCAAGGCAATTAAATTAATTAATTAATTATTTTTATTATTTTTAACTACATTTTTCCTTCTCTCTCTTTTTAACAGGGGCTGGGTTAGTGGGGCTAATTAAGTAGGGGGGTGGGTAATTAGCTTAGCACTAATTAGGCCGCGGCAATGGCTATCGTTGGCGCTAGCTGGTGCGACAGAGGGGGCTCCGGCCGGCCGATTCCGGCGACGAGAGAAGGCGCGCACGGGCGCGTTGGGGAGCGGACGGCGCCGCGAATGGGATGGTAGCCGAGGGGTGGCCGGCGCTCCACCAGACCGGTGTCAGCGGCGACAGGAGCGGGGGTCGTAGGCACGGCCCACACGGGCGGCAACGGGCAGAGGTGCGGGCGGCGGGGCGAGCGGTAGGGCGCGGCTGGGCGAGGCACAACGCGGTTGCGAGCGTCGCCGAGTACGGCTAGGAGGCCAGGAGTTTCCAGAGTGCGAGCTCGGGCGCGGGACGGCAGGGATTGGCTGACGCGGGCGCGTGGCCATGTCGCCGACGCGGGCGATGGCCATGGTGGGGAGCGTGAGCGGCACGGCGGGGCGAGACGTGGTGACCACAGGAGAGAGGAGGCAGAGGGGTTGTGGCTCACCCCCGTTGCAGGGGATCGGGGCGGCGAGGCTCGTGGTAGCTCGTTGGGGAGGAGATGAGGACGCGACAGTCCGGCGAGCGGCGACGGCACGGCAGCTCCGGCGAGGGGCGTCGGGATTATAGCTGGCCAAACGGGCCATGCTAACTGGGCCGGCCCGGTAGCACGTAGGAACGGCACGACCCAGGCACGGCACGACCCGAGCTAAATGGGCTAGGCCCGGCACGCGGCACGCCATGGGCCATGCCTGGGCCTGGAGGCTGGGCACGGCCCGTTTAATTTTTTTCAGATTTTTTATATATATGACCTAAATTACAGCCCAATAGGCCTAAAATACAGCCCAACAGGCTAAAACTCAGATGGGCCAGCTTGCTAAATGTGCCACGGGCTGGCCCATTTAATAATCAGGCCGTGCCTAGGCCAGAGAGCCACGCCCGTGGGCCGGCACGGCACGGCCCGGCTATTAAACGTGCCACGGCGGGCCGTGCCGGGCCAGGCACGATTAGCACGGGCTGGGCCATGCCGTGTCGGGCCGGCCCGTTTGGCCAGGTCTGGTCGGGATCGGGCCCTCCCGATCCAGATCCAGCGAGAGTGGGGGGGGGGGGCAAGAGAGAGAGAGAGAGTTGGGGTCGTGGGGGTGCAGGGCTAGGGTTCGGTTCGGTGGGGGGTATGTGTAGGCCGGGGTGGGCCGGCTTGGCTGGGAGATGGCCCAGTTGGGCTGGTGGCCTGCTGGGCCGGAGCCCAGTGGGGGGGGGGTGCTTTCTTTTCCTTTCTTTTCGTTTTGTTTTCTCCTTTTGTTCCTTTTCTTTTATTTATTTGTTTTGTTTTAGTCTTTAATGTATTTTAGTTTAACTGGAATACAAAACAAACTTCTAAATTAGTATTATGTTTAAACCCACTGCGACAAAAAGTTTGACCCCTAATTAAGATGTCTTAATATTATATAATTTATAAAAGGCATTTTATTAATGTTTTAGCTGTTGTTTTAATTACCTGAGTGCATTTAATTATCTTATAAAAATGTGGTTTCTCCACCCTAATTACCTATGCAATTTTTGTTTCACTCCGAACATTTTAGTTTTAATATTTGAATTTTTTTATTGTTTGCTTGATTTTGAATTTGAATTTGAATCGGTTTCAAACTAACGCGAGATTAGCACCAGTAATCGAAGTGACATGGAATCATTAGTAAAGGGTTACTGTAGCTTAATTATCCGGGCGTCACATCTCCTTTCCACTAAGGCCCATGAAGGCCCAATACTTCCCCCGGCGAATTCCCGTAACTCTCCGGTACTCCGAAAAATACCCGAACCACTCAGAACCTTTCCGATGTCCGAATATAGCCTTCCAATATATCGATATTTATGGCTCGACCATTTCGAGACTCCTCGTCATGTCCGTGATCTCATACGGGACTCCGAACAAATTTCGGTCATCAAATCACATAACTCATAATACAAATCATCATCGAACGTTAAGCGTGCGGACCCTACGGGTTCGAGAACTATGTAGACATGACCGAGACACATCTCTGGTCAATAACCAATAGCGGAACCTGGATGCTCATATTGGCTCCTACATATTCTACAAAGATCTTTATCGGTCAAACCGCATAACAACATACGTTGTTCCCTTTGTCATCGGTATGTTACTTGCCCGAGATTCGATCGTCGGTATCAACATACCTAGTTCAATCTCGTTACCGGCAAGTCTCTTTACTCGTTCCGTAATACATCATCCCATAACTAACTCATTAGTCACATTGCTTGCAAGGCTAATAGTGATGATCATTACCGAGAGGGCCCAGAGATACCTCTCCGATACACGGAGTGACAAATCCTAATCTCGATCTATGCCAACCCAACAAACACCTTTGGAGACACCTGTAGAGCATCTTTATAATCACCCAGTTACGTTGTGACGTTTGATAGCACACAAGGTGTTCCTCCGGTATTCGGGAGTTGCATAATCTCATAGTCAGAGGAACATGTATAAGTCATGAAGAAAGCAGTAGCAATGAAACTGTAACGATCATAATGCTAAGATAACGAATGGGTCTTGTCCATCACATCATTCTCCTAATGATGTGATCCCATTCATCAAATGACAACATATGTCTATGGTTTAGGAAACATAACCATCGTTGATAAACGAGCTAGTCAAGTAGAGGCATACTAGGGACACTCAGTTTTGTCTATGTATTCACACATGTACTAAGTTTCCGGTTAATACAATCCTAGCATGAATAATAAACATTTATCATGATATAAGGAAATATAAATAACAACTTTATTATTGCCTCTAGGGCATATTTCCTTCAAGGCACATGCCATTTACTCGGACGATCCTTAGTATGTTGGTCCTCGAAGAAGCAGAACTACGTATCACTCTCTACTGCTGAAGCTGAGTACATTGCTGCTGGTTCTTGCTGTGCTCAATTGCTATGGATGAAGTAAACCCTCAAGGACTATTGCATCAATATGAAGAATGTGCCACTCTACTGCGATAATGAGAGTGCCATCAAGATTGCTCATATCCCAGTTCAACAATCGAAGACAAAGCACATCCAGATTCGTCATCATTTTCTTCGAGATCATGTGTTGAAGGGCGACATCTCCATCGACCACGTGAAGACTGAAGACTAGCTGGCAGATATCTTCACAAAGCCCTTGAATGTGAAGAAATTTAGCAAGTTGCGGTGTGAGCTAAATATCTTAGAATCCTCGAATGTTCTTTGAAAGGACACACATCTTAACACTTATGCAAACTTGATGACTTAGATGTGCAACGCACGAAGTAACATTTTTCTTCAATCAATGAAGACTAACCCTCTAAGTGTGAATAAATTAATGAAGAATTTGATTCTCAAAGCCCTACGACAATTGTACATGACGTCTGAAATCATCATTCTTATACGGTGGGTCACGCCACCAACAAAAGTTGAAAATCTTCAATTTGAGTTTTTTCTCTTTTTGCAAATTCTTCAATTTTCAAATTCTTCAAGTTTGCAATTTCTTCAACCATTCGAATGGTGTTCTTCATTGCCTATATATATATGTGTGTGTGTATATATATAGGGCTGGACTATTCTGTTACCCCCCGGCCCTATAAGGACGCGATGCGCCTACACCGTAGATTCCCCCGACCCAGCCCGAACCCAACCCACCTCCTTCCGCCGGAGGCAACCATCATGGATGAGCGAGGACGGCGTCAGCCGGAGCGAGGGAGCCCGCGGCGCCGTGACTGGCCGCCGACGTATCCGCCGCTGCCATCCCCTTCCTCGCTGGCAAAGCAACGACGGCGACGTGGTCCTCGCCTCCCGCCTCCCCCCTCGCCGGAGCTCCTTCGACGGGGTCGTGGTCCTCGCCTCCCCCTCGCCAGAGCTCCTTCGACGGGGCCATGATCCCCGCCTCCTGCCTACCCCTCTCGCCGGAGCTCCTTCTACGGGGCCGTGATCCCCGCCACCAGCCTCTCCCTCGCTGGAGCTCCTTCGACGGATCCGTGATCTCCGACACCAGCCCCGTCGCCGGAGCTCCACCACAAGCAGGAGCGCCGTTGTCTCCCCAAGCTCCTTGCCTGCATCAATGGCACTGCCTTCCAAGATTATGCAAGTACACCACCCATGAGAGGAAGAAGAAGTCTGATCCAAGAACATGCCACTGGAGGTGATGTCTACTTCCCACACTAATTTTCCTCAAAATTGAATCTGCCTGATTGCTACTGAAGCACAAATGATCAGTTCAAAAAATGTTTTCATGTCTGGGTTTGCCTGAAGAAAAATACCATGTTTGTGTCAGTTCATCAGTTCATCAGTCCTGCTATGCAGAAGATTCAATTTAAAAATTGCACACACTATGCTCTGCCTACATGTTACACTATTAGATTCATCAGTACTACATGTGTGCTGCATCAGTGGCACATGTTCCTATGATGCAGAAGCTGATAGTACATTGCAAATGCTTGCATCACTTCATTACACCCCTGCCACTTGATGCACAATTTGGATGTCGAGGTTACTGTCAGTACCTCTAATATGCTAGCTTCAGTTCAAGTAAAAAAACATAAACTTATGCATCAGTCCAAGTAGCTACTAGGCTTTATATAAGGTTCAGCTACCACTTCAAGTTGTATGTTGTTAATTATAATAGTACATGTCGTATAGTTGCATCAGTTCGAAAGATTAAAAGACTTTTGTTGAAAAAATATACACTTGTTACACAGCAAGTTCAATGATACAGAAGCTAGGAGTACTTCTAATGTAGATGCATAAGTTCTACACTGGTGCGCGTCAGTCCTAAACAAACGGTTTTAACCCCTTTCCGTGATGGCATTTGGAACCGTCGCCAAGTGAGTGTGGGTGATAGGGGGGTCCTTCCCACACGACCCCAACGATTCCTCGACGGACAGACTCTTCTCTACCTCGACCTCGGCCACGCGCAACTCCTCCTCCCGGTGCTCCTCGATCTCCGCCGCCTCCTGCATCTCCAGCTCCCGCTCCGCGACCTCATGAGGAAGCAGGTGCTCCATGGCCACCGCCGCCTTTTCAGTCATGGGTTGCATGCTGGAGTCCGAGGTGGCCTGGAATATCTTGGCGTGTGCATCCTCGATCTTGGCGTGGATGGCCTCGACCAGGGCCAGGGCGATATCAGCGGCACGGACGGCAGCTCGAGCGCTCTCAGTGTTTGCAGCCGCCGTCACACTAGCAGCTGCAGCCGTCTAAGCTGCCCTGTCAGCTGCCGTAGACGCCCTCTCGGCGGAAGTGGCCGCGCTCAATGCGGATGCGGCGGCACTCTCGGCGTAGGCGGCCGCGCTCTCGGCACAGGCGGCGATGCTTGGGGGGACGCGGCCATCGTACGGGCCTTCACGAAGCGTTTCCACGACTTCATATTTGCTAGGAGGGGGTGCGGGAATGGGGATCGGGATTCGTGCATTCGGGGGTTGCCGGCACTAGAGCAGAAGAGCCGGCGAAGCTTAAGGAGGGAGACTTAAATAGACCCAAATACTTTCATCGCAAACGGTTCCTAGAAAACAACTGTGTGTGATGTTGTAGATATTTTTTATTAGCTGTGAAAGACGAATTTGGAGTAAAGTGCCAACGGATGGTGTTTTAAATGAACGAGAAATTTTGTAGTACTAATACAACTGTCATGTCAAATTTTGGAAAATTTCAGGGGTCATTTGACCTTTTAAGACATTTAAGTGATTTTCTAGCCATTTAATGACCGCAATTGAAATTTGAACTACATGTACATGCAACAGCTAACCATAACGGTTTGAAAACTCATATTTCGTGTACTTGTGGGCGATTTAATTCCATGTGCAGTAAATTGGAAGAAATTTTCAAACATATTGGTCTAACGGCTATGACACAATTAAGCATGGAGTGACTTGGCATTTTACTTCCAAAAATAAAAAAATCAGAAACACATGAAACCTTGTTGATGTAATGTCATGCCACCAAGATGATGTGGTAAAAAAATTGGCATGTTTGACGAAACTTTGGACACACACCCCTCACAAACCGGAGCAACTCACTAGAAGGCTCATGGTTCCGAGAGGGAACAATGCATGTTTGATGATGAACGGGAGATAGCTTCCTCTTACAGCCTTCAATTTTTTCTACCTCTAACGTGCACTACTACAACTGTAATGTGCAATTTTTGAAAATTCTAGGGGTCATTTGACCTTTTAAAGACATTTAAGTGATTTTCTCGCCATTTAATGACCGTAATTCAAATTTGAAGTACATCTACATGCAATGCCTAACCAAAACGGTTTGAAAAATCATATTTGTGTACTTGTGTGCGAGTTAATTCCATGTGCAGTAAGCTAGAAGGAATTTTCAAACATATTTGTCTCACGACATGGACACATGCATGCATACGTATGCATGGAGTGACATGGCATTTTAATTCCAAAAAAAATCAGAAACACATGAAACCTTGGTTGATGTAATGTCATGCCACCAAGATGATGGGTAAAGAAATTGGCATGTTTGACGAAAGTTTGGACACACACCCCTCACAAACCGGAGCAACTCGCTAGAAGGATCGTGGTTCCGAGAGGGAACAATGCATGTTTGATGACGAATGGGAGATAGCTTCCTCTTACGGCCTTCAAATTTTTTCTACGTCTAATGTGCACTACTACAACTGCAATGTCAAATTTTGGAAAATTCTATGGGTCATTTGACCTTTTAAAGACATTTAAGTGATTTTCTAACCATTTAATGACCGTAATTCAAATTTGAACTACATCTACATGCAACGCCTAACCATAGCGGTTTGAAAAATCATATTTTTCTGTACTTGTGTGCTAGTTAGTTCCATGTGCAGTAAATTAGAAGGAATTTTCAAACATATTGGTCTCAAGGCATGGGCACATGCATGGAGTGCCATGGCATTTTAATTCCAAAAAATTAAAAAATGATCAGAAAAACATGAAACCTTGCTTGATTTAATGTCATGCCACCAAGATGATGTGCTAAAAAAATTGGCCTGTTTGACGAAATTTGGACACACACCCCTCACAAACCGGAGCAACTCACTAGAAGGCTCGTGGTTCCGAGAGGGAACAATGCATGTTTGATGATGAACGGGAGATAGCTTCCTCTTACAGCCTTCAATTTTTTTCTACCTCTAACGTGCACTACTACAACTGTAATGTGCAATTTTTGAATATTCTAGGGGTCATTTGACCTTTTAAAGACATTTAAGTGATTTTCTAGCAATTTAATGACCGTAATTCAAATTTGAATTACATCTACATGCAATGCCTAACCAAAACGGTTTGAAAAATCATATTTGTGTACTTGTGTGCGAGTTAATTCCATGTGCAGTAAGCTAGAAGGAATTTTCAAACATATTTGTCTCACGACATGGACACATGCATGCATACGTATGCATGGAGTGACATGGCATTTTAATTCCAAAAAAATTAGAAACACATGAAACCTTGGTTGATGTAATGTCATGCCACCAAGATGATGGGTAAAGAAATTGGCATGTTTGACGAAAGTTTGGACACACACCCCTCACAAACCGGAGCAACTCGCTAGAAGGTTCGTGGTTCCGAGAGGGAACAATGCATGTTTGATGACGAATGGGAGATAGCTTCCTCTTACGGCCTTCAAATTTTTTCTACGTCTAATGTGCACTACTACAACTGCAATGTCAAATTTTGGAAAATTCTATGGGTCATTTGACCTTTTAAAGACATTTAAGTGATTTTCTAACCATTTAATGACCATAATTCAAATTTGAACTACATCTACATGCAACGCCTAACCATAGCGGTTTGAAAAATCATATTTTTCTGTACTTGTGTGCGAGTTAGTTCCATGTGCAGTAAATTAGAAGGAATTTTCAAACATATTGGTCTCAAGGCATGGGCACATGCATGGAGTGCCATGGCATTTTAATTCCAAAAAATTAAAAAATGATCAGAAAAACATGAAACTTTGCTTGATTTAATGTCATGCCACTAAGATGATGTGCTAAAAAAATTGGCCTGTTTGACGAAATTTGGACACACACCCCTCACAAACTGGAGCAACTCAGTAGAAGGCTCGTGGTTCCGAGAGGGAACAATGCATGTTTGATGATGAACGGGAGATAGCTTCCTCTTACAGCCTTCAATTTTTTTCTACCTCTAACGTGCACTACTACAACTGTAATGTGCAATTTTTGAATATTCTAGGGGTCATTTGACCTTTTAAAGACATTTAAGTGATTTTCTAGCAATTTAATGACCGTAATTCAAATTTGAATTACATCTACATGCAATGCCTACCCAAAACGGTTTGAAAAATCATATTTGTGTACTTGTGTGCGAGTTAATTCCATATGCAGTAAACTAGAAGGAATTTTCAAACATATTTGTCTCATGACATGGACACATGCATGCATACGTATGCATGGAGTGACATGGCATTTTAATTCCAAAAAAATCAGAAACACATGAAACCTTGGTTGACATAATGTCATGCCACCAAGATGATGGGTAAAGAAATTGGCATGTTTGACGAAATTTTGGACACACACCCCTCACAAACCGGAGCAACTCGCTAGAAGGTTCGTGCTTCCGAGAGGGAACAATGCATGTTTGATGACTAACGGGAGATAGCTTCCTCTTACGGCCTTCAAATTTTTTCTATGTCTAACGTGCACTACTACAACTGCAATGTCAAATTTTGGAAAATTCTAGGGGTCATTTGACCCTTTAAAGACATTTAAGTGATTTCTAACCATTTAATGACCGTAATTCAAATTTGAACTACATATACATGGAACGCCTAACCAAAACGGTTTGAAAAATCATATATGTGTACTTGTGTGCGAGTTAATTCCACGTGCAGTAAATTAGAAGGAATTTTCAAACATATTGGTCTCATGACATGGACACATGCATATGTATGCATGGAGTGATGTGGCATTTTAATTCCAAAAAATAAAAAAATGATCAGAAAAACATGAAATCTTGGTTGATGTAATGTCATGCCACCAAGATGATGTGGTAAAGAAATTGGCATGTTTGACGAACGTTTGGACACACACCCCTCACAAACCGGAGCAACTCGCTAGAAGGTTCGTGGTTCTGAGAGGGAACAATGCATGTTTGATGACGAACGGGAGATAGCTTCCTCTTACGGCCTTCAAATTTTTTCCTACGTTTAACATACACTAATACAACTGTGATGTGAAAATTTGGAAAATTTCAGGGGTCATTTGACCTTTTAAAGACATTTAAGTAATTTTCTAACCATTTAATGACTGTAATTCAAATTTGAACTACATCTACATGCAACGCCTAACCATAGTGGTTTGAAAAATCATATTTTTCGATACTTGTGTGCGAGTTAGTTCCATGTGCAGTAAATTAGAAGGAATTTTCAAACATATTGGTCTCAAGGCATGGGCACATGCATGGAGTGCCATGGCATTTAATTTCAAAAAATTAAAAAATGATCAGAAAAACATGAAACCTTGCTTGATTTAATGTCATGCCACCAAGATGATGTGGTAAAAAAATTGGCCTGTTTGACGAAAGTTTGGACACACACCCCTCACAAACCGGAGCAACTCACTAGAAGGTTCGTGGTTCCGAGAGGGAACAATGCATGTTTGATGACGGATGGGAGATAGCTTCCTCTTACAGCCTTCAAATTTTTTCCTACGTTTAACGTGCACTGATACAACTGTCATGTGATAATTTGGAAAATTTCAGGGGTCATTTGACCTTTTAAAGATATTTAAGTGATTTTCTAACCATTTAATGACCGTAATTAAAATTTGAACTACATCTACATGCAACGCCTAACCATAACGGTTTGAAAAATCATATTTTTGTGTACTTGTGTGCGAGTTAATTCCATGTGCAGTAAATTAGAAGGAATTTTCAAACATATTGGTCTCAAGGCATGGGCACATGCATGGAGTTCCATGAACATGAAACCTTGCTTGATTTAATGTCATGCCACCAAGATGATGTGGTAATTTTTTTTGCCTTTTTGATGAAAGTTTGGACACACAACCCTCACAAACCGGATCAACTCACTAGAAGGTTCGTGGTTTCGAGAGGGAACAATGCATGTTTGATGATGGACGGGAGATAGCTTCTTCTTACGGCCTTCAAATTTTTACCTACGTTTAACGTGCACTAATACAACTCTCATGTGAAAATTTGGAAAATTTCAGGGGTCATTTGACCTTTTAAAGACATTTAAGTGATTTTCTAACCATTTAATGACCGTAATTCAAATTTGAACTACATCTACATGCAACGCCTAACCAAAACGGTTTGAAAAATCATATTTTTGTGTACTTGTGTGCGAGTTAAAAAATCATCAGACGATGTAAATATCTGGTGTTCAAAAAAGAAAATATAAATATCTGGCAAGACAACCGGCCCCCACACGATTGGCACTCTATCTCGCGGCTCGAGGTTTTGTAGGTGATTGGCGGGGATCATTAATCAGACACGGTTCTGTATTGGAAACCGTCAGCTATTATGTTCACACATGGATTTTGCTGCGGGAATCGTGTGTAATTCAAACTATAGTACTCGTAAATACCGGCAACCGGCGTGTGTACTGGGCCTGTCGATCTAGATTCCAGCCGCTAATAAATACTACCTTGCTCATGTCGTCCCGCCTGCATTCTCATCTACATCCTCCCCTCGCTTGCCCCCCTCTCTCTCTCTCTCAAATCTCTGCCATGGCGCCGCCGGTCTGCCCACGCGCCGACGAGGAGTCGCCGTCCCCCCGAGGACGCTCACTCGATTAGCAGCGACGAGGACCCCTATGCGGCGCCTGACGAGGTTGCACCGGACCCCCTAGCTTTGGATTGGTTTTGGGGCCAGTACAATCTTTGTCTGCGGATGTCGCTGCCGCCGGTTGAGAAATCCTGGCAAGTGGCGTTCAAGAAGGACATGGCGGAGGAGGAAGCCAGGTACCAGGCGGCCTGTGAAGCCCGTGATGCCGCCTGAAAAAAGGAGGCGGCGGAGCTTTGGGGGCGGGCACGTCGTCGTGCCGAGGAGGTGTACGAAGACGGGTACTTTGCGAGGAAGGTCATAGGCGCTGGGCGCCTCGTCGCTACGTGGAGGTGGGCCGATAAGGTCCAGCGTGCCACCATCGAGGAGCTCCGGTGGGCGCCCAACGAAATGCCAAGATCGGCTGCGTGTGTCCGCCAGCAAGAGGCAGATCGGTACGTCAAGCGCTGCGAGGCGGAGGAGTCGGAGTACTGCCTCCGCACTGGGAAGACGCTGCGCACCAGGGAGTTGCTGGCGAGGGGCTGCCGAAATACTGGCCCCAGGAGGGATTATTAGTTTTAGTATTGTTCGTTTTCAATTTTATGCATTGTACCTAGTAGTTAAGTATCATAACGTATATGTGATGATATTATATATATATATATATATATATTCTGTGATGAACTAATGAACAATTAATATACTATATATTATGAATTCCATTTTCTATCTGTTTTGGTATACTAATTTGAATCTAGCTATTATCATCCACATATACAGAATGGAAAGCGTATATACACACATTGATGTTGGAAATATGCCCTAGAGGCAATAATAAAATGGTTATTAGTATATTTCCTTGTTCATGATAATTGTCTATTGTTCATGCTATAATTGTGTTATCCGGAAATCGTAATACATGTGTGAATACATAGACCACAACGTGTCCCTAGTAAGTCTCTAGTTGACTAACTCGTTGATCAACATATAGTCATAGTTTCCTGACTATGGACATTGGATGTCATTGATAACGGGATCACATCATTAGGAGAATGATGTGATGGACAAGACCCAATCCTAAGCATAGCACAAAGATCGTGTAGTTCGTTTGCTAGAGCTTTTCCAATGTCAAGTATCATTTCCTTAGACCATGAGATCGTGTAAATCCCGGATGCCGTAGGAGTGCTTTGGGTGTACCAAACGTCACAACGTAACTAGGTGACTATAAAGGTACACTACAGGTATCTCTGAAAGTGTCTGTTGGGTTGACACGGATCGAGACTGGGATTTGTCACTCCGTATGACGGAGAGGTATCTCTGGGCCCACTCGGTAATGCATCATCATAATGAGCTCAATGTGACCAAGTGTTTGGTCACGGGATCATGCATTACGGTATGAGTAAAGTGACTTGCCGGTAATGAGATTGAACGAGGTATTGGGATACCGACGATCGAATCTCGGGCAAGTAACGTACCGATTGACAAAGGGAATTGTATACGGGATTGATTGAATCCTCGACATCGTGGTTCATCCGATGAGATCATCGAGGAACATGTGGGAGCCAACATGGGTATCCAGATCCCGCTGTTGGTTATTGACCGGAGAGTCGTCTCGGTCATGTCTGCATGTCTCCCGAACCCGTAGGGTCTACACACTTAAGGTTCGGTGACGTTAGGGTTGTAGAGGTATTAGTATGCGGTAACCTGAAAGTTGTTCGGAGTCCTGGATGAGATCCCGGATGTCACGAGGAGTTCCGGAATGGTCCGGAAGTGAAGAATTATATATAGGAAGTCCAGTTTCGGCCACCAGGAAAGTTTCGGGGGTTACCAGTATTGTACCGGGACCACCGGAAGGGTCCCGGGGGTCCACCGGGTGGGGCCACCTATCTCGGAGGGCCCCATGGGCTGAAGTGGGAGGGGAACCAACCCCTGGTGGGCTGGTGCGCCCCCCCTTGGGCTTGCCCCTGCGCCTAGGGTTGGAAACCCTAGGGGTGGGGGCGCCCCCACTTGGCTTGGGGGGGGAAGCCACCCCTTGGCCGCCGCCCCCCTTGGAGATCAGATCTCCCAGGGCTGGCGCCCCCCAGGAGGCCTATATATAGGAGGGGGGGAGGGCAGCCGCACCATAGCCCCTGGCGCCTCCCTCTCCCTCCCTCTCCCTCCTCCCGCAGCGCTCGACGAAGCCCTGTCGGAATCCCGCTACTTCCACCACCACGCCGTCGTGCTGCTGGATCTCCATCAACCTCTCCTTCCCCCTTGCTAGATCAAGAAGGAGGAGACGTTGCTGCTCCGTACGTGTGTTGAACACGGAGGTGCCGTCCGTTCGGCGCTCGGTCATCGGTGATTTGGATCACGACGAGTACGACTCCATCAACCCCGTTCACTTGAACGCTTCCGCTCGCGATCTACAAGGGTATGTAGATGCACTCCTCTCTCTCATTGCTAGATGACTCCATAGATTGATCTTGGTGATGCGTAGAAAATTTTAAATTTCTGCTACGATCCCCAATAGTGGCATCATGAGCTAGGTCTATGCGTAGTTTCTATGCACGAGTAGAACACAAACTTGTTGTGGGCGTAGATGTTGTCAATTTTTCTTGCCACTACTAGTCTTATCTTGTTTCGGCGGCATCGTGGGATGAAGCGGCCCGGACCGACCTTACACATACGCTTACGTGAGACAGGTTCCACCGACTGACATGCACTAGTTGCATACGGTGGCTAGCGGGTGTCTGTCTCTCCCACTTTAGTCAGAACGGATTCGATGAAAAGGGTCCTTATGAAGGGTAAATAGAAATTGGCATCTCACGTTGTGGTTTTACGTAGGTAAGAAATGTTCTTGCTAGAAACCTATAGAAGCCACGTAAAAACATGCAACAACAATTAGAGGACGTCTAACTTGTTTTTGCAGCATGTGCCTTGTGATGTGATATGGCCAAAAGGATGTGATGAATGAGATATATGTGATGTATGAGATTGATCATGTTCTTGTAATAGGAATCACGACTTGCATGTCGATGAGTATGACAACCGGCAGGAGCCATAGGAGTTGTCTTTATTTTTTGTATGACCTGCGTGTCATTGAATAACGTCATGTAAATTACTTTACATTACTGCTAAACACGTTAGCCATAGAAGTAGAAGTAATCGTTGGCGTGACAACTTCATGAAGACACGATGATGGAGATCATGATGATGGAGATCATGGTGTCATGCCGGCGACGAAGATGATCATGGCGCCCCGAAGATGGAGATCAAAGGAGCAAAATGATATTGGCCATATCATGTCACTATTTGATTGCATGTGATGTTTATCATGTTTTACATCTTATTTGCTTAGAACGACGGTCGCTTAAATAAGATGATCCCTCGCAATAATTTCAAGAAGGTGTTCCCCCTAACTGTGCACCGTTGTGAAGGTTCGTTGTTTCGAAGCACCACGTGATGATCGGGTGTGATAGATTCTAACGTTCGAATACAACGGGTGTAAGCCAGATTTACACACGCAATACACTTAGGTTGACTTGACGAGCCTAGCATGTACAGACATGGCCTCGGAACACGAAAGACCGAAAGGTCTTGCATGAGTCGTATAGAAGATACGATCAACATGAAGATGTTCACCGATGTTGACTAGTCCGTCTCACGTGATGATCAGACACAACCTAGTTGACTCGGATCGTGTTTCACTTAGATGACTGGAGGGATGTCTATCTGAGTGGGAGTTCATTGAATAATTTGATTAGATGAACTTAATTATCATGAACTTAGTCTAAAATCTTTACAATATGTCTTGTAGATCAAATGGCCCACATTGCCCTCAACTTCAACGCGTTCCTAGAGAAAACCAAGCTGAAAGATGATGTCAGCAACTATACGGACTGGGTTCGGAACCTTAGGATCATCCTCATAGCTGCCAAGAAAGATTATGTCCTAGAAGCACCGCTAGCTGAAGCACCCATCCCAGAGAACCAAGACGTTATGAACGCTTGGCAGTCACGTGCTGATGATTACTCCCTCGTTCAGTGCGGCATGCTTTACAGCTTAGAACCGGGGCTCCAAAAGCGTTTTGAGCAACACGGAGCATATGAGATGTTCGAAGAGCTGAAAATGGTTTTCCAAGCTCATGCCCGGGTCGAGAGATATGAAGTCTCCGACAAGTTCTTCAGTTGTAAGATGGAGGAAAACAGTTCTGTCAGTCAGCACATACTCAAAATGTCTGGGTTGCACAACCGCTTGACTCAGCTGGGAGTTAATCTCCCGGATGACGCGGTCATTGACAGAATCCTTCAGTCGCTTCCACCAAGCTACAAGAGCTTTGTGATGAACTTCAATATGCAGGGGATGGAAAAGACCATTCCTGAGGTATATTCAATGCTGAAATCAACGGAGGTGGAGATAAAAAAGGAACATCAAGTGTTGATGGTGAATAAAACCACTAAGTTCAAGAAAGGCAAGGGTAAGAAGAACTTCAAGAAGGACGGCAAGGGAGTTGCCGCGCCCGGTAAGCCAGTTGCCGGGAAGAAGCCAAAGAATGGACCCAAGCCTGAGACTGAGTGCTTTTATTGCAAGGGAAGTGGTCACTGGAAGCGGAACTGCCCCAAATACTTAGCGGACAAGAAGGCCGGCAACACCAACGGTATATGTGATATACATGTAATTGATGTGTACCTTACCAGTACTCGTAGTAGCTCCTGGGTATTTGATACCGGTGCAGTTGCTCATATTTGTAACTCAAAACAGGAGCTGCGGAATAAGCGGAGACTGGCGAAGGACGAGGTGACGATGCGCGTCGGGAATGGTTCCAAGGTCGATGTGATCGCCGTCGGCACGCTACCTCTACATTTACCTACGGGATTAGTTTTAAACCTCAATAATTGTTATTTAGTGCCAGCTTTGAGCATGAACATTGTATCAGGATCTCGTTTAATTCGAGATGGCTACTCATTTAAATCCGAGAATAATGGTTGTTCTATTTATATGAGAGATATGTTTTATGGTCATGCCCCGCTGGTTAATGGTTTATTCTTAATGAATCTCGAACGTAATGTTACACATATTCATAGTGTGAATACCAAAAGATGTAAGGTTGATAATGATAGTCCCACATACTTGTGGCACTACCGTCTTGGTCACATTGGTGTCAAAGGCATGAAGAAGCTCCATGCAGATGGACTTTTGGAGTCTCTTGATTACGAATCATTTGACACGTGCGAACCATGCCTCATGGGTAAGATGACCAAGACTCCGTTCTCCGGAACAATGGAGCGAGCAACCAACTTATTGGAAATCATACATACTGATGTGTGCGGTCCAATGAGTGTTGAGGCTCGCGGTGGCTATCGTTATGTTCTCACTCTCACTGATGACTTGAGTAGATATGGGTATGTCTACCTAATGAAACACAAGTCTGAAACCTTTGAAAAGTTCAAGGAATTTCAGAGTGAGGTTGAGAATCAACGTGACAGGAAAATAAAGTTCTTACGATCAGATCGTGGAGGAGAATATTTGAGTCACGAATTTGGCACACACTTAAGGACATGTCAAATAATTTCAAAACTCACGCCGCCTGGAACACCTCAAAGAAACAGTGTGTCCGAACGTCGTAATCGCACTCTATTGGATATGGTGCGATCTATGATGTCTCTTACCGATCTACCGCTCTCATTTTGGAGCTATGCTTTAGAGACTGCCGCATTCACTTTAAATAGGGCTCCGTCGAAATCCGTTGAGACGACACTGTATGAATTATGGTTTGGGAAGAAACTTAAGCTGTCATTTCTAAAAGTTTGGGGATGCGATGCTTATGTCAAGAAACTTCAACCTGAAAAGCTCGAACCCAAGTCAGAAAAATGCGTCTTCATAGGATACCCTAAGGAAACCATTGGGTATACCTTCTACCTCAGATCCGAAGGCAAGATCTTTGTTGCCAAGAACGGGTCCTTTCTGGAGAAAGAGTTTCTCTCGAAAGAAGTAAGTGGGAGGAAAGTGGAACTTGATGAACTACTACCTCTTGAACAGGAAAGTAGCGCAGCTCAGGAAGATGTTCATGTGGTGCCTGCACTGACTAGAGAGGAAGCTAATGATGATGATCAAGGTGCTTCGGATCAAGTTAATACTGAACTTCGTAGGTCCACGAGGACACGTTCCACACCATAGTGGTATGGCAACCCTGTCCTGGAAATCATGTTGTTAGACAACGGTGAACCTTCGAACTATGAAGAAGCAATGACGGGCCCAGATTCCGACAAATGGCTAGAAGCCATGAAATCCGAGATAGGATCCATGTATGAAAACGAAGTATGGACTTTGACTGACTTGCCCGATGATCGGCGAGCGATAGAAAACAAATGGATCTTTAAGAAGAAGACAGACGCGGATCGTCATGTGACCATCTATAAGGCTCGACTTGTCGCTAAGGGTTATCGACAAGTTCAAGGGGTTGACTACGATGAGACTTTCTCACCCGTAGCGAAGCTGAAGTCCGTCCGAATCATGTTAGCAATTGCCGCATTCTATGATTATGAGATATGGCAAATGGACGTCAAAATGGCATTCCTTAACGGCTTTCTTAAGGAAGAATTGTATATGATGCAGCCGGAAGGTTTTGTCGATCCTAAGAATGCTAACAAGGTATGCAAGCTCCAGCGCTCCATCCATGGGCTGGTGCAAGCATCTCGGAGTTGGAACATTTGATTTGATGAGATGATCAAAGCGTTTGGTTTACACAGACTTACGGAGAAGCCTGTGTTTACAAGAAAGTGAGTGGGAGCTCTGTAGCATTTCTCTTATTATATGTGGATGACATACTATTGATGGGAAATGATAAAGAATTCTTGGAAAGTATAAAGGCCTATTTGAATAAGTGTTTTTCAATGAAGGACCTTGGAGAAGCTGCTTATATATTAGGCATCAAGATCTATAGAGATAGATCAAGACGCCTCATTGGTCTTTCACAGAGTACGTACCTTGACAAGATATTGAAGAAGTTCAATATGGATCAGTCCAAGAAGGGGTTCTTGCCGGTATTGCAAGGTGTGCAATTGAGCACGGCTCAATGCCCGACCACGGCAGAAGATAGAGAAAAGATGAGTGTCGTCCCCTATGCCTCAGCCATAGGGTCTATTATGTATGCCATGCTGTGTACCAGACCTGATGTAAACCTTGCCGTAAGTTTGGTAGGAATGTACCAAAGTAATCCCGGCATGGAACACTGGACAGCGGTCAAGAATATCCTGAAGTACCTGAAGAGGACTAAGGATATGTTTCTCGTTTATGGAGGTGACGAAGAGCTCGTCGTAAAGGGTTACGTCGATGCTAGCTTCGACACAGATCTGGATGACTCTAAGTCACAAACCGGATACGTGTATATTTTGAATGGAGGGGCAGTAAGCTGGTGTAGTTGCAAGCAAAGCGTCGTGGCGGGATCTACATGTGAAGCGGAGTACATGGCGGCCTCAGAGGCAGCGCAAGAAGCAATCTGGATGAAGGAGTTCATTACCGACCTAGGGGTGATTCCCAATGCGTCGGGCCCGATGGCTCTCTTGTGTGACAACACTGGAGCTATTGCCCTTGCCAAGGAGCCCAGGTTTCATAGGAAGACCAGGCATATCAAGCGTCGCTTCAACTCCATTCGTGGAAGTGTTCAAAATGGAGACATAGATATTTGTAAAGTACATACGGACCTGAATGTAGCAGATCCGTCGACTAAATCTCTCCCTAGAGCAAAACATGATCAACACCAGAACTCTATGGGTGTTCCATTCATCACAATGTAACTAGATTATTCACTCTAGTGCAAGTGGGAGACTGTTGGAAATATGCCCTAGAGGCAATAATAAAATGGTTATTATTATATTTCCTTGTTCATGATAATTGTCTATTATTCATGCTATAATTGTGTTATCCGGAAATCGTAATACATGTGTGAATACATAGACCACAACGTGTCCCTAGTAAGCCTCTAGTTGACTAGCTCGTTGATCAACAGATAGTCATAGTTTCCTGACTATGGACATTGGATGTCATTGATAACGGGATCACATCATTAGGAGAATGATGTGATGGACAAGACCCAATCCTAAGCATAGCACAAAGATCGTGTAGTACGTTTGCTAGAGCTTTTCCAATGTCAAGTATCATTTCCTTAGACCATGAGATCGTGTAACTCCCGGATGCCGTAGGAGTGCTTTGGGTGTACCAAACGTCACAACGTAACTGGGTGACTATAAAGGTACACTACAGGTATCTCTGAAAGTGTCTGTGGGGTTGACACGGATCGAGACTGGGATTTGTCACTCTGTATGACGGAGAGGTATCTCTGGGCCCACTCGGTAATGCATCATCATAATGAGGTCAATGTGACCAAGTGTTTGGTCACGGGATCATGCATTACTGTTGAGGATATAACCATTGGAGTCACCTACCCAGGAGGGGCCGGGTTACGTCATAATGGTCATCACGCGAAGCCCAGTACCAAACTTGAAGACGACGGGTCAATAATGGGCTTAAGACCCGGAGATGGCTGAAGGCCCGTAGTGATAACCGCCGTTAGGGTGAAACTTGTAGTGTAAGGCAAGAATAGTTAAGAGTCCGAGCCGGACACTGTTATGAGCCGGCCGGGACTCTGAAAGCCGCTGGGCGTCAACCTCTCTATATAAAGGGACGACCCGGCGGCGGTTTAAGGACAAGTAAGACCAAATCGATAACCAGGCAGGACGGTTTAGCTCCTGGTCGTCGAAACCCTAATCAAGACTACCTCAACTGGACGTAGGCTTTTACCTTCACCGCAAGGGGCCGAACCAGTATAACCCTCGTGTTCCTTGTCCCGTTTAACCCCTTTAAGCTTCCTAGCTGCGATGGCTCCACGACTAAGTCCTTGCACGAGGACATCTGACGTGACAATTCCACGACAGTTGGCGCCCACGGTGGGGCTGGCGCACGGTGGATTTGAGTTCTTGAAGGGCAGCTTCGAAGGGCTCAAGGGATACGCTGTGGGCCGGATGACCAAGAGTCATCGCGGCAAGCTCTACATCGACGATGCAAATTGGGGCCCCGACGCCGGCTCAATCGAGTACGGGTACCGGGTCCCCTTCGGCGGAATCCATGTCTTCATTGGCAAGATCCGTGAGCCGGGCCCTGAGCCGGATTTCTGCGCCGGTCTCATCGAGACGGCTCAGCGTGCACGACCCGCCCGGGCTTTACCTACTTTGAGGCATGCTTTCGTGGGATGTGTCCATGGAGGACTCTCTGAAGGATCTGGATCTGGTGATGAGACGGCCGCCGGCTCTGACGGCGAGTCAACTACGGATGAGTCAAAATCGTTATATCAACTTCAAGATGGCAGGCTCAGGGGTTGTTCCGATGGCGACAGCATTCCGGACCCCTTTGAGCCGCCGAGCCGGGTTGGAATCTTCATGGCCGGCGCACAACTTGTTCAAAACCCCGCCGCCGGGTCAGGAAGCCCGGTGCCCTCGCCGGCTCAGGTGCTGATGGATCTCACAGATAAGATGACGGTCCTGTTGACCGCTACGGTTGCCCCGGCGGATCAAGCTCAGCATGAAGTGGAGGTGGCACAATTAAAGTTGGATCTAGCAAAGGCAGAGGAGGACCTGGCGGCGGAGGGGATCAGGATGGCTGCAGAGAGGGCGGCTCTCGACGCCCAGACTCAGCTGATTCAGGCACAGTCTTTTCGGTTCACGATGGATCAGACCGCGTCCAATGAGGTCATGAGAAGGAGGCATCAAAAGGCCCAATCTCGACTCCCTTTGGTTTACGACCCTCGAAACCTCTTCAACACGCCTGGCGCAGGGTCTAGTAACCCGCCAGAGATCATGGCGCCCGGGGCTGGAACGCCAATTCAGCCCCAAGTGATGGGACCTCCCCGGGTGAACCCTGCCCCGCCTCAGTACGTGCCAATACCACCGGGTCATTATGCCAACCCGTTGGAAAACATGGTCGCCGCGGCGGCACGGCTGGCGGCTCTCCCAATTGATGGTGACTCTCCAACAGCGGTTGAAACCCGCCGGATTAGAGAACTCCTTCAGACGGCTCTGGCACAGCAAGAGGCATATTCTTATAGCCGGGACAGGATTCATTGAACCCCTCATCCAGGCCGGAGCCCGAGTTACAGCAGACACATGGTCTCAGCGACCGGCTCAAGTAATGTCCGGCGCCATGACTTGCCTCCTGGCCACGGCCCGGCTCATAACGGAGCCTTTCACGCGGTAGACCAAGACAGAGCACGGCAAGAGGCGAAGCAGGTGCCTCAGTTGATGGCCTACCAGCCACACCCAGCTTATCCGATAGCTTCCATCGACGTGGGTATACCTACGAGGACTGGAGGTGTTCCTTGTCTGGTGCCGGCTCTCCGTAACGAGCGTCTGCCCAAAGATTTCAAAGGACCAAGGAAAGTGCCTAATTATACAGCTGATTTGCAACCCGGAGCGTGGATCGAGAGTTACGAGATGGCTATGGAGTTGCTGGAGGTCAGTGAAGCGGCAATGGCCAAGTACTTCACCATGATGTTAGATGGGACTGCCCGCACTTGGTTGAAAGGGCTGCCACTGAATTCTATCGGGTCTTGGGCTGAGCTAAAAGCTCGGTTCATCCAAAACTTCAAAGATACCTGTAGGCAGTCTATGTCCATTGTGGATTAGACTAACTGTAAGCAGCAGGAGGGTGAGTCTACAACCCATTGGGTTCGCTGGGTCAAAGAGATAATACATTCATCTGATAAGATGGATGCCGGCTCTGCAGTCTTAATGTTGGAGCAGAATTGTCGTTTCCTGCCCCTGAAGATGAAACTCGGGCGGCTCAAGCGCGATTGCAATGATATGGGTACGCTGATGGCGGCTCTCGTCAAGTACGCCGACTCTGATAGTACCCAGGACCCCGCGTCAGATGATGAAAGGACAGGGAAGGGAAAGAAGAACGGCAATGGCAAGGGTCCTCAACATAACCCGGCGAACCAAGGAGGTAGCAAGCGTAAGGCCGATGGCAGCATAGAGTTTGTGGCCAACGCCAGCTCACAGGGTAACAACCAGCGCCGTAAGGGGAGGCCACCTCCCCGAGCCGGCGGGTCAGGCCCGACGCTTGAGCAGTTGTTGAATGAGCCTTGTCCAAGGCATGGCTCTAGGGAGAAGCCAGCTACTCATCTATGGAAAGATTGCGCAATCATGAAGGCCTTTAAGAATTCCAATGCCTTTAATGGCAACAATGGCTCGGGCAGCGGCTCAGGCGCCGGCGGCTTTCATGGCCCGGGCGGCGGCTCAAATTCAAATCCTCAGAATGTTCAAGGGGGTTTAATCAGCAGTCCGGCCAGGGTCATCAACAGCAGCAGGGGGGATACCAGACCAATCCAAAGTAGCTTAATGGTGGACAGTATCATGTGTTTACCACCAGTCTGTGCAAGCGAGATCAGAAGCTTCATAAGAGGGCTGTGAATGCTGTTGAGCCGGCGGTTCCGCGCTATTTAAGATGGTCTGAGCAGCCTATTGTGTGGAGTAGGGAAGATCACCCTCCCCGGGTTGATAATCCGGGTCACCTGGCCCTGGTGGTGGCTCCTCAGGTGGGGGGATATAAATTTACTAAAGTACTCATGGACGGAGGCAGCAACATCAACATCCTCTATTATGAGACTTTCCGTCGTATGGGATTGGTTGATAAAGATATCCGCCAGTCCAATACTGTTTTCCATGGTGTGGTGCCTGGTAAGTCGGCGTATCCCGTGGGTAAGATCGAGCTGGAAGTGGCCTTTGGAGATGAGTACAACTACATGGCGGAAAAATTAACCTTTGAGGTGGTTAAGATAAGAAGCCTGTATCACGCTTTGTTTGGACGGCCGGCTTACGCCAAGTTCATGGCAGGGCCATGTTATGTATATTTACAGCTCAAGATGCCGGGTCACAATGGGACCATTACGGTTCATGGTAGCCGAAAGATAGCCTTGGAGTGTGAGGAAGGTGACGCGGCTTACGCTGAATCTGTTTGTGCAACAGAGGAGTTGAAGTTTTACAAGGACAACATTGACCCGGCAGATATGACGTCTTTGAAGAAGCCAACCACGGAGCATGAGTTGGTAATGAAATTTAAGTCCGCTGATGAGACTAAACTTGTTGATTTTGTTCCACGTGACTCATCTCAACAATTCAGCATTAGTGCCAATCTGGATCCAAAATAGGAAGGCGCACTCATCGAGTTCATCCGTGAGAACAGGGACATCTTTGCATGGAAACCTTCTGACATGCCAGGTGTACCTAGAGAACTCGCTGAGCACACTCTCAATGTTGATCCGAAGTTTAAGCCGGTCAGGCAATTCCTCCGGCGGTTTAATGAGGAGAGGCGGAAAGCCATTGGTGAGGAGGTAGCCCGGCTCTTGGCGGCTGGGTTTATCGTTGAAGTTTTTCATCCAGAATGGTTAGCTAACCCGGTGCTCGTGCTTAAGAAGAACGGCACCTGGCGGATGTGTGTGGATTACACAGATTTAAACAAGGCTTGTCCGGCTGATCCTTTTGCTCTCCCCCGTATTGATCAGATTATTGATGCTACAGCGGGTTGTGAGCGCTTAAGTTTTTTGGATGCTTATTCTGGATACCATCAGATTAAAATGGCAGTTAAGGACCAGGAGAAGACAGCGTTCATCACTCCTTTTGGAGCCTTTTGTTATGTATCTATGCCTTTTGGGCTCAAGAGTACACAGGCGACTTACCAGCGTTGCGTGCAGAATTGTCTTCACAACCAGATTGGGCGCAATGTTCATGCTTATGTGGATGATATCGTAGTTAAATCCAGGGAGAAGGAGACCTTGATAGATGATCTGAGAGAAACCTTTGATAATCTCTGGGTCTACAAGATGATGCTTAACCCGGCCAAGTGTGTTTTTGGTGTTCCTGCAGGCAAGCTCTTGGGTTTTCTGGTTTCTCACAGAGGCATTGAAGCTAACCCGGAAAAGATCAAGGCAATCACCTCTCTGGCTAAGCCGGCGTGTATAAACGACGTTCAGCGTCTGGCGGGTCGCATCGCTCCTTTAAGCCGGTTTATAAGCCGTTTGGGTGAAAAGGCCATGCCACTGTACCAACTGATGAAGAAAACAGATAACTTTGTCTGGAATGATGCTGCTAATGCTGCTTTTGAGGATTTGAAGAGACAGCTGGCTGAGCCCCCAGTTCTTGCTGCTCCGGTCGATAAGGAGCCCTTATTGCTGTATGTAGCCTCTAACGCACGAGCCGTCAGTGTGGCTGTGGTGGTGGAGCGCAAGGAAGAGGGTAAGGACTATCCGGTTCAGCGGCCGGTTTACTACGTCAGCGAAGTGCTCATCGAGTCCAAACAACGGTATCCACATTGGCAGAAGCTTGTTTACGGTGTGTTCATGGCAAGCCGGAAGCTTAAGCATTATTTCCAGGGTCACCCTATCACTGTGGTTAGTTCTGCTTCTCTAGGAGATATCATCCAAAACAGAGAAGCTACAGGGAGAGTGGCTAAGTGGGCTATAGAGCTTGGGCCTCATGGTCTGAAATATGTGCCACGCACTGCTGTCAAATCTCAAGCATTGGTGGATTTCATCAACGATTGGACAGAGCTGCAGGTGCCTGAAGAGAAACCGGATAATACATATTGGACTATACACTTCGACGGGTCTAGGCAATTGGAGGGCTCGGGGGCTGGAGTTGTAATAGCTTCCCCTCGAGGTGACAAGTTTTGCTATGTGCTACGGTTGATGTTTCCCTGTACTAACAATGCAGCTGAGTACGAGGCCTTGCTCCATGGTCTTCGGATGGCTAAGGAGATGAGTTTGAGCCGGGTAAGGTGCTTTGGCGACTCAGATTTAGTGGCCCAACAAGTGTCAGGCTAGTGGGATTCCAAGGACCCTCTCATGGCGGCTTATCGCCGCGAAGTTGATGCTATTGCTGGACATTTTCTGGGGTATCAAGTAGAGCACATCGATCGCAGGAAGAACGAGGCGGCTGATGCCTTAAGCCGGCTGGGTTCTCAGTGAAAGCCGGTGCCGCCTAATACTTTCTTGGACATTTTGCATAACCCTTCTGTCAAGTTGCCTACAGAGGAAGACTTGGCTGTTCCTGACCCAGAGGCACAGTTGGTGGCGGCTCTCCACATCACCCCAGACTGGACAGTACCATATTTGGCTTACATGACCCGGGGAGATTTGCCTGAGGATGAAACTTTGGCCAGGCAAATAACCCGGCGGTCTAAATCGATGGTCGTTATCAATGGCGAGCTGCATCGTCGCAGTGTTACTAGAACTTTCCAGCGTTGTGTTTCCCCTGAGGAGGGTCAGGAAATCTTACGTGAGATTCATGAAGGGGATTGTGGCCATCATGCCGGCTCAAAATCCCTTGTGGCCAAGGCTTTTCGTCATGGTTTTTATTGGCTGACGGCTCATGCTGATGTGGAGGACTTGGTCAGTAAATGTGACGGTTGTCAGAGGTTTTCGCGACGGGCTCATGCGCTGGCTCAGGAGCTGAGGATGATTCCAATTACTTGGCCATTTGCTGTCTGGGGGCTTGATATGGTTGGGCCCTTTAAAAGGTCCAAGGATAAGAAGACCCACCTCTTGGTGGCAGTTGATAAGTTCACAAAGTGGGTTGAGGCAGAGCCAGTTAGCAAGTGTGACGCAGCCACAGCAGTTCAGTTCATGAAAAGGGTGATATTTCGTTTTGGCTTTCCACACAGCATTATAACTGACAATGGTACCAATCTGTCCAAGGGCGCCATGGAAGAGTTTTGTCAACGAGAGCATATTCGACTTGATGTTTCATCAGTGGCTCACCCTCAATCCAATGGTCAAGCTGAGAGAGCTAATCAGGAGATTTTGAAGGGCATCAAGCCCCGGCTTTTGGTCCCTTTGCAACGGACGCCGGGTTGTTGGGTGGAGGAGTTACCCTCTGTATTATGGAGCATCAATGCTACTCCTAACAGATCTACGGGTTACACGCCTTTCTTCATGGTTTATGGGGCGGAAGCAGTCCTCCCTAGCGACATCCGTCATGACTCGCCTCGAGTGGCGGCTTATGTTGAGGCGGACAATGAGCGGGCGCGCCAAGATGCTCTTGACTTGTTGGACGAACAGCGTGATGAGGCAGCAGCTCGTTCGGCGATTGATCAACAAGACCTGCGCCATTATCACAGCCGCCGGGTTAAGTCCCGGGTCTTCTAGGAAGGTGATCTGGTGCTCCGGCTCATCCAAGATCAAACAGATGCACACAAGTTATCCCCGCCTTGGGAAGGGCCCTTTGTGGTCAGCAAGAATTTGCACAACGGGTCCTACTACCTTATCGATGTTCGGGAGCACCGAGATTCAAGTAAGTCGGAGGAAGAGACCCGTCGGCCGTGGAACATAGCTCAGCTTCGGCCTTATTAGACTTAAGCCACCGGCTCTCAGAATGTACATATTTCTATAGCCATGTATCTATTATGATAAATAATAAAGCAGGACCTCTGTCCTTTTCTCTTCCAAGGGTAAATGTGTTATTTCCACTACAACATTACATGGAGGTGGATCCGGCTTATGATCGTATTCGAATCTAGCTATTAACAATATGATCACTTGGGGGCTTCCTATTCAAACATAGGTCGTATTCGAACCAAAGAGAACATAGCTGTCGATACCCACTTGATTGGCAAACTGCCGAGCTCATTGGGGAGTTTTTCTTGATCATATTTGAATCATAGCTCAACCCCCTTTGGGAACCGACGTGGATCGTATTCGAATCAGCGTCGTTAAACAACTTTTAAGGTCATTTGGGGGCTTCCTGTTCAAACATGGGTCGTATTCGAACTTAAGAGAACATAGCTGTCGGTACCCTCTTGATCGGCAACGCCAAACCCACTGGGGGCTATATGATCGCATTCGAATCTTAGCTTAACCCCTTTGGGACGGGTCTCTGGTCGTATTCGAACCGGAAGCCCCTAAGTTTTGCTCTTCTGATTTGCAACAAGTTCTTCTGATCATATCAACAGTGTACAAGGGCGGTTCTTACTCCGCCAACTTAACTTTGATTCACAATGTTAGTAACACACAATAAGCATTATCAATGCTGGTAAACCGGAGTTGAGATACCAACCTTATTTTTCGGGTTACATAAACCGGAAGTATACTTGAAGGCTTGTAAGTATGCTATTATGGTTACTTCAAGGATATAATTGCGGGCCAGTCTTTTATGATTTTGATTCATATTCCGGGTTATATATGAAGTATATGACTCTCAGTGTGGTAAGCCGCCTAGAGAGTTGTGATTTGTCTTCTTATGCAGAGCAATTAAAGACAGTTCTTCAAGTTTAAGGAAAATAAATGATCAATTGTAACCCGGAGTAATGTAAAGAAGCAGCTTCAATGAAGATAAGCATTCAACACGTGCACGATGGCACGACAAAGTTAAGTGTTTGCCCTACTCTATTACAAGACTCCCAGAGTCCAAAAGATGAGGCTTTGTTTTTAAGGCATGTCTATCAGCTGCCTAACAGATCAAGGAGCTTGTTGGGTCGAAGCTTCCGGCTCATCCCTCTCCGCTTCTCTGGCTGTTTCCATGACCTGGAAGGTGGATGATTTCCAGTCAATGCCGCTCAAAGCCTCAAATTGAGCCTCATCATCAATTAACCCGGCCGGGTCAACTTCTGGGGCAAAGGTGTGCTTATGAGTCGGCGGAATCAGGCTGATAGCTTCATAGCATGGAGTCGGGATCCTTTGATTCTCCGCGTCATAACCCGGTTGATACTTAGTAAGATCTGTGTCATTCCCGATCATGGTAGCCACCGGGCGCACGCTTTTCACACAGGCGGCGAAGTCTTTCTGGTCGAAGGGGGTGCCGTCTTCCTTCAGGCTGGGGTATCCAAGGGCGATGTCGGCCGGGTCTAGCTCCGGGAGAAAAGCCTTGGCCCGGCTCAGTGCAGCTATAGCTCCGGCTCTTGCAGACGTCCGTCTTAGCTCTGGGAAGCGCTGAGGAAGAACGGCAAGCCGCCTGAGTACATCCGCCAGGTGAGTCAAAACCTCGTTGGACGGAGCCACAACGGCTAACGCACGCTGTGACCCGGTATAGAGTTGCTCCACCAAGGTGTACACGGCCTTCAGCTTGGTCAGAACATTTTGATTAAGGTTGGAGCTTCTGGGACCTGTTTAGCAAAGTCAGGTGAGCTGAATGGCACTGGTAGGACTTATAAGACATAAAGAATGTAAACTTGTTAAAGGCTGGCAGGATGACTCACCAAAGATTGCGGAGACCATCTATGACACATGGCATTGTAAGCCGGAGAGTTCGGCGGTTTTCGCAGTCAGAGCAGCCTCCGCCTTTTCGGCCCGGCTGAGCCAGGCAGTTTTCTCCTCGGCCCAAGTCTTTCTTTCTGTTTCAAATTTCTTCTTCAGCTTTTCCTATGCAGCAACACTGAACTCGAATTTGGCATTGGCCTTCCGGGTCTCAGTTTCCTGAGTCTTCAGACGGTTCTTCAGCTCAGAGATTTCAGATTCCATTTTTTTGCAGGCAGCCTGTACAAATTCCGGGTTGCAGTTTGAGTAGTTATCACATAACATTAAAGTCCCAAGCACTTTGCAAGCAAAGACACTTGGCACTTGGGGGCTAATGTATGCTGAAAGATTCTATTTACATATTGCCGGTTCATGAAGGTAAGCCGGAAGTTAAGTCTACAACATATTCTATCATACGTAATAGACTTGGGGGCTAGCATGGTAAGGATGACTATGGAGTAAGCAAGAGAGTTGTACCTCAGATTTCTGCTATATCTGCTTTACCATGTCAATCTCCAGGTCCTGGCTGTTGTGCACTTGACCAATGTAACCAGAGACAATGTCTCCAATGCTCAAGTTAGCATAGTCAGTGATCTCCAGTCTGGCCCTGCGGCGCTCTAGCAGTTCTTCTTTGGCAGAGCATTTGGCCAGCACAGTGGGTCTCCCCGGCTTGACATACTCTGTCCGGGTGATTACAACATCCGGGTCATCGGCCGGCTGAGCTGGGCTGGGGATCTCCGGGTTAGTAGAAGCCTCTATGACTGGCTCGTCAGTTGGAGCAGTGGTTTCAGGAGCTGAGGCGGACGGCGGCTCATGAGCAGAAGCCTCCGGTTCAGTCAGGACCGGCTCTTCGACCGGTTTATTCTTCTTCGCCCTCTTGCTGAGCTTTGCTTGAGCACTGAAAAGACAAAAAGGTTAGTACAAAAGCATGAGTAAGATAAGCACGACATAAGATGATCATCATTACCCGGGTGCGGTCTTGAAAGCCGGCAGGTTAGATTGCATAGAGTCACCAGAGGAAGGTGAAGTTTCCTGATAATTTGAATCAGACGAATTGAGCGGTCGACGAGTGACGCCCGCTAAAGGATGAAAAGGGTATAAGTTGGAGATAACTTCGGTCCGGCGTTTCCTTGATGCTTCAGGTAAGCCGGAGGAGAGGTCTGCATCCTTGTTGGCCCGGGTTTGTCTCCGGCTCTCAAGAATCTGTTGTTTCAAAAGAAATTGAGGATCTTGATAAGCTAAAGGATGTGAAAATCTTACTTTCCGGGTTACTCTTCGGACTTTCGGCCTTGGCAAGGGCTCCGAGCCGGAGGTAAGTATAGTTACCTCTTCAGTCACCGGGTTACTCGCTCCGGTATCCTCCTGCTGATAATCAGTGTCAATAAGGCGGTTAAGAACAAACAAGAAACAAAGGAAGAGCCTAAAAAATCAAGGGTTACCTCTGACTCGGAGCTATCATCTAATTGAAGCAGCTCTGAGGCACTAGGCTTACTCCCCTTCTTGCGGGGAGCGGCTCTCCTGGCGGCTTTTTTAGCCTTCCTGGCTTTTTTGGCAGCCTCATGGTCATTCTTGACCTTCCAGAACTTGTCATTAGCCTGAAGAGAATGCAATAAAGGTTTCCTTGAAGTTAAAACAAAAATTGTTAAGATGGAAAGTAAAAGTGCTAAGATTGGTAGCTTACCGCCGGAGCCGGGTTAGTTTGGCAGAAGGGGCTTAAGCCGGTCCTCCCGCAGTCTGTCAAGCTCTCATTCAAGAGGGACTTGGTCATGTCGTCAACGACGTCCTCAGGTAAATCGTTGCGGCTGTGCCGCAGAGGGTCGTCTTTCCGGCCCGTGTAATCACACATTAAGCCGGGGTGGCGGCTCAAGGGGATCACCCGCCAAGAAATCCAGACCCGGACCAGATCAATGCCGTTGAGGCCGTTTCCGAGAAGAGCCTTAATCTTGTTGATGGTGGGGATCAGTGGTTGACGCTCAGCTTGAGATAGTTTGTCTGGCAGGGGGTGGTTTGGTTCCAGACGCAGGGCACGAAAGCCGGGCAGAGGGTTCTCATCAGCCGGAGAAGTATCCTGGCAATAGAACCATGTATGATTCCAGTCCTTTGGGTGGCTTGGCGGCTCAGCATAAGGAAAGAGGCAATCTCTCCATCGTTGAATGGAGATTCCACCAAGTTCCAAGCTCAGCCCGTTGGCGCACTCGTTCTGGCGGTTCAGATAAAACAACTCCCTAAAGAGGAGTAGGCTGGGCTCTTCTCTAAGATATACTTCGCAGAATACTTGAAAGTTGCAAATATTTGACACGGAATTGGGTCCTATGTCTTGCGGTCGCAGATCGAAGAAGTTCAGAACATCTCTAAAGAATTTTGAGCCGGGAGGTGCGAAGCCCCGGCTCATGTGATCAGCAAATATCACAACCTCGCCATCTCTTGGTTGAGGTCTTTCTTCCGACGGGTCAGGGGCACGATAAGACATGGTCTCCTTTTTTGGCAGATAACCCGTCTTCACGAAATCAGCTAAAGTATCATCAGTAACGTTGGAGTTCATCCAGTTGCATGTGATGGGTGCCTTGGGAGCCTTGGGCGGCATTGTGAAAGACGAAAGCCTATGACAAAAGGAAATGTCTGGTTCAACTATAAGCCGGTGAAAGTTTACAGTTCAGTGTTTAAGATGGCGGCTTATGAAGGGGCCTAATGACATATGGCTAATTGTGTCGGGTTATTTAAGCCGCCGTGGGCATCGTGAGCAATTCAAGTTGTTTAAAACTCTATCATAAATGAGCTGGAAATTTCACAGCGCGTGGCCTCTTTTAAGCCGGAGATGTAAGCCGCCATAGCTAACAGATACAATTTTTGACTAAGTGTGGCGCAAACAGGTTTCACAGATCGTGGTAATTATTTTGGATCAAACGATCGACTAGAAGGAAAAAATTTCTAGACCTAGAAAGCTGATACAGAGAAGTTCATGAGCTCTAAGGGGATCTCTTTGCAAGTAAAGGGGACATGCTATTATTGAAAATGGGTGCGAAACCACAGCCGCACGAGTTCTGTATGGTTTCTGGATCGAAGGGGGCCGTGTAGAAGAAACTGTGAAGAAATAGTGACGAACTGCGAAGAACAGGGGAGAATGGAAAGAACCCTAATGCGGATCTACCCTATGGAGTGGCAAGGACTTACGGGTGCTGAGGAGTCGCGGAGGTTGCCGCCGTTTCTCTGGACAGGTCAGGGTGATGCAGCGGCCGAGGTTGACGAAGACCAGGAGAGCGGCGGCGGCGGCGGAGCTCGAGCTCTCGGGTGTCAGAGGAGGAAGACGATGGAGGAGATAAGTAATGAAGGTTTATGGGCCGGGCCTATTTATAAGGTGAAGCTAATAAGTGGGCGCGAGAAACGAGGAGGCCAAGGTGTGATTATCTCGCTACAGAAGCGCCTCGATTTTCGGGATGGCCATTAAAGATAAAGATCCGTTGGAGTATGACAGAATAAAAAAATGAACTTAATGGAAGATGACATCATGGCGGGTTACCAGGAATCCAGAAGATGACGTCACGGCGGGTTATAACCTTCGCACAAATATAAGCCGGAAGATTTTCTCTCAAAGGGATTGAAGATTGACATAAACCAGTTCAAATCAATCTGGGGCCTAATGTTGAGGATATAACCATTGGAGTCACCCGCCCAGGAGGGGCCGGATTACGTCATAATGGTCATCACACGAAGCCCAGTACCAAACTTGAAGACGGCGGGTCAATAATGGGCTTAAGACCCGGAGATGGCTGAAGGCCCGTAGTGATAACCGCCGTTAGGGTGAAACTTGTAGTGTAAGGCAAGAATAGTTAAGAGTCCGAGCCGGACACTGTTATGAGCCGGACGGGACTCTGAAAGCCGCTGGGCGTCAACCTCTCTATATAAAGGGACGACCCGGCGGCGGTTTAAGGACAAGTAAGAACAAATCGATAACCAGGCAGGACGGTTTAGCTCCTGGTCGTCGAAACCCTAATCAAGACTACCTCAACTGGACGTAGGCTTTTACCTTCACCGCAAGGGGCCGAACTAGTATAACCCTCGTGTTCCTTGTCCCGTTTAACCCCTTTAAGCTTCCTAGATGCGATGGCTCCATGACTAAGTCCTTGCACGAGGACATCTGACGTGACAATTCCACGACAATTACGGTACGAGTAAAGTGACTTTCCGGTAACGAGATTGAACGAGGTATTGGGATACCGATGATCGAACCTCGGGCAAGTAACGTACCGATTGACAAAGGGAATTGTATACGGGATTGATTGAATCCTCGACATCGTGGTTCATCCAATGAGATCATCGAGGAACATGTGGGAGCCAACATGGGTATCCAGATCCCGCTGTTGGTTATTGACTGGAGAGTCGTCTCGGTCATGTCTGCATGTCTCCCGAACCCATAGGGTCTACACACTTAAGGTTCGGTGACGCTAGGGTTGTAGAGATATTAGTACGCGGTAACCCGAAAGTTGTTCGGAGTCCCGGATGAGATCCCGGACGTCACGAGGAGTTCCGGAATGGTCCGGAGGTGAAGAATTATTTATAGGAAGTCCAGTTTCGGCCACCGGGAAAGTTTCGGGGGTTACCGGTATTGTACCGGGACCACCGGAAGGGTCCCGGGGGTCCACCGGGTGAGTCCACCTATCCCGGAGGGCCCCATGGGCTGAAGTGGGAGGGGAACCAGCCCCTGGTGGGCTGGTGCGCCCCCCCTTGGGCCTTCCCCTGCGCCTAGGGTTGGAAACCCTAGGGGTGGGGGCGCCCCCCACTTGGCTTGGGGGGAAGCCACCCCTTTGCCGCCGCCCCCCATGGAGATCAGATCTCCCAGGGCCGGAGCCCCCCAGGAAGCCTATATATAGGAGGGGGGAGGGAGGGCAGCCGCACCACAGCCCCTGGCGCCTCCCTCTCCCTCCCGTGACACATGTCCCTCCTCCCGCAGCGCTCGGCGAAGCCCTGTCGGAATCCCGCTACTTCCACCACCACGCCGTCGTGCTGCTGGATCTCCATCAACCTCTCCTTCCCCCTTGCTGGACCAAGAAGGAGGAGACGTCGCTGCTTCGTACGTGTGTTGAACGCGGAGGTGCCGTCCGTTCGGCGCTCGGTCATCGGTGATTTGGATCACGACGAGTACGACTCCATCAACCCCGTTCACTTGAACGCTTCCGCTCGCGATCTACAAGGGTATGTAGATGCACTCCTCTCTCTCGTTGCTAGATGACTCCATAGATTGATCTTGGTGATGCGTAGAAAATTTTAAATTTCTGCTACGATCCCCAACAATTGAAATATAACATATAAGAATGGAAAACAGAGTACACACATTGAAACAGAGCAATAAACAGAGCAATACTATGATTGCTGTGAGTACATAGCTATCCACGTCGAAATGACTTTTCAAAATAAAACGCGTCCATGAGACCCTGACCAACAACCCTTGCCTAGGGTAGCTCTTGGCTGTGCCTGAACTCGTGCAGGCGTTCGTCCAAGCGGTCGACACGCTCGCGGTACATCTGGAGCGCGATCTCGAGCTCCAAGTTGGCAATTTCATCGGAGATCACCAGCTCGAGTATGCGACGGCCATGTTCCTCTACTGCGCCCAGGTGGACACCTGGGCCAAGGAGGCGGTCGAGCCTACGGACCAGTGTGTTGGCATCCAGCGGGCTGCGGACAAGGCGAACGGCGGCACCCATGCGAACGGCATGGCGGGCGTCTAGTGCAAGTATGGCGCGGCCGGCCTCTGGTGCAAGTACGGCGCTGAGGGCCTCTGCCCACTCCTGGCGAGGAATGGGGGTACTGACGGGACGTGTACCCAGCTGCGACGCCGTGTCGACAGTAGGCAAGCGCCGATGGATCCGCTCTTGCTGTGTGGCGCGCCATGCCTCTTGCTCCGCAGCGCTCCAACGGTCTCGCCGTGCGGCGAGCCGCAGCCTATCGGCGCGGACGCGCCTAGCTTGCTCTGCGGCGCGCCATCGATCATGTTGTGCGGCGAGCTGCAGCCTGTCGGCACTGACATGCCTATCTTGATCCGCGGCGCCCAAGCGGCATGCGCCAAAGGTCTCCTCAACCCTGGTGATGACGTGCATCACATCATTGTCCATCGTGTTGCCGGGGAGCGCCTTGGCCTCGACGGGCCGTGGCGCCTGCTTGTTTCCCTTGTCGACGAGGTTGATGGCAGAGGTGGTGCTTTGGTGGGTTGGCATGCTTGGAAAAGGTGGATGTGCTATAGGCTGCACTTGTCGCCTCCGTGCGTCGCGCGCCCCCTATGCGCAATATAGCAGGGTGGCGGGAAACATGTGAGGTAATGGCGGGAAACGGTGGCGTGTTCATAAAACGCCATCAATTAATGGAAACTTAGCATAGAATAAGGAACATCGAGCTAGCACAAGAAGTAGATGATGATCAGATGAACACGGACCACACTAGGGAACCCGTCGGTGATGAATTCATCAATCCCAAACGGTTGAATACTAGCAAGCATTTGCCCACAACACACACGGCCTATTCCATCAAAAACAGGTCGTGGATCAACTGTATGCCATGTATCGCATGTTGTTAAAAAGTAATGCGGTAGACCTTCTTTAACATGTGATAAAAAATAAAATAAATAAAAACAAGGACCTCGAGGTTAAATTAGATGAGGGAATGGGTCATTTCGGTCATTTGACCGAAATGACTCATCCTACCAGTTAATTTAACATGAATCCGGTCACCGATATGATGGCCGCTCCAGCCTGAGCACACTTAACTTGATAGTTTTCTTACATGATCTACTGGTGGAACAGCTAGTCCTTGCTGATAGGAATGCCGCTTCACATCCTTATGGCGTATCTGGATGACCACCCGTCCCACAATGGCCAATAGATGTTGTGTAGATAGAGCATATCACATACGTCTTATTAGAAGCAATCGTCTATGTTATTATCGGTCTTCGCACACATTTCTGATTACAGACCTGTTTGCCGTGTATCACACACATCTTGTTATATTGAACCGTTTCTGTTCTCTTGCCTAATCACAAACAGTTCATCCGAGTGAACCGTATGCTGTACATTGCACACACCTTGATCGAGCTGACCGTTTCTTTTGTGTTGCCTAATCACAAACAGTTCATCCGAGTGAACCGTATGCTGTACATCGCACACTTCTTCATCTGGCTGCCCGCTTCTTTTGTTCCTCCTCATCGCAAACAGTTAATTGAGCTGAACTGTATGCCCTGCATTGCACACGCAACTAAAATCTGAACCGTGTTTGATGCATCCTCCATCGCAAACGTTTGCACCTTTTTTGACGGTTAGTTTACACCACAGTTTGCGATTATGGCATCGCACACAGTTTCGTCGAAGGGTCTCTGATCGTAGTGTCGCGTTAGCAGCATCCTGTAGTAGTGCTAGATGAAAAAAAGAGAAGACATGCATTAGTTATATATATATATATATGCATATGCATACTGCTCCGAAGTTCAATGTTCAGTTTACAAGCAGTGCACCAAATGTTTATGCATCAGTTATAGGGAAAAAGATAAAAAATAGTGCATAACAGATGCATCAGTGCGAAAATCAGTACATCAGTACATCACTGCTGAACATGTCCATTCATCAGTTCGACTGAAACTACATCAGATACAAAATAGACAACAAATTTTAATAACGCCCAGCGATTCAAGTTGAACTTGTATGTTACCTTCAGTGCATGACATGTTACCCACATCATGTATACGAGAAAATGCAGAAAAGATTAATCCCAAAATTGTTGAATGTCATTGCAGAAACATGAAAGGCGGCACACGCAGCGAGGGTTTGATGAGCCAAGCAGATATGGGGCACCGCCTGGTTGGGTAACACCAGAAATAGCACATGGATACTTCAACAATACAGACATATTTGAAGCTACACCAGAATCATCAGAAGCACGGACTGGTTCTTCTATGCAGCAAACACCGATATCTAGGAATACAAGCTTTGCCACTGCTGGGGTGCAACAAGGTCAATAATTTCCCCAACAACAAATGTTTTCCTTCCCTAGCGCATGCAGAAAGGCAAGGACACACAGGCTTCCACCAGTCGCTCCGTCAACATCAATCATCCGTGCTGCAAAAGCGGTTGCGACGGGAAGACCAGGCCAAAGAGATAGAAATGTTGGCCACTCTAGCAGGGTGCAAAGTAGAAGATATGAGCCATATAGACAGGAGCAACCTCACAACGAGTCTGAGGGAAGACGGCCGTACAATGAGAGGGTGCAAAGTAGAAGATATGAGCCATATAGACAGGAGCAACCTCACAGCGAATCTGAGGGAAGACGGCCGTACAATGAGAGACGGAGAGCTTCATCAACATGGCTCCCTCCAAGAGATGCATTGCTGCATGTGCCGAGGGTGACACCACCCATGCCCATACACGAGGGTGAACAGCAAACACTGGAGGCAACACATAGTTATACACATGTAAGTATCCATTCAGAAAAAAAATACAAGCACAGTCCATACCCTATAGTACTGCGACCGCCCCATCTAAAATTTTCATCACTGTGTTTTTGTCTGCTCACTATTGCGTGCAGCCACCTAAAATTGAAGCTTACATTCTGCCAAGGCTGTAGATGCGCTTTGAAACTTTCAAAGAAGCAAAGAACTTCTACAACATCTATGCAAAGCACGCGGGTTTTGCTGTCAGGAAAGGCTCCAAGGTTAACACCAGAGTCTACCTTTATTGCATGTGCTATGGAGTCTATGAATCGAAGGTCTCAGAAGCAAATAGACAGCAGAACAAGACCACAACCAAGACTAACTGCGTGGCTAAAATGAGGCTGAAGAGGGAAAAGGATGGAACACTTGTCGTAAAAGAGATAGTCTGGGAACACAACCACAAACTACAGCTCACCCCACAAATGCTTGTCTTCCTGCACTCCCACAAAAACTTTGACAAAACAATCTTGGAGTACGTCAGTACCTGCAGTTCAAAGGCATTGAACATGTGCAAATAATGAGCATACTGGGCAGCGATGACCCCAGTAGCTACTTCCTCGAAATGAATGCCAAAGACCTGATTAACATGTAAGTACAAACTCGTTCTCCTCCCATAAACCCCCTCCGTCTTTTTCCTCTGTCAGTACAAACATATTACGCAACGCATGACCTAATGCCAGTTCAACATGCATTTTTGTATGACTGTTCACTTTTAATATGTAGGAAAGCAAAGAATTCAAGGATGGATGATGTGGACGATGTCCTAAAGACTGTCAACTTCTTTAGGGAGATGAAAGCGATAAACAGGGAATTCTTCTGTGACAGACAACTTGATGAGTCCGACAGAGTGAAGAACATATTCTGGGCAAACACAAGCTGTCGAGGGGCGTATCAAGACTCTGGTGACTGTGTAACGTTTGACACCACATGTAAGACCAACAGGTACCATATGCCACTTGGGGTGTTTGTGGGTACTAACAACCACTTACAGACTACATTCTTTGCTTTCGCCCTGATAAGAGATGAGGATGCAGATTCATTCACATGGCTGTTCAAAACATTTTTAAAGTGCATGAGAAGGAAGGCTCCTACATGCATCATCACAGGTACAACCGCCAACACCGCCCCCCCAAAAAAGGAAAATAACACAGTAAAATTGTTGTGTCAGTTCTATTTGTATATATGCACTACCATCTGCTGACCACTCCACGTCTCTTTTCTCATTACCAGACCAATGCCCGGCAATGGCTTTGGCGATCCCAGATGCTTTCGGGAACACAGTACACAAGCTATGTCGCTGGCACATTATGAAGAAGTACATGGAACACCTCGCATACCTATACAACCTCCACGAAGACTTTAAGGATGAATTCACAACAATCCTCAACTGGCCCTCATGCCAACTGACTTTGAGGCTGCCAGGAAAGCACTCATGGATAAGTACAACCTCCATGATGATGCCACGATGGTGGCAATGTGGAACGAGCGCGAGAGATGGATATCAGCTTACTTCAAAGAAATTTTCTGTGCCAAAATGACGTCCACAGAACGGAGTGAGAGCATGAACTATGTGTCAAGAAGAACTTCGTAAGTGAGAGACAAAACCTGCACCAGTTTGTCAGCCAGGTAAACACCTGCGTCAAAACTAGGAGGTAGACAGAGAACCAGGAGACAATGGGTAACTGGGTATAGCTCCAACACCCGTCGTAAGACAAAATAACGTGCTTACTAAAGTAAATCTTTCTTAGTTAGACAAATTTTTGCCGTGAGAAAACTAATAATTTGTTCATCACTCTTGCTTGCGCAGAAGGAACAAAACACGCTGACCTTCTATGGGTTTGACACTTAGATGGCTAAGCATTACTCACGAGCTGTGTACAGCGAGATCAGAAAGAGGCTAAAAATGAGCACCCTCTTCATGGTGACAGAGACAGAAGAGCCCACAAAGTACCTCGTGCGCTACAACAACCCGCAAAAACTGTTTGCATGGTCTCAGCACACGTTCCAGGTGGTTGCAGACCACGTGGGAGAAATATATGACTGCGAGTGCAAGCTGTGGGACCACACAAGTGAGGACTAAAAAAAGATGTTACATACTGTACTACTTATTTTTTTTGCAAAGTTTTTGTTTGAATGAAATGACAAAAAACATGCACCTCTTCCAAAAAGTATACAGGTATTTTCTGCCTGCCTGTCCTGTGCATGATGCAGACAATTAAGGCTGCCAGGGTTCCAGAGAAATACATCCTCAGGAGATACACCAAATGCCCGAACATCCAGCCAACATTCAACGGAAATGACTTGAGGACAGTAGCGTCAAACAAGGTCTCCCAGTATTGCATTGAAGGCGCACTGCTGCAGCTAAACATGAGGGTGCACAAAAAAAACTTGAGAAGCCAAGACCAAATGGCAAGGTCACAGGTCGTCATGGAAAGACTTGAACAAGAACTCGACGCCATGCATTCTGCTGAAAACAGAGGTGTCATGGACAATGAAGCCATTGAGCAGGATATTGATACAATCTTATCTGAGATGAACCATCTGGGAGCTATTGACCCATTCGACAATGAGGAAGAGGAGCAACAACAACCATAGCTTGCCCATGTGCACACTCAAGAGTAGCATTCTCACGTGCAAGATCATGAGCTTGATGGTGCTGTAGACGAACGGCATGACAACAGGACATCCTACCAGCAGCAGCAGGAAAGGGTAATTAAACCACCCATATTCTCAAACACAAAGGGGAGGAAGAGTAAGACGCAAGCAGCGAAAGCAGCAAACGCAGTGATATGTCTCCAACGTATCTATAATTTATGAAGTATTCATGCTATTATATTATCTGTTTTGGATGTTTATGGGCTTTACTAAACACTTCTATATTATTTTTGGGACTAACCTATTAACTGGAGGCCCAGCCCAAATTGTTGTTTTCTTGCCTATTTCAGTGTTTCGAAGAAAAGGAATATCAAACGGAGTCCAAACGGAATGAAACCTTCGGGAGAGTTATTTTTGGAACGGAAGCAATCCAGCAGACATGGAGTAGACGTCAGGGAAGCTTCGAGGAAGCCACCAGGCAGGGAGGTGCGCCCTACCCCTGGGTGCGCCCCCACCCTCGTGGGCCCCTCGTGGCTCCCCTGACCGTCTTCTTTCACCTATATATGTCCATATACCCTAAAAACATCGGGGAGCACAATAGATCGGGAGTTCCGCCGCCGCAAGCCTCTGTAGCCACCGAAAACTAATCTAGACCCGTTCCGGCACCCTGCCGGAGGGGGGAATCCCTCTCCGGTGGCCATCTTCACCATCCCGACGCTCTCCATGACGAGGAGGGAGTAGTTCACCCTCGGGGTTGAGGGTATGTACCAGTAGCTATGTGTTTGATCTCTCTCTCTCTCTCTCGTGTTCTTGATTCGGCACGATCTTGATGTATCGCGAGCTTTGCTATTATAGTTGGATCTTATGATGTTTCTCCCCCTCTACTCTCTTGTAATGGATTGAAATTTCCCTTTGAAGTTATCTTATCGGATTGAGTCTTTAAGGATTTGAGAACACTTGATGTATGTCTTGCATGTGCTTATCTGTGGTGACAATGGGATATTCACGTGATCTACTTGATGTATGTTTTGGTGATCAACTTGCGGGTTCCATAACATTGTGAACTTACACATAGGGGTTGGCACACGTTTTCGTCTTGACTCTCCGGTAGAAACTTTGGGGCACTCTTTGAAGTACTTTGTGTTGGTTTGATTAGATGAATCTGAGATTGTGTGATGCATATCGTATAATCATACCCACGGTTACTTGAGGTGACATTGGAGTATCTAGGTGACATTAGGGTTTTGGTTGATATGTGTCTTAAGGTGTTATTCTAGTATGAACTCTATGATAGATCGAACGGAAAGAATAGCTTCGTGTTATTTTACTACGGACTCTTTAATAGATCGATCAGAAAGGATAACTTTGAGGTGGTTTCGTACCCTACAGTAATCTCTTCGTTTCTTCTCCTCTATTAGTGACTTTGGAGTGACTCTTTGTTGCATGTTGAGGGATAGTTATATGATCCAATTATGTTATTATTGTTGAGAGAACTTGCACTAGTGAAAGTATGAACCCTAGGCCTTGTTTCAACGCATTGCAATACCGTTTGTGCTCACTTTTATCATTAGTTACCTTGCTTTTTTTTATAATTTCAGATTACAAAAACCTATATCTACCATCCATATTGCACATGTATCACCATCTCTTCGCTGAACTAGTGCACCTATATAATTTACCATTGTACTGGGTGTGTTGGGGACACAAGAGACTCTTTGTTATTTCGTTGCACGGTTGCTTGAGAGAGACCATCTTCATCCTACGCCTCCCACGGATTGATAAACCTTAGGTCATCCACTTGAGGGAAATTTGCTACTGTCCTACAAACCTCTGCACTTGGAGGCCCAACAACATCTACAAGAAGAAGGTTGCATAGTAGACATATGGTTGAATTCATTCATGATGCTACTGAAAATTATTATGAGGGAGGAACATATGCTTGTAGGAATTGCACTAATATCAAGTTTCCTCTCTATGTGCTTAAAGTTTTAAAGTTATGCTTGTTTTGCCTTCCTACGCTAGTTGATTATTATTCCCATAAGTTGTTTGCTCACAAAATCCCTATGCATAGGAAGTGGGTTAGACTTAAATGTGCTAGTCATATTCTTCATGATGCTCTCTTTATGTTTCAATTCTTATCTTTTATGTGAGCATCATTGAAATCATCATGCCTAGCTAGGGGCGTTAAACATTAGCGCTTGTTGGGAGGCAACCCAATTTTATTTTTGTTATTTGCCTTTTTGCTCCTGTTTAGTAATTAATAAATCATCTAGCCTCTGGTTAGATGTGGTTTTATGTTTTAATTAGTGTTTGTGCCAAGTAAGACCTATAGGATCTTCTTGGATGATAATTATTTGATCTTGCTGAAAAAGACAGAAACTTTCTGCTCATGAAAACAATTGTTAAAAATCACCAGAAATTTATAAATACTGATTCCAATTGCAGTAGATCAATAATCAAATTATCTAGGTCGTCCTATTTTGGCAGATTTTTCTTTGTTCCAGAAGTTTGCGTTTGATACAGATTACTACAGACTGTTCTGTTTTTGACAGATTCTGTTTTCTATATGTTGTTTGCTTATTTTGATGAATCTATGAGTAGTATCGGAGGGTATGAACCATAGATAAGTTGGAATACAGTAGATATTACACCAATATGAATTTAGAATGAGTTCACAACAATACCTAAGTGGTGATTTATTTCCTTATACTAACGGAGCTTACGAGTTTTCTGTTAAGTTTTGTGTTGTGAAGTTTTCAAGTTTTGGGTAAAAGATTCGATGGACTATGGAATAAGGAGTGGCAAGAGCCTAAGCTTGGGGATGCCCAAGGCACCCCAAGGTAATATTCAGGGACAACCAAAATCCTAAGCTTGGGGATGCCCCGGAAGGCATCCCCTCTTTCGTCTTCGTTCATTGGTAACTTTACTTGGAGGTATATTTTTATTCACCACATGGTATGTGTTTTGCTTGGAGCGTCATTTTATTTTGTTAGTATTTGCTTGCTGTTATTTAGAATAATGTTTTGCATCTCTATTTTCAATAAAAATATCAAGGATAGCCTTTACTATGCCTATTTTACAAGTCTACATGTTGCTGTTTGAAAACAGAAAGTTTACCGCTGTTGAAAAAATTCTCTAGAAATTTCAGAATGTGATAAAATGATGAAACCTTTTGAATAATAAGCTCTGATAAATTTACTACAGTGGGAATTTTCTTTCATAATTTTTGGAGCTAGGGAAGTATGGATCTTGCTGCATTCTTTACAGACTGTCCGGTTTAGGCAGATTGCTGTTATGTTTGCATTGTTTGCATATGTTTGCTTGTATAATGATTCTTTTTGAGGATAGGACTATTAAATATGCAGAGGTATTTAGTATGCAATGTTGAATAATAATTTTAGTTATTTTCTACAGCATAGTATGATAAGGTTTTTGCATTGGTTTATACTAACTTATCTCACGAGTCCTTGTTGAGTTTTGTGTGGATGAAGCTTTTGAGATTTAGGGAGACCATGATATGAGAGGAATTAAGGAGACACAAAAGCTCAAGCTTGGGGATTCCCAAGGCATCCCAAGATAATATTTCAAGAAGTCTCAAGCATCTAAGCTTGGGGATGTCCCGGTAGGCATCCCACCTTTCTTCTTCAATAATTATCGGTTAGTATCGGTTGAGCCTAAGTTTTAGCTTCTTCACATGATGAGTGCTATCCTTGAAATGTCGTTTTATTTTGTTTTGCTTGCTGTTTGAATAATATCCCAAGATCTGAAATTCTTAAATGAGAGAGAGAGTCTTCACATAGCTACATAATTATTTAACTACTCATTGATCTTCACTTATATCTTTTTGGAGTAGTTTGTCATTTACTCGTGTGCTTCACTTATATCCTATGAGTAAATGGTTGAATGATTTGAATGTCATAAATCTGAAATTATATATGTTTCATATGCCTTTCCCATAGGGAGTAATGCCTTCACATATAAGAAGTAGAGGTGGTAATTTTTTTGAAGGTTAGCAAACATTGTATTGGTCACTTGAACAATTCATGAAAGAATATTGAAGGAAGAGAGATTTCACATATAAATATACTATCTTGGACATCTTCTATGATTGTGAGCCCCATTAATTATTTTCAAACCTGAGAAAATTAGTTGAAGTTGGACAAGGAAGACAACATAATGAGTTATGCTTGGGTATATTTGTATAGAAGTTATATTGTTATGGATCCTCTAACATGTGGTGCTCGCTATTTAGAATCCTTTGCTAGCCAAAATATCTGTACTAAGCGGGAATACTGCTTGTGCATCCAAATTCCTTGAACCAAGTTTCTTCCATGAGTGTCCACCATATCTACCTATATGCGGTATTTACCTTCCGTTCCAAGTAAATTTGCATGTGCCAAACTCTAAACCTTCAAATAATAATCTGTTTTGTATGCCCGGATCGCTCATGTAGCGACTAGGGGCTGCCAGTATCTTCCATGCTAGGTGGGTTATTCTCACGATGAGTGGACTCCGCTCATCATTCATGAGAAAATGGCTGGTAACTGGGATGCCTAGTCCTATGATCAAAAGATCAAAAACAAAATCGCAAATAATTTAAAAAAACTCCCCCAGTATTGTTGATAGTTGGACAGCGCCCGTTGTTTCGGACAAGCCGTGGAGTGTGATTGTTGGTGGAGGGGGAGTAAAACTTTACCTTTCTGTTTGGGAACCGCCTATAATGTATCTAGTATGGAAGATATTGGGAACTATTGGTCGTTATGTTGACAATGAAAGGATACCTCTCAAAATTATTTTCATCTCTGTTTTAGCTTCGAGCTCTGGCACCTCTGCAAATCCCTGCTTCCCTCTGCGAAGGGCCTATCTTTTACTTTTATGCAAGAGTCAGTAGTATTCCTTCTCATTCCAACCTACTTTTTAGTTGGCAAGCATCATGTGGGGGAGAAAGATCTAAGCATATATGGCCATTCAAATATATTTGATCATGAATTATTATTGTTGACAATTATCTATATGATAAATAAGTTGGGAGGTGAAACATTAAGCCCCTATCTATCTCTGTGTTCGATGGATGCTATTTGTTCTAAAAATATGCTTTGAGTGGTAGCAATCATGGAAGACTATATGATAGTTGAGTATGTGAGGTTTGCTAAATCAAAGCTCTGACATAGACCCTTCCTGAAAATAAGATGAATTGTAATTGTTTGATGACTAATAACACAGTTTGTTAGTTTTCAAGAAAGTTTATGATCTATACTTTAACATGTGAATAGTTTGTTACTTGATCATGAGAAGTCTTATGAGTTGAGCTACTGTTATGATATATAATGATGCTAGAAAAGGTGATTGAAATTATCATTGATCAAACTTGTGCACCTGCTAGCATTCACACTTCATAAATTATTTCTTTTATCATTTACCTACTCGAGGACGAGCAGGAATTAAGCTTGGGGATGCTAATACGTCTCCAACGTATCTATAATTTATGAAGTATTCATGCTATTATATTATCTGTTTTGGATGTTTATGGGCTTTACTAAACACTATTATATTATTTTTGGGACTAACCTATTAACCGGAGGCCCAGCCCAAATTGCTCTTTTCTTACCTATTTCAGTGTTTCAAAGAAAAGAAATATCAAACGGAGTCCAAACAGAATGAAACCTTCGGGAGAGTAATTTTTGGAACGGAAGCAATCCAGCAGACTTGGAGTAGACGTCAGGGAAGCTTTGCAGAAGCCACGGGGCAGGGAGGCACGCCCTACCCCCTGGGCGCGCACCCCACCCTTGTGGGCCCCTCGTGGCTCCCCTGACTGACTTCTTTCGCCTATATATGTCCATATACCCTAAAAACATCGGGGAGCACAATAGATCGGGAGTTCCGCCGCCGCAAGCCTCTGTAGCCACCGAAAACCAATCTAGACCCGTTCCGGCACCCTGCCGGAGGGGGGAATCCCTCTCCGGTGGCCATCTTCATCATCCCAGCGCTCTCCATGAAAAGGAGGGAGTAGTTCACCCTCGGGGCTGAGGGCATGTACCAGTAGCTATGTGTTTGATCTCTCTCTCTCTCTCTCTCATGTTCTTGATTCGGCACGATCTTGATGTATCGCGAGCTTTGCTATTATAGTTGGATCTTATAATGTTTCTTCCCCTCTACTCTCTTGTAATGGATTGAGTTTTCCCTTTGAAGTTATCTTATCGGATTGAGTCTTTAAGGATTTGAGAACACTTGATGTATGTCTTGCATGTGCTTATCTGTGGTGACAATGGGATATTCACGTGATCTACATGATGTATGTTTTGGTGATCAACTTGCGGGTTCCGTAACATTGTGAACTTACGCATAGGGATTGGCACATGTTTTCGTCTTGACTCTCCGGTGGAAACTTTGGGGCACTCTGTGAAGTACTTTGTGTTGGTTTGAATAGATGAATCTAAAATTGTGTGATGCATATCGTATAATCATACCCACGGATACTTGAGGTGACATTGGAGTATCTAGGTGACATTTGGGTTTTGGTTGATGTGTGTCTTAAGGTGTTATTCTAGTATGAACTCTATGATAGATCGAACGGAAAGAATAGCTTCGTGTTATTTTACTACGGACTCTTGAATAGATCGATCAGAAAGGATAATTTTGAGGTGGTTTCGTACCCTACAATAATCTCTTCGTTTGTTCTCCTCTATTAGTGACTTTGGAGTGACTCTTTGTTGCATGTTGAGGGATAGTTATATGATCCAATTATGTTATTATTGTTGAGAGAACTTGCACTAGTGAAAGTATGAACCCTAGGCCTTGTTTCAACGCATTGCAATACCGTTTGTGCTCACTTTTATCGTTAGTTACCTTGCTGTTTTTACAATTTCAGATTACAAAAACCTATATCTACCATCCATATTGCACTTGTATCACCATCTCTTCTCCGAACTAGTGCACCTATACAATTTACCATTGTATTGGGTGTGTTGGGGACACAAGAGACTCTTTGTTATTTGGTTGCAGGGTTGCTTGAGAGAGACCATCTTCATCCTACGCCTCCCACGGATTGATAAACCTTAGGTCATCCACTTGAGGGAAATTTTCTACTGTCCTACAAACCTCTGCACTTGGAGGCCCAACAACGTCTACAAGAAGAAGGTTGCGTAGTAGACATCACGCAGCAGCCAAAAAGCCGCCACGCCCTATCATACGCGTGGAATTCGACCCAGACGGCAAACCTCTCGGGATAAGGGCATGCCGATTCTGCAACGTGGTGACCAATCATAATTACCGCACATGCCCACTCCACACAGATGCCATTGTCAACAAGCAAAAGCTCCAGAAGCAGATTGGAGCCGCCCAGGTTTCTGCCAATGGAGACGACACACTTAACAGCTACACTTGCCGCAAGTGTGGAGGAACTGACGGACATAATGCCCGCACATGCAAAGTGGGCAAGGAGGTCAGTCGCACTGAACAAAAATAGGGCAAGGTCTAGAGTTACAAAAAATTAAATGAAGAGGATGAAGAAGAAGAGTTTGACGAGAATGATAACCAATCAGTCGAAGACAATGAAGATGGCAGTATTGGGGAAGAGGAAACTGAAACTGACGATGAAGCTGCCAAGGCTCAAGCACGAAAGGCGCCGACAAGGGACAACATTCGGGGCTAGTTAGGAGGAGCTCAAGACTGAAGAATCCATAGTGGTTATGTTGCTGCGTCAATTAAAAAATAAGCTTGTACTCTCGGTTGCCTCGGTACACAATGAGGAATCATATCGGAAACACTGTCGTTACCAAAACTTATTTAGCTTTATCATCGATTTCTCGATCAGTACTATAGTTAAGATATAATTTGTGATTTGTACCCGCTGGACCAGTGACATTATTATGTAAACCATTTGATAAACCTTTTGAATGAGGTCACAAATATATTTGAAAAAACTGATATGGATTTATGTAACGTCAACACTACTGTCGACCAGTAACTCAGCAAAAATATGTTAAGAAAAATTTAAACTCTTGTAGTACATCAGTACTGATAATTCTCACTCGTCGGTACAAGGTAGAGTAACCAAAGACACCCGTGAACACCTCAAAAAACATCATTTTAAAAACAAGCTATGATTGGTTCTGCCAGTCCTAGTTCAGAAAGTCCATCGGTTCATAAAAATAATTACCTCAAGCAAACAGAAAAAATTGAAAGTGCAAATATAATACACATGTACTGATGAAAAACTAATTTATGTGTAAAAATACTTTCAAAGATTATGTTGATATAAACAACCCTTTAAAATTTTTTTAAAAAAAGATCAGCATGACACACATAGTCTGACTGGTATTTGGTAAGTTCAATTACAATTCAATCACCAGTCCAAGTACCCACAGTAGAGGAGTACAAAGCGCCATCATCACCAACCCTGACATGTGCAAGTGGGATAAGCAGCTAATAAGTACAGCTTGACAAGACGGATCAGTGCGACAGTAAAAATGCCATCATCACCGACCCTGAGACGAGCATGTGGGATTAGCAGCTGATAAGTACAGCTTGACAAGACTACTCAGTGGGACCAGATTAATACCCTGGCAAAGAAATTGGCTTGGACGGTTGGTTCTTCTAGGCCACCGCCCACGCCACCCACTAGGCGGTTGCCACGACGGCTCCAACTGCGCCCCATGACCACTACCCCCACGTCCCCGACGAAACGCCTCCCACACATCCCCGTCCACGCCCTCATTGTCTTCCATCTCTGCCTCATTCCATTCTGAGAACCACCGTTGCCACTTCCATCTCCACTACAAACAAGACAGAAACTTCTCTCTTCCAAGCCCACAGTCACCGGAGGAGGGCAATGGCGGAGGAACCCTCTGCCAAGCGTCATCATGGGGAGACGTCCGACCAAAGCAGCAACCTCGATGACGTTCACGTCCCCGACGAGAAGCGCGAGTACACCAAAACCATCACAGGGGTTGAGCTCCACGGCAAGGAGACGCTGGAGATCGTCTGCACCAGCGAACCAGACAAGGCCGACGAGATGATCAACAGGCTCTAGATGAAGGCTGGCGGCTTGTATCCTAGGATCGTCGGCGTTGATGTGGAGTACACCACGGAAGACGAACCTTCGCAGATGGCAGTAGTTCTGCAGTTGTGCGTGGAGGAACTCTGCCTGGTGTACCACATCGCTGTTGGGAATCGTAGCATAATTTTTAAAATTTTCCTACGCTCACCAAAATACATCTATGGAGTATACTAGCAACGAGGGGAAAGGAGTGCATCTACATACCCTTGTAGATCGCGAGCGGAAGCGTTCCAATGAACGTGGATGACGGAGTCGTACTCGCCGTGATCCAAATCACCGATGACCGAGTGCCGAACGGACGGCACCACCGCATTCAACACACGTATGGTGCAGCGACGTCTCCTCCTTCTTGATCCAGCAAGGGGGAAGGAGAGGTTGATGGAGATCCAGCAGCACGACGGCGTGGTGGTGGATGTAGCGGGTCTCGGCAGGGCTTCGCCGAGCTTCTGCGAGAGGGAGAGGTGTAGCAGGGGAGGAGGGAGGCGCCCAAGGCTGTAATAATACTGCCCTCCCTCCCCCCTTTATATAGGCCCCCTGGGAGGGGGGGGGCGCCGGCCAGGAGCCCATCTGGATGGGGGGGCGGCGGCCAGGGGGGATACTTGCCCCCCAAGGCAAGTGGGGCGCCCCCCACCCTAGGGTTTCCAACCCTAGGCGCAGGGGGGAGGCCCATGGGGGGCGCCCCAGTCCACTAAGGGCTGGTTGCCCTCCCACTTCAGCCCATGGGGCCCTCCGGGATAGGTGGCCCCACCCGGTGGACCCCCGGGACCCTTCCGGTGGTCCCGGTACAATACCGGTAACCCCCGAAACTTTCCCGGTGGCCGAAACTTGACTTCCTATATATAATTCTTCACCTCCGGACCATTCCGGAACTCCTCGTGACGTCCGGGATCTCATCCGGGACTCCGAACAACTTTCGGGTTTCCGCATACTCATATCTCTACAACTCTAGCGTCACCGAACCTTAAGTGTGTAGACCCTACGGGTTCGGGAGACATGCAGACATGACCGAGACGCCTCTCCGGTTAATAACAAACAGCGGGATCTGGATACCCATGTTGTCTCCCACATGTTCCACGATGATCTCATCGGATGAACTACGATGTCGAGGATTCAATCAATCCCGTATACAATTCCCTTTGTCAATCGGTATGTTACTTGCCCGAGATTCGATCGTCGGTATCCCAATACCTTGTTCAATCTCGTTACCAGCAAGTCTCTTTACTCGTACCGCAATGCAAGATCCCGTGAATAACGCCTTAGTCACATAGAGCTCATTATGATGATGCATTACCGAGTGGGCCCAGAGATACCTCTCCATCACACGGAGTGACAAATCCCAGTCTCGATCCGTGCCAACCCAACAGACACTTTCGGAGATACCCGTAGTGCACCTTTATAGTCACCCAGTTACGTTGTGATGTTTGGCACACCCAAAGCACTCCTACGGTATCCGGGAGTTGCACGATCTCATGGTCTAAGGAAAGGATACTTGACATTGGAAAAGCTCTAGCAAACGAAACTACACGATCTTTTATGCTATGCTTAGGATTGGGTCTTGTCCATCACATCATTCTCCTAATGATGTGATCCCATTATCAACGGCATCCAATGTCCATAGTCAGGAAACCATGACTATCGGTTGATCAACGAGCTAGTCAACTAGAAGCTTACTAGGGACACGTTGTGGTCTATGTATTCACACATGTATTACGATTTCCGGATAATACAATTATAGCATGAACAATAGACAATTACCATGAACAAAGAAATATAATAATAACCATTTATTATTGCCTCTAGGGCATATTTCCAACAGTCTCCCACTTGGCACTAGAGTCAATAATCTAGTTACATTGTGATGAATCGAACACCCATTGCATCCTGGTGTTGATCATGTTTTGCTCTAGGGAGAGGTTTAGTCAACGGATCTGCTACATTCAGGTCCGTATGTACTTTACAAATATCTATGTCTCCATTTTGAACACTTTCACGAATGGAGTTGAAGCGACGCTTGATATGCCTGGTCTTCCTGTGAAACCTGGGCTCCTTCGCAAGGGCCATAGCTCCAGTGTTGTCACAGAAGAGAGTCATCGGGCCCGACGCATTGGGAATCACCCCTAGGTCGGTAATGAACTCCTTCATCCATACTGCTTCCTGCGCTGCCTCCGAGGCTGCCATGTACTCTGCTTCACATGTAGATCCCGCCACGACGCTTTGCTTGCAACTGCACCAGCTTACTGCTCCTCCATTCAAAATATACATGTATCCGGTTTGTGACTTCGAGTCATCCAGATCTGTGTCGAAGCTAGCGTCGACGTAACCCTTTACGACGAGCTCTTCGTCACCTCCATAAACGAGAAACATATCCTTAGTCCTCTTCAGGTACTTCAGGATATTCTTGACCGCTGTCTAGTGTTCCATGCCGGGATTACTTTGGTACCTTCCTACCAAACTCACAGCAAGGTTTACATCAGGTCTGGTACACAGCATGGCATACATAATAGACCCTATGGCCGAGGCATAGGGGATGACACTCATCTTTTCTATATCTTCTGCCGTGGTCGGACATTGAGCCGTGCTCAATTGCCCACCTTGCAATACAGGCAAGAACCCCTTCTTGGACTGATCCATATTGAACTTCTTCAATATCTTGTCAAGGTATGTACTCTGTGAAAGACCAATGAGGCGTCTCGATCTATCTCTATAGATCTTGATGCCTAATATATAAGCAGCTTCTCCAAGGTCCTTCATTGAAAAACACTTATTCAAATAGGCCTTTATACTTTCCAAGAATTCTATATCATTTCCCATCAATAATATGTCATCCACATATAATAAGAGAAATGCTACAGAGCTCCCACTCACTTTCTTGTAAACACAGGCTTCTCCATAAGTCTGTGTAAACCCAAACGCTTTGATGATCTCATCAAAGCGAATGTTCCAACTCCGAGATGCTTGCACCAGCCCATAGATTGAGCGCTGGAGCTTGCATACTTTGTTAGCATTCTTAGGATCGACAAAACCTTCCGGCTGCATCATATACAACTCTTCCTTAAGGAAGCCGTTAAGGAATGCTGTTTTGACATCCATCTTCCATATCTCATAATCATAGTATGCGGCAATTGCTAACATGATTCGGACGGACTTCAGCTTCGCTACGGGTGAGAAAGTCTCATCGTAGTCAACCCCTTGAACTTGTCTATAACCCTTAGCGACGAGTCGAGCCTTATAGATGGTCACATTACCATCCGCGTCCGTCTTCTTCTTAAAGATCCATTTGTTTTCTATGGCTCGCCGATCATCGGGCAAGTCAGTCAAAGTCCATACTTTGTTTTCATACATGGATCCTATCTCGGATTTCATGGCTTCTAGCCATTTGTCGGAATCCGGGCCCGCCATCGCTTCTTCATAGTTCGAAGGTTCACCGTTGTCTAACAACATGATTTCCAGGACAGGGTTGCCGAACCACTCTGGTGCGGAACGTGTCCTTGTGGACCTACGAAGTTCAGTAGTAACTTGATCCGAAGCTTCATGATCATCATCATTAACTTCCTCCCTAGTCGGTGCAGGCACCACAGGAACATTTTCCTGCGCTGCGCTACTTTCCGGCACGGAAGGGGTGACTATCACCTCATCAAGTTCCACTTTCCTCCCACTCAATTCTTTCGAGAGAAACTCCTTCTCCAGAAAGGACCCGTTCTTGGCAACTAAGATCTTGCCTTCGGATCTGAGGTAGAAGGTATACCCAATAGTTTCCTTATGGTATCCTATGAAGACGCATTTCTCCGACTTGGGTTCGAGCTTTTCAGGTTGAAGTTTCTTGACATAAGCATCGCATCCCCAAACTTTTAGAAACGACAGCTTAGGTTTCTTCCCAAACCATAATTCATACGGTGTCATCTCAACGGATTTCGACGGAGCCCTATTTAAAGTGAATGCGGCAGTCTCTAAAGCATAGCCCCAAAATGAGAGCGGTAAATCGGTAAGAGACATCATAGATCGCACCATATCCAACAGAGTGCGATTACGACGTTCGGACACACCGTTTCTCTGAGGTGTTCCAGGCGGCGTGAGTTGTGAAACTATTCCACATTTCCTTAAGTGTGTACCAAACTCGTGACTTAAATATTCTCCACCACGATCTGATCGTAAGAATTTTATTTTCCTGTCACGTTGATTCTCAACCTCACTCTGAAATTCCTTGAACTTTTCAAAGGTTTCAGACTTGTGTTTCATTAGGTAGACATACCCATATCTACTTAAGTCATCAGTGAGAGTGAGAACATAATGATATCCTCCGCGAGCCTCAACACTCATTGGACCGCATACATCGGTATGTATGATTTCCAACAAGTTGGTTGCTCGCTCCATTGTTCCGGAGAATGGAGTCTTGGTCATCTTACCCACGAGGCATGGTTCGCACGTGTCAAATGATTCGTAATCAAGAGACTCCAAAAGTCCATCTGCATGGAGCTTCTTCATGCGCTTGACACCAATGTGACCAAGGCGGCAGTGCCACAAGTATGTGGGACTATCGTTATCAACTTTACATCTTTTGGTATTCACACTATGAATATGTGTAACATCACGTTCGAGATTCATCAAGAATAAACCATTAACCAGCGGGGCATGACCATAAAACACATCTCTTATATAAATAGAACAACCATTATTCTCCGATTTAAATGAGTAGCCATCTCGGATTTAAATGAGTAGCCATCTCGAATTAAACGAGATCCAGATACAATGTTCATGCTCAAAGCTGGCACTAAATAACAATTATAGGTTTAAAACTAATCCCGTAGGTAGATGCAGAGGTAGCGTGCCGACGGCGATCACATCGACCTTGGAACCATTCCCGACGCGCATCGTTACCTCGTGCTTCGCCAGTCTTCGTTTATTCCATAGTTCCGGTTTTGAGTTACAAATATGAGCAACCGCACCGGTATCAAATACCCAGGAGCTACTACGAGTACTGGTAAGGTACACATCAATTACATGTATATCACATATACCTTTGGCGTTGCCGGCCTTCTTGTCCGCTAAGTATTTGGGGCAGTTCCGCTTCCAGTGACCACTTCCCTTGCAATAAAAGCACTCAGTTTCAGGCTTGGGTCCATTCTTTGACTTCTTCCCAGTAACTGGCTTACCGGGCGCGGCAACTCCCTTGCCGTCCTTCTTGAAGTTCTTCTTACCCTTGCCCTTCTTGAACTTAGTGGTTTTATTCACCATCAACACTTGATGTTCTTTTCTGATCTCCACCTCCGCTGATTTCAGCATTGAATATACCTCGGGAATGGTCTTTTCCATCCCCTGCATATTGAAGTTCATCACAAAGCTCTTGTAGCTTGGTGGAAGCGACTGAAGGATTCTGTCAATGACCGCATCATCCGGGAGATTAACTCCCAGCTGAGACAAGCGGTTGTGCAACCCAGACATTCTGAGTATGTGCTCACTAACAGAACTATTCTCCTCCATTTTACAGCTGAAGAACTTGTCGGAGACTTCATATCTCTCGACCCGGGCATGAGCTTGGAAAACCATTTTCAGCTCCTCGAACATCTCATATGCTCCATGTTTCTCAAAACGCTTTTGGAGACCCGGTTCTAAGCTGTAAAGCATGCCGCACTGAACGAGGGAGTAATCATCAGCACGCTGTTGCCAAGCGTTCATAACGTCTTGGTTCTCTGGGATTGGTGCTTCACCTAGCGGTGCTTCTAGGACATAATCTTTCTTGGCTGCTATGAGGATGATCCTCAGGTTCCGGACCCAGTCCGTATAGTTGCTGCCATCATCTTTCAGCTTGGTTTTCTCTAGGAACGCGTTGAAATTGAGGACAACGTGGGCCATTTGATCTACAAGACATAGTGTAAAGATTTTAGACTAAGTTCATGATAATTAAGTTCATCTAATCAAATTACTCAATGAACTCCCACTCAGATAGACATCCCTCTAGTCATCTAAGTGAAACATGATCCGAGTTAACTAGGCCGTGTCCGATCATCACGTGAGACGGACTAGTCAAGATCGGTGAACATCTCCATGTTGATCGTATCTTCTATACGACTCATGCTCAACCTTTCGGTCCTCCGTGTTCCGAGGCCATGTCTGTACATGCTAGGCTCGTCAAGTCAACCTAAGTGTATTGCGTGTGTTCTGTGGCCATGTCTGTACATGCTAGGCTCGTCAACACCCGTTGTATTCGAACGTTAGAATCTATCACACCCGATCATCACGTGGTGCTTCGAAACAACGAACCTTCGCAACGGTGCACAGTTAGGGGGAACACTTTTCTTGAAATTATCATAAGGGATCATCTTACTTACTACCGTCGTTCTAAGAAAATAAGATGCAAAAACATGATAAACATCACATGCAATCAAATAGTGACATGATATGGCCAATATCATTATGCTCCTTTGATCTCCATCTTCGGGGCACCATGATCATCTTCGTCACCGGCATGACACCATGATCTCCATCATCATGATCTCCATCATTGTGTCTTCATGAAGTCGTCACGCCAATGATTACTTCTACTTCTATGGCTAACGCGTTTAGCAACAAAGTAAAGTAATTTACATGGCGTTATTCAATGACACGCAGGTCATACAAAATAATAAAGACAACTCCTATGGCTCCTGCCGGTTGTCATACTCATCGACATGCAAGTCGTGATTCCTATTACAAGAATATGATCAATCTCATACATCACATATATCATTCATCACATCTTCTGGCCATATCACATCACATAGCACTTGCTGCAAAAACAAGTTAGACGTCCTCTAATTGTTGTTGCAAGTTTTTACGTGGCTTGTATAGGTTTCTAGCAAGAACGTTTCTTACCTACGTAAAAACCACAACGTGATTTGCCAGTTTCTATTTACCCTTCATAAGGACCCTTTTCATCGAGTCCGTTCCGACTAAAGTAGGAGAGACAGACACCCGCTAGCCACCTTATGCAACTAGTGCATGTCAGTCGGTGGAACCTGTCTCACGTAAGCGTACGTGTAAGGTCGGTCCGGGCTGCTTCATCCCACAATACCGCCGAAACAAGACAAGACTAGTAGCGGCAAGAAGAATTGGCAACATCAACGCCCATAACTGCTTTGTGTTCTACTCGTGCATAGTAACTACGCATAGGCCTGGCTCATGATGCCACTGTTGGGAATCGTAGCATAATTTTTAAAATTTTCCTACGCTCACCAAAATCCATCTATGGAGTATACTAGCAACGAGGGGAAAGGAGTGCATCTACATACCCTTGTAGATCGCGAGCGGAAGCGTTCCAATGAACGTGGATGACGGAGTCGTACTCGCCGTGATTCAAATCACCGATGACCGAGTGCCGAACGGACGGCACCTCCGCGTTCAACACACGTACGGTGCAGTGACGTCTCCTCCTTCTTGATCCAGCAAGGGGGAAGGAGAGGTTGATGGAGATCCAGCAGCACAACGGCGTGGTGGTGGATGTAGCGGGTCTCGGCAGGGCTTCGTCGAGCTTCTGCGAGAGGGAGAGGTGTAGCAGGGGAGGAGGGAGGCGCCCAAGGCTGTAATAATACTGCCCTCCCTCCCCCCCTTTATATAGGCCCCCTGGGAGGGGGGGGCGCCGGCCAGGAGCCCATCTGGATGTGGGGGCAGCGGCCAGGGGGATACTTGCCCCCCAAGGCAAGTGGGGCGCCCCCCCACCCTAGGGTTTCCAACCCTAGGCGCAGGGGGGAGGCCCATGGGGGGCGCCCCAGCCCACTAAAGGCTGGTTTCCCTCCCACTTCAGCCCATGGGGCCCTTTGGGATAGGTGGCCCCACCCGGTGGACCTCCGGGACCCTTCCGGTGGCCCTGGTACAATACCGGTAACCCCCGAAACTTTCCCGGTGGCCGAAACTTGACTTCCTATATATAATTCTTCACCTCTGGACCATTCCGGAACTCCTCGTGACGTCCGGGATCTCATCCGGGACTCCGAACAACTTTCGGGTTTCCGCATACTCATATCTCTACAACCCTAGCGTCACCGAACCTTAAGTGTGTAGACCCTACGGGTTCGGGAGACATGCAGACATGACCGAGACGCCTCTCCGGTCAATAACCAACAGCGGGATCTGGATACCCATGTTGGCTCCCACATGTTCCACGATGATCTCATCGGATGAACCACGATGTCGAGGATTCAATCAATCCCGTATACAATTCCCTTTGTCAATCGGTATGTTACTTGCCCGAGATTCGATCGTCGGTATCCCAATACCTTGTTCAATCTCATTACCAGCAAGTCTCTTTACTCGTACCGCAATGCATGATCCCATGACTAACGCCTTAGTCACATAGAGCTCATTATGATGATGCATTACCGAGTGGGCCCAGAGATACCTCTCCGTCACACGGAGTGACAAATCCCAGTCTCGATCCGTGCCAACCCAACAGACACTTTCGGAGATACCCGTAGTGCACCTTTATAGTCACCCAGTTACGTTGTGACGTTTGGCACACCCAAAGCACTCTTACGGTATCCGGGAGTTGCACGATCTCATGGTCTAAGGAAAAGATACTTGACATTGGAAAAGCTCTAGCAAACGAAACTACACGATCTTTTATGCTATGCTTAGGATTGGGTCTTGTCCATCACATCATTCTCCTAATGATGTGATCCCGTTATCAACGGCATCCAATGTCCATAGTCAGGAAACCATGACTATCGGTTGATCAACGAGCTAGACAACTAGAGGCTTACTAGGGACACGTTGTGGTCTATGTATTCACACATGTATTACGATTTCCGGATAATACAATTATAGCATGAACAATAGACAATTACCATGAACAAAGAAATGTAATAAAAACCATTTATTATTGCCTCTAGGGCATATTTCCAACAATCGCAACAGCCACAAAATGGTGAACCATAGTACTCATTTGCCCTATTTGGTTCATCTGTTTAATTATTACTGTATCCTCAGAATTTCATTAAACTTCTTTCCCAACTAGATGTACTAGTGTAGTTTGTGAAAGTGGATGCACTACTGCACTTTCTCAAGTAGATGCACTATAATGTATTTTGAACCTGATGCACTGGATTACTATTTGAAAGTCTTGCAGAAGATTAATTTCTAAAGTTGATGTACTAGTGTAGTTTGTGATCTTGATCCAATAGTGTAGTTTCTGCACTCGATGTATTAAAAAGATGTTTTTGAACTTGATGTAGTGAAGTAGTTTCTGAACTTGGTCTGGTGTTATTTTCATCAGCAAAAAACTAAGAACTTGGTGAAGCACTGGTATGTGTTGTTCTATTCAACAAAAGTAAACTAAACTAGTACTGAAGCAGCACATTCATCACTGACTCAAACTGTATATATTCCCAAAAAGAAAAATAACATGGTGTACTTGAATTTAATTTCAGAACTTTGTTTACTAGTTTTTGAAGTACATTCATCCATTAGTTATACTACATAAGCATCTACTTCATGGATTCATCACTTGTAAAACAAAAAAACTGAAGAATTCAAACATCAAAATAATACTAATCTTCAATATGTCTCTCCCTTGCAGGCCCAAGCGCCTCAACGACATGCTGGAGCATGAGAAGTTGTTCACATTTGCCGGTTTCAGCATTGAAGGGGACAAGGAGAAGCTAAAGATGTATGGTTTGGAGATCAACCCCAACAAGTACATCGACATTCAGCGGAACTGGAGAGTTCCATACACCAGAAAAGAGTATGACTCCTTGGCTGATGTTGCAGCCAGTGTCATCCACCCATTCTACAAAGGCATGAAGAAAAAGATCGACAAATAAGACCACAAACTATGGGGGGTCAGCCCGCTGCCAGAGAAGCTCATCGAGTACGCAGGAATAGATGCGTACACTACGTACAAGTCATGGAAGATAATCGACAACATCACAATAGGTTGGGAAATTTCAAAAGAGCAGGAGGCTGACCCCTACTACCACTGCCACTATGCGGGATGTAGAGCCATCAAAGTGTGCCTTTGTGCTGCTTGCGCTTGTGCTTGCCTTTTATCTTGTTGTTTCAAATTTGTAGTTTGCTCTTTTTAGGTTAAACCAGTTTGATTATGTCTTGTGTGTCAGGGTTGAACCAGTCTACTTATGTCGTGCTTGTCACGGTTGAACAAGTCTGCTTATGTCATCAAGTACATTGTTTGCTTATCTCGTTATATAAGTTTGGTAGCTTCGTATTTTGTTTATGCATCATTTCAAATTCAAAAGTAGCTTGTGAATGGAACTTTGTGGCTGCTCTTCAGTACTAGTTATGAAGCAACTAATCACACAAGGATGTTCCATGTGTAGATTCGATTCAGTATTGTATGGAAAACATAATGTTGAAAACAATCAGTACAATTTTAGTGCATCCACTTCATGTACTGTTCACAAACTACAGCATGTACTATTCTCATTCATATGTACAATTTTAGTGCAGCCACTTCATGTACTGTTCACAAACTACAACATGTACTATTCTCATTCATATGTACAATTCTACTGAAACAAAAATATTAGTACTTCATGTACTGTTCTCATTCATATGTAGCTGCTAGAAAATTAACAAGTACTACAACAGAAAAAGTTAAGAAGCATCATCACACACTTATATTGGTCACTTGCAGACTAAGTACGACAGTACTAGTACACTTGAACGAACAATACATACTTACTACAATCAAAAGTACAAAGAAGCATCAGTTCGCAACCCCTCAAAAAATAAATGTCAGACTAAGCACAACAGTGCTACTATAGTGCTATAGTACAATTTAGTTTACACACAAGGACTATAGTGCTAAAAACTAATACCAGAAGACCCTTGAGAATAATCACAAAAACAAACAAAAAAAGGCTAAAACTCAATGAAAAGATAACAGTTCGAGAAAACTCACAAGAACTACAACAAAAGTATCAGTCCACATTACTGGTGGAGTCAAGTACTAGATTTGAAACCAAAAAAATAAAAAAATGACCGCCCGAGGACAGGCAGGCCCTAACGCAGGTAGATACTTGAGCTCGAGCCCACAGCGGAACCGTTGGCAAATCCCTAGTAATCAGCACAACGCTGGGCCAGCCGACCAGGGCCCACAGGTCATGATAGAGAGCGAGCGTCATGTATAAGCGCTCAGGTAAGTATTCAGAGGAGTTCAACCAGTTGGACTTGCCAGCGCTTATAAACAGGTCGAGAGCCCCCTCGCTTAGCGAGGTGGGAATAAACCCAGACCACACGCACAACCAGCAGTCCTCAAATCACCCGCGAAGCCAATTTGGGCCGAAAAAGGGCCCAATAGCCTCCCTCGTCGCCAAACACCCCACCCATAAGGCATGTTCGATAAAGCAGAGCGCAGCAGAAAGAAAAATAAACTACAACAAAAAAATGTTCGAAAACTAAATGTACAAAAGTTCAAATACTTTTCGCAGGCAATAATTTTAAATCCAAAAATAAAAATAAAAATAAATTGAGCTCTGCACCACGGATTAGATGATAAAAAAAGGAAAAAAATACGATAGAAAAACAACAAAACTTTGGAAAGCGGAGAACTTAATAGGCTATCTATTAAATGCACATAATTTAAACCAGTGAATTAAATTTTACTTTCAAGTTCAACTACTAAAATGCAAGAAGTTCAAATAGATATTGTTTGTCAATTATGCTAAATTTCTTATTTATATAAAATCTGACTAGAGCTCAACTAACGATTTCATCGTAAATAATCTCCATCCCAAAAAAAAAATCTCAGTTCATACATACATATGATATCAATACTACAAAATCAGGCCACTCATGATACATCCACACACCACTGTGACACCAATTTTCAAAAACCTTACGCTGTATGAAATTACAATTCAGTACCCGCAACGCTAAACAATAAGTACAAAAAAGAGAGTACAAAAACTATAAAGGCCTAACTTAGGTTGGGACAGATGAAAAAAAATAAGTCTCAGTTTTGAGCAACAACTCGCAGTGCACTGAAAAAAATTCAGTTCAACTAGTATATAAGACTTCAATGCAAAAAAAAAGACTTAACCTCCACACTGAAAAACATCACAAAGTATAACGTCACTCAAACAGTACAAAATGCCATCATCACTGACCCTGAGACGAGCAAGTGTGATTAGCAGTTGATAAGTACAGCTTGACAAGACTACTCAGTGCGACCAGATTAATACCCTGGCAATGAAATTGGCTTGGACGGTTGGTTCTTCCAGGCCACCGCCCGCGCCACCCACTGGGCGGTTGCCACAACGGACTGCAACTGCACCCCACGACCACTACCCCCACGCCCCCGACGGAACACCTCCCACACATCCCCGTCCACGCCCTCATTTTCTTCCATCTCTGCTTCATTCCATTCCGAGAACCATTGTTGCCGCTTCCGTCTCCACTACAAACAACCTAGAAACTTCTCTCTTCCAAGCCCACAGTCGCCGGAGGAGGGCAATGGTGGAGGAACCATCTACCAAGCGTCATCGTCACGAGACGTCCGACAAGAGCTGCAACCTCGATGACGTTCACGTCCCTTGCGAGAAGCACGAGTACACCAAAACCCTCACAGGGGTTGAGCTCCACGGCAAGGAGACACTGGAGATCGTTTGCACCAGCAAACCAGACAAGGCCGACGAGATGATGAGCAGGCTGAGGATGAAGGGCGGCGGCTTGTATCCTAGCTTCATCGGAGTTGATGTGGAGTTTACCACAAAAGATGAACCTCCCCAGATGGCAACAGTCCTGCAATTATGCGTGGAGGAACTCTGCTTGGTGTACCACATCGCAGCGGCCAAATAATGGTGATCCATACTACTCTTCATTCATCTGTTCTACTAGTACTACTCCCTGAAAATTTCTTTGAACTTGTTTCCCAACTAGATGAAACTACTGTAGTTTGTGAAAGTGGATGCACGAGTACATGTTTCTCAAGTAGATGCACTATAATATATTTTGAAACTGATGCACTGGATTAGCATCTGAAATTGTTTCACCAGATTAATTTCTGAACTTGATGTACTAGCATAGTTTCTGATCTTGATGCACTAGTGTAGTTTATAGAGTTGATGTATTAAAAGATGTTTCTAAACTTGATGTACGAAAGTAGTTTCTGAACCTTGTCTGATGTTATTTTCAGTAGCAAAAAAAAGTAAGAACTTGTTGAAGCACTGGTATAGGTCTTTTATTCAACAAAAAGAAAACTAAACTTGAAGTAAGCAGCACATAGATCATTGACTCTGGTAAATAGGTTCTTGAACTGGGTGAAGCATTTGGTGAAGCACTGAAGATACCAAAAAAGAAAAATAACAAGGTGTAGTTGAATTTAATTTCACAACTTTGTGTATTAGTTTCTGAACTACATTTATCCATGACTTATACTATATAAGCATCTACCTTATGGATTATCACTTGTAAACCAAAAAAACAGAAGAATTAAATCTTCAAAAAAGAACACTAATCTTCAATATGTGTCTCCCCCTTGCAGGCCCAAGTGCCTCAAAGAGTTCCTGCAGGAGGAGAATTGTACACATTTGTCGGTTTCAGCATTGAAGGTGACAAGCTGATGCTGAACAAGTCTGGTTTGGAGATCAACCCCAAGAACTTCACCAACATTCAGCGATTCTACAGACTTCCAGGCACTGTAAAAGAGTATGACTCCTTGGCGGATGTTGCTACCAGCGTCATCCACCCATTCTACAAATGCATGAAGAAGAAGATCGACAGGGAGGAAGACCACAAACTGTAGGGGATCAGCCCGCTGCCAGGCAATGTAACATCCCAAATTTTCAATTTGGAATGTTATACTTTAGATCATCATTGCATACCATATTTTATTGCATTTTGATTTGATCCTAGAAATTCCACGCAACTCAAGGACCCACGGAGAGAGTTGGGGATTTCAATTTATTTCATATTCGAATTTTTCTCAAATTTTTGAAAAGAGGATCGTTTGATTTTAATGATTTTTCTCTGAAATATTTATTTTATAAAAAAATAAAAGAGAGAGGATAAAATGACTTCCTCAAAATAAAGAAACATCAGAGATTTAATATTAAAATCAAGTAAGATTTTTATTCAGAGTTTATCGCTATTTTATTTGAATTAGGAAATTATGTGTTTTTCAAAATTGCATTTTAGGCCCAAATAAATGTTCACCTTGTCCGGATTATTTTTAGAAGACGGGGAAAATTTATTTCAAGATTTTTGGAGTCTGTTTAGTATTTGTTTTTCTTTCTTTTTCTGCACGTCGGAATTATTAAAAAAAAAGTCAAACCGACTCCGGGCCGTACCCGAGCGGGACTCCGCCCGGGGGGCCTTTATAAGCCACCCCGCCCCGAGCCGCCGAAGCCCACCAGCGCCGCCAGCCCGCCCCGCGCCCGAAACCCTAACCCTATCCGCCGCCGCTGCACGCCGCCGCCGCCGCCCGCGCCGCCTCGACGGAGCCGCCCGCCGCCACCGTCGTCGCCGGAGCCGCCGGAGGTAGCCGCCGCCGCCGCTTTTCTTCGGAAAACCGCATGGTTTTTTTAAGAACCGCGGTTTATATTTTTTTAGATCGGTTTTTTTGGTTTAGTTAGATAGAGAACGCTCGTTCGTTCGTTCGTTTGTTTTAATGAACGGTTTTCACGGTTTAACCGCAGACAGCGAACGCTCGTTCGTTAGCCTGTTCGTCAGTTTTTCTTTTTCTCGGATTTTCCGCGATTATTTTCGATCGCGATTTCTGATCTGATTTTCATTCTAGTATTCCTTTTCGCTCGTTTATCGGAATCAGGCGATTCAAGCGCCTAGAGTTTTGTATCGAAACCCTCTTTCTGTTTAACCAACTTGAACAAGATTTTGCTACTGTAAAATTTGACTTTAGTTCAAATTAGTAAACAAAGCTTGTTTCTTTCGCCGTTTGAGTTTTGTTGTTTCGTTTGATTTGATTCTTTTTGCAAACCGGAGTTCTTAAGTTGAACTTTATGGTTAGATCTTTTATTTCAGTTTTACCCGTGCTCTTGCTTGATTTCTTATTATATGCTTGTTTATTTGCGATAGAGTACCTGGAGTGCGAAGCGTGCTACTACGAGTCTCTAGGTTTCGCGGATCATCAGCAAGGCAAGTAACACTTTGATCATACCTCGTACTACCCAGTTTTATTGCATTAGATCAATCATCAAACAATTGCATGGTTAGGATCTGAATTAAATTGTGGGTTTGGGAAGTAGATGAGGTAGTACCTATTCACCTGTTTATTATCAAACCTTGGGAGTTACTTCTACGCTATGCTTATATTGCCATGCTATGCTCGTAGACGTGGATTGGGTTTGAGTGTGTCCATGACAGTTGTGAGATTGTTAATTATTGGTTCAACTTAAGGTGGCAACTTAAATACACATCTGGGTGGATTGAGGCACCTGGGGAATCCAGTGATTGCCTGTATTTTTTTGGAAATCCCGGGGTACCGTGTGATTCTCCTATGGACTGCCACCCAGGCTCAAAGGGATCATAAGATCATTCATGCTAGAAACTTCCGTGTGCAGCCACAAGCTATTATGGGCTTTAGCATAGTTGATTAAGTCGTGTGAACTCTTACAATGGTAGACGAATGTAGGTGGTACGGTCTACCCATCGTAAGGTGCTAACGCTTCTGAAAGACTATGTCTCGGTCATCCATTTCTGAAACATCTTGTAGTGCGAGAAACCAAACGGAGGAGATCGAGTCTTGTGGGGAAAAGTGCGCAAACCTCTGCAGAGTGTATAAACTAATCATGGTTAGCCGTGTCCCCGGTTATGGACATCTTGAGTATCTGGTTCTTGGATTATCATGTTGATCTCATCACTACTTAATTAATTTGATTGGGTTGTTAATGATTACTTTTAAATGGGATTGAGAGGGGGTTTAACTTCTCAATATTTTTTCAACAAACTTTGTAGTTAAATAAAACTTATTCCTTTGCAGTAGGGAAAAATTGGCTTTTCGCAAAACATATTAACCCTACAGCCTCCACCAGCCATATATGCATGTAGTGATAGCATTATTCTGTCCTTTATCCTTTGTGTTACATTGCCAGCATATTCCATGTGCTGACCCGTTTTCGGGCTGCAACGTATCATGTTGTAGACTTTTTAGACGACGAGCAAGGAGCCTTAGGTCGTGGTCTTTCACTCAGTGATGCCGTTGGAGTTGATGGACTCACTTTATCTTCCAAGCCTTCCGCCTGTTATCGTTTTAGATGGCATTAAGCCATATTTATTGTAATAAGTTCTCTTTTGAGACATTCGATGTAATAAGTGTGTGATTGCTACTCTGTTATAAATCCTCCAAGTACTGTGTGTGTCAGCATTACCGATCCAGGGATGACACTTATGCACAGAGATCAGACTGTTTGAGGTCTGGTCGCTACCGACAAGCTCATCGAGTACGCAGGAATAGATGCGTACGCCATGTACAAGTCATGGAAGATAATTGACAACATCGTAACAGGTTGGGAAATTTCAAAACAGCAGGAGGCTGACCCCTACTACCACTGCCACTATGCGATATGAGAGAAATGATAGCCTGCCTTCGTTTTGCTTGCGCTTGTGTTTGTCCTTTATCTTGTTTCAAATTTTTAGTTTGCTTTTGTTAGGTTGAACAAGCTTGCTTATGTCATGCGTATCAGGGTTTGAACAAGTTTGCTTATGTCTATCACGTACATCGTTTGCTTATGTTGTTCAACAAGTTTGCTAGCTTCCTATTTTGTTTATCCATTATTTGAAGTTGAAGTAGGTTGTGAATGAAACTTGATGGCTGCTATGAAGCACTAGTCATGGAGCAACAAATCACACATGGATATTTTCACAAAAACAGTGGCAGACTAAGGACAACAACAAATAGTAGCTTTGGACGCTCAGTACAGTTTAGTTCTGCATGGTAGTACTATCACACTAAAAATAAGTTTTTAGTTTCAAAAGAACACTAAAAAGACTAAGTTGCAGCCGAGGACAACATTCAGTGCTAACAACATCATGCTAATAGTAGTTAGAAAATTACTAAGTACCGCAACAGGAAAAGCCAAGAACCATCAGTACGTATTTCATAGTCACTAGCATACTAAGAGTGAAAATGTACTGGTATACTTGAACACACAGTACATCCATTCTACAAAAAATAAGAAGGAACAGGAAGCTTCAGTTCGCATTCCCTAAAACAGTGACACACTAAGAATAACAGTGCCAATACAATTGAAATCTCAGTACTACTTAGTTTATACGGCAAGTACTATGATGATACCAAATAATGCCTTCAGAATAACCACAACCTAGAAAAAAGAAGGCCAAAACTAAATCAAAAAGATATCAGTTCGACCAAGGAGAAAAATCACAAGAAAGACAATAGAAGCATCAGTCCACATTGACGAGTGAGGTACTAGTTTCAAACAACACAAAAATAAAATGACTACAGTGCTAGTACAATTGAAATCTTAGTACAACTTAGTTTATTCGGTAAGTACGATGATGATACCAATTAATCCCTTGAAAAAGAAGGCCAAGACTCAACCAAATAGATTACAGTTCAACCAAGGACAAAAATTCACAAGAACAAACAACCGAAGCATCAGTCCACATTGACCAGTGAGGTACTAGTTTCAAACAACAACAAAAAAATGATGACCGCCCAAGGACAAGCTAGCCACGCACAGGAGGATACACTTGGACTCAAGCCCACAGCGGAACCATTGGCGAATATATAGTAATCGAGAATGTGCGGGCCAGCTGCCAAGGGCCCACAGGTCATGGAACAGAGAGCGAGCGCCGTGTATAAGCTTCCAGGTCAGTATACAGAGGAGTTCGACAGGCAAGGCACGACAACACTTATAAACCGGTGGAGAGCCCCCTCGGCTAGCGAGGTGGGACTAAACTCAGAGCGCACGCACAGCCAGTAGTCCACAATCGCGTGCACGGGCCATTTGGGCCGGAAAAAGGGCCCAATACGACTGCTACTCCCTCCTCTCCAAACTCTCCTCACCCCACACCATAAGGCCCGCTGAATAAAACAGAGCGCGTGGCAAAGGAAATATAAAATAGTACAAAAAAGTTCGAAAACTGAATATAGAAACGTTCAAATACATGTATGTTTGCACGCAAATAACTCTAAATTCAAATATAAAAATAAAATAAATTTACCTCTTCAGCACAGATAAAAGGATTAAAAATATGCTACAAAAACAATGATACTTTGAAGTTCAACTATATATGCTACAAAAATAATTATGAACTTAATAGGGCTATCTGTTAAATGTAGCTAATTTAAACCAGTGCTTTAACTTTTACTATGAAGTTCAACTACTAAAATGCAAGAAGTTCAAACAAATATTTGGCTCTCAATTTTGCTAATTTTTTATATTTAAATAAAATATGGCTAGAGATCATGTATCAATTTCGTCGTAAATAATTTCAATCCCAAAAAAATTCAGTTCTAATACATTATATGACATCAGTTGTACATAACAAGGAAGCGTCACTCCACTCACGCTAGATCCACAAATACTATTGTGACACCAAATTTTGAAAGCCTTACGCTGAATGAAATTACAATTCAGTACTCATAGAACTATACCATCAGTACAAGAAAAGAGGGTACAGAAACTATAAAGGTCCAACTTAGGTTGGGACAGATGAAAATAAAACAAATCTCACTTTTTCAGCAACAACTCATAATGCACTTGAAAAAAAGTGTTTCAGTTCAACTAGTGTATAGACTTCAGTGCAAAAATAAAACTGAACCAAAACGAATTCCCGATGAAACATACACAAGTGAAACAGCTATTCAACCACATTCTCATCATGAAAAAAGTTTTTTAAACGTTGTGCCACACTTAAAAACATCACAAAGTATACCGGTTATTACATAGTTGACAAGACATCCAAACACTACAAACAAAGCCTACAATGCTTTCAAGACATAAATCACACAAGTATCCCATTCACTATGCAAATGATAACCGTTTCTTCTATGCACCAGGAGCCAAAGCCTGAACCTCCTTGGGATGCTCCGTCACCAGAACCTGGTTATTCCGGTTGAACACAATTGAATACAGATCCTCAACATTCCAATCAACAATACGCGGCTGCAAAACAATAAAACAAATTATCAAAAATCATGACACATGAAAAAAGAATAGACAATCAACCAAACACAGAAAGTGAAAGCTAAACTATAACCCACGTCATTATTTCGAATGTTCTCAACAATATTTTCACCATCATAGGTGCCCGCATACTTCAGAGTATAATGGCCACATTCATTCGACCCTTGAAGTGGAACCTTGACAAACGTTGGTTTCTTTGCAAAAACCTCCCATTTGGGCTGCGTGCTCGCATTATACTGAGCATCACCATACACAGCCTTCAGTACTTGGACCAATCTAGAGATATGTAAAAAAAGAAAAGAAACCACATATTTTCAGGTCTCAGAAAAGCAGAAACAAAAGAGGCAGAAAAATTAATCTAGTACTGATAATAAATGTCACTCACAATCTTCTCGCAGTCTTTGTGATAGGTGTTCTTTGAAGGATGATGGTTCTTCACATAAGGTAAAGGGTCAAGGATGTCAACTGTACTTCGGTACCGATTCATGACATATAAGGAAAAGTGGTTCACTTTCAAATCCTTTGATAAAACCATAGGTTTGAATAGAGGCATCATGATCTAAAAACAAATGACCAAAAAAAGAGATATTAAATATCCAAAATAAAAACCAGCATCACAGCAAACAAATAAAACCAAAAAATCAGCTAGTAGATCTCACAAGGTTGGCACTGAGCAAGTCTTCCCCATCTCTAACATAGCTCTTGAAATCTCTCGCTGCACTCTCCACATTAAACTCTTTATCTTCATCACCGTAAAACGTATAGTCAAGCACAACCTGCAAAAAGCCAAACAGAAGTAGACAGGGGAAAAGGATCAACAAGCATAGTATTTTAAAACTCATAAAACAATACGCAGTCTTGTTTCAGAGAAACAAACGATCTGATTCATTACCATGATGAAATATGGACTCAGCAAGATCCTTTTTCCAGATGTGAAATCAGAATTTCTCTCGGGATCTCGCTTCCAATCATCAATGAGGAAGTCCATTACATCACCCTCCATCATTTGTCCTGGTGCAAAAACTCCCCAGATGCGTTTCCCAGTGAAGGTAGTACGTTATCATCGGGATGAGGTATCATTGAGAACGCAGTCCTGCAGCACACATAAGAACACAAAGCAGGGGAAGCAAGATAAGGCATTCATAGCAGTTCAAGTTGTATAAGAAAGAGCAGTCCAGGTCATATTTATCTAGCAGTTAGAAACAACAGAAGAAAAGAAGATGAAACATAATGAGAGATACTCACTCGGCATACTTCTCACATCCTTCATCACTAAGCAACAGATTATACAACTTGCGAGCCTTGTCCAGGTGAAGGAATTTATGAGGGTGAAGTTGCTGCACAGGGGAGCTAAACATTATAGGAGCTCTGGGTGCACGCTTTGTGCTTGTAACATTGCCAGACTTCAAAGCAGGATCCTTCCTAGCAACACCAGCTCTACCGTCCATTATTCCAGCAAGGGGAGATACACCATTGGCAGCAGAGCTCCTGGTGACTCTTCCCATGCCATCGATCTTGTCAAACGCATCGTCATCACTGTCTATCAATTCCACAATGGGACTCTTGGGTGTAGAGGGGCTCTCTGCACAAGGAGCCGTAGAAATTTTTAGAGCTCCCAACCACCCCTTCTTAACACCAGATCTTGTCTTTTCGGGAGAACGCCCCTGGCTCAAATCAATAGCTACACGCTCGAGCTTCGAGAACTGGCTGCCAAAGATCCTGTAGTCATGCTCACCAAGATCCAGCCACTCACCTGCAAATAAAAAAAGAAGGAGCACAACAAGGGTAAGTTCAAATACAGAATCCATGACAGTACTAGTCAAGATGTACAAGCTGGAAAAATTTATAGAAGGTCATGCATACGTACATGGTTCAATGCCAAACAAACCCCGGAAGTCAACATCAAACACATCGCTAGTCGCGCAGGTATACAGCAAAGTCTTTCTAATGTCAAGAATGTCTTTGTGGCTGTAATCCAACATTTCAATCACACCATCCTCCCGGCAATGATAGGTCATGCAGTTTTGTAGCATAAAGAAGCCACAATCATGCCTGTTAACAAAAGAAAAAACATAAGGATACATAACAAATTTGAAATACAGGAATACAACCAATAATTGGAAAACCACGGATTCCAGCAACAAAAACAACTAATAAAAATCATTAAAAACGGAACTCACGTGTTTTGCTGCTGCGGCACACGCACAACCTCGCAAGAGAAACCATCAATATGTGCCGGCGAGAACGGTTTGGCCCTGTCTATGCTGGACTCCCTCCAATGCTTCTTTATATTATCTGTCATAGTCCTTAAGAATTTAACTGCAACACTCCAGGTTTCATCGCGCAGTGAATCAAGACACTCGAAACGACGGAACCTCAAATTCAGAACAATCAAGCACCAATGCCCAGATTCTTCACTAGGCTTCATGGCAGCCGCAAATGATGGCGGATCAAAAGTAGGGAAAAGAAGCTGACAAAAAAATCGCAGCGGAAAAATGAATTTAACAAGTCATAATGAAACAAAATATTCAGCCTCCAAAACAATAAATAAAAGATGGAAATTGAAATTCAGAAGTGCAAACAAATTAGATAATCATAAGTTCTAATTGAGTAAGCAACTCACTACAAAAAATAAATGCTACTCAAGTTTATATCCACCGCCAAAACTTGCAACAAACATATCAGTTCAATTTCCTTGCGACAATAAGTGCAGCTTCAAAAAATAAGCACACATCATTCATAAGTACAGGGGGAAAAGCAGGCTACTCAAGTTCATTCCCACCTCCCAAACTTGTAACAAAACATGACCATTCTAGTTCATGAGTAAAATAAGTTCAAGTTCACCTACTTGGTCAAAACCATCAGCCCCTGATCTCGTGAAGCACTGTAGCACATTGGCATCAATATTTCCATCACGGATCTTGGTCTGTTGTACAAAAAGAATAACAACAGTTAGAAAATTGCCAAAATAACTTATCATCCTATGTAGAAAGCAAAATACTGACCGTCACCCATCTGGGAACTATCAACTCGTCAGTGTCTCGGTACTTCTGATGTAGAGAATATTAAACAACATCAGCACTCTCTGAGTTGATCATGCCAGTGGGGACAAATGCTTTAGCAACAAAACCAACACTAGCATCACATTCACTATTTTGAAACATTGGCTTTTCACTAGGAAAACACAAAAGATGACATGAATTAAAACTATTGCAATAACAACAATAGTCATATGAGAGAAAGAAAAAGAGACAAAAATGATACGAGCAAAATCCCAAACTAACCGTTTCCCATGGTTCGTGTGCAACCTTGTAACAGAGAAGAAAAATGAATCAACCTTAGCAACATTAGCACCTTCTACTTGCAGAAAAAGAAGAAAAAACAATAAGTTCAAGCACTACAAGTGAACATGTCCAAAATGCCATAAATGAGAAGTACGCCTCATTTACAAGTCCTTACCTACACTTTCAGCGTTTGACGACGGGAGTTCCGGCGGCGTCTTGCAATGCATCACCGTAATCAAGCCCTCTAGGAGGGAAATTTCCCGGCGGCAAATCTTCACAATCAGAAAGATTTTCATTCTCAGCAATACCAACACCAGATGATTTGGCATCAAGTATGCTAGCAGCCCCAACATCCTCATCAACAACTTTGCTACCAACATCGTGCCCACTGCTCAATGGAACACCACAAGCATCATCTCCAACACTAATCGCAGCCTCGCGCTCAACATCAGTCATCTGAAAAAATAAAAATTCAGAAAGTGAATAATATGAGAAAAACTAACAATCAGAAAAACTAGCAACGGGTGCACATGCTAACTTTTATAGCTACAAAGAAACAGCAGTAAAAACTGCATATAAAATTAATGCGAGCACAAAAAACCTTAGCAGCATCCACATCAACATCACCGATCTTGCTGCTACTAACATTCAAAGGAACATCATTGATGGTCGAACAAGGCTCATCACCAACAACAGGACCCTGATTCATAGTAATGATGAAAAAATGCTATTATTAGCAACAATACACACAAGGAATTAAACTACACTAACAAAAGGTAGGTATCACCTACAAACTCTTAACGGTGTGGGATAGAAAAATGAACATGTAAGGCATAGTGGTGCGCATGAAAATTCAAGAATATATATACACACAATAAAAAATAAAAATAACCTTGCTCTTATCAGTAGATGGATCATTAACTCCACAGTCAGCAACAGCCTCAACATCATGACTGGTCTCGTGCATGAAAGAAAAATTAATAAATAGATGAACATGAGAAAGTTCAACTACAATACTGACAGCAGAACAACATAGTAAAAAATGTAAACATCAAGGACTGACTCACATCAACAACAGGGGACTCCAAGCCAACATCATTCGTATGGTGGTCAGAAACATTAGCCTCAGTACCATCACCAGCCCTGCTGTCAGTGGCAGTAGCCTCATCCTGCTCAATCTGCCTGATAACAATATTGGCACTTTCTTCATATGGCTTGCAGCGAGAGTCTTGCATAGTTTTAAGACGCTTCATGTTGTTCAACAGACGAACCGAGCTCTGAATTAGTTGAGCAGCACCATCACGCATATCACTAATTAAAATTCTCTCCATCTCAATATAGTCCGCTGCTTCCTCAGCATTAAATTGATGACCGTCAGGGAGGATACCATTGATACAGTTCGGACGCTCAACTGTAGTTGGGACCTTCCAGCTCAGAACACACATTACGAAAAATATGCTCAGCGTGCTCCAACGCAAAAACAACTACATCAATACCAAAACCCTGCCTCTGTGAAGTACTAGCCTTATAGGGCCAGGGGGAACATAACCAGCACCCTCAACACCACAGCCATTTCTCAACTCATCGTGCAGAGATGAAATCTTGGGAACCTGAGACAGCATCTCCAGGACTTGCCGTTTATACACTCGGAAAAAGACAACTTCCTCTTGAGTTTTCCACTACGAACAAGGGGAAAAAGAGTTAATTAATCAATGCAACATAGGGAAAATAAACATTATATTAACAGATTTAAATCCACAGTACTAACGATCTTTCACTATCAGTGCGAATTTGTTAGTACTTACAAAGCTAAAACATACCTAAACCTAAGAAATCTTAAGAAATGACAAAATCTAAATAGGTAACTCTGCAGTACACATGTCCACTCCAGCAAAAATAGCTATACCTAAAAAAAAGGTCTGCAAGACACGAGAGAAATAAAACTGACCGGAAGCTTCCCAAACACCCAAGTCTTTGGATCTGCGTTGCCTTTTCTTATCAAATCTGCATTAGCCAGATCGGAAAGCTTGCCCTGATCCATGAAACATATGCGGGGGACTCGCATGTCAACCTCCGGAATCTTGCCACGGATAAGGCAGTCAAGGTACATTAGTACATGCCCTATAGCACAACGTGTGATTGCCTTCCCAAGGGTAACACCATCTTTGTACCTCACAACAACCCTTCTAAGTTCATCAACCATCAGCTGGCAATAATCCATATTAGCCATGTCCTCATTGACGAGATCCTCAAACATTGCTGCCTCTCTAGAAACACAAGGGGTGGCACCAGGCAACACAACCTTCAAAAACACAATAATGAAGAACACTTTGAGAGCAAGGTCATCTTTGCTAGGATCCTTGACAAGCACCTTGAGCTTATCCCTCAAATCCTTTGTCTTGATATCTCTATTCCTACTAATGTCAATCTCCGATCTTAACTTCGTCCGAGCGTCATCATATCCGTCCTCTGACGGCCTTGGTGCAGAACGACCACCACGAGGGAACCCAAATAGTTATTGTATACCATCACTAGTGATGCGAAGCTTCTTATTAGCCTCACCCATGTCAAGAGTCATCGTATCAGCATCTATCTTCAGGTACAAAACTCCCATCAGAGGGCGGGAAATGTTAGACTTCACCTTCCACTTGAAGATAGAACCAATACCAACTGCATGAACCCTAGCCACATGGCGACTCTCAAGCAATTTAGCACAAGCATCAATCTCTCTCAACGAACATTGCACAGTTATATTCAATCGTTGTAGGTCACCTTCATCCAAAGCGACCTTTCCGTCATTGCCTCTCAGTGGCTTGACCGGACGCATAACGCTAACAGGCTGTAAATGAAAATAAAGAAGGCACAACTTAATTAAATGAATATAAAAAACAAAACAAACATATGAAGGCAAGAAGGAAAAAAAGAGTGCACAAGTTCAACTCTTAAAACAACATCAGTACCACACTCAATTGATGCAAACAATGACCAGCCCTCACCTGGCCAGCATACCAACACAGACACAATTATATCATTGCAAGTGCAACTAGTACGTCACATACAGTACAAACACGTACCACTGCATATTCATCTTCAGAATCAACTTCGATATCTTCTTCAGATGCATGATCTTTAGCTTCGAAACGAGCATGCTCCTTCACACCTTTGTTCACCTTCGCAGGAGCAACTTTACACTTCTTATTTTCCTTCAAGAAAGAGCGCTCTGGAAGAGGAGACGAAGAAGGCTTCTTATTTGACAAAACTCGTGGACTCCGACGAACAGGGGAGCCACCAAGTGTGCTTGGACCAATCTTCATAGCAACACTATCTCCATCAGCTTTGCTATTACCAGGTTGGGAACTAGCTTTCACACGTGGCCTACGCCTCTGTGTGCCATCAGGATTTGGATCTGACATCTTCCTCTTCAAAACAACTTTCTTTTCCTTAACTCCATCATGAGTAAACACTTGCGTCAAGTGAGTCTGCAACAGGTTTGTCTTGACAGGCATGTCAGTTCCATGAGATCCAGCATCTACAGTTGAAAAGGCCGCGTCACCACCTTCATCACCTACACCTTTAGCAGCTTGAGCAACATCATCATCGCTTCATTGCACGCAAGCAGCCTTTGACGCCGTTCCAACTCCTTTCTACTCTGGAAATCACACTTCTTCTTTATTTTCCTTTCATCCTCGAGCTGTAACTGCATAGGAACATCCTCAGCCTGAGTAACAGGCTCAGTGCCATCAACACTCTGTGACTGAGTAACAGACAACTGCAAGCTCCCATCCCCATCACCAAAATTAAGAGAATAAATCCATCATTAATATCTTTCACAACATCAGCAATGTCCTCAGCACCAGCATGGCTATCATTAACTGCATAAACCAATAACATAAGCGCACACATATAAAACTAAAACACAATTAACATTGCGAAGACAAGTAAAATAAGGCGCATAACATCAGACACAAACAAAAGGAACAACAGATGTAACTAAACACATTTATGTATGCAAGGCTGTTAAAAAAGAGCAAATCTAAGGGAAACACCAGCAACACTCGCAAGTTCTTCTAGAGCATTTGGTATCTCAAAAATAATATTCACAAGATCTTGACAGCGTTCTGGTTTGTCAGAATAAGGAGGCACCGACACTCCAACATCTGCAACAACATCATAATGAGCAAAAAAGTAAAAAAAGAAAAGTACATGAACAAGCAATCAGTTGAACTATATCAACACTACAAGTGCAACCAATAAAACAATATCACCCCACCACTCACACACCAAACTTCAAAATGTCAGCTCTTTCAACATCATAGTAGTTGTTCTCAGACTGCTACAAACTATTCAAATGCCAGTACAACAGGTCAAACTACACATGGTGATCAGTACTCCAACCTGTGAGCAGGCTACAGCAACCTGAAAACTAGACGTACCACACATTCTAGGGCAAAAATTAACAACTATCAAAATCCATACAACTTGTAAAGTCCATACGACAACACATACACAACTATAAACCTATTAAGCACCGGATATGATACAACATCATTAGCAGAAAACACAAAAAAAGGTTTCAGCACAATGAATTACCTACATTCAACTTGTCTGGACTGGATGATGTACTCATTGAGATCTACAGACCTAAAGTCTGCCGAACCAGAACTCCAAGACACATGAACAAAAATTAGGGTTCTTACCTATTTCAGAAAGGAAGGACGCCAAACAAAGCAAAACTCTTACCAGCAAACACAAACTCCACCACCGAATCCAATATCACTCACGCGAACCGCTCGTTCAAGAGCAAAGGAACCCTAGCGAATCCAGCCTGAGATAGCACGAAAGCAATAACTTAGAAATACAGGAAAAATCTGTACATAAGGGGATGCAAGGGAAGTTGAGGGCAGAGCAAAGGAGAAAACAGAGCACACAGACCTCCACCCTGGAGTTCAACCCGCCGGCCGGTGCTCCCGCGGTGAAGCAGGAGAAGCAGCTTCTATGCGAGAAGAGGAGAGGAGGGGAATGAGGAAGGAAGCGATTTGTGGAGGGGAGGGGAGCGGAACGAGGGAGAGCGGAGGTTAAAAGGTGAGTGGGAGAAAACCGACGGCTAAAGCCCACGATCGTGTAAGAAAAAGAAAAAGGGCAAAGCCAAATATCTCAGGGTAGTTACTAAAAGAAATAGCAAAAATTAAATACAAAAAAATTAATATAGAGGGACAAAACGAACGACTAAAGTACAAATAATACTTCATAATAGTACAATAAAAATTATCAAAAAAGTACGATGAAATACCTTACATAGACTATACAAAAGTAAGTACAATATTTCTCAAAAAAATAACGAAAAATACAAAAAAAATGGTGGTACGCTTTGAATCACAAATTCATGTTAAGAACTTGCATCCTCACACTCGTGTACACATATGACGCCGTAGCACATTATACAGTGCAGACACCTAACAAAGATACTGATCTGACACAAGTTATGTTACAGATCCACCTCACTGTATGAAAAACCGCTTCTTACCGATGACGTGTGTTCATCAATCAATACAACAAAAAAGATGTATCAGTACAACTATGCCCCTCGGTGCGGTGCTGGTTTTTCCCCTAAAAAAGATAAGATAATGGGGGCAATTCCATACAAGGAAGATGTGTCAGTACAACTATGCCCTTTAGTGCGGTGCTTTTTTCCCCCTAAAAAGATAAGATAATGGGGGCAAGTCCATACAAGGAAGATGTGTCAGTACAACTATGCCCCTCGGTGCGGTGCCGGTTTTTCCCCTAAAAAAGATAAGATAATGGGGGCAAGTCCATACAAGGAAGATGTGTCAATACTGTTGGGGAACGCAGTATTTCAAATTTTTTACCTACGATCACGCAAGATCTATCTAGGATATGCATAGCAACGAGCGGGGAGAGTGTGTCCACGTACCCTCATAGACCGAAAGCGGAAGCCTTTAGTAATGCGATTGATGTAGTCGAACGTCTTCGCGATCCAACCGATCCAAGCACCGAACGTAGGGCACCTCCGCGTTTGAGACACGTTCAGCTCGATGACGTCCCTCGATCTCTAGATCCAGTTGAGGACGAGGAAGAGTTCCGTCAGCATGATGGCGTGGCGACGGTGATGATGAAGTTACTGGCTCAGGGCTTCGCCTAAGCACTACGACAATATGACCGAGGTGTGTAACTGTGGAGAGGGGCTCCACACACGGCTAAGAGAAGGATTGGTGTGCCTTTGGGGTGCCCCCTCCCACGTATATAAAGGGGGGAGGAGAGGTGGCCGGCCCAAGGGGGGGCGCACCATGGGGGGGAGTCCTACTTGGACTCCTGGTCCAAGTAGGATTCACCCCCTTTCCTATTCCCACTAGGAGAAGGAGGGAAGGAGGAGGAGGAGAGAAGGAAAGGGGGCCGCCCCCCAAACCCTAGTCCAATAAGGTTTGGGCTTGGGGGCGCGCGCCTCCACCTGGCCGCCGCCTCCTCTCTCCACTAGGGCCCATGATGGCCCATTAACTCCCGGGGGGGGGGGGGGTCCGGTAACCCCCGGTACTCCGAAAAATGTCTGAACCTTTCCGAAACCATTCCGGTGTCCAAACACACCCTTCCAATATATCAATCTTTATGTCTCGACCATTTCGAGGCTCCTCATCATGTCCCGATTTCATCTGGGACTCCAAACAAACTTCGGTACATCAAATCACATAACTCATAATACAAATCGTCATCGAACGTTAAGCGTGCGGACCCTACGGGTTCGAGAACTATGTAGACATGACCGAGACACATCTCCGGTCAATAACCAATAGTGGAACCTGGATGCTCATATTGGCTCCTACATATTCTACGGAAATCTTTATCGGTCAAACCGCATAACAACATACGTTGTTCCCTTTGTCATCGGTATGTTACTTCCCCGAGATTCGATCGTCAGTATCATCATACCTAGTTCAATATCGTTACCGGCAAGTCTCTTTACTCGTTCCGTAATGCATCATCCCACAACTAAATCATTAGTCACATTGCTTGCAAGGCTTATAGTGATGAGCATTACCGAGAGGTCCCAGAGATACCTCTCCGATACACGGAGTGAAAATCCTAATCTCGATCTATGTCAACTCAACAAACACCATCGCAGACACCTGTAGAGCATCTTTACAATCACCCAGTTACGTTGTGACATTTGATAGCACACAAGTTGTTCCTCCGGTATTCGGGAGTTGCATAATCTCATAGTCAGAGGAACATGTATAAGTCATGATGAAAGCAATAGCAATAAAACTAAACGATCATTTATGCTAAGCTAACAGATGGGTCTTGTCCATCACATCATTCTCTAATGATGTGATCTCGTTCATCAAATGACAACACATGTCTATGGTTAGGAAACTTAACCATCTTTGTTTAACGAGCTAGTCAAGTAGAGGCATACTAGGGACACTCTGTTTGTCTATGTATTCACACATGTACCAAGTTTCTGGTTAATACAATTCTAACATGAATATAAACATTTATCATGATATAAGGAAATATAAATAACAACTTTATTATTGCCTCTAGGGCATATTTCCTTCAGTCTCCCACTTGCACTAGGGACAATAATCTAGATTACATAGTAATGATTCTAACACCCATGGAGTCTTGGTGCTGATCATGTTTTGCTCGTGGAAGAGGCTTAGTCAACGGGTCTGCAACTTTCAGATCCGTGTGTATTTTGCAAACTTCTATGTCTCCCTCCTTGACTAGATTGCGAATGGAATTGAACCATCTCTTGATGTGCTTGGTTCTCTTGTGAAATCTGGATTCCTTCGCCAAGGCTATTGCTCCAGTATTGTCACAAAAGATTTTCATTGGACCCGGTGCACTAGGTATTACACCTAGATCGGATACAAAATCCTTCCTCCAGACTCCTTCATTTGCTGCTTCCGAAGCAGCTATGTACTCCGCTTCACACGTAGATCCCGCCACAACGCTCTGCTTGGAACTGCACCAACTGACAAATCCACCATTCAATATAAATACGTATCCGGTTTGTGACTTAGAGTCATCCGGATCAGAGTCAAAGCTTGCATCGACGTAACCATTTACGACGAGCTCTTTGTCACCTCCATAAACGAGAAACATATCCTTAGTCCTTTTCAGGTATTTTAGGATGTTCTTGACCGCTGTCTAGTGATCCACTCCTGGATTACTTTGGTACCTCCCTGCTAAACTAATAGCAAGGCACACATCAGGTCTAGTACACAACATTGCATACATGATAGAACCTATGGCTGAGGCATAGGGAATGCCTTTCATTTTCTCTCTATCTTCTGCAGTGGTCGGGCATTGAGTCTAACTCAACTTCACACCTTGTAACACAGGCAAGCACCCTTTCTTTGACTGGTCCATTTTGAACTTCTTCAAAACTTTATCAAGGTATGTGCTTTGTGAAAGTCCAATTAAGCGTCTTGATCTATCTCTATAGATCTTGATGCCCAATATATAAGCAGCTTCACCGAGGACTTTCATTGAAAAATTCTTATTCAAGTATCCTTTTATGCTATTTAGAAATTCAGTATCATTTCCGATCAACAATATGTTATCTACATATAATATCAGAAATGCTACAGAGCTCCCACACACTTTCTTGTAAATACAGGCTTCTCCAAAAGTCTGTATGAAACCATATGCTTTGATCACACTACCAAAGCGTATATTCCAACTCCGAGAGGCTTGCACCAGTCCATAAATGGATCGCTGGAGCTTCCACACTTTGTTAGCACCTTTTGGATCGACAAAACCTTCTGGTTGCATCATATACAACTCTTCTTTGAGGTATCCATTAAGGAATGCAGTTTTGACATCCATTTGCCAAATTTCATAATCATGAAATGCGGCAATTGCTAACATGATTCGGACAGACTTAAGCATCGCTACGGGTGAGAAGGTCTCATCATAGTCAACTTCTTGAACTTGTCGAAAACCTTTCGCAACAAGTCGAGCTTTGTAGACAGTAACATTTCCATCAGCGTCAGTGTTCTTTTTGAAGATCCATTTATTCTCTATTGCTTGCCGATCATCGGGCAAGTCAACCAAAGTCCACACTTTGTTCTCATACATGGATCCCATCTCAGATTTCATGGCCTCAAGCCAATTCATGGAATCTGGGCTCATCATCGCTTCCTCATAGTTCATAGGTTCGTCATTGTCAAGTAACATGACCTCCAGAACAGGAATACCATACCACTCTGGTGCGGATCTTACTCTGGTTGACCTATGAGGTTCAGTGGTAACTTGATCTGAAGTTTCATGATCATCATCATTAGCTTCCTCGCTGATTGGTGTAGGAATCACTGGAACTGATTTCTGTGGTGAACTACTTTCCAATTCGGGAGAAGGTACAATTACCTCATCAAGTTCTACTTTCCTCCCACTCACTTCTTTCGAGAGAAACTCCTTCTCTAGAAAGGATCCATTCTTAGCAACGAATATCTTGCCTTCGGATATGTGATAGATGGTGTGCCCAACAGTCTCCTTTGGGTATCCTATGAAGACACATTTCTCCGATTTGGGTTCGAGCTTATCAGGTTGAAGCTTTTTCACATAACCATCGCATCCCCAAACTTTAAGAAACGACAACTTGGATTTCTTGCCAAACCAGGGTTCATATGGTGTCGTCTCAACAGATTTAGATGGTGCCCTATTTAACGTGAAGGTAGCCGTCTCTAAAGTATAACCCCAAAATGATAGCGGTAAATCAGTAAGAGACATCATAGATTGCACCATATCCAATAAAGTACGGTTACGATGTTCGAACACACCATTACGCTATGGTGTTCCAGGTGGCGTGAGTTGCGAAACTATTCCGCACTGTTTCAAATGAAGACCAAAATCATAACTCAAATATTCACCTCCACGATCAGATCATAGAAACTTTATTTTCTTGTTACGATGATTTTCCACTTCACTCTGAAATTCTTTGAACTTTTCAAATGTTTCAGACTTACGTTTCATCAAGTAGATATACCCATATCTGCTCAAATCATCTATGAAGGTAAGAAAATAACGATACCCGCCGCGAACATCAACACTCATTGGACCGCATACATCAGTATGTATTATTTCCAACAAGTTTGTTGCTCGCTCCATTGTTCCGGAGAACGGAGTCTTAGTCATCTTCCCATGAGGCATGGTTCGCAAGCATCAAGTGATTCGTAATTAAGTGATTCCAAAAGCCCATCAGCATGGAGTTTCTTCATGCGCTTTACACGAATATGACCTAAACGGCAGTGCCAAAAATAAGTTGCACTATCATTATTAAACTTATATCTTTTGGCTTCAATACTATGAATATGTGTACCACTACTATCGAGATTCAACAAAAATAGACCACTCATTAAGGGTGCATGACCAAAAAGATATTACTCATATAAATAGAACAACCATTATTCTCTGATTTAAATGAATAACCGTCTCGCATCAAACAAGATCCAGATATAATGTTCATGCTTAACGCTGGCTCCAAATAACAATTATTCAGGTCTAAAACTAATCCCGGAGGTAGATGTAGAGGTAGCGTGCCGATGGCGATCACATCGACTTTAGAACCATTTCCCACGCGCATCGTCACCTTGTCCTTAGCCAATCTTCGTTTAATCCGTAGCCCCTGTTTCGAGTTGCAAATATGAGCAACAGAACTAGTATCAAATACCCAGGCGCTACTACGAGCATTAGTAAGGTACAGATTAATAACATGTATATCAAATATACCTTTCACTTTGCCATCCTTCTTATCTGCCAAATACTTGGGGTAGTTCCGCTTCCAGTGACCAGTCCCTTTGCAAGAGAAGCACTCAGTCTCAGGCTTAGATCCAGACTTGGGCTTCTTCACTTGAGCAGCAACTTGCTTGCCGTTCTTCTTGAAGTTCCCCTTCTTCCCTTTGCCCTTTTTCTTGAAACTAGTGGTCTTGATAACCATCAACACTTGATGCTCCTTCTTGATTTCTACCTCTGCAACCTTTAGCATCGCGAAGAGCTCGGGAATTATCTTATTCATCCCTTGCATATTATAGTTCATCACGAAGCTTTTGTTGCTTGGTGGCAGTGATTGAAGAACTCTATCAATGACACTATCATCAGGAAGATTAACTCCCAGTTGAGTCAAGTGGTTGTGGTACCCAGACATTCTGAGTATGTGTTCACTGACAGAACAATTCTCCTCCATTTTGCAGCTGTAGAACTTATTGGAGACTTCATATCACTCAATCCGGACATTTGCTTGAAATATTAACTTCAACTCTTGGAACATCTCATACGCTCCATGACGTTCAAAACGTCGTTGAAGTCCCGGTTCTAAGCCGTAAAGCATGGCACACTGAACTATCGAGTAGTCATCAGCTTTGCTCTGCCAGACGTTCATAACATCTGGAGTTGCTCCTGCAGCGGGTCTTGCAACTAGCGGTGCTTCCAGGACGTAATTCTTCTGTGCAGCAATGAGGATAATCCTCAAGTTACGGACCCAGTCCGTGTAATTGCTACCATCATATTTCAACTTAGCTTTCTCTAGGAACGCATTAAAATTCAAAGAAACGGTAGCATGGGCCATTGATCTACAATAACATAGACATGCAAAATACTATCAGGTACTAAGTTCATGATCAATTAAAGTTCAATTAATCATATTACTTAAGAACTCCCACTTAGATAGACATACCTCTAGTCATCTACATGACCATGTGATCCAAATCAACTAAACCATGTCCGATCATCACGTGAGATGGAGTAGTTTTCAATGGTGAACATCACTATGTTGATCATATCTACTATATGATTCACGTTCGACCTTTCGGTCTGAGTGTTCCGAGTCATATCTGCATATGCTAGGCTCGCCAAGTTTAACCCGAGTATTCTGCGTGTGCAAAACTGGCTTGCACCCGTTGTATGTGTACGTAGAGCTTATCACACCCGATCATCACTGGTGTCTCAGCACGACGAACTATAGCAACGGAGCATACTCAGGGAGAACACTTATTCCTTGAAATTTAGTGAGAGACCATCTTATAATGCTACCTCCGTACTAAGCAAAATAAGATGCATAAAGGATAAACATCACATGCAATCAAAATAAGTGATATGATATGGCCATCATCATCTTGTGCCTTTGATCTCCATCTCCAAAGCACCATCATGATCACCATCGTCACCGGCTTGACACCTTGATCTTCATCGAAGCATCGTTGTCGTCTCGCCAACTATTGCTTCTACGACCATCGCTACCGCTTAGTGATAAAGTAAAGCAATTACATGGCGATTGCATTTCATACAATAAAGCGACAACCATATGGCTCCTGCCAGTTGCCGATAACTGTTACAAAACATGACCATCTCATACAACAATTTATATATCATCACGTCTTGACCATATCACATCACAGCAAGCCCTGCAAAAACAAGTTAGACGTCCTCTACTTTGTTGTTGCAAGTTTTACATGGCTGCTACGGGCTTCTAGCAAGAACCGTTCTTACCTACGCATCAAAACCACAACGATTTTTTGTCAAGTGTGTTGTTTTAACCTTCAACAAGGACCGGGCGTAGTCAAACTCGATTCAACTAAATTTGGAGAAACTGACACCCGCTAGCCACCTGTGTGCGAAGCACGCGGTAGAGCCAGTCTCAAGAACGCGGTCATGTAATGTCGTTCCGTGCCGCTTCATCCAACAATACCGCCGAATCAAAGTAAGACATTGCTGGTAAGCAGTATGACTATTATCTCCCACAACTCATTGTGTTCTACTCGTGCATATAACATCTACGCATAGACCTGGCTCGGATGCCACTATTGGGGAACCCATTTTTTAAAAATATTACCTACGATCACGCAAGATCTATCTAGGAGATGCATAGCAACGAGCGGGGAGAGTGTGTCCACGTACCCTCGTAGACCGAAAGCGGAAGCGTTTAGTAACGCGGTTGATGTAGTCGAACGTCTTTGCGATCCAACGGATCCAAGCACTGAACATACGGCACCTCTGTGTTCAGCACACGTTCAGCTCGATGACATCCCTCGATATATTGATCCAGTTGAGGACGAGGGAGAGTTCCGTCAGCACGACGGCGTGGCGATGGTGATGATGAAGTTACGAGCGCAGGGCTTCGCCTAAGCACTATGACGATATGACCAAGGTGTGTAACTGTGGAGGGGGGCACCGCACACGGCTAAGAGAAGGCTTGGTGTGCCTTTGGGGTGCCCCCCTCCCACGTATATAAAGGGGGGAGGAGAGGTGGCCGGCCCAAGGGGGGCGCGCCATGGGGGGGAGTCCTACTTGGACTCCTGGTCCAAGTAGGATTCGCCCCCCTTTCCTATTCCCACTAGGAGAAGGAGGGAAGGAGGAGGAGGAGAGATGGAAAGGGGGCCGCCCCAAACCCTAGTCCAATTCGGTTTCGGCTTTGGGGGCGCGCGCCTCCACCTGGCCGCCGCCTCCTCTCTCCACTAGGGCCCATGAAGGCCCATTAATTCCCCGGGGGGGTTCCGGTAAACCCCCGGTACTCCGAAAAATGTCCGAACCTTTCCGAAACCATTCCGGTGTGCAAACACAACCTTCCAATATACCAATCTTTATGTCTCGGCCATTTCGAGACTCCTCGTCATGTCCGTGATTTCATCCGGGAATCCGAACAAACTTCGGTACATCAAATCACATAACTCATAATACAAATCGTCATAGAACGTTAAGTGTGCGGACCCTACTGGTTCGAGAACTATGTAGACATGACCGAGACACATCTCCGGTCAATAGCCAATAGAGGAACCTGGATGCTCATATTGGCTTCTACATATTCTACGAAGATCTTTATCGGTCAAACTGCATAACAACATACGTTGTTCCCTTTGTCATCGGTATGTTACTTGCCCGAGATTCGATCGTCGGTATCATCATACCTAGTTCAATCTCGTTACCGGCAAGTCTCTTTACTCATTCCGTAATGCATCATCCTGCAACTAACTCATTAGTCACATTGCTTGCAAGGCTTATAGTGATGAGCATTACCGAGAGGGCTCAGATATACCTCTCCGATACACGGAGTGACAAATCCTAATCTCGATCTATGCCAACTCAACAATAACCATCGAAGACACTTGTAGAGCATCTTTATAATCAACCAGTTACGTTGTGATGTTTGATAGCACACAAGGTGTTCCTCCGGTATTCGGGAGTTGCATAATCTCATATTCAGAGGAACATGTATAAGTCATGATGAAAGCAATAGCAATAAAACTAAACAATCATTTATGCTAAGCTAACAGATGGGTCTTGTCCATCACATCATTCTCTAATGAGGTGACCCCGTTCATCAAATGACAACACATGTCTATGGTTAGGAAACTTAACCATCTTTGATTAACGAGCTAGTCAAGTAGAGGCATACTGGGGACACTCTGTTTGTCTATGTGTTTACACATGTACTAAGTTTCTGGTTAATACAATTCTAGCATGAATAATAAACATTTATCATGATATAAGGAAATATAAATAACAACTTTGTTATTGCCTCTAGGGCATATTTCCTTCAAGTACAACTATGCCCCTCGGTGCGGTGTTAGTTTTTCCCCTAAAAAAGATAAGATAATGGGGGCAAGTCCATACTAGGAGGATGTGTCAATACCACTATGCCCCTTGGTGCGGTGCTGGTTGTTCAGTCCGTACCCTAAGATAGATAGATGTTCTTCAGTCCGTACAAAATAACGTGAGAGTACAACTATGCCACTCGGTGCGGTCCCTATATATCATACCCAGATGTTCATTAAAAAATCCAAAAAATGCTAAAAAAAGAATGAGAACAAAGAGAAAGCGAGGAAAAACACACTATAAAAAAAGATGTCAGTTCAATCAGAGGAGAAGATTCAGTACTAAAATAAAAAATAAAATGCTTATATTAGGCAAAAAATCATAAAAACTAGAAGGAAAAAATGCTAAGAATTAAAAATATTGACTGTGCAAAGGGATAGGCCAGCCAACGCAGCTGGGTCCTAGGACTCAAGCCAACTGCGAAACCACCGGCGAATCCATCCAATGTAAACCAGACTGCGGGGGCCAACCCTCCCGGGCCCACAGGTCATGACAGAGGACGAGCGCCGTGTATAAGCGCTCATGTAAGTATTCAGAGGAGTTCGGCTAGTAAGCCTCGGCGGTGCTTATAAACAGGTCGAGAGCCCCCTCGGCTTGCGAGGTGGGACTAACGGTATAGCGCACGCGCACGCCGCACTGCACAGCTGCGCAGACGAGCTATTTAGGCCGAAAACAATGGCTCCGGGGGATGGCCCAATACGATAGTTCGCCCCATTACAAAATTCCAACCGATCACACAAGACCAAATAAAAGAAACAAATGCAGATAATTTAAAAAAACTCATAAGAAATCAGTTCAAAACAAAGAATGTAAAAAGTTCAAACACATGTTAACTATAAGAACTAAAAAAATAAAAAAAAACCTTTCTAGAATATTAAACGTAGAAGATTGTAATATAAGTTTCAGAAACAAATTTTTAAAAAGTCCAACTACTAAAATTCATAAGGTTCAAGTAAAATTAGTACTATGCAGCAAAGATTAAATCCTTTTTATTAAAAAAATACTAGAACTATCACTATTCAACTAAAAAATAAAATTGTGCTCTAAAATTCCTGTCAAATAGTAAGAAAAAATGCTCTACAACAAACGAATGTGGTTGGCCATTGACATCCAAAAATAGTTCAGTACTATCATTAACAGCATGTAAGTTCAACAAACTCAAACCCAAAAGGGGTCCTACAAACCATCATCAGCGTATATTTTCCGTCTGTGAGCTATGTACATGAAAATATCCCAGTAAAAACAAAGGATGCCCATTAGTTCTACTATAATTGTTCCAATTCAAATAAAAAAACAGTTGTGCTTGAGCAAAAAATAGGAAGCATTACATAAATAAAAAATAGTGCATACAATAACATACAAACAAATTGTTCCAAATCATCTGGTAATAACATAGAATTCAACCATCCCACATTCATTGTTTTAAAGAAAAATGCTGCAACATAATCAAACACACACAAATCAAACAACCAGCGTCATTTGCCACATTTAAGCCTACAACACATAAATTCTTAACATCAAAGAGTCATCTTCCCTGGAGAACATAACCATAACCACATCTCCATCCTCAATTCCAGACTCTGCACAAACTCCTTCCACCCAGTAGTTAGGTTGATGCAACCATCAAAGTTGATGTGGTAGGCGACTTCCATCAACTGATGCCCATTTTTGTCCGAAGTCTCCATATTCAGTATCCCGGAACTAGGAGCAACAATCCTGATTCTGGGTGACATTTTCCGCAAATGGGCATGGGAGTAGATAATAAAGTGAACACTTGACATAACTGAATATTTACACAGATCTAGGAACTGTTGCATAACAAAGTGAAAAGAAATATCTGAACCAAAACAAAAACACCAAACTAACTAGTCATATGACCTGACTAAACTAAAGAAATATACATATCAATACCCTTATAGTAAAACATCAGACAAAAACAGAACAAGGATTGTACAAAAATGGATAAATACTGTTAAGTAATGAACAAATACACACACAAATCCCTACTGTTAACTTCTAACAAAACCAAATAAAAATTATAGACAAACTATTGATAAAACTAAACTACAGATTCAGTCCATGGGATTCAAAATGAGACCTACAAAAGAAGAAAACAAAAAGAATAGAAACACATACCCATGATTCCTCCAAGTCCCCAACCGTCAGGCGACAAACATAGGGTGCACGAAACCTATGGTTGATGTACAACAGACACGAAAGTTGCCCACAACGCTGACTCTCGGTGAGCTCCAAACCAGATTCGTACACACAGCCGCCAGCTATGCGCGCCATCTTTGCGAGACATCCGCATGAACAATCCTCCATGGGAAACACATGAAAAGGGAAGAAAACAACAGAGAGAAGAGGGAGGAACCTAGATCTGATTCTGGAAGAAGGAAGAAAAAGGAGGGGGCGACTGAGTCACACACCCCACAGAGATGGATATAATTTATAGCCAGGAAGACTCGCAGATTATAAAAATAATAAATAGGCACGTGGGCAGCCAGCTGGTAGAAAATAGTTATTATACAAGTCATACAACATTTGACCGCAAATTAGTTCAACTTCAGATAAAGCAGCAGTTCAAAAGTGCACATAACAAACCTATGTAGATAAAACAACTCATTCAGAGGTAGACAATTGAATTCACTTAGTCATTCAACCATCTGCTCCATCACAACACAATCTTAAAAACATAAAAATTCAGTACTTCAGTCATAAAGATCAAAGAAACGACGCCATTTGGCCCTGGTGGATGGATGTGGAGCCGTGGTTGCTCCCGCCCTAGCCCAACTGATGATCTGAATATAGTTTCTTCCCCTGCCCTCTGGGAAAAGTAGTTCCAGTCAATTGGAGTTGCAAGTATCCATCACCTCGCGCGCAAGGCGTCTGTTGAACTCTGCCTCCACTTCCTCCTCGGCAGCACGTCGTGCCCTCCTCCTGCACCTGCGCCTCCTCCTCCTCCTCCTCCTCTGCTCCGCTACTGCAGCCCTCACATCGACGGCATCCCCCTCCTCCTCTGTGACCTCTCCCAGCTCAAGATCCATCTGGCTTTTCTTTGGTGGCTGCTGGTGGAATGAAAGTGACAGAGGGCTCGGGCTTTATACTCAAAGTGCAGATGTTTGGGTAGGCAGCCAGTAGAAAATACTTACTCCGATGTCAACGCACAGTAATACAACTTTGACACGGAGCAGTCCAACTACACATACGGCAGCCATTCAAACAACACTGAAAACACGCAACTTAATTACACAGTTTGACCAGATTACAAGAAAATCGTAGGCTACAGTCAGCCACCATACACCACCTCCGCCAACGACCAAATCACATGGGAATCCAGGGTAGAAACAACTCAAGAAGCAAAATTGACAACACAAATCTATTCATACAATCCTCATCTCTCTCCCTGCAACGCCAATTAGAAAATAAAACATCAGAAAAAGAAGAACACATTTGCATGGCGGACATGGCAAACGACCAAGAACACAAAAACTTCTAATCAGAAATTACAGTGAAAAAATCTCCAAAAACTTTAACATACCGATAATTCTCACATCCAAATAACACATAAAACAACAAACCGGACGTAAAATCGACGACTACGAACACCACGGTAAACACAACCGCCCGCAACACCTCCGCCGCCAAATGCCCACGCGGTCACCTCCGGTGACTTGAGATCGGAAAACACGACCAGGTGAGCACGCGCACATGCGGAACCCCGTACATGTCTCCTCTGCCAACGAATGACCCGCAGCACCACACCGGAGTACCCCTGGAAGCTCCCCATTGAATCCCCTATTTCAGTCTGTCGAAGACGCGGGAAGATCAGTTCAGGTCGCAAACCGTGTCAGTCCAACCTGTAACTACGTCAGTTCAAGTAGGGTAACAGAATAATATTTTGTTACGCGAAACAGAATAGCCCAGATGTATATGTGTGTGTGTGTATATATATATATATGAGTTTTCATGTCCTGAACAGCATTCACTTATTGCTAATTCTTCAAGTTGATTTTCTTCTAAGTGAATGTGATCGGACCCGTTCCCCCTCTATGCTAAGCTCAACCCAGTCTGTTCACAAATTCTTCATGTGTGTTCTATTTGGAACCCGTTCAAAATCTTCACTGTGTCCTTGTCAGCTGTAGAATTTCAGAACGAAACATTAAAATTTTCATATCTAAATTTTCAGCTTTTGCCACTCAAACCGTTCTGCATCCCACGACCGATTAAACTACTCACCCACGATCTACCACGATCTTCACCTCTCAGTACGTGGGTGACACATGTCGTTAGAAGAGTAAGGATCAGGGGCATGTTCATCCAAATTCTTCGAACAGGTAGTTTTTCTCCCTGGCTATAAATACCTCTCCCCTGCCTCTGACCTCATTTACTCCGCTCGGCTGCAACTCCCCTCGCTCGAGCTCTCAGACCTAGTGCCGCCGCTACTCTCCATCATCGCCGGTGAGGAAGAGCTTCGCCGCCTCGACCTTGTTGCTGTCGTACTCACGCCGGCAACGGAAATCTTCACTTTGTCGCCGCCGTAGTTGTCTCTCGTCGCCAAGTTAGGGCGTGGGAGATCTGAACGGACGAACTTTTCCATCTCCACTCCTAGTTTGTCATGTTCTTCGTTCAGGATAATTAAAATCTGATTTTACTGCCCTTTCTTTGATTCTCATGATTTCCACAAAATCTTCAAAAGGTGTTTATTCTTCAACTTCTCATTCCTTAAACACCTAATTACATCAGTACCTTGATCTGTTTCCCTAGGCTGTGTGTTTCTTCAAGATTCCTCAATTGTGTGGATTTTCAAATCTATACAACTCTGGAACCTAAGTCAAGAACGCTAGTGAAATTTCTCAAGACACCCATGGTCAAATTCCTCAAGCTTGATGCTTTTGAAAAAAATTCTGAGAACGCATATGACCTCTCCAAATTCTTCGCACCTATACTCTGTTCACAGGTACAAAATGTCTGCTACTGAATCACTAGGTTCTCATCAACTTAACTCATTTGCAGCGTTCCTCGAAGATAAATTGCATACTTCCTCAGAAACATCCATTGTTCAAAATCCTCAAGTGAAGAAAATGGCTGATGGTAAAAGACCTCAGAAGGGAGGAAAGAGACCAGAGTCCAACACTGCTTTTGAGATCCCTGATGAGAAAATTCATGGCAAAGAAAACAAGAATCAGCACAAAGTGCGCATACAGAGAATTGAGAGGAGATGGGCCTAGGAATGGAGGGAATATCGCTATGTCACTCCCAAGTACATGAAGAAGTTCGTTGTACACCCTCCATGTCCAAGACCTCCATTGGCTCCAGGCCAAGAAGCTGATCCCTCAAGCATAAGGCGAGGTGAGGAATTTCCCAAAGAATGGGCCAAACGCCAAGCCAAATTGGCTAAAGTGGCAAAAGAATTAGTGAAGAAATTCAATGAAGATGCTGCTGCTGAGGCCTCTGCAAGTAAGCCTAAGAAGGCTTTGCCAACGAAATCAGCTGTGAAGTCGAGTTCCTCAACAACAATGACCTTACGACCATCATCAACGCCCTCATGGCAAATTCCTCAGGCAACCTCTTCAAGGGCAGCTCAAATTCCCTCTGTTGCCACGAAATCCTCAACTGCTGTTGTAAAGTCCTCAACACCCATGCATCTTGCAACATGCCAACGGACTACAGGATTTTCTATTGCTTCAGGAGAATCTGGAACTTCCTCAGCTCCACCACAGTCCTCAATAGGTCCAATTATTTTGAAGAAAAAGGCCACTACTGGACGTGGCTCGAGGCCAAGTCCTCATAAGAAGCAAGTAGCTTTTCAAGTTTCGTCTGATGATGATGAAGCTGATGATGAAGAACTTGCTGAAATCATCAGGGGCAGGCAAGAAAGGGCCACTAGAGCGAAAGGCAGTGCTGTGCCTCTCATGCTGGATCCAAAGAAGATCTTGGATTATATTGAGCTATGGCACAAGGATTCCAACACTCCTCTGCCTGACTTAAACCTCACTCCTGGGCAAAGTCATATGTTAACGACATTAATCAATGAAGAAAATAGAAATATGAAAAGGGGAGGCATGTCAAGAAAGCTCAGTACAAGAAGGAGCGATTTCTGAAGAAAAATGTTTTGAACGTGTCTCCTGAAGAACTTGTATCTTTGCAAAAGGAGATCAAAGGCCCCAGTGATGAATTTGACACCTATTATGCAGACTGGCTAGGTGCCAAAGTCGGATTTGTCAAACTGGCCTAAAACCTCAAACCCAATGTTGCAGCTCCATCGCAACAAGAAATTCCTCAGGCTAAAGCATTTGCTCAGCCTACTGAAGAAAATGCAAGCACAACTGATGAAAATCAGGCTGCTGATGACACTGAGAGTACCAGGGCTGCTGAAGAAATTCTAGCTCCTGAAGAAACTGCCATGGAAACCACCAATGTTGCGCCTGAAGAACAAACCAGGTCAGCTGAAGCATTTGCTGCGCTTGAAGAAACTACCAGGGCAACCACCAATGTTGCGCCCGAAGAACAAACCAGGCCAGCTGAAGCATGTGCTGCGCCTGAAGAAACTTAAAATGCCAGGGCAACTGCATCAGTCATGCCTGAAGAAACTGAACCAACTTCATCTACTCCTCCTGCAAAACCCTCAAAGATGAAAGATATCACCCTTCCTTCTGAATCATAGGTGAAGAAAAGCAAAGCTGCGGAGAAGGCAGCTGTGAAGAAAAGGAAAGCATCAACGACTGCAGAGTCTTTAGCTCCCAAAAAGTGAAGACTTTGACAAGTTCCTTCACTAACTCCATTGATGCTATTCCAATCTCTGTTGTGCCATCAAAGGAAATTGTCCCATTTGGTGAAGACTATGTCATTCCAGATGACATTGATGAAGAGAATCCTTCTGTTGCTTCTTCATGGCAGTTGGATAAAGAAATTGAAGTGGATGATATCCCTTCAACCCCACTGGTATCATCGCCTATGCCTCAGTTCACAGCTGAAGAGGCAGGCGTTGAAGAAATGGAAGAAGAAGATGTGGACATTGGTTCTACAACATTGGGAAAGGCATCACCCCAATTCACCATTGATCACACCTTTGCATCAAATTCCTTAGTCCCCTGTTCAAACTGAAGAAATTCAAATGGGATCTGAAGGACGTCAAACTTCACTTCTTTCCATTCCTGAAGAAGTTCCCACTACTATAGCTAAAGAAATAGAGACTCAACACGCAGCTGAAGAACCTGAACCTTCAATTCCTCAGTCAGCAGCTCCAGAGGCTATGAAACCATAAACTGCTAATCTTCAGCCCAAGCAGCAAAACCCTCATGCTAAAAGGCCAAAGTTCAAGGCTGATGATTTCTTTGCTGAGCACCATTTCTTCATGGATTTCAATCCATATGACTCAGCAAGACTTCGACGCAAGCGGTTCTGGACTGCAAGCCAGATGAACTTCTATTCTTCACTCCTATTTGACAAGGATAAGGTATTTGAGCACCGTGAAATTCCTCATGTTGACATGGTGTCCCTTCCTTGCTTCCAGCCGGTCTTAAATGTTCTTCACGAAGCTGGGCTTCTGAACTTCTGTGCTGACATCTACGATTGGAATGAAAAGCTAATTCTTCAATTCTATGCCACACTGCACCTCACTGGAAATGTGGCTGATGTGAACTCATGGGTGCTTGACTAGATGCTGAGAACACACACTACAAAGCCCCGGCCTCTGAATTACTTCATGCCTTACCAGTTAGTCCTCCTGCTGAAGGCGCCAGGCTTATGTATGAAGAACCTGAGCTTCCAAATCATATGATGCAAGTTCTGATGAAGCCTTTGAAGGCTGGCCAAGCTCCAAGAACCACCTTCCTACTAAAGGATTTGCTTTATGTGCCAAGGACAATCTATCGCACTCTGACCAAAACCCTCAGTCCGATTAAAGGCCACAACTCTGAAGAAGAAGAAGAGGTTGTTGGCATCATGAAGAATCTGCTGTTCAACACGATACATGGTATTCCCATTAACTAGCGTGATTTCTTCATGAGGACTTTGGCGAATGTTGCACTGTCAACTTTTGAGTTGAAGCCTTATGCCCCATGGATCATGAAATTCATCAGAACCAGGTCTTCAATTCACTACCAGGCAGATTGTCAGAATCACCTCACCTTCTTGCCTCCTATTGAAGTCCTTAAGCGGACTATTTCTTCAGTTGATGAAAAAGGCAAAGCTGCAGTTATTGATGAAGGCACTCGTCCATTGGATGGTCAATTTTGCAAAGCTGCATCTTATTCCACCAATGATGACTCTGCAACTCAAGACTCTGCTGCAAAAGCTTCAAAGAAAATTCCTCAAGCCACTGCTCCACGAGTGATGACTGATCGTGAGCTTCTTCTAAGTCTTCATCAGAAGGTCGATCGTAATCACAAGTGGGCCAAGCGTCAATTTGGCTCAATTCTTCAGAATATGACTGTCACGCAAAACTCTGTTAAGAAGAATTACTACTATGCGCATGAAATCTTCGATCGCACTTGCGCCATATTGTCTCACCTCTACGGTGATGAAGACCTCTAGCAGATGGGATTTCAACATGACTTTGACTGGTCTCATCCACCCTCGAAGAAATTCAAGAAGGTCAAAGTTCCTCAGCTGGTTACGAGTTCATATTCTTCATCGCGCGAGACAGATGAAGCTAAAGATTTGAACGACACTACGGTAGGCCCTACCTCAACGGACGACCCCAACAATGCTGGCGCTCTTCCATCGACATCATGATGATTTTCTTCTGGGGCGTTAGTCGTCATTTTTTGTCCCTTTTGGTCATTCGATGACAAAGGGGGAGAAATTTGAGTTAGTCTTCAAGCGGTTCTTATATATGGGCTTTTATTCGTTAAGTTACAACTCTTGCTCTTCTAAGGTGTTTGCTCTGATGAGTTGTAAACTTAAGTCCAATGGTGCTCTGATACTTTTGAACTACTTTCTGCATGCTTATTTCCTCAAGTACCTTAATGCACGCATGTTCAATTTCGTCAAACACCATATTTCATCGTGCATTTCAAATTCTTCATATTATATGTCAAATGCGTGTATGAATTACAAGATATAGGGGGAGATCTCCATGATTTTACTCTACAATGTGCATTTGCTATCCAAAGCAAATTCCTCAAATATGTACATCTTCAGGGGGAGTTCTTCTATATCTTGCAATCAAATTCCTCAATATTAGTATTTACACTTCATATGATTATCCCCGTTGAAAACTTAACCTATTTGTCATCAATCACCAAAAAGGGGGAGATTGTAAGTGCATCTAGTGCCCCTTAGTGATTTTGGTGTATTGAAGACTTATAGGTTAAGGGACTAATGTGTTTGTGAGTGTACACAGGTTCTATAAGTCTATGAGGAGTTTGATATTTACGATGAAAGTCAACCCATAAAAATGAATGTCTTCAGTTGAAGACTTTGGTTTTCTTGAAGACTTTTAAAATGAGGAAATTTGTGTGACCTTGAAGACTTTGATATTAATGCGATGACTATGAAGCGTGAAGACTTTTGTTTCGGTAGTTTCATTTTCTCTTTCTCGAGTCATATGAAACATGGTACTGTTAAAGGGCATCGAGGTAAAACTATGGAAACATTTTCCAAGTGATGCTCATCTCAAAGCCTACACCTACCCAATCCTTTCGAGTGAAGCCATTGGAAATCTCATACAGTTCAGTCAATTTCTTCAGTGACAGAGACGAAGATCTTCTGTTCTCTGATGAACCGTTTGCGATGACCGAGGCGAACACAAACGATTCGGTGTAACAAGATGTGTGTGATACGTGGCAAATAGGTCGGTAATCAGAATTGTGTGCGGTCATTATAGACAGCCCATACAGACTTTTTTTTGAATTGTGTGCTCGTCAGGGCACACAGTTCAACAAACCAACCTGTGGGCGATAATGTAGAAGATCTCTGTCAAATACATATTACTAACCGTCTGCGATGAGATTGACAAGATAAACAGAGATAACAAATTAATATGAGCGAACGGAAACAGAGATATATACAGTCTTCTTAATTTAGTCCTTCTTCTTGTTGTTGTTGTTGGATGGCCCCACGACATCGTCTTGGCGAGGACGCTTCTTGCCGCTGACCATTGGCTTTTCATCGTCGCCGTCGTCATCATCGTCGTTGCTGTTGTCGTCATCCTCCTCCTCGTTCGACCATTCCTCCTCATCATCGCCGCTGTCCTCTTCTTCGTCCTCCGACGGCTCCTCGTCCGTCTGGTTGTCGTCTAACGACTCCGAAGGCGGCGTCCCTTCCATGATCCAGATATAATCGAGGTCTGGGCTCGACGCCGGACTCGTGGAAGACGAGCGGGATGATTCTGATGTTGACCTATCATCGGGTGCCAAACTGCTGGCCGAACTATCGTCCTCGCTGTCGCTCGACATGGCTACAGAGTGTGTGCCGGTGTGTAGCACGGCCTGCCAGGGACGATGAAGATGGTGGACACTTAAGCGGGGTAGGCAGAGAAGAGGAACTGCCAATTAAAGCGGGGGTTGACGTATTATCTAACCGCTGATATAATCAACCGCAATTATTTGTACCCAGTCGCTCCAAATTCCCGGGGTTGCGCATGACTCCTATTGGCTATTTGGCTAGTTTATTTTTTCAGGACAAAAACAAGGAATGAGTTTTGGGATTATGCACCGGTACGAACAGAGTAGGACAGTTGGCAAGCAATACATTGAGCTCTTCTTATTGATAAAGCCAGTAATAATCAAACTACAAAGGAAAAGAAAAAAACACAAAGGAAAATATGTGCACGAATCTTCGCGTAACATCAATGGCATAGGACCTAGATGTGCATTACTTAGTGCACATCTGGATGTGCTTTAGCAATACTATCAAACAAAACCCCTAATCATCATTGCAAACAACGCATAGAACATGGGTAATGCGACAACCACAACTACACATGCTAGTTCCTTCTTGTCTCTTGCTTTCATCTGTTGCCTGTGATTGATTCTTTCTTGCTTCATCGTACTGATTGTACATCCAGATCATCCAGTTTCTTCTTCAGCTTTACATTATCTTCTGCGAGCTTGGTGATAACACTCCGAGCCCTGCCATGCCATTCTTCATCCAGCCAGTTAACAAAGGCACAAGCCTCATATCCCTGCCAATGTTAAATAGTATTCAGGATTAGCGGTGGCATTAACTAAAGTAAAATGATGAACTTAATTAGCACTAACCTCTAAGGGGCAACTGAGAAACCGCCTGCCAATGTCGAATTCCTCCGTGCATACACGTCGAGCGAGAGTGTGCCCATGCACACAACTCAGCTTTCGGTACTTCTCGGTGGCGCAAAACTCAGAGTCAAACTCGTGTTGCGGGAGTCTAGAGTCATGCTCGGATCCGGCGGCAGATCACTTTCCTGGGGGGGAAGGGAGGTCATTCAGGACAGATTCAGCAAGGAGCTATACTTGGACATGCTAAAAAAGATCGGGATAGATTGGAACCTGACAGGACGATTCGGATCCGTAGTACACCTGCCTTCTGATTACCTTAGGCAAGTGCTCGGCGGCGACCGCCGTCGTGGCAGCGATACGAGCAGGAGCAGCCGCACCGAAACCATCAGCACCACTCGTCCGCATTCCCCCAATGTCAGCGCCACGCGAGGGAATTTGGAGGCTATGTAGGGATTTGGGGGAAATTGGGAAACTGTGGAGATAAGCTAACGGTCGGGAACTACTTATTACACTATATGTTGTATACGGCACATTGTTTATACATGTCGTTTGTGTTAGGTATTACAATGTCACACATGATTTCCGCACCAAACCGTGTGAGAAGACAATGTAGGTTAGACACGGTTGCCGTTACATAACCGTATGTGATGTACTACCCTTGTCCATATAATTGAGTTATAGTGAGATACCGTGTAAACAGCCGCTCTGCATATAGAGATGGTGGTGGCGGCCTAGGCAGCGGCTACCAGAGAAGAGGTCAACCCTCGGTCGATGGGCGGTGGTGGCGTCATAGGAGGTCAATCCTCGGTCCGCGGCGGGAGATAGGAGGAGCTCAACCATCAAGGTTGGCGGTAGCGTGATTCGAGCACATCCATCGCGGTCGATGGCGGGATAGTAGAGGTCGAACTTCAGGCGGCAGCCGCACTAAGCTTTGCTCCTCGACCCTGCTGTCTTGGTGTGCTCCCGCATCGTGCTTCTCTGTCTGCTGGGTGGAGGTCGCCGCACGGCTAATTAATTAAGGTATTCTTTTTGTGAGTCGCTTAATTAAGGTATTCAATTCCTAAGGGTAGTGCTCTACTAGTACTCTGCGTGTAAATTGACTGGCCATTAATTTTTGTCAGTGCACGTCTGGATAACAATATGGTGCGCCCTCAGTAATTATGAAGATAAAACCTTGTTATTTATGCACGCATCTTTGGGCAGCAGTTAATCCGTGTATTAATATTTTTGTTTTGTTTTTAATTACCATTCATGTGGTGCAGATGGAACGATCTCGATGGATGAAGGATCGGAAAACCGCAGATTTTATCAGTGGCATGTTCATGAATTTGGCTGAAAGTACAAAGAGGAGAATTTGTGATGCGGATTACATCCTGTGTCCATGTACTGATTGTGCTAATACAGAGTCACATGAAGTTGCAGATGTCCAGTGGCACTTAGTCTCTCGGGGATTCATGGATGGATATACACGTTGGACTAGACATGGTGAAGAGGAGTTCATGGATGAAGATACCCAGGGCTACGAGATGCCAAACCCCGATCAGTGTCACATGCATGTTGAATCTAACATCGGGGCAGAGGCGTCAAGCTACCAATGGAACACCGGAAATCCGAAACGCCCACTGGAAAACCAAGACATCGACGCAGATGACGACGATCTTGATATGACATATTTTGCTTCTACGGTTGTAGATTTCGAGGGCACAAAAAATGATATGATTGGGTACAAGGATCTGCCAACCATTGATGCAGACTCCAAGAAAGAATTGTATCCAGGTTGCAAAAATAAACATTCCAAGTTGAGTGCCACCCTGGCGCTTCTCAGATTTAAAGCAGCAAACGGTCTATCAAACAAGGGCTTCACAGAGATGTTAGGTCTTTTCAGAGAAATTCTTTCGGAAGATAATGTGCTCCCCAGAAGCACGAATGAAGCGAAGAATATTGTTTGCCCATTGGAACTTGAAGTATAGAAGATACACGCTTGTGTGAATGATTGCATATTGTACCGTGGTGAGTACAAAGATTTGCATGCATGTCCCAAATGCAAGCATGCACGATACAAGCGCAGGAGAGCAAAGGACAAGTACAAATTGGACGACGAGATCAAGATAGGAATCCCGTTCAAGGTTGTTTGGTACTTGCCTTTAATTCCAAGGTTGAGGCATTTGTTTGCAAACCCTAGAGAGACAAAGAGGTTGCGGTGGCATCATGATGAGCGAATTGTGGATAAGTATATGAGGCACCCGAAAGATGGGGCTCAGTGGGAATTAATTGACAACAAGTTTCAACACTTTGCCAAGGATCCTTGAAGTATAAGGCTCGGGGAGTGTACTGACGGGATGAATCCTTTTGGCGATATGAGCACCAATCACAGCACATGGCCGGTGCTTTTGTGGATATATAACCTAGCTCCTTGGTTGTGTATGAAGAAAAAATACATTATGATGTCAATGATTATCCAAGGCCCGAAGCAACCTGGAAATGACATCGACATTTACTTTCAGCTACTGGTAGATGAACTGCTCACAGTGTGGATAGATGCACCCGCTGTAAAATGTTATGATGCTTACAGAAAGGAGATTTTCGATCTACATGCGATGCTGGTGCACACCATTCAAGATATGCCGGCATTAGGCACATCAGGGCAGAAAACAAAGGGAGATGTAGGGTGTGTCACATGCATGGATAGGACAGCTAGCAGAAGACTTCCCAAGTCGCACAAAACCGTGTATTTGTGTCATCGTAGGTTCTTACGGAAAAATCACACATACCGAAATATGAAAGCTGAATTTGATGGTACAGCAGAGGTAGGTGTGGGCCCAAGACCCTATGATGGGGAGGTGGTCCACAACATGGCTAAACATATTAATGTTGTGCTTGGCAAGAATCATGCTTTGACGGTGAAACAAACACCCAAGGGTCAAGTGTTTAAGAAGAAATCGGTGTTCTGGAAATTACCTTACTGGGAGATTCTACGTGTACGTCACCGCATCAATGTCATGCACGTAGAGAAGAACGTATGTGAAAGCATCCTTGGTACTCTGCTCAAGATTAAAGGTAAAAGAAAGGATGGTGAGGGTTCACGGCTAGATATGCTTGCTAATCAAACCAAACGCAAGAGTGAAGCAGAAGATGATGACAAATTCATCAAAGCTCGCCAGAATTACAATTTCAGTACAAAAGAAGCAACACAGTTCTTCACCTATTTGTTGTCAGTTAAGACACCCTCTTCCTACTCCCTAAACATCAGAATTCTCGTGGATGTGAGCTCAGGTAAAATGAAGTTGGGACACATGAAGTCACACGATTGCCACGTAATGTTGACACAAATCCTCCCGGTGGCCATCAGGAATCTGATGGACAAAGATATAAGAAACACACTCACTGAGCTCTGATTTCTTCAACCAACTATGGCAGCAAGTTGTAGATGCTGAATAGTTGGATCATATGCAAGATGATATTGCAAGAATATTGTCCAACCTAGAGATGCTTTTCCCACCGTCATTCTTTGATGTCATGGTCCATCTCACTGTGCACCTTGTTGACGAGATAAAGTATTGTGGTCCTGTGTTTCTTTGCAACATGTATCCCTTCGAGCGGTTCATGGGAATACTGAAGCGCTTTTGTCGGAACCGAAACCATCTAGAGGCAAGCATCCTACAAGGTTTTACCGCGGAGGAGGTGTCGTTGTCAAACCGGCGGATCTCAGGTAGGGGGTCCCGAGCTGTGCGTCTAAGGCAGATGGTAACAGGAGGCAGGGGACACGATGTTTACCCAGGTTCGGGCCCTCTCGATGGAGGTAATACCCTACTTCCTGCTTGATTGATCTTGATGATATGAGTATTACAAGAGTTGATCTACCACGAGATCGTAGAGGCTAAACCCTAGAAGCTAGCCTATGGTTATGATTGTTGTTGTCCTACGGACTAAACCCTCCAGTTTATATAGACACCGGAGGGGGCTAGGGTTACACAGAGTCGGTTACAAGGGAGGAGATCTACATATCCGAATTGCCAAGCTTGCCTTCCACGCAAAGGAGAGTCCCATCCGGACACGGGACGAAGTCTTCAATCTTGTATCTTCATAGTCCAACAGTCCGTCCAAAGTATATAGTCCGGCTGTCCGAGGACCCCCCTAATCCAGGACTCCCTCAGTAGCCCCTGAACCAGGCTTCAATGACGATGAGTCCAGCGCGCAGATTGTCTTTGGCATTGCAAGGCGGGTTCTTCTCCAAATTCTGAGTACCTCTTGAGTAGTGTCCGGCTTCCCATAAATGTTCCACTCCTTGGCTTCCGTGCCTAACAATGGCTATCTTCCACGTGTCGAGTGAATGCGAGAAGCCAGGGAATTTTTACATTTGCCACCCTAGCCATGTGAGTAAATCATCAATTTAAAGAGCCGGGGATCCTCAGATCCAGATCACACCATCCTCCCACAGCGAGTTTCCATCAGAGCGCGCCCGGAAAAGTCCATTCCATCATGGCCGGCCATCGCAGCTCCTCCTCTCGCTCCCGTAGCCCTAAGCCAGGCAACTAGAAGAAGTATCCGTCTCCCACAGGCAGTTAGTAGAGTTACAGACCCAGGGGTTTCTCGCTCCTGCGTATATGGTCCCCGTCCGAGCTGGACTAGCCACTTACAATGGCGGAGAACAAGCGGAGAGCTTTCCCAACCCATCTATGGGGGAGCGGGTATGCCTTGTCCCATACTTATTAAGGGGACTTGGATTTCCAATCCATCCGTTCCTCCGCGGGCTCCTGGAGTTCTACGGCCTCCAGCTGCATAATTTTACTCCTGCCTCCATATTACACATCGCAGGCTATGTCGCCCTTTGCGAGCTGTTTTTGGGCTGCGAAGCTCATTTCGAGCTATGGAAGAGGCTATTTTGCCTCGTGCCTCGTACACAGGAGGGGTCAATATATCAAGTGGGCGGAGCCGAAATATGGCGCATCGCCGGGACCGGATACCTGTCCGGTACTCCAAAGAAGACATCCGAAGACTGGCCTTCGGAGTGGTTTTATATGGAGGACGTCCCCCTTCCGGACCCTATTCGGATGGGCCTTCCTGAGTTCAATAACGCCCCTTTGAAGAAACGCCACAACTGGCGCCCTCGGAGCCCCCAGGAGGAAGATAACAGAGAGGTCCTTTACCTGATGGGCCGGATACAAACGCTGGCCAAATCAGGATTGACAATAATCGAGGTTATGTCAATATGTATAATGCGGGGAGTGCAGCCACTTCAATATCGGGCACAACCCATGTGGCACTTCAATGGAGAAGACGATGCCACCCGCTGCGGTCGTAAAGGTCCAGACTCAGTCGCTGTTTTAGTGAAAATACTGTCCGATTTATATAAAGGAGAGGAAGAGGAGTTCATCCGCATTAAGCCACGGGATGGATTCTCCATGTACAACCCCCCAAACTAGGTGAGCTGCTACTTTTTACTCCAGACCTTCCCACATTCTTTATCGTAAATATTTACCTTGCTATTTCATAGCAGGAACTACGAAAAGCCGTGAGGGAGATCCACAGTCCATCTCCACAGCCAGAGGACCCTGACCGGGCCCTCGACCCCGGACTCGAAGAAGATCCGGACACATTTGTGGAGCTCATCGACAGGACGTTCTATCAATTGAGCTACGATGGTGTCTTGGTGGCCATCATAGCTGACTACCCCGGACTGCTCCCTGCATCGCATGTAAGTAAATCCGGAGTCCCAACTTCCGAGAAGGATCCCGTTCTCCGCACTTCACTTACCGCACACATTTGGTGTCTTGCAGGGAAGGCCCTCGGGACGCCTTGCCGAACCCGCAGTGGCCCACCAACAAGGGGCACCGGAACCGGGCAGGCTTAAAAGGAAGGCGGTCAGGACTGAGACGTCGTCGTAGAGGTATGAAAAAGAACCCTGCTCCGTGGTTGTCGTTTTGAAAGATAATGACGTCCATGGTTCCTGGCAGAAAAAAATGCCCACCGGACTATATCCGGAGGGCCTACCGGCCACGCCTCCGCTAGCCGGGCTTCAGAGCTGGACCTAGAGGCAGATGGTAATGTGAGGACGACGCCGGATGTTCCTCCTACAGAGGATGCGGATAGGCTGTCCGCTACAAACTCCGAAGTGGAGAGTGCCACGAATCACAGACGTCGCCGGGCCGTACTTCGCGACCCTGGTTTCTCTGAAGAGGCGTTCGATGCCTTCAACTCAGGAGACGCGTACATCCGAGCTGCCCAAAATGGTCTTGCCAGAGCCACGGACCAGTATGTAAAGGATATACGGGTAAGAAAATCTGAGAATTATGGATATCAGTAGCCCCTGAGACTTGAAACAGTTGACACAACTGATTTAAGGATCATTCTTTGTGTAGGTGCTTATGGAGAAGAATACCCGGTTGTCTCAAGAGCTGGAGGAGTGCAAAGCCCAGCTACGGGCCACAGTTGCCGCAATGAAGGAGTCCGAGAAGGCCCCCTCTGGTAACACTTTGTCGCTATCAAAAAGAATGACACTTACCAGTTAGTATGCGGCATGCATGCAAATCTAACAATAGATTATGCAGATGACCCTGGAGTTAATCCGGAGGTCGTGCAAGGGGATGAGCAACATGCTCAACGACAGTTAAAGGCTGGCGAGTGCGTGCTTAAGCAGGTTAGGCGGGAGAAAAACGATCTCCAAGATGCCAATATCCGGCTGAGTGTTGAACTGAAAGATGTCCGGGCCCAACTTGCTGACTCCGTAAAGGAGAATAAGAGGCTTCGACACGGCATTTTTAATAAGTGCTTGAACGAAATTTTATTGAGTTCGGCGAAGAAACCGGCTAACAGAGTTATATCTGTATGTATGCTGACGGGTCGTCCCGCAGAGGAGATGCTCGGGTCTGCAGGTGATCTTCTGCCCGAGCTCTCACAACTGCACGGACAAGTTCGGCAGGTGATGCAGGGCATTGCCCAGGCCTTGTGGCCATCCGCCTCCCTGCCAGGAGGCATGGGGGAGCTCGTAGAGATGCTCAAGGGAGCGCGGCGGCGCTTCCGCTTATGGAAGATATCCTCCTGCCGACAAGGTGCGAGGGAAGCCTGGGCCATGGTGAAGACTCGATATACCAAGGCTGACCCGAACCATATGGCCAAAGTCGGAGCTGTAGGGTCTGATGGGAAAGAAATCCCTGTCAGTTTGGTGTATGACCAGGTGAAATTAGCCGCAAAGTATTCCCAACAGGATTGTAGGCTAGACAGCCTGTTGGATGGTATAGAAGAAGAATTTAGTCAGTCTAAGTGACTATGTACTTCAATTGACATATATTGTCCCTAGCCTGATTGTAAATCATTTGTTATGGCGGACCTTTTCGCTTCAACCTCCGGACCCGACAGTCCGGAGTGTATCTGAATACCCGTTGAGTTATGTAAACACCGGGGTATGCGTGGAAACCAGGCGTAGGGGTCATAAGTGCTTGAACAGACAAGTACCCGACTAGATATGTTATATTACATGGACAGTAAGAAACATCTTCCAGGGAGAATAGTTCCGTTAAGGGTTCCTTTCCCTGGGTACGCATGCATTAATGTGCATGTCCGAACTGCGAAAAGAGGCGCGGGATATAAACATCTGGGGGCATGTAGTACAATAAGTAAAAGTCATCTTTTGTTCACCGGTTGAATATTCCCTTAAGAACGCTAGCTTTCGGCTTCACCCAGTCTGAGGTACACATCCGGCTGACCCGGCAGTAACAATCGCAGAGGTGCTCCCCTTATGCCCTAGCCGAATTAACGGGAACGTAGGGCATAAACACAAGAGCCAGGCAACCCAGCTTGGCCAAAACTGAAGTCATATCGATGCATATAATGGCGAAGAAAAGGTACATGTGGAAAAGTAACACATGTGCGGGGGGCATAGAGCCCGGAACATAGTTATATTAAGCTTCTCTATAAGAAGCCCCCAGGTATAATTAGCACGTCTAGCGCGTCAAGGGTGTGTAATCAAGACACATTTTAACCTTTTAAGGTCGTGAAGAAAAAAAGGATAAAAAATTGACGGAGGTAAGGAGGCGAACAGAGAGGCCGGCACTAGGCGTAAAACCTTCGGAGTCTGGCCGCGTTCCATGGGTTTGGCTCGAGTCGATTGTCCGATGCATCCTGCAGACGGTACGCTCCACCAGTCAGAACTTTGTCAATGATGAAGGGACCTTCCCATTTGGGTTCGAGTTTGTTCTTTTTCTTCTCTGGTAGGCATAGAACGAGTTCGCCAACGTTATAAGTTTTGGCCCGTACTTCTCTGCTTTGATACCGTCGGGCCTGTTGCTGATAGAATGCGGAGCGAGCTTTTGCCATGTCACGCTCCTCCTCCAGGGCGTCCAAACTGTCATGCCGATCAAGCTCGGCTTCTTTCTCTTCGTACATGCGCACTCGAGGTGAGTCATGAATGATGTCGCAGGGCAGTACCGCCTCTGCGCCGTACACCATAAAAACGGTGTGTATCCGGTAGTGCGATTCGGCGTGGTCCGCAGCCCCCATAGTACGGAGTCGAGCTCCTCGACCCAGTGCGTATCTGATTCCTTCAAGGATCACACTAATCTGGGTTTAATGCCGCTCATGATAAGGCCATTTGCTCGCTCGAATTGACCGTTAGTTTGAGGGTGATAGACAGAGGCATAATCGAGCTTAATGCCCATGTTGCCGCACCAAGTTTTTACCTCGTCGGCTGTAAAGTTCGAGCCGTTATCGGTGATGATGCTATGGGGGACGCCGTAACGGTGTACAACCCCGGATATGAAGTCTATCACTGGTCCGGACTCGGCCGTTTTAACTGGTTTTGCTTCTATCCATTTGGTGAATTTATCCACCATGACCAATAGGTATTTTTTCTTGTGGCTTCCCCTATAAGGGGTCCGACCATATCAAGCCCCCAGACCGCAAAGGGCCAAGTAATGGGGATTGTTTGGAGAGCGGTAGGTGGCATATGGCTTTGGTTTGCGAAAAGCTGGCAACCGACGCAACATTGGACGAGGTCCTGTGCGTCTGCTCGGGCCATCGGCCAGTAAAAACTAGTATGGAAGGCCTTGCTTACAAGGGCCCGTGCTGCAGCGTGATGGCCGCCAAGTCCAGCATGGATTTCTGCCAAAAGTTGCCGTCCTTCCTCTTCGGAGATGCACCTTTGAAGTACTCCAGTGGCGCTTTTCTTATAAAGCTCTCTCTCGTAGACCTTGTAGGCTTTAGACCGCCGCACAATGCAACGTGCCTCGTTTGGGTCCTCCGGGAGTTCTTGCTTGGTTAGGTAAGCCAAGAAGGGTTCTGTCCACGGGGTGATGACATCCATAATTACGTGGGCCGAAGGTGTTATTTCGGTGGCAGATCCCCCGATTATGTCAGAGTGTTCGGGATCTGGAGCTGTGGCCGGGTCCGGACTATTGTTGCCGGTCTCCCCTTCCCATACCACGGATGGCTTAAACAGCCTTTCCAAGAAGATATTATGTGGGACAGGGTCGCGCTTAGCGCCGATGCGGGCGAGGATATCCGCCGCTTGATTGTTTTCCCGAACCACATGGTGGAATTCAAGCCCCTCGCACCGAGCTGACATCTTGAGGACTTCGTTGCGTTAAGCCGCCATTTTTGGATCTTTGGCGTCGAAGTCTCCATTTATTTGAGATATTGCGAGGTTCGAATCCCCACGCACCTCCAAGCGTTGAATGCCCATGGAGACTGCCATCCGGAGACCATGTAACAAGGCCTCATATTCTACTGCGTTATTGGAGTCTGTGTATAGTATTTGGAGTACGTATTGGACTGTATCTCCGATGGGGGATGTCAGGATGACGCCTGCCCCCAGACCAGCCAGCATTTTAGAGCCATCAAAGTGCATGATCCAATTGGAGTACGCGTCGTACTCTTTAGGGAGTTCGGCTTCTGTCCATTCGGCGACAAAATCAGCGAGTACCTGTGACTTGATGGCTCGCCGTGGTTTGTATATTATGTCGAACGGGAGGAGCTAAATAGCCCATTTAGCAATTCGGCCCGTGGCATCGCGGTTATTTATTATGTCGTTGAGTGGTACTTTGGAGGCCACCGTAATTGAACACTCTTGAAAGTAGTGTCGTAGTTTCCGGGATGCCATGAAGACCGCGCATGCTATCTTTTGATAATGTGGGTACCGTGATTTGCATGGAGTGAGGACAGTGGACACGTAGTATACCGGCTTTTGAAGCGGAAATTTATGTCCATCCGTCTCTCGTTCGACGACGAGCACTACGCTTACAACTTGGTGTGTTGCCGCTATGTATAGCAGCATTGGTTCGCCAATATTTGGCGCGGCCAAGATTGGGTTGCTAGCCAAGACGGCCTTTATTTCTTCCAATCCGGCCATGGCCGCATCCGTCCACTCGAAGTGTTCGGTGCGCCGAAGAAGGCGATAAAGAGGTAGTGCCTTTTCTCCTAATCGGGAGATAAAGTGGCTTAAGGCAGCCATGCATCCAGTTAATTTCTGGATTTGCTTGAGGTCTGTTGGGATAGCCAACTATGACAGAGCTCGGATTTTAGCCGGATTTGCTTCAATTCCTCAATTGGAGATGATGAAGCCCAAGAGCTTTCCGGCGGGTACGCCAAAAACGCATTTTTCCGAATTGAGCTTGATGTCGTATGTTCGGAGATTGTCGAACGTGAGCCTCAAGTCGTCTATTAAGGATTCGACGTGTCTGGTATTGATGACCAGATCGTCTATGTATGCCTCCACTGTTTTGCCGATCTGTGTTTCCAGGCATGTCTGAATCATGCGTTGATAGGTTGCACCGGCGTTTTTAAGCCCGAAAGGCATGGTGTTAAAACAGAAGGGGCCGTATGGGGTGATAAATGCCGTTGCGGCTTGATCGGACTCCGCCATCTTGATTTGATGGTATCCGGAGTATGCGTCGAGGAAACACAATGAATTGTGTCCTGCGGTAGCGTCGATAATTTGGTCGATGCGGGGGAGGGGGAAGGGATCCTTGGGGCAAGCCTTGTTAAGGTCCTTGAAATCGACACATAGGCGCCAGGATTTGTCCTTCTTTGGTACCATCACCAGGTTTGCTAGCCAGTCCGGATGTTTTATTTCTCTAATGAATCCGGCCTCAAGTAACTTGGCTAGCTCTTCTCCCATGGCTTGTCGCTTAGGCTCAGAGAAACGCCGGAGAGTTTGCTTGACCGGTTTGAACCCCTTTAGAATGTTAAGGCTGTGCTTGGCCGGCCTGCGTGGGATTCCTGGCATGTCTGAAGGATGCCAGGTAAATATGTCCCAATTCTCGCGCAAGAACTCCCGTAGTGCGGTGTCTGTTGTGGGGTTCAGCTGTGCCCCGATGGATGCTGTTTTTGTGGGGTCCGTTGGATAGACCTGGAATTGACTATTTCATCTGCTGGTTTAAAAGAGGTGGACTTGGATCTTTTGTCGAGTATCACGTCGTCCCTGTCCACTTTGGAGCGCAGCGCAGTTAGTTCTTCGGCCGTGAGGGCTTTGGATAACGCCTCGAGGGATAGTGCGGCGGTTTTATTTTCAGCGCAGAGTGCTATGTCCGGATCACTAGCTAGAGTGATGATTCCATTGGGCCCAGGCATTTTGAGCTTCATGTACCCGTAATGGGGTATAGCTTGGAAGATCGTGAATGCCTCCCGCCCTAAAAGGGCGTGATATCCGCTACTGAACGGGGCCACTTGGAATGTTATTTCTTCAGACCTATAATTCTCCGGCGTGCCGAATACCACATCTAGTGTGATTTTTCCTGCACAGCGTGCCTCCTGACTAGGGATGATTCCTGTGAAGGTCGTTCTGCTTTGCTCAATGCGGCTCCTTTCTATTTCCATTTTGCTAAGAGTTTCTTCGTAGATAAGGTTCAATCCGCTGCTGCCGTCCATGAGCACTTTAGTAAGCCTGAAGCCGTCCACGATTGGACTAAGGACCAAAGCGGCTGGTGCTCGGGCTGTTCGGAATTGAGGTTCGTCACTGGCATTGAAGGTTATGGCCGTGTCGTTCCATGGATTTATTGTTGCAACGTGGCAGACTTCGGCGAGGCTGCGAAGTACTCGCTTGCGCCTATTATTTGAGGCGAAGGTCTCGAAGACCGTCAATACTGTATTGTTATTATTCATGGGATGGTGCTCTGCGGTATTGTTGATGAGGAGATCCTCGCCGCTCTTGGCCACCTGCCGGAGTATCCAACATGCTCTAAGGCTATGCGTTGGCGTGGTATCCGGTGTACTGTGAATTTTGCATGGCCCATTGAGCCATCCCTCAAATATAGTTCCACGCCCTGCAGTGGGCTTTGGTTTCTTTGTGATTGGATCGGGTGACTTACTAGAGTATACCCTTTTAGTTCGGACGGGGGGTATAGTGAGAGCCGGGGGATCCCAGAATTTTGTTTGGGTTTTCCAAGCACTTTCCATCATGCAGTACTTCTGTACTATGGCCGCCAAGTCAGCGAAGTGTGTTATGTCACGTCGACTTAAGGCATTGAGAATTCCCTTGTCCGTGCAATTATTGCAAAAGAATGAAATTGCGTCTTCCTCTCGACAGTCCTTGACCTTGTTCATACAAGGAGGAATCTGGCCCAATAATGATGTACTGTCTCTTGGGGCTCTTGTCTAATGTGGGAAAGATCACTTATGTCTAGGCGGGTGGGTAGATTTAGGTCCAAACCCTGACCCGATCTGAAACCCAGGGGCGGAGGAGTTTCTGAGCTTAACAGTTCGGGCTCCGGGATGTTGCCCAATAGTTCTGGCCCACTTCCTGATTCTAAGTTTGAAGCTTGGGCCATGTCCTCCCATAAATGGGTATCCGGCTCAGAGAGCTCGGGAATCCGGACATAGTTTGTCCTCAAAATAGAGGAATAATCGCCACATTGCTCCTCCACCACCGCTATCTGATGGGTGACCGGCGGGGAGTTAATATCCCTTTGGTCGGGTTTAAGCCCAATCCGATCATAGTCCGTAGTGACTCCCAGGGCGGCGATGCGATCCAAGAGCTCGTTCAAGGAAGAGAGCTCCATTGGATCCATCTGCTCGGCGAATCCCGAGCCGACGTGGAGGTTGTTTTTGATGACCCTAGAAGTCATCGTCGGCGTGACGGCCGAACGGGCGGTCATGACGAATCCGCCTAGTCTGAGAGTTTGACCTACAGCCAGGGCTCCCCCAGAGGTAATGCTGTTCTTGACGACAAGGCGAGCCATCAAGCCTTATCGTGACGGCACAGTGGAACTCTCAATGAAAGCACCAATGTCGGTGTCAAAACCGGCGGATCTCGGGTAGGGGGTCCCGAACTGTTCGTCTAAGGCAGATGGTAACAGGAGGCAGGGGACACGATGTTTACCCAGGTTCAGGCCCTCTCAATGGAGGTAATACCCTACTTCCTGCTTGATTGATCTTGATGATATGAGTATTACAAGAGTTGATCTACCACGAGATTGTAGAGGCTAAACCCTAGAAGCTAGCCTATGGTTATGATTGTTGTTGTCCTACGGACTAAACCCTCTGGTTTATATAGACGCCGGAGGGGGCTAGGGTTACATAGAGTCAGTTACAAGGGAGGAGATCTACATATCGAATTGCCAAGCTTGCCTTCCACGCAAACGAGAGTCCCATCCGGACACGGGACGAAGTCTTCAATCTTGTATCTTCATAGTCCAACAGTCCGGCCAAAGTATATAGTCCGGCTGTCCGAGGACCCCCTAATCCAGGACTCCCTCAGGAGGTGGTTGAGTTTTGCACCAAATACATGAAACAAAGGCCTATAGGTTTTGCCCTCTCTCACCATGAGGGAAGGCAGAAAGGTATGCCGGTCCTTGCTGGCACGCAAATGGCACCCGGAGAATTGGCAAAGAAAGCCCATTTGACGGTATTGCTTAACAACCCAGTTCTCATCGCTTATGCCGAAGAACACTTGGTGAAGATACGCCAAAGGTTCTTACCGATGGTGCCTTCATCAGATGTGGAGATGAAGGAGCACACTAAGAACTACGCCGAATGGCTTAAGAATCGTTTGGCACAAGGATCCATCGATGACATTGCTACGTGGTTGGCACAAAAGCCATCACCTATGGTGTTGACGTACCAAGCATATGACATAAATGGATACACGTTCTACACTGAGGAACGTGATGGGAAGACCTCATATCAGAATAGCTCTGTTCGAATAGACTGCATGACTGTAGATGAAGCTGATAAAAGGGTATACTATGGAACCATCAAAGAGATTTGGGAGCTTGACTATGTGAAAGTTAAGGTGGCATTATTCAGGTGCGCATGGATCCCTCTTGGTCATGTAAAGGTTGAAGATTACAAGAAGACCGATCTTAATAGGACAACGATGGCATATCACGCGGACCCGTTCATTCTTGCCAGCGATGCTACCCAGATTTTCTTTGTGGAAGACCCCTTGCATAAGAACTGTCATGTAGTGATGCATGGGAATAGGAGGGTACTGGGTGTCAACGATGTTGCTGATGAGGACAAGTACGATGAATTTGCTGAGTTGCCAGCCAAGGGATCACGCACCCATGTAACAGAGAAGCGTAAAATCATTAGAAAACCCAAGTTCATTCGGGGTCAACGTAATGATCCCAGTTCCCCCATGTACATGGGAATTAAGCCGTAAGACTAGTCTTTATGCCTACCCTGCAACTTAATTCGTTCAATTTAGAACTGTCGCGTGTACAGAATTTGTGAGTTATGCCTAGTTTTCTGTTGATGTAAGAACCGTTAATATGTTGACCTTGATATGCTGTCAGCTCAGGCAATGAATATGAACTGTTTTTTGTTATTATCATTATTATATCATAGAGGTAGCACACTCAAATGATCTCACTATAGTATGTGTGAACAAAAATATGCAATCTGGTTTGCGAATAGCACACGATTCGTTGATGAAAGCCGTGTGCGGACCAAACCCCGCCCGCGATCTGAGTTGTGCTTTCTGATAGGCCAGAACCCAAACCACATGGATCGTACGTCTGCACCGTTGGATGCTCCCAGATCAAACGGCGATCCTCATCCCTTTCGACAGCACATGCAGTTTCGGTTTTAATTTTATTTTTATGCAGAAAATGCACGTTAAACTCAAAAAATGTCCTAAATATAGCTAGCGATACCTGAAATGCGCCAGAAAATCAAACCCGTGGTATCATGGTGATTGCGTACCATGGAAATTTTTATGAGGCCAAACGATGAAGTCACCGGCCACTAGAGTTTGAATTGACACGTCTCCTTTTGGAAATCATGATCCTTCATGTGAGATGCTCCGGTTTGGAAGGAGCGATCATCAAAACTTGTGCCAAACTTTACCATTTTTTTCACGGGGTCTTGAGAGCACGCCACGGGCACAAATCGATTTTGATGATGTCCGGACTCCATCTAAATTTCCTGTAATTAAAATACCAACTAGGCCTACGCCAGTGGCCGCACCGCGCGACCGAAATGTTCGAAACTTCTCCCTGCTTCTCGAACTAAATGGATGAAAACTCGCAAAAGCGGCGCACAAATGATTCGTGCACCTTCTTTGCTAGGCTGATCGTAATGGGAGTATCATAGCTAGTATCATGCATGCCAACTAGGCAATTTTGATGAGCTGTCATAGAATTAAATGAAGAAAGACAGGGTTAAGTATCATATCATGGTACCGTATCATAATAAATGCTATGCTACTATGTGTCATGCATGAAAATAAATAAAATACTACATGATACTAACTTATGATACTATGTGCGCATTACGGAGGTAGTATCATATACTAGTATCATATGCATATGATACTACCTATGCGCGCATTACGGAGGTAGTATCATATGCATATGATACTAGTATACGATACTACCTCTGTAATGCGCGCATAGTATCATAAGTTAGTATCTTAGGTTGCCTTATTAATTGCCATGCATGACACAAAGTAGTACAACATTTAATATGATACGGTATCATGATATCATACCACACCCTCTCTTTCCTCATTTGACTGTGTGCCACATCATCCAAAAAGTCTAGTTGGCATGCATGATATCGCTTATGATATTCCCATTACGACCAGCCTTAGGGTGGCCATAGTGGGGGTATCATAGCAGGTATCATGCACTCGGGAATAGCAAATATGATGATGTGGCAAAGAAGTAACATAGGTAGATACCGTAACATAATAATATGCTATACTACTTTGTGTCATGCATGGCCATAAATGCGGTCATCTATGATACTATGCACTATGAAGGTACGTACGTAGTATCATACACTATCATATGCATGATACTATAGTATATTATACTGCCCACTATAAGGCTGACCATAGTGGTGGTATCATAGCCGATATCATGCACTCGGAAATAGCAAGTATGCAGATGTGGCAAAGAATTAAAGAAGATAGAGAGGGTTAGAGTAACATATAGGTAGATACCGTATCATGTTAAATGCGATGCTAATTTGTGTCATGCATGGCAATAAATATGATCATCTATGATACTACTCTATTATACTATTGATAACCCACAAGTATAGGGGATCACAATAGTTTTCGAGGGTAGAGTATTCAACCCAAATTTATAGATTCGACACAAGGGGAGCCAAAGAATATTTGAAGATATTAGCAGCTGAGTTGTCTATTCAACCACACCTGGAGCTTAATTATCTGCAGCAAGTAATAAGTAGCAAAGTAATATGATAGTTTTGATAGTAGTGACAGCAGTAACAGTAACGGTAACAGTGATAGCAGTAATTTTGTAGCAAGTGTAACAGTGATGATAGCAGTAGTAACTTAGCAGAAACAATATAAGATAAATTCGTAGGCATTGGATCGGTGACTGTTGGATGATATTCATCATGTGACAGTTATAACCTAGGGCGATGTGGCACTAGCTCTAGTTCATCGATATAATGTAGGCATGTATTCGGTAAATAGTCATACGTGCTTTATTAAAAGAACTTGCATGACATCTTTTGTCCTACCCTCCCGTGGCAGCGGGGTCCATATTGGAAACTAAGGGATATTAAGGCCTCCTTTTAATAGAGAACCAGAACAAAGCATTAACACATAGTGAATACATGAACTCCTCAAACTACGGTCATCACCGGGAGTGGGCCCGGTTGTTGTCACTCCGGGGTTGCCGGATCATAACACGTAGTAGGTGACTATAACTTGCAAGATCGGATCTAAAACATGGATATAAGGATGAAAACATAAACAGTTCAGCTTTGAGTTCATGGCACCTGGGCCCAAAGTGACAAGCATTAAGCATAGCAAAGTCATAGCAACATCAATCTAGGAACATAGTGGATACTAGGGATCAAGCCCTAACAAAACTAACTCGATTACATGATGAATCCCATCCAACTCCTCACTGACCAGCGAGCCTATGAAGGAATTACTCACTCCCGGTGGGGAGCATCATGGAGTTGGAGATGGAGAAGGGTTGGTGATGACGAAGAACGAAGATCCCCCTCTCCGGAGCCCCAAACGGACTCCAGATCTGCCCTCCTGAGGAAGAACAGGGCTTGGCGGCGGCTCCGTCCCATGGAACGCGATAATTCTTTCTCCCTGATTTTTTCTCGGAAAATAGGATTTTATAGCGTTGGAATCAGGGTCTGCGGGGCCACCTAGTGGGGACAACCCACCTGGGCGCGCCAGGAGAGGGGGCGCGCCCTGGTGGGTTGTGCCCACCCAGGTGCCCCTCTCCGGCAGGTCTTGGCTCCAGAAATTCTTATTATTGATATAAAAAATCCTCGCAAAGTTTCCTTCCATTCCGAGAACTTGTATTTCTGCACAAAAACAACACCATGGTAGTTCTGCTGAAATAGTGTGAGTCCGGGGTTAGTTTCATTCAAATCATGCAAATTAGAGTCCAAAACAAGAGGAAAAGCGTTAGGAAAAGTAGATACATTGGAGACGTATCAACTATGCACTATAATTAAAGGTAGTATCATACACTAGTATCATATATATATACATACATGCATGATACTAGTATATGACACTCTCCACTATGAGAATGATTTAAATATAGCAGACGAGACCTGAAATGGGCCAGAAAATCAAACCAAGGGTATATCCGTGATTGTGAATTTTTTTTCGAGGCGGAACGATGTAGTAACTGACGATTTGGAGTCCGAAGTGCCGCGTCTCCTTTTGGAAACTATGATCCTTCTTGTGAGATGCTCGGGTATGGAAGGTGCGAGCACCAAAACTTGTGCCAAGATTTACCATTTTTTTCCATGCGATCGTGAGAGCACGCCACAATGACACAATGATTTTCGTTATTTTCTGGACTCTATATGCATTTCCTGAAATTAAAATACCAACAAGGCCTACGCCTCTGGCCGCACCCTGCGGCCGAACTATTTGAAGTTTTTTCCCGTTTCTCGGACAATGAATGAAAACTCGCAAAGCGACACACAAATGATCTTGCTAACACCCACGTGTAGTTACAACTAGCTTCGAGCAATGAGATCGAAATCCGCGGGTTTGAGAGCATGAACACTGGAGAGAGAGCAATGGAGATTTTTTCTGGAGGTATGTGATGATGTGGGATGAAGAGGTAAGTGAGGGGCCCACGTGGGGACCACAACCCACATGGGCGCGCCAGGACCCCCAGGCGCGCCCTGGTGGGTTGTGCCTACCTGGTGGACCTCCCTTTGGTATTATTTGCACCAGAAATTCAGAAATATTCAAAAAAATCGTATAAAATTTTCAGAGCATTCTGAGAACTTTTATTTTTGGGTCATTTTTTTATTGCACTGGAAATTCAGAAAATAGACAAAACATGGCATTTTATTTTATTTAACTAATAAAAACAGAGAATAAAAAGTAAGGACAGAAGGTAGTGCTTACTAAATTCATCAACTTCATACCTCTAAAAAATGATCCACTAATAAGGTTGATCAGGTCTTATTAACAACCACTTTCGGTTAGCATGAAACCGAAGAACGTCTGTAAATCACTAAGTTACCTCAATGGGGATATGCATTTCCCCAACAATAAGCATTTCATATTTCTTTTTGACAGTAGGTAGAGGTATTTGAAAACTTCCAATAGTGATTGTCGGAGATTTTTCAATAACATTAGTACCATTCACTTGGAATTGTTTCTTTGGAAAGTGCACTATATGCTCATTACCATTAATATGAAAAGTGACATTGCTTTTATTGCAATCAATAACAGCCCCTGCAGTATTCAAGAAGGGTCTACCAAGGATAATCGACATGTTGTCGTCCTCGGGCATCTCAAGTATAACAAAGTCAGTCAAAATAGTAACATTAGCAACAACAACGGGCACATCCTCACAAAAGCCGATAGGTATAGCAGTTGATTTGTTAGCCATTTGCAAAGATATTTCAGTAGGTGTGAGTTTATTCAAGTCAAGTATTTTATATAAAGAGAAAGGCATAACACTAACACCAGCTCCGAAATCACACAAAGCAGTTTTCACATAATTCTTTTTGATAGAGCAAGGTATAGTTGGTATTCCCGGATCTCCAAGTTTTTTAGGTACTCCATCTTTGAAAGTATAATTAGAAAGCATAGTGGAGATTTCAGCTTCCGGTATTTTTCTCTTATTAGTGATGATGTATTTCATATACTTTGCATAAGGAGGCATTTTCAAGATATCAGTCAAGCGAGTACGCAAAAAGAGTGGCCTCGGCATTTCAGCAAAGCGTTCAAATTCTTCATCATCTTTCTTTTGAGTTGGTTTGGGTGGAAAAGGCATAGGTTTTCGAACCCACGGTTCTCTTTCTTTACCGTGTTTCCTAGCCACAAAGTCTCTTTTATCATATCTTTTATTCTTAGGTTGTGGGTTATCAAGATCAGTAGGTGGTTCTATCTCAACATCATTGTCTGGTTCTTTATCATTAGTTGGCTGAGTGTCTTCATGGACCTCATCATTATCTTTTTCATTATTACTAGGTGAGTGTTCATTACCAGACTGAGTTTCAGCATCAGAGATAGAAGTTTCATTTTCATTATCAGGAGGTTTCTCTATCTCAGGTTCACTAGAAGTGTGCAAAGTCCTATCGTTTTTCTTTTTCTTCTTCCTTTTAGAAGGACTAGGTGCACTAGTGTTACTTCTTTGTGAATCTTGTTCAATTCTTTTGGGTGTCCCTCAGGATAAAGTGGTTCCTGAGTCATTTTACCTCCTCTAGTTGCAACTCTAACAACAAAGTCATGCATATTATGATTCATTTCATCAAGCAATTCTCTTTGTGATTTAGCAACTTGTTCTAACTGGGTTTGAACCATAGAAGCATGTTTTCCAACACCTCTAACATCATTTGAGATTCTAAATAATAAGTCACTCAAGCGAGCAATCATATCAGAATTATATTTCAATTGTTTCATAACATTTGCATTGAAGCGATCTTGTTTTATAATGTAGTTTTCAAACTCATAAAGTCATTGGCTAGGATGCATATTGTGAGGATTGTCATTATCATTGAACTTCATAAGAGAATTTGCCTCTACCACCTTAGGCACTGGTGGTGTATTAAGCCCATGTGTTTCTTTAATAGGAGGTAAATTTTTAACATCTTCAGCTTTAATACCTTTTTCCTTCATAGATTTCTTTGCCTCTTGCATATCTTCAAGACTGAGATATAATATACCCCTCTTCTTCGGAGTGGGTTTAGGCGGTGGTTCAGGAAGAGTCCAATCATCATAATTTTTCAATATGTTATTCAATAATTCTTCGGCTTGTCCAACAGTTCGTTCCCAGAAAACACAACCAGCACAACTATCTAGGAAATCCCTAGAAGCATCGGTTAGTCCATTATAGAAGATATCAAGTATTTCATTTTTCTTAAGAGGATGATCAGGCAAAGCATTAAGTAACTGGCAAAGCCTCCCCCAAGCTTGTAGGAGACTCTCTTCTTTAGTTTGCACAAAGTTAAATGTTTCCTGCAAGGCAACTTGTTTCTTATGAGCAGGGAAATATTTTTCAGAGAATTAATAAATCATATCCTGGGGACTACGCACACAATCAGGAGCAAGAGTATTGTACAAGGCTTTAGCATCACCCTTTAATGAGAAAGCAAATAATTTGAGAATAAAGTAATAGCGAGTTTTCTCATCATGAGTAAAAAGGGTGGCTATATCATTCAACTTAGTAAGATGTGCCACAACAGTTTCAGTTTCATAACCATGGAAAGGATCATATTGAACCAATGTAATTAACTCTGGGTCGACAGAGAATTCATAATCCTTATCATCAATAAAGATAGGTGAAGTAGCAAACTTAGGATCACATTTCATTCTAGCATTCAGAGATTTTTCTTTATACTTGCATAATAATTTCTCTAGATCATCTCTATCCTTACAAGCAAGAATATCTCTAGTTGTCTCCTCATTCATAACATAACCCTCTAGTACCTTAGGCAATTCATATCTAGGAAGGCTAGTTCTAGTAGGTGTTTCAAGAGATTCAGTTGCAAGCTCATCATCAGATTCAACAACATCATGTTGTATCACTCTAGCAATTTGTGCATCAAGAAATTCACCAAGTGGCACATCATCATTATCAAGCAAGGTACTAGCATCATCATAAGAATTATCCATAACAGAAGTAGCATCATCAATAACTTGCGACATATCAGAATTAATAGCATGTGGTGGTGTTGCAAGTTTACTCATAACAGAAGGTGAATCTAAAGGAGAACTGGATGGCAGTTCCTTACCTCCCCTCGTCCTTGAGGGAAATATCTTAGTCTTAGGATCCTTCAGACTCTTCATAGTGATAAATTGATAATAACCCCAAGTGACTCAACAAAAATAGTTATGTTCCCCGGCAGCGGCGCCAGAAAAAGGTCTTGATAACCCACAAGTATAGGGATCGCAACAGTTTTCGAGGGTAGAGTATTCAACCCAAATTTATAGATTCGACACAAGGGGAGCCAAAGAATATTTGAAGGTATTAGCAGTTGAGTTGTCAATTCAACCACACCTGGAGATTAATTATCTGCAGCAGGTAATCAGTAGCAAAGTAATATGATAGTTTTGATAGTAGTGACAATAGTAATAGTAACGGTAACAGTGATAGCAGTAATTTTGTAGCAAGTGTAACAGTGATGATAGCAGTAGTAACTTAGCAGAAACAATATAAGCTAAATTCGTAGGCATTGGATCGGTGACTTGTTGGATGATATTCATCATGTGACAGTTATAACCTAGGGCGATACGGCACTAGCTCCAGTTCATCGATATAATGTAGGCATGCATTCCGTAAATAGGCATACGTGCTTTATTAAAAGAACTTGCATGACATCTTTTGTCCTACCCTCCCGTGGCAGCGGGGTCCATATTGGAAACTAAGGGATATTAAGGCCTCCTTTTAATAGAGAACCGGAACAAAGCATTAACACATAGTGAATACATGAACTCCTCAAACTACAGTCATCACCGGGAGTGGGCCCGGTTGTTGTCACTCCGGGGTTGCCGGATCATAACACGTAGTAGGTGATTATAACTTGCAAGATCGGATCTAAAACATGGATATAATGATGATAACATAAACAGTTCAGCTCTGAGTTCATGGCACCTGGGCCCAAAGTGACAAGCATTAAGCATAGCAAAGTCATAGCAACATCAATCTAGGAACATAGTGGATACTAGGGATCAAGCCCTAACAAAACTAACTCGATTACATGATGAATCTCATCCAACTCCTCACTGACCAGCGAGCCTACGAAGGAATTACTCACTCCCAGTGGGGGCATCATGGAGTTGGCGATGGAGAAGGGTTGGTGATGACGAAGAACGAAGACCCCCTTCTCCGGAGCCCCAAACGGACTCCAGATCTACCCTCCCGAGGAAGAACAGGGCTTGGCGGCGGCTCCGTCTCATGGAACGCGATAATTCTTTCTCCCCGATTTTTTCTCCGAAAATAGGATTTTATAGCATTGGAATCAGGGTCTGCGGGGCCACCAGGTGGGGACAACCCACCTGGGCGCGCCAGGAGAGGGGGGCGTGCCCTGGTGGGTTGTGCCCACCCAGGTGCCCCTCTCCGGCAGGTCTTGGCTCTAGAAATTCTTATTATTGATATAAAAAATCCTCGCAAAGTTTTGTTCCATTCCGAGAACTTGTATTTCTGCACAAAAACAACACCATGGTAGTTCTGCTGAAAACAGTGTCAGTCCGGGGTTAGTTTCATTCAAATCATGCAAATTAGAGTCCAAAACAAGAGGAAAAGCATTAGGAAAAGTAGATACGTTGGAGACGTATCAACTATGCACTATAATTAAAGGTAGTATCATACACTAGTATCATATATATATACATGCATGATACTAGTATATGACACTCTCCACTATGAGTAGCCTAGTAGCCTAACTAAAACACTCACATGTAGTTGTAGTAGGGCTTTTGACTTTATATGCAGTAAAATGCAAGGTAAGTGCAAAGAATGATTTAAACATAGCAGACGAGACCTGAAATGGGCCAGAAAATCAAACCAAGGGTATATCCGCGATTGTGAATTTTTTTTCGAGGCGGAACGATGTAGTAACTGACGATTTGGAGTCCGAAGTGCCGCGTCTCCTTTTGGAAACTATGATCCTTCTTGTGAGATGCTCGGGTATGGAAGGTGCGAGCACCAAAACTTGTGCCAAACTTTACCAATTTTTTTCCATGCGATCGTGAGAGCACGCCACAGTGACACAATGATTTTCGTTATTTTCTGGACTCTATATGCATTTCCTGAAATTAAAATACCAACAAGGCCTACGCCTCTGGCCGCACCCTGCGGCCGAACTATTTGAAGTTTTTTCCCGTTTCTCGGACAATGAATGAAAACTCGCAAAGCGACACACAAATGATCTTGCTAACACCCACGTGTAGAAACCATGGTCCTTCATGTGAGATGCTCCGGTTTGGAAGGAGCGATCATCAAAACTTGAGGCAAAAATTTCCCCGGGGTCGTGAGAGCACGCCACGGGCACACACCGATTTTGATGATGTCTGGACTCCATCTGAATTCCCAGTAATTAAAATACCAACTAGGCCTACGTTAGTGGCCGCACCTCGCGGCCGAAATGTTTGAAACTTCTCCCCGTTTCTCAGACAATGGATGAAAACTCGCAAAGCGACACACAAATGATTTGTACACCTTCTTTGCTAACTAACACCCAGATGTAGTTGTAGAACGGTTTTTGAATTTAATTATATGCACTAAATGCAAGGCAAGTGCAAAAAATGACTTAAGTATAGCAACGAGACCTGAAATGGCCCAGAAAGTCAAGCTTAGGGTATATACATGATTGTTTACCGTGAAAAAAATTCGAGGCAGAACGATGTAGTCACTAACGATTGGAGTCCGAAGTGTCGCGTCTCCTTTTGGAAACAATGATCCTCCTTGTGAGATGCTCCGATTTGGAAGGTGTGAGCATCAAAACTTGTGCCATCTTTACCAAAAAAAATCCATGTGATCCTGAGAGCACGCCACGGTGACACATCGATTTTCGTTATTTCCGGACTCTATATGCATTTCCTGTAATTAGAATACCAACAAGGCATACTCCTCTGGCCGCACCCTGCGGCTGAACTGTATGAATTTTTTTCCCGTTTCTCAAACAATAATGAAAACTCCCAAAGCGACAAACAAATGATCTTGCTAGATAGCACCCACATGTAGTTGCGACTATAGCAAACGACTCAAATATAGCAAACGACACCTCAAATGCACGAGAAAATCGAACCATAGGGTACAATGGTGATTTCTTACCGTGGAAAACAATTTGGAGGCGAAACCATGAACTCTTGTTTTCATTCAAACGAAAATATGATGTCAGTTCATGTAAATGTTTTCAAATAGCACACGGTTCACTCACGAAAGCCGTGTGCCTACCAAACCGTGGCCGATGCCCCCCTTGCTGCACCTGTGATCTGAGTCATGCGTTCTGATTGGCCAGAACCCAAACCCCACGGATCGTACATCTGCACTGCTGGATGCTCCCAGATTGAACGGCAATCCTCATCCCTTTCGACAGGAAAAGTAGTCTTGCTAGGATTTGATTTATATGCCGAAATGCACGGTAAATGCTAAAAAACGTCTTAAATATAGCACACGAGACCTGAAATGCGCCCGCAAATCAAACCCGTGGTAGAATGGTGATTGCTTAACATGGGAAAAATTTAGAGGAGAAACGATGAACTCACATCTTCATTTCAAAATTAGTACGTCTTCATTTCCAACGAAATTATTCTCTTTGTGCACACGAACGCTTAGAGGCAACTGTTTGCATAGGCCTTTCCGCGCGGCGACCGGGGATATTTTTCACCCTTTTCACCTAGGCCGCCAACACCCCCCCACCGCCCGCCCGCGTTTCGCTCAACTAGTCCACCCAATCTCCATCGCCAGCCCCCCCCCCACCCCCAGATCCACAGCAGAACCCTCTCTGGTGACGACGTGCTCACCCCGGCCGTGTGCCCACTCTTTGGCGTCAGGCCTACCTCCACTGCCATTCCCAACACGCGGCTGCCCGCGCCTCGCCGTATTCGTTTGCTCGCCAGCCACCCTTGATCATATCGATCCTATAACCCTCGCCTCTCCTGTGGTCCGGCCGGGTTTGCATTAAGAAGCCTATTAGTTACTGCTCTCCATCACGGTGAGGCATATTTCCTCGCAATCCCTCTTCCTATTTCGTCCCATATGTTCCCAAATTGGCTATAAAATAACAGAGAGTGTAAATATGTTCATTATCTACCTTCCTAACTAGTACATATAAGCAGTATTTGTTCCAATAAGTTATTGCCGATTTACAGATCGCGGGCGCCCGAGTCACACAAACTTAACAAATAAGCCGTACATTTTCTAAATTATTACATGACATGTTTACACAGCTTGATACCAAGTTGTTAGTTTTATGCTTATCCTCCTTTCCCGAGTTTCACATCTGTTCTCTGTAGATGCCGATTAGCAACGACAGCACTCATGCTTTAGGCGATGTATCTTCATCTGATTCCGACAACCCTAGGTCTTCAGCAGATGGTGAGGGATCAAGTAATCTTGAACGAGATAGAGCTCCAAGAATTACCCTTCCGGTCAGGACACGGAGGAACGCTCCAAGGAAGCCCACACACCAGCCTAAAGGTGTATATGAAGTTACCGAGATCGATTTAAATTCTAGGGCTCCAACTAAACCAGATAAAGCACGCACGAGGTTCAGGAGTGTGTGTGGATTTGTTGGCAGGGCAATGCTCAACATTAATCTACCAGAGTTTCAGAAGGCTGACACAGAAACACGGCGAAGGATAGTCCGAGAGATCATGGATCACTTCAACGTTCCAGAGCAGTGGAGAATGCAGGTGGAACACACTGCACTGAAGAAGGCTAGGGATGCTTGGAGAAACTGGAAGCACGTGTTGTACAAGAAGTACTTGAGTGAAGGCAAGGACCCAATCCCCGCATACCCCCAAATTACAAAGGTAGGCTGGGTAGAATTCAAAAGGGTCAGGGCAACTAAAGAGCTTGTTGACAAGAGTGCCAAGCAATCAGAACTTTAGAAGAAGAACACACACACACACCGTATGGGTGTGGCAGGATACTACGGCATGAAACCAATATGGGACCAGGAGGACAAAGAAGCAGTAGCGGCGGGTGGGAAACCGACCTTTAGTGAAATCAGGGGCGAACGCGCCAGAGACTACTTGCGGGCACGTGCAAGGAGGGGTGATGACGAAACTTATTACTTTGAAAACTCACGTGACAAAGAACTGTATCAAGTGATGTTAAAGGCTTCCAAGATCCCTGGAAGGTTCTACAGGAACTCAGGGCCATGTGACATTCCGTTCGATGCTCTGGAAACAAGAGAGCCCCCTGGCTGTGCAAGGGGTATAGGTGTTAATGTCCCGCACAAGAGGGCTTTCACAGTCAGCAAAGAAGAGAGGGTCAGCATGAAAAAAGCGAGGAGTGAAATGAAGCAGAATGAATTGTATGAAAGGTTGAGGAAGGACATGTATCCGGATGTTCGAAAGGATATTGAGGAGTCAATGATGACGTAGAAGACTCTAACACTGACAGATAGCGAGCAGATGGGAGGGGAGGCGGGCATGGAGGATGCTGCTTATTGCGCCACAACACCGCACAAGAGTAGTTGTGCATTAGCTGACCCCAATGACACTGAGACTACAACTTCTCATGATGATGCTATATCTGATATATCTGGAATGAAAGACAGACTGAAGGGCGTGCTTACACATTATGAAGGTACATTAAAATGTGCAACAGCCTGGGTTTGCCCACCCTTCTTGGAAGAGGGCCTCTTGTTGGACAATGTGCCATTGAAGCCGGGCTGTGTGAAGTGCTACGTGACTGAAGTAAAGCCTGGATTCAATGAATTTGCCCTGAAGAATGTCCTAGGAGACTTTGATCAGAAAAGGACCTTGGGAGAAACACTATTACATCACATCGAGTGGCCACGAAAGGAAATAGAGTTCATCGATGAGATCCCTAAAGCCCGGCCAAGAGCAACCAATGTCGCCCCTCAACTGGTGACGCTCTCCTTGCCACAGCAGCTCTCGCGTGCTTCCCCCAAAGAACCTAATACTTGTAATCAGACGGCTGATGCATCAACCTGTGATCAGCCGGCCCGACTTTGTGTCGTACAGGCCATGTCATCCTCCGCCCCAGAGCAGCCAGTGGCAAGGCCTACAACTGCTGAAGACGCACCACCGGTTCAGATGCCGGCCACTGAAGCAGCGGGGGGAGACCCAGCTGTAGCACATGCTCAGCAGACCAACCTGGTGGAACAGACTACTAAGCAGTCTGATGCATCGGAACTGCCTCCTAAGCAGTCTGTAGGTCCAGAACCGACTGCTCATCAGTTCGTCGGTCCGCAGTCATGTGATCGGCATACCAATGCATTAGCACTTCCTTCTCAGCAAACCAACGCATTGGCACGGCTCCTCAGCACACCGACAAGTTGGCACCACCTACGCAGAAACCCGACATAGCTTCAATGCATGGTCAGCAGTCTGATGCCTCTGCTCCTACAGCCCAGCAGTCCGTCACAGCAGCACCGCCAGCTCAGCGGTCCGGTATAGATAAACCATCTGCTAAGCACTCCATCAAAGCTTCAGCGTCTGCTCGGCAGTCTACCTTGCAGCCAACCAGACGTTCTGCTAGAAATTCTTCAAGTACCAAGAAGGAAGCAGCCAAAAAGGCAGCACCCACGAGGAAGCGCAGCAGGAGAGCAAAGAGGAAAGAGAACGATTGCCTCTTACTTAAAGCACGCATCACCTAGAACTAAATTAACAGCAGGTTGTTCGAATCGGGGAGTAATATTATTTTTGACGGCATGGATGATGAAGAAGTATTTTTGTTGCTTGCTAAAAGTAAAGCAGGCGTACTTGAAGCATGCAATTACGTCCATGGCCAGCCATTTCTTGTTGGCGAATACTTTGATGAGTGCAGCTCCAGTTGCCGCGAGTTACATGAATATTGCATGGATCAAATGTCAGTAGGTCATCATGGTTTGCTAGTCCACTACTACAGAGATCATTTCTGACACGATGCTGGTTCCATCAATGTGAGTTTGGAGGACTTACATCTCTTCTTCAACTTCAACGAGCTCGATGCCACTCTTGTTAGATGCCTGATTTTTTAAGTACTTAACAAACTCTGATCAACTTCTCCATACAAGGCTGTAAATGATAAACAACTAACTGCATTTTATTCCTCTCAGGGGATTGAACGCGCAGAGAAGAAAAAGGGAGAGTGTATTTCATAGATCCTGCATTAGCAAATGGCACAACATTAGATGGTAAGGACCTACGGGACTGGGCCATTAACACGGTCGTCCGTCTCTTCGAAAACACGTCCCATGCAGAATCATTTCTCTAGCCATATCATGAATGGTAAGTCAAGTAAACAACTACGCATACACTGATTGTCTTTCAGATTTCGACATAATTCGTAAGTTCATGACTTTCTTAATATGTAGCGATTACTGGATATTGGTATTCATTGTTCCAAACAAGAACACAATTTACTACATGGATTCTCTTAGAGAGTCAAGAAATGCTCAGGATCTGACGCATCTTCAGCAATTCATGGATAGGTATTGAATTCTATGATGTTGAAATTAATTTGCATTCATATCTGGTTCAATAATTGATGTTGTCAAAATTCATCTTCATTTGCAGTGTGCTGCCATTGTGGAAAACTAAACCAGGTAACCTGTTCAAGAGGGAACTACCTCTGCAGCACGAGATCGTTTCTCCGGTAACACACCAAAATCCGTTATTTTCGTAAAATTTATCCAATATTCTGCAAATACCTTTTCTTACGCTAGTCAAATGTTCAAGCTTATAAATATACCTCTTTCTATTTTTGTCCAAAGAAAAAATAATACATCTAACACCGATTAGGTTGTTCCTAACAGGACAAATACATGACTAATTTTGTACAAAAAAAATTAGTGTCCTCAGCAACAAGCAGGGACCAACCTTTGTGGATACTATGTTTGCAGGCACTTGATCTCCATCTGCAAATCTGTTGATAGTTGTGACGATCCTTGCGAATTAGTACCAGTAAGTCTATCTTAACTAATATCTTCTACTCCACTCATATGGCACATTCTGATCTTAAAAATACTGCAGCTCATCTTAGAACTGAGGACCCCTGAACCGCTCCCGGCTGGTGAATTGCTAATGGTTCGAAGATTTATCAGCGACTTCTTCCTGAATCACTACATCAATCCCACTGGTGATAATGAAGATTTCAGTAAGCGTTCTCCTGAAACATCGAGTAAGAGTTAGCCGCTAAACATATACGCATGGATCCATTGTTTTCCATCTGATGAGGTCTTCGTATTTTGTACACTATTATTAATTATGTAATGCATATATACCTGGACAAATCATTGGAATTTAGCTACCATATGTTCAATTGAAATTGTTGCAAAATCTGATGAATGTTCTTCTTGTGGAAACTATTTGTTGAATTGAATATTGTGGCGAATTTGCTTTTTGCATGCCGATTCAAAATGGGATATTTTTGTTTTAACCTGGCAATTGCTCCACACACAGTTCAACTAAATGAGTGTGTGCGATCCACATCGAAAAGAATACGTCAATCATAGCAGAACCGTCGGTGATACGCAGCAGATCGCAAACGATTTGCACCGCTACTACGTGTGCGTAGGGTCACTAGAACCGTTTGTGATATCACGGTATCGCACACGAGAGCTCGGAGTAAACTATGCCCAATGTAAAATACAATCCCAGTCGTAATTTTTTCAGGAAATGTGTGGGATCCCAAACGAAAAGCACACGTCACTCTTCCCGCAACCATCGGTGATACACAACAAATCACAAACAGTCTACAACACTTGTATGTGTGCGAAGGGGCTCCTAAACCCTTTGTTATAGAACATTATCGCACACGGTAATTGTTCAGAAACGTGTGCGATGGAGTCTTGCATGGCAAACGGGTTACGCAGAAAACTCGTGTGCGATGGGGCACATATCGCACACGGTTCATATGTTAGCCCGTGTGCCTTACATACTTTTTCCCAAACGGTTCATTACAACACACCGTTTGGTTTCACTACGTCATTAGAAAAGTTTAATCACCAATCCCACACGTGCGAAAGAATTTAGTGTGTGCTGCATCGCACACGATTACATTTTGCAAGGCCTCTAGAGCATGGCTCCATATCCCCGACAGTTTCTAGGTCGTGTGGGAAGGACCCCCCCTATCGCCCACACTCACTTGGCGATGGTTCCAAATTCCATCGCGGAAAGGGGTTAAAAACCATGTGTATAGCACCGACGTGTACCAGTGTGAGGAGTTAGGAATTTGCCAGCGCGGATTGCCTACAAGTGACGAACATGATAGCCCTGGGGAATTTGAGAGCTCAAATTTCCGATCGTTGTTGTGCTATGCGCCAGCTGTCCAAAATATCCTACCCACCTAACGGTCATATCATTGAAGGGAATTTATGTCTTATCATGTCAGGCTGCTCCCTGACTATAAATAGCCACCCCCTACAACCACTAGTTGGCTGACTGCTCCGAGAAAAACTGACACTTGTCACTGAGAGCATCCCATCCTCCGAGGACTTTGAGCGATAATCATCAGTGAGGAAAAACCCAAAACCCCAACACCTAAAACCCAAAGTGACTGAGCATCACTGAAGAGATTGTTCCTGTACTAAACTGACTCTTGTTACCTTTGAGGACTATGCATCCTCCAGACGGTTAGGCGTCATGGTCTAGAGCATCCAAGAGGAATTGTGGATCGCCGAGTGACCGAGTCTGTGAAGGTTTGGAAGTCACCTGAAGACTTACCACGAGTGATTGGGCGAGGTCTGTGTGACTTTAACTCAACGAGAATAGGGTGAGGACTGTGTGTCCTCAGGTTTAAATACCTAGCCGCTCCAACCAGACGTACAACTATCACAGTAGTTGGAACTAGTCTACCAAATCTTCGTCTTCATCAAGCTCCTGGTTCTATTTCCTCAACCCTTTCATTTCTTCATTCATGTGCTGATGAACTTGATCGTTACTTTTTGAAGAGTTCAACTGAAGACTTTCTCAATTTCCTCAATCCTAATTCTTCAGTCATCTTGTCTTCTGCCTACTTATCCTATTTACACGCTACCTCTACTCTATGCTTGTTTCATTTCATCATGATGACTGTGTTACTGCCATGTTATGCTTGCACCTGAGTACTTATTCCGGTGCTAGTAGTTCGTCGTTTAGGAAAGTCCTCACTTTGAATTTCCTCAGTAAAGAATTTGTAAAAATCGCCTATTCAACCCCCCCCCTCTAGTTGATACAACGCACTTTCAGTAACGAGATTGAACTAGGTATAAAGATACTGAAGATCAAATCTCGGGCAAGTAACATACCGATGGACAAAGGGAGTTACGTATGTTGTCATAATGTTTCCACCGATAAAGATCTTCGTAGAATATGTAGGAGCCAATATGAGTATCCAGGTTCCGCTATTGGTTATTGACCGGAGAGGTGTCTCGGTCATGTCTACATAGTTCTCGAACTCGTAGGGTCCGCACGCTTAACGTTTAATGACGATATAGTATTATATGAGTTATGTGATTTGGTGACCGAATGTTGTTCGGAGTCCCGGATGAGATCACGGACATGACGAGGAGTTTTGAAATGGTTGATAGGTAAAGATTGATATATAGGACGATGGTATTCGGACACCGGAAGTGTTCCGGAGGGTACTGGGTACATATTGTGTCATCGGAAGGGGTTCCGGGCACCCCCGGCAAAAGATATGGGCCTTATGGGCCAAGAGGGAAAACGCACCAGCCACAAGGGGCTGGTGCACCCCCCATATGGGCCGGCCAAGGTGGAGAAGGAAAGGGGAAGGAGGAAAGGAAAGAAAGGGAATAGGATTCCCCCTTCCTTCCCCTCGCCCTCTTTCCTTCCCCCTTCGATATATATGGTAGGGGGTTGCGCGGCTCGGGAGGAGCCCAAGTAGGATTCGGTCCTACTTGGGGCACCTCCTGGCCTCTCCCCTCCCCTCCCACCTATACATATGTGGGGGCGCCCCTAGCACAGACCAGACAATTGCCTAGCCGTGTGCGGCGCCCCCCTCCACCATTTACACCCCCGGTCATATTTTCGTAGTGCTTAGGCGAAGCACTGCGGAGATCACTTCATCATCACCGTCACCATGATGTCATGCTGACGGAACTCATCTACTACATCGACGTCTTGCTGGATCAAGAAGGCGAGGGACATCACCGAGCTAAACGTGTGTAAAACGCGAAGAAGTTCGACTACATCAACCGCGTTGTGAAACGCTTCCGCTTACGGTCTACGAGGGTACGTAGACACACTCTCCCCCATGTTGCTATGCATCTCCAAGGATAGATCATTGTGTGTGCGTAGAAAATTTTTGTTTTCCATGCAACGATTCCCAACAGTGGTATCAGAGCCAGGTCTATGCGTAGATGATATGCACGAGTAGAACACAAAGAGTTGTGGGCGGTGATAGTCATACTGCTTACCACCAACGTCTTATATTGATTCAGCGGTATTGTGAAATGAAGCGGCCCGGACCAACGTTACATGTCCACGCATATGAGACCGGTTCCACCGATAGACATGGAACTAGTTTTGCATGAAGGTGGCTGGCGGGTGTCTGTTTCTCCTACTTTGGTTGAATTGAATTTGATCGCGGCCGGTCCTTGAAGAAGGTTAAAACAGCAAACTTGATGAATCACCGTTGTGGTTTTTGACGTAGGTAAGAACGGTTCTTGCTAGAAGCCCGTAGCAGCCACGTAAAACTTGCAACAACAAAGTAGAGGACGTCTAACTTGTTTTTGCAGGGCATGTTATGATGTGATGTGGTCAAGACATGATGTGATATACGGATCATGTTTTGTAAATTTCTCGGCAACCGACAGGAGCCTTATGGTTTACTCTTTATTGTATGAAATGAAAACGCCATGTAATTGCTTTACTTTATCGCTATGAGTTAGCAATAGTTGTAGAAGTAATAGTTGGCGAGACGACCACGACGCAACGATGGAGATCAAGGTGTCGAGCTGGTGATGGTGGAGATCATGACGATGCTTTGGAGATGGAGATCAAAAGCAGAAGATGATGATGGCCATATCATGTCACATATTTTGATTGCATGTGATGTTTATCTTTTATACATATTATTTTGCTTAGTACGGCGGTAGCATTATAAGATGATCCCTTCACTAAATTTCAAGATAAAAGTGTTCTCCCTGAGTATGCACCGTTGCTACATTTCATCGTTTTGAGACACCACGTGATGATCGGGTGTGATAGACTCTACGTTGCATACAACGGGTGCAAGACAGTTTTACACATGCGGAATACTTGGGTTAAACTTGATGAGTCTAGCATGTACAGACATGGCCTCAGAACACTGGAGATCGAAAGGTCGAACGTGAATCATATAGTAGATATGATCAACATAGAGATGTTCACCATTGATGACTACCCCATCTCACGTGATGATCGGACATGGGTTAGTTGATTTGGATCACGTATCATTTAGATGACTTGAGGGATGTCTATTTAAGTAGGAGTTCATTAGTAATTTGATTAATTGAACTTAATTTATCATGAACTTTGTCCTGATAGTATTTGCAAATTATGTTGTAGACCAATAGCTCGTGATGTAGCTCCCCGTTTATTTTTGATATGTTCCTAGAGAAAGATAAGTTGAAAGATGATAGTATCAATAATGCGGGCTGGGTCCGTGACCTGAGGATTATCCTCATTGTTGCATAGAAGGATTATGTCCTTGATGCACCGCTAGGTGACACACCTATTGCAGGAGCAGATGTAGACGTTATGAACGTTTGGCAAGCTCGATATGATGACTACTTGATAGTTTAGTGTGCCATGCTTTACGGCTTAGAACTGGGACTTCAAAAATGTTTCGAACGCCACAGAGCATATGAGATGTTCCAAGAGCTAAAATTGGTATTTCAGACTCATGCCTGTGTCGAGAGGTATGAGACCTCTGACAAGTACTTTGCCTACAAGATGGAGGAGAATAGCTCAACCAGTGAGCATGTGCCTAGACTGTCTGGGTACTACAATCACCTGAATCAAGTGGGAGTTAATCTTCCAAATAAGACAGTGATTAACAGAGTTCTCTAGTCACTATAGCTACTAGAACTTTGTGATGAACTATAATATGCAAGGGATGATGAAAACGATTCCCGAGCTCTTCACGATGCTGAAATCAGCGAAGGTAGAAATCAAGAAAGAGCATCAAGTGTTGATGATTAACAAGACCACTAGTTTCAAGAAAAAGGAAAAGGAAATAAAGGGAACTTCAAGAAGAATGGCAAGCAAGTTGCCGCTCCCATGAAGAAGCCCCAATCTGGACCCAAGCCTGAAACTGAGTGCCTCTACTGCAAAGGAAATGGTCACTCGAAGCGGAACTGCCCCAAATACTTGGCGGATAAGAAGGATGGCAAAGTAAACAAATGTATATTTGATATACATGTTATTGATGTGTACCTTGCTAGTATTCGTAGTAGCCCCTGGGTATTTGATACCGGTTCAGTTGCTAAGATTAGTAACTCGAAACATGAGTTGCAGAATGAACAGAGACTGGTTAAGGGCGAGGTGATGATGTGTGTTGGAAGTGTTTCGAAGATTGATATGATCACCATCGCACACTCCCTCTACCTTCGAGATTAGTGTTGAGCCTAAATAAATGTTATTTGGTGTTTGCGTTGAGCATGAATATGATTAGATCATGTTCATTGCAATACAGTTATTCATTTAAGTCAGAGAATAATTGTTGTTCTGTCATACACCCAATGTGAATTGAATCTCGATCATAGTGACGAACATATTCATAATATTGATGCCAAAAGATGCAAAGTTGATAATAATAGTGCAAACATACTTGTGGGACTGCCATTTAGGTCATATTGGTGTAAAGCGCATGAAGAAACTCCATGCGGAGTAATTTTGGAATCACTTGATTATGAATCATTTGATACTTGTGAACCATGTCTCATGGACAAGATGACTAGAACTCCATTCTCCGGAATAATGGAGCGAGATAATGACTTATTGGAAATAATACATACCGATGTATATGGTCCGATGAGTGTTGAGGCACGCGGCGGGTATCGTTATTTTTTGACCTTCACAGATGATTTGAGCAGATATGGTTATATCTACTTAAAGAAACACAAGTCTAAAACATTTGAAAAGTTCAAAGAATTTCAGAGTGAAGTGGAGAATCATCGTAACAAGAAAATAAAGTTGCTACGATCTGATCGCGGAGGCGAATATTTGAGTTACAAGTTTGGCCTTCATTTAAAACAATGTAGAATAGTTTCACAACTCACGCCACCTGGAACACCAAGCGTAATGGTGTGTCCGAACATCGTAACCGTACTTTATTGGATATGGTGCATTCTATGATGTCTCTTACCAATTTACCACTACTGTTTTGGGGTTATGCATTAGAGACAGCTGCATTCACGTTAAATAGGGCACCGTCTAAATCCGTTGAGACGACACCGTATGAACTATGGTTTGGCAAGAAACCTAAGCTGTCATTTCTTAAAGTTTGGGGTTGTGACACTTATGTCAAAAGGCTTCAGCCTGATAAGCTCGAACCCAAATCGGAGAAGTGCATCTTCATAGGATACCCTAAGGAAACAATTCGGTACACCTTCTACCACAGGTCCGAAGGCAAGATCTTTGTTGCCAGGAATGGGACCTTTCTAGAGAAGGAGTTTCTCTCGAAAGAAGTGAGTGGAAGGAAAGTAGAACTTGATGAGGTAATTGTACCTTCTCTCGAATTAGAAAGTAGCACATCAGTGAAATCCGTTCTCGTGATGCCTACACCAACTAGTGAGGAAGCTAATGATGATGATCATGAAACTTCAGATCAAGTTACAACTAGACCTCGTAGGTCGAACATAGCACGTTCCACACTAGAGTGGTATGGTAATCCTGTCCAGGAAGTCATGTTACTAGACCATGACGAACCTACGAACTATGAAGAAGCTATGATGAGCCCAGATTCCGACAGATGGCTTGAGGCCATGAAATCTGAGATAGGATCCATGTATGAGAACAAAGTGTGGACTTTGGTAGACTTGCCCGATGATCAGCAAGCCATAGAGAATAAATGGATCTTCAAGAAGAAGACTGACGTTGATGGTAATGTTACTGTCTACAAAGCTCGACTTGTCGCAAAAGGTTTTCGACAAGTTCAAGGGGTTGACTATGATGAGACTTTCTCACCCATAGCGATGCTTAAGTCCGTCCGAATCATGTTAGCAATTGCCGCATTTTATGATTATGAAATCTGGCAAGTGGACATAAAAACTGCATTCCTTAATGGATTTCTTAAAGAAGAGTTGTATATGATGCAACCAGAAGGTTTTGTCGATCCTAACGGTGCTAACAAAGTGTGCAAGCTCCAGCGATCCATCTATGGACTGGTGCAAGCATCTCGGAGTTGGAATATACACTTTGATGAGGTGATCAAAGCATATGGTTTTATACAGACTTTCGGTGAAGCTTGTATTTACAAGAAAGTGAGTGGGAGCTCTGCAACATTTCTAATATTATATGTAGATGACATATTGTTGATTGGAAATGATATATAATTTCTGGATAGCATAAAAGGATACTTGAATAAGAGTTTTTCAATGAAAGACCTCAGTGAAGCTACTTACATATTGGGCATCAAGATCTATAGGGATAGATCGAGATGCTTAATAGGACTTTCACAAAGCACATACCTTGGCAAAGTTTTGAAGAAGTTCAAAAAGAATCAGTCTAAGGAAGGGTTCTTGCCTGTATTACAAGGTGTGAAGTTGAGTAAGACTCAAAGCCCGACCACGACGGAAGATAGAGAGAGAGTGAAAGTCATTCCCTATGCCTCAGCCATAGGTTCTATAAAGTATGTCATGCTGTGTACCAGACCTATTGTGTGCCTTGCCAATGAGTTTGGCAAGGGGGTATGATAGTGATCCCGGAGTAGATCACTAGACAGTGGTCAAAATTATCCTTAGAGGACTAAGGAAATATTTCTCAGTTATGGAGGTGATAAAGAGTTCATCGTAAAGAGTTACGTCGATGCAAGCTTTACACCGATCCCGATGACTCTGAGTCTCAATCTGGATACGTATTGAAAGTGGGAGCAATTAGCTAGAGTAGCTCCATGCAGAGCATTGTAGACATAGAAATTTGCGAAATACATATGGATCTGAATGTGGCAGACCCGTTGACTAAATCTCTCTCACAAGAAAAACATGATCACACCATAGTACTCTTTGGGTGTTAATCACATAGCGATGTGAACTAGATTATTGACTCTAGTAAACTCTTTGGGTATTTGGTCACATGGCTATGTGAACTATGGGTGTTATTCACATGACGATGTGAACTAGATTATTGACTCTAGTGCAAGTGGGAGACCGAAGGAAATATGCCGTAGAGGCAATAATAAAGTTGTTATTTTATATTTCCTTATTCATGGTAAAGGTTTACTATTGATGCTAGAATTGTATTGATCGGAAAAACCTTGATACATGTGTGAATACATAAACAAACACCGTGTCCCTAGTGAGCCTCTACTAGACTAGCTCGTTGATCAAAGATGGTTAAGGTTTCCTAACCATGGACATGAGTTGTCATTTGATAACGAGGTCACATCACTAGGAGAATGATGTGATGGACAAGACCCATTCGTTAGCTTAGCATAATGATCTTTTAGTTTTATTGCTATTGCTTTCTTCATGTCAAATACATATTCCTTCGACTATGAGATTATGCAACTCTCGAATACCAGAGGAATGCCTTGTGTGCTATCAAACGTCACAACATAATTGGGTGATTATAAATATGCTCTACAGGTATCTCCGAAGGTGTCTGTTGAGTTGGCATACATCAAGATTATGATTTGTCACTCTGAGTATCGAAGAGGTATCTCTGGGCCCTCTCGGTAATACACATCATAAGCTTGCAAGCAAATGACTAAGGAGTTAGTCACAAGATGATGTATTACGAGATGAGTAAAGAGACTTGCCGGTAACGAGATTGAACTAGGTATAAAGATACCGACGATCGAATCTCGGGCAAGTAACATACCGATGGACAAAGGGAATTACGTATGTTGTCATAATGGTTCGACCGATAAAGATCTTCGTAGAATATGTAGGAGCCAATATGAGCATCTAGGTTCCGCTATTGGTTATTGACCGGAGAGGTGTGTCGGTCATGTATATATAGTTCTCGAACCCGTAGGGTCCGCACGCTTAACGTTCGATGATGATATAGTATTATATGAGTTATGTGATTTGGTGGCCGAATGTTGTTCGGAGTCCCGGATGAGATCACGGACATGACAAGGAGTCTCGAAATGGTCGAGAGGTAAATATTGATATATAGGACGATGGTATTCGGACAATGGAAGTGTTCCGGAGGGTACCGGGTACATATCCGGTCACCGGAAGGGGTTCCGGGCACCCCCGGCAAAAGATATGGGCCTTATGGGCCAAGAGGGGAAACGCACCAGCCACAAGGGGCTGGTGTGCCCCCCATATAGGCCGGCCAAGGTGGAGAATGAAAGGGGAAGGAGGAAAGGAAAGAAAGGGAATAGGATTCGCACTTCCTTCCCCCTTCCCCTTCTTTCCTTCCCCCTCCGATATATATGGCAGGGGGGCGCAGCTTGGGAGGAGCCCAAGTAGGATTCGGTCCTACTTAGGGCACCTCCTGGCCTCTCCCCTCCCCCTCCCACCTATATATATGTGGGGGGCACCCCTAGCACAGACCAGACAATTGCCTAGCCGTGTGCGGCTCCCCCTCCACCGTTTACACCCCCGGTCATATTTTCGTAGTGCTTAGGCGAAGCCCTGGGGAGATCACTTCACCATCACCGTCACCACGCCGTCGTGCTGACGGAACTCATCTACTACCTCGACGTCTTGCTAGATCAAGAAGGCGAGGGATGTCACCGAGTTGAACGTGTGCAGAATGCGGAGGTGTCGTGCGTTTGGTACTTGATCGGTTGAAGCATGAAGAAGTTTGAGTATATCAACCGCGTTGTGAAACGCTTCCGCTGACGGTCTATGAGGTTACGTAGACACACTCTCCCCCTCGTTGCTATGCATCTCCATGGATAGGCCATTGCGTGTGCATAGAATTTTTTTGTTTTCCATGCAACATTCCCAACAAGATAGGTACATGACACCACTACAAAAAAAATACACTTCCGTGATGATACGTGTTTGTCACAGTAGGTCGCGTTTTTTGTCATGCATGTACATCCAGGACAAATTTATGACAGAATCAAGATAGTCATACCTGTGCTGTCGTAGAAGTGTTCCATGACATTACCAAAATTATCATCACGGAAGTGTCCACTTCCATGACGATAAATCGCGCGTCAGAGAAGTGCTTTCGTCAAGGGTGACCAACACGTGGCATCCACCGTAACGGAACACCGTTAAGCTATCGGGTCGGGTTTTGGATCCGATAACCCGTTAACAGCCCCAACCAATGGGGATTTTCCACGTGTAAAATCATCATTGGCTGGAGGAAACACGTGTCGGCTCATCGTTGGGACAGATGTCATCCACTCATTGGACAAAAGGCGCCTATGATACGTCGACACGTGGCACGGCCCAACAGAGGCCCATTCCTGTGAAAAGGCCGGCCCGTTTGACTTGGTCAAAAGGTGGCGGGCCGGCCCATGGAAAGCCTGTTAACGGCCTGTTCGCACATAGCCCATTTACAGGCCGCTAACCCAAGGCCCGTTACGCCCTATCCGAATTAGGCCCAGTAGCGTCATCTGGGCCATCCAATATGATTCCAGCCCGTTTTCACTTATGGCCCATGTATGGCCCATGACGTCTTTTGGCCCATATGAGGCCCTATGTGACTCTTGGCCTATTAACGGCCCGTGGTGAAACTGGCCCGTAATGAATAGTGTATCACTTTACACCCATTAACGACCCGTGGTGAAACTGGCCCGTAATGAACAGTGTATCACTTTATACCCATTAACGGCCCGTTATTCCGTTGGGCTGTTTCCAGCCCATGTTATCTTTCGGCCATCTCAGAGCCCATTTATTCTTGGGCTCATTTCCAGCATCCGTTTACTTACGGCCCGTTACTGTCATTTTCTGCTTGTGGGCCAAATTCAGCCCGTGGTTACAGTCGGCCCGTTTGTGGTCCGTTAATACGTTGGGCCGTTTTCATAGCGTCATTAAATACGGCCTATTAACGATGGCCCATTATGGTCGGCCCATGAACGGACGATTCCAACTCTAGCCCGTTTACGACCATAATGCGGCCTGTTATTGGCCCATGTTTGGCCAATCGATCATACGACCCGTATAAGGCCCATTGATGATACGGCCCGTAGAAAACCCATTGTTTCTACGGCCCGTAGAAAGCCCATTGTTTCTACGGCCCGTAGAAGGCCTACTGTTTCTACGGCCCGTAGAAGGCCCACTGTTTCTACGGCCTGTAGGAGGCCCAGTGTCACTACAGTAAATATTAGCCCATGGTTATTGTGGCCTAGTTTTAAAAAATAGGTTATTGCAGCCACTAGCAAACCGCGGAAAAAGAACTGCACTAACTACAAGCAAACATATAAACAAGACAACAAGGAAATAAATAAGCAAGCAACTTATGCTAGGCTATCACGACTATTACACATATTACATCCACTGGGCATCAAAGTTTGCCACCAGTGCAAATATAGGGAACAAAGCAGCATATAAACGCCGCAGCAAAACAAGTCCAGAACTGAAACCACTTCAGAAGAGTTCAAGAAACAATATCCCGGGTACCCATAATGCTGGCAAGATGCTTAGCAAGCTTATTAACTTTCTCTTGTTTGGCGCTTAAATCCTCCAACGCTTGTTGTTGCACAAGAAAGTACGCATCTGAATTCTGCAGGGACTTCCTCAGTCCTTCGGCTTCTTGCCGCAGCACAGCTGACTGATGCCTTTCAGCTTGTAGCTGAGACTGAAGAAGCCGAAGTGATTCAGGCAGCGAGTTCGAAGAGCTTGTGCCAGTGGTATTGGCCAGTAACTCGAACACTACATCAACGCAGGACTGTGGGGTTTTCTCACTGTCTACAAGATCGTTTTTATCACCTTTCTTGGAGACCAACAGGGTTGTCTCACTATCTTGAACCTTATCTGCATTACTTTCTCTACCATTGCATAGTGGGGTGCTCTTCTCCAATATTCTGTTTGCATACTACAAGAGAAACAAGCAGACACATCACAGGTTTAGCTTGTAGTATACGAAACTCATTATGGTAAACCGGTTCAGTAGTAAGGTGGACAGGATAACAGCATGAAACAAACATATATCTATGTACTATGGTCACTGTATTGTCCATATCATTCTAGTTTATGTTCCCTAATCAAGATCGAGACACAGTTCAACTCATATATTTTTAAGACACATCAACATAGACAGAATATAAGTGTGAGAAACTACACAGCATTGGCAGCACTTGTAATGTGCATCACATGAGAACATAACTATTTATACAACTTAAACTGAAATCAACATAGAGCAACAAGTTAGAACAGCAATCCAGTTAAAGAAATAGGTTTAAAACATACCTGTTGCGCCATTGGAGTTTCAATTGGATCCTTCAAATTCGAAAGTAGTTGGTATGAGTAAATACAGTGATGCAACAGCAAAGGAGTATGGACCATAGCTACGGAATCTGACCTGAGAACAGTTGCTCTTCTGCTTTAAATGTGGAGTTTGGGTTAGCTGTGGTGGTCTTCGTGCTTTGGGCACTGCAGTAGCTTTACAAAATGCTCGTGTGGGGGTACTCTGTGGTGGACATGGTGCTTTGTCAACTATAAGTGGGTTACTATCCGCTGGGGTTGCAGTTAGATGGGTTGTAGCTGGTTCTCTGCCCAACAATGTAAGTGTGCAATCTGGAAGAGTCTCGATTATTTGTGGTGGGGCTAGTTTGTGGGCCAGTACAACCATGGTTCTATCTGCATCGACGGGTAGCACTGTCTTTTGTGAAGAACGGGTTTTTGCTACCTTAGATACTGCCATCACCCCCTCCAATTCAAATGGCTGATAAACAAGAAAAGAAATTGAACGTACAGACATTGTATGATAGACAGATGTGGTAATTCACATATATGTTGTCTAACCAAACAGGACAGCTTGACATAATTTCACATATATGATGCCTAACTAAACAGGATAGCATGACACAGTTTCAGATATATGATGGATAACTTAACAGGATATAATGGCATAATTCAACATATGATGAGTACCTAAACAGGATGACATGACAAAACTATATGATGTCTTTCTAAAATAGGTTGGGATGAAATAATTCACATACATGTTGTCTAAGTATACAGGATGGCATGATATAATGGACATAATTGATTCATATACTAAGCAGCTGGCACTCGCATGTATGATCTCTAAACTAAGCAGATAGAATTCAATATTGTGCATATGATGTCTAAACTAAGCAATGCAAGACACCATATGCATCATATGAGAAATATAAACATTGCAACTTAGAGCATACACCTCAGGTGGGATATATGACTGGTCATCTGTCTCTGAATCCTCCTCTGAGGAGCTCCCTGTAACCATCGAGATATATGCTTCAACAAGTACCATTGCCTGCTCTGAAGACCTTGTTTTCACTCCAGATTTTTCCATAACCGGCTCAAATGGCTGATACACATGAAGAGTAGTTCAATATACACAGATTGTCGACAAATGGAATACGTAATGAAAAAAAAGATGGCATGAGATAATTCACATATATGATGCCTGGCTCCATGGCGGTGCATAATTCACATATATGATAACTGGCTGAAAAACATGGCAGTGCATAATTCACATATCTGATATAGAAAGCAAACAGGAGGCATTCACACAAAGCATGTCTAATCTAAGCAGATGGCATGGCAATGCAAGACACCATATGCATGATATGAGCGATATAACCCAGCCAAGTTAGAGCATGCACCTCGGGGGCGGGGGAATACGACTGGTCATCTCTCTCTGAATCCTCCTTTGAGGAGCTATCTATAACCAGCAAGAAATCTGCATCGACAGGTAGCACTGACTGCTCAGAAGACCTTGTTTTCACTCCAGATTTTCCCATGACCGACTCAAATGGCTGATGCACAGGAAGAGTAGATGAATGTATAAACATTGTTGACAAATGGAATACATTATGGAAAAAAATATGGCACAATACAATTCACATATACGATGACTGGCTAAACAGGATGGCATTGCATGATTCACGTATATGATGTCTGGCTAAAGAAGATGGCATTGCATAATTCCCATATACTTCCTCCGTTCCTAAATATTTGTCTTTTTAGAGATTTCAAATGGACTACCACATACGGATGTATATAGACATATTTTAGAGTGTAGATTCACTCATTTTGTTCCGTATGTAGTCACTTGTTGAAATCTCTAAAAAGACAAATATTTAGGAATGGTGGGAGTATGATATAGAAACCAAACAGGTGGCATTCACACAAAGCAAATCTAAACTAAGCTGATGACATATAAGATGTATAATGTAAGCAATGCAAGGTGCCATGTGCATGATATGACCAACATCAGCATGCCAGGTTAGAGCAAACACCAGGTGGTAAACGGGCATGGTCGGATCCTTCTGAATCTCCATCTGAACAGTTATCTTTCTCTGGAATACAATCTGGAAATGCAGGAGGGGGGGCCACTTCACCCACCATGGAGCGGCGTCTGCATGACGTTATATTCGCACACAACGGTCTTCTCTTTTTCTCTACATGTTCAGTACGATTGTGTACAATATCTGACATGCATAATAAAAAAATAGTTAGATTTTGTAAGGCCTAAGGGGTGCATGCAAAAATCAAGACCGATGGTAGCAAACGAGTGGATGGATCCAAAACTAATGATAGCAGGTAGATTATAGCTTCAGTTTAAAAAGATAGACAATGGATCATCTATTGTTTGTTGCCCACCCAACATGAACCACATAGAAGACCCCAGATGAACCAGATAGTAGACGTATACTATTCGTTGCTGGCTCGATATGAGACCCATGGGCAATTCAAAACTCAAGATTGAACGATAAAGTAGCAGGTAATAATAACCGATGTATAACGTAAGCAAACACGAAAGACTGTGACCTCTCTTCCGCAACTGTGTAGTCCTCAGGTTCATCTGCTCAGTCGATGATGGTAATGCAGTTGGCGTGGCTGCCGGCAACGGGGAAGATGATCTGAGGCGGTGAAAGGAAGTCTGCAGAGGGATCTCAGCTGCAGTGAACGCTTCTGTCGATGGTGCACCTCGGGTGGGGTGGATGACGGCACGACAGGAGAAGGACATAACACACAGAGTTTTCTTTTACGCCTATCTGAAAATGAAGTAAATCTGTAAGGGCTCCTTAGAATTGGAGGATTCTATAAACGCAGGGACAGGAAAAACACAGGAATAGGATAGGAATGCACGTGCAAAACAGAGCATTTGGAAACATAGGATTTCAGTCAACCCGGGTGTTTGGCTCACATGAATTGGAAGAACAGAGGAATGGAGAAACAAAGTGATGCGACAAGTGTACAACCTCTTTGGCATAGCCTTGTGGACCTCAGCATCATTGGGTTGGACGTGGAGGATGGTGATGATGCTGGTGTGACTGTCGGAGGCGGGGAAGAAGATCCGAGGCCTCTGGAAACGGTGCCGGGGGTACTGCTCCCCTGTGATGGACGGTTCCGTCGTTGGAGCAGCTCCGCTAAGTTGTACGGCGATGAGGCTGAAGCATGACAAGACAGACAATGTTAATCTGAAGTGGGACCCTAATATCATCTGCAATAGATGATGTAAAATACATCACCAAAAAGTGCTAGATGTAAAACGCATCAGTCGCGCCACGGCCGCTCCGACAGATGCTGTAAGTACTGTTCACTCTGAACTTAACTGAAGAAAATGAACTTCACAGTCGAAACTGAATTTTACTATCGAAACTGATTGAACTAGTAACAGAACATTGCAATAGATGTTTAGGGCGTTCGAGCACTAGTAGCAGAGAAGCAGTGATCTAAATCAGCAGACGCTCGAGCAGGGAATGCACTAGCAGAGAGCAAGTCATGCAGTAGCACCGCGAGCGAGTGCTAAAGCAGCAACTCCTGTAGCTGCCGGAGGTCGTGCAGCAGCAGCGCAAGCGAGAGCAAGAGCAGAGCAGCAGCACGAACGAAAGCAGCAGCAGTGCAGCAGCACGACCGACAGCAAGAACAGAGCCGCAGCGCGAGCGAGAGCCAGAGCAGCTGCAGCTAGTGCCGTTGTGGAAGTCGCCGCCGAGGAAGCAACGACATGGGGGAGAGACGACGTGGATGATGTGGCCGGCGACGGCGCCGTCGATGGAGACACGCCATGTCTGCTCGGTATCGAGCACCGGCAGCCCCGTGAGATCGAATAAAAGATAAAATGCAACGGTGAGTGCAGAACCTCCTTGGTGGCGCCGAGTTGGCCTCGGCTTCATCGGAGGAATTGGTGAGGGTGCTGCGGTTCCGGTGGGGCAGGTCAAGACGGCGCTGTGGGGATTGAGGTGGCGCGATAGACGAGGCGAACGTCGGGGTAGCTCCTTGGAGGTGGAGGACGGGGCGGCTGATCCGGCGGGACGACGAGATCGACAACGGATCCTCATCCGGTGTGGTGGATGACGGACCGCAAGCTGTTGCGGTGGACGACGTAGTCGGGGAAGAGTCTCCGGCTGGGCGGCGGTCGGGAGGCCGACGGAGGAGCGTGGGGTTTCGCGGGTTTTGGCGGCCTCGGTGTACGAATGGGGGGCGAAGGGGGAGGGGGGAGCCAAGCTTAGGGACGCGCTTGTCTGAAATGTAGGGTAAGTTACCAGCGTACCCCCACCGGTTTTGACACCGCGACGTGGAGCTTCATTTCCGGCTAAGGGGTAGAAGGGGGATTTCATGTGTCTGGGCTGCGGGAGCGATTTCGGATGAGGAGGGAGTTCTCGCGCGCGTCCAAATCTCGGGATAACAAGGCGCGGCGCGGGTTGAAGAAGCGGGAGTTTCAAAGCAGGTGAGACAAGATACTCGAGCTTGAAAATTTCGGGATAACAAGGTGCAGATTCCTTGTTCGGTAGAACAAACTTAACGTGTAAAAACACAATTCATACAAGACACAAGAGAGTCATGTCCCCTTTTACTATATTGCTATAGATGCCATTGAAAAAACTACAAGAAAAATGTAAAAAAAATCGGGATAACAAGATTACCCAGCACAGTACCAAATCGATTCGCACTTCCCTCAACAACAACAAAAAACAAATCAATTCCCACCAAAGAAAGAGTAATGTCCCTTTTTATATGATTACAGATGCCATGATCTCGAATTTCAATTTTTGAATCCATGTTATGTTGAATTCAAATATATCGTTAGGTGACCTTGCGGTTTATAATTGATGTAGTCGTACATTTTGATCTTCCATCATATCTGAACATTTTACTCCACCATGTGAACATATATATTATCGTCTACCATATGTACTAAATTTGAATCAATTTTCCTTATTTGAATACGATTGTTGTCAAGTTATACAATAATTTAAATATTATCTTGATAAAAAAACATACATATAGCAGTAATCATATTTCACTATGAACTACATGTACCATACGCTCTCCAATTCAAATATTTGTATCCATTTTATGTTGAATTCAGATCATAGTACATTATTGGTCTAGGTAGCGAGATGTTTGGGATAATCTAAACCATGTTTTCATACGTATAATTTTTGGCTGAATTGGGACAAGTTTTGGTATAAGCCTCTTGCAAAACCGGAGATTCTCTCAACAAGCCTCGTGGTTCCGAGAGGGAACGTGTCACCTTTGTGTGTGAAACGATATACGCTGCTTTCCCCCTGATTTTATTTACAGAGGCAACATAGAACTATATGAGTGCCCTGTTAAATTTTGGAATTATTTCAGGTTCATTTGGCCTTTTTATACATTAATTGAGTTTCTGGACTTTTAATGTGCATAATCTAAATATGAATTGCATGCACATGCTCCGGTGCACCAAAGTGGGTTGAAAAATTACATGTGTGTCCTTGGTTGAATTTCTAGGTCCCATGGAAGAAATGAGAATGAAATTCAAACATCTGGGCGTCATGACTCGGCCGAGAACATCGAGAAACTTTGATTTTAAATTCATGTAAATCCAAAACTCGCCTGGAAATCATGAAACTTGGCATGGTGTCATGTCATGGCACTAACATGTTGTGGTAAAAAGTTGGGCCGATTTGGAAGCTCGTGGTTCTAAAAGGGAACATGCCACCTTTGAGTGTGAAACGATATACGCTGCCCCCCTGAGTTTCTTAACAAAGGAAACATAGAACTACATTAGTGCCCTGTTGAATTTTGGAATTATTCCGGGTTCGTTTGTCATTTTTTATACATTAATTGAGTTTCTGGTCATTTAATGTGCATAAGTCAAATTTGAACTACAAGCACGTGCTCTCGTGCACCAAAGTTGGTTCAAAATTCACATTTGTGTCCTCGGGTGAATTTCTAGGTCCCATGCAAGAAATGAGAATAAAATTAAAACATCTGGGCATCGTGGCTCGGCCGAGAACATTGAGAAACTTGGTTTTAAAATTCTTGTAAATCCAAAACACGTCTGAAAATGATGAAACTTGGCATGGATGTCATGTCATGGTACTACCATGTTGTGGTAAAAAAATTGGCCGAATAGGAACAGATTTTGGTATAAGCTTCTTGCAAACCGAAGCTTCTCTCAAGAAGGCTCGTGGTTCTGAGAGGGAACGTGCCACCTTTGAGTGCGAAACGATATACGTTGTCCCCCTTGAGTTTATTTACAAAGGCAACATAGAACTACATGAGCGCCCTGTTAAATTTTGGAATTATTCCGGCTTCGTTTGGCCTTATTTACACATTAATTGAGTTTTTGGTCATTTAATGTGCATAATTCAAATTTGAACTACAAGCACATGCTCCCGTGCACCAAAGTTGGTTGAAAAATCACATTTGTGTCCTCGGGTGAATTTCTACTCCCTCCTTCCATCTATATAGGTCCTAATGCGTTTTTTGAGGCTAACTTTGACCAAACGTTAGAGAAATAATATATGACATGCAACTTACACAAAGCATACCTTCAAATTTGTATGTCAAAGGAGCTTCCAATAATATAATTTTCATAGTATACATCTCATGTGCTATTAATCTTGTCAATAGTCAAAGGTTGTCTTGAAAAACACATTAGGCCCTATATAGATGGAAGGAGGGAGTAGGTCCCATGCAAAAAATGAGAATAAATTCAAACATCTGGGCATCGTGGCTCGGTCGAGAACATTGAGAAACTTGGTTTTAAAATCATGAAACTTGGCATGGTGTCATGTCATGGTAGTACCATGCCGTGGTAAAAAAATTTGGCCGAATAGGAACAAATTTTGTTATAAGCTTCTTGCAAATCGGAGCTTCTCTCAAGAAGGCTCGTGGTTCTGGGAGGGAACGTGTCACCTTTGTGTGCATAATTCAAATTTGAAATACAAGCACATGTTCCAGTGCACCAAAGTTGGTTGAAAAATCACATGTGTGTCCTCGGGTAAATTTCTAGGTTCCATGCAAGAAATGGGAATGAAATTCAAAATTCTGGGCGTCATGGCTGGGTTGGAAACATTGAGAAACTTAGTTTTTTAATTCCTGTAAATCCAAAACACGCATGAAAATAATGAAACTTGGCTTGGTGCCATGACATGGCACCAACATGCTGTGGTAAATTTGCAGTCCGATTTGCGAAGGCGCACACATTAACAATCAACAAAGTCATTTTGGAACAAGTGTTGTCACGTTACAATCGGAAACACAAGTATTATTGAAACCGTGGGCGTTCTACTTACTAGTACCATTTACGTGCCGCCACGCGTCCCCATTTTTTATTAGCTAGGAGGCACCGTGCAGGGTAGCTATTTGAGTACGAGAGGCGTGCGATCAGACCCCTGTGCGTGCTTATCGGGAGGAGAGCCCTTTGACCTCCATCTGCCGTCCACCTCTCTCCCAAGGTCTCCATTAATGGCGCCCGAGCCTCTGTCTAATGGCGTGGCTATGTCTCACTCGACTGAGATTTAAGAGAGAAAAAAGAAAATCTGAAAGCATGGATCTTGATGTAAGATCCGACGGACCTATATAGCATCTACTGCGACTTCTAGCAAGACTGATGAATATATAAGGACGATTGATTTTTTTTGATCAAAGAAGGGCTTACCCCTTCCGATTTTCATTACTAAAAACCACCACAATTCACAAGAAGTTCAGCACAACTCGTTGAGAAACCACAATTCAAGGGGCGGAGGCACAAGGGGCGATGGAGCACGGTGAGGTCCATCGAGACCTTAGAGAGCTCCATCGTCGGGTCCTGTTCGGTCTGCATGATCTCGCCCTCCTCGTGCACAACCATCTCTCGACTTGGGCCGGGGTATTACAAAGCTTTACCGTCACATATTTTATACTACTTCAAGGTGCATTAAATCAACACATGCAAGTATCAAAAGGAGAGTCACGGCATGCATGCATGCGTTGTAATTAATGCATCGGTAAACGCAAATTATTGAAATATATCGAGTGCAGTGCTTTGATGTGTCGCGTCAACTCGTACATAAACGAGAAGTTTGATTATACTCTCCCTCGCGGACTTAACTGCACCTGCCTTTGGCTGTATGACAGGTTGGCCACACACCTGTCGGGCCCACCTATCATACACGCAAAGGCAGGAGCGTCCCTCCCTCGCCCATGAGCGTGGTGGCTGGCAAGACTAGGAGAAGCTTTCGCTACACGCTCTCCCTCCCGCACGTGGTGGACATGCAGCAGTTCAATCGGTGTCAGATGGCCAGAAGCGTACTGTAGTACTCCTCCAGTGCAGTAGTACTCCATCATTGTTCGACTTCGCAAAGAGGCGAAGAGCCAAGCGCAGCCCGGACACTCATGTGGCAGTTTCATGTGTAGAGTAGTCTAGGATAGCGTGTACCGTGCCTGTAAGCTTAAAATCGTTGGGGTCGGCTCCATGTTATGTGGTCGTCTTGAAGTTTTTAAAAAACATTAAAATAGTCTTCTGGCCCTACCTGACACCCTGGTGATTGTAGTTTGCACGCTCATCTGGTCAAGACAGGAATATATATTTTAATTCTTTTTTTTGAAAAGGGGGGACTCCCCGGCCTCTGCATCAGAACGATGCATACGGCCACATATATTTTAATTTGTGGTGGGTAAATGTTAGAGGTTGCAGCAAATATATTGTACACTGCGGGTCTTTCAGCCAAGTTTAGAGGCAAGCATGTGGGGCCAGTGCTATGATGTGTCGCGTCAACTCGTACAACGAGGAGAAGCTTGATTTTACTACACGCCTTCTCCCTCACCCATGCGCGCGGTTGCTCGCAAACGAGGACAGGCTTTTGCTTAGTAGTACTTCTACAACAAGCTATCCGTCCCGCTCGCGGTGGACGGACATGCAGCAGTGGATTCGACACTGTAGAAGCAGTAGTAGTAACATCATTGTTCGTCTTCTCGAAGAGGTGAAGAGCCAAGCGCAAACCGAATGTTGCAGTTGCGAACATTGGAGCACGCATATAGCCAGGCTCTTGCATGAGACAAAATTGCTATGTGAGCCCACTATTGTACTAGTACGTACAACTACTTGCTAGTATAGCCCTGTAAACCAGAAAGGAGTATTTGCCCTTCTAGAGATTTCAACAAGTGACTAGACTACACCGAGATGGAGTACATATGGAGCAAAATGAGTGAATCTGCACCGTAAATAAATACGTACTAGTTCTATCGTTTTCCTCTCCGAGGTGCACAATATTGAGTATACTGACTAGTCTTTTTTTGACACGCATTTATGTTTTTTTACACAGTACAGACGCAAGCGCTCATATACACGCGCATACACTCACCCCTATGAACGCACACACGCACGACACTATCATCTTGAGTACTAATAAATAACTTTGATGTGTCCCGTCAACTCGCAGAACGACGAGAAGCTTGCTTACTACGCCTTCTCCCTCGCCAACGCGTGCGCGGTGGCTCGCAGGACGGGGAGAAACTTTTGCTTACAAGCGGTGGACGTGCAACAGTTCATTTGGTGTCAGATTGCCAGAAGTACTACTGTAGTACCATCATTATTGTTCGACTTCCGGAAGAGGAGAAGAGCCAAGCGCAAGGTCACCTACTAACCTAGTACAGTACTACTATAGCCAAAGCTGGTCCACCTTTTTAGAGCATGGTTAATAAATATAGGCGGCTCTTGCAGCGGCACATCATTTAGAGCAAGTACTCTCTTCGTAGGAACAAAGGAAGTGAAACAAAAGTTGGAGTGGATGCTAGATTGCCAATTAAAAGATGATTACATAGGAAAAAAATCCTATAGCATTCTATCCTATGAATCAAACGACCAATGTAGGAAAATTATGAGGGGGGTCTCTCCAACAGTGTTTCTGGGCTCGCACCTAACATCACGGTGGTCGAACTTGGATTCATTCATCTGGTACACGTGGCATCTCAGATCTGGACACAAGGTGACGCGACCTCTCACTTCCTCCGCCATTTGAAGCGGCGCGCCGGTGGAGGGCTAGCATACTCCAATATTAGGTTGGCTCTATGTGATGTGGCAACTTCATATACTAACCGGATGCTGGCTATACTACTACGGTACTCACACTCCAAGAAGTGACTCGAAAACTATTCATAAATTGAGTCTATGACATGCATTCGCAACTGAAATGTACCATTCATTAAATACAACAAGTCATAAACACACAACGACAACGAGGATACATGTTGGATTATAGATTATTTCCAACAAAACATTCTAGCAAATACTAAAGTTTACATCACACAACAAATAACAAGCAATGAAATGAACTTCAACTCAACCAATCCTCGGCGTTGGAAACGCTTGCTTTGAACCATAGGTGCTCTGGGAAGGGCCAGCTATTGTCAATACCGAGAGCAACGCAGGACTGATCATCTTGGCTGAAGCGGCATATATCAGGACCAGAGTAGGGAACCACCAAAATGTCTGAGGTATAGATATAGTTGCTTCTCATAAATGGTAGTAACGTTGTGTCAACAGCAGCTGGATCGCCTTTCACCATCATTGGATAGTTTGGTCCAAGGAAGAGCGAGTTTGTTCCAAGACTATCAATACTGAACCAGGGAGAAGGTCTTTGCGCTAGCACACTAGTATCCGTCCTGAATACCATGCAACGGGTGTTGGAATAGGTCAGGAGAGGGCGACCATGGGAGACAACACTTGCTTCCTCAGTAGTAACAGTCTGAGTGCACTGTATACAGACAAGAAGAGGTGATCCATCGGAATTAGTTGACAGGCGCCACTGAGTATATAAGTTCTGCTCCTCCTCATGCTCGTGATCATCACCATCGTCATCTCCCCCTTGCTTATAACATTTTTCAAGTATAGGTGGTGGAATGTTCACAGGACCTTGGAAACACAAGAAGAAGGTTAATTAGTAAAGGGAAACTTGCTAACCCGCATGCATGTGGATGAAACAATTATAATTACGGTGGAAGACAAACATACCGAAACTACGAGGATCCCATGCAAAAACAGTGCCACGAGTGGTGGCAGCAAACACAAGATCCTCGTATTCAATTGCATCACAGTACACATCCGTGTATAGAAACTGATTTTTGAGCAATATCCCTCCAGTCGAACCACGAAGGACGGCAACAAGCTTGTCGAAGATAGCAACAACTTGATAGTTCTTGTAATTCGAAGAGTGGTTGGGAACTCGACAAATTGCTATCTTCAGTAGACGACAGTCACCATGATCGTATTTGAACGTACGTAGATCATCTGTGTGCTGAACCTCAGGGCACTCGAAGATTTTTGGAAGTGGAATCCGCTGACGAGTGTACACATTCACAAGTTCCCACTCGCAATTGTACCCAATATAAACAACCCAATCTCCATTTGTGACAGCCCAGGACTTACCCTTAAGCGATGGCATCTTGACATCACACGTATCATTATCAAGCGGCATCAACTTGCACAAGGCGAGGCCTCCCTCGTCCGCGCCCATGCGAACAGGCTTATAGCAAAGAAGATAAGGGAGACCAAACCGCTCCTGGACCCTTGGGTTCCTTGTAATGATGTTATTAGTTGAGTCGAGAATGGGCTTGAACGAACCTGCCATGCTAGCCGAGGTGATGACGTCGCACCAATCAATGAGTTCCCCCACCACGTCATCTTTCAGATCGGGGCAAGAATAACGGGGTCATTTCCGGCTTGTTCCCTCCATGGAGAAGACGATCGAACAATGGCAGAAGGAAGGGTGAAGGCAAATGGGGGAGGGAGGACGAGCGTGCGACAGCAGTTCCAAATCGAGAGGGAAAGGCGAAGAGTCGGTGGACGGTTGCCAGTTTGCCACGGTACACGAAGAGGTGCCCCGGCCTATACGTCCTTTTGGAAATTGTAAAAAAGGACTCGCCGTCGTCTCACTGACATGTTGGAACGGGACCACATGTCAACGAAACATCGTGTGTAATTTCTCGTGCAAAATGCGATCTGGCCGCGTTGGCCCGAGGTGCCGCATTATTTCTCGACTTTATTTTTTTAATGGCGTGTCGTTCAGTTTTGAAGCACGACTAACTGGTACTGTTTGTAGAGAAAATATAAACTACTCTACCACTACTCCACCTCTAGTACTAGTAGTATAAAAAAGATATATAGGCTGGAGCTTCAGAGCTTTCTTGCTAAGGGCTGCCCACTTGCTTCTCACACTATCACCCTCTCTCCAAATATAAGAAAGACGGCCTCTCTCTCCCTCCTCACCGGTGGTCACAGATCCGGCGGGGAAGAAAAGGACATGCAGTTTTGACGCACTCGTCGTCGGCGAGCGAGGTCACGAACTGACGACAAGGCCGCCCTCTCAGACCTAGCGCCCACGCGGGATGGCCTCCGTCCCCAAGCTCGCTGTCGTAGTGCGTGTGGAGGACGATGACCACGAGCGAAGCCACTTCCCGCCGACCCTCAGGTATGCTACCTCTTTTCGAACCATACCCTTGTTCTATTGCCCCATCTGCCATGCCGCTGCATGTGGATCTTTTTCCACTCCACCATCTTCCCAATTTGCTATCCTCTGCTCTGCTGGTCACGCAGACGAAAACCTTAATTTGCACTATTAAAGGAAACCCTACTTCATGCTGACTAATCCATGTCTGGGTTGAATAAGGAAAGGAAGGGAGACTGTACTGTCCAAGAGAGTAGGCATCGAACCCGCATCTAGGTTGAGAAGGGGAAAATCAGTAGCTAAGGAACGAGTCTCGTGTCTCTTGGTTGAAGAAGGGTAGAAAGGCATGACAACGCAATAGAGAATGACCAGCTCGATCGGTTTGTTGTCCTCACATAGGAAAAAGGTGGCTAAACATAACAAAAATGGGACATAATCCACATATGCTGCCTGGATATTTGTTGCTCTGGGCAACCATACCTCCCTCACCACTCTATGCGTCCGTGGAGGTACATCGTACTGGTGCGCCCACTGTCCGAATGGACCTCGCATGCTCTTAGTCTAACTTTTTTGCTGGTAGTATAACGCCAGCAGTCAAGTCAAGCAATGCTACTGCTAAAGTGATGCCACATTTAACTAATGCCGCACTCAGTCTGATGCCATCGATAAATTTAAGCAATGCCATTTAATGTCACTGGATTATTTCAGGGTTAGCTGTTGATTATGGATGTATTAAAGATTTTTCAACTAAGGCATTCTAATGATGTTGCACAGCCAGTATACCAACGATGAAACTTGTTACTACCTTAAGATTTTTGCACTGTTAATGCTTATAGATTACATACCTTTCAGAAAGAACTATATATGCCTTTCTGACATCAGCCTCTGTTGCCTTATTTATTCCTTCAAAAAGGTGGTTAGAAACAGTCTTGCTACCTTTTCCCATTAAGAAATTGGAATGCTTATATTTGTGAGTCTATGCTTCAACTAGTGCCACTTTTATAGTAATCACACTTTCAATATCTATGCAAACAGGATGCTCGAGTTTAGTGGAACTGCACAAAAAGTCCAACTGGTTCAACATTAGGAGCATGTTTTCTCCCAAACCTTTATATCCAATTGGTGGCACTATGAGCTGTTCATTAAGAAGGTACATGGTTTGCTACTATCTTGCTACTCTTTTTGTATTGTCATTAGATATTAATACTAGTGGTTTGCATGTGAATTTATTGGCAGGGTGGACCTACATTGGAGGTGCAGGACATGATTCAATGACTGGATGCTCAATTTCGGTTGTATCGATTTCACCTCTTCCATCACTGCGAACATGGATATCCTTGGTCTGATGAAGAATAGGCGTTATATTTCTGCTCTGAACAAGCAAATCAATTCAGTATGAAATTGTCCAGGGCAAAACATGACTGTATCAAATTGTCCAGTGCAAAACATGACAGATCTAAGCGGAAGAGACATGTTTAAACCGAAAATACAAGGTGGGGTATATGTTTACTAGCTGCTTGATATTTGTGCAGACAGAGATGTCTGCCTGTTGCTATTTAGCAAACACACAAAGTGACCGCAATTTTGGTTGAACTTTACAAGAGAATAGTATAGTCACTGCATGCAGTGCCATTTGAAAATAGACACAGAAAGATTGGATAGTCACTTCATGGACTGCAGAAAAGTAGTACTGTACTATTTATTGGCCAACACTAGGTGCTTCATTGCTTTGGTCTGATTATACAATGGGCATCATTTTGCCTAAGTTAAAGTTTGTATTCTGAAAATAGTCTCGCCGTGTGATCAAGAGAAGACCAAATCATATTGCAGTGGATGTTCCTCCATCATGTGTGGTTCATTCCCATGGTTCCAGCTGTTGGTGAAACCACTTACGTTTGCAAGAGGAATTGTAGACTTAAACAAATTTGTCATTCAGTCTGTACTGAATGTTGGCCAAGAGAAGCATCCATGCTAGTAGGAAGAACATATGTTTTTTCTAGATCTTTGCTTTTGGAGCTACATATTTGTATATGATCTGTGAATCATTGAGATGCATTAACATGTTGATCTTATGTATGGGAATCGTACTAGTTGGTTTTAGTTGTGGCTGATCTTTGCTTTTGGAGCTACATATTTGTATATGATCTGTGAATCATTGAGATGCATTAACAGTTCCTTATATCTGTTCGCTCAGTGTTTAGAAGTTACCGATCGATCACTAGCTAGCCTACTAATGCGCTCCTGGCTGTTTTAGTTGCGACGCAAGATCCGAAGTGGCAGTTTTTTGAATAGAAATGCCTACCTCTGAAGAAACTGACAAGCTGCTCTGAGCAAAATGCCATGCGAATCTGAAGAAACTGCTAGCAAAAACGTTCGCAAATGCCTTATCTCCCAGCTAAAGTTCATCAATTAATGCCCTCGGCTGCGACTCGTTGCATGCTGCTCCGCGTACTGGCTGCGAGCGTTTTTGAGTGCCTGCCTTCCGCTTATAAGTACTCTTTCTCGGCCTTCTATGGTGGCACCGTGACCCAACTCGCCCTATCCTCATAAGCCCCCACCGGCCCGACGTTGCTCGCCACTTATCCTCGCTCTCGCCACGTCCGCCATGCCCCCACCCGTCCGCGATAGGCGTGGCCGGAGGCGGTCACCGCCGGAACTAGTGTTCGGTTTTTCACCGGAAGGCAGACAGAGGGAGGAGGCATTCTATCGGTCTTTAGATGGCAATGCGGAGATCGAGGACTTGTTGGAGCACAACCGCCTGGCGAAGGAGCAGGAGTTGTTGGAGCGCGACCGCTTGGCGGATGAGCAGCGTATCGCCGATTTGCGCCGCCAGCGGGACACGGAGCAGCAGCGCACCGACGCTCTGAGTCGCGAGCAGAGCACCCGCACGTGGGCCGACTACGTGGAGGCCGGCGCCCGGCAAATAGCCCTGGAGGCTGTCGGGCACGCACGCGTTCGCGACGCCGATTTTTACTACCAGCTCGTCAAGTGGGTTTCCCACTTAGAAGCCGAAGCTTCGGTGGACCACGCCGGCATGGAAAGGGCCAACGCGCTCGAGCAACGCGCCCTATCGCACCTCTGGCAAGTCCGAGGCGAGGAGGAGGACGCCGGTGCCGGCGTTTAGCGTGTACTGCAGATGGCGGCCGGCATCGTCTAGTTAGCTAAGAGTAAGTTAGTACTTATACGCTACTAGAGTATTAGTGGAAGTAGATAGTTAACTTGGCTATGATGGTTGTCAACGTGGAAGTTCAGTACTCTATATGTGGATCGGACCTGTTACTTTGCTCTGAATGTTGAACTTTCCATTTGAACATATGGAATGGGCTATTATTTTTTTAAATGGGTTGTATTTGTCCTCCACAGGTTTAGAGGCTGACTTGTGGGCCTACCAAGTTTACGTGTACACAACCAAGAGATGATTGTACGTGGAGAGGATGACAGCAGGGACCCGCCAAGGTCATGGCAGTACGCAAGCAAAGTGCCTCCTTATTTCAATCCAATAAAAATGGCTCCTCGTAATGGATTTCTGACATCTGGGTCCCATGCCATTGTCAACGTAGTCAATAAACGAGAGAGTTGCACAACGAGCGGCTGACATCAGGGACCCAGCAGCTCGCCCAGTTATTTTTGTTTTGGGTTAATTTGATAAATGCCACTCCAAATCTGGTGTTTCTAAGAAATGCCATTGCAATTTCCAAACTTTGAAAAATGCCATTTCATGCCATCCCCAGTGGCATTTTTCGAAGTCTGGAGTGGCGTTTTTCAAAGTTTGCAAATTGCAGTGGCGTTTTCCAAAGTTTGCAAAAATTGCAGTGGCATTTTTCAAAGTTTGGAAATTGCAGTGGCATTTTTATGAATCGCCATATTTGTTGTGGCATTTATCTAATTTGTTTTTGAGTGGAAGCAGGGTGTCAACTGGGCTGTGCGGGGCACTCTGGCATGTCTAGACAGCCTTCTCTTTTATGTTTACCACAGACCAGCCCAGTAGTTTTTTTTTCTTTCTGAAAATGGCTAGCCCAGTTTTTTTGTGATTTGCCAAGTAAGTCGCTTTGTCAGGCCTATTGGGCTGCAAATCTTTCAAGACGAGGAGAGCTTCATTCGGCTGGACGAGAAAATGGCCTATCAGTAATGAGAAATGGGTTGTACATTTTTAAAACACATCAAACCGGCAATTACTTTCAAATTTCTTTTTTTCATTTTAAGATTTTAAATTGCATTAATTTTTATGCGTGGACAATTTGTTGGATTTTATATTGATATACATTTATTTTTAAAATCAGTTTGAATGTGACTCGAAATTTCGGGATTAAAAACAGTTCGGACCGCACCGAAATATGCAACATTTTGTATAATTTTTTAACCGTGGCCACAATATGGGCTGTAATGCTAACAAAAAGAATATGGGCTCCAAAAAACCTTCAGAATTAACAAATGGGCTGTAAATTATTAGAAATAATGGCAAATGGGTTGTATGCTGTTTTCCACAGATTTGAGGCTTTCCTAAAAAAAGGTTGACGCACAAGCAGTGTCTGTTGGATGTCCATCCAACGACCGTCGTGCTTCTTCAATCTCTGCTCTTCCTGCTCCAGCCGCTCAAACAAGCACCGGCGGGACTGCCTGCTCCCTCCTCCCCGTGGCCGGCTGTGCTGCCGCGCAGGCTTCACCGCCCCACCGTACTCCCATCGCTGGCCTAGCCATCCCTCTACTCACCCACACATGTTGTTATTCTCCGGCGACGGCAGACGAACCAGTAAACCCTCGTATAGTCGTACTCCCCTCCGCGTGGGAAACAACTGCCGAGTCTTCCCTGCCTCCGTGTCGTTCCCTTCCTAGGCCTCGCCGTCGTCCACCGCCCTGGTGCTCCCGGCGTGGCCTGGTCAACGTGGTCAACGACCGACATGCATCTGAAGTGGACTGTACGTGGAGAGGCTAACAGCTGGGTCCACGGCGCACGCAAGGAAATGCCTCCTTATTACGCCCAAAATAATGATTCCTCCACCTGACATTTGGGACCCACCGAAAGGGCCTCTGTATTTCGTGAAAAAAACGTTACCGTCGCTGACAGCTCGGACCCACCAGCTATATCTTCGCACACAAGGAAGTGCATCCTTATTACGCACAAAAAAATGAATACTCCCCCTGCTAGCTGGGACCCAGTCTAGTGGCAGGCTGACTTGTGGGCCTACTAAGTTGACGGGGACGGAGGGCTTTGTCAACTTAGTCAATATGCACGATTCTAGCTCCAGTGACCATATGATGTCCATCCAACGGCCGTAGTGCTTCTTCAACCTCTGGTCTTGTTGCTCTAGCCGCCCAAAGCAGCGCCGGTCGTGCCGCATGCTCCTGCCTCCCGTGCCCGGCTGTGCTGCCGCGGAGAACTCACCGCCCCTACTATTCCCATCGCTGGCCAGGCCCTGCGGCGACGGCAGCCTCACACCGCAGCCGAACCAGTGAACCCTCGTACTCCTCTCCGCGCGGGCTTCCACTGCCGCGTCTTCCCCGGCTCCGCGTCATCCCCTTCCTAGGCCTCGCCGTCGTCCACCGCCCTGGTGCTCTCGGCGCGGCGTGGTCAACGTGGTCAAGGAACGGCTTCCATCGGACGTGGACTGTACATGGAGAGGCTGACAGCTGGGTCCACAGCCGCAGCAAGGAAGTGCCTCCATATTACGCGGAAAATAATTATTCCTCCACCTGACAGCGGGGACCCACCGGACGGGCCATCGTATTTCGCGAAAAAAACGTTTCCCCCTGACTGCGGGGACCCACCAGCTACATCTTCGCACGCAAGGAAGTGCGTCTGGACAAAAAAAACGATTCGCCCCCCTGACTGCTGGGACCCACCAGCTACATCTTCGCACGCAAGGAAGTGTCTGACAGTCGGGACCCACTTGGTTGAAGCGTACGTAGCATTGTCATTCTGGTCACGAACGTGTACATACATACTGGTCGATGTAGAGGCGCGCACGTGTCGTAGTAGAGGCGCGCACGTAGCATGTACACGTACGTACAGCGGCCAGTGTGCAAGAAATAAAATACGGCCACGTACGTACATACGGGCAGGGTCTCGAACGCCTACTCGCGCATATGTACGGCCAGGGCTCGTGTACATGGCTGGGTCAGAACGGAGAAACAGCGTCGTTGTCATGTTCATGGGGAGCCAACCGGCTGGGTCGGAACGGAATGCGTCGTCGTGTTCATCGGGAGGGCTTGGACGGAACAGCCGATGGAAACGAGGCCTGGCGTACCGCAGAACGGAGGAAATGGCCTTGTGTTCGACCAGCCATGTTTGAAACGGGATCCTGTTCATCGGGAGGGGTCTGGCGTACCGCAAAATGGAGGAAACGGACCTCCTACGGTCGAAAAGGGGGTCCTGTTGATCGGGAGGGGTGTGGCGTACCGCAAAACGGAGGAAATGGACTTGTGTTGGAGCGCTACGGTCGAAACGGGGGTCATGTTCATCGGGAGGGGTGTGGCGTACCGCAAAACGGGACTCCACGGGACACTGTTCATCTCCACCGTCGACCCCCTCCAGCCTCCACGGGCTACTGTTCATCCATCGTCGACCTCCTCTAGCCTCCACCTGCGACTGTTCATCCACGGGCTCCTGTTCATCCAGCCTCCACCACGCGCTACTCCACCGGCTACTGTTCAACCAGCCCTCTCCACGGGCTCCTGTTCAACCACCCCTCCATGGGCTACTGTTCATCCAGCCCTCCACCGTCTACTATTCATCCTGCCCTCCACGGGGTGGTCCTGTTCATCCTGCCCTCCACGGGGTCCTGTTCATCCAGCCCCAACCGGCTCAATCGATCGGGGTCCTATTCATCCAGAGGCAACACCACGGGGTCCTGTTCATCCACCCCCACCGGGATCTGTTCATCCAAACCCCCCCAACAACGCTCACTGTTCATCCAAAGGCAGCATCGATCGGATTCAGTTAGCAGCAGTAGCGAAGGAATCGCTCGATCGGGTTCAGTTAACGGCCATCGATCGATCGCTCGGGTTCAGTAACGCGTAGCCTGCAGTGCAATCACTCGGGTTCAGTTAGAGCCCAACGGCTCGCTCGGGTTCAGTTAGAGCCAACGCCTCGCACGCGTACGTGTACGAGAGAAACGCGCATCGCTCAACCCCGACCTCCCACCGTAACCGGGAACCCGAAATTTTCCTCGCCCTCGCTTCTACCACGTTTTTTCGTCATGGACGGCCCAAAGAATGTCATGCAGCTGCGTCTCCGGCCCGCCCAGGACGAAAAGCCCATTTTCTATCATGATTTTTTGTCATAGAAGTAGGAGCCCACCACAACTATGATGATACCGGGTTTTGTCACAATTATCGTCATAGAAGTGTCATATGTATGACAGAAAAAATTTCGTTCGGCCCAAAATGTCACGGATGTGTCTTTTTTTTGTAGTGCACTTACGTATCGTTTCTATTAAGGGTAAAAATATGGGGTTTATTCATGCGTTAGTTTACTTTGTCTACATCATGTCATCTTGCTTAAGGCGTTACTCCGTTCTTTATGAACTTAATAATCTAGATGCATACTGGATAGCGGTCGATGTGTGGAGTAATAGTAGTAGATGCAGAATCGTTTCGGTCTACTTGTCTCGTACTTGATGCCTATATACATGATCATTTCCTTGGATATCGCCATGATTATTTGCTTTCCCAAACTGTAATTTGTTTACCCACCGGATGCTATTTTCTTGAGAGAAGCCTCTAGTGAAAACTATGGCCCCCGGGTCTATTTTCTATCATGTTAAAATCCCAAAATACATTGCTGCATTTTTTCTTTATTTATTCTATTTTGTATTTTTGTTTGATCTATCTATCTATCACCATACAATTTAATCTTGCAAGTAACCGCCAAGGGATTGACAACCCCTTGTTCGCATTGGGTGCAAGGATTTGTTATTTTGTGTGTAGGTGCTGTTAATGAGGTGTTGTGTGGTTCTCCTACTGGATTGATAACCTTGGTTCTTAACTGAGGGAAACACTTATCTCTACTGTACTGCATCATCCTCTCCTCTTCGCGGAAATTCCAACGCAGCTCACAAGTAGCAGGAAGAATTTTTGCCACTGTTGTGGGGGAGACATCATCAACATCTATCATGTACCTATGCATAAACTTTCATCTCCTTGCATTTACTTTATTTGCTATTTGTCTCTCGTTTTCATCTCCCCCACTTCTAAAACAATTTTACAAAAACACAAAAATATTTTTGTTTGTTTGTTTTTTGTTTGCTTGCTTGCTTTTATTGCCTTCATGTCAACACACCAAAAACAGAAAAGAGAGAGGAAAACTAAAGACATATGGATCCTCATACACTTGATAATATTTTCAAAAGACAAAATTATGATGAACCAATTGCTAGTGAGTTGAGTGCACTTGATTATCTCTATGAAGTTTTGTTTGAAAATTGTGATGAAGTGTTAAACAAAGAAATTTATAAAGTGATTCATGATAGCTTCTTGAATAAAAAGCATGATTGCGATGATGTTATTATAAAGGGCCATTTGCATTTCTGTCCCTAACTCGAACCACCTACTTAGATTTGCCCCTAATTTCGAAGCCTGCTCAAATTTGCCCCTACGCCCTTAGGTGCCCTTATAGAAATGCCCTTCTGCGCCGTCACCGTTCGGTCAAAGGGGTTTGACTGTCTCGAAAAAATAGCAAAAAAAAATATGAAATTTTGTGGGATCAAAGGTACTCAGTTGCGTGCAAATTTTCATGCTATTTAGACAATCCAGGAGCTTGTGGCATAGGAAAACAATAAATCTGTACGCCTGTGAGTAGTAAATTCAAAAAAACAAGAAAATTCAAAAAAAATGTGATTATTTTTGGCATCCAAGATGCTCGGGTGCGTGCAAAATTTTATTATCAAATGACATGCGAGGAGCTCTAGCAAAAAAACCAAAATAGTGTATTTTTCAAAGTTTTTTCCTGAGCCAAATTTTGTTTCTTTCTCCACGAGCTCCTACAATGTCCGAACAGATCAAAAATTTGCACACACCCTGCGCACCCGAGCATTTTTTATGCCAAAAAAATTCATATTTTTTTTGAATTTTCTTGCTTATTTTTTTGAATTTACTATTCACATGCACACAAATCCTTTGCCACGAGCTCCTGGAATGTCTAAATAGCATGAAAATTTGCACGCAGCTTGCGCACCTGAGTACCTTCGATCCCACAAAATTTTAGATTTCTTTGGATATTTTTTTGAGACGGTCAAAGCTCTTTGACCGGACGGTAACAGCGCAGAAGGGCATTTCTATGAGAGCAATTAATGGCGGAGGGGCAAATTTGAGCAGGCTTCGAAATTAGGAGAAAATCTGAGTAGTGGGTTCAAGTTAGGGATACAAATCTAAAAGACCCTGTTATAAATTGTATTAATGTCAATTGTGCTAATGATATGCAAAGCTACAAGCTTGGGGATGATAATTTTGTTACATCCACTACTCATTGTAATGATCATGATTGGGGTGATGCTTCTTACAATCTTGAAGATTTATTTGAACCTCAGGATGAACATGATATTGATAATATCGTTTGCAGTAATATTGAAAGTGGGTTTGGAAGAGTGTCAACTTTAGATAATAATTCCACTACTTTTGAGAGTGTTCGATCTTATGAAGTTTTTGATAAAAGTGGGTTTGGAGAGGTCATGACTTTAGTTGATGTTAATCCCACTATCTTGGAAGATTATAAAACTTTTATGCATGTGGATCATGAAGAGAAATTTTATGTGATAGTTATATTATTGAATTTGATTATGATCTCACATGTAATTATTATGAGAGAGGAAAATATAGTTGTAGAAATTTTTATGTTACTAATTTACCTCTCGTTTTGTTAAGATTGCCAATGTTTTATTCTTCTCCTATGCATATGCTAGATATTTCTTGTCTTGATAATTTTTTTGCTTATAAAATGCCTATGCAAAGGAAGTATGTTAGACATAAATTTTCTTGTCAGTTGTTTTATGATGATCTATTTGTGTTTCAATTATTATCTTTCATGTGAGCATCAATAAAATCTCAAGCCTATCTTAAATGTCTATAAAGAAAGAGCTTGTTGGGAGACAACCCAATAGTTTTCTTTTTCTGGATTTCTGTGTGCGCACAATTATGCTACTGTTATGGTTGTGTTTTAAATTAGTGTTTGTGCCGAGTAAATCCTTTGGGATGATTTGGATGATAGTTGATTTGATTCTGTGAAAAACATAAGCTTTTGCGTCCAATAGCAGAATTATAAAAAAATGTTGGAGCATGGAAAAATTCTGAATTTTTTTGAAATGATTGATATACAAATTTCCCATGTTGTCAATTTTTTTCAAAAACTTTGGAGCTACAGAAGTATAGTCAATATTCAGATTGCTATAAACTGTTTTGTTTTTGACAGATTCTGTTTTTGATGCATTGTTTTGCTTGATTTGATGGAACTATGGATTGTATCGGGGGTATAAGCCATGGAGAAGTTAGAATACAGTAGGTATAATGCAAAAATAAAATATGAATGGGTTTGCAACAGTACCTAAAGTAGTGATTTATTTTATTATACTAACGGATCTCGCGAAGGTTTTGTTGAGTTTTGTGTGCTGAAGTTTTCAAGTTCTGAGTGAGATCACGATGGATTAAGTAATAAGGAGTGGCAAGAGCCTAAGCATGGGGATGCCTGAGGTACCCCCAAGGTAATATTCAAGGACTCCAACGTATCTATAATTTTGATTGTTCCATGATGTTATATTGTCATTCTTGGATGTTTTACAATCATTTTATAGTAACTTTATATCATTATTTGGGACTAACCTATTGACATATTGCCCGGTACCAGTTGCTGTTTTCTGCTTGTTTTTTACTTCGCAGAATATCAGTACCAAACAGAGTCCAAACGCAACGAAACTTTTTGAAGATTTTTTCTGGACCGGAAGACACCCAGTGGGCCAAAGAAGTACCAGAGGGGAGGCCTGAGGTGAGCACAAGACACCTGGGCGCGCCAGGAAGCCCAGGCGTGCCCAGGTGGGTTGTGCCCACCTCGGAGGCCCCCTGCACCGCCTCTTCGCCATATAAATTTCCAAATATTCCAGAAACCCTAGGGGAGTCGACGAAACACAATTCCACCTGCGGCAAGTTCTAGAACCACGAGATCCAATCTAGACACCATCACGGAAGGGTTCATCATCCTCATTGGTGCCTCTCCAATGATGCGTGAGTAGTTCAACATAGACCTACAGGTCCGTAGGCAGTAGCGATGGCTTTTTCTCTCTTTTTGATTCTCAATACAATGGTCTCTTGGGGATCTATTTGATGTAACTCTTTTTTGCGGTGTGTTTGTTGGGATCCGATGAACTTTGAGTTTATGATCAGATCTATATCCATGAATATTATTTGAGTCTTCTTTGATCTCTTGTATGCATGATTATTTATAGCCTCGTATTTCTTCTTCGAATCTTTGGTTTAGTTAGGCCAACTAGACGATTTTTCTTGCCATGGGAAGAGGTGCTTTGTGATGGTTCGATCTTGCAGTGTTCTTTCCCACTGACAGAAGGGGCAGCAAGACATGCATGTATCATTGCTATTAAGGATAATAAGATGGATTCTATTCCTACATGAATAGATCTCATCTACATCAGGTCATCGTTCTTATTGCATTAATCCGTTTCTCCATGAACTTAATACACTAGATGCATGCTGGATAGCGGTCGATGTGTAGAGTAATAGTAGTAGATGCATGCAGGAGTCGGTCTACTAATCTTGGACATGATGCCTACATATTGATCATTGCCTTGGATATCGTCATAATTATTCGAAATCATGTGCTATTTTCTTGAGAGAAGCCACTAGTGAAATCTACGGCCCCCGGGTCTATTCTTTATCATATTTGCTTTGAGATATGTTTTTATTCGCTTTTATTTTCAGTTCTATTATTCCAAAAACCCAAAAATACCTTGCTGCACTTTTTTATTACTTATTTTATTCCGTGTTTTATCGAGAGCTATTTATCCAATCTACCACAATCTATCTATCTTTTTACCGTGGAGGGATTGACTGTTGGGAAACGTAGCATGCAATTTCAAAAAAATTCCTACGCTCAAGAAAGATCTATCTAGGAGATGCATAGCAACGAGAGGGGGAGAGTGTGTCTACGTACCCTCATAGACCGAAAACGGAAGCGTTTGACAACGCGGCTGATGTAGTCGAACTTCTTCTCGTTCTGACCGATCAAGTACCGAACGTACGGCACCTCCGAGTTCTGCACACGTTCAGCTCGATGACGTCCCTCAAACTTTCATCCAGCAAAGTGTCAGGGAGTGGATGAGTTCCGTCAGCACGACGGCGTGGTGACGGTGATAGTGAAGTGATCCGCGTAGGGCTTCGCCTAAGCACTAAGAAGAATATGACCGAGGGTGTAATCTGTGGAGGGGGGCGCTGACAGTGTCCTGGACTAGGGGGGTACTCACCACATCGTCTCCCGACCAGGTGGATCGGGCCGAGGACCCTCATGGCGGTTTACTCATGGGCCACTTCGGACAGCCCATGCCGCATTCAAGGAAGATTCCACAAGACCATGTGATCAAGACAATGACTCCTCTCCACCAACATATTCGACTAGTACTCTTGTTATCCTAGGCCTCTGGTACATTATATAAGCCGAGGCCAGGCTAGAGGCTAGATGAGTATGACATTATTCATCATACCCCTAGGGTTTAGATCACAACATATGGTCTCGGGGTAGATCAACTCTTGTAATCTCTATATTCATCAAGATCAATCAAGCAGGAAGTAGGGTATTACCTCCATTAAGAGGGCCCGAACCTAGGTAAACATCATGTCTCCTGTCTCCTGTTACCCATCGATCCTAGATCCACAGCTTGGGACCCCCTACCCGAGATCTACCGGTTTTGACACCGACAATGGTGCTTTCATTTAGAGTTCCACTATGAGATCAACGAAGGATCGATGGCTCGTCTACAGATTAACTGCAACATCGGCATTTTCATCACCGGCTCGACTGGTCACCTTGGCTTGACCGAGGACTGTGCCCTGCCTCCGATCATCATGTTCGCACGAGAGCCTTCATCAACATCAACTCCGATCTTTATCATGATCATGGAGGAATTATACTCGGAGCTCGGGGCTCAACGTCAACATTGCCCTCGGGCGACCGTGCTGTTTTTTTGGACAGCGAACTTGTATCCGCTGCCACCACCTCCTTGAGCATCGCTTTTGACGATTCCTTTGGTAGAATTATGCGGAATTAAGTCTACAACAACCATGCAAAATTCCGTCGAGTTCCGATGGAGGAATCTCCGGCAATCTACGATATACCGGAGCCCTGTCAAATCTGGACGGGAATCTGGACGAGTTTAGGGCGTGATCTCTAGAGCCAAGCTCGGAGGTCCTTTGGAAGATCCAACCGTTCATCTGCTGCGGAATTCCCATATCTACCACCCCTCAAAATTTCAGCTCGATCTGACCGTCCAAACTCCGGGAACCTTCCGATGAGTGGACCAATTTTCGGATCTGTTTTCTGCGCGAATACGAATCCGATCCGAGTTCATGTTTCTTCATGAACGTCATATTGGACAACTTTTTTAAAGGAATTTCCCTTCTATGGTATTGTGTGTTGTTCTTAACACATGCCCAAAAAAATTTAAGCCTTCTCTGAGGTTCTCTTCAACATAACGCTGGTGTCAAACCAGTCCGGTAACATTGCTCCACGGCTGCCGACCTGCGCTAGACACGCCGTCGCTTTGTTGAGCCGAGCTCAACTTCTTCAGATTGTCATCTCGGTGAGCCGAACAAGAGTTCGGCATCACGAAGGATAAATCATCACCAACATCGCCGCCCCACGGATTATACGGAGCAGGCACACCGGCATCGCCGCACGGTCACTTCATCAAGCCGGCATTGACCATGTCACGAGTTACGACCTGCATCGGCATGGCCGAACTGTTGCTTCTTCAAGCCAATGTCCATCACGCCGACCTACTTCGACTCATCGGCTGACATCGGGGCTTCGACACCTCGGCTGGACCAGGAGCTCCGCTATTTCTTCATCAACATGCTCCGGTGACTTCGGCGTCATTGGCCGACCAGCTTCGACACATCGGCTGGCATGGTGGCTACAACGTCACCTTACCGACCTGCTCCGTCACCTCGTCTGGACCGGAGGCTGCGCCATCTCTTCATCAACCTACTCCGGAAACTTCGGCATCACCAGCCGACCGGCTTCGTCACGTTAGCGGGACCGGGGCTTTGCCTCGGCGAGCCAACCTCTGCTAGCATCGCCATGACGTCGCTTCATCGCCCATCAGGCAATGGGTGTGCGGATCGAGTCCCAATTTTGGGAGTCACCTTTTTCGGATTGCTACAAATAAACCAGGTGCTATTAATCCTAGTAATTTTTGCTTGTTTGGGTTTATTTTTCCCAAGGAATTATTACTCTGGTTTGTTCCATCATCTGTACACAGGTCTATCAAATGGTTGCCGCATTAACGACGGTCGCATGTGGTTCGGTCAGTTTCCATACATAGTTCAGCGAACGCCGCATCCGGATCTCGGACCGACCTATGAATTCAGGCTTTGCCATGCAATCACCGCGTCACGCCGACGCCCCACATCGACATTGGCTTCGGCGCCAGGCCACGTCTCTTTAAATAAATTATTTTTGCGTAAAGCAATTATGCAAGGATTATATATATATATATTCTTATTTTTGGACCACACTATTTTATGTGTGTAGGTAATCGACTTCGACTGTGTCACGCGGTCACTTCGGCAAGCCGACGTCGTCGTCCCAATCGGCATAAATCGGCTCGCATGATCACCTTGTTGGTCGAGTTGCCATACCGACATGTTCGGTTGCCTCGGGGACTTCGGCACCATCGAGAGGGTTCTACCTCGTCGGGTGTTCGGCGCACGGGCCATATTCCTTTAATTATTCACTTTGCATAAATTATTTATTATGCTACATTTTTTTAATTTATTATTATTACTATTATCTCCTTCTTGCACTATTTTCTGTGCACAGGTAAATTATCTGGGTTGGGCAGTGCTGTCACCTCGGCGTACTGATGTACCACGTCACCTCGGCTGGACCGGAGGCTTCGTCATCACTTCATTAACCCACGCTGGGAACTTTGGCGTCATACTGCCGGCCTGCTCCATCGCCTCGGACGGACTGGAGGTTCCACCTCGCCACATTGGTCGTGCTACGTCGCCACTTCGGAGTGCCAAGCTCTTCGCTCCGCCATCTTGGGACCGGCTTGGGGGCTGGGACCTTGTCCCGCATCAAGCTCGGACCACATCATCAATGACGAACACATTAACCAGCTAAGTCGCTTTCATGCTCAAAGTTTTAAAATTTTAATTTGTGTTCGGTTCGACCATGCTCACAAACGTTGTTTGATTAAAAACACTTCATTTCCCCTGTTAACTGGGGGCTCTTAAATTTATGTGAGCTATTTTGTAATAAGTGTTCTTCTTCTTAGTCGTTGCAAAGTCTTTTTCTATCACTCCTTTTTTCGACGCGAGTGTGTGGTCAATAGCCGGGGAGCCTAATTTCTCTCTCAAAGCCGCTAGAGTTTAGTTTGCTAAACTGGCCTAACGAGAAGTACTCCGCCTTTGGGATAGGAGGTTGAAGTTGTAGGCTGACCCGCTTGAAGTCTTGATATAGGATGTGTCATGTTAAAGCACGACAGAAGCACAATTTTGTTTCATTCTAAGACCAGTTTTCGGATTGGCACCGAACACTTGATCTAGTTCGGACGTCAAGTTTTTACTGAAGTTTTTTGGTTTTCCAAGCCTATGGCACTTTTAAACTATTTGTGTGTTTCCAGCATAAGTCTCGTAGTGCAACGCCGGACACCTTTAGAGATTCGGCAAAAACATTCTCGGATATTGCTATATATGCATCGGTTTTGAATTGTGTCTTCAGTCAATAGTTGGGTTGCCCGGCTCCTGTGCTTGCCTCCTACGTTCCGCTTCGTTCGGCTAGGTGTGCAAAGGGAGAACCACTGCGATTGTGCTTCCAGCTATAATGGTTAAGAGCCTCAGTGGAGAAAGCCGAAAACTGACTGCCACAATAAGTGTAAACTGGTCAGCGATCCAATGACTGTATTAAACTATAAGATTGATAGAGGTCGCCACGTGTTAAATGAAGGTCCGTTCATAACATTGGCCGAAGTGTTTACGGCTTGACCTCGACTGTCACCGAACACTAACTGGGGGCTAGTAACTGGCCTCCGAACTTTAAGCTCCTATGACTAAATGATAGTTATAAAGCCCGCATATCTGATTGCCTCATTTTCGCTAACATAACCACCTTCGGGCACCGAGACGTCGGCTAAGGGTTGTCTTGTTATTGCGGAAACACCCTGTGTATTATCTATAAAGGGGTAGAAGCCGACGATGGGTCACTTTCAACTGATAAACGGTCGCAACGGAGTCAAAATAAACATATGATCAGCATTTGTATTCAATATACAAGCGCTGCCTTCCGCAATCATCGTTATAAAGCCATACATATGCATCAATTTGACTTTAGATTTTGGCCAAGCTGGGTTGCCCGGCTCCTGTGCTTACCCCTACGTTCCCGATTGTTTGGCTAGGCGGTAAAGGGAGCACCTCTGTGATTGTTACTACCGGGTCATCCGGTTTAGTACCTCAGACTGGGTGAAGCCGAAAACTAGCCATCTTAAAGGATATAATTGGTCGGCAACGACGGAAGTGAAAATTTGGGTTCACTAAAGACCACATAGTTCGGGAACTTTCCCCAAACTAAACCCTCAATATTTTGCTCCCACATTGATCGGAGCTGAGGTTTCATGATCATGCTTAGCATGACAACCCAAAGAAAGGAACCGATAGCGAGACTAATTTCTTTGGAAGACATTTCTTATGTTAAATAGTAATATAATATATTTCTCTGCGTACCTTTGTTTATAAAACCGTATGGACGGATTGCCTTGTTTGTCGTAAATCTTTGCCCTCATAAAGGCTTTATAAAGTAGGACAAACACTCCTCGGCTACTGGCGGAGGAGGTGGAAGCCGATCGTCGGTCAACAAAGTTTTGTACAATGCGGATCCGAGCATTAATGATGTAAAGTACTTGGATACATAGAATCATTACACATAACTAGCAAAAGGGCCCGTGCGTTGCAACGGGAGAGACAAATTAAATAATCTAAAACTGAAGCGGCCCATCTGTGTTGCCACTTTTTCTATGCTATTATCATTGATGGTGGTCATGTTCTCCACCTATTCAAGACGAAGGTGATCAATTCCAAGGTAATGAGGTTGTTCATCACACTCTAGCATGCAACTTTCATGAGCCTCTCCCTACACCCTATTATAATTTTGCGGGATTGTAGTGACGGTGGGTGCCACCCCTGTCTTGTCTACACATGATGTATGCACTATCCCCACACTCTTGCACATAAATGTAATGACGTACCTTGTGTGGAGCAAAGTTCGAACCATTGAGATTGGACGCTTCGAGTGCAGTAATGTCATGCATGGAAACTTGGGATTTAGCTTGGTTTCGGTTAAGGGATTCGAACTTGCGAGTGAATTGCTTATTACAAACCTTTCAATCAACTCCTAGCGGGAACCAAGATGATGTTGATGGATGCATGGAACTCATTAGCGGACCAGCAGTAAGTTGACAAAAAAGAAAATAATCATGATAAATACGACTAAGACACTGTAATCACCTGCAGTATTTCGATCCCCTGCTGTAAAGACCATATCGATTACAACTGAATTCAGAAAAAATAAATCTCGGATAGCAAGGAGAATAGTAGAACTAATTAATGTCATATTAACTTATCTTGTTTCTGTTAAAATTGTTTAGTGATCTGGCCAGATTAAATTCACATGCTTGCAGTCTATGAAACAGTCACGCCCCTCACCCTAGGAACGTGCACGTATGCATGCAAAACATGCAAACTTAGCGAGACCACGTAAGTACCAGGAAGCAACGGATGCTTAGAAATTGATTGACTCGTGAGTTGATGTGTACGTATGGGCAAAAAAACTGGCATCCATTGCAGCAACAAATGGCCTTGGGGCCATGCAAGGAGATCATAACCTATCTACTCTCTAGTTGTATTTAAGAGCCATCCAGATAATGCAGAAGTACGTACACTCAATACAAGTATTTTTTTTAAACAGAATTCATATATCAACGAAAGACTTCAAAAATTTGAAACTGGCAAATATGGTACGTACATACCATATGTGATTTCGTTCGTATATCATGACCACTGGAAAGTTCATCCATGTTCAACACAGTGGTACTGCTACCTGTAGGTTTATATGCACATGTCTATGTAAGTCCACCCGCAAAAAAAGAAGTCTATGCCTTATGCTTCATCTGAACATATAGTAAATTAACTATAGCGTACACCAAAGGATTTACTTTTATCAAATGAGAGACATCTACATCTGTGTCATGTTTACGGGTAGTCACCATGAAACTGAATTTGGAACCTCCAGCTTGAGAATTAATTCAGAAGCAGCAGGAGCATATATCTCCCTAAACTGCAAGAGAGATCACATCACATCCTGGTTCAGTGTCCATCAAGGGCAAGAAGATCACATCCTTCTGAACTGCTATAAGATTTAGCCGAAGGAAAACCATAAACGCTTTTCTACTATTCTCTGAACATGCACACACAGGCCCAGGCTTGTTCAACAGAAGTTATATAATCCCATAATGGTTATACATGCAAGCTTAAACATCAGACTGTAGACCAAACTGTCCTCTAAGATAGGCAACATATCAAACAGCTCACAACTAATATGCTTTAGTAAGATGATCTATTACATAAAAATATTATTCCATAAGATGACCAAGTTGCTTCATTAAACAACAACCTGAACTCGTATATGAATATGAACATGATAATGTTTAGATGGACAATTTGGCAAGGAAGGCTTTGGCAGATGATATGCATTCAACTCTCTTCAGTCAATCCACAAAACTAACAACCAAGGTGAGGAGCAGAGCATAGGCTTTGGCAGCCAATGTTGTCTCTCGAGGCTCTTGTTGACTCCTCCACACTTCGCCGGACCTGCCTGGATGTTCTGGTCAGCTCCATTGGTGCTGCCGAAGCGTTAGCTCGCGCCGCTGGCTGCTTGAGGACTAATCAGGTTGGCTACCTTTTGTACCTGCACGACAGTGGATTCAGAGCAATTGCCTTGTTGTAAAAAAACACAGGGATTGAGCAGACCGGAGCAGTACGTATCGGGCTCGCGTAGGCCTCGCTGCACATGAAGATGCCTTTGATAAGATGGCTCATGCCGGCGCCGGCCTTGGCAAGCATGCCGCTATAGCTCTCCACCCTCGGCCACAAGTCATTCAAGTACCCGCGACTCCAACGATGATGGGGGGTGGCCTTGAGGCCCTAGAAGGCGCGGAAGGCGTGGAGAAGCAGGAGTCGAACTTGAGAAGCGCGTCGAGGGATGGCAAGAGCATGGCGTCGGCAACGCCATAGTTGAGGAGCATGCCATCCTTGTCTGGCAGCTTGGAGAGGTAGTGCAAGTGGTCGAGCTTGATCATGGTCTCGTTCCTCGCCAGCGGCCAGCCGAGGTCACGGCCGACAGGCACCAGGGTCGTCACGCCGTTGTTGAGGAGCACGCCGTCCTTGCCCGAAAGCTTGAAGAGGTAGTGCAGGCGGTCGAGCTTGACCACTGGCTCGTCCCTCGCTAGCGGCCAGCCAACGTCGCAGCCGACCCGCACCACGGTCGTCACTCCCACATCCTCCTTGAAGATCCTTACGACGGGCTCGACGAAGAAATCTGATCCGATTCAGTCACATAGCAAGGATGGAGGTGGCGGAGGCTGCGGGTGGCTGCGCCACCACGACGATCACCAGGCGCGGGGCCGGCGGATTGGCCGTGGGTGCGAGGCCGCCATGAGCGGGCAGATCGGGAGGAGGCTCCAACCTCCGAGACAGCAGATGGTAAAAATGCTGGGGTGCGAGTCAGATAATTTCTTTAATGGCCAGGGAGATGAGATCAATCCGAAGCAAATACATACCGGAAGGTGGAATCGTGGTATTGGTGCGGGACTTAGTCCCACATCGTTTTTTTTTCTTTTCTTATGTGTAAATCTAATTTTAAATCTCGATCGTTAATCTTTAAAGTTATCATAAAAATCAACGGATATAAATAGATGACGTATAGAGAACTATGAAAGTCTCTGTCCTTTAATATTAGGTAAGGATTTGTGATTTTATTCTAGATATCGATTCTTAATTCGGCCATTCGTGCCCGCATTAAGGCTCGGGGACTATTGGGCTTCGGGCTTATCATTTACTAATATTAAAGGGGCACATCGATCCCCTGATCTGGTGTTGTCACCCGACCAGTGTCTCGGGGGCTACTACATTGCCTATTCAATGCAGAAAATTCAAAGTGCTTAGTGTTCGGCTTGACCGAACTATGGTCAAACACGTCTTCGGACAACAATAGGCACCATTTGGGCCCTATCTGGCATCAAGCTAAGATATTACGGCGACTTCTCAAAACCCTCTCTCAAGGGCCCGTCCGCCGATCACTATCTCCTCTAATGTGCATCTCAGATTTTAGGCTGACACACACCTTGAGGGCTACTGACTATATATCTCGTAAGTAAATAAATTGCATAATCGGAAATAAAATGATCAAACAATCAGCCCGAGCCCGAGGTGGTGCATCACCTCGGAGGCAGTCCGGCATAAAGTTTGGCTGCGAGCGGCTGGCTCCATAGAGAACTTGTCAGCGTTAAGCTCGGATAACATCCTTCAAACTTTTTCAAGCCAAGGTGATCTATTACACCTCGGATATAGTACGGCGTTGGAGCTCGGATACAGTCCGGCGTTGGTGCTCGGCTGCAAAAGATACCTCGAATGCAGTCCGGCATTGGGGCTCGGATGTAAGAGGACACCGCTACACGGGAACAACTTCAAACCCAAGGTGGGCGTAAAAATAACAAGGCATTGATAAAGGCCGATAACTTAAAGGGGCTCCTCGGATACCCGACGTGTAAACTCTTCGGATTTACTTCAGCGGTCCTCAAGATCGAAGATGAGAAAATTTGTTGAACCAGTTTTCAAGACCGACGACCGAAGATGAAGAACAGTTTGGAAGGATCGAGGAGCGTCCCCAACTTGAAGACCGGTTCAGGGGGCTACTGACGGTGTCCTGGACTAGGGGGTACTCACCACATTGTCTTCCGACCAGGTGGATCGGGCCGAGGACCCTCATGGTGGTTTACTCATGGGCCACTTCGGACAGCGCATGCCGCATTCAAGGAAGATTCCACAAGACTTGGTGATCAAGACAATGACTCCTCTGCACGTATTCGACTAGGACTCTTGTTATCCTAGGCCTCTGGTACATTATATAAGCCGAGGCCAGGCTAGAGGCTAGATGAGTATGACATTATTCATCATACCCCTAGGGTTTAGACCACAACATATGGTCTCGGGGTAGATCAACTCTTGTAATCTCTATATTCATCAAGAACAATCAAGCAGGAAGTAGGGTATTACCTCCATTAAGAGGGCTCGAACCTGGGTAAACATCATGTCTCCTGTCTCCTGTTACCCATCGATCCTAGATCCATAGCTTGGGACCCCCTACCCGAGATCCGCCGGTTTTGACACCGACAGGCACCGCACACGGCTAACAGATGTTGTGGTGTGTTCTAGGCGCCCCCTCCCCATGTATATATAGGTGGGAAAGGGAGGGGAGCAACAAGTGGGCGCCCCAAGTAGGAGGAATCTTAATTGGGCGCCTGTCAGAGTAAATGACCACGGGTAGCCTCATCGACCCCTTGTGGTATTTCAAGACATCGGGGCTAGCTGCGCCCCTCACACTTCCCGAACGAAAGACTGGCTTCTTGGGCCGCCTGGTCTAAGAGGCCTGCTGCTGAAAGATGGCAAGACAGCAGAAGGCGACCACTAGGGAGCCGACTCCTACCAGGCGGCCCCTCGTCCCCTCAAAGTTTACGCCCACATAACCACGATGGGACGGGGCGTGGCTACAATGCGACCTGCCACCCTAGAATCCAGGGCGGATCGTGGCCACAGTGCGGTGTACCAAGCAGACACCCCTCGCCCGTCGCGGCACTGTTGCCACGCAACCCATGACATCACTTACGTCAGAGGGAGCCCCGCTCCCACGACGGGCGGTCGGTACGGCCCGCAAGCGGCGGGCCCTACCTGTCCGCGAGCCACCAGAAGGCGAGTCTGCGTACTACCCCAAACAAGTCAACCGGCTTCACTCCGTTCTTCCTTGTATATGGTGCCGAGGTTGTCATCCCAACAGACATCGAGTTCGACTCGCCTCGGGTCACCATGTACACGGAGGCGGAGGCCAAGGAAGCGCGAGAAGATGGCGTCGACCTGCTGGAAGAAGGCCGGCTGTTAGCACTCAGCCGGTCCGCCATCTACCAGCAGGGTTTGCGCCGTTACCACAACCGAAAGGTCAAGCCAAGATCTTTCCAAGAGGGCGACCTTGTGCTTCGGCTGATCCAGCGAACAGCCGGCCAGCACAAGCTCTCGGCCTCTTGGGAAGGCCCTTTCGTCATCAGCAAGGCACTAGGCAACGACTCCTACTACCTGATCGACGCACAAAAACCAAGAGCACGCAAGAGGGATGATTCCGGCAAGGAGTCGGAGCGACCATGGAACGCAAACCTCCTGAGAAGATTTTACAGTTGAAAGCAGTATGTACCATGCTACCATTTTTATTAAATATGAGACAAACGGGGCCCCCGAGGAGCACTCGGGGACTGCCCTCCTTTATCTATGAATGACGAGCGTCATACTCATGAATGTATTATTACATTTGATTTTCTGTCTGGCACCGGGTTCGACTAGTCGGCACGGGGACTGGCCGCCTTAAGTTATATTAAAAGTTCTACCTGAAGTCAGACAAGTAGTGTGCCGGCACCCGAGCCCTCTCTTGTTGAAAGTCGCAGCTCGAAGAACCGACTGTCCGACTGGCAAGAGCCAAAGGCAGAAAGGATGCCCACACGAAAAACGGCTAAGGACTAACGAACTTATATAACGCAAAGACGGCCTCCAACCACGCCTGCCGGCTGTCAAAACAGCCGGCTGGCCGGCCTCCCAATCACTTCACTATAATCCAACAAAGCTAGAGTACTTGCCCTCCCAAGAACTTCCCCAGCCACAGATTGAAGAGCAGCTGTCCGGCTGGGAAGGCGGCAACCAAGGGAGGGCGGCAAAGGAAACAGCCGAAGGATGAAAAGCAAAGAACAAGGGAAAGCCAAATGCATGCATAATTATATTTACACATAAGGCCCCAAAAAAGCCGGCAGTCAATATAGTTCGAATACACCCCCAGTGGGTGGAATTGTGCAAACTTAACAAAACACTGTTCGTCGAATGGTGAAACAGGAAAGTAGAGGCAGCAGACTAGACTAAGGGCGCAGCAGGGGAGCCGGGCTGGTCGGGGGAGACGGCGCCGCCGGCTGGAGGAGTGGCCGGCTGGCGGGTCTCAGCTTGATCATAGCCGGCTGCAGGCGGCGCACCCACGCGTGCCTTGTTGCTGGAGGCACGGTCAAGCTGAGGCTGACCGACCGCTCCACCATCTGGCGCGGCGTCTTCATCCTCCCCCTCCTCCACCTCGCCCTCATCGCTGGAGTCGATCTCCTCCGCCAAGTCCTCACCGTCTGCCAGGTTCAGCCCGAACCACTCCTCCGGCTGGGCAACGCCGTTGTCGTCCACCTCAGGAGCGAAGGCGCTGGTGTCGGTGTAATCCGCAATCACCGAAGCCCGCTGGATGATAGCCGGCCGCGCCGGCTCCAGCTCTGTGTCGGCCTCCTGCCGCCAAGTGGCCAGCTGGTCCAGACTCAGCTCGGGATACCAGGCCTTGGCGAACTCCAGCGCCCGCCTGGCGCCGGACCGAGCCGTAGAAGCCTTCCAGGCCTCAAAGCGGCCTACCGCCACCTCCAGCCAGTCGGCAGTCCGACTGGGGGTGCGGGGAATCACCTCACCAGGCCAGAGAGCGTCCAACACCTGCGCCCCAACACGCTGAAGCCGGCAGAGCATGCGATGAGTGTGACACCCAAGTTTTTATTGGATTTTTCAAAAGGTTTTATTTGACTTGAGGGGAGTGATTTTAAAATTTTTCTTCAAGAGAACTCTCACTCTCAGATATTTTTTTTCTTTATGGCAAAAATTTTATTTGAATTCACCCAAGATCTGCCTATGACCTGGGGAGTTCTTGCTCTTCATTGGACTCAAGACAAAATGTTTTTCATTTGAGAAAATAACTTTTGAAAACCTTTTCTTGAATTTGCACTATGGCTTTTGGAAAGTCCTTTGCCACTTTCAACTATTCCTTCTTGCCATGGCATTAGTGCAAATCCTCTCTCCTAACCCTTCCCTCACCTTTGGATCATGATTTGCATCAAATCCAGCAAGTTGAACCTCCTCATGTGATCATTTCCATTCAAATTCTATTCAAATAAATTTCTGTCTTCTCTTATAGCACTTGGAGATTTACAAAGGAACTCCTTTTTCTGTTTTGATTTTTGGCCCCAAACTTCTTTCCCCTCCTAGTCCTTTGAACCCTCAACCTAGAACCATGAAGATCCACTGGTCTCCAGTTCAAAAATTTCAAACTACATTAGCTGCAAGTTTGGACCAGATCTGCCAAATTTGGTGAAATTCATTCAAAACTTTCTCCAAAAATTCCAAGTAAATTCATGCAGCCCCTGGGTGCTTTGAGTGATCATCTCACCAAGTTACAGCCCCAGAAAAATTTATCTCTTTACCAAAACCTACTGTCGAACACCTGCAATGCTTGGTCACTGTCAAGATTCAGTAAGTTCAGAGATTCAGTCAAGTGGCGGCTGTCGTTTTCTTCAGAAACGGGCATCGATCTCGCCAGTGCCATCGCGTCGCCTTGCTCCTCGTCCTCGCCCACTTGTTCCTGCATCGCACGAGTGCCTGGCATCTTGCGGGCGTCGGCGACGAGCAGCAGAAGGTGCGTCGCCCCGTGACCGACGCCGGCGGCGGCTTTGCGAGCGCCAGCGGGAGACACGGCGCCGCCGACTCCACCCAGCACCGCCCAAACCACCGGAGACCGCCGCGTGGCCATCCACTCCCCCAAATGCGCTGCCGCTCTCGTCGTGAACCCCAGGGCGCGGAGCGCGCTCTCTGCCGCCGTTGAGCCCGTGCGGTCACCTCACCGTGGACAGACGCCATTACGCCAGGGCCAGCTCCGTTTAGCTGCAAAACGAGTCCCGTAACATCCACTGATGCTGCTCGACCGCTCAAACCCCCTGCCAACCCACTGCTCCGCCGTAATCGCTCGCCGGAGATTCTCCGTTCACGGCCACCCCGTCGATCTGCCTATAAATAGGGGCCCCGAGCTTCAACTCGAGCACCCACCAGCCCTACACTTCCCCTAGAGCACGCCTAGCCACTGGAAGAGCCCCGAGGAGGTCTCCTTCCTCGACTCCGGCCGCCGCGATCCGCCACGGGATCCAGCCCGATTCGCCCCCGTGTGTGCTCCGCAGCCCCCATTCCCTTGCCAGTAGCTTCTCCTTGCATCACCCGTTCTGACCCGCGCCTCAATTCGTACTTTGCAGCCCTCCACCGGAGTTCCCCAACCTCACCCGAACCGCCGTCCGCCGGAGATAGTGTCGCCGTCGACGTGGTGCTCCCCGTTGGACGAGTCCACCACCCACCGACGCGGAAGAAGACACTGAAGCTCTTGGTACCCTCCGTTTCTCCTAACTCGCCGTGGTTCGACGCCGGCGTCCACCGCCGTCTTCGGGCGCCGGCGAGCTTTCAAACCTGACATGCGGGCCCCGCGTGTCAGCCTCTGTTTTATTTCCCCCGAACCGTTTTCTGTTGGCGCCTTCGGGCAAAATACGTTTTCTCCTTGCGCTTGCGCATTCCCAGCCGAAGCGTTTTCTGTTTTCTCAGTTGAAACCCTGGAACTTTTCTGTTTCATTACAGAAAGGTCCCTGGACAGAAACCTTTATAACTTTTTAATGAAAAGGTATTTTTGAGTGATTCTTTTTCTGTCAATCTCCAAATTTTGTCTAGTTTTTTATGGGATTTATTTGAAAAATATTTGGCAAAGTTTCTGTGCATGTGTTGGTTTTCATGTTAGTACCCCGTTTCGTGATTGCCGTAGGTTCCGGGAGAGGGGACGGAGCCGCGAACTTCGCCGAGCTAGACTCCGACTTCTCCGAACCAGGCAAGCATGTTTGAACATTTGATATGGCAGATGTTTTGCATGTTCATGTGAAAGTTTGTGCGTGGCATGTGAGTGTCGATAAGTACCTCGTTGCTTGTAAGGCAACGACCCGGTGGTTCCGAAGTTGCGATGGCCTCTGATGAGAGGTGGCCTAATCATGTAGTGACATGAAGGGCAGCAAGGTGGTACTGTTGTAGCATGCCAGCCTTGCGTCATCCGACTCTCTTCGACGTTAACGTGGTTGGAGCCACGTTATCGATCTTTTCCCGCATGTTCCAAAGTTGCGATGACCTCTGATGAGAGGTGGCCTAATCATGTGGTGACATGAAGGGCAGCAAGGTGGTACTGTTGTAGCATGCCAGCCTTGTGTCATCCGACTTTTCCGACGTTAACATGGTTGGAGCCGTGTTATCGTCCCTTCCCCTTTCCGTGCTACCACATGTCTCATTGCCAGGATACGGTTTAGTAAGTTGGTAACCTCTTTCCGTGTACACACCAAACAGAGAGGCCGGGATGATGGTACCTTGGCCCAGGATTAAAGCCAGTCATTCGGTCAGGGGGCATGGGTGTTTCCGGTTGGGACCGAGAGGGGGGGCACCCCCTTATAGCGCGCGTATAGAAATTTGATCCCATGCTACGCGAGGTTGTAGCCTCCCCGACTCAGGGTTTTTCCTAAATGTTGCCGAGGGTGATCCCTGGCTTCGGATGGTTAAATTGGGTGTGTACTGGTTAGACGTGTTCCTTCCAGAACACCGTAGACGGAACTAGTCCCCGTGACTACTGAAATCCGTTGGCTGTGGTTAAGTACAAACTCTGCAGAGTCAATTCTTTCCAAATCATCGTATCCATGATCAGTAATGTAGACTTTATGTCCAAATCTATCCGTGTGAAAATCTTGCCCCCGGTGAACAAGCTCAAGCGGTAAAATCTCAGATTTATTGTTATTCCAGTTGATGGACTAACTTTATTTTGTGTCTCATGCTTGTGATAATTTATGTCTCCGAGCTATTGTATTAATGATTTGTGACATAAGCCCTTTATGTGACGTCGCGCAGACGTCCGACTGTGGCGTGTACTCGTTTCTCACTTTCGATATAAGCCCTTTATGTGATGTCGCTCAGACGTCCGACTGCGGCATGCACTGTCTTTACTTTCTGTTATAAGCCCTTTATGTGGTGTCGCCCCGACGCCCGACTGTGGCATTATTATTCTGCATTTTCCTCTCGAGGAGTCTTTCAGACACTCGTTTGGCACCAGTATTATTATTCCGCATTTTCCGCTCGAGGAGTCTTTCAGACACTCGTTTGGCACCAGTATTATTATTCCGCATTTTCCGCTCGAGGAGTCTTTCAGACACTCGTTTGGCACCCGCATTACTATTCTGCAGTTTCCGCTCGAGGCGTCATTCAGACCCTCGCTTGGCACCCAGTATTTATTATCTCTGTGTCTGATCGCACTAGTTAACTTATTCATGTGCTTCATGTTTGCATTTGTTATACCTTATGTCCGAACTGTCTTGCGAGTACTTTCATAGTACTCACCTGGCTTGTTGATTTGGCCAGATGTTGACGAAGGCGATGTCTTGGATGAAGAGTTTGATAGCGCGTCCGACGCCTAGAGGAGTCCCAGTCAGTCCTGCGCAATCCCGGATATTGGTCACTTGTATCGCTTACGCTTCCGCCACCCGCAATAAGTATTCTCGAGCCTCACTCCGACGCTCGAAGAGTTGTAGTATTCTGGAATCATGTCACTCGCTTCGCGATGATATTTCCACCACCGTTTTTATCGTGAGTTAGTAGTTTGCCACCCGATCCACCGCGTCGTTCTATCGGCGTGCATGTAATAAATTGTTGGGCAGTCTCTGCTCAACTTTGTATTATATTTAGTACTCCTGGTATTTTTCTTCTGTGACCAATGTATTGTCTATCAGTGAGAAGGAATTCTTCCTCGCTGGTCCGTAACAGGGATTGGTTTCTCAATAATTATTTTTATTGAAAAACCGGTCGTGACAAGCTTGGTATCATAGCCAGGCTGACTGTAGGAAGCCACTAGGTGCGATCGCTAATCGGTTATTAGCGTCTTTAGTGCTTCTTCAGCATTTTGCAATTGTAGCTATTTTCTGTTGGTCATCATAAAATTTATGACATGATTACTCAGAATTTTTGCCTACTTTTGTAGATGGCTGGCAGCGGCTGTGAGAATCGAGTGTTCACCAACGTGCCCGAGGGGTTTGTCAAGCTCCTCGTCTCCATCACCAAGCTCGCGATCGGGCCAGCAGCTCACCCGGAGTTCACACTCTATCAGCACAAGCTCAGTGATGACGTGTCTATGCACCAGGCTGTGGTGCAATTCAGGGGAGGACGATCTGCTGCTCGCCATTTCCGTTTTACGGGAAGGGCCATGCCTACGGAGAGGCATGCCATGCAGATGGCTGCCCGTGAGGCGATAGCTCGCCTTCGGGACATCCTTCCTATGATCCAGACTCGTCGCTACCGCTACCTCCCATGCCACGTGCCTTACACCAGCCACTATGCGTTCGCCTGCCATCGGGGAGAGCGAGATGAAGCCATCGAGATGGTTGTGGAGTACCTCAAGGCTCTAGAGGAGTCTTTCGACAACCTCGTAGATGATCTTGTGGCTGCCCGCATGGACTTTGTCCGGGGCGGTCCTGCCAGCAGGAAGGAGCTTCTCCACACGGCGCCGCCTCTGACATTCGTCTCGTCTTCAGCCTCGTATGCACCGGCCGTTTTGGCCACTGCTCGCCGTCTGCCTACCACTGAGGAGTTCGACCGAGTCATCGCTCCTACTCCAGTCAGAGCCGCACCGCCTGCCGCACGCGCTCTACCACAAGTCGCCCCCGCACCCTCACCGTAGCACAACGTCGCACGCCAGGAGCCAGCTAGAGAGGAGGAGGTTGATTCTCCTGGACCGCTGAGCCTTGCCCTCGGCAAGGGGAAGGAGATCTTCACCATCTCCGACTGAGAGCACCGAGTAGCCGCGTGTTATGCCTGCTTGTATGATGTGTTGTTTTTATCTGTACGCTAGTTTGCGTTGGTGTGTTTGCTGCCTTCCGGAGTAGTACGCTAGTTTTTAATAACATGTCAGGATTGTGTACGCACAACCTGAGTGCTGTATCTTGTGTTTGCTTTCGCATGTAAGATTTGTGTTAAGCACTTCTTCTCCGTGAAAATCATTTGTGTTTCTTGAAAACCTTGAAGCCTTTTTGATTATTGCCTTTGCAAGGGTTTTCCTGCGCTACACGGTTTTTCTCATGGGTTTTGCAAATGATACCCCAGACTGGAAAAATGTCTCGCCCTTGGACTCGCTCTATGCCCAATCAGCCAGAAGAGGTTTACGGAACACAGACCAGCAACAATTTCACTCAGGGTCAGTCCAGCCAACAGGACAGCGAAGCGGCACTATCTCAAGTATGCCGTCTCTTCGAGCAAAGCCAGCAACAGCACCAGGAGATGATGAACCATGTCATAAACATGGGAAATCACCGTGAACCCTATCAACCACATTCCAAGTTATCTGAGTTGCAGAAGACTCGCCCCTCAACTTTTGCTCACACCGATAGGCCACTGGAAGCCGATGATTGGCTTCGCGAGATTGAAAGGAAACTGATTATCGCTCAATGCTCAGATCATGAGAAGGTGCTTTATGCGCCACACTACCTTACTGGAGCAGCCGCAGCATGGTGGGAAAACTTCCTACACATGCACCCCAGGGAACACAACATCACCTGGGAAGAATTCAAGGAAGGCTTCTGTGGGGCACACATCCCCAGGAGCATTCTAAAGATCAAGAAGAGAGAGTTTGATGACCTGAAGCAAAGAGGCATGACCGTCACAGAATACAACGACCAGTTTACCCAACTGTCTCGTTATGCCTACGACGAGCACATGACATAAAACAAGAAGATGGAAAAATTCCTGGACGACATGGCACCAGCATTAAGATGCCAACTGATTGTAGACACCTTTCCGGATTTTAAGACGCTGGTGGACAAGGCCATCACCCTGGAGAATGAGCGCTGTAGTCTGGAAGATATCCGCAAGCGGAAGAGGGACAAGACGACTCTTGCCCGCAGCAACCGAGGCAAGACTGAGGTCCCAAGGACAGACATGAGGAGATCCACGACTACTGAGCCAAGACCCGTCGGACAATTTCATGCCAGAGACAAGGAGTTCACATACCGTCCAGGGGTCACCTGCTATGCTTGTGGTCAACAAGGGCATTACGCTAAACAGTGCCCGAAGCCAAGAGACACGGCACCCAAGCCAAACAATGGTGGGAACAATCCAGCCCCCAAGCGCAACAACTTCAATCCCAACAACAACCACAGGAAGGGTCACTTGAACCATGTGACCAGGGAAGAAGCGCAGAATGCCCCAGACATCGTGCTCGGTACGTTCCCTGTCAACACAGTACCTGCCACGGTTTTGTTTGATTCTGGAGCTTCCCATTCGTTCGTTTCGAAGAGTTTTGTTTCGCAACATGGTTTTCCGATACTCCCCTTGGAAAAATCTATGATCATCAAGTCCCCCGGAAATAAGCAAATTGCTCAGGGTTACTGCCAAGGAGTGGTCATTGAGTTTGAAGGACTACCATTCCACGCGAATCTCATCGTGTTGGAAAGTAAAGGACTGGATGTCATTTTAGGAATGGACTGGTTGACCACCAACAAAGGATTCATCGACTGTTTCAATCGGACAGTGATTCTCACTCACCATCACGGCAAGACTATAAGAGTTTCCGCTCAAGAAAGGCCACGATCACAGAAACCAAAACTGAACAAGATGGACATCGCAGAATTAAGGAAAGTGCCAGTGGTATGCGAGTTCCCTGATGTGTTCCCGGAAGAACTACCAGGCATGCCACCAGACCGAGAGATCGAATTTAGCATCGAACTAGCACCTGGCACCGCTCCCATTTATAAGAAGCCGTATAGAATGGCACCCTCCGAATTGGTGGAGTTGAAGAAGCAGATAAAGGAATTATTGGACAAAGGATTTATTCGAGCCAGCTCCTCACCTTGGGGTTCGCCTGTGTTGTTCGCCAAAAAGAAGGATGGGACTTTAAGGCTGTGCATAGACTATCGAGCCCTCAATATGGTCACCATCAAAAACAAATATCCGATGCCACGGATCAATGATTTGTTTGACCAGCTCGCACAAGCTAAAGTATTTTCAAAGATTGATTTGAGATCAGGATACCATCAACTGAAGGTACGAACAGAGGATATTCCCAAGACAACATTCACTTCCAGATATGGGTTATACGAGTTCACAGTGATGCCTTTTGGTCTAACAAACGCCCCCGCATACTTCGTCCACCTCATGAACAAGGTGTTCATGAAATTCATGGACAAATTTGTGGTGGTATTCATTGACGATATTCTGGTTTACTCGAGGACACCCGAAGAGCATGCTGAGCACCTCAGAATGGTTTTGGGAGAATTGAGGAAACATCAGTTGTACGCCAAATTTAGCAAATGCGAATTTTGGCTAAGACAAGTTGGTTTCTTGGGCCATATTTTGAACCAAGAAGGCGTGGCCGTAGACCCAGAACAGGTCAAGGCCATACTAGACTGGAAGCCACCCACGAACGTCACAGATGTGCGGAGTTTCCTAGGAATGGCCGGATATTACAGGAGATTTATTGAAGGATTCTCCACTGTGGCAAAACCTATGACCCAACTGCTCAAGAAGGACAAGAAATTCGTATGGACGGAAGCATGTGAGCAGAGCTTGCAAGAACTCAAGAAAAAGCTGACAACCGCACCAGTCTTAACTGTGCCAGACATACACAAGAGTTTTGAAGTATATTGTGACGCGTCCCGAAAAGGTCTTGGATGTGTACTAATGCAGGATGGCAAAGTTGTCGCATATGCCTCCAGGCAACTGCGAAAGCATGAGGAAAATTACCCAACACATGACTTGGAGCTAGCAGCGGTCATACATGCACTAAAGGAGTGGAGGCACTTTCTGTTGGGAAATCGTTGTGAAATATATACAGACCATAAGAGCCTCAAATATATCTTCACACAGCCAGAGCTGAATTTACGCCAACGACGCTGGTTGGAACTGGTCAAAGACTATGACATCGGCATCCACTACCACCCAGGAAAAGCAAATGTAGTGGCCGATGCCCTTAGTCGAAACCCCAGCCCGGACAGTGACGGTCAGCAAAGTTTGAGGCCTGAGTTTCAGCGAGAGTTCACTCGGCTCAACATGATGTTAGTCTCTAAGGGCACCATATCGAACCTGGAGATACAACCCACCCTAGTGGAACAAATCAAGAAGGCCCAACAGGCACACCCCAGTATCGAAGGCATAAAGAAGAAAATGAACCGTAGTAAGACTTCAGAATTCGTCACGGACAGTGAAGGAACTTTATGGTACCGGGACAGGCTTTGCGTACCTAACATTGAGGAACTCAAGCAACAGATCTTGACGGAGAGCCACACCGCTCCATACTCGATCCATCCTGGAGGAACCAAAATGTACAAGGACATCCAGGAAAGATTTTGGTGGCACGGTATGAAAAGAGATATAGCCACATTCATTGCTTGTTGCGATTCATGTCAGCGTATCAAGGCCGAGCATCAAAAGCCAGCAGGGCTACTTCAGCCTAACAGGATACCGGAGTGGAAATGGGATGAAATCGGAATGGACTTCATTGTCGGATTACCCCGATCACAACGCGGAAATGATGCCATATGGGTCATCACAGACCGACTAACCAAGGTTGCTCATTTCATTCCCGTGAAGACTACCTACTCCACACAAAGACTGGCAAAACTCTATCTCTCCCGTATAGTTTGCTTGCACGGAGTCCCGAAGACTATAATATCAGACCGAGGCACCCAATTCGTCTCCAAATTTTGGGAACACCTACAACAAGCTCTGGGCACACAACTGGCTTTCAGTACAGCATACCACCCTCAGACAGATGGACAAACAGAGCGTGTAAACCAAATCCTAGAGGATATGCTAAGAGCCTGTGTACTCACCTATGGATCCAGTTGGGAAGAGAGTTTGCCCTATGCCGAATTTGCGTACAACAACAGTTACCAAGCCAGCTTGGAAATGGCACCCTTTGAAGCATTGTACGGACGGAGGTGTCGTACCCCATTGAATTGGTCAGAAACAGGTGACAGCCGTATCTTCGGCCCAGATATGCTTAAGGAGGCCGAGGAAAAAGTTAAACAAATCAGGGACAGACTCAAGACAGCACAGAGCCGACAAAAGAGCTACTATGATCAGAAGCATCGTGAGGTCAGCTTTGAACCTGGTGATTCCGTATACCTCCGAGTATCTCCTATGAGGGGTCTGCAACGGTTCAAAATAAAGGGGAAACTAGCCCCAAGATTTATTGGACCATTTTGTGTAAAGGCACGAAGAGGCACAGTAGCCTACCAACTAGACCTACCCAAGGAGCTGTCAGACGTCCATGACGTATTCCACGTCTCGCAGTTGAGGAAATGTGTGAGTAACCCGGAGAAACATGTACCTCATGAGGACATTGATATGCAACCAGATCTCACCTACAGAGAAAGGCCAGTAAAGATTTTAGAAGAGTCTGAACGGAGGACCCGTCAGAAAACGACAAAAAATTTCAGGGTCCAGTGGAGCAACCACACTGAGGATGAAGCCACATGGGAAAGGGAAGATTTCCTCCGAGCAGAGTATCCCTATCTATTTGAGGATCAGCAGAAATCTCGAGGACGAGATTTTTCCTAAGGGGGTAGGTGTTGTGACACCCAAGTTTTTGTTGGATTTTTCAAAAGGTTTTATTTGACTTGAGGGGAGTGATTTTAAAAAATTTCTTCAAGAGAACTCTCACTCTCAGATTTTTTTTTTCTTTATGGCAAAATTTTTATTTGAATTCACCCAAGATCTGCCTATGACCTGGGGAGTTCTTGCTCTTCATTGGACTCAAGACAAAATGTTTTTCATTTGAGAAAATAACTTTTGAAAACCTTTTCTTGAATTTGCACTATGGCTTTTGGAAAGTCCTTTGCCACTTTCAACTATTCCTTCTTGCCATGGCATTAGTGCAAATCCTCTCTCCTAACCCTTCCCTCACCTTTGGATCATGATTTGCATCAAATCCAGCAAGTTGAACCTCCTCATGTGATCATTTCCATTCAAATTCTATTCAAATAAATTTCTGTCTTCTCTTATAGCACTTGGAGATTTACAAAGGAACTCCTTTTTCTGTTTTGATTTTTGGCCCCAAACTTCTTTCCCCTCCTAGTCCTTTGAACCCTCAACCTAGAACCATGAAGATCCACTGGTCTCCAGTTCAAAAATTTCAAACTACATCAGCTGCAAGTTTGGACCAGATCTGCCAAATTTGGTGAAATTCATTCAAAACTTTCTCCAAAAATTCCAAGTAAATGCATGCAGCCCCTGGGTGCTTTGAGTGATCATCTCACCAAGTTACAGCCCCAGAAAACTTTATCTCTTTACCAAAACCTACTGTCGAACACCTGCAATGCTTGGTCACTGTCAAGATTCAGTAAGTTCAGAGATTCAGTCAAGTGGCGGCTGTCGTTTTCTTCAGAAACGGGCATCGATCTCGCCAGTGCCATCGCGTCGCCTTGCTCCTCGTCCTCGCCCACTTGTTCCTACACCGCACGAGTGCCTGGCATCTTACTGGCGTCGGCAACGAGCAGCAGAAGGTGCGCCACCCCGTGACCGACGCCGGCGGCGGCTTTGCGGGCGCCAGCGGGAGACACGGCGCCGCCGACTCCACCCAGCACCGCCCAAACCACCGGAGACCGCCGCGTGGCCGTCCACTCCCCCGAATGCGCTGCCGCTCTCGTCGTGAACCCCAGGGCGCGGAGCGCGCTCTCTGCCGCCGTTGAGCCCATGCGGTCACCTCACCGTGGACAGACGCCATTACGCCAGGGCCAGCTCCGTTTAGCTGCAAAACGAGTCCCGTAACATCCACTGATGCTGCTCGACCGCTCAAACCCCCTGCCAACCCACTGCTCCGCCGTAATCGCTCGCCGGAGATTCTCCGTTCACGGCCACCCCGTCGATCTGCCTATAAATAGGGGCCCCGAGCTTCAACTCGAGCACCCACCAGTCCTACACTTCCCCTAGAGCACGCCTAGCCACTGGAAGAGCCCCGAGGAGGTCTCCTTCCTCGACTCCGGCCGCCGCGATCCGCCACAGGATCCAGCCCGATTCGCCCCCGTGTGTGCTCTGCAGCCCCCATTCCCTTGCCAGTAGCTTCTCCTTGCATCACCCGTTCTGACCCGCGCCTCAATTCGTACTTTGCAGCCCTCCACCGGAGTTCCCCAACCTCACCCGAACCGCCGTCCGCCAGAGATAGTGTCGCCGTCGACGTGGTGCTCCCCGTTGGACGAGTCCACCACCCACCGACGCGGAAGAAGACACTGAAGCTCTTGGTACCCTCCGTTTCTCCTAACTCGCCGTGGTTCGACGCCGGCGTCCACCGCCGTCTTCGGGCACCGGCGAGCTTTCAAACCTGACATGCGGGCCCCGCGTGTCAGCCTCTGTTTTATTTCCCCCGAACCGTTTTCTGTTGGCGCCTTCGGGCAAAATACGTTTTCTCCTTGCGCTTGCGCATTCCCAGCCGAAGCGTTTTCTGTTTTCTCAGTTGAAACCCTGGAACTTTTCTGTTTCATTACAGAAAGGTCCCTGGACAGAAACCTTTATAACTTTTTAATGAAAAGGTATTTTTGAGTGATTCTTTTTCTGTCAATCTCCAAATTTTCTCTAGTTTTTTATGGGATTTATTTGAAAAATATTTGGCAAAGTTTCTGTGCATGTGTTGGTTTTCACGTTAGTACCCCGTTTCGTGATTGCCGTAGGTTCCGGGAGAGGGGACGGAGCCGCGAACTTCGCCGAGCTAGACTCCGACTTCTCCGAACTAGGCAAGCATGTTTGAACATTTGATATGGCAGATGTTTTGCATGTTCATGTGAAAGTTTGTGCGTGGCATGTGAGTGTCGATAAGTACCTCGTTGCTTGTAAGGCAACGACCCGGTGGTTCCGAAGTTGCGATGACCTCTGATGAGAGGTGGCCTAATCATGTAGTGACATGAAGGGCAGCAAGGTGGTACTGTTGTAGCATGCCAGCCTTGCGTCATCCGACTCTCTTCGACGTTAACGTGGTTGGAGCCACGTTATCGATCTTTTCCCGCATGTTCCAAAGTTGCGATGACCTCTGATGAGAGGTGGCCTAATCATGTGGTGACATGAAGGGCAGCAAGGTGGTACTGTTGTAGCATGCCAGCCTTGTGTCATCCGACTTTTCCGACGTTAACATGGTTGGAGCCGTGTTATCGTCCCTTCCCCTTTCCGTGCTACCACATGTCTCATTGCCAGGATACGGTTTAGTAAGTTGGTAACCTCTTTCCGTGTACACACCAAACAGAGAGGCCGGGATGATGGTACCTTGGCCCAGGATTAAAGCCAGTCATTCGGTCAGGGGGCATGGGTGTTTCCGGTTGGGACCGAGAGGGGGGCACCCCCTTATAGCGCGCGTATAGAAATTTGATCCCATGCTACGCGAGGTTGTAGCCTCCCCGACTCAGGGTTTTTCCTAAATGTTGCCGAGGGTGATCCCTGGCTTCGGATGGTTAAATTGGGTGTGTACTGGTTAGACGTGTTCCTTCCAGAACACCGTAGACGGAACTAGTCCCCGTGACTACTGAAATCCGTTGGCTGTGGTTAAGTACAAACTCTGCAGAGTCAATTCTTTCCAAATCATCGTATCCATGATCAGTAATGTAGACTTTATGTCCAAATCTATCCGTGTGAAAATCTTGCCCCCGGTGAACAAGCTCAAGCGGTAAAATCTCAGATTTATTGTTATTCCAGTTGATGGACTAACTTTATTTTGTGTCTCATGCTTGTGATAATTTATGTCTCCGAGCTATTGTATTAATGATTTGTGACATAAGCCCTTTATGTGACGTCGCGCAGACGTCCGACTGTGGCGTGTACTCGTTTCTCACTTTCGATATAAGCCCTTTATGTGATGTCGCTCAGACGTCCGACTGCGGCATGCACTGTCTTTACTTTCTGTTATAAGCCCTTTATGTGGTGTCGCCCCGACGCCCGACTGTGGCATTATTATTCTGCATTTTCCTCTCGAGGAGTCTTTCAGACACTCGTTTGGCACCAGTATTATTATTCCGCATTTTCCGCTCGAGGAGTCTTTCAGACACTCGTTTGGCACCAGTATTATTATTCCGCATTTTCCGCTCGAGGAGTCTTTCAGACACTCGTTTGGCACCCGCATTACTATTCTGCAGTTTCCGCTCGAGGCGTCATTCAGACCCTCGCTTGGCACCCAGTATTTATTATCTCTGTGTCTGATCGCACTAGTTAACTTATTCATGTGCTTCATGTTTGCATTTGTTATACCTTATGTCCGAACTGTCTTGCGAGTACTTTCATAGTACTCACCTGGCTTGTTGATTTGGCCAGATGTTGACGAAGGCGATGTCTTGGATGAAGAGTTTGATAGCGCGTCCGACGCCTAGAGGAGTCCCAGTCAGTCCTGCGCGATCCCGGATATTGGTCACTTGTATCGCTTACGCTTCCGCCACCCGCAATAAGTATTCTCGAGCCTCACTCCGACACTCGAAGAGTTGTAGTATTCTGGAATCATGTCACTCGCTTCGCGATGATATTTCCACCACCGTTTTTATCGTGAGTTAGTAGTTTGCCACCCGATCCGCCGCGTCGTTTTATCGGCGTGCATGTAATAAATTGTTGGGCAGTCTCTGCTCAACTTTGTATTATATTTAGTACTCCTGGTATTTTTCTTCTGTGACCAATGTATTGTCTATCAGTGAGAAGGAATTCTTCCTCGCTGGTCCGTAACAGGGATTGGTTTCTCAATAATTATTTTTATTGAAAAACCGTTCGTGACAATGAGCCGGCTGGAGGCGGGCCTGAATCGCCAAGAGCTGCTCCTCCAGCGACCGGCGAGCGTTTGGCGCGATCTCGGCGCCAGCCTGCCTTCGTGCCTCGCGGTGGGCCTCGACGACCTGGTTGGCGGCGGTAGAGTAGCCAGGGAAGTACTCTGCGCAAGGAAGAAAGAGAAAGAAGAGAAAAACACCAAGTCAGAAAATGAGCTAAACGGCAAGCGGCAAGCAAGGACGAAGAAGAAGGCGGCCTACCGTCAACCAAGTCTTTGATCTGGCCATAACCATTGATCAGCGTCTGCTTCGCTTCGGCCCAGCTGGCCGCCTCTGTCTCATACTCGGCTTGGAGGGCGGCCTCGCTGTCCTGCACCGCCTTCAGGGCCGCCTTGTGGCTCTTCTCCTGGTCGGCCAACCTCTTGGCCAGGCGGTCACGCTCCTGTGCCAAGGCGTCAAACTCGGCCTCCTTAGCACGGAGGGCGGCCTGAGCCCCGCCCAGCTGTTCCCTCAGACTGGCGTTGGCCGCTGCAGGGATGGCAGAAAAGAAAAAAGCAATAAGGAAGAAGTCGTCAAGGAAGATCCGACCCGACTGCTCAGCAGTCGGCCCGAATCTCGGGGACTACACCCAGTGGGTGCGCTGACGCGCCCCCACGTGAGATAAAAGACGAAGCACTTACCCCGGCTCTCAGACAGATCAGCATTCTTCTAGGTCAGCTCCCGAGCCTGGGAGTTGAAGGCAGCCGCGCGGAGGTTGTGGTAGTCCTGCAAGTCAGACAGAGGAGCGAATGAGAACAAGATAGCAAAACAAAGCCCGCTAAGAAGTTCCAAGCAGCCTGCTCAGCAGCCGACTCGGAACTCGGGGACTACACCTAGTAGGTGCGCTGACGCGCCCCCATGGAAAAAACCAAGATCAAAAAAGCAAAAAATAGGAAGACTAACCCGAATGGCCGCCCGCGTCGCAAGGAACTCGTCATTGTATTTCCTCAGCACTGCAGCCTGGGACTGAAGGCGGTTCCGGACGTCCTGCGCTGCCACGTTCACCACAGCCGTCCCTCCACCCGGCATCCACCCCGAGCTGGCGTTGGCTGCCTCCACGTCCTGGGACAACGAGCTGGAGCCAGCGGCCTTCTGCGGGTCCGATGCGGCTTTCCCGTGCGCTGGCGCGATGGCGACTGGACCACCAGGTCCGTCCTCGCGGCCGGCTCGCCCCCGGCCGATTGCGCAGGCGGCACGATCGGCCGACAGCCTTGAGCCGCCCCAGTCGGCGGGGCCGATACTGCCTCCCTATCTGGGACGACAACGTCGTCCTCCCTCTCCAACCCCGGCTGATCGCTGCGGCTTCCTCTGGCGGGGGCTCTGGGACCTCAGGCGCCGCGACACGCAGAGGGGTGACGAGCAAGACCCCTTCCGCTGTCGCCGCGGCCGCAGCCTCCGCTTGGGTCGTGGCCGCTGCGTCGGCACGCGCCTTCGCCGCCTCCTCCTCCTGTGCCGCCTTGGCGGCAGCCGCCCTCAACTCCTCCGCCTCCCTCTCCTCCCGCACCTCCCGCGCGTTTCGCTCCGTCGCCGCCTGAAGCTCGGCGCGGGGGTCCACGCGGCGGGTGCTCCCGGATCCTTCCGGCGATCCAACGACGGAGGCGGCAGCAACCCGCTCGAGCGAAAGCGGAGCCCTAATTTTTTAAGAAAGGGCAAGGATTCAGAAATCATCAAGAAAAGAAGAAAGAATGCACAAAGGAATATACACTTACGTCGACACCATCTGCGGCTGCTTCACCACCTTGCGGATGCAGGCCGCCTTCGCGGCCGCCTCATCCCGCCTGGTCGCCGCCCCGCCCTTGGGCTTCTTCGACCGGCTGCCGAACAAGCCCGATGCGGCACGGCGCTTCTGCCCGCCGCCCCGAGCAGGCGGCACGGTGGAGGAACCCGTGCCGTGGCCGGGAGCCGGCTGGCGGCGTGGGACGATTTCCGCCTTGCCGTCATCCGGCCAGTCGTCGAAGCTGGCTACAGCCCGGAGCCGCCTGCTTTGCCGCCACCCGCCTCGGTGTTTTCATCCATGGAGGCCGCCCCCAAGTCGTGGTCCTCCAGGTCATGCTCCGCCCGGCCGGGGAGGAATCGGCGCTCCGCCTCCGACCCGGCTGCAGGTCGAAGGAGAGGGCTCTGCCAAGGCGTGCCGACTGGTCAGAGACGGCCAAAATGAACTCGGCGACAAAACTAAGAGAAGAAAGGGAAAAAGAGAACATACCGTGGGCGGAGGATGTGCACGGGAATATGGCTCCTTGCCAAACCGCCACTCTGCGGGGAGCTTGCAGTTTGCAAGATAATTCACCATATGGGCCACCTCGTCATGCGGCATGTCTTTGGTGCACATCCGACTCGGATCAAGTTGGCCGCTCATCTGACAGATCAGGTGAGGCCGGCTCTGAAGAGGAAGCACCCGGCGCGCGACGAAGGCGGCCAGCAAGTCGGACCTAGTCAGGCCCTCCGACTGGATCATCACCCACAGTCGGGCGACGGCCGCGGCTCCAGCCTGCGACAGCGTCACGGCCCGATAGGACCACTGGGGCCGCCTCCCAGCGGGCGGGCCAGCTACGAAAGCCAGCAAGTTGACGTAGTTGCCTTGCGGGGCGACGTTCTTCACATAGAAATATGACTTCTGCCAGAGCTTCACCGACTGGATTAACGTGATGACGGGGAAGGGGTTGTTGGCCGCCGGCCTCCGCATTGCGATGAAGGCACCGCTCTGGACCGGCACGCCCTGCATGCGGGTGCCCAGCTTAGATTGGAAGAACTCCCCCCAGAGCTCGAGGGTGGGGAGAACGCCAAGAAAGCCTTCGCACAAGGTGACGAAGGCAGACAGCAGCACCACCGTGTTCGGAGTGAGGTGGTACGGCTGGAGTTGATAAAAGTCGAGGAAGGAGCGGAAGAAAGCGCTCGCCGGCAAGCCGATGCCGCGCAGGAAATGCGAGCGGAAGACTACCCGCTTGCCTTCCTCTGGCTCCGGCGTGATCTCCTTCGCAGGCGCGAGACGGACCCGCACCTGGTCCGAGCCGGGCAACCGCCGCGTCTTGCGGAGGAACTCGATGTGGTCCATATGGACGTTGGAGCCGTCCCAATCCCCACAGTACTGCATGGTGGCAAGAGGCTGGCAAGGAAGAGTGCGGCGGCGGAGAAAACACGGCCCTGCGACGGCAAAGCTGCGGGGTGGAGTGAAGATTGGTGCGACGGCGCGGCGGCGAGGTGCTGCTGCGAGGGAAAGCAGGAGGAAGAAGATGGCAGAGAGGAGAGGAGCGTGCGAGCGTCTGCCACTTCCCCTCCTCCCCCGACTTATAGCCTCATGTGGCGAAGCTGAGGAGGCGAGGCGTGGGGAGGAACGTGGGATTAACTGCGCCCACTCCCCCACGTCCCGCGATTATTGCGCCCTAATGGCGTGCGGAAACCGCCGCCGGAAGACGTGCGGACAGCCTTGGGCCGCAAAGAATCCGCGCCTGGGCCTAGGCGTAGGAGTGGTGGGCCCTCGGCCTGCGGCGACGTCTTGTCGAGCACGTGGGTTGGCAGGCTCTTTTCAGCCAAGCGACGCCACGTGGTTCGCAGGCGGCGAGCGGCCGGCCCGCAGCCCGGCGCACGCGCCAACAGACTCCCGCTTTTCGACTTTAAAGATTTCGCCAAGACGCCACGCCCAACCGAAGCCGGCTCCCAGCTGCTGGCTCGTCAAGATAAGAAGCTGACCGAGCTTCTCGACCTCCTCTTAGCCTCGAAGCCCAACCAGCTTCGGGGACTACTGTCGGAGTAAATGGCCACGGGTAGCCTAACCGACTCCCCCTGGCTCTTCGAAAAATTATCAGGCCATTCAAGCCTTCAAGCATACAGAGCATAGGGCCGCCTTCTCCCAGCCGGCTATCCCCAGGGCTGACTAACCGAAGGCGACCCAGCCTCAGAAACCTCCCCCAAGAAAGATACGAGAAAGCCGACTCCCAGAGGCCGGCCATGAAGAAAGCCGGCTCCCAGAAGCCGGCCATGAAGAAAGTCGGCTCCCAGAAGCCGGCCAAGACTGCACCCACTAAGACTGTACCCACATAACGGCGATAGGATGGGGCGTGGCCGCAGTACAGCCCACTACCCCCGAATCCCGGAACAGGCATGGCCACAGGGCGCCGTACGGGCCAGCCATCCCCTGTCCGGCGCGGCACTGTAGCCGTATTGACCTCGACGTCACCCACGACAGGCGCCAGTATGACCCGTAGGCAGCGGGCCCCTTTTGCCAGAGAGACACCCGAAGGCGGCCTTGCCTCCTCTAGTCGGCCAGGGGTGTGGCCGGCTCCCAATAGCCGGCTACCTCCCTCCCTCGAAACATGTGCCTCATTAAGGAGACAAGATGAGGTAAGGCTACAGTGGGAGCCCGCTAGGCGGCGACACTGTAGCCACGCTTACCTGAATGAAGCTCTCGTCATCAGAGGCGAGGCGACAGTAACCAGCCGCCGACAAAGCCCCCAAGCGGTGGGGCCAGCTTGTCGGCCAAGAGGCCAGCAGCCGGCGGGACCCACCAGTCGGCGGGCCCCAATGACCGGCAGAGAAGCCGGCGAGCATAGACGCTGACGGCTGGGACCCGCGCCCAGCCGGATTACCATTGTACCCCTAGGGGTAGGCCTATATAAACCCCCCGGGACGCCCATGCAAAGGGTTGATCTCATAGAGTTTCACACACCACATAGAGAGAAAAGGAGAGCTAGCCTTGCCCTTCTTCTTCCTCTAGCCAGACAGCTCAAGGAGCACTTGTAGCTACTTGTATCGATCTAGTGATCATGCGGAGACCCCGCAGAGTAGGACTAGCGGTGTTATCTCCACGGAGAGCCCCGAACCTGGGTAAGATCCGCCGGCGTGCATGTATTTGCCTCATCCCGTTTCCAGGCACCGGCGATGTCTTACTGGCTCCCACAATGATAAGCCACCCGTTGGCATATGTCGCACCTACCACCCGACAGTGCCCCAAAGTTTCTACCGGAGAGTTAAGACGAAAACGTGTGCCAACCCCTATGCATAAGTTCACAAGGTCACTGAACCCGCAAGTTGATCACCAAAACATACATCAAGTAGATTACGTGAATATCCCATTGTCAGCACAGATAAGCACATGAAAGACATACATAAAGTGTTCTCAAATCCTTAAAGACTCAATCCGATAAGATAACTTCAAAGGGAAAACTCAATCCATTACAAGAGAGTAGAGGGGGAGAAACATCATAAGATCCAACTATAATAGCAAAGCTCGCGATACATCAAGATCGTGCCGAGTCAAGAACACAAGAGAGAGAGAGAGATCAAACACATAGCTACTGGTACATACCCTCAGCCCCGAGGGTGAACTACTCCCTCCTCGTCATGGAGAGCGCCGGGCTGATGAAGATGGCCACCGCTGAGGGATCACCCCTCCGGCAGGATGCCGGAACAGGGTCCCGGTTGGTTTTTGGTGGCTACAGAGGCTTGCGGCGGCGGAACTCCCGATCTATTGTGTTCCCCGGTGGTTTTAGGGTATATGGATATATATAGGCGAAAAAGACGGTCAGGGGAGCCACGAGGGGCCCACGAGGGTGGGGGCGTGTCTAGGTGGCAGGCGCGCCTCCCTGCCTCGTGGCCACCTTGAAGCTTCCCTGACTTCAACACCAAGTCTCCTGGATCACGTTCGTTCCAAAAATCACGCTCCCGAAGGTTTCATTCCGTTTGGACTCCGTTTGATATTCCTTTTCTGCGAAACACTAAAACAAGGGAAAAACAGAAACTGGCACTGGGCTCTGGGTTAATAGGTTAGTCCCAAAAATAATATAGAAGTGTTTAGTAAAGCCCATAAACATCCAAAACAGATAATATAATAGCATGAATACTTCATAAATTATAGATACGTTGGAGACGTATCAGCATCCCCAAGCTTAATTCCTGCTCATCCTCGAGTAGGTAAATGATAAAAGAAATAATTTATGAAGTGTGAATGCTAGCAGGTGCATAAGTTTGATCAATGATAATTTCAATCACCTTTTCTGGCATCATTATATGTCATAACAGTAGCTCAACTCATAGAACTTTTCATGATCAAGTAACAAGCTATTCACATGTTAAAGTATAGATCATAAACTTTCTTGAAAACTAACAAACAGTGCTCTTAGTCATCAAACAATTGCAATTCATCTTATTTTCAGGAAGGGTCTATGTCGGAGCTTTGATTTAGCAAACTCCACATACTCAACTATCATATAGTCTTCCATGATTGCTACCACTCAAAGCATATTTTTAGAACAAATAGCATCCATCGAACACAGAGAAAGATAGGGGCTTAATGTTTCGCCTCCCATCTTATTTATCATATAGATAATTGTCAACAATAATAATTCATGATCAAATATATTTGAATGGCCATATATGCTTAGATCTTTCTCCACCACATGATGCTTGCCAACTAAAGAGTAGGTTGGAATGAGAAGGAATACTACTGACTCTTGCATAAAAGTAAAAGATAGGCCCTTCGCAGAGGGACGCAAGGATTTGCAGAGGTGCCAGAGCTCGAAGCTAAAACAGAGAAGAAAATAATTTTGAGAGGTATGCTTTCATTGTCAACATAACGATCAAGAGTTCCCAATATCATCCATACTAGATACATTATAGGCGGTTCCCAAACAGAAAGGTAAAGATTTTACTCCCCCTCCACCAACATTAACACTCCACGGCTTGTCCGAAACAATGGGTGACGTCCAACTTTCAACAATCCTGCGGGAGTTTGTTTAAATTATTTGCGAATTTGTTTTTGATCTTTTGATCATAGGACTGGGCATCCCAGTTACCAGCCAGTTTCTCGTGAATGATGAGCGGAGTCCACTCATCCTGAGAATAACCCACCTAGCATGGAAGATACTGACAGCCCCTAGTCACTACATGAGCGATTCGGGCATACAAAACAGATTATTATTTGAAGGTTTAGAGTTTGGCACATGCAAATTTACTTGGAACGGCAGGTAAATACCGCATGTAGGTAGATATGGTGGACACTCATGGAATAAACTTGGTTCAAGGAATTTGGATGCACAAGCAGTATTCCCGCTTAGTACAGATATTTTGGCTAGCGAAGGATTCTAAATAGCAAGCACCACATGTTAGAGGATCCATAACAATATAACTTCTATACAAATATACCCAAGCATAACTCATTATGTTGTCTTCCTTGTCCAACTTCAACTAATTTGCTCAGGTTTGAAAATAATTAATGGGGCTCACAATCATAGAAGATGTCCAAGATACTATATTTATATGTGAAATCTATCTTCCTTCAATATTCTTTCATGAATTGTTCAAGTGACCAATACAATGTTTGCTAACCTTCAAAAAATTTACCACCTCTACTTCTTATATGTGAAGGCATTACTCCCCATGGGAAAGGCATATGAAACATATATAATTTCAGATTTATGACATTCAAATCATTCAACCATTTACTCATAGGATATAAGTGAAGCACACGAGTAAATGACAAACTACTCCAAAAAGATATAAGTGAAGATCAATGAGTAGGAAAATAATTATGTAGCTATGTGAAGAATCTCTCTCATTTAAGAATTTTAGATCTTGGGATATTATTCAAACAGCAAGCAAAGCAAAATAAAACAACATTTCAAGGATAGCACTCATCATGTGAAGAAGCAAAACTTAGGCTCAACCGATACTAACCGATAATTGTTGAAGAAGAAAGGTGGGATGCCTACCGGGGCATCCCCAAGCTTAGATGCTTGAAACTTCTTGAAATATTATCTTGGGGTGTCTTGGGCATCCCCAAGCTTGAGCTTTTGTGTCTCCTTAATTCCTCTCATATCACGGTTTCCTAAATCTCGAAAGCTTCATCCACACCAAACTCAACAAGAACTCGTGAGATAAGTTAGTATAAACCAATGCAAAAACCTTATCATTTTCTACTGTAACAAATCACTAAAATTATTATTCAACATTGCATACTAAATTCCTCTGCATATTTAATACTCCTATCCTCAAATAGAATCATTAAACAAGCAAACATATGCAAACAATGCAAACATAACAGCAATCTGCCAAAACAGTACAGTCTGTAAAGAATGCAAGATTCATCATACTTCCCTAACTCCAAACATTATGAAATTCGACCACACTGTAGTAAATTTATCAGATCTTATTATGCAAAAGGTTTCAACATTTTATCATATTCTGACTTTTCTAGGGAATTTTTGCAACAGCGGTAAACTCTCTGTTTTCAAACAGCAACATGAAGACTTGTAAAATAGGCATAGTAAAGGCTATCAATGCCACTTTTATTGAAATAAAAGATGCAAAACATTGTTCTAAATAAAATCAAGCAAATACTAACAAAATAAATTGACGCTCCAAGCAAAACACATATCATGTGGTGAACAAAAATATAGCTCCAAGTAAAGTTACCGATGAACAAAGACGAAAGAGGGGATGCCTTCCGGGGCATCCCCAAGCTTAGGCTCTTGGTTGTCCTTGAATATTACCTTGGGGTTCCTTGGGCATACCCAAGCTTAGGCTCTTGCCACTCCTTATTCCATAGTCCATCGATTCTTTACCCAAAACTTGAAAACTTCACAACACAAAACTCAACAGAAAACTCGTAAGCTCCGTTAGTATAAGAAAATAAAACCACCACTTAGGTACTTTTGTGAACTCAAATTCATATTGGTGTAATATCTACTGTATTATAACTTCTCTATGGTTCATACCCTCCGATACTACTCATAGATTCATCAAAATAAGCAAACAACACACTGAAAACAGAATCTGTCAAAAACAGAACAGTCTTTAGTAATCTGTATCAAACGTATAATTGTGGAACTCCAAAAATTCTAAAATAAATTGATGGACCTGAGGAATTTATCTATTAATCATCTTCAAAAAGAATCAACTTAAAATCACTCTTCTGTAAAAAATTACAGCTAAACTCGTGAGCGCAAAGTTTCTGTTTTTTACAGCAAGATCACATTAACTTCCACCCAAGTCTTCCCAAGGGTTCTACTTGGCACTTTATTGAAACAAAAGCTATAAAACATGATTAATACATTAGCTTAATAATTTGAACACACAAAAACAGTAGGGGTAAATATTGGGTTGTCTCCCAAGAAGCGCTAACGTTTAACGCCCCTAGCTAGGCATGATGATTTCAATGATGCTCACATAAAAGATAAGAATTGAAACATAAAGAGAGCATCATGAAAATATGACTAGCACATTTAAGTCTAACCCACTTCCTATGCATAGGGGTTTTGTGAGGAAACAACTTATGGGAACAATAATCAACTATCATAGGAAGGCAAAACAAGCATAACTTCAAAACTTTAAGCACATAGAGAGGAAACTTGATATTATTGCAATTCCTACAAGCATATATTCCTCCCTCGTAATAATTTTCAGTAGCATCATGAATGAATTCAACAATATAACCAGCACCTAAAGCATTCTTTTCATGATCTACAAGCATAGAAATTTTATTACTCTCCACATAAGCAAAAGTCTTCTCATTCGGAATAGTGGGAGCAAACTCAACAAAATAACTATCATGTGAAGCATAATCCAATTGAAAATTAAAATCATGATGACAAGTTTCATGGTTATCCTTATTCCTTAGAGCATACGTGTCATCACAATAATCATCATAAATAGGAGGCATGCTTTCATCATAATAAATTTGCTCATCAAAACTTGGGGGACAAAAAATATCATCCTCATCAAACATAGCTTCCCCAAGCTCGTGGCTTTGCATATCATTAGCATCATGGATATTCAAAGAATTTGTACTAACAACATTGCAATCATGCCCATCATTCAAATATTTAGTGCAAAACATTCTAATGCATTCTTCTTATAGCACTTGAGCACAATTATCCTTTCCATCATACTCACGAAAGATATTAAAAAGATGAAGCGTATGAGGCAAACTCCATTCCATTTGTTGTAGTTTTATTTTGTAGACGAAACTAGTGATAAAACAAGAAACAAAAAGATTCGATTGCAAGATCTAAAGATATACCTTCAAGAACTCACCTCCCTGGCAACGGTGCCAGAAAAGAGCTTGATGTCTACTACACAACCTTCTTCTTGTAGACGTTGTTGGGCCTCCAAGTGCAGAGGTTTGTAGGACAGTAGCAAATTTCCCTCAAGTGGATGACCTAAGGTTTATCAATCCGTGTGAGGCGTAGGATGAAGATGGTCTCCCTCAAGCAACCCTGCAACCAAATAACAAAGAGTCTCTTGTGTCCCCAACACAGCCAATACAATGGTAAATTGTATAGGTGCACTAGTTCGGCGAAGAGATGGTGATACAAGTGCAATATGGATGATAGATATGAGTATTTGTAATCTGAAAATATAAAAACAGCAAGGTAACAAATGATAAAAGTGAGCATAAACGGTATTGCAATGCTAGGAAACAAGGCCTAGGGTTCATACTTTCACTAGTGCAAGTTCTCTAAAAAATAATAACATAATTGGATCATATAACTATGCCTCAACATGCAACAAAGAGTCACTCCAAAGTCACTAATAGCGGAGAACAAACGAAGAGATTATTGTAGGGTACGAAACCACCTCAAAGTTATTCTTTCTGATCGATCTATTCAAGAGTTCGTAGTAAAATAACACGAAGCTATTCTTTCCGTTCTATCTATCATAGAGTTCGTACTAGAATAACACCTTAAGACACAAATCAACCAAAACCCTAATGTCACCTAGATACTCCAATGTCACCACAAGTATCCGTGGGTATGATTATACGATATGCATCACACAATCTCAGATTCATCTATTCAAACCAACACAAAGTACTTCAAAAAGTGCCCCAAAGTTTCTACCGGAGAGTCAAGACGAAAATGTGTGCCAACCCCTATGCATAAGTTCACAAGGTCACTGAACCCGCAAGTTGATCACCAAAACATACATCAAGTAGATCACGTGAATATCCCATTGTCACCACAGATAAGCACATGCAAGACATACATAAAGTGTTCTCAAATCCTTAAAGACTCAATCCGATAAGATAACTTCAAAGGGAAGACTCAATCCATTACAAGAGAGTAGAGGGTGAGAAACATCATAAGATCCAACTATAATAGCAAAGCTCACGATACATCAAGATCGTGCCGAGTCAAGAACACGTGAGAGAGAGATCAAACACATAGCTACTGGTACATACCCTCAGTCTGAGGGTGAACTACTCCCTCCTCGTCATGGAGAGCGCCGGGATGATGAAGATGGCCACCGGTGAGGGATCCCCCCTCCGGCAGGATGCCGGAACAGGGTCCCGATTGGTTTTTGGTGGCTACAGAGGCTTGTGGTGGCGGAACTCCCGATCTATTGTGTTCCCCGATGGTTTTAAGGTATATGGATATATATATGTGAAAAAAGTCGGTCAGGGGAGCCACGAGGGGCCCACGAGGGTGGGGGCGCGCCCAGGGGGCAGGCGCGCCTCTGTGCCTCGTGGCTACCTCAAAGCTTCCCTGACTTCAACTCCAAGTCTCCTGGATCACGTTCGTTCCAAAAATCACGCTCCCGAAGGTTTCATTCCGTTTGGACTCCGTTTGATATTCCCTTTCTGTGAAACACTGAAACAAGGGAAAAAACAAAAACTGGCACTGGGCTCTGGGTTAATAGGTTAGTCCCAAAAATAATATAGAAGTGTTTAGTAAAGCCCATAAACATCCAAAACAGATAATATAATAGCATGAATAGTTCATAAATTATAGATACATTGGAGACGTATCAGTGCATGAGGTGCAAGCCATAGAGTACTTCACGGTCGGGTGCAGAGAAGGCACCCTGCTCAAGCACCGGCTCCTCTGCGACGAGCCAGCCATGCTCAACGAGCTGCTGATCGTAGCAGACAAGTACGCCACTGCCGACTCCTCCATGAAGTCGGAGCTCCGGGTGGACGCTTGCGGGAAAGTGCTCCCTTCGGCTCCTCAGACGTCGGCTGGTGACTCCAGTCGGTGCCGGCAGCATAACGACAACAAGCGCAAGGCCCCGCAGCTGGCTTCCACTAGCCGGCAGGTGGCAACAGTTGAAGACTAGCAGCAGGGGGGCAGCCCGGCCCCAAGCGTCAGAAGGGCGGCAAGCCTGCATGGTTGCCTGCCTTCTCCTTCAAGCAAACCCTTGATGCTCCCTGCAAGTTCCACAACGGCGCGAAGCCGTCCAACCACACCACCCGGAAGTGCCACTGGCTCACCCGCATTGCCAAGGGCAAAGGACTGCCGCCTCCGCCTGCGGGCCCGCCGGCTCCGCCTCCTCAGCAGCCAGCGGCCCGTCCAGTCACCGCCATCCAAGATGAATTCCCTGAAGAGCATGGAGCCTACATCGTCTTCACCAGTGCGGCCGACGACAAGCACAGCCGGCGTCAGCAGCACCATGAGGTGAATGTCGTCGCCTCTGGAGCCCCAGAGTTCATGCACTGGTCCGAGAGGCCCATCAGCTGGAGCCGCGCCGACCACCCGGAGGTGATGCCTTCTCCGGGTTCCTACGCCATGGTGCTAGATGCTACCTTTTCCACGGAGAGGCGAGCCTGTCGCTTCTCCCAAGTCCTGATAGACGGCGGTAGCAACATCAAGATCCTGTACCGCGACACCCTAGAGAAATTGTGCATCAAGGTGAAGCAGCTCCAGCCCAGTCGGACTGTCTTCCACGGCATTGTACCCGGCTTTCCTGCTCTCCAATCGGCAAGATCAAGATAGATCCTCTTCGGAGACAAAGATCACTTCCGCCGCGAGCCCATCTAGTTCGAGGTGGTCGACCTGGAGAGCCCCTACCACACGCTCCTGGGCTGGCCTACTCTGGCCAAGTTCATGGCGGTGCCGCACTACGCCTACCTCAAGATGAAGATGTCGGGTACGAAGGGCATCATCACCATAGTCGGGGACTACAAGAAGTCGGTCGCATGTGCTGCCGCCAGCAGCTGGCTGGCCGAGTCCCTTGTCATCGCCGCCGAGAAGCGACTCCTTGACCGGGTTGTGGCCATGGCCAGCAAGCAGCTAGACCTATCGCCAGACCCCAAGGAGTCGGAGGCCCAGGGCTCCTTCCAGCTGGCCAAAGAGACCAAGAAGATACCCTTGGACCCAGAGCACCTGGAGAGGCACGCTATCGTGGGGACCAACCTCGATAGCAAATGGGAAAGAGAGCTCATCGATTTCCTCCGTGAGAATCGGGACATCTTTGCATGGTCTCCCAAAGACATGTCGGGTGTTCGACGGATTTTGCCGAGCACAAGCTACATGTCAGATCAGATGCAAAACCGGTCAAGCAACCCCTTCGCCGCCTGTCAGAAGAGAAGAGGAGAATTGTTGGTGAAGAGATAGCCCAGCTTCTGGAAGCCGGCTTCATCATGGAAGTGTTTTACCTAGAGTGGCTTGCCAACCCAGTCCTTGTACTGAAGAAGAACAACAAGTGGTGCATGTGTATTGACTACACCAGCCTCAACAAAGCCTGCCCCAAAGATCCGTTTGCTCTGCCTCGGATAGATCAAGTGATTGACTCCACAGACGGATGTGAGCTGTTGTCCTTCCTTGATGCCTATTCCGGCTACCACCAGATCAAGCTGAACCCGGCCGATCGGCTGAAGACCGCCTTCATCACACCATTCGGAGCCTTTAGCTACCTGACCATGACATTCGACTTGAGAAATGTCGGTGCCACGTTTCAGCGTTGCATGCAGAAGTGCCTCCTCAAGCAACTCGGCAGAAATGCCCACGTCTATGTAGACAATATTGTGGTGAAGACAGAGAAGCGAGGCACCCTCCTAGAGGATCTCAAGGAGACCTTTGATAATCTGCACCGTCTTCAAATCAAGCTCAACCCAGAGAAGTGCATCTTCGGAGTCCCAGCCGGCCAGCTCCTTGCTTTCCTTGTCTCTGAACGCAGCATCGAGTGCAACCCTGTGAAGATCAAGGCCATTGAGCGGATGGAGAGACCCACCCGCTGCGAGACGTCCAGAGTTCACCAGGTGCTTGGCATCCCTCAGCCGTTTCATCAGTCGGCTGGGCGAGAAGGCTCTTCCCCTATACCAGCTAATGAAGAAAACCACTCACTTCGAGTGGAACGACAAGGCGGACGAGGCTTTCCTCCAGCTCAAGAAGATGCTGACCACGCCGCTTGTCCTGGCGGCTCCGGCTGCTAAGGAGCCCATGTTCCTCTACATTGTCGTCACCAGCCGGGTGGTCAGCACCGTCAACGTGGTCGAGCGCCCAGAAGACGGCAGGGCACAGCCAGTCCAGAGGCCCGTCTACTACTTGAGCAAGGTGTTTTCGACCTCCAAGCAGAACTACCCCCAGTACTAGAAGATGTGTTACGGCGTGTACTTTGCCGCCAAGAAGCTCAAGCAGCACTTCCAAGAGCACTCCATCATGGTCGTCTGCACCGCCCCACTTGCCGATATCATAGGCAACAGAGATGCATCAGGCCGGGTGGCGAAGTGGGCCATCGAGCTGGCTCCCCACACCATCCTTTACCAGCCCTGCACCGCCATCAAGTCCCAAGCGCTGGCTGACTTCCTCATCGACTGGGCCGAGACCCAGTACCTGCCGCCAGCGCCAGATTCCACCCATTGGCGGATGCACTTTGATGGCTCGAAGATGTGCACCGGTCTGGGAGCCGGCATCATCCTCACCTCTCCCAAGGGCGACAAGCTCACATGCATGGGCTCCAACAATGTGGCCGAGTACGAGGCACTCATCCACGGGCTCTGACTGGCCAAAGAGATTGGCATCCTCTGAGTGTTGTGTTACAGCGACTCGAACTTGGTGGTCCAGCAGTCGTCTGGCGACTGGGATGCCAAGGATGCAAACATGGCGAGCTACCGCTTCCTCGTCTAGTAGATCCGCGGGTACTTTGACGGGTGCGAGTTCCTTCACGTGCCACGGGCCGACAACGAGCAAGCTGATGCCCTGGCGCGGATTGGCTCCACTCGGCAACCGATACCAGTTGGCGTCTCCCTCCAGTGCCTCCGCAAGCCGTTTATCAAGCCTTTGCCAGAATCAGAGTCCATCTTCGTGCCTGCTGTCCCCGGAACAGTCGGATCCGGCTTAGGGACCGCAACAGTCGGCCCGAGGACTTCGGCAGGCGGCTCGGGGACTACAGTAGTCGCACCCGGCCCGGGGACTTCAGAACCCGGCCCGGGGGCTGCAGCAGTTGGCCCGGGAACTTCGGCAGGCGGCTCGGGGACTGTAGCAGTCGCACCCAGCCTGGGGACTACAGCAGTCACACCTGACCCGGGGACTTCAGAACCCGGCCCAAGGGCTGCAGCAGCCGGCCCGGGGACTTCAACGATGCAGCAAGCGGCGACCGACTCCAACCCATCGCCTCCCAACCCAACCGCCCTGGTACCGGTGGCCGTGATGATAGTGGTTGAGGCACCATCATGGGCGTAGACCATCCTCAACTTCCTGGTGAGCAGAGAGCTACCAGCCGACGAGATCTTGGCCCGGCAGGTGCAACGTCGGGCAGCAGCATACACAATAGTGAACAGAGAGCTTGCCAGGCGCAGCGTGACTGGCGTCTTCCAGCGCTGCGTAGAGCTAGAGAAAGGCAAGGCAATCCTCAGAGACATCCACCAAGGCGAGTGCGGCCACCATGCGGCCTCCAGATCCCTTGTCGCCAAAGCTTTCCGCCATGGATTCTTCTGGGCGACTGCTTTGGACGACGCCAAGGATTTGGTCAAAAAGTGCAAAGGGTGCCAACGATTCAGCTCCAAGCAACATCTACCGGCTTCTGCACTCAAGACCATCCCCCTCACTTGGCCTTTTGCCATCTGGGGGCTGGACATGGTGGGCCCATTCAAGACAGCACGCGGCGGCATGACCCATATGTTGGTCGCCGTGGACAAATTCACCAAGTGGATTGAAGCAAAGCCGATCAAGAAGCTGAACTGCCCGACTGTCATGACCTTCATCACAGATATCACCGTCCGGTATGGCGTGCCGCACAGCATCATCACCGACAACGGCACCAACTTCACCAAAGGCACCTTGGCCTGTTTCTGCGCGACGCAGGGCATCTGACTGGACTTAGCGTCCGTTGCCCATTCGCAGTCAAACGACCTCATCTTGTCTGGCATCAAGCCCCGACTGGTCGAGCCGCTGGAGCGCTTAGCCGGTTGCTGGATCGAAGAGCTGCCGGCCATCCTCTGGAGTCTATGAACTACGCCAAACAAAGCAACCAGCTTCACTCCCTTCTTCCTCGTGTACGGGGCCGAGGCCGTCATCCCAACTGACATTGAGTTCGACTCGCCTCGCGTCACCATGTACTCGGAGTCGGAGGCGAAGGAGGCGCGAGAAGATAGCGTCGACCTGTTGGAAGAGGGCCGGCTGCTGGCACTCAGCCGGTCCGCCATCTACCAGCAGGGCCTGCGCCGCTACCACAGCCGGAAGGTCAGGCCACGATCCTTCCGAGAGGGGGACCTTGTGCTCTGGCTGATCCAGCGAATAGCCGGCCAGCACAAGCTCTCAGCCCCTTGGGAAGGGCCGTTCATCATCAGCAAAGCCTTGGGCAACGACACCTACTACCTCATTGACGCGCGGAAGCCCAGGACACGCAAGAGGGACGATTCCGGCAAGGAAACAGAGCACCCATGGAACGCAAATCTGCTCCGAAGATTTTACAGTTAATGCAGTATGTACCACACTACCTTTTGTATTAAGAGCAAAGACATCGGGTCCCTCGGGGAGCACTCGGGGGCTACCCTTTTTATCTATATGATAAGATTATGCCTGTGAATGTATTATTTCATTCCTCCGCCCGGCACCGGGTCCGACCAGTCGGCCCGGGGGCTCGCCACCTTGTCCTATGTTGTTGCCACCTGCAGTCGGACAAGTAGTGTGCCAACATCTAAGCCCTCTCTTGCCTTAAGCCGCAGCTCGCAGAGCGACTGTCCGGCTGGCAAGAGCTAAAGGCAGGAAACGGTGTCCACACAAAAAATGACTAAGGAAAAATCATCAGCATAGGCCAGGCTGGCTCCTCGCCTCACCGTCCGGCTGCTGAGCAGCCGGCCAGCCGGCTTCTCACTTGACTTGCTACGTTCTAGCTGGCCGAAGTACTTGTCTATCCTAAAACGGCCAAGTCCCTGACCCAGCCACAGACCGCAGAGTGGCTGTCCGTCCGGCTGACAGGGCGGCAACCAAAGGAAAGCGGCAAAGGAAAAAGCCAAGAAGAACAAAAAGGCAAAACCAAGTTAGAACTCGGCAGAGCACAAACTTGTGTGGGAATGAATTAATTTACATAGCAAAAGGCTCTTGGCCAGCATTCTACAGAGTTTGAATGTACACCCCCAGCGGGTGGAACTGTGCGAATTTAACTTGCTTGTTCAAAAGATTACAAGACAGAAAAACAGGAAAGATAAAGTGGCCGCCTAGGCCAGAGGAGCAGCAGGCAGATCCGACGGGTTGGCAGAGGCAACGGCGCCGGCGTCTCCCTCCAGTGCCTCCGCAAGCCGTCTAACAAGTCTTCGCCGGAATCAGAGTCCATCGTCGTGTCGGCTGTCCCTGGAATAGTCGAATCCGGCATAGGGACCGCAACAGTCGGCCCAGGGACTTCGGCAGGCAGCTCGGGGACTGCAGCGATCGCACCCGGCCTGGGGACTTCAGAACTCGGCCCGAGGGCTGCAGCAGTCGGCCCGGGGACTTCGGCGGGTGGCTCGGGGACTGCAGCAGTCGCACCCGGCCGGGGGACTTCAGAACCCGGCCCAGGGGCTGCAGCAGCTGGCCCGGGGACTTCAACGACGCAGCAAGCGGCGGCCGACTCCAACCCGCCGCCTCCCAACCCAACTGCCCTGGTACCAATGGCCGTGATGACAGTGGTTGAAGCACCATCATGGGCGTAGCCCATCCACAACTTCCTGGTGAGCGGAGAGCTACCAGCCGACGAGATCTTGGCCCGGCAGGTGCAACGCCGGGCAGCAGCATACACAATAGTGAACAGAGAGCTTGCCAGGTGCAGCGTGACTGGCGTCTTCCAGCGCTGCGTAGAGCTAGAGAAAGGCAAGGAAATCCTCAGAGACATCCACCAAGGCGAGTGCGGCCACCATGCGGCCTCCAGAACCCTTGTCGCCATAGCTTTCCGCAATGGATTCTTCTGGCCAACTGCTTTGGACGACGCCAAGGATTTGGTCAAGAAATGCAAAGGGTGCCAATGATTCAGCTCCAAGCAACATCTGTCGGCTTCTGCACTCAAGACCATCCCCCTCACTTGGCCTTTTGCCGTCTGGGGGCTGGACATGGTGGGCCCACTCAAGACAGCACGTGGCGGCATGACCCATCTGCTGGTCGCCGTGGACATAGTCGCCAAGTGGATTGAAGCAAAGCCAATCAAGAAGCTGAACTGCCCGACTGCCGTGACCTTCATCGCAGATATCACCCTCCGGTATGGCATGCCGCACAACATCATCACCGACAATGGCACCAACTTCGCCAAAGGCGCCTTGTCCCATTTCTACGCTACGCAGGGCAGCCGACTGGAGTTAGCGTCCGTTGCCCATCCGCAGTCAAACGGCCAGGTCAAGCGAGAAAACGGCCACATCTTGTCCGGCATCAAGCCCTGACTGGTCGAGCCGCTGAAGCGCTCGGCCGGTTGCTGGATCGAAGAGCTGTCTGTCGTCCTCTGGAGTCTACGTACTACGCCAAACAAAGCAACCGGCTTCACTCCCTTCTTCCTCGTGTACGGGGCCGAGGCCGTCATCCCAACTGACATTGAGTTCGACTCGCCTCTCGTCACCATGTACATAGAGTCGGAGGCAAAGGAGGCGCGAGAAGACGGCGTCGACCTGCTGGGAGAGGGCCGGCTGCTGGCACTCAGCTGGTCCGCCATCTACCAGAAGGGCCTACGCCGCTACCACAGCCGGAAGGTCAGGCCACGATCCTTCCGTGAGGGGGACCTTGTGCGCTGGCTGATCCAGCGAACAGCCGGCCAGCACAAGCTCTCAGCCCCTTGGGAAGGCCCGTTCATCATCAGCAAAGCCTTGGGCAACGACTCCTACTACCTCATCGACGTGCAGAAGCCCAGGGCATGCAAGAGGGACGATTCCGGCAAGGAAACAGAGCGCCCATGGAACGCAAATCTCCTCCAAAGATTTTACAGTTAATGTAGTATGTACCGCTCTACCTTTTGTATTAAGAGCAAAGACATCGGGTCCCTCGAGGAGCACTCGGGGGCTACCCTTTTATCTATATGATAAGATTATGCCTGTGAATGTATTATTTCATTCCTCCGCCCGGCACCGGGTCCGACCAGTCGGCCCCGGGGCTCGCCGCCTTGTCCTATGTTGATGCCACCTGCAGTCAGACAAGTAGCTAGTGTGCCGACATCTAAGCCCTCTCTTGCCTTAAGCCGCGGCTCACAGAGCAACTGTCCGGCTGGCAAGTGCTAAAGGCAGGAAACAGTGTCCACACGAAAAATGACTAAGGAAAAATCATCAGCATAGGCCAAGCCGGCTTCTCGCCTCTCCGTCCGGCTGCTGAGCAGCCGGCCGACAGGCTTCTCACTTGACTTGCAACGTTCTAGGCGGCCGAAGTACTTGTCTATCCTAAAACGGCCAACTCCCTGACCCAGCCACGGACCGCGGAGCGGCTGTCCGGCTGGCAGGGCGGAAGCCAAAGGAAGGCGGCAAAGGAAAAAGCCAAGAAGAACAAAAAGACAAAACCAAGTTAGAACCCGACAGAGCACAAACTTGTGCAAGCATAAATTAATTTACATAGCAAAAGGCTCTTGGCCAGCATTCAACAGAGTTTGAACGTTCACCCCTAGCGGGTGGAACTGTGCGAATTTAACTTGCTTGTTCAAAAGATTACAAGACAGAAAAACAGGAAAGATAAAGTGGCCGCCTAGGCCAGAGGAGCAGCAGGCGGATCCGACGGGTTGGCAGAGGCAGCGGCGCCGGGTGGTGGAGCGGCCGACTGGTGGGTCTCGGCCTGGTCGGCATCGGCAGTAGTCGGCGCGGCGTCCCGTGGCTCGCTGGTCGAGGCTTGGTCAGGCTGAGGCCGGCTGTTTGCTCCGTCGTCCGGTGCGGTGTCTTCGCTGTCCTCGTCCTCTTCGTCCTCGCCCTCGTCGCTGGAAGCGATCTCCTCCGCTGAGTCCTCCCCATCCTCCGGGTTCAGCCCGAACCAGTTGGGCGGCACCCCGGCGCCCTCCTCGTCCAGCTCGGGGATGAAGGCGGTGGTGTTGGCGTACTCGGCGATTGCCGCCGTGCGTTGAGTGAGCACGCGGCCCACCGCTACCAGCTCCGGTCCGGCCTCCTGCCGGAAGGTGGCCAGCTGGGCCAGATACAGCCCTGGATACCAAGCCTTGGCGAACTCCAAGGCCGTCCGAGCGCCCGCCCGAGCCGCGGCGCCCTTCCAGGCCTCGAAACGCCCGGCTGCTATCTCCAGCCAGTCGGTAGTCCGACTGGGGGTGCGCGGGACCTGGGCGTCTGGCCAGAGGGCGGCCAGCACCTGAGACCCGGCGCGCTGCAGGCGGCGGAGCATCCGATGAGCCGGCTGCAGGCGCGTCTTGACAGCCAGAAGTTGCTCGCCGAGATTCCGGGGCGCGTTAGGCGCAATGTCCATGCCCGCCCTCCTTCGCACCTCGCGCCGCGCCTCGATGGCCTGGCGGACAGCGATAGAATGACCGGGAAAGAATTCTGCGCAAGAAGAAGATCAAAAATTAGAAGCCGGAAGCCGACTCCTGCAACAGTCGGCGGCTGTTCAAAAAGAAGAAGTAACTTACCGTCGATCATATCCTCGATCTCGCCATAGCCGTCGGACAGGAACTTCTCCTTCTCGGCCCAGTACGAGCGTTGAGTCTCAAACTCAGCCTTGAGGAGGCCTTCGCTCTCCTTCAGCTTCTGGAGCTCCGCCTTGTGCAGCTCCACTTGGTCCGCCAGCTCCTTGGTCTGGCGGTCACACTCCTGAGCCGCCTGGCTGCGTTCCTGCTCCTTGGTGTGGAGCGCAGATTCAACCTCGCCCAGGCGCTTCCGCAGATCTGCGGTGGCCTCTGCAAAGACAAGAAAGAAAACGTCAACACCAACCAAAGACAAGTATTTGTCGGGAGATCCGGCCCGACTTCTCAGCAGTCAGCCCGAATCTCGGGGGCTACACCCAGCGGGTGCGTTGACGCGCCCCCGCGAGAAAGAAGATGGAGTGCTTACTCCGGCTCTGATTCAAGTCGGTGGTCCGCTTGGCCAGCTCCTGGTTCTGAGAGTTGTAGGCAGCCACGTGGAGGTTGTGGTAGTCCTGTGATGATGACAACAGAAGAAAAAACAAGTCAGCACTCGGAACTTACCTTGAAGTTCCGAGCCGCCTGCTCAGCAGCCAGCCCGGAACTCGGGGGCTACACCCAGTGGGTGCCCTGGCGCGCCCCCACGGAAGATTGCAAGAATTGAAAAACAAGAAGCAAGTAACGTACCCGCGTTGCCAAGAACTCCTGCATGGATTGCTGGAGGGTGGCACCTTGGGTGTTGAACTGGGCCAAGACGTCCTGCACGGCCACGTACAGGACACCTGTGACGCCCCCAGACGTCTAGTCCGGTGGGGCGGCGCTGGTGGCCTCGGTGTCGGGAACGCAGATCATGGGAGTCGGACCCACCACCAACTCGCCACCAGATGACGGCATCGGCGGCGCTTCAGGCCGGCTGCCCTGCGCATCGGCAGTCGGTGCCCGCGGAGGCACCTCCACCTCCAAGACAACGGGGCCTCCTCCTCCCCTCTCCAGGACCGGCTGGTCGACACCAGCCCCTCCAGTCGGCGCCTGGCCCTCCGGCACTGATGGCTCCACGCGCTGCGGGCCGATGGACTCTAGAGCCCTGCTGCAGGACGCCTCCTCCTCCCGCGCCTTGGCGGCTGCGTCCGCCTGCTCCTTGGCCACCGCGTCGTCTTCCGCCTTGGCCGCCGCATCGGCCTCTGCTCGTGCCGCCTCGGCCCCCTCCGCCTTCTCCCGGGCCGTGGCTTCCCGCTCCTCTTGCACCTCCCGTCCATTCTTCTCCGTCGCCTCCCAGAGGCGTTGAGCGGGTCCACGCGGCGGGGGTCTGCGGAGCCGTCTGCCGCCCCAATCACCGAGCTGAACGAGGCTCGCGACAGAGAGAGCGGAGCTCTACGCACCGGTGGTAGCAAGAAGAAGAAAAGAGGATGAAGGGCGAGGAGGGCGCGCGTGCGTTCTACTGCCCCCTCCTCCCCCTACTTATAGGCATGTGGCGGCGGAGCCAAGGAGGCAAGACGTGGGGGGGCGGGATTAACTGCGCTCACTTCGCCCACGACCCTGCACCTTCCGCGCCATAACGGCGTGTACTTAATGCGTTTGGGAAGCGCAACCGCCCGCCTTGGCCGCAGCGGATCCGCGGGCATGCTGAGGCCCTGTAGTGGCGGGCCTAGGCCTGTGGTGACGTCCCATCGCGCGCGTGGGCTGGCAGGCCATCCTGGTCTACTGGCGCCGCGTGGCAAGTGAGCAACGGGCAGCAAGCCCGTCATCCGGCTGGCTCACCACACGGCCCCCACCACGGCGATTCGAATTCACCAGGCGGCCGGCCTGGCCCTGGCCGGCTCCTAACAGTCGGCATCTCTGGAAGACGGACGAAGCAAGATTACCAGATCACTCAGAGTAGGAAGCTGCTAAGGCTCCTTGATTTTCAGCCGCGGCGCCCCACCAGCTTCGGGGACTATTGTCGGAGTAAATGACCACGGGTAGCCTCATCGGCCCCTTATGGTATTTCAAGACATCGGGGCTAGCTGCGCCCTCACACCTCCCGGACGAACGGCTGGCTTCTTCGGCCGGCTGGTCTAAGAGGCCGGCTGCTGAAAGACGGCAAGACAGTAGAAGGCGGACACGAGGGAACCGACTCCTACCAGTCGGCCCCTCATCCCCTCAAAGTTTGTGCCCACATAACCACGACGTGACGGGGCGTGGCTACAGTGCGACCTACCACCCCCGAATCCAGGGCGGATTGTGGCCACAGTGCGGTGTACCAAGTGGACACCCCTCGCCCATCGCGGCACTGTTGCCACGCGACCCATGACATCACTTATGTCACAGGGAGCCCCGCTCCTAGGACGGGCGGTCGGTACGGCCCGCAGGCGGCGGGCCCTACCTATCCGTGAGCCACCAAAAGGCGGCGAACCCCAAGCAGACGGCAACAAGGGTGGGCTGACTCTTAGCAGGCGGCCCTTCTCCCCCTCGGAGTCTGCGCGCCATTAACCAGATGAGACGGGGTGTGGCTACACGCGAGTTTGGATGATTGGGCCGAAGTCTTCTCCTCCAAATCCTCGCATTTGCTGATGGCATCTTTCAGCTCCTGCTCGACTTCGGCCACCCGAGCTTCGTGTTGGCGACGGGCGGCCTGCTCGGTGTTCAGTTCTACAGCCGCTTTGTCAGCGGCTGCCTTGTTTGCTTTCGCCTCCTTCTGGGCTTGGGCAAGGGCGCCTTTGAGGGTCTCGACCTCGGCTGCACCAACTATGATTATAACCAAAAAGCATATCATCAGTTAACCTCTACATATGTGTATCATTTCTGATATAACAATAAATTACTCTTTATACATTATCCGCATACCTTGCGTCTCATCGAACCGCTTGTTAATGCGGTCAATTTCTTCATCGGCCACCCAAAGCTTCCGATTGATTTCGAACACTTCGGCGGCTTGGGCGGTTGCCGCCAACAGGGAAGCATGTTACAATAGCACAGAAGTACGTTAGCTTTCCCAAATTTTATGTGGATCCTCTGTCCGGTTTCTTTCACACCGGACAGAGCCTCAGGGGCTACTGTCTGTATACAGGTATATTCCTCTACATGAAACAAAAAGTTTAGGAAATTATGTCACATACCTCAAAGCCTGTCAGTAGACTGGTGAAGGCTTCGTTCAGTCCACTTTTTGCAGACTGAACCTTCTCCACCACCGCACCCATTAAGGTGCGGTGCTCCTCCACGATGGAAGCACGTTGCAGTGCTTCCTCTAGAGCGCTCGGCGCCTCCAAAGTAGTGGAGGTCGCTGGTGGAGCTGATGCTTCTCCCCCTCCTTTAAAGGGGGCTGCTCATCTGATCCCGGAGCCGTGTTGGTCTCCGGGATGGTGTCCGGCTGGGGCCCGGATTGTTGGGGGTCCCCGCCATCAGTAGCCATAGGGTCGCCTCCCCTAGGTCTTCGGCGACCGAGGTATTAACCTCGGGCGCTTTCTCAACAGCCTCGTCTGCACCCCCTCGTCCAAGAGATGTTCTTCGGGACAACACCTCGGTGTCATCCATGGTGATAGGCGAGGGGGCTCGTGGCGGCGTCTCGCTCTCTACCACATCGGGTGGCAAAGAGTTCCCCTCTGATAACGGAGTTTGCGGGAGCTCGTGGGGAGGGCTGAAAGACACATGTCAAACTAACTTACATCATGGAAATAAGAAAGCTGAAGATAAACAGTGAGTACCTAAATACTTACAATTCGGCTAGGGGCTTCACCCGGGGAAGCTTTTTGGAGACCAGTTCGGCATCTGAGTCTGAACTGTCTTGAAGGATCATTTTCCCTCTCTTGGGCGCCTCCCCCTTTGGGTCTTCGGAGGCCGCCCTCTTATGGGGGGAGTTGCTCTCCACCTCCTCTTCTTCTTCCTCCTCGTCTCCCTCGTGGGAGGAGAGGGCTTCCGTCTCTTCGGACACTGTGTCCGAAGGACCCCTAGGACGGAGGCCGCCCCGGGCCTCCTTGCTTTTCTTCTTCTTGGTTTTCTTCTCCGGCGCCTGATACGGCACCGGGACCAAAATCTCCGTCTCCTGGGGTGTGGGTGGGTTCTCCGGCAGCTGCGCCGGACAGTTAATCCGCTCCGCCTTGGCTGTCCATCCCTGTATGAGGGACAGGTGATGTAACTTTCACTATACTTGAAATATTGACCGAATAGGTCTTCGGAAATGCTATACTTACCTCTGAGGCCGGGTTCTCGATGTCGAGTACGATGTCCTCGGTCTTCATCGGCCAACTCTTCTGGGCCTTGAAAAGTTGCTTCCATATGTCTTTGTGTGTGGTGCCGAAGAAGCGCTTCAAGGTTCGTGGTTCTTCCGGATTGAACTCCCACATGTGAGAGGCCCGCAGTTGGCAGGGAAGAGTGCGGCAGAAGAGCATCACCTGAATCACGTTCGTGAGACCAGTGTTTTTGCCTATCATGTTGGTGATGCATTTTTGGAGCATTTGCACCTCCGCTGGGGACCCCCAATCAAGGCCCTTGGCGGTCCAGGAGGTGGTCCTTGTAGGGGGTCCGAATCTGAAGTCAGGCATGGCCGCCCAGTTGGTGTTGCGGGGTTCGGTGATATAGAACCACTCATGCTGCCACACCTTGACTGTCTCCACAAACGCCCCTTTGGGCCAGATGCCATTGGGAAGCTTGCTCACCATAGCACCATCGCAGTCCGCGTGCTGCCCATCGACCACCTTCGGCTTCAGATTGAATACCTTGAGCCATAGGCCGAAGTGTGGAGGGATGCGGAGTAGAGCCTCACAAACAACGATTAACGCTGATATGTGGAGGAAGGAATTCAAGGCTAGATCATGGAAATCTAGCCCGTAATAGAACATGAGTCCTCGGAGGAAGGGGTGGAGGGGAAACCCTAGCCCTCGGAGGAAATGAGGGATGAATACTACCCTCTCTTCGGGCTCCGGAGTGGGGATGACCTGATCTTTGGCAGGGAGCCTATGCGCCATGTCCGCGGACAGATAGCGCGCGCTCCGGAGCTCCTTGATGTCCTTCTCGGTGACGGAGGAGGCCTCCCACTTGCCCTTGGAGCTGGAGGTTGGTGGCGGCGGGAAAGCTTGAAGTTTTGGGTGCTAGAGCTCAGAGGTGGGAAGGCAGGAGCAAGAAGAAGGCATGAGGAGAAAAAGAAGGGATTTTTTACCTTCTTATAGGCAGTGAAATACCAAACGCCCCCACTCAAGCCTTAAAACTCGCCTGTTCCCGAAGGGATCGTGCGAACGGCACGGTTGGATTACCCAAAACCGTATTGATGAGAATCCCGCAATGGGCGGGCACGATCTCTGTGTTGACAAGACGTGCCAATGGAGGCTGTGCCTCTAAACGCGAAACGAAAGGCATGAAAACGGTTCGAAATGTTAAAGAACCAAACGTGACGCTTCGCCAGAAAGTTGTCAGTAAAAGACACTATTTTTGTTTCGATATCTTGCCTTCGTGGCTAAGGGTTGTATCAATTATACAGAGACGGATACGGTTCATTTGTGTAGGGAATTATCTTAAAGTGATCGGGAGAAGGAACCAGCCTTGCAATGCCGAAGACAATCCGCGTGCCGAACACATCGCCATCGAAAACTGGTTCAGGGGCTACTGAGGAAGTCCTGGATTAGGGGGTCCTCGGGTGTCCGGGCTATTTGATATGGGCCGGACTGATGGGCCGTGAAGATACAAGCATAAGACTTTCCCCCGTGTCCTGGTAGGACTCCCATATGCGTGGATAGCAAGATTGATGTCTGGATATGTTATTCCTTCCCCTACAAACTGACTCTGTACAACCCTAGGTCCCTCCGGTGTGTATATAAACCGGAGGGTTTAGTTCGTAGAGACTATCAGAATTCTCATAGGCTAGAGAATTAGGGTTTAGCCTTTAAGATCTCGAGGTAGATCAACTCTTGTAACCCCTATACTCATTGAATATAATCAAGCAGGACGTAGGATTTTACCTCCTTTAAGAGGGCCCGAACCTGGGTAAACATTGTGTTCCCATCGTCCCTTGTTACCATTGATCCTCAGACGCACAGTTCGGGACCCCCTACCCGAGATCTGCCGGTTTTGACACCGACAAGGGTGATGTAGACTGGTAGACTGAAAACGGAAGTGTTTGACAATGCGGTTGATGTAGTCGAACTTCTTCTCGTTCCGACCGATCAAGTACCAAGCGTACGGCACCTCCGAGTTCTGCACACATTCAGCTCGATGACGTCCCTCGAACTTTTGATCCAGCAAAGTGTCGAGGGAGTGGATGAGTTCCTTCAGCACGACGGCGTGGTGATGGTGATGGTGAAGTGATCCGCCAGGGCTTCACCTACGCACTATGAAGAATATGACCGAGGGTGTAATCTGTGGAGGGGGGCGCCGCACACGGCTAACAGATGTTGTTGTGTGTTCTAGGTGCCCCCTCCCCATGTATATATAGGTGGGAGAGGGAGGGGAGTAGAAAGGGGGCGCCCCAAGTAGGAGGAATCCTACTTGGGTGCCTCCCCAATTTGGCATCCCCCCTTCCATAAGTTCCAGAGGGGGAAGGAAAAAGGAGGGAGGAGGGAAGGAAGGGGGAGGCCGAATCCCTCCCCTTCCTTCTCTCTTCCCCTCTTTCCTTCCCCAGTGCCTGAAGCTGCTGAAGAAGAAGAAGATGACTCTGTTGTATTGAGGAAGCTGAAACCCAAGATCCCTGACCACACTGATGCACACCCTGTTGCAGAGAACATGAAAATCAGGAAGGATGCAGGATTAAGATTATGGAGACAGTCTGATCCATATGCTATCAGGAGAAGGACTGATGTGGACTACAGGTTTCACACTAAGGAACAGCAGGACTTCTATGAGACAGTTCTGCTTGATAAGAAGCCCATTGTGTGTGACATGAGATGGGTTGACTGGGAGTTCATCAAGGAGAATGAGGATCACTTCCCTGGTGTGCTTGATAGCTTCAAGGCATGTGGAGTGGACACTTTTGTTGCCCAGAAGCTCACCAAGTGGAATGATGAGCTCATAATGCAGTTTTACTCCACTGCCCACTTCTATCCAGATGGAAGGATAGTATGGATGTCTGAAGGTACTAGGTACCAGTCTACAGTTGAGGAATGGGCCAAGCTTATCAATGCTCCTGAGGAACATGAGGATGACTTGGATATTTATGCAGAGAAGAAGAAAGACCACAACACTATAGCCAACATGTACAAAGAGATCCTAGATGCTGCTTTGGATACACATAAGTTTGGATCTGTTCACTACCTGTTGTCTGGTCTGCCAACTATCAACTGGATCTTAAGGCACACACTGCTACCCAAGTCAGGTGATCACAAGATGATCAGAGGACATGCCATCAACTTGCTGCACATATTTGATGTCCCTCAAAAATTCAAAGTCATGAGCCTGATTGTGGAAACAATCAAGAGGACAGCAGCTGATCAGAAGAGAAGCTGTGGGTATGCCCCACAAATTCAGGAGCTCATCAACTCAAAGATGGGCAAAGGCGAATACATTTTGGATAAGGAGCACCTGCCCATCTACCCTGAATTTGAAGACAACACAGTGGTGATGAATGAGAATGAACCATCTTCAGCTCAAGCACATGAGAAGAGAGAGAAGGCTAAAGCTGAGAAAGCTGCAAAGATGCCAACTGTAGAAGAGGAATCTCAGGTATTCTTGAAGAGCAAGCAAGACCAGCTTGGATATCTGATCCAATCCACCCTGAGGATTGAGAAGGGCTTGGCCACCCTGACCAAGAACCAGGAGAGTCTGGAGAGGATCATTGAGCAGAAATTCTATGACCTTGATATCAATGTAACAGAGATCCAAACTGCAGTTGAGCAACTCCAAGAGGAAGCAGAGGAGAAAAAGGGCAAGTCTACCACAGATGCTTTTGCTAGAGTGCCCAGAGGACAGAGATCTGCTGCAGTGCCCGTGACAGACACTAGAGCTACAACATCAGCACCAGCCGCAATAGCTCCAGTTCCACCTCCAGCAGCTACTCCACCAGCTCCAGCTAGTTCATTTGAAGCCTTCGTCCTTGGAGTTCTCAACACCTCCTACCGAAGATCAAGCCTGAGAGTTGTTTAGCACTATGCATTTTTGAACTTTTTGGTAACTTGTTGCCAAAGGGGGAGAAAAATGTATAGATCCTAGGCTTCGAGAGAGAGAGTGTTGCTTTTTGGTTCTCTCTTGGTATTTTGGTTGAAACTTTATTGTGTGCTTGTGTGAAATATTTTATGTCCTTGTGAGATACTTGTTTGATCATGTGTTTGATCATATGCTACCCTTAATGCTTGTTGGATGATATTATCTCTTATATCCTCTTATGATCATTCATTTGTTTTGGTGATGAGTGCATGTGCTTTAATTTCTATCATTTTGAGCGCTCCACCAAGATGTATGTGACATGGAAGAGTAACCCATGATCCTAATTGATTGTGCATTTGCATTCAAAAGCAAATTTTAAATAATGCACAAATTTAGGGGGAGCTCTTGCTTATCACATACTTCTCAAAGCGATGATGTTTTTCAATCCTATTTATCATTTGTCGAAGCTTTGATCTATATGTTGTCATCAATTACCAAAAAGGGGGAGATTGAAAGTGCAACTATCCCTGGGTGGTTTTGGTAATTCCTAACAACATATAGCTCATTGAGCTAATGCTATTCCAAGATAAATATTTTAGGAAAGCTCAGTGATTGGCATGGCATGGATTAGAAAGTGGACCCTTCAAAATGCTAAGGACAAAAGATTGGCTCAAGCTCAAAGCACAAGACTCTACATTTTCTATTTTAGTGATCCAAGATCACATTGAGTCTATAGGAAAAGCCAATACTATTAAGAAGGGATGAGGTGTTGCTTAATGAGGTTCTTGCTCAAAATGCTTAGTGATATGCTCCAAAACCCTCCACTACTTTCTCACATCCACATATGTCCCAAACCAAAAAGTCCAACTCGGCCCCACCGATTTTTCTAACCGGAGCCACCGAGTTCAGTTGACATAGCCACTGCTAGAAACCCTAGTCTTTTCGGTCTCACCGAGATGGGATTGCAAACTCTCTGTTTCCCTTCGTAACGTTTCGGTCAAACCGAGATGAGCGATCGGTCCCACCGAGATTGCAATGCAAACACTCTATTTCCTTTTCGTAATGTTTCGGTCAAACCGAGATGAGCGAATCGGTCCCACCGAGTTTGCCTGACCAACTCTCTGTCTGTCTGTTACCAAAATCGGTCTCACCGAGTTTGTGTAATCGGTCTCACCGAGATTATGTTATGCCCTAACCCTAATGATATCGGCCCCACCGAGTTGACATGTCAGTCCCACCGAAACTCCTAACGGTCACATTATGAACCAAATCGGTCTGACCAAGTTCTTTGAATCGGTCCCACCGAGTTTGGTGACTGGTGTGTAACGGTTAGATTTTGTGTGGAGGCTATAAATACCCCTCCACCCACTCTTCATTCGTGGAGAGAGCCATCATAACATGCCTACACTTCCAACACATATTTTCCGAGAGAGAACCACCTACACTTGTGTTGAGGTCAAGATATTCCGTTCCAACCACATAAACCTTGATCTCTAGCCTTCCCCAAGTTGCTTTCCACTCATATCTTCTTTCCACCAAATCCAATCCTATGAGAGAGAGTTGAGTGTTGGGGAGACTATCATTTGAAGCACAAGAGCAAGGAGTTCATCATCAACACACCATTTGTTACTTCTTGGAGAGTGGTGTCTCCTAGATTGGCTAGGTGTCACTTGGGAGCCTCCGTCAAGATTGTGGAGTTGAACCAAGGAGTTTGTAAGGGCAAGGAGATCGCCTACTTCGTGAAGATCTACCCTAGTGAGGCAAGTCCTTCATGGGAAATGGCCATGGTGGGATAGACAAGGTTGTTTCTTCGTGGACCCTTCGTGGGTGGAGCCCTCCGTGAACTCGTGCAACCGTTACCCTTCGTGGGTTGAAGTCTCCATCAACGTGGATGTACGATAGCACCACCTATCGGAACCACGGATAAAAAATCTCCATGTCAACATTGCGTTTGCTCCCTCAAACTCCTCCCTTTATCCTCATATGCAATTGTTTTACATTCCACTGCTATACTCTTAGAATTGCATGTGTAGGTTGATTGCTTGACTTGTGCTAAGTTCCTAAAATCTGCCAAGAACTAAAATTGGGAAAAGGCTAGATTTTTATTTGGTCAAGTAGTCTAATCACCCCCACCCCTCTAGACATACATTCGATCCTACACATACCTAGTTCAATTTCGTTACCGGCAAGTCTCTTTACTCGTTCCGTAATACATCATCCTGTAACTAACTCATTAGTCACTTTGCTTGCAAGGCTTCTTATGATGTGTATTACCGAGAGGGCCTAGAGATACCTCTCCGATACTCGGAGTGACAAATCCTAATCTCGATCTATGCCAACCCAACAAACACCTTCGGAGATACCTGTAGAGCATCTTTATAATCACCCAGTCACGTTGTGATGTTTGATAGCACGCAAGGCATTCCTCCAGTATCCGGGAGTTGCATAATCTCATAGTCGAAGGAATATGTATTTGACATGAAGAAAGCAATTAATAGCAATAAAACTGAACGATCATAATGCTAAGCTAACGAATGCGTCTTGTCCATCACATCATTCTCCTAATGATGTGATCCTGTTCATCAAATGACAACACATGTCTATGGTTGGGAAACTTAACCATCTTTGATTAACGAGCTAGTCTAGTAGAGGCTTACTAGGGACACGGTGTTTTGTCTATGTATCCACACATGTATCAAGTTTCCGGTTAATACAATTCTAGCATGAATAATAAACATTTATCATGATATAAGGAAATATAAAATAACAACTTTATTATTGCCTCTAGGGCATATTTCCTCCATTGACAACCCCTCTTACGCGTCGGGTTGCAAGTATTTGTTCTTTGTGTGACTTTTCCATTTACATAGTGTTGCTTGGTTCTCCTACTGGATTGATACATTGGTCTCATAACTGAGGGAAATACCTACCGTAGTTGTACTGCATCATCCCTTCCTCTTTAGGGAAATACCGACGTAGTTCAAGCGACATCAATTGCCCAGAAGGCATCCCCTCTTTCTTCTAACGACCATCGTTAATATTAATTGGAGCTATTTTTTATTCATCACATGATATGAGTTTTGATTGGAGCGTCGTGTATTATATGACTCTTTGCTTTGTTCGCTTTTTAGTTTGTCACAATCATCTTTGCTGGACACACCTATTTGAGAGAAACACGCATTTATCTTGATTTGTTAGGATACTCTATGTGCTTCACTTATATCTTTTGAACTAGGCAGTTGCTTTAGTGCTTCACTTAAATCTTTTTTAGCACGGCGGTGATTATATTTTGAAGAAATACATGCACTCTCATGATTCACTTATATTATGTTGAGAGTTGATAAGATTATATTTTGAAGAAATACATGCACTCTCATGCTTCACTTATACCCTTTTGAGAGTTGATAATAGTAATGGTAATTTGCATAAGCTATGAATTTAGTCCCAACGTGATGAATATCCAAGAAGGATATAATAAAAAAATCATGAAGAGCATTAGATATGATAAGTTTGATTCCTTGCAATAGTTTTGCGATATGGAGATGATAATATGTGAGCCATGTTAGTGAGTAATTGTGGTTTAGTAAGAATATTGGTGTTAAGGTTTGTGATTCCCTATGCATGCACGTAAAGTCTAGAGTTATGCAACGAAGTTATATCCCTCTTATGTTGCATTATTTAGTGTTACTTATGCTCAATGCATGTTTATGACCGTTTTCATTTTTTGGTTGGTTGCTTCTCAATCTATTTGCTAGCCTTCATTTGTACTAAGCGAGAATGTTGCTTGTGGATCCAAACCCTTAAACCCAAAGTTGTGCCATATGAATCCACCATACCTACCTATATGCGGTATTTACATGCCGTCCCAAGTAAATTTGCATGTGCCAACTCTAATTATTCAAAATAAAATTCCATTTTGTGTGCCCATACCGCTCATGTGGTGTTAGGGGGTGGCTGATATCTTTCATGCTAGGCGGGTTATTCTCACGATGAGTGTTTATTCACTTGTCATTGCATGAGAAAGTGGCAGGTAATAGCGATGCCCAGTCCCACAATGAATCAAAAATAATAATAACAAAAGTCCTTGGAAAGTGAAAAGTCGGAAGGCACCCGTGGATACGGCTAGCCATGGATTGTGAAAGAATGGTGGAAAGGAAATGAACTTTATTTTTTGTTTGGGAACCGCCTATAATGTGTCTAGCATAGAATATGTTGGGAACTAGCGGTTGTAGCGTTGACAGGAAAAGCATGCCTCTCAAAATAATTTTATCTCTAATTTAAGCTTTGAGCTCTGGCACCTTTGTAAATCTCTGCTTCCCTCTACGAAGGGCCTATATATTTTACTATTATGAAATTTTTATTTTTATTTTGAGTCTCCATCTTCTCTTATAAAGCATCAACTAGAGAACACTATTGTCATACTTGTGCATTGGGTGTAGCTAATATTTGAGTGTGTTAAGACATGGTTGTATGTTGGTATGCTTGAGTATTTATGTCTTCATGTCAAACTATAGACTATTGCTTTGAATCACTCGAATTCCAATGTCCATGCAACAAAAGAAAAGATTATATGATGAACATGATAGGTAGCATTCCACATCAATAATTCTGTTTTTATCATTTACCTACTCGAGGAAGAGCAGGAATTAAGCTTGGGGATGCTTGATAGGTCACCAACATATCTATAATTTTTTATTGTTTCATGCTATTATAGTATGAGTCTTGGATGTTTTATATTCATTTACAAGCAACTTTATATAATTTTTTGGGACTAACCTATTAACTCAATGCCCAATGCCAGTTGTTGTTTTTTGCTTGTTTTGGCTTTTCAGGAAATCAATATCAAACAGACAAAAAACTTTGGATTAATTTTTTCTGGACCAAAAGAGACCCTAGAAGGTTCAGGAGAAGACCAGACGAGTTACGAGGGAGCGACAAGCTCGGGAGGCACACCCCCAGGCTTGTGGGCCCCTCGTGGCACCTCTTGACCTAATTCCGCCACTATAAATTCTCAAATATTCCTCTGACACCATAGAGCCACCCGAAATACTTTTTCCGCCGCCGCAAGTTTCTGTTCTCATGATATCCCATCTGGAGGCCTTCTCCGGCACTTCGCCGGAGGGTGAATCGATCACGGAGGGGCTCTACATCAACCTTGCTGCCCTTCCGATGATGCGTGAGTAGTTTACCACAGACCTTATACATAGAACTTTAGCAGTAGCGCTTGTTAAAAAAACGCGCTAGTGCTACATAGCAGTAGCACGTGCAGGATAATCGCGCTACAGATACATATGTAGCAGTAGCGCGTCTCGCGGTAAAAGCGCTACTACTAAAATTCCCACTACTAAGCCGATAGGCTACACATAGTAGTAGCGGTCTTATAAAAACAGCGCTACCGCTAATATTGTTGTAGCAGCGCGTTTACGTAGAAAGGTGCTACTGCTAACGAAAATAAAATGAAATGAAAAGCAAATAGAAAAGTAAATGAAAATGAAAGAAATAGAAAAAGGAGAAAGGAAAAAAATAAAATGTAAAGAAAAATAAATGAAAAAGGGAAAAAGGAGAAAGGCATAGCAGTAGCGCGTTTAGTGAAACGCGCTATAGCTAACTTAGCTATAGCGAGTTTTCAGTAACGCGCTACTGCTATGTTTGACTTAACCAGCGGTTTCCCTCCCCCCGACCACCACTTCTCCCCCAAATCCCTCGCCCCACTTCGCCGTCGTCTCCCCAATTCGCCGTCGCCCCACTTTGCCGTCGTCTCCTGCCGACGTCGATGCCCGCAACCTCACCGTTTCCCCCCGAGGCCGCCCTCAACCTCACTGGCGTCGCCCGAGGCCGCCCTCAACCTCACCGCCTCCGCCCGAGGCCGCCCTCGACCTCACTGTCGCCGCCCTTGACCTCACCGCCGCCCGAGCCCGCCCAGGACCGCCGCTGCCCGAGCCCGAGCCCGCCCTCCCCGCCCCTGCCTCCGTCGTTGAGCACCTCCCCGACACCGTCTCTCCCCTCTCTGTAAGCCCCCACCCCTCCTCTCTCTCTGCATTTTCTTCCTGCCATGTTAATTAGCAGTAGTAGTAGATGTTAATTAGTAGTAGGGTTCACAGATAATGTTTTTTAGTAGTAGTAGTAGATGCTAATTAGTAGTAGTGGTGGTACTAGTTAACTAGGGCAGTAGGGTTAATTATAGATGTTTTTTAGTTAGGGTAATAATAGATGTTAAGTAGTAGATAATGTAGATGTTAATTAGTTCAGTAGGGTTAGTTTTTTGATTGAGTTTGTTTAACTAGATGTTAATTAGGGCAGTATGGTTTAGTTTAGAGTAAAATTTAGTTCAGTAGTTAACTAAATATAATCTATATTTGGTTTTTGAATTGAGTTTGAGAGAGCATGAGATTTGTGTAGATTTTCTTGAAGTGTGAAACACTAGGAGATGAAAATTTGAAGTGGTCATGATATATGCAAATTCCTCAATTGTGTTTGCTCATGTTTATCTACCATTGTAGTTTCTCATGTACATATTCTTAAGTGGTCCTGTTATATGCAACATAGAAGTGGTTCGATTGTGCCCAAGTGGCCTTTTGTTCCTTCCAGGGAATGAAGCCGAGTGGCCTATATTTTGCCGGAATGTTGATTCATTTCTGTTCCGGCAAATTTTAGGTGCTCGATTTGTCCACTTTTCAGCAAAGGTCATGCCGAAATTTTCTGTGAATTTCGGCATGACTTGTGCTACAAACTAGGACATATCGAGTGCCCGGGATTTGCCGCACCGGGAAGGAGTCAACGTTCCTGCAAAACATAGGCCTTTTTATGTCATTATTCATTTTATTAGGTCTAGAATTAATTGACTAGATTTAATCGTAGGAAACATAGCTAGCAACAATGAAGGACAGGGTTCTGGTGATTGCGACAACGTCTACCTGGCGGCAGGCGAATTGTTGAGCCTTGCCGACGATCAACGGATGTTCTTGCTGGGCCCACCTATCGCATCGGAGACTGAGACCAACATCCAGACCGGCGCTGAGACTGAGGCCGATGCTGAGACTGAGACCGGCGTCGAGACTAGCGGAGCCGGTATAGAACCGAAAGCAAAGAGGCAACGGCGCCCAAACCAGCTCATGACTACTAGACTGGTGGTCACGGAGATGGATGATGGCATTTTTGAGCCAAAAGCGCCCGAGGAAGCGCGATCATGCTACGGCAATCAAATAGGCTGCATCATACGGACAAGCGCCACCATCAACGATGAGAAACTAAAGAAGATAGATAATATGAGGCCCTCCCTCCTAAAGAAGTTGCACCAGATATTCTTGTTCCCGGGCCAGGATGAAAAGGAATATAAAAATCCAGATAAGGAGCCGATAATGAATAAGATAAACAAACACGCCATGACCAAGTTTAGCGATGCGTTGGCCTCCTGGAAAGCAAGGGTGAGACATCGGATCGTCAACAAAAAGGAACCCTACTCCAAGATTGTAAAGCATAATCCGACAATCACGAAGAGCAGCCTGAAATATTCAAGGCGGCTTGCGAGGCTGAAGCTGCCAAAAAAAGTCGAAGTACATGAAGGGGCTTCACCAGAGGAACATGGGGTGCCACCACCTCGGAAGCCGTGGTTACGGTGGGAAGAGGTCCATATGGGCCAAGGAGGACGCGGAACATGAAAGTCTGGGCATCCCAGACCCCTTGGCGGACTTCACCGTCCCGTAGGAGCATGACGTCCTTAGGGCACGGCACCATTGGGACTCAGTCAAGAAGGTTTTTGAGATGGACCCAGTCACGACGGAGTTCATGAGACTGCTGGTAATTTTAGTTTCTGATCAATTCGACTACACGTTTAGTCATATTTGTAAACGATCCTTGTTCCTTTTGCAGAGAGAGCAGCACAGGATTACGGTCGAAAGTGACTCGCCGTCTGAGGCGTTGGCGAGGCCCAAGTGGGACACTCCATTCAACCAGGCGTTGAACATATTGAAAGGACTCCCGGTGGACACTCGGCCGTCGTATGGACGCGTGCACGGTGTCGGAGATGGCACCACGTGGAAGAAGTACTACCGTGAGACCACGGAGGAGAGAAAGGAGAGACGGAGGTTAATTGAAGAAAACATCGACAAGAAGGTTGAGATTGTGCTTGAGAAGAAATCAGCTGAGACAGTCGTAATAGCGGTAGCTGCCGCAAAATAGATGATTGCAGATATGTCTAGTGTCTTGGTTCTGGCCGGTTTAAATTGGAGCATGCAAAATCCAGAAAAAAAATGCAACGGACTTTCCCCTTGCTGACTTCTTTGGGAGCAGCTCGACTAGCGTTGCACCAGCACCTGCACCTGCTCCTGCACCTGCTCCCGCACCGGCTCCCGCACCTGCTCCCACACCAACTCCTGCACCTGCTCCTGCACCGGCTCCTGCACCGGCTCCCGCACCTGCTCATAGCAGCCCGTCCTCCGTCTCGGACGTGCTCGGCGGTGCTTCGTCTTTGGCTAAGCTCGATGCCCTCACGATATCTGTCACACCAGCCCTCTTCAATAAATGTATAATCTCTCGTTTCCGTTTCCTTTCGGATGTTTCACGTTGCACACATGTCTTTGCAGGCCGATGTAACCCCATGCACCATATTGTACACCATCGGCGACCAGAAGGTGGACGTGGGGAAGGCGACAATAATGAAGCCGAAGGAACCATTGTTCCACAGCCGGTCGATCCCCCTGACGTCTTCAAGGTTTCCATGGTCAGTGTCAAACCGGGCCACGAGAATTTGGCTCCTCCGGTACTAGGGGGATGATAACGAAACCCCGCGGCGGCTTGGTGGTTGCAATGGGTGGGTCCTGTTGTGGCCAAAGAGTCTATTTCGTCTGGAGGCGGCCGGGAGCACACCCACGAGCACGCAACCTCAGCAAGGTATGAACATCAACACCCCACCTACCCAATTAGCAACGGCTGTCGTGCTGGGTGATAGCGGACGGGGTGAGGAAGAGGCTCCATTAGTCCCTGATGACGTCGCCATAGATGAGGATGAGGATGATGATGACACTAAATAGTATCTCAATACTGGCGCCTATGATGAGTACTCAGGGTTTGAGCGTCATGAGTCGGTGCCTGAATTGCCGCCTCCGGAGGCTGAACGTATTATAGACGAACTTCCAGTAGGAAAGAAGCATAGGAAGACACAGAGGAAAGGCAACAAAGCTGCTTCTATGATCCAGCCGCCTCAGCAGCCTCGGGTTCAAGACCGTATACCTATCCCCGGTGCAGCAAAATGGCATATCGCCGGTGAACCAATCCTACCTAAGGCAGCATTAAAGGCCACACACGGCAATCTAAGGAGACTTCATGACGATGTGCTGCAGAGAGAGAAAAGTCTCATCGCCTCGGAAAATCCAGGATACCCACTCTATGTGGTTAACGTGCCGCGGCAAAAGTCGTACGTCCACTCATGCCCCGTAGACAAGTTCTTCCTTTGATTCGATTACATCTTCGACATGTTTCACTTGAAGAAGCTAGATTTTACGTTTGTCCGCCTTTTTTCCTTGAACATGAACTACATCATCGGGATTGAGCAGATACCTTATATCTATGTTGCTGACACGTATTCATGCACGAGGGCTTCTTGGCAGTCTGTGCAGAGCACCGTGAATACGCGAGGGACTACATCGTCGATTTCATGGTCGCTAATAAGGACAAGGAGGCGATTCTCGTGCCTTATCATCCCCTGTAAGTCATCCGCGCGGATATCCTTCCTTCAATTTCAATCATTCATTTGCACGGTGGAGGTGTCGGTGTCAAAACAGGCGGATCTCGGGTAGGGGGTCCCGAACTGTGCGTCTAGGATCGATGGTAACAGGAGACGGGGGACACGATGTTTACCCAGGTTCGGGCCCTCTCTAGGTAATACCCTACTTCCTGCTTGATTGATCTTGATGAATATGAGTGTTACAAGAGTTGATCTACCACGAGATCGTAATGGCTAAACCCTAGAAGTCTAGCCTATGTGGATATGGTAATGAATCCGTCCTATCCGGACTATTCACTCTGGTTTATATAGACACCGGAGAGATCTAGGATTACATGGAGTCAGTTACATAAGAAGGAATCTTCACAGCTGGTCGCCTAGCTTGCCTTCCATGCCAAGGAAAGTCCAATCCAGACATGAGTATGGTCTTCAGTCTTCATGTCTTCACAGCCCATCAGTCCGGCCCATGGATAACAGGCCGGACGCCCGAGGACCCCTAAGTCCAGGACTCCCTCAGTAGCCCCTGAACCTGGCTTCAATGACAAGGAGTCCGGTGCGCAGATTGTCTTCGGCATTGCAAGACGGGTTCCCCTTTCTTCGAACTCCAAGATAGTCTTCGGACGTAGTAGATATATCCGGACCTGTATATATAGTTGCAGAAAATATACGAGCCTAATTTATTGGTAACTGTTCATGACATCACGCCTGCCCGGTCACTATTTCCAACCGTTGGCCGGCGCGTCGCCCCACCTCTCGGGACGCGGTTTTACTGGCTTGTCTTGCCAAGGCAGAGATCGTGTTCCTTTATTCACGGGATTTTCATTAATGCGGGCGTGGGTAACCCAACCGTCCCCCGGGTACAACTCTCCGGAGATTGGTAAGTTTCGAGACCCAGGTGGATACGCTTAGTACTTGGGGTCTTTATATAGGGTCCCAGACTCGTCTTCTTCCTTTGCGCTCGCTTCTTCCTCAACCCTAGCCACCCCAAGTTCCAACCCTCGGGTTCCCATCGCCACCAGCCCCAATCATGTCTGGATCCAGCCGTCCAGGCCGGTGGGTGGCTTCTTCTATCACAGAGGAGGATATTGCGAAGCTCCGCGCAGCGAGGTATCTGATCCCGGAAATCCTCCATCAGCTTCCTGCACAGGGGCAGGTCGTTCCTACCCCCAAATCCGGCGAGAGGGTAGTGTTTTTGTCCCACTTCCTCCACGGGTTAGGGTTCGCACTTAACCCCTTCGTCCGGGGGCTCATGTTTTACTTTGGGCTAGACTTTCACGATCTGGCCCCGGACTCTATTCTCCTCATCTCGACATTTATCGTCACATGTGAGGCCTTCCTCCAGACTCCTCTGCACTTTGGTTTGTGGCTCAAGACCTTTGACGTGAGGCCGCAGGTGACAGAGGAGGAGCAGGCAGAGTGCGGCAGCGTCATAATAGGCAAGCTTGCCAGCGCGGTTTGGTTTGAAGGATCTTTCGCCAAGTCTTCCGACCTATGGCCGCAGGGGTGGTTTTATATCAACGAGCCGCGGGGCTCCAAGTGGGCGGCTACGCCCACGTTCCGACCCGGCCCTACAATTTAGCTTGCTTCATGGATCAATAAGGGACTGGACTGGGGATCCGTCAATGAAGTGCAGACTCTGCAAGGTCGCGTCCGAAGCCTTACCGAAAAGGGCGTAGGTCTTGTGAACTTCGTTCAAGTAATGCTAGTCCGCCGGACCCTGCCATGTTAGAGGCGGCCTCTCCGTATGTGGGAGTTTCATCCCAAAGGACGGCGGACTCTTCAGCACTTCCTCGGCACTACGCACGAGGGAATGTCGAAATTATATTCCGGGGAACGAGAGCAATGGCCGGACACCGCCGAAGATGTTGGCCTCGACTGCAATCATCCGTACACCGCGGTAAGTATTCGATCTCCGCACACCCTTTATTCGAGTATCTCTTGGTAAGGTATTGAACAATCCGTCCCTTCATAGGACTGGATAAAGAAAGCGGTGTTGACCTGGTGTTCGGCGCCCCTTCCCGAGGATTCTGCGAACGCCCTACTAACGAGGATGTTGACTCCGACACCATACCAGGTGTCTGCGGAGGAGGGCGAGAACAGGGAGGCCGGAGGTGGTCTCTGCCCCAAGGATAAATCAGGCGTTGTGTTCGGGGAAACCGAAACCCTCTTGCCCGAGGGCAAAGGTGCAGAGGAGGCCTTCCATGGCAAGAAAAGGGCCGCTTCTGAAGGTTAGGAGGTGAAACCTTCCAAGAAAGGGAAAACGCCATGACGGGCGGCTTGGGCTAGGCAAACGATCTTGACGTGGAGCTTTATGACGAGGATAAACCTCTGGCCAAACCGTAAGTGCAGCAGGGTACTTAAACCATACCTCCTTCCTTTCTTATTGCTAAAGTAATCCTCCGACATACGTATGTCCTCGCAGGTTAACGCCTGGGGTTTCCCAATCGTCCTCCTCCTCGGGAGACCTTCTTACAGAAATGATGGAGAGTGACATGCCTTCTCCGGCCCCCTCGCCCAACAGGGTGGATGATTCTGAGGTATCGTCCTGGGGGGCTCCTCCTGGTCGACAAGCAGTGCAGGAAACGAAGAGGGCATTACCCGAAGGTGGTGTCTCTGTCACTCAGGGTTCGGGAATAAAGCATGGCGGCCCCGCCCTATCCGGTTTAGAGCCGGAGACGATCCCGGGGGCGAGTGGGCGGATTCCTTCATAGGAATACCGTACTCCAGCGGCGGCTTCCGAAGACCCAGAAGCGCCGGAAATGCTGACGGACATGCTGCGACAAGCGTCCGTTTCGGAGGAACACGGTGCCTTGATGGTTACGGTGGTCGAAATGGTTCTATCCGCGAAGAGCGGGTTGAACGAGGCCTTCACGAGCCTCCTAAGGGGTTTTGAGGTTTGTGATGTAGTTTTTCCAATTGAATAATATTGACAGAATGCACCTGTTGTATATGCAGTAGCCCCTGAGACTTGGATTGCCTTCCGACAAAAGCGATCGGAGGATCAAAAAGATATGCTCAGTTGCTAACCCTGATTAAACTTGGAATATAGGCTGCCTCCCCTCCTGCGGCTACCCGAAATACGGAAGTGGCCAAACTGCAGCGAAAGCTGGATATTGCGGAAGATGACATTGCATTGATCAACAGGCGTCTTGACGACTCGCAATGTATATATGTCGAGCATTCCTTACACCAATGTGCTTGTGATGTAGGCCTAATGCCGAAAACGGTTTATATGAAATGTGCATGATTGCAGATGGTGCTACCGCCATTGAAGCTATTCGAGCGGAGCTAGCCCGGGCCAAGGAGCAGGCCCGGCGTAGTGATGCGACTGCCGAGAAGGCATCGGCTGATTTAAGAGCCGAACAAGCAGCTCGGCGCCAAAGTGAGGAGAAAATATCCGCACTGGCGCTTGAATTGAAGAATACTGCCAGCCGATGTGAATTCCTTGAGAAGGAGAGTAAAGCCAAAATGGCTGAGCTTGATAAGGCCGTACGAGAGGCGAGTGAAGATCGGTCTGAATCTAGGGCAGCTCATGAAGAGATTCGGCAGGCTAAGGAGATAGCGGCCGATAAGCACTTTTTGCTTCAGACCAAGTTTGGCAATCCGGACTATGCTCGGCTAAACCAGGTCTGGAGTTCTCCGGCTGAATTTTTGGACTTGCCGAAGAGTTCTTCCGATGCGGCGCAATTTTACCGTGCACAACAGGGGTATGCAACGGAGAAGCTTTTCTGGTCACAACTCGGTGCGTCGAAGCGTCGCCTGTTGCTCAATGAACAGATGTCCCAGTGGGCCGAGCTTCATAGGATATCTGGCGATGCCATGAAGAATGTCATAATCCGGTTGTGACCAAGTGAGCCTATTCCGAGTAGTTATTTTGGCCTGGTGCAGCGGCTTGTTGACGCGGTGCCACATATCGATGTTGTGAAGCGGTTGGCGTGCATTGAGGGTGCACGGATGGCCTTTGCCCGAGTCAAAACATTTTGGGGAAAGATGAAGGCCATTCATGTTGCGGCGAGGAGTCCACCCAAGGGCCAGGACCGTAGTGAGCCGGAGCACTATTTTGAAGACGTCTTGGATGTCGCCCGCTTGATAGAGGGTCAATGCTCGAAAGATATAATGTTCGAGTGATTTATATAATGATGTAACACACAACTTTATAGTTAATCTATTTATATTTTGCTCAAAAGCTTGAATTCCTCCTCTGTGGCTGTTTTAGTATAATCTGAAAGTTTTCCAGTCCTCGGCTTCAGCCCCCTCGTAGGAAGTACGGGGGTGTTCGGAAAAGCATTTAATCACTATTTATCCAACGTCTTGGTCCATAAAGGAGGTGATAATGCGGCGAACCAGGCAATCGGACTATAGGGCGTTAACACTTTCTCTTAGCCATAGGAGTTTTATGGTGGGGCTACGATATAGCCCCTGGTATGTATACGGCGCTTAGTGCCTTACATATGTTGATCTAAAAAAGATCCCTCGTGTGACACGGAGAATCGCTAAAGATTCGAATAAGTCGTCAAGTGGTTGACCAGCTCTCGCCGCATCATGACAGTCAGTTTTCGGCTTTCCCTACTGAGGTGCTCATCCGGTCTAGGACAGGGCACAATCGCAGTAGTTCTCCCTTTACTACCCTAGCCGATAGAGCGGAACGTAGGGTAGCAAGCATAGGAGCCGGGCAACCCAGCTATTAACCAAAGACAATGATTCGGAGCTGATGCATATAAGACCAAACTTGCGACGCCGAAGTACGCTATAGAGCTGTTCGGACTTTTACTAGCGGCTCGTTTGTTCCCATACCGGGCCCCTGGCAAGTTATGCCGAGGCGCGTCTTGTAAGGCAGCCGTTATGGTTGGACTCATTGTAGAAAGAGCATAAAAGATTAGTTCAGATAAAGTTTACTGGGAGCCGAGCAATATGCCAACCACAACCCAGCTATTTGACATGCTCGGGGTTGGGAATAGAGGAAAAAGGGCATGGTACAGGCTCAAAAGAAAGAGTGCGGTCTACAAAAGCTTATTTTGGACCTCCTGTCGCACGTCTACGCCGCCCGTCCTCGGGGAGGGGAATCCTTAACGGGAGTGGCCCCGTAGGTGAGTGTGCGGATCCGAACTTCGAGAAAGTCCGATGTAGATGTTGTCCTGATGGTCACCTGTTTTTAAGAAATGATACAGAAAAATAGGAAAGATGGATAAGAATGTTACGGGGATTCTTGCAGGATTGTCCATATTGTGCTGCCGCCGATGCCCATGGTATCTTGAGTGCATAGTGATGTATGGTGTGAACTTTGCCGGTACAGTAGGTGGGCGGCGGAAGCCAAACTGCTATTTCCGTTCTGGGAGTGGTCGAACTTCAGAGGGAAAGTGTTTCTGGCCCTTGGTGTTCGGCTAGCAAGCCAATCTGTCGTCTCTATCGCCTAGTGGCCTCCTCCCCTTGTGATCGGCGTTGAGCTTGCCTGCCTTCTTGAGGACCCAACAGTTTCTGTTGGTATGATTAGCTGGCCTATCAGGGTGACCGTGAATCTGACAAGGTCGGTCCAATATCCTGTCAAGGGTGGATGGTCCATCCTGGTTTGCCTTTAGTGGCTTCTTCCGTTGACCGGGTTTCGGATTGTGAAATCCGGCGTTCACCGTTGTGTCGCATATATTACTGCGACTGTTGTGTTCGGTTCATCGTGGATTGCCGTTGCCGTCTCAAATTTCGGAAGTGCCCGGGTCGCTGGCGTTGTTGCTTTTACGAGCGAGCCAGTTGTCTTCTCCCGCACAAAAGTGGGTCATTAGAGCGGTAAGGGCTGTCATGGACTTAGGTCCTTCCTGGCCGAGGTGACGCGCTAGCCATTCATCCCGGACGCCATGTTTGAAGGTTGCGAGGGCTTTTGCGTCCGGACAGTCGACAATTTGGTTCTTTTTGACTAAGAACCTAGTCCAGAGCTCCCTGGCTGACTCGCCGGGCTTCTGGACAATATGACTTAAGTCATCGGCATCTAGCGGCCGGACATATGTTCCCTGGAAGTTGTCTCGAAAGGCGTCTTCCAAATCTTCCCAGCTACCAATAGAATTTTTTGGTAAACTGTTTAGCCAGTAGCGAGCTGGCCCTTTAAGCTTGAGAGGTATGTATTTAATGGCATGAAGGTCGTCTCCGCGAGCCATGTGAATATGGAGGAGGTAATCCTCAATCCATATCGCAGGATCTGTTGTTCCATCGTACGATTCGATGTTATCGGGTTTAAACCCGTGTGGAAATTCATGCTTCATTACCTCGTCAGTGAAGCAGAGAGGGTGTGCGGCTCCTCTCTGTTGAGCCACACTATGAAGCACTTCCGGCGGACTCCGTTTACGGAGTTCGGACCGGGCATGGTCCGCTCTGTAGTGTCCGAATGGGTGACCATCATCGTCGGTCGGGGAGTATCTCCGTGATCTGTACATCGATCTTGTGCGCCCTGCTCTATCCTCCAGGTCTTGGTTGATGTCGCGAGTGTTCCCTCGAGCTGTTTTGCTCTTGATTTGACGGCCGGATGGGTTGGTATGTTGCTCTGCTTGGGCTGCCGCTTTGTCTGGACCGAACTGTGGCCGGCCCGCCGCATTGTTCGATGGTGATGTGGGCTCCAACGCCCTGCCATCATATCGAGGGAGCCACCTACTCTTGGGGTGACTTTCGTCTGGGCCACTAAGGTCGTATTCTTCGGCAGCCAGGACCTTGGTCCATCTGTCATTGAGCAAATCCTGGCTTGCTTGAAGCTGCAGCTGCTTCTTCCTTAGGCTCCTTGCAGTGGCTATAAGCCGGTGTTTAAAGTGTTCCTGCTCGAGAGGTTCCTTAGGCACGATAAAATCCTCGCCACCGAGGATCTCCTCTTCCTTGGAGGGTGGGAGATAATTGCTGTCCTCCGAGTCTCCATATGTGGCCTGTTCATCAGGGTTGTCTTGCCCGCTTTCCTGTTCCTCCTGTTCGGATTCTACCTCAACAGGGTCTTCATTGTCCGGAGTGTTGTCTTTTCTGGTGCTAGCAATGTTTTCTCTTGGGCGATGTGGCTTGGAGCGGCACCGTGGGCGCCGCTGTTCGGAATGTGTACCAGGAGGTTTATTCTCGACTAGATCCTTCTCATCATCGGGTGTGTCTATCATACACACATCATACCAGGAAGTGGCCATCCCGTGTCTAGCGGGTAGCGAGCTCTGGCCCCGCCCCTCGTCGTCATCCATACCGGCGATGTCTTCGGAGCGGGGGTCGGGTGTGTTGGTTGGGTCTTCGATGGTGGCTATAAAGTGGGTGGCGGGTGGGAAACGAAATTATCCATCATCCGCCGTAAGTTCGAACCAAACATAGTTCGACGGCGAGCCATCTGCCAGGGATAGGTTTTTAAATGAGTTTAGTAGGTCGCTCATGGGCGAGTGTTGGAAGACATCTGCGGCGCTGAACTTGAAGATTGATAACCGATCGAGTTCAGTATCCGCGGGCTCGCAGGGCTCGGAACTCGACGCCTATTGGGGATATTACCACTGGGCGTAAACCGGCCAGGAAAGGCCGGGTTAACTTCATAAGTAGTTCATCTGTATCTGAAGCCCATGAAGACAGACGGTGACGCTTCATGAAGGCCCAGGGCCCAAAGCCGGTTTAAGGCCTGTAGACACAAACCGGCATTGAGATGTAAACTTGTGTTGTAAGATCGAAGTAGCAGAAACCGAGCCGGACACAATTATGAGCTGGCCTCGGAGTCTGTAAACCGACGAGCGTCAACCCATGTATATAAGGGGACGACCCGGCGGCGGTTCAAGGAGAACGGACAACAACTCGAGACTCAGGAAAAGCGTATTCGCTCCCTGGTCATCGAAACCCCATCAATTCCATCACAACTAGACGTAGGCTTTTACCTTCATCGTAAGGGGCCGAACTAGTATAAAACTCTCTTGCGTCCCTTGTCCGCTTTGACCCCTTTAAGCTAACCCGTAGCGATGGCTCCACGACTAAGTCCTTTCTCTAGGACATCTGCCGTGACAAAACCACGACAGTTGGTGCCCACCGTGGGGCTATCGCACGATGGTTTCAAGTCTTTGGAGGGCAACTTCGAAGGACTCAAGGGTTACGCTGTGGGCCGGATGACCAAGAGTCGTCGCGGCAAGCTCTACATCGACGATGCAAGCTGGGGCCCCGAGGCCAGCTCAATCGAGTACGGGTACCGGGTCCCCTTTGGTGGCATACACGTTTTCATTGGCAAGATTGGCGAACCGGGCCATGAGCCAGACATCTGCACCGACCTCGTCGAAACGGCTCAGCGTGCGAGATATGCCCGGGTCAAGCCTGTCATGAAGCGTGCCTTCGTGGGAGTTATCCATGGAGGGGAATCTGAGGATAGATCGGAATCTGGTGGTGAGACCGTCGTTTATTCCAGCGATGAGTCATCGACTGGAGAGACCGAGTCATTATATCAGTTACAAGATGGCCGGATTGGGGGCTGTTCCGATGGCGACAGTATTCCGGACCCCTTTGATCTGCCAAACCGGGTGGCTATCTTCATGGCCGGCACGCAACCAGCGCTCCACTCTTCGACCGCAGCGGCAATGATTTCTGGATCAGCGGCGGCGGCAACGGCTGGGGTAGGAGGCCCTGTGCGACCGCCAGCTCAGGTTCTATCTGATTTGTTTGATGTGTTGGCAACGCTGATGGCGGAGGTTAACCCGGCAGATCAGGATGCACACAATGCGGAAATCGCGAAAGTGAAAGATCAGATCACCCAGGCAAAAGCCGACTTAGCAGCTGAGGATACCAGGATAGCCGCGGAGCGGGCCACTTTGGATGCACAAGCTTACCGGATTATGCTGGATCAGAGAGCGTCGAACGAAGTCCTGAAGAGGAGGCACCGATCTCGCCTGCCGCCAGTTTATGACGCTAGAAATCTCTTTAACACCCCAGGAGCAGGGACCAGTAATCCGCCGGTGGTAAACCGGGCAGAGGCACCCGGAGCAGGGGCTCCGGTTCAGCCACGTTTGGTGGATCCGCCTCATCAGAACAACATTGTGGTACCTCATGTCCCCACGCCACCGGGTCATTATTCTAACCCAATGGACAACATTGTCGCTGCCGCTTCACGGCTGGCGGCCATCCCGATCGAAGGCGATTCTCCAGCAGCGGTCGAGACACATCGGGTTAAGGAGCTTCTTCAGACAGCCTTGGTTCAACATGAGGCTTATTCATATAGTCGCGATCGGATTCATTCCACTCCCCGTCCAAGCCGGAGTTACAGCAGGCGTATGGATGAACCGGCAGTATCAAGCAATGCGCGGAACCGTGGTCCACCCCGTGGCCATAACCCGGCGGGTGGTGCTGGTGATGCTCAGGAGGTGGTGGACCGGGCTCGGGCACACAGAGAGGCCGAGTTAGCGGCGCAGCACGAGGCCCGTCAGCTTACTCCGGTTCGTCCAACCACATCGGTGGAACCAGGAGTTACCTCTAGTTCCTTGGGAGTGCCATGTCTTGTCCCAGCGTTGCACAATGTGCACCTGCCCAAGGATTTCAAGGGACCGCACAAGGTGCCGAATTACACCGCCGATTTATCCCCTGAAACATGGGTTGAAAGCTACGAGATGGCCATGGAGATGTTGGACGTGGATGATGCGGCATGTGCGAAGTACTTCACCATGATGCTAGAAGGAACGGCCCGCACTTGGCTAAAGAGCTTACCGGCTAATTCTATCAGGTCATGGGCCGAGTTGAGAGCCCGGTTTATTCAGAATTTCAAGGATACATGCAAGCAGCCCATGTCAATTGTGGACTTAGCTGCCTGTGTCCAGGAGGAAGGAGAGTCAACAACCCATTGGGTGCGCCGGGTTTCGGAGATTTTGCATTCATCAGACCGCATCAACGCTGACACCGCAGTTTTAACATTGGAAGGCAATTGCCGGTTTGAACCCTTGAAGTTGAAGTTGGGACGGCTCAAACGTCATTGTAATGACATGGGAACCCTCATGGCTGCACTGGTGAAGTATGCCAACTCTGATAGTACCAAGGATCCCGAGTCTGACGATGATAAGACAGGGAAGGGAAAGAAGAGCGGCAACGCCAAGGGGCAGCACCACAACACGGCGGGTCATGGAAACGGCGGCAAGCGTAAAGCGGGCCACGGTTTAGACTTTGTGGCTAACACTAATACACACGACAAGGGCCAGCGGCGTAAGGGTAAACCGCCCCGGCGCAGTGGAATGCCGAATCCTAATCCGGACCGTTTGTCGTATCTGTTGAACCAGCCCTGTCCAAAGCATGGGACGAAGGAGGAACCGTCTACACACCTCTGGAAAGATTGTTACATCATGCAAGAGTTCAAAAATCCTGATTCTTTCCGGTATGATCATGGATCAGGAGGCGGTTCGGGCTCTGGTTCTCATGGGCCGGGTTATGGCGGAGGAAATTCCGGTTCAGGATTCCATGGCAATCAGGGTGGACATAACAATCAAAGTAATCAAGGTAACCAAGGTGGCTATAATCATCAGGGCAATCAGCAGCAGCAGCAGTCGGGTTACCGGAGCAACCTGAAGCAGTTGAATAGCGGACAGTATCATGTCTTCACCACTAGCTTGGACAAGCGCGATCAGAAGCTTCATAAAAGGGTGATGAATGCCGTTGAACCGGCGGTGCCCCGTTATTTGCGCTGGTCCGAGCAGCCCATTGTGTGGAGTGGAGAAGATCATCCACCCCGGGTTGACAATCCGGGTCATCTGGCTCTGGTGGTGGCACCTCAGGTGGGAGGTTATAAGTTCACTAAGGTACTCATGGATGGAGGGAGTAGTATCAATATCCTTTATTATGAAACTTTCCGTCGCATGGGGCTAACAGATAAAAATCTTAAACCGTCCAATACGGTGTTCCATGGTGTGGTGCCTGGTAAGTTGGCATATCATGTTGGTAAGGTAGCTCTGGAGGTGGCTTTTGGAGATGAGCATGACTCGAGATCAGAAACTTTGACCTTTGAAGTGGTGAAAATCAGAAGCCCGTATCATGCCCTATTTGGACGGCCAGCTTATGCTAAGTTTATGGCACGGCCTTGTTATGTCTATCTACAGCTCAAGATGCCGGGTCACAAGGGAACTATAACCGTGCATGGAAGCCGCAAGATTGCTCTGGAGTGTGAGGAAGGTGATGCGGCTTATGCTGAGTCGGTTTGTGCAACAGAGGAGTTGAAGTTTTACAAGGACAATGTTGATCCGGCAGATATGACTTCATTAAAGAAACCAACTACGGAGCATGATCCGGCCCTGAAGTTTAAATCGGCTGATGAGACTAAACTTGTTGACTTCGTGCCTGGCGATTCATCCAAGCAGTTTAGCATCAGCGCTAACTTGGATCCGAAATAGGAAAGCGCTCTCATCGAGTTCATCCGTGAGAATCGGGACATCTTTGCATGGAAGCCTTCTGACATGCCTGGTGTACCGAGAGAACTCGCTGAGCACACTCTCAATGTTGATCTTAAGTATAAACCGGTCAAGCAGTTTCTCCGCCGGTTCAATGAAGAAAGACGCAAAGCTATTGGAGAAGAAGTAGCCAGGTTCTTGGCGGCTGGATTTATCGTTGAAGTATTCCATCCTGAGTGGTTGGCTAATCCGGTGCTGGTCCTCAAGAAGAATGGCACTTGGCGTATGTGTGTGGACTACACAGATCTCAACAAAGCTTGTTCGGCAGATCCTTTTGCCCTCCCCCGTATTGATCAAATTATTGATGCTACGGCGGGTTGTGAGCGTTTAAGTTTTTTGGATGCATATTCTGGTTATCATCAGATCAAAATGGCAGTTAAGGACCAGGAGAAGACAGCCTTCATAACTCCCTTTGGAGCCTCCTGCTATGTGTCCATGCCCTTTGGGCTCAAGAGTGCACAGGCAACTTATCAACGGTGTGTGCAGAATTGTCTTGATAAACAGATCGGCCGCAATGTTCATGCCTATGTGGATGATATTGTGGTAAAATCAAGGAAGAAGGAGACATTGATTGATGACTTAAAGGAAACCTTTGATAACCTGCGGGTTTATAAAATGATGCTTAATCCGGCCAAATGTGTCTTTGGTGTACCTGCAGGGGAGCTCCTGGGCTTTTTGGTGTCTAACAGGGGCATTGAAGCTAATACGGAAAAGATCAAAGCCATCACCTCCTTGGCTAAACCAAAGTGTATCAATGATGTTCAACGCCTGGCAGGCCGGATTGCCGCGTTGAACCGTTTTGTTAGTCGCCTCGGCGAGAAGGCCATCCCTTTGTATCAGATGCTGAAGAAAACGAATAACTTCGTCTGGAGTAACGCTGCTAATGAAGCATTTGAGGACTTAAAGCGGCAGCTAGCTAATCCGCCGGTTCTCGCTGCTCTGATTGACAAAGAGCCATTGTTGCTATATGTGGCAGCTAACGCTCGGGCTGTTAGTGTGGCTATTGTGGTGGAGCGCAAGGAGGCAGGAAAGGAACATCCGGTTCAGCGGCCGGTTTACTATATTAGTGAGGTACTCATTGAATCCAAGTAGAGGTACCCGCATTGGCAAAAATTGGTGTATGGGGTTTTCATGGCAAGCCGGAAGCTTAAGCAGTATTTCCAAGGTCATCCCATCACGGTGGTCAGTTCTGCTCCTTTGGGGGATATAATCCAGAATAGGGAGGCAACTGGTCGGATTGCTAAGTGGGCTATCGAGCTCGGGCCTCACGGGTTGAAATACATACCCCGAACGGCGATCAAATCTCAGGCACTTGTGGATTTCATCAATGATTGGACAGAATTACAAGCACCGGAAGAGAAGCCAGATCACACTTATTGGACTATTCATTTTGATGGGTCCAGGCAATTGGAGGGCTCGGGGGCTGGAGTCGTGTTAACTTCCCCACGAGGTGATAAGTTTTTTTATGTTCTCCGTTTAATGTTCCCTTGCACTAATAATGCAGCTGAATATGAGGCCTTACTCCATGGTCTCCGGATGGCTAAAGAGATGAATCTCAGCCGAGTTAAGTGCTTCGGTGACTCGGATCTGGTGGCTCAACAAGTGTCCGACACTTGGGATTCCAAGGACCCACTAATGGCAACATATCATCGTGAGGTGGATATTGTTGCAGGTCACTTCAAAGGTTATCAGGTGGATCATGTGGACCGGCGGAAGAATGAAGCGGCAGACGCTTTAAGCCGCCTGGGTTCCCAACGTAAACCGGCTCCACCTAATGTCTTCCTGGATGTTTTGCATAATCCGTCCGTCAAGCTCCCTGGTGAAGAGGATTTGGCTGTTCCGGATCCGGAGGCTCAGTTGGTGGCAGCTCTACATGTTATCCCGATTGGACGATTCCGTATCTGGCGTATATAAACCGGGGCGAGTTACCAGAGGATGAAACTTTGGCCAGACAGATAACCCGGCGGTCCAAGTCCATGACTATTATCAATGGAGAGTTACATCATTGCAATGTGACAGGGGCGTTTCAACGATGTGTATCTCCTGAGGAAGGCCGTGAAATTTTACGTGAGATCCACGAAGGAGATTGTGGACACCACGCCAGTTCAAAATCTTTGGTGGCCAAAGCGTTTCGTCACGGTTTCTATTGGTTGACAGCTCATGCTGATGCCGAGGACTTGGTTAAAAGATGTGATGGCTGTCAGAAATTCTCACGGCGTGCTCATGTACCAGCTCAAGAATTGAGGATGATTCCAATCACCTGGCCGTTTGCAACTTGGGGGCTGGATATGGTTGGGCCTTTCAAGAGGTCCAAGGACAATAAGACCCACCTTTTGGTGGCAGTTGATAAGTTCATGAAGTGGGTGGAGGCAGAGCCAGTTAGTAAGTGTGACGCAGCCACGGCAGTTCAATTCATCAAAAAGGTGATCTTCCGGTTTGGCTTTCCACACAGCATTATAACAGACAATGGTACCAATCTGTCAAAGGGTGCCATGAAGGAGTTCTGTCAACGTGAGCACATCCGACTTGACGTGTCATCAGTGGCTCACCCCCAGTCCAATGGTCAAGCGGAGAGGGTCAATCAAGAGATCTTGAGAGGCATCAAACCCCGGCTTATGGTTCCTTTGAAATGGTGTGACACCCAAAATTTTATTTGGCTTTTTCCAAAACTTTTCCTTGATTTGAGGGAGGTGATTTAAATTTTTCTTCTAAAAGAACTCTCCCTCTCAAAATATTTCTTTTATGACTAGTGCTTCATTTTCGGATTCACTCAAAACTTAATTTTGGTCTTGGAGGTTTTCCTCTTTTATTTGGACTCAAACCAAAATGTTTTTCTCTTGGAAAAATGTCCTTTGAAAATTTCTTTAAAAGGCCCTATAGCTTTTGGAATGATCTTTTTCCACTATCAAAAATTCCTCTTGCCATGACCCAAGGGTAAATTCCCTCCCATAAGCCTTTCCTCATCTTTGGATCATGATATGCTTCAAATCCAGCAAGTTGAACCTCTCCATATAATTATTTCCATTTATTTCTTATCAAAAACAATTTCTGCCTTATATCTTGATCCTTGGAGGTTTACAAAGGAACTACTCTTTCTGCTTTGATTTTTGCCCCCAAACCATTTTCCCTTCCTAGTCCTTTGAACCCTCAACCAAGATCCATGAAGATCCACTGGTCTCCAGTTCAAATTTTTCAAACTATACTTTCTGCAAGTTTGGACCAGATTTGCCAAATTTGATGAAATTCATTCAAATCCTTCTCCAAAAATTCTGAGAAAAATCAGGCAGCCTCTGGGTGCATTGAGAGGTCACCTCACCAAGTCCCAGCTCCAGGAAAAATCTTCTTCATACCAAATCATTTCATCGAACACCTGCTGGACACTGTTTCTCTAAGGTTCAGTCAAGTTCAGTTAACAGTGTCTGAACTACTGTCGTTTCTTCAGTGTCCGTAGTCGATCTCGCCAGTGCCTCGGCGTCGCCATGTTCCCTGTCCCCTCCCCCTTGTCCTCTGCATCGCACGAACGCCTGGATGCTTGCGGGCGTCGGCGACGAGCAGGAGGAGGTGCGCCGCCCCGTGACCGACGCCAGCGGCGGCTTTGCGGCCGCCAGGAAGAAGCACAGTGTAGACGGCGCTGACCAGCGCCGCCCAAGCCACCGGAGGCTGCCGCGTGGTCTTCCACTCCCCCGTGCGCGTTGCCCCCCTCGTCGTGAACCGCTAGGCACGGAGCGCGCTCTCTGCCGCCGCCGTGCCAGTACAGCGACCCCGACGAAGACCGACGCCATTACGCCATGCCCGACCGAGTTTAGCAGTGGAACGGGACCAGTAACTCTCACTGGTGCTGCCTGGCCACCTAAACCCTCTGCCAAGCCACTGCCTCACCGTAATCGCTCGCTGGAGATTCTCCGTTCACGGCCACCCCCTCGAGCCGCCTATAAATAGAGGCCCCGAGCTCCAGCTAGTACCCACACCACCTCTGCACTCCACCAAGACCCCGCCTAGCCACTGGAAGAGCCCCGAGGGAGTCTCCTTCCTCAACTCCGGCCGCCGCGACCCGCCACGGGATCCAGCTCGATTCGCTCCCGTGCGTGCACCTCTGCCTCCCATCTCTTGCCAGTAGCTCTCTAGTGCATCCCTCCTTCTGACCCGCGCTTCAATTCGAAGGTTGCAGCACACCACCGGACTTCCCCACCATCGCCCGAGCCGCCGTCCGCCGGAGAAAGTGTCGCCGTCGACGTGGTGCTCTCCGACGCCCAAGTCCACCACCCACCAACGCGGAAGGACACGCTGATACTCTTGGTACACTCCGATCTCCCTGACTCGCCGTGGTTCGACGCCCGCGACCACCGCAGCCTTCGGGCGCCGGCGAGGTTTTTCAAACCTGACATGTGGACCCCCCACGTCAGCCTCTCTTCTTTCACCCCCGAAGCGTTTTCTGTTGGCGCCTTCGGGCAGAGTATGTTTTCTCTGTGGGCTGGCGCGTTTCTATTCGAACCGTTTTCTGTTTTCTCAGTTAAGCCCCTGGAACTTTTCTATTTCATTACAGATGAGTCCCTGGACAGAAACCCTTATAACTTTTTAATAAAAAGTGATTTTTGAGTGATTCTTTTTCTGACAGTCTTATAATTTTGTCTAGTTTTTTATGGGATTTATTTGAAAAAAAAATTGGAACAGCTTTTCTGCACGCGTTGGTTTTCACGTTAGTATGCATTTTTCGCTATACCGTAGGTTCCGGGAGAGGTGACGGAGCCGCGAACTTCGCCGAGCTAGACTCCGACTTCTCCGAACGAGGCAAGCATGTTTGAACCTTTGATATGATAGGTGTTTTGCATGTTTGCGTGAAAGGTTGTGCATGGCATATGAGTATCGGTGAGTATCTCGTTGCATGTGAGGCAACTACCCGTGTGTTCCAAAGTTACTGTGATCTCTGATGAGAGATGGCCTAGTCATGTGGTGACATGAAGGGCAGTAAGGTGGTACTGTTGTAGCATGCCAGCCTTACGTCATCCGATTAATTCCGACGTTAACGTGGACGGAGTCACGTTATCGTTCTTCCCCCTTCCGTGCTACCACATGTTTTCTGCCAGAATGCGGTTTAGTAAGTGGTAACCTCTTTCCGTGTACACACCAAACAGAGGGGCCGGGATGAGGGTTCCATGGCCCTGGATTAAAGCCAGTCATCCGGTCAGGGGGCATGGGTGTTTCCGGTTGGGACCGAGAGGGGGGCACCCCTTAGAGCGCGCGTATAGAAATTTGATCCCATGCTACGCGAGGTTGTAGCCTCCCCGTCTCAAGGTTTTTCTTGAACGTTGCCGAGGGTGATTCCTGGCTTCGGAATGTTGAATGGGTGTGTACTGGTTAGACGTGTTTCTTCCAAAACACCGTAAACGGAACTAGTCCCCGTGACTACTAAAATCCGTTGGCTGTGGTTAAAGTACAAACTCTGCAGAGTCAAATCCTTCCGAGTCATCATATCCATGGTCAAGTAACGTGATCAGCGTATCCATGTCTATGTCATAACCTCGTGGTATATTTTTTTTCTTTCCGGTAAGCGAGCGTGAGTAGTAAACTTGGCTGAACGTTATTCCTGTGGATGGACTAACCCTGTTGTTTATCTCATGCCTGATTATTCTCTTGATATGGTTTAAAATTCATGAGCTACTAAGTTATGAATATAAGCCCTTTATGTGATGTCGCTCAGACGTCCGACTGTGGCATGTTTGTCTTTTACTTTCAATATAAGCCCTTTATGTGATGTCGCTCAGACGTCCGACTGTGGCATGTTTGTCTTTTACTTTCAATATAAGCCCTTTATGTGATGTCGCTCAGACGTACGACTGTGGCATGTTTGTCTTTTACTTTCAATATAAGCCCTTTATGTGATGTCGCTCAGACGTCCGACTGTGGCATGTTTGCCTTTTATTTTCAATATAAGCCCTTTATGTGATGTCGCTTAGACGTCCGACTGTGGCATGTTTGTCTTTTACTTTCAATATAAGCCCTTTATGTGATGTCGCTCAGACGTCCGACTGTGGCACGCACTGCCTTTTATTTTCTATTATAAGCCCTTTATGTGGTGTCGCCTTGACGCCCGACTGCGGCATTGTTATTCTTGCATTTTCCTCTCGAGGAGTCATTCAGACCCTCGTTTGGCACCCAGTATATTATTTTGGGATTTCGGGAGGACTACCGCCCGACTTCTCTTTTATTTCCCGTGCAGTATTATCTCTATGTCTGAGTGCACTTGTTAACCTGTTCATATGCATCATGTCTACATTTGTTATATCTTATGTCCGAACTGTCTTGCGAGTACTTTCATAGTACTCACCTGGCTTGTTGATTTGGCCAGATGTTGACGAAGGCGATCTCATGGATGAAGAGTTTGATAGTGAGTCCGACACCTAGAGGAGTCCCAGTCAGCCCCGTACGATCCTGGATATTGGTCACTTGTATTATATACGCTTCCGCCACCCGCAATAAATCTCCTCGAGCTTCACCCCGACGCTCGAAGAGCTGTAGTTTTTCAGGAGTCATATCACCCGCTTCGCGGTGATATTTTCACCACCGTTGTTATCGTGAGTTAGTAGTTATGCCACCCTATCCGCCGTTGTGTTTTATCGGCGTACATGTAATAAATTGTTGATCAGTCTCCGCTCAACCTTGTATTATATTCAGTACTCCTGGTATTTTTCTTCTGTGACCAAGATATTGTCTACCAGTGAGAAGGAATTCTTCTTTACTGGTCCGTAAAAGGGATTGGTCTCTCAATAAATATTTTATTGAAAAACCGGTCGTGACAAACGGACGCCGGGTTGTTGGGTTGAGGAGTTACCTTCAGTGTTATGGAGCATCAATACCACACCCAACAGATCGACAGGCTACACGCCGTTCTTCATGGTTTATGGAGCGGAAGCGGTTCTTCCTAGTGACATCCGTCATGACTCGCCTCGTGTAGTGGCATATGTTGAAGCGGATAAAGAGAAGGCACGGCAGGAAGCTCTTGACCTGTTAGATGAGGAGCGTGACATGGCGGCAGCCCATTCGGTGATTTATCAGCAAGATCTGCGTCGTTATCATAGCCGCCGGGTTAGAACCAGAACCTTTTAAGAAGGAGATTTGGTGCTTCGACTCATCCAGGATCAGACGGATATGCACAAGCTATCCCCCCCTTGGGAAGGACCTTTTGTGGTCAGCAAGGATCTGCACAATGGGTCGTACTACCTAATCGATGTTCGAGAGCGCAAAGACTCACGTAAATCGGAGGAGGAGACCAACCGGCCATGGAATATTGCTCATCTTCGGCCCTACTATACTTGAGCTACAGGCTCTGTTTATGTACATATTCTGACATTGTATATATTATGATCAATATAATAAACCGGAACCTCAGCTAAAGCGGGGTATCTGTTGTTTTCTTACATCACGCGTGGTTACATGGAGCGTACAAAGCGGCGTCCGGTTTACCCCTTGATTTAGCTTCTTAAAGCTTGATATTAGATCACTTGGGGGCTTGGTCGTATCCGAACCATAGTTACGCCTCTTGATCGGCGCAATGCCACAGCATCACTTGGGGGCTTGGTCGTATCTGAACCATAGCTACGCCTCTTGATCGGCGCAATGCCACAGCATCACTTGGGGGCTTGGTCAAACCCGAACCATAGCTACGCCTCTTGATCGGCGTAATGCCACAGCATCACTTGGGGGCTTGGTCGAACCCGAACCATAGCAACACCTCTTGATCGGCGTAATGCCACAGCATCACTTGGGGGCTTGGTCGAACCCGAACCATAGCAACACCTCTTGATCAAATTTGGGGCCTGGCAGCCCGTGAAAAGCCTCGACTACAACGGTTTTATTTACCTTTTGCTAAGTTTCTTTTTCTTTTGCTAAGATTTGTGATGTTTTCAAATCAGTGTTTATCAACCCGGTTAGGCTGTCAACTACAAGTTGTCAGTACATGACCAAGTTATAATCCGCAGACTATCAGCCCGGTCTGGTTTTGACTCATAGTCACCAGTATGGAATAAACCGGTGTTTATCACAACCCAGAACAGTTTTGTTGTAAACCGGCATTATGTAACAGGAGATACTTTTACTCCGGATTAAGGTTATTACCCTCATTACAAGGTTGGTCAGCCAACACTATGCCTAAATGTCGCAGGTATCATATATTTCCATATTTGGTTATCTTTTACAACCTTGGTTATAAACCTTGGTCATATATATAGTTGGGTATCATGACCCGCCCGGTGGTAAACCGCCAGGGCGCTTTAAGCTTTTTATCTGCAGGAACAACTGGAATAAATAGCTATGGATTATGAACATCATATCTCAAGCATGGCGGATTAACACGCATCAGTTGCAGATAAATATGCACGAAGGCATAACAGACCAAGTGTTTTAACTAGCCTATTACAAGGCATTTCAGTTCCCAAAGGAATAATTGTTTCTCAATAAACATTGCAGTATGGAAGATTAAACCGGCCCCGGGTTATGATCGCTGAGCAGCTTGACCTGACGGCTGCGGATCATCTTGCACCGGTTCATCTTCTTCGTCTCTACCCAGCGGCTGGAAGTCAACAGTTGTCCAGTCGATCCCGGTTAAAGCTTGGAAAACAGCTTCGTCGCTTATAAGGGTGGACGGTTCAATGTCAGGGGCATAAGTGTGCTTACGGATTGGAGGGATCAGGTTTTGAGCCTCAGGAGTTGGTGCAGCAACCCGCTTGTTATTGGTATCATAGCTCGCCTGGTAAAATGAAAGATCAGCCTCTTCAGCAAGTTGACAAGCCAGTGGACGTACTTCCCGGTTTATGGCGCGGAGATCTTCAGTGCCAAACTCTGATCCATCTTCTTTTAAGCTTGGGTAGCCTTTAGCCACGTCCGTCGGATCAAGATCAGGCACCCATGCTTTTGCCCGGGTTAGTGCGGTCAGAGCGCCAACCCTTGCAGCAGACCGCTTCAGCTCTTCTATCCGGGCAGGCAGCATAGATAGCCTGTCTAAGGTATCCTTGATCAACGTTGGGGGTGGCTTATTGTGAGAAGCAGTGCAGATAATCCGTTGTGCGCCGGTATACAGTTGCTCTATCAGCGTGTAGGCAGCTTTCAACTTCTTCTGCACATCAGAGCCCAGATGGCTAATGCGAGTTCCTGTATCATTACAAACATCAGTAAACCGGCAACGCATGGGAGGATATGTTGAAAGCATAAAGGAAGGATGCTTACCAAACACAGCAGCGGTCATAGCATGCACTTGCCGCTTTACACCAGTCAGCTCGTCAACCACCGGTTTAAGAGCGGCTTCTGCGTTTTCAGCCCTTTTTATCAAAGCGGCTTTTTCAGTCTCCCAATCCGCCCGCTCTTTGTTGAAGCCCTCTTTCAGTTTCTCCATAGCGCCTAGAGCGCGGGTCAACTCTTCCTTCGCTTTGGAGGCTTCAGCTTGCTGGGTTTTGATGTTTTCTTGCAGATCAGCGGTTTGGCGTTCCTTCTTGCTCAGCTCCGCCTGTAAAGGGACAGATGTATCATGAGTTGACATTACATATTTGAAGTACCAAGCCCATAACAAGTTATGCCCTTGATACTTGGGGGCTAATGCATGTTTGCTCTTGATCAGAAATTTCTACAAGTCCCAAGCACAATACAAGTATTAATCTTGGCACTTGGGGGCTAATCTGTATTTGCTCAAAAAGCTGTTGGTATGGGAGTTCTTCTACAGTCCCGGTTCATCTTTATAAAGTTAAACCGGCCCTTGGGGGCTATACCGGTGAAAGAGCAGTATGGCAAATTTTAAAGAAACCGGTTCATCTTAACGAGGTAATCCGGTCCCTGGAGGCTAAATATGCAAAGATAAGTTATGACAAAAGTCCCGGTTTAGATCGGTATCATAAACCCTCACTTGGGGGCTACTAGGAATTGATAAACTACAATTGGACAAAAGAGAAAAATGGTAGTTACCTCATATCGCTCCTTCATCAAGTTTACCAAACTAGCTTCATAATCACGGCTGGTATACAGACGGTTCAAGAAGCCAGAGTGAATGTCTTGAGCATTGAGATGGCCGTAGCTTGATAAATCGGCGTTCCATTTGCCTTTGCCGATAGCAGAGAGATCATCCTTGGCAGTATGCTTTGACAAAGCTACAGGATTGCCAAGAGTGGTGTGGCCAGTGCTAGTAATCATAATATCATCATCTTCTTCATCAGCAGCCTTCACCGGAGTTGGCAGTTTATCAGTGTCCTTAACTGGACTGACCGGTTTGTCATCAGTTCGGACAGGGCTGGTTGGCCGGTCTGCATGGCTGGTAGTGTCAACTTGCACTTGTTCAGCAAGGAAGTCATGGTCTTGAGGCGGCGGATCGTGAAGCATGGCGTCAACATCGGTTTCTTCCGCCTCTGGAGTTGTTTCCTGTTCAGCAGCTACATTATCATCAGCCGGTTTGTTTAACCGAGCTTTCTTGCTGGGTCTTGGCTTGGCGCTGAGAAAAGATAGACATAAGGATCAGTACAGTATGTAAAACACATCAAGAGTAAAGACACGTGCATAGCTCACCTAGGAACTGTTTTGAGGGGTGGAAGCTGTGTGGCCGATGACTCGCCAGAGAATGAGTGAGAAGTACCCTGATAATTTGAATCAGACGGGTTAAGAGGCTGGCGAAAAAAACCTGCTTTTGGGCATGAAGTATCAATGGGATAAGAGACCTCTGATCGGCGTTTCCGAACCGGACTGTTCGGTAAACCGGCGGAGGTAACTACCTGGCCGCTGTGCCGGGTTGTACGGCAAGCTTCGTGCTGCTGTGTCTTCAAAAGAAAGTTTGGGTCCAAGTAAGCAAGAGGGTGAGAAAATTTTACTTTCCGGTTTGCCTGACGGATTTTTGGTGTTGGCAGAGGATCTGAATCGGAGGAAAGAATGGTTACCTCTACGTCCTCAGCGTGACTACCTTCAGCGTCGTCCTGATAATAATCATTGTCAATGAGATGTACGAAAAATGAACCAAGAGTCTCAAGTTCTACCTCTGGTTCCGGATTACGCACATCGTCATCAGCGGGTAGATCGGAGGATGCGGTGGTCCTTCTTTTGGCAGGTTTCTTAACAACCTTGGTCTTTGGACGAACTGGCTTGACCGGTTTGTCTTGCGGCTTCGCCGGTTTGTCTTGTGATGGTTTCTTGTTCCAGAACGGATCATCACCCTGTCAGAAAATAATCACACTTTCAGAGAATATTTGGACAGAAGCAAATTTAGATACAAAGGATTATATGATTCTTATAGCTAGTGGTTTGTTGAAGGTGCAGAAAGGGAGTAGTCCGGTTTGGGCACAGACGGCCTCCGGTTCGTTCAGTATTTTCTTTACAGCCTTAGTGACTTCTTCGTCTGTAAGTTGAATGTCAATGTGCCGCTGAGCATCCTTTAAACTCCCCGTATACTCACACATCAAACTGGGGCGCCGGCTTAAGGGCAGAATGCTCCAGCTTATCCAGCAACGAGCAAGATCAACTCATGTCAAACCGTTCGCCATGAAGGCTCTAAGCTTTGATAGTTGGGGAGCATAGTTGGCCTGTTCTCTTGCTGTCAACCTCTGAGGAAACGGGTGTGTGTTGCTCAGGCGTTCAGGGCGGTAACCCGGCAGGGGGTTTTCGTCGGATGGAGAGGTATCCATGCAGTAAAACCAAGTTTGCTTCCACTCTTTGGGGTGACTGTGGAGTTTGGGATGGGGGAAGGTGACTTCTTTCCTCTTCTGAACCGCCATTCCGCCCAGTTCCGTATTGGGTCCATCTGAGAACTCGGTGCGACGGTTTAAGTGCAAGAAATCCCTAAACAGTTCGACTATAGGTTCCTCTTGCAGATAAACTTCACAGAATACTTGGAAGTGGCAGATGTTGGTAACAGAGTTGGGACCGATGTCTTGAGGGCGCAGCTGAAAATTGGCTAGCACATCTCGGAAAAATTTTGAACCGGGAGGGCTAAAACCTCGTCCGAGATGATAAGCAAACACGACTACCCCTCCATCCTTGGGTGTAGGAGGATTTTCCGGGCCAGGGACCCTCCAGTGGATGACATCTTTTTTGGCTAAAGCGCCCGTTTTAACAAGGTTGTTTAACTGCTCCTCGGTTACTCGAGAGGGAGCCCAATTGCACTCATAGACTTGTTTAGCCATGACAAGGAAAATCTGAAAAATGATTATTGCCGGTTTAAGATTTACAGTGGACAACTATACGGCGGCATCAGGATACAAGCATATCGGTAAACCGGATTTGGTTATTCGTAAACCGGAGTCTGACAATGGAACGGTATAATGCATTGACGGTTCAACAGGGGACTAATGGTATCTACCGGGTCATCATTTTTTCTGTGAAGTTAAACCGGCCAATCTGGTATTCAAAGTGTGTAAGTGAAGGAAGAAACAAGTTTCACATCTTGCTATGGTAATTTCAGATCTACCGCGCGTAGGAAAACAAAATATATTCTGACCTAAATTCCAGCGTACTAAAAGTTCACCAAGTTAAGATGAGTTGGATATCAAACAGGTGTTGAAACTACTACCGCGCGAGATCTATGTGGCTTAAACTACTACCGCGCGAGAACTCTGTGGCTTTTGGATCTAATCCATGGATATAAATAAGGAAAAAGAAGGGCGGCGACGAACACTGATGAACGACAGAAACCCTAAGTGCAGATCTATGGTAAGAGAAAGAGGAGACTTACGAATGTTGTTGAGCAGCGGCGGCGCGAGGAGGAGCTCTGGTACGTTCAGGTCGATGCAGCGGCCAAGGTTGGTGCAGCAGTCGAAGGTTGACGGCGGCGGCCGAGGTCGAAGGGTCGGGCGTCGCGAGGATGACGATGAAGCGAAGAGGAACGAGGGGGAAAATGGAAAGACCCCCTGGCCCTATTTATAAGGGAGATAAACGATAGATGCGAAAATCGAGGAGCCGGATTTTTGGATATGAGGTGATGATGTCGACTCGATTGTCGGAGGCTCGTTAATGACAGGTGACGTCACGGAGGTTTACCATGATCCTAGAAAATGATGTCATGGCGGTTTACAAGATTGTGTGAAGATGTTGAAGAAGAAATTTTCTTAAGTATTGAGGATTGACATGAACCAGTTCAAATCAATCTGGGGCCTAATGTTTGGGATATTACCACTGGGCGTAAACCGGCCAGGAGAGGCCGGGTTAACTTCATAAGTAGTTCATCTGTATATGAAGCCCATGAAGACAGACGGTGACGCTTCATGAAGGCCCAGGGCCCAAAGCCGGTTTAAGGCCTGTAGACACAAACCGGCATTGAGATGTAAACATGTGTTGTGAGATAGAAGTGGCAGAGACCGAGCCAGACACGATTATGAGCCGGCCTCGGAGTCTGTAAACCGACGGGCATCAACCCATGTATATAAGGGGACGACCCGGCGGCGGTTCAAGGAGAACGGACAACAACTCGAGACTCAGGCAAAGCGTATTCGCTCCCTGGTCATCGAAACCCCATCAATTCCATCACAACTAGACGTAGGCTTTTACCTTCATCGTAAGGGGCTGAACTAGTATAAAACTCTCTTCCGTCCCTTGTCCGCTTTGACCCCTTTAAGCTAACCCGTAGCGATGGCTCCACGACTAAGTCCTTTCTCTAGGACATCTGCCGTGACAAAACCACGACAACGCCGGAGAAGAGTTCGGGGTTCCGTTGATGCAGATGTCGTACGCAGTGGAATCTGCGAGCGGCTCCAACGTCGCAGAATCGGTAGCCCCCGCGATGGGGTTAAGCTTCCCATCTTCGGGGGACTTGATCTGCTCCGGATCTAAGGCCAGAGTTGCTATAGGAGCTCTCTCCTGGATGCGGCCCGATGACAGGTTTAAGCCATGTCCATCGGGGCAGCAGGGAGCGATTGCCGCGGTCTCGAATCCATCGAAGATCAAGTCTCCACGGATGTCCGCAACGTAGTTCAAGCTTCCGAATCTGACCTGATGGCCAGGGGCGTAGCTGTCGATCTGCTCCAGATGGCCAAGCGAGTTGGCCCGCAGTACGAAGCCGCCGAACACGAAGATCTGTCCGGGGAGAAAGGTTTCTCCCTAGACAGCGTCATCATCGACGATTGAAGGGGCCATCAAACCTTTTGACGACGGCACAGTGGAACTCTCAATGAAAGCACCAATGTCGGTGTCAAAACCGGCGGATCTCGGGTAGGGGGTCCCGAACTGTGCGTCTAGGATCAATGGTAACATGAGATGGCAGACACGATGTTTACCCAGGTTCGGGCCCTCTCTATGGAGGTAATACCCTACTTCCTGCTTGATTGATCTTGATGAATATGAGTGTTACAAGAGTTGATCTACCACGAGATCATAATGGCTAAACCCTAGAAGTCTAGCCTATGTGGATATGGTAATGAATCCGTCCCATCCGGACTATTCTCTCTTGTTTATATAGACACCGGAGAGATCTAGGGTTACATGGAGTCGGTTACATAAGAAGGAATCTTCACAGCTGGTCGCCTAGCTTGCCTTCCACACCAAGGAAAGTCCAATCCGGACACGAGTATGGTCTTCGGTCTTCATGTCTTCACAACCCATCAGTCCGGCCCATGGATAACAGGTCGAACGCCCGAGGACCCCTAAGTCCAGGACTCCCTCAGGAAGCTAATTAATTTGAGGTGTACATATTTTGCGCAGCGGCGGGCGCGCCGTCCTCATCATCCTTTACCCCCGATACTCCCACGCTCTTTACCTCCCACTCTCTTTACTTGGACTCGTTGAAGAACATGAACAAAAAGGATTACACCCACATCAAGTATGTTCTCAACAGTGTTATCTTTTACTACGACACACGGGGTGGAGAGATCAAGGACAAGAAGAAAAAGGATGGGAGGCCCGCCTTCGGCCATAAGACCGACTTCTGCTACATCCAGCAACCGAGTGATTCTCTTAGTGATGGATTCTATGTCCTACACCACATGCTGGAGTACAAGACGGGATCATCAGGACCATCGCATGTCACCTAATTCTGGCGCTGCCCATATTCTGCAATGGGCAAAGAACGTAGGAGATATCCCAGATCATCGACTTCGAGCTGAGTACTATCACATCCAGCATGAACTTGCCCAAGTCATCGTGAAGGAGGTCCTTGACAAAACAGGTCTGTTCTACGAGGAAGGGAAAATGTCGCGGGAAGACGTCCGAACACGCTTAGCCGCTCAGCGTCTCGACCTGAAGCCTTTTACTAAGCTCGGGGACTATCTCCCTGACTTGGATGGATGGAACGACATGTTCGAGTGATTGTCGGTATATGACACTTCATTCATTTAGTCCATACTTTCTGAATGACGAAACTTTGAGTCATGCACTATGAAACTTTATTTGTGATGTAATTAAACCGTCCTCCTCAACTAGCGAAGGTCACTCTGGTTAGGGCATTTTGGGTATGATGAACTTTGTTATTTATGCTTATGATATGTTGCTTCTATTTTTGCCAAGTTTGTCTCTTTCTATTGCTCAACTATGTATGTTGCATATCATCGACTCATGTGAGATGCAGGTGCATAGATCATCGATGACGAAGAAGTGCAACGCCAGGAGTATACGACGAGTGGCCGGAGTGTCAGGCCCAGGTGTACGGGTTTCCGGTTTCCGAGCGACAGCCAGTAGTTAGTTTAGGTTCACGCTAATGCGAGAGAGGGATACGAACTCATGTACTGCATAGTTCCGCTCTCACTCATAGTGATAGCTCTTCTCGCGTATATCATTGTATATATGGATGGCGATGTAGTTGCAAGTAATCAAGACTTGTATCGCTATTTTCAAGATGATGATGAGAGACCACTTTGTGTTGGATGATGATTATGATGATGACATGATTTGATGAGACTATCTGTATGTATATGCTATGATTACATTTGTATGTGTTTGATATGCTAAATATTATTGTATAAAGCCTGTTCAAATACAAAACAAATATGCAAAAAAATAGAAACTAATAAAACTAGCAGTAGCGAGGGGAATAAAGTTAGCAGTAGCGCTCTCTTACTAGTAGCGCGTCTTGGTTGAAAGCGCTGCAGCTATTAGCAGCAGCGCGTGACACCAAAGCCCGCTGCTGCTAGCCATGTATAGCAGTAGCGTGAGACGGCACGCGCTACTGCTACATGTTAGCTGTAGCGCCTTATCAGTAGCGCGGCACCCCGTGCTACTGCTAGACAAAATACCCGCGCTACTGCTAGGCTTTTCCCTAGTAGTGGGTAATAGAGATGCCCAGTCCCACAATGAATCAAAAATAATAATAACAAAAGTCCTTGGAAAGTGAGAAGTTGGAAGGCGCCCGTGGATACGGCTAGCCATGGATTGTGAAAGAATGGTGGAAAGGAAATGAACTTTATTTTTTGTTTGGAACCGCTTATAATGTGTCTAGCATAGAATATGTTGGGAACTGTCGCTCGTAGCGTTGACAGGAAAAGCATGCCTCTCAAAATAATTTTATCTCTAATTTAAGCTTTGAGCTCTGGCACCTTTGTAAATCTCTGCTTCCCTCTACGAAGGGCCTATATATTTTACTTTTATGAAAAAATTATTTTTATTTTGAGTCTCCATCTTCTCTTATAAAGCATCAACTAGAGAACACTATTGTCATACTTGTGCATTGGGTTGTAGCTAATATTTGAGTGTGTTTCATGGTTGGATCAATGATTGAGCATAATGGGCTAGGGATAACTTTCTTTAGTTTTGGTATTTTGAAAGACATGGTTGTATGTTGGTATGCTTAGGTATTTATGTCTTCATGTCAAACTATAGACTATTGCTTTGAATCACTCGAATTCCAATGTCCATGCAACAAAAGAAAAGATTATATGATGAACATGATATGTAGCATTCCACATAAAAAATTCTGTTTTTATCATTTACCTACTCGAGGAAGAGCAGGAATTAAGCTTGGGGATGCTTGATAGGTCACCAACGTATCTATAATTTTTTATTGATCCATGCTATTATAGTATCAATCTTGGATGTTTTATATTCATTTACAAGCAACTTTATATCATTTTTTGGGACTAACCTATTAACTCAATGCACAATGACAGTCGTTGTGTTTTGCTTGTTTTTGGCTTTTCAAGAAATCAATATCAAACGGACAAAAAACTTTGGATTAATTTTTTCTGGACCAGAAGGGACCCTAGAAGGTTCAGGAGAAGTCCAGACGAGTCACAAGGGAGCGACAAGCTCGGGAGGCGCGCCCCCAGGCTTGTGGGCCCCTCGTGGCACCTCTTGACCTAATTCCGCCACTATAAATTCTCAAATATTCTCCTGACACCATAGAGCCACCCGAAATACTTTTTTCGCCACCGCAAGTTTCTGTTCTCATGATATCCCATCTGGAGGCCTTCTCCGGCATTCCGCCCGAGGGTGAATCGATCACGGATGGGCTCTACATCAACCTTGCTGCCCTTCCGATGATGCGTGGTAGTTTACCACAGGCCTACGGGTCCATAGTTAGTAGCTAGATGGCTTCTTCTCTCTAATTGATCTTCAATACAATGTTCTCATCGATGTTCTTGGAGATCTATTTGATGTAATGACTTTTTGCGGTGTGTTTGTTGGGATCCGATGAATTGTGAGTTTATGATCAGATTTATCCATTAATATTATTTGAGTTTTCTCTGAACTCTTTTATGCATGATTGTTATAGCTTCGTATTTCTCTCCGATCTATTGATTTGGTTTGGCCACTAGATTGATTTATCTTGCAATGGGAGAGGTGCTTTGTAATGGGTTTGTTCTTGTGGTGCTCAATCCCAGTGACAGAAGTGGACATGACACGTATGTATCGTTGCTATTAAGGGTAAAAAGATGGGGTTTATTCATGCGTGAGTTTACTTTGTCTACATGATGTCATCTTGCTTAATGCATTACTCTGTTCTTTATGAACTTAATACTCTAGATGCATGCTGGATAGTGGTCGATGTGTTGAGTAATAGTAGTACATGCAGAATCATTTCAGTCTACTTGTCTCGGACGTGATGCCTATATACATGATCATTGTCTTGGATATCGTCATGATTATTTGCTTTTCTATCAATTGCCCAACAGTAATTTGTTTACCCACCGTATGCTATTTTCTTGAGAGAAGCCTCTAGTGAAAACTATGGCCTCCGGGTCTATTTTCTATCATGTTAAAATCCAAATATACGTTGCTGTAATTTTTCTTTATTTATTTTATTTTGTATTTTCTTTCGATCTATCTATCTATCTGTTGGAAATATACCCTAGAGGCAATAATAAATGGTTATTATTGTATTTCTTTGTTCATGATAATTGTCTATATACATGTGTGAATACATAGACCACAACGTGTCCCTAGTAAGCCTCTAGTTGACTAGCTCGTTGATCAACAGATAGTCATGGTTTCCTGACTATGGACATTAGATGTCATTGATAACGGGATCACATCATTAGGAGAATGATGTGATGGACAAGACCCAATCCTAAGCATAGCTCAAAGATCGTGTAGTTCGTTTGCTAGAGATTTTCCAATGTCAAGTATCTTTTCCTTAGACCATGAGATCGTGCAACTCCCGGATACCATAGGAGTGCTTTGGGTGTGCCAAACGTCACAACGTAACTGGGTGACTATAAAGGTACACTACGGGTATCTCCGAAAGTGTCTGTTGAGTTGGCACGGATCGAGACTGGGATTTGTCACTCCGTATGACGGAGAGGTATCTCTGGGCCCACTCGGTAATGCATCATCATAATGAGCTCAATGTGACTAAGGAGTTAGCCATGGGATCATGCATTACGGTACGAGTAAAGATACTTGCCGGTAACGAGATTGAACAAGGTATTGGGATACCGACGATTGAATCTCGGGCAAGTAACATACCGATTGACAAAGGGAATTGTATACGGGATTGATTGAATCCTCGACATCGTGGTTCATCCGATGAGATCATCGTGGAACATGTGGGAGCCAACATGGGTATCCAGATCCCGCTGTTGGTTATTGACCGGAGAGGCGTCTCGGTCATGTCTGCATGTCTCCCGAACCCGTAGGGTCTACACACTTAAGGTTCGGTGACGCTAGGGTTGTAGAGATACTAGTATGCGGAAACCCGAAAGTTGTTCGGAGTCCCGGATGAGATCCCGGACGTCACGAGGAGTTCCGGAATGGTCCGGAGGTGAAGAATTATATATGGGAAGTCCAGTTTCGGCCACCGGGAAAGTTTTGGGGGTTATCGGTATTGTACCGGGACCACCGGAAGGGTCCCGGGGGTCCACCGGGTGGGGCCACCTATCCCGGAGGGCCCCATGGGCTGAAGTGGGAAGGGAACCAGCCCTTAGTGTGCTGGGGCGCCCCCCATGGGCCTCCCCCCTGCGCCTAGGGTTGGAAACCCTAGGGTGGGGGGCGCCCCACTTGACTTGGGGGGGAAGTTTCCCCCCCCCCCTTTCCCTTGGCCGCCGCCCCCCATGTAGATGGGTCTTGGCCGGCGCCCCCCCCCCCTTCCAGGGGGCCTATATAAAGGGGGGAGGGAGGGCAGCAACATTACAGCCTTTGGCGCCTCCCTCCTCCCCTGCAACACCTCTCCCTATCGCAGAAGCTCGGCGAAGCACTGCCGAGATCCCGCTACATCCACCACCACGCCGTCATGCTGCTGGATCTCCATCAACCTCTCCTTTCCCCTTGATGGATCAAGAAGGAAGAGACGTCGCTGCACCATACGTGTGTTGAACGCGGAGGTGCCGTCCGTTCGGCACTCGGTCATCGGTGATTTGGATCACGGCGAGTACGACTCCATCAACCTCGTTCATTGGAACGCTTCCGCTCGCGATCTACAAGGGTATGTAGATGCACTCCTTTCCCCTCGTTGCTAGTATACTCCATAGATGGATCTTGGTGATGCGTAGAAAATTTTAAAATTCTGCTACGATCCCCAACAGTGGCATCATGAGCCAGGCCTATGCGTAGTTACTATGCACGAGTAGAACACAAAGCAGTTGTGGGCGTTGATGTTGCCAATTCTTCTTGCCGCTACTAGTCGTATCTTGTTTCGGCGGTACTGTGGGATGAAGCGGCCCGGACCGACCTTACACGTACGCTTACGTGAGACAGGTTCCACCGACTGACATGCACTAGTTGCATAAGGTGGCTAGCGGGTGTCTGTCTCTCCTACTTTAGTCGGAACGGATTCGATGAAAAGGGTCCTTATGAAGGGTAAATAGAAATTGGCATATCATGTTGTGGTTTTACGTAGTTAAGAAACGTTCTTGCTAGAAACTGTGCACCGTTGCGAAGGTTCGTTGTTTCGAAGCACCACGTGATGATCGGGTGTGATAGATTCTAACGTTCGCATACAACGGGTGTTGACGAGCCTAGCATGTACAGACATGGCCTCGGAACACACGCAATACACTTAGGTTGACTTGACGAGCCTAGCATGTACAGACATGGCCTCGGAACACAGAGGACCGAAAGGTCGAGCATGAGTCGTATAGAAGATACGATCAACATGGAGATGTTCACCAATCTTGACTAGTCCGTCTCACGTGATGATCGGACACGGCCTAGTCAACTCGGATCATGTTTCACTTAGATGACTAGAGGGATGTCTATCTGAGTGGGAGTTCATTGAATAATTTGATTAGATGAACTTAATTATCATGAACTTAGTCTAAAATCTTTACAATATGTCTTGTAGATCAAATGGCCCACGTTGTCCTCAACTTCAACGCGTTCCTAGAGAAAACCAAGCTGAAAGATGATGGCAGCAACTATACGGACTGGGTCCGGAACCTGAGGATCATCCTCATAGCTGCCAAGAAAGATTATGTCTTAGAAGCACCGCTAGGTGAAGCACCAATCCCAAAGAACCAAGACGTTATGAACGCTTGGCAATCACGTGCTGATGATTACTCCCTCGTTCAGTGCGGCATGCTTTACAGCTTAGAACCGGGTCTCCAAAAGCGTTTTGAGAAACATGGAGCATATGAGATGTTCGAAGAGCTGAAAATGTTTTCCAAGCTCATGCCCAGGTCGAGAGATATGAAGTCTCCGACAAGTTCTTCAGTTGTAAAATGGAGGAAAATAGTTCTGTTAGTGAGCACAAACTCAGAATGTCTGGGTTACACAACCGCTTGTCTCAGCTGGGAGTTAATCTCCCGGATGACGCGGTCATTGACAGAATCCTCCAGTCGCTTCCACCAAGCTACAAGAGCTTTGTGATGAACTTCAATATGCAGGGGATGGAAAAGACCATTCCTGAGGTATATTCGATGCTGAAATCAGCGGAGGTGGAGATCAGAAAGGAACATCAAGTGTTGATGGTGAATAAAACCACTAAGTTCAAGAAAGGCAAGGGCAAGAAGAACTTCAAGAAGGACGGCAAGGGAGTTGCCGCGCCCGGTAAGCCAGTTGCCGGGAAGAAGTCAAGGAATGGACCCAAGCCTGAGACTGAGTGCTTTTATTGCAAGGGAAGTGGTCACTGGAAGCGAAACTGCCCCAAATACTTAGCGGACAAGAAGGCCGGCAACACCAAAGGTATATGTGATATACATGTAATTGATGTGTACCTTACCAGTACTCGTAGTAGCTCCTGGGTATTTGATACCGGTGCGGTTGCTCATATTTGTAACTCAAAACAGGAACTGCGGAATAAACGGAGACTGGCAAAGGACGAGGTGACGATGCGCGTCGGGAATGGTTCCAAGGTCGATGTGATCGCCGTCGGCACGCTACCTCTGCATCTACCTACGGGATTAGTTTTAAACCTCAATAATTGTTATTTAGTGGCAGCTTTGAGCATGAACATTGTATCTGGATCTCGTTTAATTCGAGATGGCTACTCATTTAAATCCGAGAATAATGGTTGTTCTATTTATATGAGAGATATGTTTTATGGTCATGCCCCGCTGGTCAATGGTTTATTCTTGATGAATCTCGAACGTGATGTTACACATATTCATAGTGTGAATACCAAAAGATGTAAAGTTGATAACGATAGTCCCACATACTTGTGGCACTGCCGCCTTGGTCACATTGGTGTCAAACGCATGAAGAAGCTCCATGCAGATGGACTTTTGGAGTCTCTTGATTATGAATCATTTGACACGTGCGAACCATGCCTCATGGGTAAGATGACCAAGACTCCGTTCTCCAGAACAATGGAGCGAGCAACCAACTTATTGGAAATCATACACACCGATGTGTGCGGTCCAATGAGTGTTGAGGCTCGCGGAGGATATCGTTATGTTCTCACTCTCACTGATGACTTAAGTAGATATGGGTATGTCTACCTAATGAAACACAAGTCTGAAACCTTTGAAAAGTTCAAGGAATTTTAGAGTGAGGTTGAGAATCAACGTGACAGAAAAAATAAATTTCTTACGACCAGATCGTGGTGGAGAATATTTAAGTCACGAATTTGGTACGCACTTAAGGAAATGTGGAATCGTTTCACAACTCACGCCGCCTGGAACACCTCAGCGAAATGGTGTGTCCGAACGTTGTAATCGCACTCTATTGGATATGGTGCGATCTATGATGTCTCTTACCGATCTACCGCTCTCATTTTGGGGTTATGCTTTAGAGACTGCTGCATTCACTTTAAATAGGGCTCCGTCGAAATCCGTTGAGACGACACCGTATGAACTATGGTTTGGGAAGAAACCTAAGCTGTCGTTTCTAAAAGTTTGGGGATGCGATGCTTATGTCAAGAAACTTCAACCTGAAAAGCTCGAACCCAAGTCGGAGAAATGCGTGTTCATAGGATACCCTAAGGAAACTATTGGGTATACCTTCTACCTCAGATCCGAAGGCAAGATCTTCGTTGCCAAGAACGGGTCCTTTCTGGAGAAAGAGTTTCTCTCGAAGGAAGTAAGTGGGAGGAAAGTGGAACTTGATGAGGTGATAGTCACCCCTTCCGAACCGGAAAGTAGCGCAGCGCGGGAAGATGTTCGTGTGGTGCCTACACCGACTGGGGAGGAAGTTAATGATGATGATCATGAAGCTTCGGATCAAGTTACTACTGAACTTCGTAGGTCCACAAGGACACATTCCGCACCAGAGTGGTACGGCAACCCTATCCTGGAAATCATGTTGTTAGACAACGGTGAACCTTCGAACTATGAAGAAGCGATGGCGGGCCCGGATTCCGACAAATGGCTAGAAGCCATGAAATCCGAGATAGGGTCCATGTATGAAAATGAAGTATGGACTTTGACTGACTTGCCCGATGATCGGCGAGCCATAGAAAATAAATGGATCTTTAAGAAGAAGACAGACGCGGATGGTAATGTGACCATCTATAAGGCTCGACTTGTCGCTAAGGGTTATCGACAAGTTCAAGGGGTTGACTACGATGAGACCTTCTCACCCGTAGCAAAGCTGAAGTCCGTCTGAATCATGTTAGCAATTGCCGCATACTATGATTATGAGATATGGCAGATGGACGTCAAAACGGCATTCCTTAACGGCTTTCTTAAGGAAGAATTGTATATGATGCAGCCGGAAGGTTTTGTCAATCCTAAGAATGCTAACAAGGTATGCAAGCTCCAGCGCTCCATCTATGGACTGGTGCAAGCATCTCGGAGTTGGAACATTCGTTTTGATGAGATGATCAAAGCGTTTGGGTTTACACAGACTTATGGAGAAGCCTGTGTTTACAAGAAAGTGAGTGGAAGCTCTGTAGCATTTCTCATATTATATGTGGATGACATACTATTGATGGGAAATGATATAGAATTCTTGGAAAGTATAAAGGCCTATTTGAATAAATGTTTTTCAATGAAGGACCTTGGAGAAGCTGCTTATATATTAGGCATCAAGATCTATAGAGATAGATCAAGACGCCTCATTGGTCTTTCACAGAGTACGTACCTTGACAAGATATTCAAGAAGTTCAATATGGATCAGTCCAAGAAGGGGTTCTTGCCTGTATTGCAAGGTGTGCAATTGAGCACGGCTCAATGCCCGACCACGGCAGAAGATAGAGAAAAGATGAGTGTCATCCCCTATGCCTCGGCCATAGGGTCTATTATGTATGCCATGCTGTGTACCACACCTGATGTAAACCTTGCCGTAAGTTTGGTAGGAAGGTACCAAAGTAATCCCGGCATGGAACACTGGACAGCGGTCAAGAATATCCTGAAGTACCTGAAGAGGACTAAGGATATGTTTCTCGTTTATGGAGATGACGAAGAGCTCGTCGTAAAGGTTTACATCGACGCTAGCTTCGACACAGATCTGGATGACTCGAAGTCACAAACCGGATACGTGTATATTTTGAATGAAGGGGCAGTAAGCTGGTGCAGTTGCAAGCAAAGCGTCGTGGTGGGATCTACATGTGAAGCGGAGTACATGGCAGCCTCGGAGGCAGCACAGGAAGCAGTCTGGATAAAGGAGTTTATTACCGACCTAGGGGTGATTCCCAATGCGTCGGGCCCGATGACTCTCTTCTGTGACAACACTGGAGCTATTGCCCTTGCCAAGGAGCCCAGGTTTCACAGGAAGACCAGGCATATCAAGCGTCGCTTCAACTCCATTCGTGAAAGTGTTCAAAATGGAGACATAGATATTTGTAAAGTACATACGGACCTGAATGTAGCAGATCCGTTGACTAAACCTCTCCCTAGAGCAAAACATGATCAACACCAGGACGCAATGGGTGTTCGATTCATCACAATGTAACTAGATTATTGACTCTAGTGCAAGTGGGAGACTATTGGAAATATGCCCTAGAGGCAATAATAAATGGTTATTATTATATTTCTTTGTTCATGATAATTGTCTATTATTCGTGCTATAATTGTGTTATCCGGAAATCGTAATACATGTGTGAATACATAGACCACAACGTGTTCCTAGTAAGCCTCTAGTTGACTAGCTCGTTGATCAATAGATAGTCATGGTTTCCTGACTATGGACATTAGATGTCATTGATAACGGGATCACATCATTAGGAGAATGATGTGATGGACAAGACCCAATCCTAAGCATAGCTCAAAGATCGTGTAGTTCGTTTGCTAGAGCTTTTCCAATGTCAAGTATCTTTTCCTTAGACCATGAGATCGTGCAACTCCCGGATACCGTAGGAGTGCTTTGGGTGTGCCAAACGTCACAACGTAACTGGGTGACTATAAAGGTACACTACGGGTATCTCCGAAAGTGTCTGTTGAGTTGGCACGGATCGAGACTGGGATTTGTCACTCCGTATGACGGAGAGGTATCTCTGGGCCCACTCGGTAATGCATCATCATAATGAGCTCAATGTGACTAAGGAGTTAGCCACGGGATCATGCATTACGGTACGAGTAAAGATACTTGCCGGTAACGAGATTGAACAAGGTATTGGGATACCGACGATCGAATCTCGGGCAAGTAACATACCGATTGACAAAGGGAATTGTATACGGGATTGATTGAATCCTCGACATCGTGGTTCATCCAATGAGATCATCGTGGAACATGTGGGAGCCAACATGGGTATCCAGATCCCGCTGTTGGTTATTGACCGGAGAGGCGTCTCGGTCATGTCTGCATGTCTCCCGAACCCGTAGGGTCTACACACTTAAGGTTCGGTGACGCTAGGGTTGTAGAGATACTAGTATGCGGAAACCCGAAAGTTGTTCGGAGTCCCGGATGAGATCCCGGACGTCACGAGGAGTTCCGGAATGGTCCGGAGGTGAAGAATTATATATTGGAAGTCCAGTTTCGGCCACCGGGAAAGTTTCGGGGGTTATCGGTATTGTACTGGGACCACCGGAAGGGTCCCGTGGGTCCACCGGGTGGGGCCACCTATCCCGGAGGGCCCCATGGGATGAAGTGGGAAGGGAACCAGCCCTTAGTGGGCTGGGGCACCCCCCATGGGCCTCCCCCCTACGCCTAGGGTTGGAAACCCTAGGGTGGGGGGCGCCCCACTTGACTTCGGGGGGGGGGGGGGGGGGGTTCCCCCCCCCTTGGCCGCCCCCCCCCATAGATGGGTTCTTGGCCGGCGCCCCCCCCCCCCTCCCAGGGGGCCTATATAAAGGGGGGAGGGAGGGAAGCAACAACACAACCCTTGGCGCCTCCCTCCTCCCCTGCAACACGTCTCCCTCTCGCAGAAGCTTGGCGAAGCCCTGCCGAGATCCCGCTACATCCACCACCACTCCGTCGTGCTGCTGGATCTCCATCAACCTCTCCTTCCTCCTTGTTGGATCAAGAAGGAGGAGACGTCGCTGCTCCGTACGTGTGTTGAACGCGGAGGTGCCGTCCGTTCGGCACTCGGTCATCGGTGATTTGGATCACGGCGAGTACGACTCCATCAACCTCATTCATTGGAACACTTCCGCTCGCGATCTACAAGGGTATGTAGATGCACTCCTTTCCCCTCGTTGCTAGTATACTCCATAGATGGATCTTGGTGATGCGTAGGAAATTTTAAAATTCTGCTACGATCCCCAACACTATCACCATACAATTTAATCTTGCAAGTAACCACCAAGTGATTGACAACCCCTTGTTCGTGTTGGGCGCAAGGATTTAATAATTTGTGTGCATGTACTGCTAACAAGGTGTTGTGTGGTTGTCCTACTGGATTGATAACCTTGGTTCTTAACTGAGGGAAATACTTATCTCTATTGTACTGCATCATCCTCTCCTCTTTGAGGAAATCCCAACACAGCTCACAAGTACCAGTGATCTATATCCTAGTGACAGAAGGGGACAAGACACGTATTTGTATTGTTGCCATTAAGGGTAAAACGATGGGGTTTATTCATATTGATTGAATATACTTTGTCTACATCATGTCATCTTGCTTAAGGCATTACTCCGTTCTTTATGAACTTATTACTCTAGATGCATGCTGGATAGCGGTCGATGCGTGGAGTAATAGTAGTAGATGCAGGCAGGAGTCGGTCTACTTGTCTCGGACGTGATGCCTATATACATGATCATTGCCTTGGATATCGTCATAACTATGCGCTTTGCTATCAATTGCCCAACAGTAATTTGTTTACCCACCGTATGCTATTTTTACGAGAGATGATCATTGGTTAGTAGAAATATCGATATTAAAGCATGTTATTAACTACTCATTTAAGTGTCCGACATGGCATGGTGGGGAGGTTTGAGCATTTTTATGCCTGATTGAAATCCTTGAGTGATGTCTAAGCCGGGGGAGCGCGATGGTTAACTCCTACAACCTCCTCCCTAGGGGCATGCGAGTAGTAATTTTCTTCGAGGGCTAATAAACTTCCACAATAAGTATATGAGTTCTTTATGACTAATGTGAGTTCATGGACTATACACACTCTCCCCTTTTCGCGTATTTCTAGCCTCTTCGATACCGTGCATTGCCCTTTCTCACCTCGAGGGTTGGTGCAAACTTTACCGGTGCATCCAAACACCGTGATATGATACGCTCTATCACACATAAGCCTCCTTATATCTTCCTCAAAACAACCACCATACGTACCTATCATGGCATTCCCATAGCCATTCCGAGATATATTACCATGCAACTTCCACCGTTCTGTCTTATTGAAGGAAATATGCCCTAGAGGCAATAATAACGTTGTTATTTATATTTCCTTATATCATGATAAATGTTTATTATTCATGCTAGAATTGTATTAACCGGAAACTTAGTACTTGTGTGAATACATAGACAAACAGAGTGTCCCTAGTATGCCTCTACTTGACTAGCTCGTTAATCAAAGATGGTTAAGTTTCCTAACCATAGACATGTGTTGTCATTTGATGAACGGGATCACATCAATAGAGAATGATGTGATGGACAGGACCCATCCGTTAGCTTAGCATAAATGATCGTAATTTTATTGCTATTGCTTTCATCATGACTTATACATGTTCCTCTGACTATGAGATTATGCAACTCCCGAATACCTAAGGAACACCTTGTGTGCTATCAAACGTCACAACGTAACTGGGTGATTATAAAGATGCTCTACAGGTGTCTCAGATGGTGTTTGTTGAGTTGGCATAGATCGAGATTAGGATTTGTCACTCCATGTATCGAAGAGGTATCTCTGGGCCCTCTCGGTAATGCTCATCACTATAAGCCTTGCAAGCAATGTGACTAATGAGTTAGTTGTGGGATGATGCATTACGGAACGAGTAAAGAGACTTGCCGGTAACGAGATTGAACTAGGTATGATGATACCAACGATCGAATCTCGGGCAAGTAACATACCGATGACAAAGGGAACAACGTATGTTGTTATGCGGTTTGACCGATAAAGATCTTCGTAGAGTATATAGGAGCCAATATGAGCATCCATGTTCCGCTATTGGTTATTGACCGGAGATGTGTCTCGGTCATGTCTACATAGTTCTCGAACCCGTAGGGTCCGCACGCTTAACGTTCGATGACGATTTGTATTATGAGTTATGTGATTTGATGTACCGAAGTTTGTTCGGAGTCCCGGATGAGATCACGGACATGACGAGGAGTCTTGAAATGGTCGAGACATAAAGATTGATATATTGGAAGGTTGTGTTTGGACACCGAAATGGTTTCGGAAAGGTTCGGACATTTTCCAGAGTACCGGGGGTTACCGGAACCCCCCTCCCCCCGGGGGGGAGTTAATGGGCCTTCATGAGCCCTAGTGGAGAGAGGAGGCCGCGGCTAGGTGGAGGCGCCCCCCCCCTCAAGCCCAAACTTAATTGGACTAGGGTTGGGGGGCGGCCCCCCTTTCCTTCTCTCCTCCTCCTCCTTTCCTCCTTCTCCTAGTGGGAATAGGAAAGGGGGGGCGAATCCTACTTGGACCGGCAGTCAAAGTAGGACTCCCCCCCATGGCGCACCCCCCCTTGGGCCGACCACCTCTCCTCCCCCCTTTATATACATGGGAGGGGGGCACCCCAAAGGGACACCAAGCCTTCTCTTAGCCGTGTGCGGTGCCCCCCTCCACAGTTACACACCTCGGTCATATCGTCGTAGTGCTTAGGCAAAGTCCTGCATCGGTAACTTCATCATCACCGTCGCCTCGCCGTCGTGCTGACGGAACTCTCCCTCATCCTCAACTAGATCAAGAGATCGAGGGACGTCATCGAGCTGAACATGTGCTGAACGTGGAGGTGTCGTACGTCCGGTGCTTGGATCGGTTAGATTGCGAAGATGTTCGACTACATCAATCGCGTTACTAAACGCTTCCGCTTTCAGTCTACGAGGGTACGTGGACACACTCTCCCCGTGTTGGAAATATGCCCTAGAGGCAATAATAAATGGTTATTATTATATTTCTTTGTTCATGGTAATTGTCTATTATTCGTGTTATAATTGTGTTATCCGGAAATCGTAATACATGTGTGAATACATAGACAACAACGTGTCCCTAGTAAGCCTCTAGTTGACTAGCTCGTTGATCAACAGATAGTCATGGTTTCCTGACTATGGACATTGGATGTCATTGATAATGGGATCACATCATTAGGAGAATGATGTGATGGACAAGACCCAATCCTAAGCATAGCTCAAAGATCGTGTAGTTCGTTTGCTAGAGCTTTTCCAATGTCAAGTATCTTTTCCTTAGACCATGAGATCGTGCAACTCCCGGATACCGTAGGAGTGCTTTGGGTGTGCCAAACGTCACAACGTAACTGGGTGACTATAAAGGTACACTACGGGTATCTCCGAAAGTGTCTGTTGAGTTGGCACGGATCGAGACTGGGATTTGTCACTCCGTATGACGGAGGGGTATCTCTGGGCCCACTCGGTAATGCATCATCATAATGAGCTCAATGTGACTAAGGATTTAGTCACGGGATCATGCATTACGGTACGAGTAAAGAGACTTGCCGCTAACGAGATTGAACAAGGTATTGGGATACCGACGATCGAATCTCGGGCAAGTAACATACCGATTGACAAAGGGAATTGTATACGGGATTGATTGAATCCTCGACATCGTGGTTCATCCGATGAGATCATCGTGGAACATGTGGGAGCCAACATGGGTATCCAGATCCCGCTGTTGGTTATTGACCGGAGAGGCGTCTCGGTCATATCTGCATGTCTCCCGAACCCGTAGGGTCTACACACTTAAGGTTCGGTGACGCTAGGGTTGTAGAGATATGAGTATGCGGAAACCCGAAAGTTGTTCGGAGTCCCGGATGAGATCCCGGACGTCAGGAGGAGTTCCGGAATGGTTCGGAGGTGAAGAATTATATATAGGAAGTCCAGTTTTGGCCACCGGGAAAGTTTCGCGGGTTATCGGTATTGTACCGGGACCACCGGAGTCCACCGGGTGGGGCCACCTATCCCGGAGGGCCCCATGGGCTGAAGTGGGAAGGGAACCAGCCCTTAGTGGGCTGGGGCGCCCCCCATGGGCCTCCCCCCTGCGCCTAGGGTTGGAAACCCTAGGGTGGGGGGGGCGCCCCACTTGACTTGGGGGGGAAGCCAACCCCCCCCCTTTCCCTTGGCCGCCGCCCCCCCATGTAGATGGTTCTTGGCCGGCGCCCCCCCCCCTTCCAAGGGGCCTATATAAAGGGGGGAGGGAGGGCAGCAACATTACAGCCTTTGGCGCCTCCCTCCTCCCCTGCAACACCTCTCCCTCTCGCAAAAGCTCGGCGAAGCCCTGCCGAGATCCCGCTACATCCACCACCACGCCATCGTGCTGCTGGATCTCCATCAACCTCTCCTTTCCCCTTGCTGGATCAAGAAGGAGGAGACGTCACTGCACCGTACGTGTGTTGAACGTGGAGGTGCCATCCGTTCGGCACTCGGTCATCGGTGATTTGGATCACGGCGAGTACGACTCCATCAACCTCGTTCATTGGAACGCTTCCGCTCGCGATCTACAAGGGTATGTAGATGCACTCCTTTCCCCTCGTTGCTAGTATACTCCATAGATGGATCTTGGTGATGCGTAGAAAATTTTAAAATTCTGCTACGATCCCCAACAGTGGCATCATGAGCCAGGCCTATGCGTAGTTACTATGCACGAGTAGAACACAAAGCAGTTGTGGGCGTTGATGTTGCCAATTCTTCTTGCCGCTACTAGTCGTATCTTGTTTCGGCGGTATTGTGGGATGAAGCGGCCCGGACCGACCTTACACGTACGCTTACGTGAGACAGGTTCCACCGACTGACATGCACTAGTTGCATAAGGTGGCTAGCGGGTGTCTGTGTCACGACCGGAATTTTGGGATAATAATTTCCCAGAAAACGGCCTTTGTGCTCACCAGCCCCAGGATTACTGTTAGCTGACGAGGCACCAACTTGATACAAGAATTCCAAGCAAGGTACAAAAATATGTAGTACAAGACCATTGTGGCCTAGGAGTACAACATTTGGTTTCTAATGGTTGAGGGCGGAAGCGTTTGGGTACATCTGTGTCTATGGGACTCCATTTCCCACAAGAACAGCTGACCAGGATAACTCCTATCTTCGCAAGGCTGCTATCGTCAGCACGTAGGTTCCGGGCTGTCACCGCGATGCTCATCTCCATGCGCGAAAATCTGGCCAAGACAATAGCCAGGGACAAGCCAGTGAGTACGTTTGAATGTACTCGCAAACATTAAGAACACGGGTATAATATAACGGGAGATAAACATACTCCAAAACATTTATGATGATAAGTCTGCCATGAAGTAAACAGAAATATGGGATGCACGCGTGCAGAGAGAAATATGGACGTGCAATACGGAAGTAAAAGAAATGCACTGAGCGAGTGTCTAAAATGACTCCTCGAAAGGTTGCAAATGAATTAACGATGCCGCAGTAATAATGCTAGTGCCAAACGAGGGTCTGAATGACTCCTCGAGAGGAAACTGCAAGAATAATAATGCCGCAGTCGGGCGTCGGGGCGACACCACATAAAGGGCTTATAACAGAAAAAGAAAGACAGTGCGTGCCACAGTCGGACGTCTAAGCGACATCACATAAAGGGCTTATAAAAGAATAAATAAACCACAAGCATGCTGCAGTCGGGCGTCTGAGCGACACCACATAAAGGGCTTATATAAGGATAATCACAGTGAATATCCAGGAGGTAGAACCGTCCCAGGGATACTTAATAAAATTACATAATGTAAATGGTTAGTCCATAACGACAATGATAACAGAACAAGATCCTCAGATGTCACAGGTCATAAACAAAATCTAGTCTAGTCGTTTCTCCATCCGAAGACCGTCACTGAGTTCTAGCTAATTCGTTCTCCATCCGAATACCATTACTATGATCCAGTTAGCCGTGTCTCCATCCGAAAACTGCCACTGAGCTCTAGCTAATTCGTTCTCCATCTGAATACCGTTACTAGATTCAACTCAGACTGTGGTCCTTACCTATGAACATGGCTATCCAACAGGATATATCCTCTGCAGAGGGAGCACTATCTTCCCACGAGTAACGGATTTACTTAGTCCTTTGGGACTAATTCCGCCTACGGCCTTTTAATTGAAAACACGCCTGACCTGCACAAACCAGCTTAACTCACCGATGTCTGGAATCACCCACGACACCTGCCAAGCAAAACTCTAAGTGGGGAGGCTACAACCTCGACGTAGCATGGGATCAAATTTCTATTCGCGCGCTCTAAGGGGGTGCCCCCCCTCTCGGTCCCAACCGGAAACACCCATGCCCCCGGACCAGGTGGCCCTGCCTACCGGATGCACCCGGTATCTTCCACCATGGCCTCTCTGTACGGTGTGTGCTTTGGTAAGGGGTTGACAACCTACTGAACCATACCCCGTCTACGACAGGGACAAGTGGTGGTACCAACAAATAAGGAAGCTACTGATCAAGACTCGACCCACGACCGACTCAGGTGGTCCAAGTATCCTCCAATAATATTACCATTAATGAAATAAATCACCACTCCTCAAGCCTCACCATGCCATACCGGACTTACTCGTCTCGACGAGGGACTAGGGACAAGTTCGTGTCTACCCAAGACCACGACTTTCCCGGCTTCCTTCCGGTATGCATGAGGAGCTCACGAGGGTGATCCAAAACACTAGCGTATCCATTGCTGACCACAAAACAACTCCAAAGTGTACTCATGCACGAGACTTTAACGTTACATAGGGATAACGCATACTCCAAGCCAAACGATGTTGTAATCGCCTTAGAACACCACAACAAAATATTATGCCAGAGTTCAGAAATGCTTGCCTTCAAGGGTATGCAAAGGATGCACTTTTTGAAAGCTTTCCCTTCTCTCCAAAATCCTATTTTGAGAAATATTCAAATAACAAATAATTCAAACACAGTACAAAAAGTTGTCTCAAATATTTTTGAAATAAATCTTAAAATAAACTAGTTGAAATTTTAGAGAGGTAGGAAAAAGAATCAACTCATTTGGAGTTTTATTTTAAAAGTTATAGCTGGTCAAAGTCTGGTCAAATCTCTGTTTTAATAAAATCAGAAAAAGGAAAACGCTTCGGGGAAAATACGTTTTCAAAGCAGAGGTGACGTACTCCGGATCTTTGCGCTTTCACTTAAGCAGAGGGGACGGCCCGCAGGTCACTGACAGTGGGTCCAGAGGGCCCACTGGTCAGGTTTGACCGTTCCTCCCTCCCTCCTCTCTTTCTCTGCCGAACGGTGGCGGCCTCCGGCGATCGCCGTCGACGAACGGCGGTTCCTCGAGGGCATCTGAGGGCGGGGATGGAACGGCGAGACTGGGGCGGTCCTCTTGGTGGTCGCTGGGTCGTCGGGGGTGGAAGAAATCGCCGGCGGCGAGCTCCGCGACGGAAGGGGCTGCGGTGGTGAAGTGGTTTTTGGGCTCCGGTGGTCTCCGATCGAGGTTGGGTAGTTGGGCAGCTCCGCAAGGACCAGGGGAAGCTACTGGTGGTGTTGGTTTGGCGGGGGAAGCTCCGGTTGCGACGAATGGCACTGGATTGCGGCTGCGACCGAGCTGGCCGGAGATGAGGAAGAAGGGACTTTCCCTGATGATTGCTGGCTGCGGGAGTACTTCGGGGGTGGACTGGGGTTGCCTGAGTGCTCGGAGGAGCACGGGGCCTCCTTTTATAGCACGACGGGGCTGGCTCCGCGGCGGTGGATAAGATCGACGACGGGTCACCGTTGCTGTAGCTGCAGGGCGTCGTGGTGGCGACGAACGCATGCCGACGAGCATGAGGATAAGCACGGGTTGTTCCCTGGGGCAGCTGGCGTGCGCGGGTGGCTTGGGCGGTGCCGAACATGGCAGAGGCCGCTGCCGACGCCGGCGTGCCGCCAAGGCGCTCTGCCAGCGGCGCTGCAGGGCGCCAGAGGTGGCGTGGAGAGGGGGTGAGCTAGTGCGCGGTTCAGTGGTGGAGCAGGGGCCAGGGACGGGTCGCGTCGAGTGCGGCAGTGCGGCGCGGCGGCTCAGTGCGCGCGCGTGCAAAACGTGTGCTCTGGGCGCGCCCAGAGCACGCACGGGACATGCTCGACAAAATGCCAGGGCGGTCTAGAGCGCGAGGGTGGGGCTGGCAATGAACAGGACAGGGGTAGGGGTGGCTAGGAGCTCAGTGGACATGGTTGCTGGGTCATTGGAGCAAGTTCACAGTGCAGACTAGAAAACATGCCCCAAGCTGGCTGTGCACACCAAGTGCTCGACAGAATGCCAAATGCACTTAGGCAACTCTTGGAGTGGCCAAAATCTCCAGATCAGGGTCTCTTTAGATGTAGGAGAAGATGGCAAGATCACTTGGGCAAAACCAGAAACTTGTTAGTGCAAGTTTTGCAAAACTCCAGTTTTGGACGGAAAGAAAAAAGGTTTATTGCATGCACTTCAAAACCTCCAATGAGTCCACTCTTCTGGACTTAAGGGTTTTGAAGGGAGGGCTACAAGTAGGGAAAAGGGTCATGGGCACCAGAGCAAAATAAAATAGAGTTGCAGTACAAATCACCAAATTGGACCAGAATGCAAAAGAGGGTGATTCACTCAAATTTTTCAAAGAACATCACTGGGTTTTTGCATAGAGTTGGATTGTATGCATCCACTGACATCTCCAAACACTTGGAAGAATTTTTAAAGTAATATTTAAATGGGTTGTAGTGCAAAAGTGCCTACTGGACCAGATTGGAAAAGTTGGTGTAGAACCCAAAATCTCCAATGGCCAACAGGTATTCTTGCATAAAAGTGATGTGGAAACATCACATGACATCCCCAAATTTTGGTGGAAATTTTAAATGCATTTGTCAAATGGTTGTAGTGCAAAACAGGCTCCAAATTCAAAAGAAATTATTTTAAAAGAATAAAGCTCTGAGAAAACAATTCTTGCAAATTTAAATCCACTGATCAAGAATTGTTTTATCATAGAGAGTATTCAAGTCCAACAATACTCTTTGAAGGTTTTTTTCCACTAGAGGCAAAAATCCAAAAATCACCAAGGGTAGATCTTGACAAAATGGAAAAGTTTTATTTCCTGGCAAAAATTTTAATAAATAAAACAAGGTCAAAATTTTGGGGTGTCACAGTCTGTCTCTCCTACTTTAGTCGGAACGGATTCGATGAAAAGGGTCCTTATGAAGGGTAAATAGAAATTGGCATATCACGTTGTGGTTTTACGTAGTTAAGAAACGTTCTTGCTAGAAACCTATACAAGCCACGTAAAAACTTGCAACAACAATTAGAGGACGTCTAACTTGTTTTTGCAGCATGTGCTATGTGATGTGATATGGCCAGAAGATGTGATGAATGATATATGTGATGTATGAGATTGATCATATTCTTGTAATAGGAATCACGACTTGCATGTCGATGAGTATGACAACCGGCAGGAGCCATAGGAGTTGTCTTTATTATTTTGTATGACCTGCGTGTCATTGAATAATGCCATGTAAATTACTTTACTTTGTTGCTAAACGCGTTAGCCATAGAAGTAGAAGTAATCGTTGGCGTGACAACTTCATGAAGACACAATGATGGAGATCATGATGATGGAGATCATGGTGCCATGCCGGTGACGAAGATGATCATGGTGCCCCGAAGATGGAGATCAAAGGAGCAAAATGATATTGGCCATATCATGTCACTATTTGATTGCATGTGATGTTTATCATGTTTTGCATCTTATTTGCTTAGAACGACGGTAGTAAGTAAGATGATCCCTTATTATAATTTCAAGAAAGTGTTCCCCCTAACTGTGCACCGTTGCGAAGGTTCGTTGTTTCGAAGCACCACATGATGATCGGGTGTGATAGATTCTAACGTTCGCATACAACGGGTGTTGACGAGCCTAGCATGTACGGACATGGCCTCGGAACACACGCAATACACTTAGGTTGACTTGACGATCCTAGCATGTACAGACATGGCCTCGGAACATGGAGGACCGAAAGGTCGAGCATGAGTCGTATAGAAGATACGGTCAACATGGAGATGTTCACCGATCTTGACTAGTCCGTCTCACGTGATGATCGGACACGGCCTAGTCAACTCGGATCATGTTTCACTTAGATGACTAGAGGGATGTCTATCTGAGTGGGAGTTCATTGAATAATTTGATTAGATGAACTTAATTATCATGAACTTAGTCTAAAATCTTTACAATATGCCTTGTAGATCAAATGGCCCACGTTGTCCTCAACTTCAACGCGTTCCTAGAGAAAACCAAGCTGAAAGATGATGGCAGCAACTATACGGACTGGGTCCGGAACCTGAGGATCATCCTCATAGCTGCCAAGAAAGATTATGTCTTAGAAGCACTTCTAGGTGAAGCACCAATCCCAGAGAACCAAGACGTTATGAACGCTTGGCAATCACGTGCTGATGATTACTCCCTCGTTCAGTGCGGCATGCTTTACAGCTTAGAACCGGGTCTCCAAAAGCATTTTGAGAAACATGGAGCATATGAGATGTTCGAAGAGCTGAAAATGGTTTTCCAAGCTCATGCCCAGGTCGAGAGATATGAAGTCTCCGACAAGTTCTTCAGTTGTAAAATGGAGGAAAATAGTTCTGTTAGTGAGCACAAACTCAGAATGTCTGGGTTACACAACCGCTTGTCTCGGCTGGGAGTTAATCTCCCGGATGACGCGGTCATTGACAGAATCCTCCAGTCGCTTCCACCAAGCTACAAGAGCTTTGTGATGAACTTCAATATGCAGGGGATGGAAAAGACCATTCCTGAGGTATATTCGATGCTGAAATCAGCGGAGGTGGAGATCAGAAAGGAACATCAAGTGTTGATGGTGAATAAAACCACTAAGTTCAAGAAAGGCAAGGGCAAGAAGAACTTCAAGAAGGACGGCAAGGGAGTTGCCGCGCCCGGTAAGCCAGTTGCCGGGAAGAAGTCAAGGAATGGACCCAAGCCTGAGACTGAGTGCTTTTATTGCAAGGGAAGTGGTCACTGGAAGCGGAACTGCCCCAAATACTTAGCGGACAAGAAGGCCGGCAACACCAAAGGTATATGTGATATACATGTAATTGATGTGTACCTTACCAGTACTCGTAGTAGCTCCTGGGTATTTGATACCGGTGCGGTTGCTCATATTTGTAACTCAAAACAGGAACTGCGGAATAAACGGAGACTCACAAAGGACGAGGTGACGATGCGCGTCGGGAATGGTTCCAAGGTCGATGTGATCGCCGTCGGCACGCTACCTCTGCATCTACCTACGGGATTAGTTTTAAACCTCAATAATTGTTATTTAGTGGCAGCTTTGAGCATGAACATTGTATCTGGATCTCGTTTAATTCGAGATGGCTACTCATTTAAATCCGAGAATAATGGTTGTTCTATTTATATGAGAGATATGTTTTATGGTCATGCCCCGCTGGTCAATGGTTTATTCTTGATGAATCTCGAACGTGATGTTACACATATTCATAGTGTGAATACCAAAAGATGTAAAGTTGATAACGATAGTCCCACATACTTGTGGCACTGCCGCCTTGGTCACATTGGTGTCAAACGCATGAAGAAGCTCCATGCAGATGGACTTTTGGAGTCTCTTGATTACGAATCATTTAACACGTGCGAACCATGCCTCATGGGTAAGATGACCAAGACTCCGTTCTCCGGAACAATGGAGCGAGCAACCAACTTATTGGAAATCATACATACCGATGTGTGCGGTCCAATGAGTGTTGAGGCTCGCGGAGGATATCGTTATGTTCTCACTCTCACTGATGACTTAAGTAGATATGGGTATGTCTACCTAATGAAACACAAGTCTGAAACCTTTGAAAAGTTCAAGGAATTTCAGAATGAGGTTGAGAATCAACGTGACAAAAAAATAAAATTCTTACGATCAGATCGTGGTGGAGAATATTTAAGTCACGAATTTGGTGCGCACTTAAGGAAATGTGGAATCGTTTCACAACTCACGCCGCCTGGAACACCTCAGCAAAACGGTGTGTCCGAACGTCGTAATCGCACTCTATTGGATATGGTGCGATCTATGATGTCTCTTACCGATCTACCGCTCTCATTTTGGGGCTATGCTTTAGAGACTGCCGCATTCACTTTAAATAGGGCTCCGTCGAAATCCGTTGAGACGACACCGTATGAATTATGGTTTGGGAAGAAACCTAAGCTGTCGTTTCTAAAAGTTTGGGGATGCGATGCTTATGTCAAGAAACTTCAACCTGAAAAGCTCGAACCCAAGTCGGAAAAATGCGTCTTCATAGGATACCCTAAGGAAACCATTGGGTATACCTTCTACCTCAGATCCGAAGGCAAGATCTTTGTTGCCAAGAATGGGTCCTTTCTGGAGAAAGAGTTTCTCTCGAAAGAATTGAGTGGGAGGAAAGTGGAACTTGATGAGGTGATAGTCACCCCTTCCGAACCGGAAAGTAGCGCAGTGTGGGAAGATGTTTCTGTGGTGCCTACACCGACTGGGGAGGAAGTTAATGATGATGATCATGAAGCTTCGGATCAAGTTACTGCTGAACTTCGTAGGTCCACAAGGACACGTTCCGCACCAGAGTGGTACGGCAACCTGTCCTGGAAATCATGTTGTTAGACAACGGTGAACCTTCGAACTATGAAGCAGCGATGGCGGGCCCGGATTCCGACAAATGGCTAGAAGCCATGAAATCCGAGATAGGATCCATGTATGAAAAGGAAGTATGGACTTTGACTAACTTGCCCGATGATCGGTGAGCCATAGAAAATAAATGGATCTTTAAGAAGAAGACAGACGTGGATGGTAACGTGACCATCTATAAGGCTCGACTTGTCGCTAAGGGTTATCGACAAGTTCAGGGGGTTGACTACGATGAGACTTTCTCACCCGTAGCGAAGCTGAAGTCCGTCTGAATCATGTTAGCAATTGCCGCATACTATGATTATGAGATATGGCAGATGGACGTCAAAACGGCATTCCTTAATGGCTTCCTTAAGGAAGAATTGTATATGATGCAGCCGGAAGGTTTTTTCGATCCTAAGAATGCTAACAAAGTATGCAAGCTCCAGCGCTCCATCTATGGACTGGTGCAAGCATCTCGGAGTTGGAACATTCGCTTTGATGAGATGATCAAAGCGTTTGGGTTTACACAGACTTATGGAGAAGCTTGTGTTTACAAGAAAGTGAGTGGGAGCTCTGTAGCATTTCTCATATTATATGTGGATGACATACTATTGATGGGAAATGATATAGAATTCTTGGAAAGTATAAAGGCCTATTTGAATAAGTGTTTTTCAATGAACGACCTTGGAGAAGCTGCTTATATATTGGGCATCAAGATCTATAGAGATAGATCAAGACGCCTCATTGGTCTTTCACAGAGTACGTACCTTGACAAGATATTGAAGAAGTTCAATATGGATCAGTCCAAGAAGGGGTTCTTGCCTGTATTGCAAGGTGTGCAATTGAGCACGGCTCAATGCCCGACCACGGCAGAAGATAGAGAAAAGATGAGTGTCATCCCCTATGCCTCAGCCATAGGGTCTATTATGTATGCCATGTTGTGTACCAGACCTGATGTAAACCTTGCCGTAAGTTTGGTAGGAAGGTACCAAAGTAATCCCTGCATGGAACACTTGACAGCGGTCAAGAATATCCTGAAGTACCTGAAGAGGACTAAGGATATGTTTCTCGTTTATGGAGGTGACGAAGAGCTCGTCGTAAAGGGTTACGTCGACGCTAGCTTCGACACAGATCTGGATGACTCGAAGTCACAAACCGGATACGTGTATATTTTGAATGGAGGAGCAGTAAGCTGGTGCAGTTGCAAGCAAAGCGTCGTGGCGGGATCTACATGTGAAGCGGAGTACATGGCAGCCTCGGAGGCAGCACAGGAAGCAGTCTGGATAAAGGAGTTTATTACCGACCTAGGGGTGATTCCCAATGCGTCGGGCCCGATGACTCTCTTCTGTGACAACACTGGAGCTATTGCCCTTGCCAAGGAGCCCAGGTTTCACAGGAAGACCAGGCATATCAAGCGTCGCTTCAACTCCATTCATGAAAGTGTTCAAAATGGAGACATAGATATTTGTAAAGTACATACGGACCTGAATGTAGCAGATCCGTTGACTAAACCTCTCCCTAGAGCAAAACATGATCAACACCATGACGCAATGGGTGTTCGATTCATCACAATGTAACTAGATTATTGACTCTAGTGCAAGTGGGAGACTGTTGGAAATATGCCCTAGAGGCAATAATAAATGGTTATTATTATATTTCTTTGTTCATGATAATTGTCTCTTATTCGTGCTATAATTGTGTTATCCGGAAATCGTAATACATGTGTGAATACATAGACAACAACGTGTCCGTAGTAAGCCTCTAGTTGACTAGCTCGTTGATCAACAGATAGTAATGGTTTCCTGACTATGGACATTGGATGTCATTGATAATGGGATCACATCATTAGGAGAATGATGTGATGGACAAGACCCAATCCTAAGCATAGCTCAAAGATCGTGTAGTTCGTTTGCTAGAGCTTTTCCAATGTCAAGTATCTTTTCCTTAGACCATGAGATCGTGCAACTCCCGGATACCGTAGGAGTGCTTTGGGTGTGCCAAATGTCACAACGTAACTGGGTGACTATAAAGGTACACTACGGGTATCTCCGAAAGTGTCTGTTGAGTTGGCACGGATCGAGACTGGGATTTGTCACTCCGTATGACGGAGAGGTATCTCTGGGCCCACTCGGTAATGCATCATCATAATGAGCTCAATGTGACTAAGGAGTTAGTCACGGGATCATGCATTACGGTACGAGTAAAGAGACTTGCTGGTAACGAGATTGAACAAGGTATTGGGATACCGACGATCGAATCTCGGGCAAGTAACATACCGATTGACAAAGGGAATTGTATACGGGATTGATTGAATCCTCGACATCGTGGTTCATCCGATGAGATCATCGTGGAACATGTGGGAGCCAACATGGGTATCCAGATCCCGCTCTTGGTTATTGACCGGAGAGGCGTCTCGGTCATATCTGCATGTCTCCCGAACCCGTAGGGTCTACACACTTAAGGTTCGGTGACGCTAGGGTTGTAGAGATATGAGTATGCAGAAACCCGAAAGTTGTTCGGAGTCCCGGATGAGATCCCGGACGTCACGAGGAGTTCCGGAATGGTCCGGAGGTGAAGAATTATATATAGGAAGTCCAGTTTTGGCCACCGGGAAAGTTTCGGGGGTTATCGGTATTGTACCGGGACCACCGGAAGGGTCCCGGGGGTCCACCGGGTTGGGCCACCTATCCCGGAGGGCCCCATGGGCTGAAGTGGGAAGGGAACCAGCCCTTAGTGGGCTGGGGCGCCCCCCATGGGCCTCCCCCCTGCGCCTAGGGTTGGAAACCCTAGGGTGGGGGGGGCGCCCCACTTGACTTGGGGGGGGAAGCCACCCCCCCCCCTTTCCCTTGGCTGCGGCCCCCCCATGTGGATGGGTCTTGGCCGGCGCCCCCCTTCTAGGGGGCCCATATAAAGGGGGGGAGGGAGGGCAGCAACATTACAGCCTTTGGCGCCTCCCTCCTCCCCTGCAACACCTCTCCCTCTCGTAGAAGCTCGGCGAAGCCCTGCCGAGATCCCGCTACATCCACCACCACGCCGTCGTGCTGCTGGATCTCCATCAACCTCTCCTTTCCCCTTGCTGGATCAAGAAGGAGGAGACGTCGCTGCACCGTACGTGTGTTGAACGCGGAGGTGCCGTCCGTTCGGCACTCGGTCATCGGTGATTTGGATCACGGCGAGTACGACTCCATCAACCTCGTTCATTGGAACGCTTCCGCTCGCGATCTACAAGGGTATGTAGATGCACTCCTTTACCCTCGTTGCTAGTATACTCCATAGATGGATCTTGGTGATGCGTAGAAAATTTTAAAATTCTGCTACGATCCCCAACACCCCGCTCATTGCTATGCATCTCCTAGATAGATCTTGCGTGATCGTAGATAAATTTTTTGAAATACTGTGTTCTCCAACAGTGGTATCAGAGCCAGGTCTATGCGTAGATGTTATATGGATGAGTAGAACACAATGAGTTGTGGGCGATGATAGTCATACTGCTTATCAGCAACGTCTTACTTTGATTCGGCGGTATTGTTGGATGAAGCGGCCCGGACCGACATTACTTGACCGCGTTCATGAGACTGGTTCTACCGACATGCTTCGCACACAGGTGGCTAGCGGGTGTCAGTTTCTCCAACTTTAGTTGAATCGAGTTTGACTACGCCCGGTCCTTGTTGAAGGTTAAAATAGCACACTTTACGAAAAATCTTTGTGGTTTTGATGCGTAGGTAAGAACGGTTCTTGCTAGAAGCCCGTAGCAGCCACGTAAAACTTGCAACAACAAAGTAGAGGACGTCTAACTTGTTTTTGCAGGGCTTGTTGTGATGTGATATGGTCAAGACGTGATGATATATAAATTATTGTATGAAAATGATCATATTTTGTAACAGTTATCGGCAACTGGCAGGAGCCATATGGTTGTCGCTTTATTGTATGAAATGCAATCGCCATGTAATTGCTTTACTTTATCACTAAGCGGTAGCGATAGTCGTAGAAGCAATAGTTGGCGAGACGACAATGATGCTTCGATGGAGATCAAGGTGTCAAGCCGGTGACGATGGTGATCATGACGGTGCTTTGGAGATGGAGATGAAAGGCACAAGATGATGATGGCCATATCATATCACTTATTTTGATTGCATGCGTTGTTTATCCTTTATGCATCTTATTTTTCTTAGTACGGCGGTAGCATTATAAGATGATCTCTCAATAAATTTCAAGGTACAAGTGTTCTCCCTGAGTATGCACCATTGCTACAGTCGTCGTGCCGAGACACCACATGATGATCGGGTGTGATAAGCTCTATGTTCACATAAAACGGGTGTAAGCCAGTTTTGCACACGCAGAATACTCGGGTTAAACTTGACGAGCCTAGCATATGCAGATATGGCCTCGGAACACTGAGACCAAAAGGTCGAACATGAATCATATAGTAGATATGATCAACATAGTGATGTTCACCATTGAAAACTACTCCATCTCACGTGATGATCGAACATGGTTTAGTTGATTTGGATCACGTGATCATTTAGATGACTAGAGGGATGTCTATCTAAGTGGAAGTTCTTAAGTAATATGATTAAATTGAACTTTAATTTATCATGAACTTAGTACCTGATAGTATTTTGCATGTCTATGCTGTTGTAGATCAATGGCCCGTGCTACCGTTCCTTTGAATTTTAATGTGTTCCTAGAGAAGGCTAAGTTGAAAGATGATGGTAGCAACTACACGGACTCGGTCCGTAACTTGAGGATTATCCTCATTGCTGCACAGAAGAATTACGTCCTGGAAGCACCGCTAGGTGTACCACCCGCGCCAGCAACTGCAGACATTGTGAATGCCTAGCAGTCGCGTGTTGATGACTACTCGATAGTTCAGTGTGCCATGATTTATGGCTTAGAACCAGGACTTCAACGACGTTTTGAACGTCATGGAGTATATGAGACGTTCCAGGAGTTGAAGTTAATATTTCAAGCAAATGCCCGGATTGAGAGATATGAAGTCTCCAATAAGTTCTACAGCTGCAAAATGGAGGAGAATAGTTCTGTCAGTGAACACACTCAGAATGTCTGGGTACAACCACTTGACTCAACTGGGAGTTAATCTTCCTGATGATAGTGTCATTGACAGAGTTCTTCAATCACTGCCATCAAGCTACAAAAGCTTCATGATGAACTATAATATGCAGGGGATGGATAAGACAATTCCCGAGCTCTTCGCAATGCTAAAGGCTGCGGAGGTAGAAATCAAGAAGGAGCATCAAGTGCTGATGGTTAACAAGACCACTAGTTTCAAGAAAAAGGGCAAAGGGAAGAAGGGGAACTTCAAGAAGAACGGCAAGCAAGTTGCTGCTCAAGTGAAGAAGCCCAAGTCTGGACCTAAGCCTGAGACTGAGTGCTTCTACTGCAAAGGGACTAGTCACTGGAAGCGCAACTGCCCCAAGTATTTGGCGGATAAGAAGGATGACAAAGTGAAAGGTATATTTGATATACATGTTATTGATGTGTACCTTACTAATGCTCGTAGTAGCGCCTGGGTATTTGTTACTGGTTCTGTTGCTCATATTTGCAACTCGAAACAGGGGATGCGGATTAAATGAAGATTGGCTAAGGAAAAGGTGACGATGCGCATGGGAAATGGTTCCAAAGTCGATGTGATCACTGTCGGCACGCTACCTCTACATCTACCTTCGAGATTAGTTTTAGACCTGAATAATTGTTATTTGGTGCCAGCGTTAAGCATGAACATTATATCTGGATCTTGTTTGATGCGAGACATTTATTCATTTAAATCTAAGAATAATGGTTGTTCTATTTATATGAGTAATATCTTTTATCGTCATGCACCCATGATGAGTGGTCTATTTTTGTTGAATCTCGATAGTAGTGATACACATATTCATAGTATTGAAGCCAAAAGATATAAGTTTAATAATGATAGTGCAACTTATTTGTGGCACTGCCGTTTAGGTCATATTGGTGTAAAGCGCATGAAGAAACTCCATGTTGATGGGCTTTTGGAATCACTTTATTATGAATCACTTGATGCTTGCGAACCATGCCTCATGGGCAAGATGACTAAGACTCCGTTCTCAGGAACAATGGAGCGAGCAACAGACTTATTGGAAATAATACATATTTATGTATGCGGTCCGATGAGTGTTGAGGCTCGCGGCGGGTATTGTTATTTTCTGACCTTCACAGATGATTTGAGCAGATATGGGTATATCTACTTGATGAAGCATAAGTATGAAACATTTGAAAAGTTCAAAGAATTTCAGAGTGAAGTGGAAAATCATCGTAACCAGAAAATAAAGTTTCTACGATCTGATCGTGGAGGTGAATATTTGAGTTATGAGTTTGGTCTTCATTTGAAACAGTGCGGAATAGTTTCGCAACTCACGCCACCTGGAACACCACAGTGTAATGGTGTGTCTGAACGTCGTAACCGTACTTTATTGGATATGGTGCGATCTATGATGTCTCTTACTGATTTACCGCTATCATTTTGGGGTTATGCTTTAGAGACGGCTGCATTCACGTTAAATAGGGCACCATCTAAATCCGTTGAGATGACACCATATGAACTGTGGTTTGGCAAGAAACCCAAGTTGTCGTTTCTTAAAGTTTGGGGCTGCGATGCTTATGTGAAAAAGCTTCAACCTGATAAGCTTGAACCTAAATCGGAGAAATGTGTCTTCATAGGATACCCAAAGGAGAATGTTGGGTACACCTTCTATCACAGATCCGAAGGCAAGATATTCGTTGCTAAGAATGGATCCTTTCTAGAGAAGGAGTTTCTCTCGAAAGAAGTGAGTGGGAGGAAAGTAGAACTTGATGAGGTAATTGTACCTTCTCCCGAATTGGAAAGTAGTTCATCATAGAAATCAGTTCCGGTGATTCCTACACCAATCAGCGAGGAAGGTAATGATGATGATCATGAAACTTCAGATCAAGTTACCACTGAACCTCGTAGGTCAACCAGAGTAAGATCCGCACCAGAGTGGTACGATAATCCTGTTCTGGAGATCATGTTACTTGACCATGACGAACCTACGAACTATGAGAAAGCGATGATGAGCCCATATTCCGCGAAATGGCTTGAGGCCATGAAATCTGAGATGGGATCCATGTATGAGAACAAAGTGTGGACTTTGGTTGACTTGCCTAATGATCGGCAAGCAATAGAGAATAAATGGATCTTCAAGAAGAAGACTGGCGCTGATGGTAATGTTACTGTCTACAAAGCTCGACTTGTTGCGAAAGGTTTTCGACAAGTTCAAGGAGTTGACTACGATGAGACCTTCTCGCCCGTAGTGATGCTTAAGTCTGTCCGAATCATGTTAGCAATTGCCGCATTTTATGATTATGAAATTTGGCAAATGGATGTCAAAACTGCATTCCTTAATGGATACCTCAAAGAAGAGTTGTATATGATGCAACCAGAAGGTTTTGTCGATCCAAAAGGTGCTAACAAAGTGTGCAAGCTCCAGCGATCCATTTATGGACTGGTGCAAGCCTCTCGGAGTTGGAATATACGCTTTGATAGTGTGATCAAAGCATATGGTTTTATACAGACTTTTGGAGAAGCCCGTATTTACAAGAAAGTGAGTGGGAGCTCTGTAGCATTTCTGATATTATATGTAGATGACATATTGTTGATCGAAAATGATACTGAATTTCTGAATAGCATAAAAGGATACTTGAATAAGAATTTTTGAATGAAAGACCTCGGTGAAGCTGCTTATATATTGGGCATCAAGATCTATAGAGATAGATCAAGGCGCTTCATTGGACTTTCAAAATAGCACATACTTTGATAAAGTTTTGAAGAAGTTCAAAATGGATCAGTCAAAGAAAGGATTCTTGCCTGTGTTACAAGGTGTGAAGTTGAGTCAGACTCAATGCCCGACCACTGCAGAAGATAGAGAGAAAATGAAAGTCATTCCCTATGCCTCAGCCATAGGTTCTATCATGTATGCAATCCTGTGTACCAGACCTGATGTGTGCCTTGCTATTAGTTTAGCAGGGAGGTACCAAAGTAATCCAGGAGTGGATCACTGGACAGCGGTCAAGAACATCCTGAAATACCTGAAAAGGACTAAGGATATGTTTCTCATTTATGGAGGTGACAAAGAGCTCGTCGTAAATGGTTATGTCGATGCAAGATTTGACTCTGATCCGGATGACTCTAAGTCACAAACCGGATACGTATTTATATTGAATGGTGGAGCTATCAGTTGGTGCAGTTCCAAGCAAAGCGTCGTGGCTGTATCTATGTGTGAAGCTGAGTACATAGCTGCTTCGGAAGTAGCAAATGAAGGAGTCTGGATGAAGGAGTTCATATCCGATCTAGGTGTAATACCTAGTGCATCGGGTCCAATGAAAATCTTTTGTGACAATACTGGAGCAATAGCCTTGGCGAAGGAATCCAGATTTCACAAGAGAACCAAGCACATCAAGAGACGCTTCAATTCCATCCGCGATATAGTCAAGGAGGGAGACAAAAGTTTGCAAAATACACATGAATCTGAATGTTGCAGACCCGTTGACTAAGCCTCTTCCACGAGCAAAACATGATCAACACCAAGACTCCATGGGTGTTAGAATCATTACTATGTAATCTATATTATTGACTCTAGTGCAAGTGGGAGACTGAAGGAAATATTCCCTAGAGGCAATAATAAAGTTGTTATTTATATTTCCTTATATCATGATAAATGATTATTATTCATGCTAGAATTTTATTAACCGGAAACTTAGTACTTGTGTGAATACATAGACAAACAGAGTGTCCCTAGTATGCCTCTACTTGACTAGCTCGTTAATCAAATATGGTTAAGTTTCCTAACCATAGACATGTGTTGTCATTTGATGAACGGGATCACATCATTAGAGAATGATGTGATGGACAAGACCCATCCGTTAGCTTAGCATAAATGATCGTTTAGTTTTATTGCTATTGCTTTCATCATGACTTATACATGTTCCTCTGACTATGAGATTATGCAACTCCCGAATACTGGAGGAACACCTTGTGTGCTATCAAACGTCACAACGTAACTAGGTGATTATAAAGATGCTCTACAGGTGTCTTTGATGGTGTTTGTTGAGTTGGCATAGATCGAGATTAGGATTTGTCACTCCGTGTATCGGAGAGGTATCTCTGGGCCCTCGCGGTAATGCTCATCACTATAAGCCTTACAAGCAATGTGACTAGTGAGTTAGTTGCGGGATGATGCATTACGGAACGAGTAAAGAGACTTGCCGGTAACGAGATTGAACTAGGTATGATGATACCGGCGATCGAATCTCGGGCAAGTAACATACCGATGACAAAGGGAACAACGTATGTTGTTATGCGGTTTGACCGATAAAGATCTTCGTAGAGTATATAGGAGCCAATATGAGCATCCATGTTCCGCTATTGGTTATTGACCGGAGATGTGTCTCGGTCATGTCTACATAGTTCTCGAACCCGTAGGGTCCGCACGCTTAACGTTCGATGACGATTTGTATTATGAGTTATGTGATTTGATGTATCGAAGTTTGTTCGGAGTCCCGGATAAGATCACGGACATGACGATGAGTCTCGAAATGGTCGAGACATAAATATTGATATATTGGAAGGTTGTGTTTGGACACCGGAATGGTTTCGGAAAGGTTCGGACATTTTCCGGAGTACCGGGGGTTACCGGACCCCCCCCCCCCCCCCGAGGGAGTTAATGGGCCTTCATGGGCCCTAGTGGAGAGAGGAGGCGGCGGCCAGGTGGAGGCGCGCGCCCCCCAAGCCCAAACCGAATTGGACTAGGGTTGGGGGCGGCCCCCCTTTCCTTCTCTCCTCCTCCTCCTTCCCTCCTTCTCCTAGTGGGAATAGGAAAGGGGGGCGAATCCTACTTGGACCGGGAGTCCAAGTAGGACTCCCCCCATGGCGCGCACCCCCTTGGGTCGGCCACCTCTCCTCCCCCCTTTATATACATGGGAGGGGGCACCCCAAAGGGACACCAAGCCTTCTCTTAGTCGTGTGTGGTGCCCTCCTCCACAGTTACACACCTCGGTCATATCGTCGTAGTCCTTAGGCGAAGCCCTGTGCCGGTAACTTCATCATCACCGTCGCCTCGCCGTCGTGCTGACAGAACTCTTCCTCGTCATCAACTGGATCAAGAGATCACTAATGCAGGTTGCTGCTAACGCGACACTATGATCAGAGACCCTTCGATGAAACTGTGCGTGTTGCCATAATCGCAAACGGTGGTGTAAAATAACCGTCAAAAAAGGTGCAAAACATTTGCGATGGAGGATGCATCAAACACGGTTCAGATTTTAGTTGCGTGTGCGATGCAGGGCATACGGTTCAGCTCAATTAACTGTTTGTGATGAGGAGGAACAAAAGAAACGGGCAGCCAGATGAAGGTGTGTGCGATATACAGCATACGGTTCACTCGGATGAACTGTTTGTGATTAGGCAACACAAAAGAAACGGTCAGCCAGATGAAGGTGTGTGCGATATACGGCATGCGGTTCACTCGGATGAACTATTTGCGTTGAGACATGAGAACAGAAATGGTTCAACTTAACAATATGTGTGTGATACGCGGCAAACAGGTCTGTAATCAGAAATGTGTGCGAAGACCGGTCATAACACAGACGGTTCCGGCTAATAAGACGTATGTGATATGCTCTGTCTACACAACATCTATTGGCCATTGGGGGACGGGCGGTCATCCGGATACGCCATAAGGATGCGAAGAGGCATCCTATCAGCAAGGACTAGTTGTTCCACCAGTAGCTCATGTAAGAAAACTCTCAAGTTAAGTGTGCTCAGGCTGGAGCAGCCATGAGATGGGTGACTGGATGGGAAGTTGTGTTGATGTTAAATTAACTGGTAGGATGGGTCGTATCAGCCATATTTGTCAAATTAAATGACTGATACGACCCATCCCATGAGTTAATTTAACCTCGAGGTCCTTGTTTTTATTTTTAAAATTTTTAACACATGTTAAAGAAGGTCTACTGCATTACTTTTTGACAATGTGCGATACGTGGCATACAGTTGATCCATCCGACCTGTTTGTGACGGAACAGGCCGTGTGTGTTGTGGGCAAACGCTTGCTAGTATTCAACCGTTTGGGATTGATGAATTCATCACCGACGGGTTCCCTAGTGTGGTCCGTGTTCATATGATCATCATCTACTTCTTGTGCTAGCTCGATGCTCCTTCTATGCTAAGTTTCCATTAATTGATGGCGTTTTATGTACACGCCACTGTTTCCCGCCATTTCCTCACCTGTTTCCCGCCACCCTGCTATATTGCGCATAGGGGGTGCGCAACGCACGGAGGCGACAAGCGCAGCCTGTAGCACATCCACCTTTTCCAAGCATGCCAACCCACCAAAGCGCCGCCTCTGCCATCAACCTCGTCGACGAGGAAAACGAGCAGGCGCCACGACCCATCGAGGTCGAGGCGCTCCCCGGCAAGGCGATGGACGACACCGTGATGCGCATCATCGCCAGGGTTGAGTAGACCTTTGGCGCATCGTGCTTGAGCACCGCGGATCAAGATAGGCATGTCAGCACCGACAGGCTACAGCTCGCCGCACAACATGATCGATGGCGCGCCGCAGAGCAAGCTAGGCGCGTCCGCGCCGATAGGCCGCGGCTCGCCTCATGGCGAGACCGTTGGAGCGCCGCAGAGCGAGAGGCGCGGCGCGCCGCACAGCAAGAGCGGATCCATCGGCGCTTGCCTGCTGTCGACACGGCATCGCAGCTGGGTACACGTCCCGTCAGTACCCCCATTCCTCGCCAGGAGTGGGCAGAGGCCCTCAGCGCCGTACTTGCACTAGAGGCCGGCCGTGCCGTACTTGCACGTTCGCATGGGTGTCGCCGTTCGCCTTGTCCGCGGCCCGCTGGATGCCAACTCGCTGGTCCGTAGGCTCGACCGCCTCCTTAGCCCAAGTGTCCACCTGGGCGCAGTAGAGGAACATGGTCGTCGCATCCTCGAGCTGGTGATCTCCGATGAAATAGCCAACTTGGAGCTCGAGATCATGCTCCAGATGTACCGCGAGTGTGTCGACCGCTTGGACGAACGCTTGCACGAGTTCAGGCAGAGCCAAGAGCTACCCTAGGCATGGGCTGCTGGTCATGGTCTCATGGATGCGTTTTATTTTGAAAAGTCGTTTCGACGTGGATAGCTATGTATTCACAGCAATCATAGTATTGTTCTGTTTATTAATAGGTCATTAGTTCATCACAGAATATATATATATAATATCATCACATATACGTGATGATACTTAACTACTAGGTACAATGCATAAAATTGAAAATGAACAATACTAAAACTAATAATCCCTCCTAGGGCCAGTATTCCAGCAGCCCCTCGCCAGCAGCTCCCTGGTACGCGACGTCTTCCCAGTGCGGAGGCAGTACTCCGACTCCTCCGCCTCACAGCGCTTGACGTACCGATCTGCCTCTTGCTGGCGGACGTGCGCGGCCGATCTTGCCATTTCGTTGGGCGCCCACCGGAGCTCCTCGTCGGTGGCACGCTAGACCTTATCGGCCCACCTCCACGCAGCGACGAGGCGCCCAGCGCCTATGACCTTCCTCGCGAAGTACCCATCTTCGTACACCTCATCGGGACGACAACGCGCCCGCCCCCAAAGCTCCGCCGCCTCCTTTTTCCAGGCGGCAACACGGGCTTCACAGGCCGCCTGGTACCTGGCTTCCTCCTCCGCCATCTCCTTCTTGAACGCCACTTGCCTAGCTTTCTCAGCCGGCGGCAGCGACTTCCACAGACAAAGATTGTACTGGCCCCAAAACCAATCCAAAGTTGGGGGGTCCGGCGCAACCTCGTCAGGCGGCGCATAGGGGTCCTTGTCGCTGCTAATCGAGTGAGCATCCTCGGGGGCGGCGACTCCTCGTCGGCGCGTGGGCAGACCGGCGGCGCCATGGCAGAGATTTGAGAGAGAGAGAGAGGGCGAGCGAGGGGAGTATGTAGATGAGAATACAGGCGGGACGACGTGAGCAAGGTAGTATTTATTAGCGGCCGGAATCTAGATCGACGGGGACAGTACACACGGCGGTCGCCGGAATTTACGAGTACTGTAGTTTGAATTACACATAATTCCCGCAGCAAAATCCGAGTGTGAACAGAATAGCTGACGGTTTCCAATACAGAACCGTGTTCGATTAATGATCCCCACCAATCACCTACCAAACCTCGAGCCGCGAGATAGAGTGCCAATCGAGTGGGGGCCGGTTGTCTTGCCAAATCTTTACATTTTCTTTTTTGAACACCAGATATTTACATCGTCTGATGATTTTTTAACTCGCACACAAGTACACAAAAATATGATTTTCCAAACTGTTTTGGTTAGGCGCTGCATGTAGATGTAGTTCAAATTTGAATTACGGTCATTAAATGGTTAGAAAATCACTTAAATGTCTTTAAAAGGTCAAATGACCCCTGGAATTTTCCAAATTTTCACATGACAGTTGTATTAGTGCACGTTAAACGTAGGAAAAAATTTGAAGGCCGTAAGAGGAAGCTATCTCTCGTTCGTCATCAAACATGCATTGTTCCCTCTCGGAACCACGAACCTTGTAGCGAGTTGTTCCGGTTTGTGAGGGGTGTGTGTCCAAACTTTGGTCAAACAGGCCAATTTTTTTACCACATCATCTTGGTGGCATGACATTAAATCAAGCAAGGTTTCATGTTTTTCTGATCATTTTTTAATTTTTTGGAATTAAAATGTCATGGCATGCACTCCATGCATGTGCCCATGCCTTGAGACCAATATGTTTGAAAATTCCTTCTAATTTACTGCACATGGAATTAACTCGCACACAAGTACATAAAAATATGATTTTCAAACCGTTATGGTTAGGCGTTGCATGTAGATGTAGTTCAAATTTGAATTACGGTCATTAAATGGTTAGAAAATCACTTAAATGTCTTTAAAAGGTCAAATGACCCCTGAAATTTTCCAAATTTTCACATGATAGTTGTATTAGTGCACGTTAAACGTAGGAAAAAATTTGAAGGCCGTAAGAGGAAGCTATCTCCCGTTCGTCATCAAACATGAAGTGTTCCCTCTCGGAACCACGAACCTTCTAGCGAGTTGCTCCGGTTTGTGAGGGGTGTGTGTCCAAACTTTCGTCAAACAGGACAATTTTTTTACCACATCATCTTGGTGACATGATGTTACATCAACCAAGGTTTCATGTTTTTCTGATCATTTTCTAAATTTTTTGAATTAAAATGTCATGGCATGCACTCCATGCATGTGCCCATGCCTTGAGACCAATATGTTTGAAAATTCCTTCTAATTTACTGCACATGGAATTAACTCGCACACAAGTACACAAAAATATGATTTTTCAAACCGCTATGGTTAGGCGTTGCATGTAGATGTAGTTCAATTTTAATTACGGTCATTCAATAGTTAGAAAATCACTTAAATGTCTTTAAAAGGTCAAATGACCCTTGAAATTTTCCAAATTTTCACATGACAGTTGTATTAGTGCACGTTAAACGTAGGAAAAAATTTGAAGGTCGTAAGAGGAAGCTATCTCCCGTTCGTCATCAAACATGCATTGTTCCCTCTCGGAACCACGAACCTTCTAGCGAGTTGCTCCGGTTTGTGAGGGGTGTGTGTCCAAACGTTTGTCAAACATGCCAATGTTTTTACCACATCATCTTGGTGGCATGACATTAAATCAAGCAAGGTTTCATGTTTTTCTAATCATTTTTTTATTTTTTGGAATTAAAATGCCATGGCACTCCATGCATGTGCCCATGCCTTGAGACCAATATGTTTAAAAATTCCTTCTAATTTATTGCACATGGAATTAACTCGCACACAAGTACACAAAAATATGATTTTTCAAACCGTTATGGTTAGGCATTGCATGTAGATGTAGTTCAAATTTGAATTACGGTCATTAAATGGCTAGAAAATCACTTAAATGTCTTTAAAAGGTCAAACGACCCCTGAAATTTTCCAATGACAGTTGTATTAGTGCACGTTAAATGTAGGAATAAATTTGAAGGCCGTAAGAGGAAGCTATCTCCCGTTCGTCATCAAACATGCATTGTCCCCTCTCGGAACCACGAACCTTCTAGCGAGTTGCTCCGGTTTGTGAGGGGTGTGTGTCCAAACGTTCGTCAAACATGTCAATTTCTTTACCACATCATCTTGGTGACATGACATTACATCAACCAAGGTTTCATGTTTTCTGATCATTTTTTTATTTTTTGGAATTAAAATGCCATGTCACTCCATGCATACGTATGCATGCATGTGTCCATGTCGTGAGACCAATATGTTTGAATATTTCTTCTAATTTACTGCACATGGAATTAACTCGCACACAAGTACACAAATATGATTTTTCAAACCGTTTTGGTTAGGCGTTGCATGTAGATGTAGTTCAAATTTGAATTACGGTCATTAAATGGTTTGAAAATCACTTAAATGTCTTTAAAAGGTCAAATGACCCCTAGAATTTTCCAAAATTTCACATTACAGTTGTAGTAGTGCACGTTAGACGTTGAAAAAAATTGAAGGCTGTAAGAGGAAGCTATCTCCCGTTCGTCATCAAACATGCATTGTTCCCTCTCGGAACCACGAGCCTTCTAGTGAGTTGCTCCGGTTTGTGAGGGGTGTGTGTCCAAACTTTCGTCAAACATGCCAAATTTTTTACCACATCATCTTGGTGGCATGACATTACATCAACCAAGGTTTCATGTGTTTCTGATTTTTTTTGGAATTAAAATGCCATGTCACTCCATGCATACGTATGCATGCATGTGTCCATATCGTGAGACAAATATGTTTGAAAATTCCTTCTAGTTTACTGCACATGGAATTAGCTCGCACACAAGGACACAAATATGATTTTTCAAACCGTTTTGGTTAGGCGTTGCATGTAGATGTAGTTCAAATTTGAATTACGGTCATTAAATGGCTAGAAAATCACTTAAATGTCTTTAAAAGGTCAAATGACCCCTAGAATTTTCAAAAATTTCAGATTACAGTTGTAGTAGTGCACGTTAGACATAGAAAAAAATTAAAGGCCACAAGAGGAAGCTATCTCCCGTTCGTCATCAAACATGCATTGTTCCCTCTCGGAACCACGAGCCTTCTAGTGAGTTGCTCTGGTTTGTGAGGGGTGTGTGTCCAAACTTTCGTCAAACATGCCAATTTTTTACCACATCATCTTGGTGGCATGACATTACATCAACCAAGGTTTCATGTGTTTCTGATTTTTTTTTATTTTTTGGAATTAAAATGCCATGTCACTCCATGCTTAATTGTGGCATAGCCGTTAGACCAATATGTTTGAAAATTCCTTCCAATTTACTGCACATGGAATTAAATCGCACACAAGTACACGAAATATGAGTTTTTGAACCGTTATGGTTAGCTGTTGCATGTACATGTAGTTCAAATTTCAATTACGGTCATTAAATGGCTAGAAAATCACCTAAATGTCTTAAAAGGTCAAATGACCCCTGAGATTTTCCAAAAATTGACATGACAGTTGTATTAGTACTACAAAATTTCTCGTTCATTTAAAACACCATCCGTTGGCACTTTACTCCAAATTCGTCTTTCGCAGCTAATAAAAAATATCTACAACATCACACACAGTTGTTTTCTAGGAACCGTTTGCGATGAAAATATCTTGGTCTATTTAAGTCTCCCTCCTTAAGCTTCGCCGGCTTGTCTGTTCTAGTGTCGGCAACCCCCGAATCCACGAATCCCGATCCCCATTCCCGCACCCCCTTCTTGCAAAGATGACGCCGTGGAAACGCTTCGTGAAGGCCCGTACGATGGCCGCATCCCCCCCCCGAGCGCCATCGCCTGCCGAGAGTGCGGCCGCCTACGCCGAGAGTGCCGCCGCATCTGCATTGAGCGCGGCCGCTTCCGCCGAGAGGGCGTCTGCGGCAGCCGAGACGGCTACAGCTGCTGCTGCTGCGACAGCGGCTGCAAACGCCGAGAGCGCTCGAGCTGCCGTCCGTGCCTTTGATGTTGCCCTGGCCCGGGTCGAGGCCATCCATGCCAAGATCGAGGATGCACACGCCAAGATATTCCAGGCCACCTCGGACTCCAGCATGCAACCCACATCTGAAAAGGCGGCGGTGGCCATGGAGCACCTGCTTCCTCATGAGGTCGCCGAGCGGCGGAGATCGAGGGGCGCCGGGAGGAGGAGTTGCGCGTGGCCGAGGTCGAGGTAGAGAAGAGTCTGTCCATCGAGGAATCGACGGTGGAGTACCAACGCGAGCTCTGGCGCAACCACTACTACGAGTACTACAACCTTGAGGGCGGCGCCGAGGACAAGGACGAGGACGAGGACGACTTCAGCAGGGGGGACGCGGAGTCCACCAACGGCGGCATGTTGCCAGGACAAGTCATCTACGTCTCATCTCACACCGGCGATGCATAGGCCGGCGCGGCGGCGGATTTGTTTAATTTATGCATACTTAGGCTTTGTTTTTAATGCTGGTCTTTTGTTAGAGCAATGTTTAGGTCAACTGGCTCTGTTTAATTAGTAAAATTGCTTGATTCAGTAAGTGTGGTCTGTCTGCTGTACGTTCTTTTGTGTGCCCAAATTAGCAAGCGATGTTAAATTATGGAATGACATACCCGGGGAAATTTCCACCAAAATTTGAATTATCAAACTCATCCCATGCGCATAAAGCAGAAGAATCGTTTGCGATGCACACAATCGTTCAAAGTTAATGGTCCGGCGGCACCGCGTGCAAAGTTTCCCTCCACATTTTCAAAATTTTGGCCTACCGCCAAAATATCTACCCCCGCCCCCCTTCCCCACCCCCTTTTCTCCCCGACCACAAGTCACACTTCCCCTGTTTCCTCCTTCCTTCCTTCCTTGCTAAGTTATAGCCGCTTCCTCGCTCTCGCCGTCTCGCATCCTACCACCGGGGTCGCCATGGTCTTCTTCAAAGACCTCTCCAGCGGTTCCTCCTCCGGCGACTACTCCTTCACCACCCGGGTATGCCTTTCTTCTCTCTCTCTCGGGCTATGACTTGGAATGAAGGATTTTTACCTGGCGGTCGATTTGAGTCATTTCTTCCTCTTGTAGCTCCCTAGGATCATTAGTGGCAACGAATGGAGTGGGGTGGCTGAAGATCTATTTGCTCGTTGTCACCATCAATCTCCCTGCATGAAGCTAGTTGCGTTTAATTCTGTGGATAGTGGGAGGAAGTTTCTGGCATGTGCAGAGAAGGTTAGACCCTCTTTCGTTGTTACAAATCATTTGTTAGATGTGATTCAGACACTGTCACGGTCCAACCCATTCATACCACACCTTCAACCAAACGCATCCTAAGACAGTGTCACAGTTTGTACCTAGTATCTTAAATTGTTGCCATCTCATCAGCGGTGCCATTAAAAAATTATTTGGCACCGCTTCAGCAGTTTGTGCAGTCAACTTTGGTCCACACATCCGAGCAGCCAAGCAGTAAAATACTAAATATTTATGGCACGAAGGAACTGGGCATCGGAGAAACTACGTGCTCCGGAGTCCGGGTCCCTGGTTTTTTTTCGCTGCATCGGCTCGCCAGTGCAGGGCACCAGTGCGAGATGTAGCAACAGATGTCTTTACCCCAGTTTTGGCATACATAGTGGACGGCCTTAGTGCTATTAGTTCTATGTTACTAAATTTGTGCATGTACACACCTGTTAGTATCAATTTGCTGTCATCCAAACACTGTCGCTATGCTGTTGCAGTTATATTTACCTTCTTCATAAAATGTTCAATTTGTTATTTATTGTACATGAGTAAGAACTTGTAGCGTCGTTGTAGTTAATTATAGCTTCTGATGTTCCAGAATTTGGTTGTTGTCTTAGTACCAATTATTTCATTTGCACATTGATCTTTTTGAGAAGATATGTCATAATTAACATGTTTCTTCAGTTTTTCAAAATAAGCATTGGTGATTTTCTATGTTGCCATAAACCCATTTCCCCTACAATTGTTACTGATCTAGTTTTAAATATTATAGGATGAATGGATGTGTTCTTACTTGGAGTGGGTTGATCAAGAGTGGCCACAGTCTTTGAAGATGTGCCTAGCGAAGCTCTGGAGCATGTATGAGGAAGAGAACACACGTAGGCTTAGAGAAAACGTTGTCAACGCTGAAGCATATTTCAAGATGCGGGATAAAAAGTTGAAGGTGGAGAATGAGCTCAGATTTTTTAAATCAGACTTTGCTAAGATGGTGTTGGCGAAGGAGGAGGCACTTTCCCAGTTGGCCCGTGCAAAACGGGTTCTTACTGAACTGAAAGCAGAGGTGGATAAGGCGAGCCTGGATGATCTCGATTAGGGAAATGAATATATTATTATTATGAAGTTAAACTAGCTATATGATGTACTGTGATGTTTTCATGTAGCTACCGTACTGTGATGTTATAATATATTTATGTGCCTGATATGAAATTGGCAAACAGCTGTTCGATATGAAATGTGAATTTGCGTAATACTGGAATTATTAATTGTAAACTAATAAACCTGCTAAATGTGTCACGGACCTTTGCAAACGGTTCTGGCAGTAAAAGCGCTTGCGATGGATAGCCCAATGCCACACAGTTTTCTTCATCAAATCGTGTGTGATATAGTTGATAAAAGCAAACAGTTAACCAAGGCAGACCGTGTGTGATAGTTACACCTTTCACACACAAGCCTACACATAAAACTATGTGGGATGTACGTCCGCACGGAGACGTTTTCCCTGGATTGACTGTGTGGGATGTACATAAGAACGGAAACGTATTCCTTGGATTGACTGTGTGTGATATACATACGAACAGAAATGTTTTTTTGGGATTCACCGTGTGGGATGTACATACCTACGGAAATGTTTTTCTCGGATTACAGTGTGGGATGTACATACCTACGGAAATGATTGGGTTTCGATGCCTCGCCCGATCGCACACGGCCCCAGCCTGGGTCCCAGGAGGGCCTATCCCTGACGATTTCTGGGTCATGTGGGAAGGACCCCCCTATCGCCCACACTCACTTGGCGACGGTTCCAAATGTCGTCGCGGAAAGGGGTTAAAAACCGTTTGTTTACGACCGACGAGTACCAGTGGATCGAGGGACGTCATCGAGCTGAACGTGTGCTGAACGCGGAGGTGCCGTACGTTCGATGCTTGGATCGGTTGGATCGCGAAGATGTTCGACTACATCAACCGCGTTACTAAACGCTTCCGCTTTCGGTCTACGAGGGTACGTGGACACACTCTCCCCGCTTGTTGCTATGCATCTCCTAGATAGATCTTGCGTGATCGTAGGTAAATTTTTTGAAATACCGCGTTCTCCAACACTTATGACATGTGTGTTCATCATCATATTGCTTTGCATGATCATATAGAGCTGACATGATATTTGTGGCAAAGCCATCGTTCATCATTGTAATACATGTTACACTAGATCATTGCACATCCTAGTATACTACCAGAGGCATTCATATAGAGTCATCTTGTATTAGGTTATCGGGTTGTAAGTAAATAAAAGTGTGATGATCATCATTATTGGAGCATTGTCCCAATGAGGAAAAAGGATGATGGAGACTAATGATTCCTCCAAAGAATCAGGATGAGGTTCCGGACTTCATAAAAAAGAGGCCAACAAAAAATGAGAGAAAAAGAGAGAAGGGGCAATGCTAGTATCCTTTACCACACTTGTGCTTCACAGTAGCACTATGTTCTTCATATAGAGAGTCTCCAAAGTTGTAACTTCCATATACTAGTGGGAATTTTTCATTATAGAACTTGGCTTGTATATTCTGATGATGGGCTTCCTCAAATGCACGAGGTCTTCATGAGCAAGCAAGTTGGATGCACACCCACTTAGTTTTAGTTGAGCTTTCATACACTTATAGCTCTAGTGCATCCGTTGCAAGGCAATCCCTACTCCTCGCATTCATATCGGTTGATGGGCCTCTCCATTGCCTATTGATCCGCCAAGTTGATGCGAGACTTTCGTCCCTTTTGACTTCCCTTATATATCTCTACCACCACATTCTATTCCACCCATAGTGCTATGTCCATGGCTCACACTCATGTATTGAGTGGAGTTGAAAATGCTGAAGCGCGTTAAAAAGTATGATTCAATTGCTTGGTTTTGACACCGGGGTGCTCATGCTTTATCTTAATGTGGTGAAGGCGGAGTCATGTTCTTACATAATTCAATGAGTAGGGATAACATTCGTTGAGATATTTTGAAAAAGTTATGGTTATGTTCTTGTATTCATGGATATTATTATGTTGATATCAATGAAGTCTTCATCGTTTCCCAATATTTATACCGTAAAGAGATTACATGATAGACATGCTAGGTAGCATTCAACATAAAATTTATGTTTTTATCATTTACCTACTCGAGGGCGAACAAGAATTAAGCTTCGGGATGCTGATACGTCTCCAACGTATCTATAATTTTTGATTGTTTCATGCTATTATATTCAATCTTGGATGATTTTTATGCAATTTTATATCATTTTGGGAACTACCCTATTAACTCAGTGTCTAGTGTCAGTTCCTGTTTTCTGCATGTTTTTTGTTTTTTAGAAAATCAATACCAAATGAAGTCCAAACACGATGAAACTTTACAGTGTTTTTTTCTGAACCAGAATGGACCCTAGAATCTTTGCGAGGAGACCATACGATCTACGGGAGAGCCACACGCTCACACGATGCGCCCCCAGGAAGGCGCCACCTGAGCTTGTGGGCCCCATGCAGCTCCGTTTGACTTAATTCCACTTCTATAAATTCCCATAAATCCCAAAACCAACAGAAAGCCACCCGAAACAATTTTTTCGCAGCCGCAAGCTTCTGTTCTTCCGTGACCCCATCTGGAGGCCTTTTCCGGTACTTTGCCGGAGGGGGAATCGACCATGGAGGGCTTCTACATCAACCTTGCTACACCTTCGATGATGTGTGAGTAGTTTACCATAGACCTACGGGTCCATGGTGATTAGCTAGATGGCTTCTTTCTCTCTTTGATCTTCAATACAATATTCTATCTGGGGATCGATTCGATGTAATCTTCTTTTGCGGTGTGTTTGTTGGGATCCGATGAATTGTGGGTTTATGATTTGGAATATTCATTGAAAGTAATGGAGTCTTTGCTGAACTTTATTATGCATGATTGTTATAGCTTTGTATTTCTCTTCGATCTATCTGTTTGGTTTGGCCAACTAGATTGATTTATCTTCAATGGGAGCGGTGCTTTGTAGTGGGTTCAATCTTGTGGTGTCCTCACCCAGTGACAGCAGGGGTAGCGAGGTATGTATTTGTATTGTTGCCATTAAGGATAAAATGACGGAGTTTAATCATATTGCTTGGTTTTATTATGTCTCCATTATGTCATCTTGCTTAAAGCGTTACTCTGTTTGTCATAAACTTAATAACATAGATGCAGGCAGGAGTCGGTCGATTGGCGGAGTACTAGTAGATGCAGAATCGAATCGGTCTACTTGTCATGAACGTAATGCCAATATACATGATCATTGCCACGAATATCATCATAACTATGCGCTTTTCTATCAATTGCCCAAAAGTAATTTGTCTATCCACCGTATGCTATTTTTGGAAGGGAAGCCTCTAGTGAAAACTATGGCCCCCGTGTCTACTTTTCTCATATTACAAAAACCAAAAATACCTTACTACAATTTTACTCTTTTTATTTTACTTTTCAATTTATCTATCTATCATTACCAGATTTAATCTTTGCAAGTAACGAGTTCAAGAGGATTGACAACCCTCTTGCCCGCGTTGGGTTTAAGTATTTGCTTTTGTGTGTGTAGGTACCGCTTACTAGGCATTTGTGTGGTTCTCCTATTGGTTCGATAATCTCGATTCTCACTGAGGGAAATACTATCCGCTACTATATTGCTTCACCCTTCCTCTTCGGGGAAAATCCCAATGCAGCTCACAAGTAGCAGACGCGGTCATCGTGTATGCTGCTAGCTCTGACACCAGGTGTTTCTAGCGCGTGGTCGCCATGATTGCAACATCCCCGGCATAACCGCATCCGGTTTTGCGCGGTTGCCGGCTTGCACCGTTGTGTCCAGCAAAATAGATATAAAAAGCAACAATCCTCCAATGGTCGGTTGAAGCAAAAAAAACTACCAAGTTCCAGCAAAAAAGAAATATCGGTTCCAGCAAAAGAAACTCCAGCATGGAGAACTCAGTGGTCGATTTTGTACCAAACAAGATAGCTAGTTCCAGCAAAAAACGTAGCAGGGAGACTCCAGTTCAAACAAAATAAAACACTGGTTCCAACAAAAAACGTGTCGGTGACGAGGGCGCCTCCGGTTCCAACACATCGCATGGCTGATTGCATCATTTACCGATGCTGGTTGCAGCGAAATGGTTGGTCGATTGCAGCAGAGGATGTTGTCGGTTCCAACACAAAGTCGTTGTAGTTGTTGTCCATCTTCACTACGCAGACCCCTCCCCGAGGGTCACCGATTCCAGCTTTTGGTTCCAGCTTTTGGCTGGCCGGTTGCAGCAAAAAAGTGTCGCTACGACCGTAAACCTTAGCAAACCATCCCTTACCGTTGTAGCAGCCTGCAACACTAGGTTGCCGCCGTAGCTGGGAGCATCGCACCTCCCACCCGCCGACAGTTGTGCTCCGTGCACCTTCGCTACTTCGTGTGTGCCCCCGGTGGTCACTAGCTCACCGCACACCTCTTCCATTGCCAACGAGCTGCTGATTTGGAGGTAGGCCACAGGGGAGAGAAACGCAGAGGAGTGGCTGGGGACGCACACGAGGGGTATGAGGAAGAAAAAAAAGGAGCATTGGCGTGAGGAGACAAGAAAGAGGGTGGGGGTGAGAGGATAAGGCCGCACATGGGCCACACGATCTGCTTCGATTGAACGAAGAGCGCGCGACCAACCGAGCGGTCAGCCAACCAGCCATAAGGGATCATTTGCCTAAAAGATAATGTACAGACAATGAAAGCATATGTTGAGGACTGCACTCAAAAGATACAAAAACAAAAGCACGTGACGAGCACTCACACGGGCGCGGCATGCGCCGCGCTTTCCCGTGCTAGTAGTCATTTATTAAGTTCGCTATAAATATGACGCACACAACGCTATGCTGGAAAATGCTTATTACAACTGGGCTTGTGTAAGGTCCCTTGCCACTTGTTTGCCCTTTTCGCACGCGCCCGTCACCCTCGCAGCGCCACTCGAGAGAGGAAAAGGATCACCATGGACGGCGAGACACACTCTTTTAATGTCGTGGGTAAGCCGGGAGGCTTCCTCTTCGGCGCGAGGGCTTCGTCCCGTAAAAGGGCTCCGCCGGCCGCTTCCGGTAAGGGGTTTGTGTTCACGCCGTTCCGCCTTCGCCGTCCGCTTCGTCTGGCGAGGGCTTGATGTGTTTTTTCAATCTTGTTTCCTCTTCTCTTGTGGATCTTTAATTTGCAAAACACACTCCATGAAAAAGAAAATCAACGACCGGCCGGAGAGACGCCGTCGGAGCCCAAGATCTGGACCAAAACCCTATAGTCCAGATTCTTTATTTTTTTTCGGCCCGCCTTGCCCTCCCGGCCATCCCCATCTTCTCCCGTCGCACCCTTTCCGCCGCCCGCCGCCGTCGGACAGCTTTCCTTGCCCTCCTGGCCGCGCCCTTTCTTCGCTCTCGCGTGGCGGCGCCCCTGTTCCCGTCGCACCGCCTCCTTCCCTTGACATTCCACGCCCGGCCTCACCCCTGCCTTGCCGGAGCCGCCGTTGCTTCGCCGCTGTGCTCATATCGGCGGTGCAGCGCGCCGCCGGGTGTGGGGAGCATTGATTAGGACTGTAATAGGAGGGTATTAACATCAGGTTGCCTGGAAATTCACCGACTTGAACCCTAGCGCGCGGCGGCGGGTCGAGGCCCTGCTCGTCCCCCGGCCCACTCCTGGGCGGATTCCTACCTCCTGAAATTCTTTTATCTCCTCCCCCCCCCCCCCCCCCCCCCCCCCCCCCCCCCCCCTTAGGTCCTTCGTCCCCGCCTCGGGGTTCCTTCGTCTCCGCGGGTTCCTCGACTTTCGCCCCTTGCGGATAGTGTCGCATCGAGGACGAGCGGCGGCGCGATGAATGTGCCCATAGTCGGTGAGTTTTCGTCGCCATGATTCGAGGGAATTGGGTGAAATTCGTTGGTATCTTGCAGATTAGTGCTGTTATCCGCTGATTTGAGGCGATTTCGTTTAGTTCTGGTAGGGTTGGGTTGGGCGAATGTCCCACGAATGTTCTGGTAGGGTTCTGATTTGAGGTAATTTCGGTGTTTGGGTGCCCATGTACAAATAACCTATTTCTTTTGCCCTAGAATGTAGCAGGCTTGATAGATTTTGGATTCAGTCTTTCAGACTTCCGGTGTTATTGGGGCATCCAGATGAAGTTGAATTTTTGGTCTATTGCTTTACTAAGAGTTGCAAATGTAAATTTGTGCATATGGGATATGTCAATTTGGAAAAACTCTACAAGTGTTTGGCTTACAGTTTTGGAATGGCCAGTTTAGCAACCTGCCTTATTGCTACGGTTGTGTTCGTTTACTGTTTTTATTGATTGTTTTTAGCATAGTTAAGAAAGGCGCGCCCAGGCGGGCGCTTAAGCGCGCCTAGTCTCTAGGTGAAAGCAAAACGCCTAGCACTTAATTGCGCTTAAGCGTGCACTTTGGTCAGAAAAGCGCAAGGCGGTGACAAATGCACAATTATGGGCTAGGGCGTTTTTTAACTTTGGTTTTTTGCTCTTCATTTTGTTTGAGAATAGAAAACTTTAAGATGTTGGAAGTAAATATCTATTATCTGTTCTGTGTATGCGTAGATCCGTTGCAAGGGGATTTTCCTGAGACTATTGAGGAGTTCTTGCAGCATGGGAATATGAAATGCATTGCGTTTAACCGCAGGGGAACTCTCCTTGCAGGTAAATATCTATGTCAATTCCTGTAGAAGCATGTTTAGTTCACTATTTTGTGCAAATATCATCTTAGTTAATATAAAATGCGCTGCTTATTCTACGTAGTGCATGTTTAATGCTTATTAATCTTGTGAAAAATTCTTTAGTGGTAATGAAAGTTCAAACTACTGATAAACAATTTCTGTTCCTTTGTTTCTTGTGATCACCTCCTTTTTATTAGGCTATCTTGCCATGCCTGGTGAACAGTGTGGTGTTACCATTCTTATATAATTTTCTTGTCCACTGGGAATGTGCTTACAAAGAAGTAATCTGTCTCTGTCTTTAGTGTTCTGTGTAGTCCACATCTGCTTATAAATGAGGATGAGTAGAGATCTGACAATAGGAGATTGATCATACTTGGTTCCTTTCTGCAAGATTCAATATTTAACTTGCCATTACCATGATACAGCACGATGATACGAATAATAGAATACTGTGTGGATTGGCTTACTTACTCGGTTACTCCCTGTCAACTTCATATTCCATCCATCCGCTTATTTAGGGCCAGTTTCCAAAATTGTAGGGCCGATTCCCTTCGATTTCGCATGCATCGTCTCCGTCTCCTAAAAAAGCGCTGCATTTATTGATTGCATGGGGGCATTACAAATCTGAAGAGGAGAGATTGGTATCGTTTCTCTGTATGCCCGATATGAGCCACGATAATTGGGCAACAGTATTAATTAAAAAGGTACACCTGCGGGCAGTTGTTACGGAATCCCATCTGGAGATGTACCCCCCCCCCCCCCCCCTCAAATTTCTCTCTGGGGCCCGTGATATACAATCGAATGGCACCACGTCATTCCTGTAACCTAATCCCATCTAGAGGTGTTGCAAAGCTCCACAATTTAGCGGGGAGCTGAGCGGTGAAACACAATTAATTAGAGGAAGATTATGTGCGCTTGTTGGCCGAAACTGAATTCCAAATATTATTTCAACTTTCCGCTACAGCCTTGATATGAGAGGTTTGAAAGTTAGCCCTAAAAATCTGGATGGAGGGAGTATGAAGTTGGCACATTCTTTTGTCTTTTCATAGAAAAGGATGCCTGAAAATTTGTGAATCGTTCAGGTGAGAAACACTATATCTGCAATAGAATTTTTTTAATTGTTGCAGATGTTTTTTTTTACCTGTGAAATTGCATTTGGTGCATTCCTATTTCTGTATGTACCCTGAATCTTACCATTAAATTGTTTCCAATGCTCAAGACTTCTGTTGAAACTTTTCAGCTGGATGTGCAAATGGTAGCTGTGTTATCTGGGACTTTGAAACAAGGGGACTTGCAAGAGAATTTCGTGATAAAGATTGTACTGCACCTATAACCAGTGTCAGCTGGTCTAAGTATGGTCACCGTTTGCTTGCCTCTGCTACTGATAAGTCACTGACACTTTGGAATGTGGTAACTGGGGAAAAGATTGCCCGCATAACTCTTCAGCAGACTCCATTGCATGCCCGTCTTCATCCTGGTTCATCCATCCCTTCTGTATGCTTAGCATGTCCTCTCTCTTCTGCACCTATTCTTGTTGATTTGAATACTGGAAGTACCATAGTCCTTCCAGTTTCTGCATCTGACAGTGGTAATGTCCCTTTACCTAATTCACGTAAATTTTCGGATGGTTCTCCTCCTTTTACACCAACTGCTGCAACGTTTGATAAGAATGGAGAGCTGATATATGTGGGCAATTCCAAGGGAGAGATATTAATTGTAGATTCAAAAGGCATCCAAGTACTTGGGTTAATTCCCATCCCAGGTGGAACAGTTGTTAAGGACATTGTTTTCAGCAGAGATGGCCAATATCTGCTAACGAACTCTAATGATCGTGTCATTAGAGTCTATGAGAATATTCTGCCCATTAATGGTTCTGGGAAGGAGATTGAAAAAATAATCACCAGCAACAATAATGACTATGAAAGCAAGTATGAGAAGCTAAAAGCAAATGGTGCACGCTGCTTAGTTCTTTCTTGCGAAGTCTCAGATGCCATTGCAAAGGTACAGTGGAAGGCACCATGCTTCAGTGGTGATGCTGAGTGGATTGTTGGTGCTTCTGCAAGCAAAGGAGAGCACAGATTGCACATATGGGACCGAGCAGGGCGTCTTATAAAGATCCTTGAAGGTCCAAAGGAAGCTCTCATTGATCTCGCTTGGCATCCATTTGATCCTACAATTGCTTCAGTGTCTGTGGCAGGCTTAACATACATTTGGGCAAAGGAACATGTAGAGAATTGGAGTGCGTTTGCTCCTGATTTTATAGAACTAGAAGAAAACGAGGAATATGTTGAACGAGAGGACGAGTTCGACATAAATGCATATGCAGAAAGGGTGAGTGACGATTCTTTTCTTGTTTTTCTCAGTTGTTTGTAAAATGAAAGCATACACACATCCGGCTTAATCCAAATCTTCTATGCTGCAGGTTGAAGAACTGATGATAGATCAGGATGCAGAGATTGATGTTGAAACATGTGAGAAGAACTCATCATTCAGTGATTTTGAGGACTCAGCAGATGAGATCATCTACTTGCCTGCTATTCCTTCCCCGGATGCTCCTGATGAGCAGCCAGACAAGTGCCTAGTAAGCTCATCAAAATTGGAGGATAGCAATCATTCTGGTTCGCCCCCATCCTCAATGGATGCTGTGCAGAATGGTCTAGCCATTCCTCCCGCATCTAGTCCATTGGAAGGTAAAGCTGTAGACTATTGTAATTTCTTACTTCAGCAGTGTCTCATTTTGTGCAAGTTATGATTTGTTTTTCAGTTGAAACCTGCCAGCAGTGTTCTTTTGTTTCCCATCAAACACAAAAACCTGCAGAATATCTCAAATAATTGTGCACTCATCTGGATGAGATGATGGTAACATAAGTTGGTCTTCATTTTACTTTAAAACAAAGTTGCAGCAGTGCACTCGATTTTGTTGTATAGGTGTGATGTAAACATGGAGTTATACACACACACTCTGGGAAAATAAGATTTATATTATCATATATACAGACTAGATAATGCTGAACTCGTATTGATGAATGATGATGTAATCGTAGCCAGGAATAGAATCTTCAAAACCTGAACCTTCTGACGTTTGCTTAATGCTTTTGTGGTTTAACTGTTATCATCCTTCCCAAAATGAAGTACATTCTTGGTTTTGTTTCCCTTGCAGTTGTTGACAATTCCATGGCCGAAGAGCCATCAGCGGAAGCGGCAAACGCAAAGCGGAAGAGGAGGCTATCAGCCAAGGGGCTGGAGATGCAGCAGGCTGAAAAAGTGAAGAAACCACCCATAAAGATGTCGTCCAACGGCAAGCCGTCGAAGCCCAAGAGCAAGCCGGTGGTGGAACCTGTCAACGGCAACAGCTCGGCCAAGATCAAGCAGCAGCTGCTGGAACCTGTCAACGGGAACAGCTCGGCCGCCGACATTGACGACGAAGCGACCGAGGACGACGAGATGTAAGCAAGCAGCTCGTATGTTTGACGCTGATGGCTCGTGTTTTAATTTCATGCTGCCCTGACCGAAAACAACGGTGAGGGCATAGAGATAGGGCTATCACCTATGTTAATTAGTGTTCCCGTAGAAAGAAAGTATGTGTCGTGGTTATGCCGAGACATGATAAACATCGTTTGCAGATGTGTTGTGTGTAGTCTGAAGTCTGCTGTCTTTGCATTGATCTTGAGGTGAAGAAACCTGGTCAGTATGGACCATGGTTAAGCTTAATTCCTTTATGCTTGTAGATCGTTGTGGTTAAGTCTCGGTTGATATCGTTAGCTTGTGCCCGTGGGTTATGCTATGAGCCTATCATTGCCGTATCATGTGACTTTACAGGTGTGAGATTGTGTGGGAGTGCCGTTGCCAATTGCATCCATCATTGTGCCGTCGATTGTACTACTGGATGCTGGAAAACGGTATTAGTAGTACTAATCATGCGGCGGTCCGTATATAGAATCTTTGTCCAGTTGTGGTCATATCATTATTGTAATCAAGTCGTATTATCTTTGTTGCTAAAGATGAAGATCTGCGTGCAATGCAAGCCAGTACGACTGTACAAAACGAAATAGTAAAGCGTGATGATAAATAAAAATATAAGAGAAGGGAGGAGGGTACCAAGCTGATGAATAATTGGTACATCCAAATCTTAGTCTTGTAATATTTTAAAAAAATGTACCTGTAATAACAGTATAAAAAAGATACTATGTGTACGTACTAATCAAGGGAGTAGTTCTTTTTAATTTGTTATTTCAACTCTGATTGACTCCCAGGTTGGGGTTGCCCTTTGAGCCCTTCTACGTCCAGAAAGCGGGCCGCTAGACAGAATTTGGTCATCATGTGCGCGCCTAAAGCGCACCGGATGCCAGTATAATAATGCTGGCATGGCCACTTTTAGTAAATTAGCAGTACCATCTGACTATAGCATAACCCAAAGGGATCACTGTATCTAACCTAACTAGCTAGCTAATCAAGCCGGGTTAGCGTTAGGATACTGGGATACGTGCAAACTGCGTGTACGATCGCTGCATATTCATTTCTTCGGTGGATTGTTTCAGGACCATGCTCGCCACTGCTCCTGCTTGCTTGCTAATCATGAATCTGGCGCCGGCTTATGTACTGTAAAATTAGTATATACTCCCTAGATGATGACTGATGATCAGGATTATGTGCAAGTAGACCCTGTCCTTCTTTCCTCTCTCGCAAAGCGACTAGGGCAAAGCCTTCCTCCCCTCGGTCTCCATTGACGAGCCTGTGGATTCGCCTCCCTTTCGTCGGCCGCTTCGGCAACAGGTGGCGAGAAGGGGATTCCTAGTGTTCTCGACTCCGGCTAGTACATAGGTTAGGGTTTTTAGTGCAAGCAGGGGTGACGCTCGGACGGATGATGGTGCTTCTTCTTCAAGTCAATCTTCCGGGCTCCAATCCTCCTCAAATTCATCGGGACAGATTAAACGGAGCTCCTGTGTAGATTACCGCTAGTTCCTCGGGGCGGCGAGTTTAGGTTTCTCTTGTGCGTACGTGATGGCGCGATTTGGTGTTAGGTTCTTCATACCGATTCAAAGGTTTAACAACGGTGATTGCGGCTCCAGCGCGCTGGTCCTTCTGGGCACGTGCACAAAGACTTCCCGACTATCATCGACAAGGCCAGACCGGTTCTACCATGGGAGCGACAACAGCAGCGCCTCGGCGGTTCGTTCCACCGACGACATTGGTCGTTCGGTGGTCCAAAGACCTCGATGTAATTTTTATTACGTTTGGGATGCTTTGTACTTTTGATAAACCTTTACTCATGTATAATAGCTAAGTTTTTTTTTTTTTTGAGAAAATGATGTAAGTATGGACCTTTACAGCACACTTGCTCATGTGTTAACTAACTAACGACACGATGCATAATTGCATTGCATGTATGGACAGACCTACCGCATATGACGAGCTAGTGACGAGGATTATAGCTTGACTGGGCGAGGGATATAATTTCATACCGAACATTTTGCTGTGCAGATGCTACCGTTTTCTTTTATTTTCCTTTTCTTTGTGACCAAAGTCTCGTCATGGAAGAGAAAACTTCAAATATCGGGTTAACAGTTTTTTGCGTTTATACAGTTTGTTTGCCCTTTCAGAAGTAGTAGTACACATAACCTGGTTGTTCCATTCCCAGAAAGGAATAGTCATTTCTTTCCAAAGTTGGCAACAGTTGGACATTTGAATTACAGTATGTTGGAATCCGCGAGTGAAATGTTCTAATTCCAGGTAACTCACCACCAGAATGTATTATTGTGAGTGCCAAATCATCGGCCCTTGACTCAAGCCTCCCCGCAAAAAACAGTCCCAAGTCAAGTAGGGCCAATAAAATTTGTGTACAAAAATGTTAATCCAATCAACATTTTCACTGGTACAAAAGGTGAGCTGTAAAAATGTTACGAAATTGCAATTGCTCAATTGGAATGAGTGGGTTTTATAAGAGTTTTCAGGGAACTAAATATTTGTTCTAGAAAGTTATGGTAAATAGTTTTCTTTGAAATAGATTACTAGTATTTGAGTTTTGAATACCTCGTATGTGATCAAGATTAACTGGTAAACAAACCGTGTCACTGGAGAGCATTTACCGTTATTATTACATGTGAATATCAACCATACACGGGCCTATGTTAATTCAACAACAAAACATTACTCCCGCATTGGTATACATATTAAGGTGTAAAAAGATAAAAATTGCATAACTGTTAGTTATGATAATCATAAATACACATGTTTAGTTTTTTATTACAATGAGGCATTTGTAAGCATGAAATAGCACTATATCCTTTAAAAGTTGGAAGAAGGTATGTAAATTAACAGCTCAAAGCCCACACACATACACCATTCCGAGGCACTGCCCTAATTGGAGGTGCACATGCATGCTTGCACACACTAAGATGACACACAAGCACACACCCAGAAGAACCTCGCCTGTCCTCCCATTGTTTCTGAGCTCAAGGCCCCAACTGAAAGAGAATATGGGACATGAATTTAATGGAGTTTCTCCCAACAATAATGTCGAAAATGAGGTGAATATGTAATTAGTTGTTATTTAGAAACAACTTTCAACCACAAGTAGTTCCCATGAAACCGTACCCTCGTGCCGCACCCCTTTTTATTCCTCTCTTCCTCTTCCCTAGTTTTCATTGTAGCACACAATGGGTAAGTAGCCTGTTGATTTTTTGTGACATGTTAGATATATTTAGTTGTGTTATTTTAATTAGTAGATCAAAACCTTATGTTTGCGTTCTTCTCATATGAATTGTTTACTAGACTTTATGTAATCATGATGTGTTCTACCACTGGAAGACATCAACAAGCAACAAGTAATAAGCGGTGCTAATGCCAAAAATCACATGAGAGCGAGTTCAATGCAAATAAATACCACTGCCGAGATGAAGGCCGGGTACATATATAAATATCATGGATAATGTACTATAGAAATACCTTCTGATCACATACCAAATGGTTGTCAAACCAAAATGAATATATATTTTTAGTGATTTTTATCTGTACTCTCATGGTTGGTAGTGTTATATACAACCATTTTTTGGCAATAAATAGCAAGGCTCTTGTTCTTTCATAAAAATAAATAAAGAGTTGTACTCGCCACACATGCTCAGGATGACAAAGTTTTTGAACATTGCCATTTGATTGTGCTCAACTTTATGGAAGTAACCATTGAACATATAGAAGTCAAGCTAATGCGGCAGCTCATTCTCTTGCTATGTCATGTAGAAATTGATCACGTACCTAGAATGCAATTGTTACAAGTGACTCTTCACATCATAGCCAATTCAACAACCACTCTAGCTCAAGCTAGCTAATGACTGAAACTAAGCTCTGGGTAGCTTAGAAGGATGGACGATCATGAGATAACAAGGCAGTTTACACTTGACATCTTCTTCTTCCTTGGGGCCAATCTGCTCCTCCAAGTCTCTTCTGCCATGATCGGCAAACCGCTAACTGCTTTAGTTGACAAGATTATGATCATTGTGTATGCCAATCAACTTCGCAAGATTAAAGATATGTGTTGCACACGTAAAGTGAGTACGTGACACACTAACCTGATCTACAAAACCTCAGTTCAGTGTCGTAGAATTCCTCCTCGCTTCCATCATGATCACAAGCGTCGCCATCGTCATCTTCCTCGTCGTCGCCATCATCGTCGCCGTCGCTGCATCGTGGCATGCGATCATCGCTTCCTATGCGATCATCCCTTCTTGCCTTGCCACCACCTGCCGACACGCCGGCGAAGAGCCCCGTCACGCCCATCTGCTTACCGATCATCCGCGCGACGCAGTACGGTAGCTTCTGCTGGTTCGCGCCGCGCGCTGCCGGCTGCTGCCTCCCGTGCTTCCGGCCGTCGATCCACGCGCCGGCGAAGGCCAGGCAGTCCAGGAGGCTCTCCCTGGCCATGCCGCCCTTCATATCATACGCCTGCGCCCGGCGCCACAGGCTCCTGGCGTGCGCGTTCGCCGGCCGCGCCAGCGAGAGCGCGCGCGTCGCGTCGCTCGCCGCCGCGTCGGCCTCTCGTCGCGCGAGCCGGCACTGCGCGCGGTTGCTGTGCAGCACTAGCCGCTCCCGCCTCGCGCTCAGCGGGCACACCTCCAGCGCCTCCGTGTACAGCTCGATGGCCCTGGCCACCTCGCCGTGCCAGAACATGTCGTTGCCTTGTCTCTTCTTCTCCTTGGCCACAAGCTTTCTCTCGAGCAGCTCGTCCCGAGACATTGCTTCTTCCCTCTCCTTCCTCTCGATCTTTACCTCGCGCAAGCTAGCAACTGATTCCTTTGCTTCCGCGCCTAGCGCACGGCCACGTACATGGCCGTCGTCGTCATCGTTAAGAAGCAGCGCGCTTGTTATGGCATCCCCGAGCCGTCGCCTTGGACCAAGACGCCGGAGCTCGGCCAGGTCGACGAGGCACGGCGCTGTAGCGTCGGCAACGGCGTGCCATGTGTCGTGGTCGTCGAGGAGGAGGAGCAGGCAGTCGATGGCCATGTACTGCCAGTCGTCGGACGACTGCGCGAGGTCGCAGAGGCCGGAGAGCGCGTCGGGGCACGCCGCGATGGCGCCGCGGCCGACGGCACTTCGGCAGAGAAGGCGAAGCAGCCCGACGCCGGCGGGCGAGTCGCCGTTGGCCAACCCGCCCCACATCCGGCACAGCTCGCTCAAGAAACCGTGGTCCTGGCAGATCGTGGCATGAGATGACGGGTCTCTAGAGGCGAGGCAGCTCAGGAAGTAGAGCGACCAGCACTGGAGCTGGCTCGCCCATTCCTCGGCCTTCCGGTCCTCGGCTGCGTCGACGCCGGCACCGACGAGCCCGCGCGTCAAGAGGTCGCGCTGGTACTTAGGACGCTTGCTCGGAGCCAGCGCGACGTAGTTCGCGTACACGTCGCCGATGCACGTGGACGCGGCGTGCACGGCGAGAGGCACCGCCTCGTCGGCACACCGAGCGACGGCGGGGAACGTGGCGTCGTAGCTAGCGAGGTGGCCCAGAGCGCGCGCGGCGGCGCGCTGCTCGACCCACGTCATGGCGCCGCCGAGGAGGGCCAGCAAGGGGCGCACGGCGCCGGCGGCCACGGCCAGCTCGGCGTGCGCGGAGGAGCGGATGGTGTAGGAGCCGACGACGTGTGCGGCGTAGTACGGCACGCACGCGTTCTGGCCGCGGCGGCACCACGCCGCGTCGGCGAGCGTGCGGGCGAGGAGGAGGGACATGCACCGGATGGCGCCGAGCGACGGGAGCTCCGGGTCGTCGGGCGCGTCCATGGCCGCGCGCCACACGGCGACGACCGCCCCGCCGTCGTCGTGCTCACTGTAAGGCAGCTCCCGGAAGAACGCGGCGACGCTGGCGCGGCGGAGCCGCGCGTCCGGCTGCTTGATGGCGCAGAAGAAGCAGCCACAGCTTAGGCCGGGGTCTTCGTCCTCCTCCTCCTCCTGCTCCTCCTCCTCCACGATCTTGGCCATGGCTTTGGACTTGCTCTTGCTGGTGCTGGATTGCACGCTTCTGGTGGTTATCTCCATTTGGATGTGGTGATCTTGCCTTGGTAGTTTTGGTATGTTTCTTGAGTTAGCGCAAGGGCGGGGGGGGGTGAGTGACTAGGGTTTTGTAGAAGTGGGGGGACATGATGCAGATGTAGTGCATATCGGTCAGTCAATTAGCAGTGGATTTTGTATGCTCTTGTTAACTTCTTTTCAGGGAGAGGAAACTGTTGTTTATGTTCAGCATCCGGCCGGGGTGAACTTTTCAGATCCTGTTACTGCTGTTCCTAGTTAATATATATGCATACTGCGAACCTGAATTAGTACTCTTGAGTTCATTGTTTGACACCTGCATATATACCCCTTCAGTACGAGGTAGCTAATCCTTTTTGAATGTTGAGCAGGGTAAAAAGGTTAGTGCCAGATGTTAACAGCAGCAAGGCTTGAGTAAGACAAGTTAACTTGTTGGACAAGAGTCCCTGAAAAAAGCGGTTGGCCAAGAGTTTACTTGTTGGACCGTAGCAGTACAATAACAACAATGGTGTCAACAAATCTTAAGAGATAAACCTATCCTGAAATTCGGACAAGATTGTAAACCACAGACAGTGGCATTCAGTGGGTCATTTGACAATTTTGTAAGTTTGTAACAAGTTTAGTTTGGTTTGAGTTTCTGCAACAACTGCAGGGTTTTTTCCGGTCAGCTCCCATGACTCCTCTCTATCACCAAAGAGAAAAGTGCATATTTCAATCTTAAATTCTTGCCCTTGTCTAATATACAACCTAACTATTAAACCACTTAAGAAGCAACCCTGAACTCTTAAAATCGGCCAGCATTCAACCCTCCCCTCCCCACACCCTAGTTTTGACCCTGTTGGGCGGGTTTGACCCGTTGACCATCTAGTCAACAAGCCAAGTCAGACAAACTTTGTAACAACATCAACAAAGTATTTTGTCCCAAATAAGTTGGTAGGCTAGGTTTCATCTCCTAAGAGTGGCTGAGTTTTTACGTTGGCTCGCCAGCCTAACACGACCATCCTCCTTTGCCCGGGCATGGGACCGGCTATGTTGAGACAACATATGCGGAGTTGTCAGACAAACTTTGCAAAAAAAAAAACAGGAAAAAAATTAAAAATCTAAAATCCATAAAACAAATTTAATCATTCTGGGAAAGTTTCAGATTTTTTTCTCAAAATAAGAAATACCGTCAAAATTCTTTTTTTGCTCGTTTTTTGCCAATTTTTTTCGTAAATTCAAAGTTTACAGAAAAAATACTAAAAATTATGGGAAATTTTAACTTTTTTGGTTCAAATAATGAAAATCACCGTAAATTTACTCTTTTTCGCCAAATTTTGTTAATTTTTTTCCAAATTTTCCGAAAATTTGGCCAAATTTCTTTAAATTTGGCCAAATTTACACTAAGCATTGTACAAAAGTTTAATAAATTTTTACATAATCTTTTTTTGAGAATTTATAAAGTTTGACAAAATTTGGACAGAAAGTGAAATTCAGCGATAATTTTATTTATTTTAATCAAAAAATCTTAAAATTTCCAAGAATACATAGTATTTTTTTCCCCTTGATTTTACAGAAAGTTTTTGATTTTTTCTAGAAAGTTTGAATTTATGAAAAAAATTTGGAAGAAATAAAATTTGATGGTAATTTTCCTTATTTTTTTAAAAAAATTGAAACTTCCCTAGAATGACTAGAATCGTTTTCTTGAATTTTTCAGGAAACTTTGAATTTTGATAAAATTTGTGATGATGTGGTTTGCTGATGGTCTTGCTGACTAGATGGTCAACTGATCCAAACAGGAATTCTTAGCCGGCTTCATAGTTCAAGATTGTATATTAGACTAGGGCAAGAGTTTGAAGTTTAAATATGCACTTCTCTCTTGGATAAATGTTTCATTAGAATTTATGCCACTAGTGCACACTAGAAGTTGGAAGAGAATGTGAAGAATTATCGAAGCCTTAAAATATTTTGATTGATTGATCTGACCTTCATATGGGACATATATAGACTACAATGTGAGCGAGCGAGACTTGAAACACAAAACAAATTGCACTGGGTTTAAAACCTTTTCCATTCTCTTCCTCGTTATCTCTAGCTTAAAAACAATATACTTCTCTTGGTATTGTTTTCTTTGTCAACTCAAAACAATATACTTCTAGTATCAGAGAGGACTGCAGGGTTACCCTCATGACACTGTGCACACCAGGGCTTCGTTAAATTGCAGGAACTAGAGAATGTGGGAATAAAAAAATAGTATTGAGATGTCACGAACTGTGAATTCCTGCCGGCTCACGAAACATAGAAAAATGGGAAACTGTTTCTCTCGGCATGCACAGGAACGAAGAAATATAACTGAAAGAGGTGAAGAGAAGTGTATTTAAGTTCTCAAAGAAAAAAGAAAATGGTGTTTGAGCTCATGTTAAAATTCCAGTTGAGATTGGGGGAATAGGAATGCATGTCATAGGATTCTGGCAACACCAACCATATAAACCAAATTACACCTATATACAAACATTCCTAGATAATTGATATCCTCGAGACTTCTATAAAAATAGTACAATCCAAAGAGGCCCGATTGTTGGATAAGTGTATTTCTAACCGGTGGGTAAATTACATTTTTTTAAAGGAGGTTGAAACCCCCCGCCTCTGCATCTAAGGATGCACATAATCATATTTATTATATTATTGAATAAAGCCTGACAAAACTAATACATGGATCAATTCAAAGCTACCTTTTTGACAACCTCTATCGCTACACCTAAAAGCTTGATGGTGTGCCCTGATCTCGCACCAACCCACACCATTTAACCCGGTAGCCTCTCGAAGCCTCCCAACGGCGAGCCGAGAGCAGCAGTTGGTCTAGCAAACCCTCCGCGCGCACAGCATGTGCACGCTCGAGAACCCATTGCTGCCATCTTCCATCGTCCCATTTTCAAGAGGGGTCAACACAGTGGCGGAGACAGGCCCCAGGCAGCCTGGGGCGTGAGATGTATTTCCTTTGGATACTGTAGCTACAGTGCTACAGTGCCCCAAAGACTGCCTGGGGCGTTGAGTTTTCCTGCCGCCGCTACTGGGTCAACACATTGATATTGCCAGGCCATACTACCGTTGACGTCATCATAACGCCAAACAACACCAACGCTCTACGCTCGTCCATCAAGTCGCACCCATCGTCGAAACTCCAGAACGCCATGTCGCCAGAACCCGTCGTCGTCCGTATTAATTGTGTTCATCAAAATTAATTGTCGCAGCTATGATATAACTTAAGTATACTATGTGATTCCCTGAGACATCAGTTTAACCAAAGTGGGATTAGGGCCGGCCGGCGAGCAAGCGGGGCATCTAGGGCTACGTGGTGCCTGCGCGCGCTTCCCTGTTACCGTCTAATCATCGACCGGTCGACAGAAAATTGGCATCAGTTGCTTTCGCAGCTCAAGATTACGCCCATGCGTGTGCGCATGCATGTCATTTCAGCTGGCATGCACTCCATAATTTACGATGTGGTTAAGGTCTAAAGTTGCGGCGGTTAAACCCCAACACCTGCAGGCCGGCCGGAAGCCTAACTTAATCTAACCGCACCTTTTCAACCAGTTAATTAACAGCTCAGAGCTCAGTAGCTTAAGCAAAGCTACTGTACTAGCTTCAGTTTTGTCTGTAGCGTTTCGAAGCCTGCCCTTGAAGTTTATTTGTTTACACAATGACATCAATTCTGCACAGTTGGTTAAACTTGATGATACCTCGACACATTGTTGCAGAAATGTTGTATTGTAATACATTTCAGTGAGATTTGGTAGTATGAAACATGAATCTGGAGTAACAATATGGTAACTAAAGCTGAAAATACATACGTACTTCATCTGTTCCTAAATATTTGCCTTTTCAGAGATTTTAAATGAACTACCACATATGGATGTATATAGACATATTTTAGAGTATAGATTCACTCATTTTGCTTCGTATGTAGTCACTTGTTGAAATCTCTAGAAAGGCAAATATTTAGGAACGGAGGGAGTATAATTTATTGTGTTTGATTAGTTTATAATTATAAAATATTTCTTTAATATAAATACCATAACAGAATGAAAATTCTCATGCATGCTTGCATGTTTAGGTGTGCTTATCCGCATGCATGTGGCATGATGAGGTGACATGCTTGCATGGTGAGAGTAATCAGTCATAGTTAGCTATTTAGATATACTCCCTCCGTTCCTAAATACAAGTCTTTGTAGAGATTTCACTAGGTGGACTAAATACGGAGCAAAATGAATGATTCTACACTTAAAATGCATCTATATACATCTGTATGTGGTTCATAGTGAAATCTTTACAAAGACTTATATTTAGGAACGGAGGGAGTAGATCACAAATTTAACTATTCATCTTCTCTCGTTTAGTACTTTTTTTTGTGAACTGTTAAAATATGGTTCCCATGTGTACTTTAATTTCATTTTTCTTTCCTTTTTGAAAGTGGCATTCCCACTCACAAAGGTGCTGTGGTCCTTCAAGTTTTTTTCTTGAATATCTGTGGTCCTTCAAGGGAGGACTATGCTTCATCGCTTTGCATCCATGCTGCTTGTTGCCGTACGAAGAAAAACCCAATAAGAAAACAGCTTTAGGCGGCCCCAAGCTAATGCATACAGGGTAGGATTAGGAACTCGGTTAAACTATACAGTGGGCACCTGTTACTCGAGCAGAACAAACTGCTCAGGAGGCCAATGATAAGTCGAGCGAGTCCCCGTGGATGCGGTTTGGTGAGTTCCTATGAGGCCTCCAATGGCTTCACAAATCGATCGCACATGCATGCAGAGTGGGGATAAGCTAGGCTCGGCATTCAGCAAGCACAAGATGATTACGCGGCATTACTGTGATTTTTTTTTCAAAACAGAGGCAAAAGATTTGCCTCATCCATTAATTAAGAAGAAGTTTATAGTTGCTTTTACAACACAAAAGCTAAGATAAAGTACACAACTTCTACTCTCGCGGCATGATGTTCCCCAAGTGCTTCACGCCGGCGGTGATCCAAAGCCTAGCCTTATTCTTGATATTGCAAAGGATGATGGATGGGAGTGTCGATTTATGTTGGAACACCCTAGCATTTCGCTCACACCAAATAGTCCAACAAGTAAGCATGGTGAGGGTTGCCATCGCCTTCCGGTTTGCCACATTTTTCTCGGACATTGTCGTGGAATTGTCACGGCAGATGTCCTAGTGAAAGGACTTAGTCGTGGAGCCATCGCAACTAGGAAGAAAGAAGGGGTTAATCGGGACAAAGGACACGAGGTTTATACTGGTTCAGCCCCTTACGGTGAAGGTAAAAGTCTACGATCCAGTTTTGAGTGGGATTATGTATGTCTCGATAACCAGGGAGCGAATCCGCTTGACCTAGCTCTCGATTTGATGTTACCTGCCCTAAGCCGCCGCTGGGTCGTCCCCTTATATACACGGGCTGACGCCCTGCGGCCTACAGAGTCCCGGCCGGCTCATATACAGTGTCCGGCTCGGTGACTAGTTAATCTTGCCTTATAATACAAGTCATACCATTACGGCGGTTTATCACTATGGGTCTTAAGTCGCCTGTTGGCTTTGGGCCCTTTACTGAACCGCCATCTTCAAATTCGGTCTTGAGCTTCGAGAGTCTTCGTAGGTATAACCCGGCCCCTCCTGGGCGGGTCATACCTAACAGTTATATCCCTAACATTAGGCCCCAGATTGATTTGAACTGGTTCATGTCAATCTTCAATACTTAAGCAAAATCTTCTGCTCTTCTATTGTATAAAATTTTTGTAACCCGCCATGACGTCATCCTTCGGATTTGTGGTGACCCGCCATGACGTCATCTGCTATTTAATGCACGTTTTCGCCCAACGTATCTCAACAGATCCTTATCTTAATGACCATCCCGAGAATCGAGGCGTCCTTGTAGTTGGATAATCATTTTTTCGGCCTCCTCGTTTTTCGCGCCCATTTATCAGTTTTCCCTTATAAATAGACACGACCAGGTCTTTCCTCATTCTCCCCTTTCCTCGTCTTCTTCCTCTCGCAACCCTACTGCCACTCGAGCTCCGCCGCCGCCGCAGAGCACCTCGTCTTCGTCGACCTCGGCCGCTGCATCAACCTGAATCGGTCCAGAGAACGGCGACGACCCTCCGCGGTAGATCTGCAGCTGTAAGTCTTCGCCTTCCTGCACCTCAGATCCGCATTAGGGTTTGCGAGCTCCTCTGTGTTATTCGCTGTTCATCACGGATCCTCCATGGTTTCTCCATTGCGTCCCCTTTTGATCTAAAAGAAGTACTAAACTCACGCGGTAGTTGTTACGCATCCATTTCAGACGCTAGTAGATACCCTTTTCTTGTACAAAGGCTTCTTTAAAACTAATGAACTCCTCTGTACTGGTTTGTTAGGTCTAGAATATTTTTCCTTTTCTGAGCATCCGTTGATCCAAAATAATAATTGCAATCTGTGAAACCTGTTTTTGCACACTTAGTCGATGCTTGTATCTTGATAGATCCTCCTAGCCATGGCGGCTCATACCACCGGCTTTAATTTGAAATGCTCAATAGCTAATTTCAACCACACATGGCGGCTTAAATAAGTTAACTGCTCATGGTGGCTTAAATAATCAGACATAATTAGCCATATACCATTAGGCACCTTTTATAAGCCGCCATCTTGAATATGATTTGAAGTATTTCTCTCCGGCTTAAATTTGAACCGGAAATTTTTATTTTGTCGTAGGCTTCCATCTTTATAATGCTGCTGAAAGCGCCCAAATCACCCGTTACATGCAATTGGGTCAAATCCATCGTCACAGAAAACACCCTTGCTGATTTTGTGAAGACTGGCTATCTACCAAAGAAGGAAGTCATGTCCTATCGTGCTCCTGATCCAACAGAGGAAAAACCTCAACCCAAAGAGGGGGAAGTCATCGTCTTCACTAATCACATGAACCGGGGCTTTTCTCCACCCGGCTCAAAGTTTTTCAGAGATGTCCTGCACTTTTTCGACCTCCGACCTCAAGATATCGGTCCCAACTCCGTATCTAACATTTGCAATTTCCAAGTGTTCTGTGAGGTGTACCTTGGAGAAGAACCCAACTTGCTGCTCTTCAGGGAATTATTTTATTTGAACCGCCAGAATGAACGTGCCAACGGTCCTAGCTTGGAGCTTGGTGGGATCTCAATCCAGCGAAGGAGAGACTGTATTTTTCCGCATGCCGATCCACCGAGTCACCCCAAAGACTGGAACCAGACATGGTTCTATTGTCAAGATACTTCTCCGGCTGGTGAAAACCCGCTGCCCGGCTTTCGCGCCCTGCGCCTCGAGTCTACTCATCCTCTACCAGATAAGCTATCAGCTGCTGAACGCCAGAAGCTTGCCCCCACCATGAGCAAAGTCAAGGCTCTTCTGGGGAATGGCTTAAATGGGATTGATTTGGTCCGGGTTTGGCTTGCCTGGCGGGTTATTCCATTGAGTCGCCGCCCTGGTTTGATGTGCGACTACACAGGCCAGAAGAATGATCCTCTGCGATACAGCCCTGACGATTTACCTGATGACGTCATTGATGATAGGACAAAATCACTCCTGAATGAGAGCTTGGTAGACTGTGGCAAAGTAGGTTTGAGCCCTTTCTGCAAAGCTAACCCGGCTCCGGCGGTAAGCTAGTAACTTAAGCATTTTTATTTTATACTCTCACCTTTGAGGTTTTACCTTTACTCAAAACTCTTGTTGAAATTCACAGGCCACTGACGAGTTGTGGAAATCCAACTATGATCATGAGGCTGCAAAGAAGGCCAGAAAAGCTAAGAAAGCCGCCAGGAGAGCCGCCGCCAGGAAGAAAGGAAACAAACCCAGCGCCTCAGACATGCTTCGGCTAGAGGAAACCTCTGAATCAGAGGTAGCTCTTGATTCTTTAGGCTCCTTTTGTAACTATCTTATTGACACTGATTATCCTCAGGAGGATACAGGAGCGAGTCATGCAGCGGTTGAAGAGGTAACTATCATTTCCTCCGACTCCGAGCCTTTGCCAAGACAGAAAGTCCGAAGAGTAACCCGGAAAGTAAGATTTTCACATCCTTTAGCTTACCAAGATCCTCAATTTCTTTTAAAGCGACAGATTCATGAGAGCCGGAGGCAGACCCGGACCAGCAAAGATGCAGAACTCTCCTCCGGCTTGCCCAATACACCAAGAAAGCGTCGGAACGAGGTCACCTCCGATTTACATCCCTTTTATCCTTTGGCGGGTCTCACTCGTCAGCCACTCAATTCTTCTGACTCAAATTATCAGGAAACTTCACCTTCTTCCGGCGAATCAATGCAGTCCAACATGCCGGCTTTTAAAACCGCTCCAGGGTAATGATAACCTGCTTATCCTGTATTCATTTCAATTTACTACACTTGTACTGACCTTTTGATCTTATGCAGTAGTCAAGCAAAGCCCAGCAAGAGGGCGAAGAAGAACAAGCCGGCCGCAGAGCCAATCTTAAATGAGCCGGAACTTGGAACAGTCGCCCCTGAAGCCTCCACTCATGAGCCGCCGCCTGAGCCAGCTCATGATATATCGACGCCCACTGTTGACCCGCCTGTCGAGCAAGCCATCGGTAGTTCTGAAAACCCGGAAGTCCCTAGCCTTGCCAGGACGGATGATCCTCAAGATGCCGATGTTGAAATCACCAAGACCGGCTTTACTAAGCCGGGGAGACCAACCGTGCTGGCCAAATGTTCTGCCAAGGATGAACTTCTGGAACGCCGCCGGGTTAAATTTGACGTCACTGAGTATACTCACATGAGTATTGGCGAAGTCTTTTCTGGCTATATGAGCCAAGTGCACAACAGTCGTGACACCGAAATTGATATGGTTAAGCAAATGTATCAGAAATTTGAGGTACAACCTTTTCTCCATATTCATTTATCCTTACCGTGCCAGCCCCCAAGTCTATTGCTTATGATGAATATGCTGTAGACTTTGGAAAGAAAACTTAGCAATATTAGCAACATAGTTGAACTAAAACACAGAAGAACTCCGGCTTACTCTGTAGTCCCCAAGGGCGGTTTAATCAGTATGATTGAACCGGTTCTTCATATGGTTGCACAGAACAAACTATTTAAAAAGGCTTTAACAACAATATGCATTAGCCCCCAAGTGCCAAAATACTCTTGCTTGCAAAGTGATTGGGACTTACTGTCATGAACCGCCATTTTAAACAAAAATTCTTCAGTATACATTAGTCCCCAAGTGTCGAGTGTTATTGCTTGCAAAAGACTTGGGACTTAATATTGCCTCATGAAAATCCTGATTTTGACCCGGTATTTGTACAGGCCACCAACAGTCAATTTGAATCGGAAATATCTGACTTGAAGAACCGCCTGGAAGCTCAGGAGATTGAAACTCAAAAATCCAACTCCAAATTCGAGTTCAGCGTATCTGAACAAGAAAAACTGAAAAAGGCTTTGAAGTGGAGAAGAAGGCCTGGACTGATGAAAAGAGCGCCTTGATCAACCGAGCTGAGAAGGCAGAAGCGGCTCTTGCAGAAGCAACCGTCGAACTATCCGGTTTAAAACGCCATATATCTCAGATGGTCTCAGCAATCTTTGGTAAGCTATTCTGCTAGTGTTAGATATGTGAATCTGCCAAATGAGCATAATATTGTCATCAACTCACCTAACATTGTAATGCAGGGCCCAGGACTTCCAATCTGAACCAAAGCATGCTGATAAAGCTGAAGGCGGTTTATACGCTGGTGGAGCAACTCTACACCGGGTCTCAACGTGCTTTAGCCGTAGTGGCCCTGTCAAATGAAGTTCCCACTCTCCTGTCAGATGTATTAAAGCGGCTTGCTGTGCTACCTCAACGGTTTAAGGAATTAGGGCGATCTTCTGCGAGAGCCGGAGCCGTAGCAGCATTAAGCCGGGCCAAAGCGTGGCTACCGGAGCTAGACCCGGCCGACATCGCCATTGGGTATCCAAGCTTAAAGGAGGACAGCACACCTTTTGGACAGGAGGACTTCACCACTTGTGTTAAGGAAATACGCCCTGTGGCCACCCTGATTGCTAATGACACAGATCTTACCAAGTATCATCCGGGTTATGACGCTGAAAACCGGAGGATTCCAACGCCTCATTATGAAGTGGTCAGCCTGATCCCTCCAATTCGTAAGCATACCTTCACCCCTGAAGTTGACCCGGCCGGATTAATTGATGATGAAGCTGAATTTGAAGCTTTGAGTGGCATTGACTGGTCATCATCAACCTTCCAGGACAGGGAACAGGATGGAGGAGTGGAAAGGGATGATCCGAAAGCTTCAGGCCATCAACACAATTGATCCGTCGGGCGGGTCATATTTATACTTTGCTGAAAAAACAATGTTAATCATTTGGACTCGGGGAGTCATGTAATAGGATAGACATAACTTGGTTTTGCCGTGCCTTCGTGCACGTGTTTGGCGCTCAATACTGTTAAGCCGCCATCTTATATTCATCCATATTATGCTTATCATCTGTTTTCCTTGTGCTTAAGAAAAACTTTTACACTGTCCTGCATACAGAAATAAATCACAAGACCCTTGGCGGTTTACCGCAGGGCGGGTCATATATCTTACATAGAACCCGGAATATGCAAAAGAGTCATAGATAAACCGGTTACCATTTATAGCTTTGAAATATAACCATAATATCATACATGTGATCCTTTGATTTATACTGCCGGTTTATGTGACCCAAACAGTAAGGGTGACAACCCAATCTTGTAGAAGCTGGTACTTCCACACATATGATTATTGTTATATGCTGGCGACTTATTGACTAAGGCCAAGCTGGGTTAAATAGAAGCCACTCATTAGACGCTTCCAGCAGGATCAAAAACAAGTCTCAAGACAAAAACTCAAAAAGAAACTGTTTGCAAAAAACATCAAAATAAACAAAATTTTGAGGCTTCTGATTCGAATACAATCAGTAAACCATTCCAAAGGGGTTAAGCTAGGATTCGAATACGACCATGTAGCCCCCAGTGGCTTTGGCGTTGCGCCGATCAAGAGGGTACCGACAGCTATGTTCTCTTTGGTTCGAATACGACCTATGTTTGAACAGGAAGCCCCCAAATGACCTTGAGAGTTTTTTAACGACGCTGATTCGAATACGATCAACGTCGGACCCAAAAGGGGTTGAGCTATGATTCGGATACGATCAAGAAGCCTCCTAGTGAGTTTGGCAGTGTGCCGATCAAAAGGGTATCGACAGCTATGTTCTCTTTGGTTCGAATACGACCTATGTTTGAACAGGAAGCCCTCTAGTGACCATGAGGTGTAACAGCTAGATTCGAATACGATCATGAGCTGGACCAAGAGAGTTAAGCTGGATTCGAATACGATCAGCCCCCAACTGGTCGTTTATGTTTAAAAATAATAGGAACATATGATCATTGAGGATGAAAAGGACGGAGGTCCTGCTTTATTACTTATCATAATATATACATTTCATAATATGTACATCAGGAGAGCCGGTGGCTCAAGTGTAGTAAGGCCGAAGATGCGGTAGTATGACCCGTTGTTCAGGTTCTTGCTGACCACAAAGAGTCCTTCCCAAGGCGGGGATAGCTTGTGCATATCGGACTGATCCTGGATGAGCCGGAGCACTAAGTCACCTTGTTGAAAGGTTCTGGACTTAACCCGGCGGCTGTGATAACGGCGCAGGTCCTGCTGGTAAATCGCCGAGCGGGCTGCTGCTAAGTCACGCTTCTCATCCAATAGGTCAAGTGCATCCTGACGAGCTTGTTCATTATTAGCTTCAACATAATCCGCCACTCGGGGCGAGTCATGACGGATGTCACTCGGTAGAACCGCCTCTGCTCCGTAAACCATGAAGAAAGGCGTATAACCCGTAGATCTGTTAGGTGTAGTATTGATGCTCCAGATCACAGAAGGCAACTCCTCCACCCAACAACCCAGCGTCCGCTGTAAAGGGACCATGAGCCGGGGTTTTATGCCTTTCAAGATCTCTTGATTGGCTCTTTCAGATTGGATTGCACAGACTGGTGGCGAACACATGATATTGTCCACTATTCAGTTGCTTCGGGTTACTCTGATACCCGAATTGCTGCTGCTGCTGACCTCCCTGGCCAGATTGCTGATTATAACCACCTTGGTGACCTTGAGGGCCCTGGCCATGAAAACCGCCACCACCTGAGCCGCTGCCCGGGCCATGATTACCGTTGAACATGTTAGAATTCTTGAAAGCCTTCATAATCGTACAGTCTTTCCACAGATGAGTGGCTGGCTTCTCCCGAGTGCCGTGCCTTGGACAAGGCTCATTCAACAACTGCTCAAGGGTGGGACCTGACCCGCCAGACCGAGGAGGTGGCCTCCCCTTGCGTCGTTGATTGTTGCCCTGTGTATTCGCCACAAACTCCGAGCTACCATCAGCCTTACGTTTATTATTGCCTCCCTGATTCACCGGGTTATGCTGAAGACCCTTAGCGTTACCGTTCTTCTTTCCCTTCCCTGTCTTCTCTTCATCAGACGCGGGATCCTTGGTACTATCAGAATCGGCGTATTTAACCAGAGCCGCCATCAGCTGGCCCATGTCATTACAATCGCGCTTGAGCCGCCCCAGCTTCTGTTTCAGAGGTTCAAAATGGCAATTTTTCTCCAACATTAAGACTGCAGAGCCAGCATCCATCTTATCAGATGAATGTATTATTTCCTTCACCCGGCGCACCCAATGGGTCGTGGACTCACCTTCCTCTTGCTTGCAATTAGTCAAGTCCACAATCGACATGGGCTGCTTGCATGTGTCCTTAAAGTTCTGAATGAATCGGGCCTTTAACTCGGCCCAGGAACCAATGGAATTAGGTGGCAGTCCCTTTAACCAAGTGCGGGCCGTTCCATCCAGCATCATACTGAAGTACTTGGCCATTGCCGCGTCACTGACCTCCAGCAATTCCATGGCCATCTCATAACTTTCAATCCACGCCCCGGGCTGTAAGTCAGCCGTGTAGTTAGGCACCCTCCGAGGTCCCTTAAAATCCTTGGGCAAACGCTCATTACGCAGTGCCGGCACTAAGCAAGGGACACCTTCGGTTCTCGTGGTCGCGCCCGCCTCAATAGAAGTCGTCGGATAAACCGGAAAAGGCTGGTAAGCCGCCTGCTGAGCCGCCTGCTCCATCGCCTGCTGAGCCGCCCGCTCAGCCTCCTGGCGTACCCTATCTTGATTAGCCAAGTTAGGGGCTCCATCTCGCGCCGGGTCTCGCCCTCCTGGCTGATCACGGCGCCAGACGTTGCTTGAAACTGCCGCCGAGTCCATATGCCTGCTGTAACTCAGGCTCCGACTCGGACGAGGGGTCGAATGAATCCTGTCTCGACTATAAGAGTATGCCTCCTGCTGTACCAAAGCCGTCTGAAGAAGTTCTCGGATCCTTCGTGTTTCAATTGCCGTCGGAGAGTCGCCCTCCACCAGGAGAGCCGCCAATCGCGCTGCCGTAGCGATCATGTTCTCCAGCGGGTTAGAATAATGACCTGGTGGTGTTGGCACATACTGAGGCGGATTAGAGTTCACTCGGGGAGGTTCCGTCACCCGTGGTTGAACCGGCGCCCCAGCTCCGGGCGTCGCAGCCGGGTTTACCTCTGGCGGATTACTGGGACCTGCACCGGGTGTGCGGAAGAGATTTCTAGGATCGTAAATCAAAGGCAGACGGGACTGAGACTTCTGGTGCCTTCTCCTCATGACCTCATTTTATGTGTTTAAATCCATCGTAAGCTGGAACGCTTCTGATTGAAGCTGCTGAGCTCGAGCATCCAAAGCCGCCCGTTCTGTGGCTAATCTGGTGCCCTCAGCTGCTAGGTTTTCCTTGGCTTGTGCTATCTCCTCACGTAACCGAGCCACCTCTGCGTCATGTTCAGCCTGATCCGCCGGATTAACCGTGGCGGTTAACAGATTTGTCAGTCTATCCGTGAGATCAATCAGCACCTGAGCCGGCGGGCGCACAGGGCTTCCTGCCCCGGCTGCCGCTGACCCGAAGGTTATTGCTGCCGTAGCTGTAGAATTTTGACCTGGTTGAGTGCCAGCCATGAAGATCCCTACTCTGTTCGGCGGCTCAAAGGGGTCCGGAATACTGCTGCCATCGGAACAGCCCCCAAGCCCGCCGTCTTGTAATTGATACAACGAATCCGTCTCACCCATGGACGACTCACCGTCAGAGTAGATGGTCGTCTCACCGCCAGACACGGATCCTTCAGAAAGTTCTCCATGGATGCATCCCACGAAGGCACGCTTCATGGCGGGCGGAGCCTGGGCGGATCTCGCATGCTGAGCCGTCTCGATGATGTCAGTGCAGATGTCTGGCTCAGGGCCTGGCTCGCCGATCCGGCCGATGAAGACATGAATTCCGCCGAAGGGGACCCGGTACCCGTACTCAATTGACCCGGCGTTGGGGCCCCAGCCTGCGTCGTCGATGTAGAGCTTGCCGCGATGACTCTTGGTCATCCGGCCCACAGCGTACCCCTTGAGCCCTTCGAAGCTGCCCTTCAAGAACTCAAATCCACCGTGCGCTGGCCCCACGGTGGGCGCCAACTGTCGTGGAATTGTCACGGCAGATGTCCTAGTGAAAGGACTTAGTCGTGGAGCCATCGCAACTAGGAAGCGAGAAGGGGTTAATTGGGACAAAGGACACGAGGTTTATACTGGTTCGGCCCCTTGCGGTGAAGGTAAAAGCCTACGATCCAGTTTTGAGTGGGATTATGTATGTCTCGATAACTAGGGAGCGAATCCGCTTGACCTAGCTCTCGATTTGATGTTACTTGCCCTAAGCCGTCGCTGGGTCGTCCCCTTATATACACGGGCTGACGCCCTGCGGCCTACAGAGTCCCGGCCGGCTCATATACAGTGTCCGGCTCCGTGACTAGTTAATCTTGCCTTATAATACAAGTCATACCATTACGGCGGTTTATCACTATGGGCCTTAAGTCGCCTATTGGCTTTGGGCCCTTTACTGAACCGCCATCTTCAAATTCGGTCTTGGGCTTTGAGAGTCTTCGTAGGTATAACCCAGCCCCTCCTGGGCGGGTCATACCTAACAGTTATATCCCCAACAGACATGTTGATCCACCAATCCTTGATGGAACTCTCAACACTCCAACGAGAAGTGTCCATGCCGTCCAAGCTCAGCCAATCCTTAATCGTGTCCCAGAGTCTCTTAGTGAACCGGCACTAGAAGAATAAGTGGTATGCTTACAAAGAGGGCATAAACCGCAATTTGGCCAACCACGCTTGTGAAGCCTATCCGCCGTCCAACTCCGGTTTTGAATTGCAAGCCAGGCAAAAAATTTGACCTTGGGAGGCGCCCAAACCTTCCAAACCGCATAGCTCATGGGTGATAGTGTGGTGCCAAGGAATTGGGCTTTATATGCCGAAGTTGCGGAGTAGTGTCCACTTGCCGTATGCTTCCAAATGATGTCATCTTCGATTCCGTCCACAAGATGAATAGTCCGAGAGCGAGCCCAAAGGGTCACAATTTGACGTATGTGTTCCATTGTCCAGTCCGTGGGCAACTTAATCTTTGCAAGCCAAGCATCATCATGCATGGCTTCCCTCACCTTCCAATTTTTCCCAAAGGAGATATCGAAGATGAGCGGGGCCAAGTCAATGGGCCTCTCCCCATTGATCCAAGGTGAATCCCAAAAAAGGTGCACGGGCCCCATTGCCAATGGTGATGTGCGAGGACGCGTAGAAAAGAGCCCGATCCAACTTGTCACAAGGGTTTTCGAGGCCCACCCACATTTTTGTCGGGTCCTTCCATTCGAACCATAGCCATCTAAGCCTCAACGCCCTTGCAAACTTGGTGAGGTCGATGACGCCGAGGCCCCCAAGGTCGGTTGGGCGGCAAACGTTGCGCCAATTTACTTTACACTTGGCCCCATTGGCCTTATCCATGCCCGCCCAAAGGAATGCCTCTGAATCTTGTTATAGTTATGTAGTGTGCTGGCAGGAGGGTTGAGAGAAATGATGTGATAGGTCAACTGCGAAGTGAGGATTGACTTGACAAGAGCACATTGACACATGGCCGTAATGTTTTGCCCATCCCACGGTACCAGCCGTGCCGCCGCCTTATCCTCAAGGAATTGAAGGTCCCCTCTCCGAAGCTACCAAACCGATAGTGGGAGGCCCAAATATTTGACGGGGAAGGCAGTCCGGGTGGCCGGCAGACTAGCAAGAATTGCCTCCAAACAATAGCGCCGCAACGAATTGGGACAACCGAACTTTTCTGAAAGTTAGTGCACAGGCCAGTCACGTTGCCAAAGCAGGTGAGCACCCTCGCAAGGTTCTCAATATCCTTCTTGATAGGAGCCATGTAAACCGCCGCATCATCGGCATAGAGGGAAGTGCGGAAAATTGCCCTCCGCCCTCGAATCTTATGGAAGAGACCTTGGGTGGTTGCGAGGTTTAGGATTTTCTGCAACGGATCAATCGCGAGGACGAATAATAACGGTGAAATAGGATCACCCTGTCGAAGACCACATGCATGCAAGACCGGAGGGCCGGCCACTCCATTGAGCAAGATCCGTGAGGAGGACGTATGTAGCAAGGCGGTGATCCAGTTACGGAACTTGGGAGGGAAACCTCTTCTTTGTAGGAGCTCAATGATGTATTCCCACCAGACCGAATCAAAGGCTTTCCGGATGTCAAGCTTGAAGAGGAGCGAGGGTGTTTTACTTTTGTGTAGTTTGCGTGCAAGTCCCCTCACGTACATGAAATTGTCGTGAATGCTTCTCCTCTTGATGAACACACTCCGCGCATTGGAGATGAGCGAATGCATGTGCGGGCCAAGTCGGTTGGCAAGTACCTTAGCGATGATCTTAGGTACAGCATGGATGAGACTTATAGGTCTACAGTCAGTGATCCCTTCAGCCCCATCCTTCTTGGGGAGAAGCACCACATTTGCCGTGTTTAGCCACTTGAGGTTGGCCGAGTGGAGGTTGTCAAAACAGCGAATGACATTCATCAAATCCACCTTGATGATGGGCCAACATCACTTGAAGAAGACGCTTGTGAAGTCGTCCGGCCCAGGCGCTTTGTCACCCGGCATCTGATCAATCGCAGATTTAACCTCTTCTTCAATGATGGTGGCGTCAAGCTCGTCCAACTCATTGTCCTGGTTGTCAAGTCCAAGCTCTTCCCAGTTAAAGTCCATGGACCTCCGGGCCCCTTTCCCCAAGACACTGGAAAAGTGCTCGTAGATCAAGCTCTCTTTTTGCTCATGGTCTGTAACCCATCCATTGTTGTGTTGGATCCTGTGAATGTGATTCTTCCTACGCCTCGCGTTCACCCTCCGGTGAAAGAATTTGGTGTTGGCGTCACCCTCTCTCAGGCTGGAAATTCTCGCGCATTGCTTCTTTCTGGCTCTCTCTAAAACCGCCAAGCTCACAACCCTCCGTTTGAGCTTGGTCCGCAGATCTTGCTCCGGGATGGAGAGAATACGCCCCTCCTGAGCGATGTCCAGGCGAAGGATCACTAGGAGGGCGGCATGGAGGTGTAGCTTAGCCCTGGAGAACAACTTCCTACTCCATTCGGAGAGCCTCAACCCCGTCTTCTTGAGCTTATGGAAGAGTCTCTGATAGGGTTCCAAATGATGGCATTCCTCATTCCAAGCGTTAAGCATGACCTCATTAAACCCCGGCATCGACATCCAGAAATTCTTGAATTTGAAGGTTCGAGGCCTGCGAGGCCCACTATCGTCCGCAAGAAGAAGGGGACAGTGGTCGGACAACGACGAGGAAAGGGCATGCAACACATGCGTGTTGAAGGAAGTGTCCCAGTCGACGTTGCAAAAAAATGCATCCAATTTGCACAACGTCGGGTTGTCTCTTTCGTTGCTCCAAGTGAACTTCCGGTTCTGAAGATGTATCTCGTTTAGCTCACAAGCATGAAGGGTATTGCGAAAGCGAGTGATGCGCGAATGATTAATATTTCTCTTATTTTTGTCCCTTGCCCGATAGATTTGATTGAAATCGCCCAATGCAAGCCATTTGATCCCCGGCGCTGGTTTTTGGGCAAGAAGCTCCGCAAAGAACGCATCTTTGCAAGATGGTTCGGTTGGGCCATATACAGTGGTGATCTTGAAAACATTCCCGGATGCACGGATGAGTACCATGGCCGAGAGACAGTAAACGATGTTGACCATGTCGGAGATTTGGACTGCGTTGTCGTCCCACAATAGCAGTATGCCACCCCTGGTGCCGGTAGCCGGTCGGTGAGCAAAGTTGCGCAGTCTGTTACCACCCAGGTAAGAAGCAATGAACTGATCCATATGCTCCAGCTTAGTCTCCTGTAGACATGCCAGATGACAGGTTGTTGCTGCAATGGTTTCATGGACGGTGGAACGCCGATTGACACAATTTAGGCCCCTTACATTCCAGCACAGGAAGTTAATATTCTCTCCTAACATTGGGAAACTAGTACATACCCTAACACAGCTACAGCCCAGCTGCAAGACTCGCACACATAACAACCTGGGCGTAGCCGCCAAGCTTTCCCTGGCATGGCAACCACACAGGTCTCAGCCAAGGCCGGTAGAGGCAAACACCAACAGATAGCCCTACAGGCGACCCCCATCGCTGTCATGGCAGCCAAGCATGCATCCATGGACAACCCCTTACAGTACTGCGCCACAACATAATAAGGTTGTACTAACATTAGAAACTATGAAGCCCATTGACGACCAGGGGGTCCTAGGCAGACGGCGCCGTGGCCGCGGTCTCGTGGTCCATTGCAGCGTTGCCCCCATGGTTGATGAGGGCCTACTCCACCTCTCCTGCTAGAGCATCATCAACCTTGAACAGGCCCCGCAAGGCTGCCATGACCGCCTCTGGAAGCTGCTCCTTGAACTGGTCCTCAAATGCCTTCAGCGCCTTGTCCGTGATATCCTCTCCATCTTGCACTATGCCAATGGAGCGACAGAGCAGCCCCTGCGCCTCCTTGGCCATGGCAGTAGCTACGCCTGCGCCACGAGCCATGATCCGGGCACTATTGCGTCTCAGTGAGAACCCACCCTTGTTAGTGATGTGCATGCCAGCCAGGGTCTTGCGCCTGCGCGTCAGGGGCTTGATCAGGGAGGAGACCGGCGAGGGAAGTAGAGCCTGCTGTCGTGGCAGGAACAGGGGCCCCAGGCCATTCGGGATTGGGCCCCCCTCCATAGTAGCCCTGGGTGCCGGAGAGGGCGTGCGTCGAGGCGTCGTGCTGGAGGGTAGGGGCGGTGTTGGCTCTGTCTCGAAGCCGGGAGGACGCGAGCCAGTGGATGATGGAGTGGCCAGGCGCGTCGGGGAACATAGCAGGGCCACCTGCGGACTCGCAACAACGATCCTGGAGGTCAGCGTAGCGTTCTCCGCATCCCTGCGCTTGGAATAGGGCGAGGGCATGATTACATTATACTACCTTTGTGTACTCCGTAGCAGCAGCATCAGAAACAAGAAAGCGCAGTTCTAATCTGAGCTCGAGATCAAATGCTCTTGATATAAACAGTAAAAATTAAAAAAAATCAAGTCCTTTTTGTGGCAAACATTAAGAAATGTTTTGAGTGCTTGCAAAGTTTCATCATCATATCATATTTGTGAAAGTCGTGGCAAAAAAGATAAAATCAACGCTCCAAAATGGGTTCGAAAGTAGCATCTTTGGAGAATCTATTTTTTTACACAACTTCCACGAATGTGATTCCATGATGAAACTTTGCAAGCACTCAAAACTTTTTTTAATGTTTGCTACACAAAAATTAAAAAAAATTAATTTATTTTCATATTTTTTTCGATTTTACTATTCATCCGGGCTCATTTGAGCACGAGCTAAGAAACTCCATGTCCAAACTTAAACACTTAGCACCATACTTTATCCTTCCCATTTTATAAGGCCCGCCTGAGTTTTAGGTCATCGATTTAGTCCCCGTTCGGATCCTCTCCACGATCCAGCTTCTGGAAATAGGCACGAGAATCCGGCTGAACGATCCAGCTTCAAGAAGCCCGCTCCTGGAGAAAGAGCAGCCCGTAGTGCAAGTTTCTGGAGCAGCGGAAGCGCAGCTTCAAGAAAAGGAGAAGGGGAAGTTGCTCGAAATTACACAGGAATGCCCTTCCGAAGTGAATCCTCGAACCGTTTTTCTTTTATCGAACAGTTTTCCTCACGCTAGGAGCATCGAACTGGGCCCAAAGCTCCCTTCGTGGGCTACCAGTCCATGCTGAGGCAGAGTTGGGAAAATCTGGAGCTGCCGAACACATCCTGGAGGCGGCAGCTAGCTTCTCGGGAAGCTGGCTATTCGCTGAAGCTAGCGACGATTTGAACGGGGCCTTAGTCAACGGAATACAAGTTATATGTAGGAAAATAAATATATCATTAGAAACTTCTTTCAAATATGAATTTAATGGTATACTTTTTTGGCATACAACTCATATTTCATTGGCCAAGTTATAACAATCTAAAATTACATGTAGACCGAGTAGACTGGAAGAGCAGGATGTGTTTCGTAAAGAAGCATGTTTGTTTTTTTGGCTTCTCTTTCCCAACCCTATTTACGTTTGTGCTAGACATCAACAACCCAATGCATCAATTTACTAATATAAATATATATACACAACAGGATCCCCCCAAACTGGGGTAGTTTCATCCTAGAACTAAGCATTGAAATAACAAAATAATATGAAAACCACATGATCAAATTCCCACTCTAGCTCCATTATTAGCTAAAACCCTCTAAAGGACGACAACAACAACACCCTTAAAAACAACAACGACGATGATGACAACGGTTACAAGAAATGATTTGTGCGGATATGGTCGTTGCTGGCTTGTTCGACCATTGGTTTGAGCGCTTCGTTTTTTTTTCCTTTTACTCCAGCTAGGCATAGCTTCGGTCTTGTATAACTTTGTCATTTGCCATTGTGATTCTTTGTGTATGTGTGTGCGCGCGCGTCGGTGTTTTATGTGCGCATCCTAGTTATGTAGAGGCGGGGTGTATGCTTCCTGTGTTTGTATACCCTTGATACTTCATTTTGAGTTAATAAAAAAAACATGGAACGAACTCATCAAGTTTGGAATCAATCCAGCCGCGTTTGAGCCTCCAATGAACAAGTTTTGTGAAGATAAACATAGGAGCCACTAACATGGTCAAAAGTTCTCTTTCTATTTTCTCACTTCTCATTCAGGTTTGTGAATTGTGAGCTCATAACAACCACTAAATCTCCTGGATTGAGAACAAGACAAGCTTTTCTTCCACCCTCTCCTCTCTCTTTATCTTAGTGAGACATCTCAGTAATTGATTTAATTGAGATCAACAATTTACAAGTGTTCCATCTAAAAATAATAATCTACAAGTGTTCAACATACATGCTTCAGTTTGGCCTCTTAACACATTTGGCCCATGCATATGGGAGAAAAATTGGATGGCCCTGAACCGCACTGGCTCTCACATGCACGCTCATATGGGTCGCTCGCTATCGCTCACTCGTTGGCTATGTTCTGTCGGCTTGTGTTGGAAAGAAAAACTCTACGAGCACAGAAAAAACCGATTCATTTTTTCATAGATTTGAAAAGGTTAATGAATCTTTATTTTGTGAATTTGAAAGTTGTTTGTGAATTTTTAAAAAATATTCATGGATTTAAAAAAAGTTCATTAATTTGAGAAAGTTCACAGCATTTTTAAAAGGTTCATGAATTTCAAGAAAAGTTTACAAATAAAAAAATATTCAGTAATCTAAAGATTGTTCGTAAAATTCTAAAAATGTTTAAAAATCTGAAAATTGTCCACTAAATGCAAAAAAAATGTTTATGCTTTTTAAATCACTAATTTGAAAATTATTCACAAATTTTAAATACTTTCATGAGTTTGAAAAAAATTATGAATTGAAAATAAAAAAGGAAATACGTACAAAAAAGTTCAAATATAAAAAATTTAAAATGAAGAACGAAACAGGAAACAAATAACAAAAACCGATACAAAAAGCAGCAAAATACCCAAAAAAATGAACCGAAAGAAGGCAAATCCTATTTGGCGCTGCAGGCGCCCGTTTATGTGTATTTTGCAAACGGGCACCTGCAGCCAACCAAGCTGGGCCGGCCCATCTCACCCAGTTCTCTTTCTGTCTTTCTGTATTATAGACAGAAAGAAAGAGCGTCCCCGCAGGGGATCGAACTAGGCACCTCTACTTCGAGCTGCCCGACAGAAACCATCACGCCACAAAGCCCAACGTGGTTACTCGCATCCCCTTATATCTTTTCTTCGTTTAACTTTACTTATTTCCTTTTTTCTTTTTCCGTTTATGTTTTTCCTTTTTTTTCTTTTCTTCTTCCTGGCTCAATGATTTTTTTTATAATTCGTGAACTTTTTCTTCATATCGATGAACTTTTTTTTCAAATTCGCTGAACTTTTTTCAGATTCGATGAACTTTTTCATATTTAATGAACTATTTTTTCAAATTCGGTGAACTTTTTCATATTCGATGAACTTTTTTTCAAATTCAAACTTTTTTCAGATTTGCTGAACTTTTTCATATTTAATGAACTATTTTTTCAAATTCGGTGAACTTTTTTTCAAATTCACTGAACTTTTTTTCAAATTTGATGAACTTTTTCAGATTTAATGATTTTTTTTAAATTTGATGAACTTTTTTTCCAATTCAACAAACTTTTTCTAAATTTGATGAACTTTTTTTCAAGTTGATGAACTTTTTCAATTTTGTATATTTTTTGATAATCTATGAACATTTTTTTTCAATTTGAATGCTTTTTTTTCAAAATTGATGAACTTTTCTTCAAAAATGATACCTTTTCCTAATCCATGAACCTTTTCTTGGATTTCCCGCGCGAGTTCGCTGGCCGATGCGTTTTAGTGGGCCGGCCCAACATGCAGGGCGCGTGGGCGCCGGATCTCCTAGCCGGCGCTTAAGGCACCGACTAGGAGCTCCCCCGAAAGAATCTAGAAGCTTTCAAAAGCCGGAACTAGTAGAAGCTTTACATGGGCCGGTCCATAGGAAAAGACGAGTGGGCCATTCATACGAAAAACAAAGTTTTTTTTTTTGCAGACTGAAGAACAACATATTCTTAACAAAGTATTCGGCATTTCTCAAAAGAAAAAGTATTCGGCGAGCTTAAGCGCCGAATAGGATATAGAGTACCCATGAAAAGTATTTGCGCTGTGTACATGCTACATGCTCCAACCATCATGTAGCATGCGTGTGCCACATTTTCTCAACAAAAAGAGGCGTGGGAGATTGATCCGAGTTTAACTTGCTAGCATGGCTTTGGAATCGCAACTTGCAGTCGAAACCTTTGCCCGGCGTTTTCACCCTTTTTCCTTGGCTGAAGCGACGAGGATGCACCTGCGCGATCCATCGGCAGAGTGAGGTCGGGTCGGTAGGTTTGAACGCGCATACATAGTTCGAAACAGGTTCCGAATGTCACCACGATGTTCGCGCTAGACACATCTTCTTTTTCTGTAGATAAAAAAGAAACAAGAGCGCACAGTGACAACATTGTCCTCGTCGTGCAGTGTTCTATGCGCAGACCATACATGTAGTGCAGTGCTATTCTCGAGCCTTCGTTAGAAAAAAAGTACTCGTCCTCGGCCACCAACGACGACGGAGTCCGCATGGTTTTCGAGAAAAGACCGGCTGCTTACACCATCTATAGTCAGACCTCTCAAACGCACCTTATATGTCCGGCCGGGCCGCCGACTGGTCATATTTTTTCGACTCAGACGGGCGCCTCAAATGAGCCTCAAACGTCCGGGCTGACCGGCACCCCTCATATCCAGCCTAAATATGCGGCGGATATAGGGGCGCCCGGGCACGCCCGCCACGTCGGACTGACGAAGGGTCATAGCCAGAAAACGCCATCAAACCCGGCGGTCCGAAACTCGTCTCCTACGTCGGACCAGTGGCGCTAAGTGGCGTAGCTCCAGTGGGTCGCGTAGTGCATTGTCCGGCTATTTAAGTCGACTAGCGGCACCCAAACCCTATCATCCATCCACATTTTTCTCCTCTGTCCGCCACCGCCACCGCCACTTTCCACTTCACCCATCCACCTAGTAGCCATGCCCCACACCGTTGGGTGAGGAGCGAGCCCTTTCTGACGCCGGAGTGCCGGCTCGAGCTCCTTGAGCAGATTCGGGCTAGGCGCGAAGCCCGGATCGACGTGGGGCTACCTCCGGATGTAGTGGATCCGGAGGACGACGACGACGACAAGGAGGAGGAGGACTTTGAGGAGGAGGGGGATGAGCCGGAGGAGGAGGGTGTGGGGGACGCTTGCGACGGGGATCTGCATGCGGAGTAGCAGACCATCCTCAATTCCCTCCGGTCGGAGTCGGCTGCGGAGGCAAGACGCCGTCGTTGGCAGGAGATGGAGGCACAAGAGGTTGCGAAGGAGGCGGAGATGTTCGCCTACATGGATGAGGTCGAGCAGGGGGAGGATGAGCCGGAGCTCTCCTACCCACCCGTCCAGCCGGCGCCCGGCACCGTCGTAGCTAGAGTAGTACGTAGGTGCTTTTTATGGATTTAGGGGATGAAATATGAGAAAAGCGGATGCAAAATGACTAATTCAAGGTGTGCCTGGTCAGTGTCCGCGTACGCGTCCGGACGCGTGCATGGGCGTTTGAGGGGCCGGATTTGCAAAAGTCGGCTCTGGATGCTGTTACTAGACTATAGCAGATAGATAAAGATAGATCGATCTAGTACGTTAGATGTAGATTTTCAACAACGATAAAACGAATTGACCACCGGCCGGAGCAATGCTAGAGCATCTACATCCAGAATTGGCAAATCCGGCTTTCTATATGACTGCAGACACGTCTGGACGTGATTATTGACGCAGCCAAACGGCCCCTCATATGTCGTGTCTAGCATCCACATACCTCAAATTTGGAGTCTCGAATTCATGCACTCTTCTTTCTTTGATTAAGCCCTTGAAGTTGAAAGTATGCTCCACCTGCCGGTCCATTTCCTTTTGCATGCTCATGACCATAATCTTGTCCACTTCTTCGTCCGAATCCGACGAATTAGAGAACTCAGCTTCAATCATTTTATCAAGCTCCGTCCGTTCATGCTCTTCGTCCGACGAAGCATCAAAATTCATTGATTTCCCTGCAAATAAATCACAAAAAACCGGGTCGGACATTGTGTCGAACACATAGAGGACAAGAGGCAGCCAGATAGTTGCCAGGTGTACCGCGGTGCCGTCCGGGTTGGTGATGATGTCGCGGCGGCGAGCACGGGAGAGAGGACTGTTGTACCGGTGCCGGCGGTGCTAGGCTCGGAACGGCTGCGGGGCAAGGGTGGCGACGGAGGTGCGAGACGTCCGGCGCAGAGAAGGATGAAGAGAGGAGAGAGCAAATGGATCCGGTAGGTCGAGGGTGGATTTGGTGCAATATATGATGGGATAGGCACGTCGAGTCCGACGTGGAGGACACGCTTGAGCACGCACGAGCATCCCCATATGTCTCATATTTGGGCTGGATATGAGGGGTGACGGTTAGTCCGGACGTTTGAGGCACCCATCTTGGTTGGTTTTTTTGACTGGTGAGGGCATCTCCAAAGCAGACCCTCAAATCTTCATTATATGTCTGGACCACAGTGTCCGGACCACTTTTATCATCTAACGGGAACCAGTATAAGTCCGCGTAGCAGTCCGGACGTACGGATTCCGTAACCAAGAGACAAACATGTGGGACTTTGCGGGTTCAAACATGCACTTGACCAATCACATGCATGGTCTTTTTCTTCTCTGTCTCCTCCCAACTGCACATGCGTGCAAGCATGGTTCGTCTCTTCACTCTCTCCTCCCAACTGGACACTAAATCACAAATATTTCACCCATGGTCTTCATCTATTTTTTCTCTTCCCGGATACTTTGTGATTAGCATTGGATGGCTCCCTTTCATATCATATCCACAAACCACATCCAAACATAAAACAAACATATATCAAGAACATTTTTTGATCAGCTTTGAAGATGGCATGAGTGACCGGACTGTCCATCCGAACGTTTAAGAGGGATATCCATGGTCACAGGGACGCGAGAGGCCAGCGCACCCCACGGATTTTCGTCCGGTCGTCCCGTGGTCAACATCGGGCCGATCGATCGATCGATCGTACGTAATGCTCCAATCTTTCCCGCTCACCCGTCGCGGCGCTTTTGCAAAAAGGCCCCCACGTTTTTTAAAAATAAACCCGCACTCCATAGTGGGCCGGCCCTTCCGTTTGCAGGAGTGCGAATTGCAAAAAGGCCCCCACGTTTTTTAAAAATAAACCCGCACTCCATAGTGGGCCGGCCCTTCCGGATTTTCGTCCGGTCGTCCCGTGGTCAACATCGGGCCGATCGATCGATCGATCGTACGTAATGCTCCAATCTTTCCCGCTCACCCGTCGCGGCGCTTTTGCAAAAAGGCCCCCACGTTTTTTAAAAATAAATCCGCACTCCATAGTGGGCCGGCCCTTCCGTTTGCAGGAGTGCGAATTGCAAAAAGGCCCCCACGTCTTTTAAAAATAAACCCGCACTCCATAGTGGGCCGGCCCTTCCGTTTGCAGGAGTGCGAAAAATAAATAAGGGGCACCGGGGATCGAACTCGCGCCACGGTTTTGCTGTTGAGGAGACACAACCAGCTGGGCTAGCTATCCGTTCTGTACATGCAACGCCTCGCTTGTTTTATTTAATAGTACCACCTCGCTGCTTTAAACAAAATTCTACCAATTTATATAGATCAGCAAGTAGACGTCAACAAGCCTCGTCGGAAATTGAATGTAAATTTCAATAAAGATGTGATGTTGTGCTATATGAAAAAAAGGACACATAAGAATCCGATACAGAGGGGATCTTGCGCTAAGAAATGCAAAAGGAAGAAATCTCCCCTAAACAGCCCAATTAGCTGATCATTCGGATGGATTTCTTAGAAAGAAAGACCCATAATGGGAGGGTGCGGCAAGGCCATAGATAGGTTAAAGATTTCTTTATCATATTTTTTTCAAAATTCTTCTTCGTCATAAAGTGCATGCAATGACCAATTAACCGATCATTCGGATGGATTATTTAGAAAGAAAGACCTTATAATGGGAAGGCACGCCAAAACCACAGGTGAAAGATTTCTTCATCAAAAATTGCATGCAAAGACCAATTAACTGATTCTGCCACTAGTGCAGAACCGGGCTTTAGCGCCGGTTCCAACCGGCACTAAAGAGTGGAGACTAAAGGCCCCCCTTTAGTACCGGTTCGGCACGAACCGGCGCTAACGTGCCACCACGTGGCACGAGCCAGGCCCGGGTGCGTGTAGGACATTAGTACCGGTTGGTAACACCAACCGGTACTAAATGTTTGGGTGTGTTTTGGTTTTAATTTTTATTTTTCCTTTAGTTTTGTGTTTTCAATTTAATTTAGTGATTGTTTTACATTATAATGAGTTGTTAAATCATTAGGTGAAAGTACCGCAGATTAGTTTCGACTGGATGCATGTGGATCTAAGTAATATGGATATGGCATATACTTGATCACTTAGCTAGGATCCATCCAGTTGAAACTAATATGCAGTTTCTTTCATAAATGATATAATAACTCATCATCATCATCATCATCATATTAATATAAAAACTCTTGCATCATATCATCACCAACAACAGTATATACTAGCTAGCAAAGATATCATCAAGTTCAACATGGTCATGATATTATAAGCGTTCATAACACCACAAAAGCAAATCACTCTTTGAGATTAAGTTCAGGACGAAGAACACGGACACGCATGAGAAGACAACAAGTACTAAGAGCATGATAACTAGCTAAATCACTCCTGCTGCTCTCTCTCAGGTAAAATAGCATAGAACATGTATAGCTCTCCTGATTCATCATATTGGAGCATGCAGATGAACCTGTCTCCTAATCGTGGGCTGCGCTTCTGATTGCTGCCCCCTAGTAATTCTCTGCGATCGTTAACAATTTTGCTCCAATCTTTCACTATTAAGCATTCATCGCTTTCAGAAATCCTGAATGCACTCATGTGCACTGTAGGATATCTTGGCCGTAAGCTAACAATTGACATGCAACCTTTAGTCTCGATCCACTGAGGCACAACTGTCATCGGGAGTCCCTGTTGAAGAACATCGTATAGTAATTAATATATACTTAGCAATGAAAGTTTAGCTTGAAAAATAATGTATGCAAAAGATGCACTGAGGACTAATAGTAAAAATCTTACCATCTCTCCTAAATACATGTGACCGTAGTTCAATACGATCACTATTGGTCGCACGTTTTGAGTACTAAAATTTTCAAATTCAGGAAAATGATTTCTCTTAACAGCATCAAGATCCTCAAGCCATGAAACATAATGACTTATCTCCTCGCAGTTTAGTTCAGCTTCGGGACAGTAGTAGGTCCTGTCTACCAAGCGCCGGACATGTTTGCTTGAATGGAAATAAGCTGTCAATAGAAATTAGTTGTCAACTATTTTTGAATAAACAATATCAAAGACATAAATATGGTTGAGAAACTCACATAATGGTAGAACTGGATGCGTCTGCACATCGATCCAGATGTCTCTATTAACTTCAATACCATCTTCCGGACGAATATCAAAGGTGATAACCATATCAGGCTCAAATGCATAAGCCTTGCATAGTGCTTGCCAAGTTTTGCATTCAAAATAGGTGTACGTGTCTGCATTGTATAATTTGACGTTGAAAGTATAACCATGCTCGGTCTTCAGGTAAACTCTCTTTACCTCCATAGTTTCCATAGCACTGAAACCTATCTTATCCAAGACAAAAATTCTTGCATGGCAGGGGATGCGCTAGTAGAATAGTGAAAATTTAAAATTATAAGTTGAAGCAAATGAAGCATATATAAGTCATGCTTAATTACGAAAAAAGACTTGTCGTTGTGACTTACTGTATCCACTTCGAAGGTCTCATCCAGCTTGATGCTGAAGCGCCTATTATCAACAAGGAAATTTCTGTCGCAGAAGCCGCGCTGGTCTTCACAGAATTCGCACGTAATGAAACCTTTTTCGTCGTCAGACGACATTTCCTATGTTCATATAGGTGAAACATTAAACAATTACTAGTTCTATTAATTCAACTAATTCAACTACTTCTATTAGTTCAACTAGTTCTATTAAACTAATTCAACTAAGCATTTAATAAAAATAAACTTGTTCTATTAATTTTCTTACTAAAATATATAAAGTAGCTATATATATAGTAATATTTTAATTAGATCATCAAATCTCATATACCTAAATTTTCTTACTAAAAATAAACTAGTTCTACTAATTCAACTAGTTCAACTAAGCATTTACTAAAAATAACTAGTTATATTAATTCAACTAGTTCAAATAATCTCATATACCTAAATTTTCTTACTAAAAATAAACTTGTTTTATTAATTTTCATACTAAAAATAAACTAGTTATATTAATTCAACTAGTTCAAATCTCATATATATACCTAATTAATATCTAGCTAATTCATCTAAAATTGACATTAATATTTAACATCTTTTCCATATAATTCATCTAACATTAACATTCTAACGTAATTTATCTAACATTAATCTAAACAACAGAAAACAGAAAATAAGTAAAAACAATATGTGTGTGTGTCTGTGTGTGTGTATGTGTGTTTACGAGCGGGGGGCGGCGGAGTACGGGCGGCGGCGCGAGACAGCGATGCAACGGGGACGGCGCGACGACGAGCGGCGGGCCGGGGGCGACGGCGCGATCGAGACGGCGACGTAGTACGGGGCGGCGGCGACGGGCGGCGGAGGCGACGGCGACGACGGGCGGCGGGGGCGACGGCGTTGACGGCGACGACGGGCGGCGGGGGCGACGACGGGCGGCGGGGGCGGCGGGGCCTGCGAGGGCGGCGCGCGATGGGCGACGGCGCGGCGGCGGCGGCGATGTCGCGCGAAGTAGTTGGAGAAGAAGTGGTGGTCGATGAAACTGAATTTTTTGTAAGTGCCATATATATAGGAGGGGCCTTTAGTACCGGTTGGAGCCACCAACCGGTACTAAAGGCCAATTTTCGCCAGGCCAAGGGGCGGGAAACTGCCCCTTTAGTATCGGTTCGTGGCTCCAACCGGTACTAAAGGCCCCCCTTTAGTACCGGTTAGAGCCACGACCCGGTACTAAAGGGGTGCGCTGGCGCAGGAGCGGTGCGGGCAAGTTTAGTCCCACCTTGCTAGCCGAGGGGCGCCCGCACCAGTTTACAAGCCCCGGCGCGGCTGCTGTCTCGAACTCCTCTCTATAGCAGGCTTCTGGGCCTAACTTCGGCGCGCTGCCCTGTGAGCCTGCTGGCCCTTCTGGGCCTGTATTTGCAAACCCTAAGTCTGGCAGGCCCACTGGGCAGCGCCCCAACAATTTTTTATATAATTTTCTTCTATTTATTTTTGAGTAGTTTTTTTGCTGTATTTAGTTTCTTTGTGAATATAAAAAAAATATATAGTTTTTTTCTTTTCTGCATTATTTATTTTCTGCTATTTATTTTTGAGTAATTTTTTATATAGTTTTTGTCTTTTCTGTTTTATTTATTTTCTGTTTTCTCTTTTGCACATCCTATGTGGGTGAAATGATGATACCATGCCAAGTTTCGACATTTTCAGAGTTCATTTTGTAGTGATTTTCAATTTCACGGTCATTTAGCTCTCTAAACAAATCGGTAAATGACTAAAAAATAGCAAATGATGTCAGAAAGTTTTGAAAATCGATGACGCCGCTTTGAATGGTGTGTACGGAACGCAAAAAAGTCTGGAGTTGTAATAAGTTTAAAAAAATGAAGTGCCCATGTAACAGACGAGTTCTCGTCAGAAACCCTGATACTTCGAAAGAGATTGTCCAGTTTGTACACGAAGTGCGTCCAGTTTTTGCCGTAACCCTCTCTACTCTTTTGCATATGCTATGTGGGTGAAATGATGATACCATGTCAAGTTTCGACATTTTCAGAGTTCATTTTATAGTGATTTTCAATTTCACGGTCATTTAGCTCTCTAAACAAATCGGTAAATGACTAAAAAATAACAAATAATGTCAGAAAGTTTTGAAAATTGATGACGTCGCTTTGAATGGTGTGTACGGAACGCAAAAAAGTCTGGAGTTGTAATAAGTTTAAAAAAATGAAGTGCCCATGTAACAAATGAGTTCTCGTCAGAAACCCTGATACTTCGAAAGAGATTGTCCAGTTTGTACACGAAGTGCGTCCAGTTTTTGCCGTAACCTTCTCTACTCTTTTGCACATGCTATGTGGGTGAAATGATGATACCATGCCAAGTTTCGACATTTTCAGAGTTCATTTTGTAGTGATTTTCAATTTCACGGTCATTTAGCTCTCTAAACAAATTGGTAAATGACTGCAAAATAGCAAATGATGTCGGAAAGTGTTGAAAATTGATGACGTCGTTTTGAATGGTGCGTACGGAACGCAAAAAAAGTCTGGAGTTGTAATAAGTTTAAAAAAATGAAGTGCCAGTGTAACAGATGAGTTCTCGTCCGAAACCCTGATACTCCGAAAGAGATTGTCCAGTTTGTACACGAAGTGCGTCCAGTTTTTGCCGTAACACAAGAAGTCCGGAGTTGTAATAAGTTATTAAAAATAAAAAAAGGCACAATGCTCGTTAATTAGCTTCAAGCCTTTCGGAATAGTGCAAACTGCACTGCACATAGCTCCGTGCAGTCTACACTATTCCTCAAGGCTTAAAGCTAAGCAACGTGCAGATGAGCATTGCGCCTTTCCTTCATCGTCTCTGCACTCAGGGCTTATAAACCGCTCCTGGTGCCTCTCTCTTCGCGAGGTGGGACTAAAAAACAGCTTACTAAGAAACTATAGTACCGGTTCATGGCATGAACCGGTACTAAAGGTGCCCGTGGGGCCCCAACCTGACCACAGCCTGACGCAGCCTCATTAGTACCGGTTCGTGACACGAACCGGTACTAAAGATTGCTCACGAACCGGTACTAATGATCTCCGCCCGCCTAGCCGTTGGAACCGGCACTAATGGACATATTAGTGCCGGCTCAAAATCAAACCGGCACTAATGTGCTTCACATTTGACCATTTTTCTACTAGTGTACGCATGTATTGGCTACAACACGCATGCAGCGTGCATATGCCATATGCTTCTACGTATCCTAGGGATAGTGGTATGTGTCTTATCACATGTATGTTTTATTACATACTCTAAAATAACTATAGATTTCTTTAATTCAAAACTATATGATTTCAACAAAGTGATAAGGATTATTTCAATAAAGTGATACTAATTATTCGAGTGACTATTCTAAAACAACACCCAAATGAATTCTAGAAAAACAAATAATAAAAACGACCAGCGAAGATTTACTGCTCTTTTAAATGATGGTGAAGAAGGGAGGTAGTATTAATTGTTAGTTATTTTGTACCGTTGCAAGCACGGGCACTTTTGTTAGTGACTACGAAGATTGATCCGAATGAAAAAGAAATGCCAGCAGCAGAAGGGACGCGCGACACCTGGAAACGATGGACGCCGACACGCCGACTCCGGTGGTAACGTGTACTGTGCTATGTTGGGTGCAGCCTAGCCTTGACTCGTGACTCTGACTCGGTCGGCAGGTCAAAGCTATAGTTCCACGTACGATGTACGCTTTGCTTGCGTAGACAGAAGAGCCGAAGAATCCATCGCTTCTGTTTCAGATCAGAGTACTTCGAATAGCAAAAAACATCAACATTAAAGACTAAGATTACAGAAACTACATTTTTACAGTTTTTTGTCAAAAATCACTAACTCTAAGTCTATTTTTTGTAAAAAATACTAGTAGTCGGCTTAGGCCGTTTTGAGCACGATTACGACAGATGGGTCCCGCTAGACAGGGTGACGTGGCACAACATAACAGTTCGCAAATAGACAAAATAACAGGGACTAATTTGAAAAGGAGCCTAAAAGGATAATGTCCTCTTTTCAAATAATAAAAGAAAGAGGACAAGGACACGACACACGAGCAGGGAGCTCCATAGCCGCATACGGGTGTTAAGAACCTGGTATCTCTCTCACGATCTATGGGATACAAGCTTGGATTACAAGTAGCAATGGAGGTACAAGATTTGAGGAATCAAGAAGAACAGGAGGAAGAGGACCAGAGGTAGGAGGCGGGAGCCGTCGTGCCGTTTCGCCTGATCCTACGCGGATACCTTCGCCTGATGCTTTGGCCCTCCTACTTGTAGTTGTTGCCGTAGGGAGCCGGCTGGGCCTAGCCCATCACTCTCAGCCCATGACTGGAAAGGGGCTGACATCCCCTCCCCCTTGAAAGCCGGCTTGCCCTCAAGCCGGTAGCGAGTATCTGGGGGACGGGAGCACATGCTCGGTCGTGCACCGCGCGTTGCTTCTTCGCTGACTTGAGGACCCGGCACGATCTAGTCACCGACATCCCTCCCTGGATGAGACTCGGCTTGACCTCAAGCCAACGCCGCCGAGGATCTCCTGGATCCCATGGCGCTCGATGTTCCCAGGCTTGGTTGGAGCCGTTGCGGTAGCTGAAGTCGAGGTAGACTGCAACGATGGAGAGGTAGTTGTTGTGGCCGATGAAAATCCCGTCGAAGAAGGCGTCGTAGTCGTTGTCGGCACCGTCGCGGTTGAAGTCGAGGTAGCACTTGCAGTCGATGGAGCTTTGTGTGAAGACGATGACGACAATGATGACGCTCCTCCCTCCTTCATAGGACGCTTGTCGAGTCAATTCCAGTAACATCAAGCATGTCGGTCCGCCAGGATCCCAAGAGGTGCCCATCCGGTAGATGCCCCTTTCGATCTGCAACACCACTATAGCAGAAATGAACAGAAGCAGGCGACACCTGTTGTTGTAGTCATCGGGTTGCAGCTTGGAGGTGTCCAACAGAGGATGCAGTAATGTCGCCAGTTCATACGGTATAGCTTCAGATACAACGGCGGACAAATAGCCAGACTGAAGCACGTAATAGAAGCAGGAACTCCTAGAAGAAAATCAGTAGCAATTGAACTGGTATGCAGTTGCGGCTCATGCAGGCACAGGGCTGCTGGATCAGGTGGATGCTTGCAACAGAGAAATAACCCCCACACCTGATTAGTTTTGTTCGCAAACATGTCAACAACAGGAGCACTGACTTCATTCAGGTTCAGATTTGCTTGAGAACAACCAACCTCAAAGTAACATGGTGGTTGTACACAGTGAATACCTGATGGTTTCAGCAGTTTTGACCCGGTTTCTCTATGAACTCTGTGACACTTGAGGCATCCATTGTCCGGCAGAAGATTACAAGGAAGCATAAAATTGTTTTGTGAATTCTTCTCCATGCAAGGGTCATAATCTTCAGGGGGTTTGGTAGGTGGTCTAGGGACACAGAGCATTCTTGTTGCCTGCATTCCCACCCCCTAGAAGTTGCTTGCACGGTGGGTATTTTTCTCTCCATAATTCCCTCTTCCCTCAAGTAAATAATTGCAGTATGGTGGCAGTCAGACCAAACTGAACATGGTTCCTCAAGATAGTCCGCTTCCGATCGAAACTTAATTTCCCTTCGACTCAAAAATGACCAATTCACTGACATGCTCCTGGTATGCATGGCCCTCTGCGATTTCTCATGCCATGGAATACTAGATACAACAACATGCTCATCGTAGTTAAACATCCATTGTCCAGAGATGCTAGCTAGAGAAATCAGTGATAATCTGCAGGAAGGCCATGGTTGCAGCTTGACTGGAGGGGCTAGAAAAATATGCAATATTCTGAACTTCCCAAGCAAACCACATTTTTTGTTTGATCTGGTCGACGCCACAGCTCATAATCATTGTTAGCAGGAGATAGTAAAACCAAGCACCATGTCATCATCTTCGGACAAATAGGAAACAACCACTCGATTTTTACAATCCGAGAGAAGCACTGACCGGACTGCGCAATGATACACTTAACATGCCATTGTGAACCACTGCTAGCAGTAAGAAACCCCATGGTTATTCTGAGCAAATAATCCCCTGGATTCCAAGGGAACAAGCATAATGTGGAATATGAATCACACTTCCCGAATGAACACAACTTGCTGGAATTAGCTTTTACTAGCAGTGGCCTTTCCGGTCGCCACTCAAGGTTAACTGGGCTAAAAAAGTCCTCAAGCAAGTAAATAACAGCAACACAGCCTAGTTCATATTGCGCACTTAGCATGAAGTGAACAAAAATATTGTTAGAACATCCTGTGCTTAGAGCGCCCATTTGTTGTATGCTCATAAATGAATGTGCGGCCATAGAACAGGTAACTAGTCCCCGTTCCACAATACCCAGGTTCAGATCACCCACAACTTGCATTATCGGCTGACTCAGGACATGCATATCTCTTGGCACCATGGAGATCAAGCAAGCAAAAGACGGCCATGCAACAGGTCGTACCTTCTATCCCTCTGTGGAATCCTTCAAAAGCGATGGCCACGGCATCGGCCGTAGCACTAGCGTCTCGTGCCTGATGCGCGGAGACACCATCATGCTTAATGAGGACATAGGTGTGTCACTGAGGCAGACATGTGAACACTTTGTTGGCAGGGAGTCGTCCAAGTCACGGTTCACGAGCAGCTGCATAGAAGTGACGACTGAAACCATGCAAGGGGCTTGAGTGAGCAGAAGCACTTCCTCCATGTCCAGGGGCACCCGCGGGATAGAGTCACCGTTAATGGCACGATGAGCAGAGTCGGTGATAGGCGCCGGGGAGGCTGCTGGAAGCAGCGACATCAGCATTGTTGGCGACGCGACCGGCGGAGTGCCGATGGTGCGGACGAACTCGTCGTCACCATTGGATGGTCCCAAACCCTTGGCGACGTGAACGGTGGTGTCAAGGGCATGCTGGATGTCGACTGTGGGCGTGGGGAAGATGGAAGCAGTGGTGTCATGGACCTCGTCGACGCTGTCGATGGTGTCGACCTGGGTCGAGCACTCCGTCGAACAGGTGACGGGCACCATCGCGATGCACACCGGGGCTGCATCATGGGCGACCCTGGGGATCTCCTGGGCCTTGGTGGTGGAGGAGAGGTCGCCGGGGAGGACGGCGAGCTCGGTGACGACTTCTGGATTTGCCGCCACCAATGTGTACTCGGTCGTGCTTGTGACGAGGACGCGGCCTTTGCTATCGAGGGAAGACTTGGGGGGTGTATCCTGGACGTGAGGCAGCGTGCTGGTGCTGGCCGCCGTAGGGATGTTGACGGAGGGGTCCAAGACGGTGGAGTGTGCCGAGGCAGCAGTATCGCCCGCCATGAACGCATCCGGCGTTGCCGTGCGCGTTGGCGGTGAGGTTGGCGCCGGCAACACGTCAGGCGTAGCATTCCACATCTGCAGTCGACAGCACCGGAAGTAGATGCAGCGGCCGTCCCAGTATGCCAACGCGTGCGCCGCCGCGTGCGCCGAACAAAACCGCACATCCGCCGCCACACATGGCTGTCCATCCTCTGATATTGTTGGGGGATACACCACCAACTGCTCAACACCGAAGGGACCGAAGAGGGAATACATCACCTCAACGGTGATTGGGTAAATTGCTTGCTCCACCACCATGCTGAGAACTTGATCTGAGGACGTTTGGTGGCTAGACATTTTGTCAAACAGGAAGAAAGCGATGACTGGGAGAGACAATTTGGGGCGGAAAGGGATGGAGGACTGGCTCTGAATACCAGATGTTAAGAACCTGGTATCTCTCTCACGATCTATGGGATACAAGCTTGGATTACAAGTAGCAATGGAGGTACAAGATTTGAGGAATGAAGAAGAACAGGAGGAAGAGGACCAGAGGTAGGAGACGGGAGCCGTCGTGCCGTTTCGCCTTATCCTACGCGGATACCTTCGCCTGATGTTTTGGCCCTCCTACTTGTAGTTGTTGCCGTAGGGAGCCGGCTGGGCCTAGCCCATCACTCTCAGCCCATGACCGGAAAGGGGGCTGACAACGGGGAAAGAGACGATGGCCAGGAGCAGCTGCGAGCTCCACCGCCGGCGCTCTCGAGCTCGCATACGTGCGGGCCGACGCCGCTTGGCCACGAGCAGCAGCTCCACCGCGGCTCCCCTGCAGCTCCATCCCTTGCCCTTGCACCTCGCTGCGGCACAGCCCGGGGAACCTCAACGATGAGCTCCGCCACCACTGGGGCGCTCGAGCTCGCCGGCGTGCGGACCGAGGGCGCCGTGCGGCGAGCCGCAGCTCCACCGCGCCTCCCCTGCCCCTTGCTGCCGTGCAGCCCATCGACCCTTGACAGTGAGCTCCGCAGCCGCCGGCGCCGCCTATCTCTCCCATCTCTATCTGATGCTTGCCGCCGTCGTCGTTCTCCTGCAGCACGCCATTGAGCTCATCCATGGCCGCACGATGCTCAAGTCGCCGTCGGAGCTCCGTTGCCCTGCCATCCTAACCGACATCGCCGCCGAATACATGCCGTCTTGCCCGTCCCCGACCACGCCGGATCACCCCTCTTCCCCGCTGCCGAAGCACAGCAGTTGCGACGACCGCACACATGGAGGGAGTGCCCGCCGGCGTTCCACCACCGTACTGGAGGACCCGATTGCTTTTTTTCAGGGGTCCTCTTGCAAAATAAAATTGTAGCGGGATGTAATTGACTTTTTTTTGCCACGTCACCTGTCTCGCGGGACCCACTTGTCATAATCATACTCAAAACGGCCTAAGCCGTCGACTAGTGTTTTTTGCAAAAAATTAAACTCAGAATTAGTGGTTTTTGAGACAAAACTGTAGAAGTGTGGTTTCTGCAACCCTAGCCTTCGATGTCGATATTTTTTGCAATTCACTCCAGTACTTCACCCATGTCCAGAAGAATCCGGTTCATCTTGCACTCTGAATTGAATATGAATTTCAGAGCACTGGCACCTGAATCTTTTAGCACATGTTCTTCGATGATACTCCCTCCTTTCCAAAATATAAGACGCGATTGACTATGCATGGTCTTCGATGCATGATTTTGACCACTAATCTATATCAAAGTACATGGATTGAGCATGTATAAATGGCATCGACGTATTTGTTTTGCGAAATAACTTTATTTCATATGCCTCTATACTAATTTTATGAACATATAATACATGAAAATCTTAGTTAAAGTCTTATATTTTATAGGGGGACTAATAATTTAACAAGGACCACAACGGTACTTGAAATTCCCTGTTTGTCTTGTTCAACGGCCTCGTTATCACGGAAGGACCCTCTCCATCCAGTCCATTGCCAGCATATCTTCAAAGCAATTAACCTTTTTTGTCTACTTGCTTTCAACACACCTTCCATCAAGTCGCCGAGACATAATGCCATTTGGAAGATGCCACCCCTTTTACCGGAGGAAGTCACGAGTGTCGTTTGAACTGATCCACGATAGCTGCGGCAGCAGCAGCAGCCCACTCTCTCGCATTCTCCGGCAAACTGTCCGCAAAGACTAGGACCGCTGATGAAATGGTGCGCTCATGCACCGCTCTCCCCAAAGGAGTTTGCCGCCGGCTGCTTGCTTACCAGCGAGCCCTTGAATGTTTTTTTTATAGGACTCAATATTTTTTCAGGCGTCCGATATTAAAAAAATATATCAATGTCAGTTGATTTTTCTAACCGTCGGATTCCTTTTCTTCATTTGTATTTATCCTCCCGACACCCCCCTACCTCACGTACCGCTGGCCAAACCGTCGCCCCCCTCTCTCTCACGCACGCCAAGCCTCCCCACGCTGTTCTCTAGCAGTTTAGCGCCGCCCTGATCATCTCTCTAAGCCCCGTCCTCCTCTAGCGTCATCGACCAGCCGTCACACTGCACCCACGGCAAGAACCTCCTTCCCGTCCTCCGCCGTCGATGTCGCGGCCTCACCGTCTCTAGCTCGGACCTACTCATTCTAACTCGTTTGGCGCTTGAAAAAATTTCAGGCGCCTAGTAAATAGCATATCTGTTTCTTTACACTATCTTCCTTCGTCCGTTGACAACTACTTTCCCGCTTTGCCTTAAAAACAAGACGAGCGTAACTAGGGTCCGTTCACGAGAACGGGGGAGATGGCGGTTTTTAATGCGTTTAAGGGGGTGGCAGGGTGGCGGTTTTTAGGAACTGCCATGGCAGTTCCTTCCTTTCATGTTTCTTTTATGAAACTGCCATCCATCGGATGGAGATCGTGCGGTTTAGGAAGGGTTTGCTGGCAAAACGTCCGTGGCCGACGTTCCCCACCTAAGATTTCCCTAAAAACAAGACCATTATTATTTTGAGTAAAATAAAACACGAACATTGGCATAACAGAATTGGAGGGGGCAAATCCTCAAAAAAAATAAAAAAAATTGGAGGGGGCAAAGCAACCTCTGAATTGATCACAGAAGAAGCTTGAGCACAGAGTACCACTTAATTCTCTTCACACCAACACGACATGGCACTGCTTATCTACTTATCTACACAACTAATTAAACATAAATAATCCTCTTAATTCGACGCGGAAAGCAAAGAACGCATGCTCCCGTATCTTCCGTTCCAGAGAGCAAAAGTCGCCGAAAATTAACACCGCTAGCACGTTTACGGAACCACGTTCGGTGAGCATCCACGTCGCTGACCGACTGACCGGCTGGCGGATCGATCAGCGCAGCACGGGCCTGGTCGGGTCGTCCCCGTGGTCGTCGGGGCCGAGCGAGAACACGTCGACGGGGGCGCGCGTGCCGTCGATCCCGCCGGCGCCGGCCGTCGGCTGCGGCGTGCCCTCGCACCTGCTGTCGAGGAAGAGCACGACGACGGTGATGTCGTCGTGGAAGCGCCGCCGGCGGCCCTTCTCGATGGCCGCGATGCTCTCGTACTTGATGTCCTTCTTCCTGGCCGCCTCCAGCTGCGCGGCGCGCACGAGCCTCATCGCCACGCCCTTCCTCGGGCTCCGGGACACGATGCCCACGGCGGCCTCGTCGCTGAGCTGCTCCCACAGCCCGTCCGACGCGAAGATGATGAACTGGTCGCCGGGGCGCAGCCTGCGGGACGTGACCGACGGCACGGCGCTCATCACCGGGCGGCGCAGCGGGAACGGGCAGAGCGACTGCATCACCGCCGGGCTGCACAGGTCGGGCCGCTTCAGGTAGGCGTCCCCGATGGAGCGGGACACCTGGATGATCCCCTTGATCCGCCACACGCCGTGGCTGCTCATCACGATGTGCGGGTCGTCCGGGTGCGCCTCCGCCACCTCCCGCCGCACCTCCTCGTCGGCCACGTTGTGGTCCCGCGACAGCCGCTCCGCCACCACCGCCCTCCGCTTCTTCCCGCCCGTGCTGGCGAGGCGGCCCAGCACGGCGCGCGAGTCGCCCAGGTTGGCGACGTGGAGCGTGCCGCCCTCGATGGCGCCCACCAGGCAGCAGGAGCCGACGGACATGAGACGCGGCTGCGACGGCCACGACTTCTCCACCATGCCCATGAACGCCTCCTCCGTGGCGCCGAAGGCCCTCTTGATCACCTGCGCCGAGATGCCTCCGCTCTGGGACGCGAACTCTGCAACCAACGAACCCACGAGTCAACAAACAAGTTGTGCATGACGAACACGCGCGTTGAACGAGTAGGAGGCAAACCTTGGATGAGGGAGAAGAGACGCGCGTTGACGAAGCGGGCGGCGTCGGGGCCGCCGTGGCCGTCGTAGACGCCGACGAGCGTGGCGGCGGGGGAGACGAGCACCTGCGCCTGGTCCTCGAGCGCCTCGTTGGCCTGGGCCACGGCGACGGAGTACTCGCCGGAGGCGTGCGCCTTGAGGCCCACGTCCCACACCAGCCCGTCGTCGCCCACGCTCCCCGACCGCCCGGCCCCGCCGCCGCCCCGGCCGAAGCAGCAGCAGCACCACCGTGAACCCCTCATGCTCCGGCGAGGCTAGCGATCGATCGTGAGTTGGGGGTGGTGTGAATGAGGTGCGGAGGAGGAGGCCAAGGGAGTGTGTTGTGGAGCGCGAGTGTGACAAGCGGCCGGGCGGGTGGCCTGGTGTACTCATAGGCGGGGTAAGCGCGTGGGATGGCAGCGGTGGATGGCGGGGGCACGGCACGGCGACGAGAAACGAGGGGTGCGTGCGTGGAAGACGCGTTCGTTAAGTTTGGCTGTTCAAACTCTTTTTCCAGTCTCATGCGAACCGGATGACAGACATCTCAACGACGCACCGGCGACCGATCGGTGGCCGACCGACCGTCTGAACCCGAACGTGTTAGTTTCCTCGACCCCGCGCAGGAATTCTAGCTCTAGCTCAATTCCCATCCGGAGAAATTGATTGATACGTGCATCATCGCTACGGCTGATGGGAAAGGGACGCATGGTTGCTAAATGCTGCTGCCACGTCCGGCCGTAGGACGGAGGATCGGTCACATATCTCATAGACTTTCGGGGAAAAGTGCACCGATATATCACGGCTTTAGTTTTGTCCTGTCATCGTTTACTCCGAGAGAAGTTGTGTGGAATGGGGTAGTGGAACTCTAGTAGTCTCTGAAATTCCTGAAGATATATCCTTGCTCTGAAATGTGGTATGGTCTGGCAGGCACGGTCGTTCGCGTTCCTCGAGAATGGAAATTGGATTTCAATGCCATCGGATCGGACGTGTGCCAACACTTGTAATCTTGTCTCTGTTCGTCTCTGTTTCCTCACTCGAGCTGCCAAACTCAAAACGGCCACAATTCGCAAAAAAAAAAGAGCTCAAAACGGCCACTTTGTGATGACACGGCGCTCCCTTTGCCGGTATATGCAACCTTCTTTTTTTCTACAGGCCTGCTTCCGTTGACATCCGGTGGGGCCAGGTGGGGCCCAAAATAGGCCCACAGAAGATTATATCCCATAGATATACAAGGTGGCACAATAATAATAATAAAAGAAAAAGAAAAGCGCCCTTAAAGGACACGTGTCTAAAACTGCCTAAAGGAGTTGCCACGTGAAGATAAGCGGCTCTAGGGGATGCCACTTAGCCGAAACCGTCGCACACGTGCCTAACATGCACCACCATCGCCGGCCAGAGGGGAACTCCAACCTCCAACCAGAGCAATAATCAACACCGACAAGCTTGAAGCAATGCAGCCTCTCCCAGAAACAACATAGTGGGCCCTCACGGTGGAGGTTGAAGGGGAGAACGACTGCTTACAGACGAGCCCAGTGACGAAGACCACCCCGCTCACCCGCCGATAGTGCAGAAGAAGATTCTTGAAGCATTGTTAGTAGGAGAATGTCCCAAAACTTACATCAAACGAATAAACCGTGTCATGGGCCGAACCAATCCGCTTAGATCTCCCAAGGACTAAAATGACAACACCAGAAGAAGATTGCGAGGGAGAAAAAAGGACCAAATGTGAAAACCAGAACTTGGAACAGAAAAGCAGGGAAACTTATTTTGGACAAAGAAAAAGACAATGATCTGTCGACCATTCTCCTCGATCTGAAAAACGTTAAGGGGATTTGATAAGAACATGATAGGAATGATTATTCAAGTGCGTGTGTGTGTGTTGGGGGGGGGGGGGGGTGGAGACCGAGGCAAAGAGAAGACAATGCCAAAGAAGACTATCGCCTACATGAAACCTTTCCTATTATATGTTGTTTACATACAAAAAATGTACCTATAGACTATGGTGTAGACTAGCTAAATTCAAAACACAATTTCCTCACTCGAGTTGTCAAACTCAAAAGGACCACTTTGTGATGACACGACACTCCCTTGCCGACTACCAGGCCACCCCGTTATCCACATTCGCAACCTTCTCTCATTTGATGACCCGCTTTCATTCATATCGGGGGGGGGGGGGGTATGTCCCATCGAATACATCCCACGAATATACATACACACAAAAAAGATTACATCCCACATATATACAAAGGAGTAAAGTAGAAGAAAATAAAGACCACCCTTAAAAGACACGTGTCTGAAGCTGCCTTAGGTAGTTGCCACATGAAGAGAAACGGTTCCAGTGGTGCCAGATATTCAAAACGGCTATACACGTGCCCGACATGCACCTTCGTCGCTGACTAGATGGGAACTCCAGCCCCGTCAGCAAGCGAAAGAGAAAGCCGGGGTTGGGGATCTCCTATGCGGAGATCTGGAGGTTGGAACTAAAGAAGCCAAAAAATCACATAAAAACAATTTCATCAACAATAGATGGCAAGTCCCGACAAGGACACCACTCAGAGAACATGGGAAGGATTACATGCCGATGGCAAATGATGAGTCGAAGCACTTGTGCTGGCAATGACAGAGGACCCTTTGAACGATAGATGACCCCCAACTAGAGAACAAACCATCATCGACGAGCTTGAAATAAAGCAACCTCTCCCATGAAACTACATAGTGGGCCTCCGCGATGAAGATTGAAGAGGAGGATGGTTGCTTGGGGAAGAGACCGACGACTAAGACCGTCCCGCTCCCAGATATCCTTGAAGCGCCACTAGTAGGAGATGGCTGCAACACCTCAGCAGGCCCAAACCGATTCATTTGGATCTCCCAAGGCCCGCGATGACAACACCATAAGAAGATTGCCAGGTGGAAGGACCAAATATGACAACCAAAACTTGAAACATAAGTAGGGAAAATTATTTGGGACCAAGAGAAGACCACAATATGCCGACGATTCTCCTCGGTCCAAAGAACAAGAAAAGGATTCAACAAGAATATGACATGAAGAATTTTTCAAAGGGAGGGGGGTATACATACCAGTATAGAGAGAAGACAATGTCGAGGAAGAGAAACATTGGTCTACAATCTTCCTATTATGTGGTTTACATACAATGGATTGTACATGTGGATTGTGGTGCAAAATAAAACCGGTTTAAAAAAGACATAACAACTTGACTTTTTGCATAAAAGTGACACCTTCACATGGGCGATGGACCCTAATGATATTCAATATTTTTAGGAAATAAACTAAAACAAATTACAAAAAAATACAGCCTAAGATTAATTTTCTAAATTTTAATGAGCATAGCAAAAGAGCCCGCGCGTTGCAATGGGATAATGAAATCATGATCTTCAAATCAAGTTCATATTCACACTCCATGTATATACACGCATTTGAATATTTGTGCATCAACCGGCGCACATGCAGACGTAAGACACATGCATTCTAACATGTTCACAATGACCGATGTTGGACTTGATCCTTGATGCATGTATTTTTTTAATACATCCTCGATGCATGTATGGGAAGGAAAAGAAAAGGCCAGTCCCACGATGTATGAAAACTGAAGGGCCCTATGATGTACGAATAATTTGGAGTTATGTTCTTTTTTTACTTTTACGGGTGGTGGGGTGGGAAATTACTTCAACTTTCAGGACAATTTCGATGGCGGATGAAAAATTAAGAGAAACAATTAACGAAGAGTTTTTTCACTTACGGGTGGCGGGGTGGGTAATTTACTTCAACTTTAGGGACAGTTTCAATGATAGACGAAAAAAATCAGAGAAACAATTAACGAAGAGTTATTTTCACTTACAGATGGCATGGTGGGTAATTTACTTTAAGTTTATTTATGAGCAACTTAGGGGAGGTGGATGGATAAAAAATCAGAGAAACACACCATCCATTATTATTATAGGCAGAGACTTGTTAAATTTAAAGTAACATTTCCCTGTATGATAAGAACCATGAAATGATTTTAATGCCTATAATTTATTGCAATACAATTCTGGCTAGTTGATTTCAATTCATGGGCCTCCATATCATCCTCGTTATGGTTGTCCTCACCATGCTCAGCAAGATTGTGCTCACCCCTATATAGCGAACCCTAAAATCCTAAAATCCAACCGTCACTGCGAAAACAGCACTGCAGCGGTACAACTGCTCCTTGTCCCGGTACAACTGGGACTCACGGGTAACCTGCAGAAACCCTATCAAGCGGTACAACCGGGCAGACAGGCGGTAGTACCGGTTGTGGAGAACAACCAGAAAAACTGCTCAGCCACCGCACAACCACCGCTTTGAAACAGTAGGGAGTCACCCCTGTGAGCGGTGATCGAGCGGTACTGCACCGGTGCAACCGCCTGGCCCTGGTTCCATGGGTGGCTAAGTCCTAAGCGGTGGAACCGCTTAGGGCACCGGTGGTACTGATGTGCGGAGCACAACCGGAACAACCGGGCCACCACCTCCCAAGTACCGCATCAAAACAGAAACCAGGCCGGTTGTTGAGCGGTACCTGGTCGGTACAACCGCCAATGACACACCGAAGTCAAGTTTAAGCACGGTGGCGGTACCACCGCCCGGGGGCAGCGGTACAACCGCTTGGTCATGACTGGGCTGTTCAACCCCAAGGTATCACCCCTGGGGTGGTGGTTGGGTTAGTGCCAAGGGCCAGCGGTACAACTGCTGGAAGAACACAGCAACAGTTGAAAAAGAAGGGGAAACCTCTCTCTCACACAATAAGGAAGGCAAAGGTGGGTGAGGAAGAACTGTATGTGGAATGATTCACCCAACTCCTTCCGATGTGGATTCCCTCTTAATAGTACGGGTTTGCTATGACCAAAGAGATAAACACGTAGACAAACACCGTCTTCGATCTTTTCCTTCGAGAGAGAATAGCTAATCGATGCAAACCTAATCACCGAGGACCTGAAGCACATAGCACAAGATTAGACCAACAAAGGGTTGTCATCATCATCCAAAACACAAAGTAGAGGAATGACCTTACAATCTCCCCTTTTTTGGTGGATGATGACAACAACACGATTTGCAAGAGAGAGGTCTAGAAAATATAGACGGGACTCTGATACGTCTCCAACGTATCTATAATTATGAAGTATTCATGCCAATATATTATCATTCTTGGATGTTTTACAATCATTTTATAGCAACTTTATATCATTTGTTGGGACTAACCTATTGACCCAGTGCCCAGTGCCAGTTGCTGTTTTTTTGCTTGTTTTTTACATTGTAGGAAATCAATACCAAACGCAGTCCAAATGCAACGAAACTCCACGGGGATTTTTTATGGACCAGAAGGAACCCAATGGGCCAGAGGTGCACCTGGGGTGCCCCGAGGGGGGCACAACCCACCAGGGCGCGCCAGGCCCACCTGGCACGCCCAGGTGGGTTGTGCCCACCTCGGTAGCCTCCTGCCCCCCTTCTTTGCACTATAAATTCCCAAATATTCTAAAACCCTTCGGGGTTAACCTAGATCAGAAGTTCCGCCGCCGCAAGGTCTCTGTATCCGCGAAAACCAATCTAGACCCCGTTCCGGCACCCTGCCGGAGGGGGGAGTTATCACCGGTGGCCATCTTCATCATCCCGGCAGCCACCACGATGAGGAGGGGGTAGTCCACCCTCGGAGCTGAGGGTTTGTACCAGTAGCTATGTGTTTAATCTCTCTCTCTCTCTCTCTCGTGATCTATATCATGGGCTTTGTTAATATAGTCGGATCATATGATGTTTCTACCCTCTATACTCTTGTTATGATGGACTGAATCTTTACCCTTTGAAGTTTTGTCTTGTCGGATTGAATATTCAGAGATGAGAACACATGATATATGTCTTGCGATATGAATACTTGAGGTGACAATTGGTGTATCGTATTGATTCACTTGACATATGTTATGGCATTCAACTCACGGATTCCCGCAGTGATATTGGGGTAATCTATACATAGGGGTTGATGCACGTTTTTCTCCGGTAGAAACTTTGGGGTCTCTTTGTAGTTCTTTGTGTGGATTAATTTTTATGAATATGAACTTGCTTTGGTGTTATTCTAGTACGAACTCTAGGATAGATCGAACGGAAAAAATAGCTTTGTGTTATTTTAGTACGAACTCTTAAATAGATCGAACGAAAAGAATAGCTTTGAGGTAGTCTCGTAACCTACAAGCAATATCTATCTTTTGTTCTCCGCTAATAGGAACTTGGGAGTGATTCTTTATTACACTTTGAGGGATAATCATATGATCCAACTATGTTAGCACTGTTGAGAGATTCCACTAGCGAAAGTACGGACCCTAGGCCTCATTTTTAAGCATTGCAATACCGTTTTTGTGCCCGTTTAATATTTGTTACCTTGCTGTTTTTATTTATTCAGATTATAAAAATTTCTACCATCAATATTACACTTTATCACCATCTCTTCGCCGAACTAGTGCACCTATACAATTTGCCATTGTATTGGGTGTGTTCGGGACACAAGAGATTTCTTGTATTTGGTTGCAGGGTCGTTTGAGGGAGACCATCTTCATCCTACACCTCTCACCGATTGATAAACCTTAGGTCATCCACTTGAGGGAAAATTGCTACTGTCCTACAAAACTCCGTGCTTGGAGGCCCGACACGTGTCTACAAGAATAAAGTTGCGTAGTAGACATCAAGCTCTTTTCTGGCGCCGTTGCCGGGGAGGTTAGGTAAGCGACACTCACACCCTGTCAACGAAGCTCTTTTCTGATGCCATTGCCGGGGAGGTGAGTGCTTGAAGGTATATCTTTAGATCTTGCAATTGAATCTTTTATTTTCTTGTTTTATCACTAGTTTGTTTTATAAACGAAAACTACAAAAAATGGAATTGAGGTTGCATCATATTATTGATCATCTTTATAATATCTTTCTTGAAAATGATGGTTCGGAAAATTGTGCTCAATTGTCAAAAGAAGAAGTCAATAAAATGTTTGGCACAAAATATTTGAATGAAGAGCATGCTTGCAATGTTGTTAGTATGAATTCTTTAAATATCCATGATGCTAATGATATGCAAAGCCATAAGCTTGGGGATGCTATATTTGATGAAGATGATATTTTTAGTCCCCCAAGTTTTGATGAGAAAATCTTTTATGATGAAAGCATGCCTCCTATCTATGATGATTATCGTGATGACATGTATGCCATATTGAATAATGATAAACATGAAGCTTGTCATCATGATTTTAATTTTCAATCACATGATAGTTACTTTGTTGAGTTTACTCCCACTATTATGAATGAGAAGAAACTTGCTTATGTGGAGAGTAATAAAATTTCTATGCTTATGAATCATGAAAAGAGTGCTTTATGTGATAGTTATATTGTTGAATTCATTCATGATGCTACTGAAAATTATTATGAGAGAGGAACATATGCATTTACATATTGCAATAATATCAAGTTTCCTCTCTTTATGTTGAAAACCTGGAAGTTATGCTTGTTTTGCTTTCCTATGCTAGTTGATTCTTGTTCCCAAAAGTTGTTTTCTCACAAAATCCCTATGAATAGGAAGTGGGTTAGGCTTAAATGTGCTTGTCATGTGATTCATGACGCTCTTGTTATGTTGCAATCCTTATCTTTTATGCGAGCATCATTGAACTCATCATGCCTAGCTAAAAAGGCATTAAAGAAAAGTGCTTGTCGGGAGACAACCCAACACTTTTACTTGCTGTTTTTGTGTGTTCACATTATTATGCTACTGTATTGATCATGTTTTATTGCTTTTGTTTCAATAAAGTGCCAAGAAAAGCCTTTGGGATCATGTTGGGTGATAGTTGATTTGACCCTGCTGAAAAACAAAAACTTTTGCGCTCACGAAAATGAGTCTCATTTTAAACAGAAGATTGCTCTTGAGTTGATTCTTCTTGCAGAAGTTTAATATACAAATTGCTCACGTGGTACAATGTTTTTCATAATTTTTGGAGTAGTAGAAGTATGGTAGTTATCCAGATCATCACAGACTGTTCTGTTTTTGACAGATTCAGTTTTCAATGCATAGTTTGCTTGTTTTCTAGTTTCTATGGCTTATATTGCTCAATATCAGTTGTGGAAATGATTTGCTAGAGTAGGCATTGTGTGGAAACAATTATGAATCTTGTCTTTGACAGTACCAAAGTGAAATGGTTTGCTCTTTATCATACTAACCTATCTCACGAAGTTCCGTTAAGTTTTGTGTGATTGAAGTTTTCAAGTTTTGGGTGAGATGTCGACATGAGGAGAATAAGGAGTGACAAGAACCTAAGATTGGGGATGCCCAAGGCACCCCAAGTTAATATTCAAGGAAGATCCAAGCAACTAAGCATGGGGTCCAGGGCATCCCCTCTTTCGTCTCCAACACTATCAGTAACCTCACTTGGAACTATGTTTTCATTCGTCACATGATATGTGTTTTGCTTGGAGCGTCAATTTATTTTGTTAGTATTTGCTTGCTGTTATTTATAATAATGTTTTGCATCTTTTATTTCAATAAAAACGTCAAGTATAGCCTTTGCCATGCTTATCTTGCAAGTATAGATGTTGCTGTTTGAAAACAGAAAGTTTATCAATGTTGCAAAAATTCCCGAGGAAAGTAAGAAATTGATAAAATGTTGAAACCTTTTGCATAATAAGATCTGATAAATTTTCTACAGTTTGGTATAATTTCATAATGTTTGGAGTTGAATAAGTTTTGATACTCTTGCATTCTTTACAGACTGTACTGTTTTGGCAGATTGCTGTTATGTTTGCATTGTTTGCATATGTTTGCTTGTTTAATGATTCTATTTGAGGATATGAGTATTAAATATGTAGAGGCATTTAGTATGCAATGTTGAATAATAATTTTAGTGATTTTCTACAGTAGAGAATGATAAAGTTTTTGCATTGGTTATACTAACTTATCTCACGAGTTCTTGTTGAGTTTTGTGTGGATGAAGTTTTTGAGATTTAGGAAACCGTGATATGAGAGGAATTAAGGAGACACAAAAGATCAAGCTTGGGGATGCCCAAGGCACCCCAAGATAATATTTCAAGAAGTCTCAAGCATCTAAGCTTGGGGATGCCCCTGTAGGCATCCTGATACGTCTCCAACGTATCTATAATTTTTGATTGCTCCATGCTATATTATCTACTGTTTTGGACATTATTGGGCTTTATTTATTCACTTTTATATTATTTTTGGGACTAACCTATTAACCGGAGGCCCATCCCAGAATTGCAGTTTTTTGCCTATTTCAGAGTTTCGCAGAAAAGGAATATCAAACGGAGTCCAAACGGAATGAAACCTTCGGGAACGTGATTTTTAGGAAGAATATGATCCAGGAGACTTGGACCCTACGTCAAGAAACAAAAGAGGAGTCCACGAGGTAGGAGGGCGCGCCTACCCCCCCAAGGCGCGCCCTCCACCCTCGTGGGCCCCCTGTTGCTCCACCGATGTACTTCTTCCTCCTATATATACCTACGTACCCCCAAACGATCAGATACGGAGCCAAAAACCTAATTCCACTGCCGCAACCTTCTGTACCCACGAGATCCCATCTTGGGGCCTGTTCCGGAGCTCCGCCGGAGGGGGCATCGATCACAGAGGGCTTCTACATCATCACTATAGCCCCTCCGATGAAGTGTGAGTAGTTTACCTCAGACCTTCGGGTCCATAGTTAGTAGCTAGATGGCTTCTTCTCTCTTTTTAGATCTCAATACAATGTTCTCCCCCTCTCTCGTGGAGATCTATTCGATGTAATCTTCTTTTGCGGTGTGTTTGTTGAGACCGATGAATTGTGGGTTTATGATCAAGATTATCTATGAACAATATTTGAATCTTCTCTGAATTCTTTTATGTATGATTGGTTATCTTTGCAAGTCTCTTCGAATTATCAGTTTGATTTGGCCTACTAGATTGATCTTTCTTGCAATGGGAGGAGTGCTTAGCTTTGGGTTCAATCTTGCGGTGTCCTTTCCCAGTGACAGTAGGGGCAGCAAGGCACGTATTGTATTGTTGCCATCGAGGATAACAAGATGGGGTTTTTATCATATTGCATGAATTTATCCCTCTACATCATGTCATCTTGCTTAAGGCGTTACTCTGTTTTTATGAACTTAATACTCTAGATGCATGCTGGATAGCGGTCGATGAGTGGAGTAATAGTAGTAGATGCAGGCAGGAGTCGGTCTACTTGTCTCGGACGTGATGCCTATATACATGATCATACCTAGATATTCTCATAACTATGCTCAATTCTGTCAATTGCTCAACAGTAATTTGTTCACCCATCATAAAATACTTATGCTCTTGAGAGAAGCCACTAGTGAAACCTATGGCCCCCGGGTCTATCTTCATCATATTAATCTTCCAATACTTAGTTATTTCCTTTGCTTTTTACTTTGCTTTTATTTTACTTTGCATCTTTATCACAAAAATACCAAAAATATTATCCTATCATATCTATCAGATCTCACTCTCGTAAGTGACCGTGAAGGGATTGACAACCCCTTATCGCCTTGGTTGCGAGGATTTATTTGTTTTGTGTAGGTGCGAGGGACTCGCGTGTAGCCTCCTACTGGATTGATACCTTGGTTCTCAAAAATTGAGGGAAATACTTACGCTACTTTGCTGCAGCACCCTTTCCTCTTCAAGGGAAAACCAACGCAGTGCTCAAGAGGTAGCAAGAAGGATTTCTGGCGCCGTTGCCGGGGACGTCTACGCAAAAGTCAACATACCAAGTACCCATCACAATCCCTTATCTCCCGCATTACATTATTTTCCATTTGCCTCTCGTTTTCCTCTCCCCCACTTCACCCTTGCCATTTTATTCGCCCTCTCTTTTCCGTTTGCCTCTTTTTGCCCGTCTCTTGTTTGCTCGTGTGTTGGATTGCTTGCTTGTCACGATGGCTCAAGATAATACCAAATTATGTGACTTTACCAATACCAACAACAATGATTTCCTTAGCACTCCGATTGCTCCTCTTACCGATACTGAATCTTGTGAAATCAATGCTGCCTTGTTGAATCTTGTCATGAAAGATCAATTCGCCGGCCTTCCTAGTGAAGACGCCGCTACTCATCTAAATAGCTTCGTTGATTTGTGTGATATGAAAAAGAAGAAAGATGTTGATAATGATATTGTTAAACTAAAGCTATTTCCTTTTTCGCTTAGAGATCGTGCTAAAGGTTGGTTTTCATCTTTGCCTAAAAATAGTATTGATTCATGGAATAAGTGCAAAGATGCTTTTATCTCTAAGTATTTTCCTCCCGCTAAGATCATCTCTCTTAGTAACGATATTATGAATTTTAAGCAACTTGATCATGAACATGTTGCACAAGCTTGGGAGAGGATGAAATTAATGATACGTAATTGCCCTACTCATGGTTTGAATTTGTGGATGATTATACAAAAAATTTATGCCGGATTGAATTTTGCTTCTAGAAATCTTTTAGATTCGGCCGCGGGAGGCACTTTTATGGAAATCACTTTAGGAGAAGCTACTAAACTCCTAGATAATATTATGGTTAATTATTCTCAATGGCACACTGAAAGATCTACTAATAAAAAAGTGCATGCGATAGAAGAAATTAATGTTTTGAGTGGAAAGATGGACGAACTTATGAAATTATTTGCTACTAAGAGTGTTTCTTATGATCCTAATGATATGCCTTTGTCTACTTTGATTGAGAATAATAATGAATCTATGGATGTGAATTTTGTTGGTAGGAACAATTTTGGTAACAACGCGTATAGATGAAACTTTAATCCTAGGCCTTATCCTAGTAATTCCTCTAATAATTATGGTAATTCCTACAACAACTCTTATGGAAATTTTAATAAGATGCCCTCTGAATTTGAGACTAGTGTTAAAGATTTTATGAATTCACAAAAGAATTTCAATGCTTTGCTTGAAGAGAAATTGCTTAAAGTTGATGAATTGGCTAGGAACGTTGATAGAATTTCTCTTGATGTTGATTCTTTAAAGCTTAGATCTATTACTCCTAAGCATGATATCAATGAGTCCCTCAAAGCCTTGAGAATTTCCATTGATGAGTGCAAAGAAATAACCGCTAGGATGCGTGCTAAGAAAGATTGCTTTATGAAAGCGTGTTCTTCAAATTTCTATGAAAATAAAGATGAAGATCTAAAAGTTATTGATGTGTCCCCTATTAAATCTTTGTTTTGCAATATGAATCTTGATAATGATGAGACTGAATATGATCCACCTTTACCTAGAAGGCGTTCCAAAAATTCGGAGTTTTTAGATCTTGATGCTAAAATTGATAAAAGTGGGATTGAAGAAATCAAAACCCTAGATGTTAATAAACCCACTATTTTGGATTTCAAGGAATTTAATTATGATAATTGATCTTTGATATATTGTATTTCCTTGTTGCAATCCGTGCTAAATTCTCCTCATGCTTATAGTCAAAATAAAGCTTTTACCAAACATATCGTTGATGCCTTGATGCAATCTTATGAAGAAAAACTTGAGTTGGAAGTTTCTATCCCTAGAAAACTTTATGATGAGTGGGAACCTACTATTAAAATTAATATTAAGGATCATGAGTTCTATGCTTTATGTGATTTGGGTGCTAGTGTTTCCACTATTCCCAAAACTTTGTGCGATTTGCTAGATTTCCGTGATTTTGATGATTGCTCTCTAAACTTGCACCTTGCGGATTCCACTATTAAGAAACCTATGGGAAGAATTAATGATGTTCTTATTGTTGCAAATAGGAACTATGTGCCCGTAGATTTTATTGTTCTCGATATAGATTGCAATCCTTCATGTCCTATTATTCTTGGTAGACCTTTCCTTAGAACGATTGGTGCAATTATTGATATGAAGGAAGGGAATATTAGATTCCAATTTCCATTAAAGAAAGGCATTGGAACAATTCCCTAGGAAGAAAATAAAATTACCATATGAATCTATCATGAGAGCCACTTATGGATTGCCTACCAAAGATGGCAATACCTAGATCTATCCTTGCTTTTATGCCTAGCTAGGCGCGTTAAACGATAGCGCTTGTTGGGAGGCAACCCAATTTTATTTTTAGTTTTTTGCTTTTTGCTTCTGTTTAGGAATAAATATTTGTTCTAGCCTCTGGTTAGATGTGTTTTTATGTTTTAGTTAGTGTTTGTGCCAAGTTAAACCTATAGGATCTTCTTGGATGATAGTTATTTGATCTTGCTGTAATTTCCAGAAACTTTCTGTTCACGAAAACAATTGTTAAAAATCACCAGAACGTGATAAAATACTGATTCCAATTGATGCTGATCAATAAAAAAATTGTCTAGGTCGTCCTATTTTGGCTGATTTTTTGGAGTTCCAGAAGTTTACGTTAGTTACAGATTACTACAGACTGTTCTATTTTTGACAGATTCTGTTTTTCGTGTGTTGTTTGCTTATTTTGATGAATCTATGGCTAGTAAAATAGTTTATAAACCATAGAGAAGTTGGAATACAGTAGGTTTAACACCAATATATATAAATAATGAGTTCATTACAGTACCTTGAAGTGGTCTTTTGTTTTCTTTCGCTAACGAACCTCACGAGATTTTCTGTTGAGTTTTGTGTTGTGAAGTTTTCAAGTTTTGGGTGAAAGATTAGATGGATTATGGAACAAGGAGTGGCAAGAGCCTAAGCTTGGGGATGCCCATGGCACCCCCAAGATAATCTAAGGACACCAAAAAGCCAAAGCTTGGGGATGCCCCGGAAGGCATCCCCTCTTTCGTCTACTTCCATCGGTAACTTTACTAGGAGCTATATTTTTATTCACCACATGATATGTGTTTTGCTTGGAGCGTCTTGTATGATTTGAGTCTTTGCTTTCTAGTTTACCACAATCATCCTTGCTGTACACACCTTTTGAGAGAGCTATACATGATTTGGAATTTGTTAGAATACTCTATGTGCTTCGCTTATATCTTTTGAGTTATATAGTTTTGCTCTAGTACTTCACTTATATCTTTTAGAGCACGGTGGTGGATTTGTTTTATAAAAACTATTGATCTCTCATGCTTAACTTAGATTATTTTGAGAGTCTTAAATAGCGTGGTAATTTGCTTAAATAATCCTAATATGCTTGGTATTCAAGATTAGTAAAAACTTTCTTATGAGTGTGTTGAATACTAAGAAAAGTTTGATGCTTGATAATTGTTTTGAGATATAAAGATGGTGATATTAGAGTCATGCTAGTTGAGTAGTTGTGAATTTGAGAAATACTTGTGTTAAAGTTTGTGATTCCCGTAGCATGCACGTATGGTGAACCGTTATGTGATGAAGTCGGAGCATGATTTATTTATTGATTGTCTTCCTTATGAGTGGCGGTCGGGGACGAGCGATGCTCTTTTCCTACCAATCTATCCCCCTAGGAGCATGCGCGTAATACTTTGCTTTGATAACTTGTAGATTTTTGTAATAAGTATGTGAGTCCTTTATGACTAATGTTGAGTCCATGGATTATACGCACCCTTCTTCCTTCCACCATTGCTAGCCTCTCTAATACCACGCACTTTTCGCCGGTATCATACACCCACCATAAACCTTCCTCAAACAGCCACCATACCTACCTATCATGGCATTTCCATAGCCATTCCGAGATATATTGCCATGCAACTTTCCACCGTTCCGTTTATTATGACACGCTCCATCATTGTCATATTGCCTAACATGATCATGTAGTTGACATCGTATTTGTGGCAAAGCCACCGTTCATAATTCTTTCATACATGTCACTCTTGATTCATTGCATATCCCGGTACACTGCCGGAGGCATTCATATAGAGTCATATTTTTTTCTAAGTATTGAGTTGTAAGAAAATAAAAGTGTGATGATCTTCATTTTTAGAGCATTGTCCCAAGTGAGGAAAAGGATGATGGAGACTATGATTCCCCCACAAGTCGGGATGAGACTCCGGACGAATAATAATAATAATAATAAAAGAGGCCATAAAAAAAGAGAAAGGCCCAAATAAAAAATGAGAGAAAAAGAGAGAAGGGACAATGTTACTATCCTTTTACCACACTTGTGCTTCAAAGTAGCACCATGACCTTCATGATAGAGAGTCTCCCATTTTGTCACTTTCATATACTAGTGGGAATTTTTCATTATAGAACTTGGCTTGTATATTCCAATGATGGGCTTCCTCAAAATACCCTAGGTCTTCGTGAGCAAGCGAGTTGGATGCGCACCCACTTAGTTTCTTTTGTTGAGCTTTCATATACTTATAGCTCTAGTGCATCCGTTGCATGGCAATCCCTACTCACTCACATTGATATCTATTGATGGGCATCTCCATAGCCCGTTGATACGCCTAGTTGATGTGAGACTATCTTCTCCCTTTTTGTCTTCTCCACAACCACCATTCTATTCCACATATAGTGCTATGTCCATGGCTCACGCTCATGTATTGCGTGAAGATTGAAAAAGTTTGAGAACGTCAAAAGTATGAAACAATTGCTTGGCTTGTCATCGGGGTTGTGCATGATTTAAATACTTTGTGTGGTGAAGATAGAGCATAGCCAGACTATATGATTTTGTAGGGATAACTTTCTTTGGCCATGTTATCTTGAGAAGACATAATTGCTTTGTTAGTATGCTTGAAGTATTATTATTTTTATGTCAATATTAAAATTTTGTCTTGAATCTTTCGGATCTGAATATTCATACCACAATTAAGAAGAATTACATTGAAATTATGCCAAGTAGCACTCCGCATCAAAAATTCTGTTTTTATCATTTACCTACTCGAGGACGAGCAGGAATTAAGCTTGGGGATGCTTGATACGTCTCCAACATATCTATAATTTTTGATTGCTCCATGCTATATTATCTACTGTTTTGGACATTATTGGGCTTTATTATTCACTTTTATATTATTTTTGGGACTAACCTATTAACCAGAGGCCCAGCCCAGAATTGCTGTTTTTTGCCCATTTCAGAGTTTCGCAGAAAAGGAATATCAAACGGAGTCCAAACGGAATGAAACCTTCGGGAACGTGATTTTTAGGAAGAATATGATCCAGGAGACTTGGGCCCTACGTCAAGAAACAAAAGAGGAGGCCACGAGGTAGGGGGGCGCGCCTACCCCCCCAGGGCGTGCCCTCCACCCTCGTGGGCCCCTGTTGCTCCACCGACGTACTCCTTCCTCCTATATATACCTACGTACCCCCAAACGATCAGATACGGAGCCAAAAACCTAATTCCACCGTCGCAACCTTCTGTACCCACGAGATCCCATCTTGGGGCCTGTTTCGGAGCTCCGCCGGAGGGGGCATCGATCACGGAGGGCTTCTACATCATCACCATAGCCCCTCCGATGAAGTGTGAGTAGTTTACCTCAGACCTTCGGGTCCATAGTTAGTAGCTAGATGGCTTCTTCTCTCTTTTTGGATCTCAATACAATGTCCTCCCCCTCTCTCGTGGAGATCTATTCGATGTAATCTTCTTTTGCGGTGTGTTTGTTGAGACCGATGAATTGTGGGTTTATGATCAAGATTATCTATGAACAATATTTGAATCTTCTCTAAATTCTTTTATGTATGATTGGTTATCTTTGCAAGTCTCTTCGAATTATCAGTTTGGTTTGGCCTACTAGATTGATCTTTCTTGCAATGGGAGAAGTGCTTAGCTTTGGGTTCAATCTTGCGGTGTCCTTTCCCAGTGACAGTAGGGGCAGCAAGGCACGTATTGTATTTATTGCCATCGAGGATAACAAGATGGTTTTTTTTATCATATTGCATGAATTTATCCCTCTACATCATGTCATCTTGCTTAAGGCGTTACTCTGTTTTTATGAACTTAATACTCTAGATGCATGCTGGATAGCGGTCGATGAGTGGAGTAATAGTAGTAGATGCAGGCAGGAGTCGGTCTACTTGTCTCAGACGTGATGCCTATATACATGATCATACCTAGATATTCTCATAACTATGCTCAATTCTGTCAATTGCTCAACAGTAATTTGTTCACCCATCGTAAAATACTTATGCTCTTGAGAGAAGCCACTAGTGAAACCTATGGCCCCTGGGTCTATCTTCATCATATTAATCTTCCAATACTTAGTTATTTCCTTTGCTTTTTTTACTTTGCTTTTATTTTACTTTGCATCTTTATCGCGTTGGTTGCGAGGATTTATTTGTTTTGTGTAGGTGCGAGGGACTCGCGTGTAGCCTCCTACTGGATTGATACCTTGGTTCTCAAAAACTGAGGGAAATACTTACGCTACTTTGCTGCATCACCCTTTCCTCTTCAAGGGAAAACCAACGAAGTGCTCAAGAGGTAGCACATCCCACCTTTCTTCTTCAACAATTATCGGTTAGTATCAGTTGAGCCTAAGTTTTTGCTTCTTCACATGAGTTGTACTATCCTTGAAATGTCATTTTGTTTTGTTTTGCTTGCTGTTTTAATAAAATACTTAGATCTGAACGTTTTTAATAAGAGAGAGTCCTCAAATAGCTACCTATTTATTTAACTACTCGCATGATCTTCACTTATATCTTTTTGGAGTAGTTTGTCATTTACTCTTGTGCTTCACTTATATCCTATGAGTAAAGTTGTTGAATAAATAGAATATTATGAAGTTGAAATCATATCATGCCTAGTGGTAGTTTCACATTGGGTTTAGAAAGTGAAATATTTTGAGGCTTGACAATCACAATATTGGTCATACAAGCAATTCACAAATAATTATTATAAGGAAGAGAACTTTCACATGCAAATACGCTATCCTAGAAATCTTTTGTGATTGTGAGCCCCCATCAAAATATTATATGCCAAATTTGTTGACATTGGACAAGGAAGACAACGTAATGGTTTATGTTTGTTCATATTCACATAGAAGTCATATTGTCATAGATCCTTCAACATGTGGTGCTTGCCCCCTATCTTTGCTAGCCAAAAATTCCGCACCAAGTAGAGATACTACTTGTGCATCCAAAAACCCTTAAACCCAAATCTTATTTTCAAGAGTCCACCATACCTACCTATATGCGGTATTTTCGTGCCGTTCTAAGCAAATTTGTATGTGCCATCTCTAATTTTCAAAAATAAATTTCTCTTTTGTGTGCTCGTACCGCTCGCGAGGCGGTGAGGGGTGGCCAATATTTTCCATGCTAGATATGTTATTCTCATGATGAGTGTTTATTCACTTGTCATTGCACGAGAGTAAGGCAAAGGTTTTAGGGATGCCCAGTCCCGAAATGAAAAATGAATTTACTTTATGTTGTCAAATAATAAATTCCTTGGAAAGTGTTGGTATGGAGGGCACCCGTGGATACGGCTAGCCATGGAAAGTGAAAGTATGGTGGAAAAAGGAATAAACTTTATTTTCTGTTTGGGAACCGCCTATGATATATCTAGCATGGAAAGTGTTGGGAGCTCTAAGTCGTTTTCGTTGGTGGGAAAAGTATACCTCTCAAAATGATTTTATCTCTCAATTTTCGCTTTGAGCTCTGGCACCTCTACAAATCCCTACTTCCCTCTGCGAAGGGCCTATCTTTTACTTTTATGTATTTACACTACTGCAGGATGCTGCTAACGCGACACTACGATCAGAGACCCTTCGAAGAAACTGTGTGCGATGCCATAATCGCAAACGGTGGTGTAAAAAAACCGTCAAAAAAGGTGCAAAACGTTTGCGATGACGGATGCATCAAACACGGTTCAGATTTTAGTTGTGTGTGCGATTCAGAGCATACGGTTCAGTTCAATTAACCGTTTTCGATGAGGAGGAACAAAAGAAACGGGCAGCCAGATGAAGGTGTGTGCGATGCACAGCATACGGTTCACTCAGATGAACTGTTTGTGATTAGGCAACACAAAAGAAACGGTCAGCCAGATCAAGGTGTGTGTGATATACAACATACAGTTCACTCGGATGAACTGTTTGTGATTAGGCAACACAAAAGAAACGGTCAGCCAAATCAAGGTGTGTGCGATGTACGACATGCGGTTCACCCGGATGAACTGTTTGCGTTGAGACAAGAGAACAGAAATGGTTCAATATAACAAATACCATAAATATTGCAAGGTTGAAGTTCAAGATTACAACGCCCAAATTCAAACATTGCAAGCTGCGTCATTTCTGAAAAGGGATCATCCACTGACAAGTCATGTATGGGTTTGACACAATAACTTCCAATTGCTTTGCCATATGCTCTTCCAATACGAAGTTTGGCATTTTTGGAGGCACTTCCATTCCACAGTACCAGCCGCCTCTGATAATCATACCATTGATCTTTCCTAATTAAATGCGTGTTCAACCTCAGTACTCTCAGCACCTTTGCTCTGGCAAGAAAGAACATGGCGAGTGTAATCTCCGGTGGGGTCCCTCGGTAGGAGTTCAAAGTAATATTTGGCAGATGCAGATCCAGGCATTCGATGCGATTGTCGTTATCAACATCTTCCACCGGGCCTAATATGCACTGCAAAAGAAGAGAACGTGTTAGTGCCTACATGCAGTTTTGAACACTACTACACGCCCATTTGGTTTGCAGGATTTGTAAAATGCACCAACGTGCCATCTTCGATCTGTCATGATTAACATGGGCATTAATTTGATTACAATCTAGAAACATGTAGCCTTCTTCACAAGAGGTTGGATTGGATGAAAAATCCCCTAAGAAAACTAGTACAGATGAATCCAAAGGAGAAATGCTTATGGACGATTGTAACCATATGAATGAAGCAACCAATATGGGGTGGGGGTGTATGTCCTAAAATCCTCCAAAATTCCTTCAGAAATCGTAGTACATAGTCATTGTAAACTTGGGAAAAGGTGCAAAAAATTGAACTCCCTTATGGTTAACATTTAACAGGAAAGGAACATCACCTCGATATACAGCTTCTTCAGGCACGGAAAGCATCTCAGGCAACTGAAAACTTGGTCCAGGTTGGGGATGACAGATTCTAGTGCCAAGACCTTCACTGTGCCCAGAGTCTGGGTGAAGCTTCGCTGGATGACAGACGAGCATACATCTTCAAAACTAGAAATAACGTTGATATCAAGAAGGAGAGGTATATAAGGCGACTGTTGTACCTGAGAGTTGTAGTATTTGACAAACGAGTAGCCCACCACTTTCAATTTCGGTGCAGAAATGACATTGATTCTTGTTGGACCTTGTTGATCAACTACAAGTAATCTCTCAAGTGAAGGTGTGTCCTGGATGATCATATTGTGGTCCACCTTTTGTGATCTCTCGTTGCAGCACCAGCAACACACATAAATAGTGCGGAGAGTCCTGGAGGTGATGTGCAAGGTACTCGACCAATTCATCGCCTGAAGACGAAGGAACTCAAATGCAGTACAGCCGCGGAGCAGGCGCTCCATGTCATCCTTTGGGATGCGGACGATGATGAGCTCGAGGTGCTTCAGTCGTGGTAGAAAAAGAGCGGGCACATCATTAAGGGGGGGAGGGGAATGGCAGTTCATGAACTTGGCAAGGCGCAACGTGGGCGTGAAGTGGAGCGCAGACGTTGGCAGCAAGCTCATATGCCCATCATTATAACTTAGCTTCTCGAGCTGATCTATGGCGCGGGATCAGAACCACTCGTCAAGCTTGGCTCGCTCCTTGCCATTGGAACGGAACTTGCCCGCGATAAGGCCTTTGATTGGGCAATGGTGACTGCCGAGGATCTGGGAGAACGCATCCAAGCTCTGGCGATAGCCATGGCAGAGCTTGTGGGTGTGGAGGAGGTCGATAGGGGTGCGGAGCCATAGGGTACGCCACCGCTGGGAAACGGCGGCTGTCCTCGCCCGATTTCTGATTGGGAGGAGGGATATGATGACTATCAACATATCATCGGGGAGGTTGTTGATGAAGTCTAGGCCTGCTGGAGTCGCTTGTGGTTCTTTCTCAATCCGCCTCCGCTTGTTGGCAGCCTCGTTCTCCACCTCGTTGGCGGGGACGGGAACCTCTGTCTCCATATTCACGCCGTGCTCCGGTGCTTCAGCAGCCCCGGCGTCGCCACTCCCTCCGATGGGGCGCTTCGGCGGCATCCTCGTACACTGACGGCTTTGAGGACTCAGAGTGGCGTCGAGGATGCGGGCGGAGAGAGAGGAATTGTGTGTGTGGCGAGGATGGGGGGGTGCGGCCGCTCGGCGGCGCCATTAATATAGACCAGTGGGAGCGAGGTGGGCAGCGGTCCAAGGCTGTCTCGCTTCCCGGTGAGAACGACTACTTAATCTCTAGTGTGAATGAAATCTATGCTTAATTACTGAATTTTAGTTGCAAAAAATAGATAGTGATATTGATTTTTAGCTGCATATTTTGACAAATCGCAGTTTCTATTGGCTTAGCACCGAAGTCTGGCTTAAATTTGCATACCGTAATCTGAACCGTTTGCGTTGAAGAGATGCACAGATCCTGCGTTGAACAGCTTGTACGCTTCCCGGTGAGCCTGCGCACCAGACTGCGCTCGCACGCCTCCCGTTCAGTCAAGCAACTGTCCACACGGCACCTCCTATAGCCATTAAAACCAAGACACGTGGCGTCACGTGAATGGTTAACCGAACGCACACGGTTTGAATTATACAAACGTTTGAGATATTAAAGTGGCAGCTATTTTTTTTCAAAATGCCTTTGTTGGCTGTCATTATTCAAGTGCGCCTTCTCTCAAAATGGACACGAAAAATACCAAAGCATGTCGGGTGCCCTTCCATGATAGCATGCCAAGTTTCATGAATTTCAGACGAGTTTTGGATTTACTAGAATTTAAAAACCAGGCATCTCAATGTTTTGCCGGCTATCAATGGTGCCCTGGTGTTTGAAATTCATTCCATTTCTTGCATGGGACCTAAGCATGCACCCAAGGACACAGATTTGATTATTCAACCAATTTATACGCATTGGAGCATGCACATGTAGTTCAAATTTGAATTATGCACATAAATGCATTGAAAACTCAGTTAATGCATAAAAATGTCCAAACGAACCCCGAAAAATCACAAAAATTCACACAACACTCCTGTTGTTCTGTGTTGACATGAGAAAAAACCTTGAAAGCAATAAGAGGCAATGGATATCGTTTCGTCCCCAAAGGTTGGACGTTCCCTACCGAAAACCATCATGCTTGTTGTGAGAAGCTCCGGTTTGTGAGAAGCATATACCAAAACCTGCCCCAAATGGGACAAAATTTGTACCATGGCATGTTGATGCCGCTCCATGATAGCATGCCAAGTTTCATGAATTTCAGACGAGTTTTGGATTTACTAGAATTTAAAAACCAGGCATCTCAATGTTTTGCCGGCAATCAACGGTGCCCTGGTGTTTGAAATTCATTCCCATTTCTTGCATGGGACCTAAGCATGCACACAAGGACAAAGATTTGATTTTTCAACCAATTTATATGCACTAGAGCATGCGCATGTAGTTCAAATTTTAATTATGCACATAAATGCATTGAAAACTTAGTTAATGCATAAAAATGTCCAAACGAACCCCGAAAAATCACAAAAATTCACACAACACTCCTATTGTTCTATGTTGACATGAGAAAAAAACTTGAAAGCAATAAGAGGCAATGGATATCGTTTCGTCCCCAAAGGTGGGACGTTCCCTACCGAAAACCATCTTGCTTGTTGTGAGAAGCTCCGGTTTGTGAGAAGCATATACCCAAACCTGCCCCAAATGGGACAAAATTTGTACCATGGCATGTTGATGCCGCTCCATGATAGCATGCCAAGTTTCATGAATTTCAGACGAGATTTGGATTTACTAGAATTTAAAAACCAGGCATCTCAATGTTTTGCCGGCAATCAAGGGTGCCCGGTGTTTGAAATTCATTCCCATTTCTTGCATGGGACCTAAGCATGCACCCAAGGACACATATTTGATTTTTCAACCAATTTATATGCACTGGAGCATGCGCATGTAGTTCAAATTTGAATTATGCACATAAATGCATTGAAAACTCAGTTAATGCATAAAAATGTCCAAATGAACCCTGAAAAATCACAAAAATTCACACAACACTCATGTTTTTCTATGTTGACACGAGAAAAAAACTTGAAAGCAATAAGAGGCAATGGATATCGTTTCGTTCCCAAAGATGGGACGTTCCCTACCGAAAACCATCATGCTTGTTGTGAGAAGCTCCGGTTTGTGAGAAGCACATACCCAAACCTGCCCCAAATGGGACAAAATTTGTACCATGGCATGTTGATGCCGCTCCATGATAGCATGCCAAGTTTCATGAATTTCAGATGAGTTTTGGATTTACTAGAATTTAAAAACCAGGCATCTCAATGTTTTGTCGGCAATCAAAGGTACCCTGGTGTTTGAAATTCATTCCCATTTCTTGCATGGGACCTAAGCATGCACCCAAGGACAAAGATTTGATTTTTCAACCAATTTATATGCACTGGAGCATGCACATGTAGTTCAAATTTGAATTATGCACATAAATGCATTGAAAACTCACTTAATGCATAAAAATGTCCAAATAAACCCCAAAAAATTACAAAAATTCACACAACACTCCTGTTGTTCTATGTTGACACGAGAAAAAAAACTTGAAAGCAATAAGAGGCAATGGATATCGTTTCGTCCCCAAAGGTGGGACGTTCCCTACCGAAAACCATCATGCTAGTAGTGAGAAGCTCCGATTTGTGAGAAGCATATACCCAAACCTGCCCCAAATGGGACAAAATTTGTACCACGACATGTTGATGCCGCTCCATGATAGCATGCCAAGTTCCATGAATTTCTGACGAGTTTTGGATTTACTAGAATTTAAAAACCAGGCATCTCAATGTTTTGCCGGCAATCAACGGTGCCCTCGTGTTTGAAATTCATTCCTATTTCTTGCATGGGACCTAAACATGCACCGAAGGACAAATATTTGATTTTTCAACGAATTTATATGCATTGGAGCATATGCATGTAGTTCAAATTTGAATTATGCACATAAATGCATTGAAAACTCACTTAATGCATGAAAATGTCCAAACGAACCCTGAATAATTCCAATTCTTTTATGATCACTGCAGATAAAAGGTCTAGCAATTCAAACACCGTCCATGGCCGCTGTGACCCCATTATGTAATTCAAATCAAGACCAAAAATTAAGTAGATCCCACACAGTTTATTATAACCAACCGTGTGAGATGCAACACAAAATATCTTCGGACCGTGTCTGAATAAGGGACCGTGTCTGATGACACTTTACGCGCCAGTTTTTTCTCCGAAGCAATTCCAAATTTTCGGCTTCCGCAGAAATATCTACCTCCCCGCCCCTCCCCCTTACCAAAAGCCACATTTCCCCTCTTTCTGCTTTCCTTTCCAAGTTGAAACCTTCACTCCTTGCTTGCAGCGCCGCCGCCTCCTCGCCGACGACCCTCCTTCACGCTGCTCGGCCTCGCCTATCCAGGTAGGTAATCCACACCCGACCCGCATCCTCCTCCTCCTTCCACATCCCACATGCCCCCACTGCCGGTGCGAGCATGACTTTCGGTGTCAAAACTGGCGGATCTCAGGTAGGGGGTCCCGAACTGTGTGTCTAAGGTTGATGGTAACAGGAGACGGGGGACACGATGTTTACCCAGGTTCGGGCCCTCTCTATGGAGGCAATACCCTACTTCCTGCTTGATTGATCTTGATGAATATAAGTATTACAAGAGTTGATCTACCTCGAGATCGTAATGGCTAAAACCCTAAAAGTCTAGCCTGTATGACTATAATGATGCCTCTATGGACTAAGCCTTCCAGTTTATATAGACACCGGAGGGGACTAGGGTTGTACAAAGTCGGTTACAGAGAAAGGAATCTTCATATTCGGACGCCAAGCTTGCCTTCCACTCCAAGGAGAGTCCCATCCGGACACGGGAGAGAGTCTTCGGTCTCGTATCTTCACAGCCCATCAGTCCGGCCCACGTCATATAGTCCGGACGCCCGAGGACCCCTTAATCCAGGAATCCCTCAGTAGCCCCTGAACCAGGCTTCAATGGCGAGGTGTCCGGCGCGCAGATTGTCTTCGGTATTGCAAGGCGGGTTCCTTCTCCGAATATTCCAAAATAGTCTTCGAACACAACGACCGTGTCCGGCTCTGCAAAACAAGTACCATACACAACCGCAGAGAGTATAATATTTCACGAGTCCAATCCGCTGACAACTTTTTGTAGCATAATATCACGTCCCGGCTCGGTTATTATTTCGAACCGTTTTTCGGCCTGCCGCTTCACATTTCGAGATGCGGTTTCTATTGGCACGTCTTGTCACGACAGAGATCGTGTCCCCTTATTACGGGATTCTCATCAATACAGGCGTGGGTAATCCAACCGTGCCGTCTACACAGCCCTTGGGAACAGGCGAGTTTTAAGGCGAGTGGGGAGGCGCTTGATATTCATTGCCTTTATAAGGAGATAAGGATTACTTTCTTTCACCCACGCCTTGTCTCTCTCTGCCCTCCCATTCTCGAGCTCCAGCGCCCGAGTCCTCATCCTTTCCGCCTCAAGAAAGCACTCGATCATGTCCGGATCTGGAGCGCAAGACAAGTGGATGGCCTCCTCCGTCAAGGAGAAGGACATCACCAAGCTTCGGGAGGCCGGGTACCTGGCCAAGGAAATCGCCCATCGGCTTCCGGCCAAGGGGCAGATCGTCCCCACCCCGGAGCCCAATGAGAGGGTGGTGTTCATCCCCCACTTCGTCCGCGGGCTAGGGTTTCCTCTCGACCCTTTCGTCTGCGGGCTCATGTTCTACTATGGGCTAGATTTCCATGATCTAGCCCCAAACTCTTTCCTCAACATCTCAGCATTTATTGTCGTGTGCGAGGCCTTCCTCCGCATTCCCCCCACTTCAGACTGTGGCTTCACATCTTCATCGTGAAGCCGAAGGTGGTGGATGGCCAACACGCAGAGTGCGGAGGTGCCATGGTGAGCAAGATGCCCAACGTCACATGGTCCAAAGGTACCTTTGTGGAGACCGTCAAAGGATGGCACCAACTATGGTTCTATGTCACAGAGCCCCGCGACGCCACCTGGGCCGCGGCTCCCGAATTCAAGTCCGGAGCCCCAATACGGCTCACCTCCTGGCTAGAGAAGGGCCTGAATTGGTCTTCATCGGACGAGCTGACAGCGCTGCAAATGCGCATCCAGAGCATGGTGGACAAGAACATCAAGCTCGTTAATGTGATCTAGGTGATGCTAGTTCACCGGATCCTTCCATGCCAGAGCCGGACTTGCCATTTATGGGAGTTCAATCCGGCCGAGCACCAGACCTTGTTACGGTTCTTCGGAACTACGCATGAAGACATCTGGAAGGTGCTCTTCAAGGGAAATGAGATGCGACCGGAGACGACCGAGGACCGTGGGCACGACTTGGCCATCCCGCCAGTTCGGTAAGTCTTTCGTGCTTCAAGGTGTATCCTTTACTTGCTTATTCAGGGAAGATACCTAAACCTCACCATCTATTTTTTCAGGGCTGGACAAAGAAGGCGGAACGGATTTGGCGTCCGGCTCCGCTGCCTGAGGAACCAGCCAACCCGCTTCTGACGAAGATGCTGGTCCCGGTGCCTTACAAGGTGCCAGAGAAGAAGGCCAAGGGGGCCAGAAGTGGCCTCCGCCGCAAGGGTGCTTCGGACGCGACGTCCGAAGATACCGAGACTCATTCCTCCACCGCCGAAGACGACGAGGAGGAGGAAGAAGAAAGCAACTCCCCACCTGAGGGGGGAAGGAAGAAGAGGGCGGCCTCCACAAATCTGGAGGCAGAGGCGTCCAAGAAAGGGAAGCTCTCCCGCACGGATAACTCCACGTGGGACATCGATAGCAGCCCAGAGCCGCGCCCCCGAGATAAGCCTCATACCAAATCGTGAGTACTCAAAGAACTTGACACATTCATGTATTCGGCCTCCTCGGTTCATAGTTTTAACATGTTGAATCATGCACTTGCAGTCCGGCCCATTCCGACCTCGAGCGATCCTCATCTTCAGGGAATTCGCTGGACCCGAAGGTGATGGACAACGGGTCCCTTTCAGTGGCCTCCTCTCCCAGGGCCATGGATGACACCGAGGTGTTGTCCCGAAGGATCCCAGGCCAGGGGGAGACACAGGAGGCCGCCAGGGTGGCGCTAGAGGGTGAAGCCTCGGTCGCCGAACACATGGGGGAGCAAATCCCCATGGAGACTAGCGATGGGGGCCATATTCAGTTCGGCCCCCAGCCGAATACGGTCCCGGAGGCCTATGCGGCTCCGGAGCCCGGCAAGCAGCCTCCTTTGAAAGAAGGAGGTGCGCCTATCCCGCCGGTGACCTCTGTCCAGCCAGAGGCGCCAGACACTCTAATGGAAGCGCTGCGAAGTGCTTCCATTGTTGAGGAACACCGTACCCTTATGGGTACAGTGGTTGCAAGGATTCAGTCCGCGAAGAGCGGACTGACTGAAGCCTGCGCAAGCCTTCTAACAGGCTTTGAGGTAAGCGACGTAATTATGTAAAAATAATGTCATAGTGTAGACAGTAGCCCCTGAGACACTGTACAGTGTTCGAAAAGAAAAGCCGGACAGAGGATCAAGTAATTTTCGCAGGAAACTAACTAAATATGTCTTATGTGAATAAGCAGGCATCATTGCCGGCCACAACCTCTCATGCTGCTGAGGTCTCCGGACTAAAGCAGAGTCTGGAGCGGGCCGAGGAAGAGCTCGGCCGTGTAAAAAAGCAGCTGGAGGACAAGCAAGGTATGTGATAACCTTATGTATATCCGGAAAGGATGAATGACTTGTGCTGATCATGGTGCCATGATATGTGTAGGAGCGGCTGCTGAGGTGGAAACCCTCAAGAAAGCGCTGGCTGAGGCCAAAAAGAAAGCGGCAAAGGAGCAAGTCGCCTGTGAAAAACACGAGGCCAGGGTTTGTGAGGTCCAGCAGGAGCTCTAGGACGCCGTCAAGAAATGCGAGTCCTTGGAGCGCGACATTGCGGATCAAGAGAACGAGCTCGCAAAGGCTCGCCAGAGCGCACAAGAGGCCCGGGTTGAAGCCCAGGGCACCCTCTAGGAAATCCAGGAGGCCAAGAAAATCGCGGTGGGTAAGGTTTTTATTATGCAAAGCAAGTATGTGAAGAAGAGGTATCTCCTACTAACCCGGATTTGGAGTTCTCCAGGGGCGTTTACGGATCTGCCGCGCAGTGTTTCTGACGCTGCGGAATTCTTCCGAGTCGAAGAGGGGAGCTCAACGGGGAAACTGTTCTGGTCGCAATACCTTGCGCCAGAACATCCGGTGCCCTTTAGCGATCAGCTGAAACAGCTGGTCAAACTGCATAGGGTGGCCGAACTGGCCATGAAGGACTTAATAATCCGGCTGTGGCCTGCCGAAGCCATACCCAGCAGCTACTTCGGTCTTGTGAAGCGGCTAGTCAATGCCTGCCCCCGGCTTGACGCCATCAAGCGGTCGGTCTGTATTGAAGGTGCGCGGATGGCCTTCGCCCGTGTCAAGGTGCAGTGGGCGAAGATGAATGCCGTCAAGCTCGCGACCGAGGGACCGCCTGAGGGCAAGGAGCACCGCACGCCCGAGCGATATTTTAGCGATGTCCTGGAGGGATCCTGCATTGTAGCGGAGCAATGTGTGAAAGATGTAATCTTTGAATGAATACATTCATATTATCTTGCCCTGTATTACGAAACAAAGTCAATTATGTAATATAATGCTTGTTAAAATTTTACCTCCTGTGCGGCCGTTTTTATGAAATCCGAGAGTTGGCCAGTCGTCGGCTTCAGCCCCCACGTAGTTAGTACGGGGGTGTTCGGGATGGAATCTAAACACTCTTGATCCAATTGTTTGGTCCTTGAAGGAGGTGTTTAGCGCAACAAACCAGGCAATCAGACTATGTGACTTTATCACTCTCACTTAGCCATAGGAGTTTGACAATAAAAATTTAGGCGCAGCACCTAGTATCCGAACTAGGGTGCTGTAAACACCTGATCGGGTAAGAACCGATTCATCACGTAATGCAGAAAAAATTGCTAAAGATTTGAAACCTCCGAAGAGCTGACCGGCTCACGCCACATCATGACAGTCAGTTTTCGGCTTTCTCTACTGAGGTGCTCATCCAGATAAACTAGGACACAATCGCAGTAGTTCTCCCTTTACTACCCTAGCCGATATAGTGGAACGGAAGGTAGTAAGCACAGGAGCCGGGCAACCCAACTATTGACCAAAGACATGATTCAGAGCCAATGCATATAATGCTAAATTTGGGGTGCCGAACTATACTGTAAAAAGTGTTCGGACTTTGTTGCCGTATTATGGGGCACAATGAAGCCCCTGGCGGATTAAAGCGTACCAAAGTGTATGGGTGCGATTTGATAAAATTATAAAAAAAGGTAGCAAGCTATTGCCGCAGAAGCTGTGCCGCGAACTGTTTCCATTATAGTTTGATTAATACGGCAAAGCATATTTGTACAAGTAGTGCAATAAGCAACAGGGCTATTTAATAAGCCACAACCAAGGGAGAGCTGCGTGCGGGGCCTGAAAACAGGTAGAGTGATCGTTAAAGAGACCACCTAGTAATTCCCTTATACGCCAGTACTTCTTGCCGTCCTGGTGTATCTATCCTTTTGAAAGGATCGGCGGTCAGGCCGTCAGAAAGAGCCTGTGGAAAAGAAACCTGAAAAGGATGAAAAAGAAAAAGTGAAAGTATGTGTGTCCAGGGGGGTCAAGCCGTATTATGGATCACAATCTAGTTATGCCTCTGTCTATGCCCATGGTATTTTAAGTGCGTAGTTGTGTACGCGCGGTACGAATGCCGCCACTTGGTCGGGACTAGGACGGAGGCTGAATTGCTAGTCGAGCTCTTGACGGGCTGGTTGTCCTGCTGCAGAGTAGTCTGGACTCGTTTGACAGTGTCCGGGAGCTCGGCCGCCGAATTAAGGTTCTGCTTGAGAAGGCCGCTTTGTACTTCTGCTGCTAAAGTAGCGGTGTGCTCCTCGGTACGGAGAGAGCGTTCCGTGTTTCCATTGACTGTTATGACGCCGCATGGTCCGGGCATCTTGAGCTTGATATAAGCAAAGTGAGGCACTGCATTGAATCGAGCAGACGCAGTTCGTCCCAGCAGTGCGTGATAGCCACTGCGGAAGGGGACGATATCGAAGATCAATTCTTCGCTTCGGAAGTTGTCCGGGGATCCGAAGACAACCTCTAGTGTCATTGAGCCCGTACAGCGGGCTTCTATACCTGGTATGACTCCTTTAAAGGTGGTCTTTGTGGGCTTGATCCTTGAGGGATTAATGCCCATTTTGCACACTGTATCTTGATAGAGCAGGTTCAGGCTGCTGCCACCATCCATGAGGACTCGCGTGAGATGGAATCCATCAATGATTGGGTCGAGGACCAGTGCGGCTGAACCGCCTGACGGATACTGGTCGGATGGTCCCTGCGATCAAAAGTGATCGGACAGGAAGACCATGGGTTGAACTTTGGGGCGACTGGCTCCATCGCGTAGACGTCCCTGAGCGCGCGTTTGCGCTCCCTCTTGGGGATATGGGTAGCGTATATCATGTTCACTGTTTTAACTGGGGGGGGGGGACTTCTTCTGTCCCCCTGTGTTCGGCGGACGGGACTCCTCGTCATCGTCCTTGCTTTGCGACCCCTTCTCCTTGTTCTCGGCATTTAATTTGCCAGCCTATTTAAAAACCCAACAGTCTCTGTTGGTATGATTGGCTGGTTTGTCTGGGGTGCCATGGATCTGGCATGGACAATCGAGTATGCGGTCCAAGCTGGATGGGCCCGGATTGTTTCTTTTATATGGCTTCTTCTGTTGGCCAGACTTGGAGCCACTGAATCCGGCATTGACCGCCGTGTCGTCGGCATTGTCACCGTTGCTTCGACGCTTGTGCCTGTTGCGTCGGGGCTTGCCGTTGCTGTTTTTGGTCTCAGAGGTGCCAGCTTCGCTTGTAGTGTTATTGCTACGGGCTAGCCAACTATCCTCGCCCGTGCAAAAACGGGTCATGAGTGCCGTGAGGGCTGCCATGGACTTCGTCTTTTCTTTGCCGAGGTGACGGGCGAGCCATTCGTCGCGGATGCTATGCTTAAAGGCCGCTAGGGCTTCGGCATCCGTACAGTCAACGATCTGGTTCTTTTTAGTTAGGAACCTGGTCCAGAATTTCCTGGCCGACTCTCTGGGCTGTTGAACTATGTGACTTAAGTCGTCGGCATCTGGAGGTCGTACATATGTACCTTGGAAGTTGTCGCGGAAGGCGTCTTCCAAGTCCTCCCAGCTGCCAATAGAGTTTTCAGGCAGACTGTTTAACCAGTGCCGAGCTGGCCCTTTTAGTTTTAGCGGGAGGTATTTGATGGCGTGAAGGTCATCACCGCGGGCCATATGAATATGGAGAATAAAATCCTCAATCCATACCGCAGTGTCTGTTGTTCCATCATATGATTCGATATTTACGGGTTTAAACCCTTCAGGGAATTCATGCTCCATTACTTTAGCAGTGAAGCAAAGGGGGTGTGCGGCGCCTCTGTATCGGGCCAAGTCGCGACGTAGCTCGGATGTAGTCTGTCTACGATTTTTGGCCCGGGTGTGGTTATGTTTATCATGTCCGGCCGAATGGCCGTCGTCGCGCGTCAAGGGACGCCCCCGCGATCCGTAGATCGATCTGGTCTGACCTGTTCTATTCTTTAGGTCATGCCGCAGGTCATATGTATAACCCGAGCCATTTTATCTCTTCCCTTATGGTGAGGTAGGACGGGCTGGTGTTCGGCTTGAGGTGTCGTTTTATCCCGGCCACGTGGTGGTCGGTCAGCTGCATTACGCGCTGATGGTACGGGCTCCAACGCCTCGTCATTGAATTGGGGTAACAATTTGCGCTTCGGGTAACTTTTAGTTGGGCGGTCGAGGCCATATTCCTCGGCTACCAGGACATTAGTCCATCTGTCGTTGAGCAGGTCTTGATCAGCTTGAAGCTGCTGCAGCTTCTTTTTCAGGCTCCTCGCAGTGGCTATTAGCCGGCGCTTAAAGCGCTCCTGCTCGAGAGGTTCCTTAGGCACGATGAAATCCTCATTGCCGAGGCTCACCTCATCCTCGGAGAGTGGAAGATAATTACTGTCCTCAGAGTCTTCGTTTACGGCATGTTCATCAGGGCTGACTCGCCCGTCCTCCCGTTCGTCCTGTTCGGAGGTTGGCTCTGTTGGAAATATGCCCTAGAGGCAATAATAAATAGGTTATTATTATATTTCCTTGTTCATGATAATCGTTTATTATCCATGCTAGAATTGTATTGATAGGAAACTCAGATACATGTGTGGATACATAGACAACACCATGTCCCTAGTAAGCCTCTAGTTGACTAGCTCGTTGATCAATAGATGGTTACGGTTTCCTGACCATGGACATTGGATGTCGTTGATAACGGGATCACATCATTAGGAGAATAATGTGATGGACAAGACCCAATCCTAAGCCTAGCACAAGATCGTGTAGTTCGTTTGCTCAGAGCTTTTCTAATGTCAAGTATCATTTCCTTAGACCATGAGATTGTGCAACTCCCGGATACCGTAGGAATGCTTTGGGTGTACCAAACGTCACAATGTAACTGGGTGACTATAAAGGTGCACTACAGGTATCTCCGAAAGTGTCTGTTGGGTTGGCACGAATCGAGACTGGGATTTGTCACTCCGTGTAAACGGAGAGGTATCTCTGGGCCCACTCGGTAGGACATCATCATAATGTGCACAATGTGACCAAGGAGTTGATCACGGGATGATGTGAGTTACGGAACGAGTAAAGAGACTTGCCGGTAACGAGATTGAACAAGGTATCGGGATACCGACGATCGAATCTCGGGCAAGTAACATACCGATGGACAAAGGGAATTGCATACGGGATTGATTGAATCCCCGACATCGTGGTTCATCCAATGAGATCATCGTGGAACATGTGGGAGCCAACATGGGTATCCAGATCCCGCTGTTGGTTATTGACCGGAGAACGTCTCGGTCATGTCTGCATGGTTCCCGAACCCGTAGGGTCTACACGCTTAAGGTTCGATGACGCTAGGGTTATAGGGAAAGCATGTACGTGGTTACCGAATGTTGTTCGGAGTCCCGTATGAGATCCCGGACGTCACGAGGAGTTCCGGAATGGTCGGAGGTAAAGATTTATATATGGGAAGTCCTGTTTTGGTCATCGGAAAAGTTTCGGGTGTTATCGGTAATGTACCGGGACCACCGGGAGGGTCCCGGGGGTCCACCAAGTGGGGCCACCAGCCCCAGAAGGCTGCGTGGGCCAAGTGTGGGAGGGGACCAGCCCCAGGTGGGCTGGTGCGCCCCCCACCAAGGCCCAAGGCGCATGGGAGAGTGGGAGGGGGCAAACCCTAGTCCAGATGGGCCTTAAGGCCCACCCTAGTGCCCCCCCCTCTCCTCCCCTTGGCCGCCCCCCTTGGATGGGATCTAGGGCTGGCCGCCTCCTCTTGGGGTGGGAACCCTAGAGGGGGGCGCAGCCCCCTCCCCCCTATATATAGTTGAGGTTTGGGCTGCCCAAGACACATGAGAACGTCTCTCTTTCAGCGCAGCCCTACCCCTCTCCCTCCTCCTCCTCTCCCGCGGTGCTTGGCGAAGCCCTGCGGGATTGCCACGCTCCTCCACCACCACCACGCCGTCGTGCTGCTGCTGGATGGAGTCTTCCCCAACCTCTCCCTCTCTCCTTGCTGGATCAAGGCGTGGGAGACGTCACCGGGCTGCACGTGTGTTGAACGCGGAGGCACCGTTCTTCGGTGCTTAGATCGGAATCAACCGCGATCTGAATCGCTACGAGTACGACTCCCTCATCCGCGTTCTTGCAACGCTTCCGCATCGCGATCTACAATGGTATGTAGATACACTCCCCTTCCCCTCGTTGCTAGATTACTCCATAGATTGATCTTGGTGATGCATAGAAAATTTTGAATTTCTGCTACGTTCCCCAACAGGCTCAACGGGGTATTCCTTGTCTTCGGCATCGTCTGGAGTGTTGTTTTCTCTTGCGCCGGTATCACTATCTTTTCCACGGCGTGATTTAGAGCGGCGCCGCTGACGTCGGCGTTTTGGCTGTGTCTCAGGAGGTTTATCCTCGACTAGATCCTTCTCGTTATCGCCATTGTTCTCTTTGGGTGTATCCACCATGTACACGTCGTACGAAGAAGTGGCTGTCCAGTGCCCGGTAAACGTCGGGTTTTGGCCCTGCTCCTCTTCGGCATCGTCGTCCATACCGTCGATGTCTTCGGAGCCGTAATCGAGCATGTCGGTTAAGTCTTCGACAGTTACTATGAAGTGGGCGGTGGGTGGGAATCGAAAATATCCATCATCATCCTCTAGTTCGAACCGGATATAATTTGGCTGCGAGTCCCCCGCTAAGGAGAGTGTTTTTAATGAGTTTAGCACATCGCCTATAGGTGAGTGCCGGAAGATGTCTGCGGGGCTGAATTCGACGATCGGTGTCTGATCAAGCTCGACGTATGCGGTCGCACGTGGTTTGGAACCTGTAGCCAGAAACGAGTCCAAGGTTCCGGTGGCGCAGATTCCACCCGAGGTTGGGTCTGTGTGCGGCTCCAACGCCACTGAGTCTGCGGCTTCGTGGCGGGATTGAGCTTCCCATCCTCGGATGGCGCGATCTGCTCCGGATCTAGGGCCAGAGTGGTTACAGGCGCTATCTCCTGGGTGTGGTCCGATGACAGATTTAAGTCATGTTCATCGCGGTGGCAGGGAGCGGCTGCTGTGGGCGTGAATCCATCGAAGATCAAGTCTTCGCAGATATCAGCGACGTAGTTCAAGCTTCCAAATCTGACCTGATGGCCAGGGGCGTAGCCGTCGATCTGCTCTAGATGGCCAAGCGAGTTGGCCCGCAGTGTGAAGCCACCGAATACGAAGATCTGTCCGGGGAGGAAGACTCCCCCCTGGACAGCATTGTTGTAGATGATTGACGGGGCCATCAAACCTTTTGGAGACGACGCAGCGGAACTCTCAATGAAAGCACCAATGTCGGTGTCAAAACCGGCGGATCTCGGGTAGGGGGTCCCGAACTGTGCGTCTAAGGTTGATGGTAACAGGAGACGGGGGACACGATGTTTACCCAGGTTCGGGCCCTCTCTATGAAGGTAATACCCTACTTCCTGCTTGATTGATCTTGATGAATATAAGTATTACAAGAGTTGATCTACCTCGAGATCGTAATGGCTAAAACCCTAAAAGTCTAGCCTGTATGACTATAATGATGCCTCTATGGACTAAGCCCTCCAGTTTATATAGACACCGGAGGGGACTAGGGTTGTACAAAGTCGGTTACAGATAAAGGAATCTTCATATTCAGATGCCAAGCTTGCCTTCCACGCCAAGGAGAGTCCCATCCGGACACGGGAGAGAGTCTTCGGTCTCGTATCTTCACAGCCCATCAGTCCGGCCCATGTCATATAGTTCGGACGCCTGAGGACCCCTTAATCCAGGACTCCCTCAGCGACACCTTCCACCCAAATCACCGACCCCTCCACCAAATAAGTGTCGGCCTAAGCCATGGTGCACGCAGTATAGCCAGGACCTCAAGGAGCATTTGGTAGCGGAGAAGCAAATCGCGGCCGCACGCGCGAATGAGGTCGCGATGGCTGCCATTCGTGCCGACCCCCAGATCTTGGAGGAGCACCTCGCCGTCGAGGCCACCATTGACGCCTCGCGCCCCGACGCCGCGACGCGGTTGGCTGCTTTAAACGATAGTTCGTGGCATTTTCTCGAGGCCACTGTCGGTGCCTTCGACGAAGACTACGAGGTGTTTTCTCAGCGTGCACGTGCTTACCTCATCTCGAGAGCCAGAAGGTTGGTGCCCGAAGTGGCTCAGGCAACTCACCACTACAACGAGGGCACCCACGGTGCGGAGGCCTCGCCCTCTTCCATGTCCAAGGAGCCAATCGTCATCGATATCTCCGACAATGAGGAGTAGCTTGTCTTATTAGCTCACTATAAGGACCCATGTTCAGTTTGCTAGCTACTGCCTTTCCTTAACAAATTCTAGTGAATTGTGCCATCTACTTTCACCATGCAATCTTCTGCTATAGTGTATATGTTCTATATGTCGTGCAATGTGGTGTTCAATTAACTGCTCGGTTCAATTCTGCAAATGTGATGTTCAATTCTTCAGGGTGCAATATTTCCAAGTTGTTAAGCATGCTTGGTTTGGTTAACTGTCTGATCTTCTATTAGGAGTATGTTATATTGTTCAATTGGTGTTTACTTAACTGCTTGGTTCATTTGTTGTGGCTTGGTTCACTTGTTGTGGTGTTTAGTTAACTGCTTAGGTCAATTCTGCAATGCGATGTTCAATTGTTGTGGCTGCATTCTGTTATTGTATACCATGTGAGGAATAAATCGAATTTGGCTGTACTAAATACATGAGAAACAAATACAATTTCTATATTTCCAAGTTGTTAAGCATGCTTGGTTTGGTTAACTTTCTGATCTTCTATTAGGAGTATGTTATATTGTGCAATGTGGTGCTCAGTTAACGTTTGGTTCATTTGTTGTGGTGTTTAGTTAACTGCTTGGTTCAATTCTGTAATGCGATGTTCAATTGCTGTGGCTGCATTCTCTTATTGTATACCATGTGAGGAATAAATCGAATTTGGCTGTACTAAATACATGAGAAACAAATACAATTGCTATATTTCCAAGTTGTTAAGCATGCTTGGTTTGGTTAACTGTCTGATCTTCTATTAGGAGTATGTTATATTGTGCAATGTGGTGCTCAGTTAACGTTTGGTTCATTTGTTGTGGTGTTTAGTTAACTGCTTGGTTCAATTCTGCAATGCGATGTTCAATTGCTGTGGCTGCATTCTGTTATTGTATACCATGTGAGGAATAAATCAAATTTGGCTGCACTTAATACATGAGAAACACATACAAGTGCTATATTTCCTAGTTCTTAATCATGCTTGGTTTGGATAAATGGGTTTTCCATGTTGCTTGAATTAATCTGATGAATCTGCAATGTGATTATTTATCATCAACATATTTTACTGATAGCATGCGAACCCTTACTTAACCTGATGACTAACTACCTTATATGTGTTGCAGGGAAACAATGTGAAGCACTAAGGTTTACAAGATGGTAATAACTATTATACCTTGCCTTTTTGTATTCCTTTGCCCCATTTCCAATATAGAGAAGATATTTATGCACATCCTTATTTTCAGGCTTCACTGATGATTACATCTCAAACCACCTCTGTGGTCAGGAGGCGAGGAAATTTTTCATACAACACCCACGGTTCAATATTGAAGTGTTCCTGAAGAGGTCGAAGGATGGACGGTCAATCATCCACAGGCACCGGCCTAAAGTTGCAAAGACCTTCAACATGAATGAAGGCTCAATATTCGCCTTCCCCTTCAGCAGTTTTCCAGATGAGATGCATCTCTCTATGTACCGTCTATGATGCTAATTTTGAAAGGTTCTAGATGTTGCATGTGAAACTTGCTGCTAGTGCAGTTGTGTAATGGGGTAGCTGAGTGATGAAGCTATATCATGTTGTACTATGATGTATTTCAATTATGAAATCCTGCTTCCTTAATATGGAAATGGAATATATTATGTGCTTAATATGAATGTCAATTAGATTAGTAAATGGATTATTAATAATAGGGCAATTAGCCCGCTAATTGGCTAATTAGCTTGCTAATTGGGTTTTCCTATTGCAAACGGTTAATGAGAAACCACCGTGGGCGATGACCTCAGGCAACGCACACAGTTTCTAGGAATAAACCGTGTTGGATCGACGAACAATCACACATGACATTCTCTTCAAAACTGTTTGCGTTACGCCAACTTGCGCAAACGTTTTCCTTGTAGTGACTATGTGGGATGTATATACGAACGGAAACGTTTAGTGGTGACTGACTGTGTGGGATGTACTTACGACCGGAAATGATTTCACCTGTATAATTGTATTTTTAGCACTACTGTACGTATTTCTGTATTTGAGTGCTTGCCGGTCGCACACGACCTCATTTTGCCGAGCGTGTGTGCCAGGAGGGCATATCCCCAACGGTTTCTGGGTCATGTGGGAAGGGCCCCCCTATCGCCCACACTCACTTCGAGGGAGTCCTGGACTAATGGGTCCTCGGGCGTCCGGCCTGTTGGACGTGGGCCAGACTGATGGGCTGTGAAGATACGAGACCGAAGTCTCTCTCCCGTGTCCGGATGGGACTCTCCTGGCGTGAAAGGCAAGCTTGGCGTCTGGATATGAAGATTCCTTTCTCTGTAACCGACTTTGTACAACCCTAGTCCCCTCCGGTGTCTATATAAACCGGAGGGCTTAGTCCATAGAGGCATCATTAGTCATACAAGCTAGACTTTTAGGGTTTTAGCCATTACGATCTCGAGGTAGATCAACTCTTGCAATACTCATATTCATCAAGATCAATCAAGCAGGAAGTAGGGTATTACCTCCATAGAGAGGGCTCGAACCTGGGTAAACATCGTGTCCCCCGTCTCCTGTTACCATCAACCTTAGACGCATAGTTCGGGACCCCCTACCCGAGATCCGCCGGTTTTGACACCGACATTGGTGCTTTCATTGAGAGTTCTGCTGTGACGTCAAGGACTGGATTGATGGCTCGCCTTGTTATCAAGGACGGTGTCACCTCCGAAGGAGCACTGGCCTCAGGCCAAACCCTCCGGCTGGGCAGTTTTACCATGACCGCCCGTTCGGCCGTTAAGCCGACGATGACTTCTCGAGTCATCGAAAATCCCCTCCGTGTTGACTCCGAATACTCCAAGTAGATGGATCCGGCGGAGTTGTCGTCTTTGAACGAACTCCTAGATCGCATCGCCGCCTTGGGGGTCGCTACAGACTACGATCGGATTGGGCTTAAACCCGACCAGAGAGAAATTAAATCTCCACCGATCACCCACTAGATAGCGATAGTGGAGGAGCAAGACGACAACTCTTCCTCTGAACTGAGGACGAACTATGTTTGGATCTCCGAGCTCGAAGAGCCGGATACCTTCCTTCGGAAAGACACACCCTGCCCTCCGAACCTAGAATCAGATGACGGGCCTGAAAAATCAGTTGATATCCCGGAACCCGAGCTATTAAGTTCGGAAGTTCTTCGAACTCCGGATCCCAAAGTGGGTCAGGGTTCGGATTTAAAGCCACGCACCTGCCCAGATATAAACGATCTCATGCACATACGACATCAGTCTCGGGAAACAGTCCATCACTTTTGGGCCAGGTTCCTCCTTGTCAAAGACAAGATTAAAGACTGCTGCGACGAAGACGCGATCTCAGTATTCAGCAACAATTGCACGGACGAAGGAATCCTCAACGCCATTAGCCGTCATCGCATATTACACTTTGCTGACTTGGCAACCATAGTACAAAAGTACTGCGCAATGGAAAGCGCCTGGAAAACCCAGGCAGCCCGCTGGGAACCACCAGCTTCCACTCAACCCCCCGTCCGGACAAAAATGATGCACCCTCATGGGGCGCCCGACCCAACAGTAAAGAAATCTAAGCCCATTACGGGGTGCGGAATAGCTCTGGAGGGATGGCTCGATAGGCCATGCAAAATACACACAACACCGGATACCATACCAACCCATAGCCTTAGACCATGTTGGATACTCCGGCAAGTGGCCAAGAGCGGCGAGGATATCCTCACCAAAAATACCCCAGAGCAACACGCCCCGCAAGATGACGACCCCAACGTATTGACAGTCTTCGAGACTTCTGTCGGATCACGGGTTCCGGCAAAACCCTTAAGGTTCGAACTCTGGGGTGCGCGCGAAGTTCTTTCCCTACCAATCCACGCCCTAGCTTGCTAAGATCTCGCGGACGAACTCAATGAACTCACAACACAAGAGACACAAGATTTATACTGGTTCGGGCCACCGTTGTGGTTTAATACCCTACTCCAGTGTGGTGGTGGTGGATTGCCTCTTGGGCTGATGATGAACAGTACAAAGGGGAAGAACAGCCTCCTGAGGTTGAGGTGTTCTTGTGCCTGGTGTGTGGCTAAGGATCGGCTAAAGATCAGATGCCCCCTATGGTGGTGGCTAGTTCTACTTATATGGTCCCTGGTCCTCTCCCCAAATATTGAGTGGGAAGGGAGCCAACAACGGCCAATTTGAAAGGGGACATCTAGTACAACTTATCCTGACAAAAGTAGTCTTCGCCTGCAAAAGGCTCTGGTGGTGACGCCGTCTTGGGCTCCATGGTGACCTCCGTCTTGCCGTCCTGCTGGTCTTGTTCTCGATGCACTGATATGGAAACCTTTGCTTGACGCCTCGATACTCCGCGCCCGCCTTGCTTCCTTAGCACCAAAGGGGAAACAAGGACACTGCGTGCGATGGCGCCCGCCTGATCTTGATCGTCATGGCTCACGTCACGAGAACCTCGCGAGGTTTGCCTTGCCTTGATCTCTCCGCTCCTCGCGAGCCAACCTGGTGAGGTCGCTCCTGAGGAGGTCTTGCATCGTCCGCCTCACGAGGCTTGGCCCCTCGCGAGGGTCTTGGATGCCTTGTTGATGAAGATGGGCCGTACAGGCCTGCTAGCAAAGCCACGCGGTGGGCCGCGGGCAGGCAAGTCTGGGGACCCCCATTCCCAGAATGCTGACAGTAGCCCCCGGGCCCAAGGCGCGCTCGGGCTTGGCTTCGAGGCGAAGCCAAAGGTCAAGTGTAGAGCGCCACGGGCCCCAAAAGCCTGCGGCCTTGGTCGACGCGTGGCGGTTGATTGGACGTGGGCGTCTCCGCTTCCCCACGCTGCCTCGGCAACTGCCCGACTTGACAAGAAGGCTGGCGTGGGCAGCGCTTGTCTTCCCTGCGAGGAATCAAGAAGTACCCCGTGGGGGTGTGTAAAGGGTCTGTAATGTCTTTTGTTGATATTATCCTTGTTATGAAGATTTGCGAGTGCCTGCTCTGTTTAGGCTCGGTCTCCCCTTTCCAACCTCGCGACGGCTCGTTGCTCTACGCTGACAGGTCCCGGTCCCCAGGCAAGCTGCAGCCGTCGCTGGTATGCCAGGTCGCATGCCGTGGTCAAGGCCAGGAGGTGAGCGGCCCGAGGTCCAGTAAGAGCCCCTGAGGCGCGATGCTCAGGAGGTCCCCTTTAGCGCTCAAGCAGTCGTGGTAAGGTAAGAAAGGGAGGCTACGTTGCCGCAACAGGGCTGCAGCGAGCGTGACCCTTAGGCTCCAACGATTAGCCAATTTGAGCGCGAGACTTATCTTGGCGGTTTGGGGTCGATTCCTTGCGATGCGCCATGTTAATGCGTAGCTAGGCCAGGTCCATGCGAGCCTCCCCCACTTCTCTGCGCTCTCCTTTATGCTCTACGTCCTCAGGTCCCGGCCCTCGAGCAAGCTCAGCCGCCGCTGGTATGCCAGGTCGCGTGCCGCGGTCAAGGCCAGGGGGTTTGGGCTGGAGAGCCAGTAGGAGCTCCTGAGTCGCGATGCTTAGGAGCCCCCTTTTAACGCACAAGAGGATTGCATGGGAGAAAAGGGAGCTCGCGGTGCCGTCTGCTGTCATTCTCTTGAGATCCCTGCGAGTCAGCACAAGGGGAAACACAGTTCGCCATTATGGTCGCCAGTCCACCGCCGATTGCTTCGCGAGGAGACGAAGGCACTGAGGGCCTGGTGAGGTGACGTGTGCGGGGCGTGCCGCGAGCCAGAGCTCGACCGCTCAGATTTGTCGACGTTGCTGGGATGGACCCAAGCGCCGTGCCAGCGTGAGTAGCCCCCGTGGGGGGTGAGAGTCAAACAGGTGATAGTCATAGATAGATTAGGCATGGAAAGCAAACTGGCTTAGGAAAATGCAGGGAAGATACATGCCACCGGGTCCGGCCCGAGCGGCTTGGGGATGATGCAGCCCGAGGGGCGCCCCCAGCAAGGTAAGCTAAAGACATAAGAAAAGGGGGTACATGCCACAGGGACGGACCCACACGGCTTGGGAATGATGCAGCCCGAGGGGCGCTCCCAGCTAAATAAACTTGGAAAATGTCACCTGGCTCTGTCGATGAAGAGATGTCGGAGCAGCTGAAGGTACGCGGTGGAGGGGTCGCTCCTCACGAGCCATCGGGGCCTTGAGCCTCGGGAGGCTCTGGGGGCCCAGGCGGTTCCTGGAGGATCGTCTCCATCTCCGTCAGGACGGCGTGATGCCTGGCCTCCTGAGCTGCCAGGACGCGCCGCGAGTTGCGCTGATAGGCGGACGACACACTCGGCAGGCCAAAAGGCATGCGAACGTAGCTGTGCGGTGGACCCTCGCAGCAGCCCACGCGCGAAGGCCAGAAGGGCTCCTGAGATGTGGCCCTGTTGAGCCCTGGGATGTTGATGCAGACGCGCAGCCCAGCATCGTCGCCTGGATGGGGAGCTGCGCCTCGCGAGCGGCGGTCGCCGCGCATGGCCCTTGAGTCTTGCAGTTCCTGAGTGGTCCTGGTGATGAACTCCTGAGCGGTGGGCGCTCCTCGCCCTGTGTTCTCTTGAGGGAAACGTGCCGTGAAGCACGCCTCCAAGTGGTGCTCGAGCGCCTCCCTCGTGATGTTGGCAAGGTCTGAGGCCCTCCAAAAGAGAGCCCTCGAGCCCTGCCCGAGAAGGGCGCCGGGCGCGCCTTCCTATGCGATGGAGGGAGGCGCCCCTGGCGCGGGCGCTGATCCTGACGAGGTTCTAGTCGCGACGCCATCCTCCTGAGGTCCTGCACGATGCAACTGCTTCTTCTTCTTGGGGGTGGCCTCAGGAGGGCACTCGCCCTTGCTGTCGGGGTCGTCGGTTGCTGTAGCTTGAAAGGCACGCTCAAGGGAGCACACCGCATCTCTTTCTTCGCATGGGACTGTGATGGTTCCGCCGCTTCCCGGCATCTTGAGGACATTGTAGCCGTGATGGGTCACCACCATGAACTTGGCCAGGGCTGGATACCGAGGATGGCATTGTACGGCAGACGGATGTGTGCGACATCGAAGTTGATGAGTTCGGTGCGGTAGTTCTTGCGTTCTCCGAAGGTGACAGGGAGGCGGACCTGCCCTATCGGTGTGGTGGAGCCGTCGGTCACTCCTGAGAAAGGCTTGGTGGGCTGAAGCTGATCATACAACACTTGGAGGTTGTTGAACGTGTCGAAGGACAGGACGTTGAGCCATGCGCCGCCGTCAATGAGGGTCTTGGTAACTTGCACGTTGCTGATGACTGGGGAGCAAAGCATCAGGAGGGCGCCTGCGGTGGCCGCGCACTTGAGCTGATCCGCCGAACTGAAGGTGATGGCGCACTTGGACCACCTGAGCGGGCGTGTGGCCTCAAGCTTGGGGAGGACTGCATTCACTTCACAAGCAAACTGTTTGAAGATACGCTGCGAGGCTGGGGCCTGACCTCCGCCCAAGATGCAGGCGATAGCACGTGGCTCCTGGAAGCCCCCAGCCCCCTCGTCTTGATGGTGGTCGTCATTCCTTCTGGGTGGTGGCGGTAGTGGAGGAAGACCGGCGTTGCCTTGAGGACGATCCTCACGAGGCTGATCCCTCCAGGCGCCCTCGCGAGGCTGATCCTGCCAGCGGTCCTCACGAGGCCGGTCACGCCACTCCTGGCGCGGGCCACGGTCGTCCCAGCGTCCGCCACCACATCCTCCTCCTCGGCCATAGCCCCGGTCGTTGCGCTCGGAGCTCTTGATAGTGACTGGTGTTGTGGGTATGCAGGTTATGGAAGGCGCAGAACGGTCGGCTACTCTTGGATGACTCGGGCTGATCTCTGCCGCGCTTGGTGTCCGGTTCCGCCGCGAGCACGGCTGCTCCCTTGCGCTTCACGTCCTTGGCCTTGGCTTTCTTCTCCTCCGGGTCCGCGGCCGGGAGCTCAAGGAGGGAGAAGCGCCCTTCCTCAGCTCTTGCGCACTTGGTCGCCAAGTTGAACAGCTCCAGGGATGTGCACAGCTCCTCGTGGATAGCGAGCTCCTCCTTCATCTTGACGTCATGGACGCCATCGGAGAACGCGGAGATGATGGCCTCGTCCGTCACCTTGGGGATCTTGAGATGAACGTTGTTGAAGCGTTGGATGTACTTCTGGAGGGTCTCTCCTGGTTGTTGCTTGATGCGGCGCAGGTCACCCGCGGCCGGTGGGCGGTCGCGAGTGCCCTGGAAGTTGGCCATGAAGCGGTCGCGCATCTCGTCCCAGGAGGAGATCGAGCCTGGAGGCCGGTTCAGGAGCCACAAACGGGCGCCGTCTTTGAGCACCATAGGGAACCAGTTCGCCATGATTTTCTCGTCGCCGTTGGCCGCCTCGATGCTCAGCTCGTAGAGCTGCAGGAACTCCGCGGGGTCGGGGTTGCCATCGTAGCGAGGAGGCAGATCCGGCTAGAACTTGCCCGGCCAGGCGATGCTACACAGCTCGGGGGTGAAGGCGCGGCAGCCGGCTGTGGTCACCGGGGCCCGTCTTGGAGGTGGAGCTTGGTCTTGACGCCCGCGCGCCGCTACGGTAAGTGGCCCGGGGCCTTGCTGGAGCAAACGATCCTGGCGCGGCGGTGCGATTAGTGGCGGCGCGGCCGTCCTGCCGCACCGAGGGGTGCAACGAGGTCGCTTGCCACTCGTTGCCCCCCGGGCCGGTGACGGCGTTGGCGGCAGGCGACGGAGAACGACGGGGTGGCCCGCCGAAAGGGGCCGTCTAAGCAACGCGGGTGGCGAGGGCAGCCCGGCGCTCGGCACGGGCGCGGCGTGCGTCCGCCATGGAGACGATGAAGCGACGTGACACGGAGCGTCGGAAGGGAAGCTTCGGCGCACCCCTACCCGGCGCACCAAATGTCAGATCACGGGTTCCGGCAAAACCCTTAAGGTTCGAACTCTGGGGTGCGCGCAAAGTTCTTTCCCTACCGATCCACGCCCTAGCTTGATAAGATCTCGCGGACGAACTCAACGAACTCACAACACAAGAGACACAAGATTTATACTGGTTCGGGCCACCGTTGTGGTGTAATACCCTACTCCAGTGTGGTGGTGGTGGATTGCCTCTTGGGCTGATGATGAACAGTACAAAGGGGAAGAACAGCCTCCTGAGGTTGAGGTGTTCTTGTGCCTGGTGTGTGGCTAAGGATCGCCTAAAGATCAGATGCCCCCTATGGTGGTGGCTAGTTCTACTTATATAGGCCCTGCTCCTCTCCCCAAGTATTGAGCGGGAAGGGAGCCAACAACGGCCAATTTGAAAGGGGACAGCTAGTACAGCTTATCCTGACAAAAGTAGTCTTCGCCTGCAAAAGGCTCTGGTGGTGACGCCGTCTTGGGCTCCATGGTGACCTCCGTCTTGCCGTCCTGCTGGTCTTGGTCTCGTTGCACTGATATGGAAACCTTTGCTTGACGCCTCGGTACTCCGCGCATGCGCTTGCTTCTTTAGCACCAAAGGGGAAACAAGGACACTGTGCGCGCTGGCGCCCGCCTGATCTTGATCGTCATGGCTCACGTCACGAGAACCTCACGAGGTTTGCCTTGTCTTGATCTCTCCGCTCCTCGCAAGCCAACCTGGTGAGGCCGCTCTTGAGGAGGTCTTGCGTCGTCCGCCTCGCGAGGCTTGGCCCTCGCGAGGGTCTTGGATGCCTTGTTGATGATGATGGTCTGTACAGGCCTGCTAGCAAAGCCACGCCATGGGCCGCAGGCAGGTAAGTCTGGGGACCCCTGTTCCCAGAACGCCGAAAACTTCTGCTTCAAACAATCGGCGTAAAAGGGCTTTCCGCGACCTCGCCGAAGTCTGCCAAGTTGCAGCGGTAAACCCCTGGAACGACGCAGCCGTAACTTTCAAAGCCAGTGACGAACCAAAATTCCGGACAGTCCGGGCACCAGCCGCCTTGGTCCTCAATCCAATTGTGGACGGTTTTCGGCTCACCAAAGTGCTCATGGACGGCGGCAGCGAACTAAACCTCATCTACGAAGATACACTCAATAAAATGGAAATAGATAGGGGCCATATTGAGCAAAGTAGAACGACCTTCTGGGGAATCATTCCCAGTCGGGAGGCGCAATGTGCGGGAAAAATCACGCTCGACGTGGTATTCGGCACGCCAGAGAATTACCGGTCCAAAGAGATAACCTTCCAAGTGGCCCCTTTCAACAACGGATATCACGGCCTATTGGGACGAGACACATTTACACGCTTCCAAGCTATACCTCATTACGGATACATGAAGTTTAAGATGCCCGGGCCCAACGGTACCATCACTCTTGCCAGTGATCCGGACATAGCACTCCGCGCCGAAAATAAAACTGCAGCCCTGGCCCTCGAGGCATTGTCTGAAGCCCTCGCGGCCGAAGAGCTAACTGCGCTGCGCTCCACTGTGGATAAGGATGACGTAATCCTAGACAAGCGACCCAAATCCACCTCCTTTAAACCAGCAGATGAAATAGTCAAATTTCAAGTCCACTCGACGGACCACAAGAAGACAACATCCATCGGGGCACAACTCGACCCAACGGTCGACGCCGCGCTACGAGAGTTCCTGCGTGAGAACTGGGACATATTCGCCTGGCACCCTTCTGATATGCCAGGAATCCTGCGCAGGTTGGCTGAACACAGCCTCAATATATTGAAGGGATACAAACCGGTCAAGCAAACACTGCGGCGTTTTTCCGAACCCAAACGAGAAGCTATGGGAGAGGAGCTAGCCAAGTTACTCGAGGCCGGATTCATCAGAGAAATAAAACACCCGGACTGGCTAGCAAACCTGGTGATGCTACCAAAGAAGGATAAATCCTGGCGCCTATGCGTCGATTTCAAAGACCTCAACAAGGCCTGCCCTAAGGATCCTCGCATCGATCAGATTATTGATGCAACCGCGGGACACGACTCACTGTGTTTCCTTGACGCATACTCCGGATACCATCAAATCAAGATGAAGGAGTCCGATCAAGCCGCAACGACATTCATTACCCCCATACGGGCCTTTCTGCTTCAACACTATGCCTTTCGGGCTCAAAAACGCAGGCGCCACCTACCAACACATGATTCAAACATGCCTGGAGAAACAGATCGGCAAGACAGTTGAAGCGTATGTGGATGACATCGTCATCAAAACTAGGCACGTCGAGTCCTTGATAAGCGATCTACGTCTCACATTCGACAACCTCCGTGCATATGACATCAAGCTCAATCTGGAGAAGTGTGTTTTCGGCGTTCCTGCTGGAAAACTGCTGGGCTTCATCGTCTCCAATAGAGGAATTGAGGCAAATCCAGCCAAAATCCGAGCTTTGTCACAACTGGCTACACCAAAAGACCTTAAACAGGTCCAAAAATTAGCAGGATACATGGCAGCTTTAAGCCGCTTTATCTCCAGATTAGGAGAAAAAGCATTACCACTTTACCGACTTCTCCGACGCACCGGCCACTTTGAGTGGACGGATGCGGCAAGCGGCCAGACTCGAAGAAATAAAGGCCCTTTTAGCGAGCAACCCAATCCTGGCCGCGCCGAACGTCGGTGAACCCCTGTTATTATACATATCGGCAACACACCAAGTGGTGAGTGCCGTACTCGTCCTCGAGTGAGAGCAGGACGGACACAAGTTCCCGCTCCAAAAACCAGTATACTACGTATCCACTGTCCTCACACCATGTAAATCCCGGTACCCTCATTACCAAAAAATAGCATACGCGGTATTCATGGCATCCCAGAAGCTACGACACTACTTTCAAGAGTGATCAATCACAGTGGCCTCCGAAGTACCACTCAATGACATAATAAACAACCGCGATGCGACATGCCGGATTGCTAAGTGGTCCATTGAGCTCCTTCCATTCGACATAACATACAAACCGCGCCGGGCCATCAAATCCCAAGTACTGGCCAACTTCGTCGCCGAATGGACAGAGGCCGAACTCCCTAAAGAGTACGCCACATATTCCAACTGGGTCATGCACTTCGATGGCTCCAAAATGCTGGCGGGCTTAGGAGCGGGCATTGTCTTAACGTCCCCCACTGGAGATGCAGTTCAGTACGTACTCCAAATATTATACACAGACTCCAACAATGCAGCCGAATACGAGTCCTTGTTGCATGGTCTTTGGATGGCTGTCTCCATGGGCATACAACGCCTGGAAGTGCGCGGGGATTCAAACCTCGCAATATCTCAAATAAATGGAGATTTTGATGCGAAAGATCCGAAGATGGTAGCTTATCGTAACGCCGTTCTCAAAATGTCGGCTCGGTTCGAGGGGCTCGAGTTTCATCATGTGGCTCGAGAAAGTAATCAAGCAGCGGATGTCCTTGCTCGCATCGGCGCCAAGCGCGACCCCGTCCCACCTAACATCTTTCTGGAAAGGCTTTTTAAGCCATCCGTGGTGTGGCAAGGGGAGAGCGGCAACGCCAGTCCGGATCCGACCATAACCCCAGATTCCGAACACACCGATATCATCGGGGGCTCAGCCACCGAAATAACACCGTCGGCCCATCTTATCATGGCAGTCATTGCCCCATGGACCGAACCCTTCTTGGCCTACCTTAATAGGCGAGAACTCCCTGAGGATCAGAATGAGGCTCGCCGCATTGTTCGGCGCTCGAAAGCCTACAAGGTTCATGACGGAGAGCTCTACAAGAAAAGCGCCACCGGAGTACTCCAAAGATGTATCTCTGAAGAGGAGGGACGACAGCTCTTGGCTGAAATTCATGTCAGTCTCGGCGGTCACCATCGCGGCTTGGGCCCTTGTAAGTAAGGCCTTCCGTACAGGTTTCTATTGGCCGACGGCCCGAGCAGATGCACAGGACCTTGTCCAACGTTGCGTCGGATGCCAGCTTTTCGCCAACCAGAGCCATATGCCACCCATCGCTCTACAAACAATCCCCATCACTTGGCCTTTTGCGGTCTGGGGGCTTGATATGGTTGGACCCCTTAAAGAAGGAAACCATAAGAAAAAATATCTGCTGGTCATGGTGGATAAATTCACTAAGTGGATAGAGGCCAAACCAGTTAAAACTGCCGAAGCTGGACCAGTGATAGACTTCATATCTGGCGTTGTGCACCGTTATGGTGTCCCACACAGCATCATCACCGATAACGGCTCCAATTTCACAGCCGATGAGGTGAAAAACTGGTGCGCTAATCTGGGCATTAAGCTTGATTACGCCTCCGTCTATCACCCGCAAACAAACGGTCAAGTCGAACGAGCCAATGGTCTTATTATGAGCGGCATCAAGCCTAGACTAGTGCGGTCTTTGAAAGAATCATACAAGCACTGGGTTGAGGAGCTCGACTCCGTACTCTGGGGGCTGCGGACCACGCCCAATCGCACTACCGGACATACACCCTTTTTCATGGTGTACGGCGCAGAGGCTGTGTTACCCTGCGACATTATTCATGACTCACCTCGAGTGCGCATGTATGAAGAGAGAGAGGCCGAGCTTGATCGGCAAGACAATTTAGATGCCCTGGAGGAGGAGCACGATGTTGGAAAAGCCCATTCCGCATTTTATCAACAGCAGGCTCGCAGATATCAAAGCAGAGAAGTACGGGCCAAGACTTATAATGTTGGCGAACTCGTTCTACGCTAGCCAGAGAAGAAAAAGGACAAACTCAAGCCCAAGTGGGAGGGTCCCTTCATCATTAACGAAGTTCTCACTGGAGGAGCGTACCGCCTGCGTGATGCATCAGACAATCGCCTAGAGCCGAACCCCTGGAACGCGGCCAGACTCCGAAGATTCTATGCCTAGCGCCGACCTCTTTGTTCGTCTCCTTCTCCCTATCGTTTCATCATTTTTCCTCTCTTTTCACTTTTTCTTTTTTTAGCCTTAAAGCTTTTGTGCCGCTAAGCCGTGCACCGATGATGCACACATCCTCAAATATGTACGTCCATTATACCTGGGGGCTTCTGGCACAAAAGCTTATTATTGTTATTTTCCGAGCATCAAGCTCATTACATATGCATTTTTTCCTCATATGTACCTTTTCTTCGCCATTATATGCATCGATATGACTTAAGTTTTGGCCAAGCTGGGTTGCCTGGCTCCTGTGCTTATGCCCTACGTTCCCATTAGTTCGGCTAGGGCATAAAGGGAGCACCTCTGCGATTGTTACTGCCGGGTCATCCGGATGTGTACCTTAGACTGGGTGAAGCCGAAAGCTAGCGTTCTTAAGGGAATATTCGGTCGGCGGACTAAAGATGTTTTTACATTCATTCCACTATGAACCCCCAGATCTTACGTATACTGCGATTTTTTCAATCACAGTCTGGACATGCACATTAACGCATGTACACCCAGGGAAAGGAAGCCTTAACGGAACTATTCTCTCTGGAAGATGTTTCTTACAATCACAATGTAATATAACATAGCTAGCCAGATACAACTTGTCTGTTCAAGCAACTATGACCCCTACGCCTGGTTTTCACGCATACCCCGGTCTATTTTGTCGTTCAGGTATTCGGAAACACTCCGCACCTTTGGGTCCAGAGGTTGAAGTGAAAAGGTCTGCCATGACAATCGTTTTACAATCCGGCTAGGGACAAATATGTCAAGGAAAGTACATAGTCACTTGGACTAAAAAAAATCCTCCTCTATACCATCTAACATGCTATCTAACTTACAATCTTGTTGGGAATATTTGGCGGCTACTTCTACTTGGTCATATACCAAATTAACGGGAATTTCTTTCCCATCTGACCCTAGAGGTCTGACCCGGGCCATATGATTTGGATCAATCTTGGTATACCGTGTTTTCACCATGGCCCAAGCCTCTCGCGCACCTTCCCGGCAGGTCGATATCTTCCATAATCGGAAACACCGCCGCGCTCCCTTGAATAGTTGTACAAGCTCCTCCATACTTCTTGGAGGGGAGACGGATGGCCATAAGGCCTTGGCAACACTTCGCATCGCTTGCCGAGCTCGCTCATGCATTTGCGACAGCTCTTGTAGCAGATCGTCCGATGATTCGGACATCTCCTCCTTGGGACGGCCAGTCAGCATACCTACAGACATAACTCTGTCAGTTCCTTTCCTCCCTGAATTACACGAAAGAAAGTTTAAACACATACTAAATATGTCGCCTCGCAGCCTCTTATTTTCCTTCACGGAGTCAGCCAGCTGGGCCCGCACATCTTTCAGTTCTTCGCCCAACTGGGTATTGGTATCCTGGAGTTTGTTTTTCTCCTCCCTGACTCGTGACAGTATGCGTTCGCCCGTGGCCCGTTGCCTTTTGGCTTCTTGTTCACCCGCTTGCACGACTTCCAGTGCCTCCTTCAGTTTATCTGACGCTCATGCCATGAGATATGCAACCCTTGTTAGCATTGCTGGTATATAATTAAATTTTCTCGATGGAGGGGAAAATTACTAGGTGATGCCTTCTTGGACTTTTCCAGTCAATGGTAGCGGCATTTAGCTCGGTCGTGTCATCGTTTGCCTTCCTCTTCGAAGGCTTGCCCGGCGTGGGCGCCGCTCTCTTTGGAGTTGCCTCTGGTGTAGCATGGCGCACTGAACGCCTCCCCTTTGGAGCACGAGACAGGGCGGTGGGTGAGGCAGAATGAGGAGGCTCTTTTGGAGGAGATGTCTCCTGATTACTTATGTGTGAGGCAGGGAGAAGACCGGGATAGTCGGCGGTGATGGCCACTTCCGTGCCGTCATAGCTCGCCTGGTAGAACACCCCATTCTCGAGCTCCACGAATATGTCCGGATCCTCTTTGAATCTGGGGTCAAGGTCCCGGTTGTGGTCCTCTAGCTGTGGGGCGGGGCTGTGGAGCCCCTTGGCGATCTTTCGCCATTCCTGTTACAAATGGACGGATTAATGTTCATTAAAATTGACTCAGGGAGTAGATTGAGTAGAGTAGTAGGATTGGAACTCACCCAACTAGGAAGATTGTACATGTAAAATCCATCTCGGCGCTTGATACGAGTGAATTCCTCTTTCTCCCCTTTGAAAAGTTCGGCCAATATTTTGGCCAAAGCGGCGGGGGTGTCCGGACCCTTTCGAACGCAGTGGGAGGCGTCATCTTCCCCATTATAGTGCCACATGGGAAGCCCTCTGTATTGGAGTGGCTGAACCCCCCGCGCTATGGAAGTCGCCATTACCTCGACTGTTGATAATCTGGACTGGGCGAGTGTCTTTATCTTGCCCATCAATTGACGGACTTCCGCGTTGTCTTCCTCCTCGAGGCTCCGAGGGCGCCAGCTGTGGCGTTTCTTCAACGGAGCGCTTGAAAATTCGGGCAGACCCATTCGGACTAGGTCAGGAAGGGCAACGTCCTCAATGTAGAACCACTCGGAAGGCCACTCTTTGGATGCCTTATTCGGCGTGCCGGACAGGTATCCGGTCCCGGTGATGCGCCATACCTCGGCTCCGCCCACTTCAAATATTGATCCCTCTTGGTTACGAGGGACGAGGCAGAATAGTTTCCTCCACAATTCAAAATGGGCCTCACAACCCAGGAATAGCTCACAAAAAGCGACGTAACCCGCGATGTGCAGGATGGAGGCAGGAGTGAAATTGTGCAGTTGGAGGCCATAATACTCCAGAAGTCCTTGGAGGAACGGGTGGATTGGAAATCCAACGCCTCTCAACAAGTAGGGAACGAGGCACACTCGTTCCCCCTGGATGGATTGGGGAAATTCTCCGCCTGAGTCCCACCGTTGAAGGAAGTCAATCCTGCTCGAACGGGGACCAGATCCGCGGGGGGAAGAAATCCCTGTGTTTGCAGCTTCGCTAGCTGACCGTGGGATACGGAACATCTCTCCCAATCGCCTTTTTCAGAGCCGTGGGGATGGGAGGAAGAACTGGGAGCGCTAGCCATGTTGGAGTGGTTCCTCCTAGCAAGCTCTGAGGATTTTCCGCGTGGTGTGGAATGGATCTGAAGATCCCGATCTCTTTAAATAGACACCTTACTTATGTGATCAGGGTGATATGTGCAAAAAAGCCCCGACCTCTCGTATTCGCTCGACACGTGGAAGCTGATGTAATGAAGGCGTGGAAGCCGATGGGCGTGATATTAAATGGAAAGCCGAATACTGCTCTTTAAGTCAGGTACTTTGAATTCATCGGAGGAGGAACCCGCCTTGCAATGCCGAAGACAATCTGCGCGCCGGACACATCGTCATTGAAATCTTGGTTCAGGGGCTACTGAGGGAGTCTTGGACTAAGGGGTCCTCGGGCGTCCGGCCTGTTGGACATGGGCCGGACTGATGGGCTGTGAAGATACGATACCGAAGACTCTCTCCCGTGTCCGGATGGGACTCTCCTTGGCGTGGAAGGCAAGCTTGGCGTCTGGATATGAAGATTCCTTTCTCTGTAACCGACTTTGTACAACCCTAGTCCCCTCCGGTGTCTATATAAACCGAGGGCTTATTCCATAGAGGCATCATTATAGTCATACAGGCTAGACTTTTAGGGTTTTAGCCATTACGATCTCGAGGTAGATCAACTCTTGTAATACTCATATTCATCAAGATCAATCAAGCAGGATGTAGGGTATTACCTCCATAGAGAGGGCCTGAACCTGGGTAAACATCGTGTCCCCCGTCTCCTGTTACCATCAAACTTAGACACACAGTTCGGGACCCCCTACCCGAGATCCGCCGGTTTTGACACCGACACACTTGGCGACGGTTCCGAATGCCGTCGCGGAAAGGGGTGAAAAACCGTTTGGTTAGGACCGACGCGCACCAGTGTTAATTTCATGCAAGAGTCAAAGTTATTCTCTCTATTCCTTTTTATTTTTCTCTTTTGGAAAGCATCATGTGGTGAGGAAAGATCTAGGCACATATGTCTAGTTGAATATGGGTAGCATGAGTTATTATTGTTGACATCACCCTTGAGGTGAATATGTTGGGAGGCAAAACAATAAGCCCCTATCTTTCTATGTGTCCTGTTGAAACATTTTGCTCATGTGTATGCGGTGAGTGTTAGCTATCATAGAAGACTATATGCTGGTTGAGTATGTGGAGCTCTTACTTAGACTCCGTTGAGTAAGTTGAATTGCAATTGCTTGGTGACTAAGAACATAGGTTGTTGGGTTTCAAGAGAATTCATTGTTTGAACCTTAACATGTGAATTGGTTGCCATTATAACATGATAAGTTTTATGAGAAAGAATTGCTGTTATGATGACTAGAAAAAGTGATTGAAATTTTCATTGATCAAACTTATGCACTTTGCTAGCATTCACACTTCATAAATTATTTCTTTCATCATTTACCTACTCGAGGACGAGCAGGAATTAAGCTTGGGGGTGCTGATACGTCTCCAACGTATCTATAATTTATGAAGTATTCATGCCAATATATTATCATTCTTGGATGTTTTACAATCATTTTATAACAACTTTATATCATTTTTTGGGACTAACTTATTGACCCAGTGCCCAGTGCCAGTTGCTGTTTTTTTGCTTGTTTTTTACATCACAGGAAATCAATACCAGACGGAGTCCAAACGCAACGAAACTCCACGGGGATTTTTTACGGACCAGAAGGAACCCAATGGGCCAGAGCTGCACTTGGGGGTGCCCCGAGGGGGGCACAACCCACCAGGGCACGCCAGGCCCACCTGGCGTGCCCAGGTGGGTTGTGCCCACCTTGGTGGCCTCCCGCACCCCTTCTTTGCACTATAAATTCCCAAATATTCCGAAACCCTCTGGGATTAACCTAGATCAGAAGTTTCGCCGCCGCAAGGTCTCTGTATCCGCGAAAACCAATCTAGACCCCGTTCCGACACCTTGCCGGAGGGGGGAATCATCACCGGTGGCCATCTTCATCATCCCGGTGACCACCACGATGAGGAGGGCGTAGTCCACCCTCGGAGCTGAGGGTTTGTACCAGTAGCTATGTGTTTAATCTCTCTCTCTCTCTCTCGTGATCTATATCATGGGCTTTGTTAATATAGTCGGATCATATGATGTTTCTACCCTCTATACTCTTGTTATGACGGATTGAATCTTTACCCTTTGAAGTTTGGTCTTGTCGGATTGAATATTCAGAGATGAGAACACATGATATATGTCTTGCGATATGAATACTTGAGGTGACAATTGGGGTATCTTATTGATTCACTTGACATATGTTATGGCATTCAACTCGCGGATTCCCGCGGTGATATTGGGGTAATCTATGCATAGGGGTTGATGCACGTTTTTCTCCAGTAGAAACTTTGGGGTCTATTTGTAGTTCTTTGTGTGGATTGAGTTTTATGAATATGAACTTGCTTTGGTGTTATTCTAGTGCGAACTCTAGGATAGATCGAACGGAAAAAATAGCTTTGTGTTATTTTAGTACGAACTCTTAAATAGATCAAACGGAAAGAATAGCTTTGAGGTAGTCTCGTAACCTACAAGCAATATCTATCTTTTGTTCTCCGCTAATAGGAACTTGGGAGTGATTCTTTATTACACTTTAAGGGATAATCATATGATCCAACTATGTTAACACTGTTGAGAGATTGCACTAGCGAAAGTACGGACCCTAGGCCTCATTTTTAAGCATTGCAATACCATTTTTGTGCCCGTTTAATATTTGTTACCTTGCTGTTTTTATTTATTCATATTATAAAAATATATTTCTACCATCAATATTACACTTTTATCACCATCTCTTCGCCGAACTAGTGCACCTATACAATTTGCCATTGTATTGGGTGTGTTGGGGACACAAGAGATTTCTTGTATTTGGTTGCAGGGTCGTTTGAGGGAGACCATCTTCATCCTACACCTCTCACGGATTGATAAACCTTAGGTCATCCACTTGAGGGAAAATTGCTACTGTCCTACAAAACTCTGCCTTGGAGGCCCAACACGTGTCTACAAGAATAAAGTTGCATAGTAGGCATCAGACTCCCCCTAGATGTGTGCCCTAGTTTGAATTTCTATTGGAATGAAAAGGCACACATTAGAGCAAGACTCCCCCTAGATTTTATAGATCCACCACTCCTACTAGACATGCGAAGATAAGCAATAAGCGCATAATAAGAGAGTAAAGACTTAAACGGATAAACGACATTAACGACAATAATGATAAATAGAGGAGCGCATGTCTCACACCATGCAAGACGAGATAAGCAACAAGGTCCACAAACTAAAGTTCAACACGAAGCACGAAAGAACACGAAAGAACAAACACAAACCCAAGCAAATCCCATGCAAATCCCAAGACCTAATAGAACTCTCTCCCCCTTTGGCATCAAGACACCAAAAAGGGAAAGAGCGAAGCTAGAGCCCTAGAGCTCAGTAGTCCTCCTCTGACTCCTCGGTCGCGTGTGGATCCTCATCATCATAAGACTCCTCATCATCGTCCTTATCAGTGTCCTCCATGATATCATCATCAGCAGCAAAGGAGGTAGAAGGCTGGCGAGGAGCTTCATCATCAGACCATGTGATGTGCGCAAAGATCCACCGATCCTCAGGGGTGATGCTCTTCTCAGAACCACTCTGGACAGACATGTTGAGGTGCTTCATCATAGCAATCTGACGACACCTGGCATGCTTCTCATTGACATGGGCCTCGTACATCTTCTTATAAATGTCAGTCTGGAGGCAGAAAGTCTTCTTCACTTTAGCAGTGAGCTTGGTCACCCAAGAGGGCTTGGCCCCTGGATCCAGCTCAAAGGCCTCATCATCTGAAGTGGCATAGACATCCTCGGGATCATTGGCAAGAAAGCGAGGCTCGGCATGCTTCTTCTTCTTGAGTTGCTTGACCTCATGCATGGTGAGGTTATCTGGAGAAGTGAGAAGCTCTCCAGGGCGGCGAACAGCCCAAACTAAGTTCAGAAAGCACATGACAAAAAGTGTGTAAATGGGAACCTTTCTGTAGATGACCATGTTGTACATCTCGTGCCACAGCCAGTTGGACACATCAAACGTAGCACCAGAGCCCACCTTGGTCTTCATAGCCACAAGTAAGTCAACAAGGTACCCATAGACTTCATCCTGATTTCCAACCTTGGGCAAAAGCACATTACGGAACACCCGATGCATGATATCATAGACGTTCTGAAGATCCTTGGATTCTCCAATAATGCCTCGTCCACGAATGTAAAGAGGAGCAAGTTTCTCCTTAGGCATAGAATGGGGATGGTCGTGAGGACGGATCCCACCATTCCCTTCGAGGCTGGTATCCTCATACCCAATGGCATTGCAGAAAGCCCTCCAGGGCACTTGAAAGAGCTCATCACGGCACTTGAAGGAGAGAGTACGAGTGTCATCTTCTCCAAAGTGAACAGTGGCATAAAACTGATGAATGAGCTGAACATCAAAGTCACAGTTGACAGACATGAGCTTGACCAAATCAAACTCCTCACAAAGAGCCAAAGCCTCACCAAAATACTCCAAGTTGCTCCTCCAATGATCAAGATCGATGGTCCACTGCTTGGCATACCTATTCTTGTTGTGCTCAAAAAGTTCATGAACAATCCTCACTTGCATCTCATTCCAGAACTGAACGGTGGTCCAGCGAGGTGCAATGGGAACCTCATATGGATTCTTCGTCTGGAAAGCTTCCCAATCCTTGGCTTTCCACCGGTGCAGGGGCATAACCACACGTTGCATGGCAGTGGCAGACTTCTCACGGCGAGTGGGTTTGGTGCGAATCACAACCTCTTCTTCTTCATTAGTGTAAGCCGGGCGCTTGCATCTCCGAGCCCTCTTCTTGGACTTGCTACAAGGAGCAGAGCGAGAACCAGAGCCACCTGCACACACACACGGGAAGAACACAATAAACCCAGCAAAGATGAGAGGATTGCACACATGAGCAGAGGAATAGATTTGAATGCAAAACAGAGAAGACAGAACAGTGCTACGTGGTTCAGACAATGCGGTTGTACCGCTCCAGCAGTTGTACCGCCCCATGAGGCGGTGGAACCGCTGGGAGAGCAGCACTACCAGTTGTATAAAGACTATCCACGAGATTTGAATCAACTAACAATATTCTAACTTCTAAGAGATGCAACCAAAGCAGGAGGCATATATAGATCTCTTCCACCCAATAGTTTGAACAATAAACGCGGAATGTCAAGTAATGCCCTAGAAGAAGGGAAGGAACCCTAGAGAGAAGAAAACGGGGAATTACCGGCATCCATGGGAAGAGATCGGGAAGGAGGGGGCCTCCACGGAGCGGATCCATGGAAGGCCCTTGGATCCGGAGCGTGACGAGCACTCCGGGGCAGGGGCAATGGTGACCGGCGGCTAGGGCAGGAGAAGGAGGAGGAAAGGGGATGACGGGAAAAGAAGACCCTTCGGCCCGACCATATTTATATGCCCGTAGACGCGAAGCGGTTGTACCGCTCCAAGGAGCAGTTGTACCGCTTCCTGATACGTGCCAGTGGTTGTGGGCGGTACTTCTGTTGCCTGGAAGGCAGCGGTAGTACCGCCTGTAACCAACCAGTAGTACCGGCCAAAAGCACAACCTGGGGTTGAGCGGTGGAACCGCTCAGATACCCCTGGGAGTCCTCCTGGGATGGTACAAACCGAGTGCGCCAGCGGTTGAACCGCTCGGGCCAAGATCAAAATGTGTGCAATAGGGTTGGATGTTTTTAGGATAGGGAGAAGGGCTTGGGATGGAGCACGACACTGGAATATGGTGTGAAGATCTCCAGGAGAGCAAGAAACAACCAACAAGAAAACCCCAACTTGGAGATCACAACACATAGGACCTAACACAAGACTAATCAAGAGCGAAAAAGACCCAAGAAAAACAAACTCCAACTCCCTTCAAAAAGGGAGGGCGGTGGTCGAGGCCACCTATGTTTGAGTGTAGAGGTACGGCACCGCGAAGATTTTAACCTTGGGCCCATGACCAAAACTCATCTTTGAAACACAAGTACCATAAAAAATGGCTAAAGTGAAAGACTTGATCAATTTATGCATAATGGGGGGAGGAAGAGTTTATTGAGAGAACAATACTCCCCCTATGTCCATGCCTACACCTAAATAAGTCATTAAGATGAGTATGGTGGGGTGTGCAAGGTTTCAAGCCACATTGCTCGAATCAATGATATTTAGCTCATGCCTTAACTTGCGAAATCTTGCTTCATCCAAGGGCTTCGTGAACATATCTGCAAGGTTATCGTGAGTGTTGACATAGTTGAGCTCGATCTCCCCTCGCCTAATGTGATCCCGGATGAAGTGATACCGAATCTGAATGTGTCTTGAAGTGTTGCACCGGGTTAAGAGAAATCTTGATGTCACTTTCATTGTCACACGAAAGAGGCACTTTGTCACAAATGACACCGTAATCCTTTAAAGTTTGCCTCATCCATAAAAGTTGTGCACAACAACTACCGGCGGCCACATACTCCGCTTCGGTGGACGAGAGAGACACACAACTTTGCTTCTTAGAAGACCAGCTCACCAAAGAGCAACCAAGGAATTGACACCCTCCGGAAGTTGACTTCCTATCCACTTTGTCTCTGCCCAATCCGAGTCTGAAAAGCCCACAAGGTTGAAGTTAGCTCCTCTTGGGTACCATAAGCCAAAGTTTGGGGTATGAGCCAAATATCGAAAGATTCGCTTGACCGCCACAAAGTGGCTTTCCTTAGGTGCGGCTTGAAACCGTGCACAAATTCCCACACTCAACATGATATCCGGTCTAGATACACAAAGGTAAAGCAAGGAGCCAATCATGGAGCGATATACCTTTTGATCCACCGCTTTACCATTGCGATCTATGTTAAGTTGGCATTTGACGGGCATTGGAGTGGAAGCCGGGTTGACATCACTTACCTTGAATCTCTTGAGCATGTCTTGAGTGTATTTGGCTTGGTTGATGAAGATTCCTTCTCTTCTTTGCTTGACTTCGAACCCGAGAAAGAACTTCAACTCTCCCATCATGGACATCTTGAACTTTGAGGTCATGAGAGCGGAAAATTCCTCATTGAAAGCTTTGTTAGGGGAACCAAAGATAATATCATTAACATATAGTTGGCACACAAACAACTCCCCTTTGACCTTCTTAGTAAAAAGAGTGGGGTCAATTTTCCCAATTTCAAACCCACGATCTTGCAACAACTCGGTAAGGTGGTCATACCACGCACGTGGGGCTTGTTTAAGGCCATAGAGTGCCTTATCGAGTTGGTACACATGATCGGGGAAATAGGGATCCTCGAACCCGGGGGGTTGTCTGACATACACCAACTCATTAATAGGACCATTAAGAAAAGCACTCTTCGCATCCATTTGTTGCAACTTGAAGTTATGATGAGAAGCATAAGCAATCAACAAAAAAATAGATTCAAGGCGAGCAACGGGAGCAAAGGTTTCACCGTAGTCGATACCCTTGACTTGGGAGTAGCCTTGTGCTACCAAACGAGCCTTGTTGCGAATGATAATTCCATGAGCATCTTGCTTGTTCTTGAATATCCACTTGGTTCCAATGACATTATGGTTCCCCGTTGGCCTTGGCACCAATCTCCACACCTTGTTGTGCTTGAAGTTATTGAGTTCTTCATGCATGGCATTAAGCCAATCCGGATCCTCCAGCGCCTCATAGACCTTTTGGGGTTCGACACAAGAAACAAACGCGTGATGTTCACAATAGTTTGTTAATTGTCTATGAGTGCTTACCCCTTTTCTTAAGCTTCCAAGCACATTCTTCATGAGATGGTCTTTGGTAGTGAGCTTGGATGCAATCTTAGCGGCACGATGCTCCAATTCCTCCTTAGGAGTGAGTTGAGGAGCGGAAACTTGATCTTCTTGAGCGTCGTCTTGAGCTTGCTCTTGATCTTGAACTTGCTCGGTGGTGAGAACTTGACCTTGGGCATCGCTTGGTGGTTCACCACCATCTTGTAGTTGATCTTTCCCTTAATCTTGTTCATTTGGTTGAGGGCCTTCACTTTGTTCTTCGGAAGCGTGTGGGTCTTGGGTTGGTGATGGTTCCACTTGAGTGGAACAATGTCCTTCTCCTTCGGCCACAATGGGTTCCTCAATGGGTAGGATATGACCAACACCCTTATGGCTTGGGGAGGAATTTCATCACCTACATCGCAAGTACCACTTTGCTCCACTTGGGAGACGTTATTCTCATCAGACTCCACGTTACACGTCTCAGGACTTATTGAGGACACGGTAAGCATGAGAGTTTGTAGCATAACCAACAAATATGCCCTCATGAGCTCTAGCCTCAAATTTAGACAAACGGACACCTTTCTTGAGAATGAAACACTTACACCCGAACCCCTGGAAGTACTTGAGGTTGGGCTTGTTACCGGTGATTATCTCATATGGAGTCTTGTTCAAGCCTTTGCGGAGATAGAGCCAATTGGATGCATGACAAGCGGTGTTGATGGCTTCAGCCCAAAAGTTGTATGGAGACTTGAACTCCGCCATCATGGTCCTTGCCGCATCCATCAACGTCCGGTTCTTCCTCTCCGCTACACCATTTTGTTGATGGGTGTAAGGTGCGGAATATTGATGCTTGATCCCCTCATCACTAAGAAACTCATCCAAGGTGTAGTTCTTGAACTCGGTGCCGTTGTCACTTCTTATCATCAAGATCTTCGCATTGTGTCGCTAGTAAAAAAATACACTTCCGTGATGATACGTGTTTGTCACAGTAGGTCGCGTTTTTTGTCATGCATGTACATCCATGATGATTTTATGACAGAATCAAGATAGTAATACCTGTGCTGTCGTAGAAGTGTTCCATGACATTACCAAAATTATCATCACGGAAGTGTCCACTTCCATGACGATAAATTGCGCGTCACAGAAGTGCTTTCATCAAGGGTGACCGACACGTGGCATCCACCGTAACGGAACGCCGTTAAGCTATCGGGTTGGGTTTTGGATCCGATAACCCGTTAACAGCCCCGACCAATGGGAAATTTCCACGTGTAAAACTTATTATTGGCCGGACGAAACACGTGTCAGCTCGTCAGTGGGTCAGATAGGCGCCTATGATATGTCGACACGTGCCACGGCCCACCACTGGCCCATTTAGCTTACAAAGCCGGCCCGTTTGACTTGGTCAAAAGTTAACGGGCTGGCCCATGAAAAGCCTGTTAACGGTCTCTTCGCAAATAGCCCATTTTACGGCCCGTTAACTCACGGCCCATTAGGCCCTAAAGGAAATCGGCCCAACAACGTCATGTGGGCCGTCGAATATAACACCAGCCCATTTCACTTTCGGCCCATGTATGGCCCACGACGTCTTTCGGCCCATAAGAGGCCTTCGTATCTTTCGGCCCTTTACAGGCCCATGGTGACTCTAGCCCATAATGAACAGTAATTTTCTTTATACCCGTTAACGGCCCGTGATTTACATGGGACGTTTCCAGCCCGTGTTAGCTTTCAGCCTATTGACGGCCCATACGTTCTTGGGCTCCTTTTCGGCCCTCGATTACTTCCAGCCCGTTACTGGCTTGTTCCCCTAATGGGCCAAATTCGGCCCATGGCAAGAGTCGGCCCGTTACTGGCCTGTTCCCCTAATGGGCCAAATTCGGCCCATGGCAAGAGTCGGCCCGTTACTGTCCTGTTACCCTAATGGGCCAAATTCGGCCCATGGCAAGAGTCGGCCCGTTTCTGGCCTGTTAACCCGTTGCGCCGTTTCCAGCCCATCCTATATTCCGGCCCATTAACGACCCGTTATGCCTGTGACAGAATTAAGCCTTTGCTGTCCTACGGCCTGTTACCGTGCTGGGCCGAGACCAATTACGCCCGATTACGGCCCATGTAGACCCATTTATCCGACGGCCCGAGGCCCACCGATTACAGGCCCATTTATCGACGGCCCGTAGGAGACCCATGGATCCTACGGCCCGTATATGGCCCATGGTAGTTGCGGCCACTAGCAAACCAGGGAAAAAGAAGACTAGGAAATAAATAAGGCCGAAACTAACACTAGGATATTAAGGCGATTGCACAGATTACATCCACTCGGCATCAAAGATCGCCACCAGTGCAAATATAGGGAACACCCTACACTATACAAAAATGGCTTGCTGTTTTCTTCAGCCGGTGGCTGCACGTTAAGAATAAATTTTGTATCCCACCAAAAAAAATTACAACTATATAACAAAAGGAAGGTTGGCATAAAACTTAACAGTCTAGCAGATAAATGCACCACCAGAAGTTCAGAAGCTCAGTTCATTTGACCTGACTGTTACGTTTTCATGCTGTATTGTCCGATGGAGCACCATAACCCTCGCCTTCATTTCCCCTAGCCTCCTGAACAACATAGCAAATGTCTGATAGTCTGGTTTCAAAACCATGCATATCTTGACGACATTGAGCAATGTTTCTCCTTGTTTCACAAAGGGTCTCTGTTAGGGAATGGACTTGTGTCTGGAGCGTAGATACAACATTGCTTCGAGCTTGCATATCTTGATCATGAGGCAGTTTGGACGATATTGCCTTAACAAGCAACCCAGTATTACGCAGGAACGTGCTTTTGGCACTGTTAGTGGACAGGTACTGACCCACTGCAGCAAGAGCTGACATTGCGGTTATAGTTGCCTCGCCACCTTCAGAAGGTGGCGGTTCCACCATTTTTTCCATAGCTCGCTGAAAAGTTGAGATTTTACATTAGTAGTACCAGAACAGAAGATATTAAGGAGGCAGCAAAACCAAACAAAATAGCTTTGGTCTATATATAGAACCCATGTAAAATATTAGTTGTATTTTATTGCAAAGTACATAATAAAACCAGGTTCCAAACATATGACCATGTACCATCGCTAATGTATCGTCTATTTCTTCACATTGTATTGAGGGCTAAGGATAAAGAGACGAAGTTTATAATACGGTAGGCATAGCATGACATCATTCATATCACAAAACAACTGAGAACAGACAAACAGGCAATTGTAACGTTGTGTGGGCAAGTCCAGCACGGAACTAGATTACGGGTCAAGATCAAAGGAACATCACTCCTCTCTTTTAAACCTTGTAAGGTGCAATGATACGCTAAGTCAATTGTGTATAAAATTGAAAAGAGTAATAGACATTGGCTGCAAACCATGCAGTTCAAGGCACAAGTCAGAGTAAGTAGTAGTTAAAAGGTATGAGGATTAAGGACTTACAACAGCGGCTTTGACTGGTGTAGTCATGCCCTTCTTCTTGCTGGTGTGATAGTCCTTGAAGATTTCCACAGCATTTGGTTCAGGTACTTTTTGGTCCTTGCGGGCTTTCCTCTGCATTTCGAACAAGTCAATATAGATCTGATAATATGGTACAGCGAAAAGAGTGAAACAGCAGCTAATTACAAGAGCCTCGTAGTGTGCAATATAGCTACGAGATCCTGTCGTCTGTTGGAATTTCACTTTCGTACGGTTGGCCTTGTTCTTTGAACAGTTCACCTACAAGAAGATAGATTTGTGTGGCACATGCATAAATAGGACTTCAACATGTGATCTGATCACATATATATAATGTACCTAATACTTCAGATCAGACCAGTGTTTAACAAGGCCCCTCCAGTCTTCATCCGATATATTTTCCACTGGAGATGTTTGGGAAAGTTCACTATTAGCCTTGCCTTCAAAGTGAGTTTTCCTCAAGTTATACCGATACTATCACAGAGCAGACTTGAAAACATGGGTGCAAGCTTGTCTGGTTGCATCATCTTGGCTATCCAACTTGAACCTCATCTGTTGAAAATTATGGGAGTCTCATTATCAGCAACCTAGGAAGTATGGGACAGAGCAAGACGATATTACTAGTTTCCATACATAACCATACTTACAGATAAATGGTCGAGGAAGGTGTTGAACTGGGTTTCGTCTTTGTCATTCCTGTACTGAATCCATGTTGGGAGGATACGTACATGACATCTAACGGCAACCGCTGCCTCTGATACTAACTTGGCTGACTCTGTAGCATCACGTGGCCTTTTTAAACCTGCCTCAATACGGATCTCCATTCTTCCTCCTCTAGATTTAGTTAACCTATCGAGCATTATCCCTGATGTTTGTTTCCTCTTGCGCCTAGGTGCTAGTCCAACAACGAACATAGGAAGTGTTACTGTACATCAAACTGTGAGACTACATATAAAGAAGCATGCAACTGTAACTTGACTCCAGCAACTACCTTCTTGCTGTTGAAGCTCACAAGGTTCATCTGATATTGCCAACTCGTCTTTTGTCAAGAGTGCTTGGGAAGTAGTGTCAGGTGGCAAGGGAGTGCTGCTAGCTCAGTTGACGCACGAGTAAGTCATGCAGCTGGTAGTACTGTGGTAGGTGTTGCAAGAACTAGGGCTGTCTCTGCTTGTTTGGTGGCAGCTATTTGTTTTTGTTTGGCTTTTTTTGCAACTCGTGTAGCATGGGATGCCGTGTTTGTAGAATTTTCCGCTGGACTTTGACCTTCTATTGCACCATCAGTACCAGCAGAATCTGCAGGATTCATCCACTTCTCATTCCCTGCCATTCTGTGTTTCTTCCTCTTTCTCTGTGCCATGTTAAGTCAAGCCGACAAGAAAACGAATAACAATTTAGTTCTTCAGAACAAATTGATGCGTGATGCAGACGAACTGAACTTTGATGTTAGACAACCACATGATAGGAGGATGTAATATGTATGAAAAACAGGACGAAAGAGATAACCAGAACTATGATGTGTAAACTAAGAAGAAGACATTTCACCAAATTAGAAGAAATGCAATGGAAGGTAGACACCATATGAAAGATGCTACAAATATCGCTCTGCCAAGTTAACAGTGTCTCATCATAAATGGCGTTTAAACAACTGTGCAGCAGTACAAGAAATAAATCATATGCAAGATGCAAACAAGATCACATACCATGTTAGAGGTCTCTCGTCATTAGTGCCATTGCATATTCACATCATTGCATATTCACAGCTTATGATGTGTAAACTAAGGAGAAGGCATTTCAACAAATTAGAAGCAATGAAAGCTAGACACCATATGAAAGATGCAACGAATATCACTCTACCAAGTTAAAACTGTCTCGTCATAAGTGCCATTTCAACAAATTAGTAGTACAAGCTAGAAAAGAATGTGAGATGTAACCTATATCACACTCCGAAGTCAAACGTGTCTTATGATAAGTGATTGTTGCAGGTTACACAATAATAGTAATTTGATGTAAGAACATGGTGTGATAGACAGATATTGTATGTTCTAGAAACAGGAACACGTGTCTTATTCAAGTATAATGTGTAAAGTAAGCAGATGGAATTCAACAAAATTAGAAGCAATACAAGCTAGACATCACACATAACATGCAACCACATATAACAGTGCCAAGTTAGAGGGAGCACCGGTGATGCTGCACTAGGGGAGACGTGCTCATCATAAACACAGCTTTGTTGAGTGTCTATGCATGTGTTGTCTTGGAAATCATCTTGGGGGTGTGGAGGAGTAGAAACTGTAGAGGCCCTCCGTTCGGAAGGAGCACCTTTATCCGCTGCCTTGCTAACTTCCTTCCGCTTTATTGATTTTGAATTGTCAAGTAAAACCGACAAGAAAAAGCAATAAAATTGTCTCTTCAGAACTCATTCATGCATGATACTGACAATCACTACTTTGATGTAAGGCAAACACATGATACCAGGATGGAATATGTACGAAAAACAGGACGGCATGGCATGTTCACAACTGTTTGTGTAAACTAAGCAGAAACCATTCCAGCAAATAAGAAGCAATGCAAGCTAGACACCACATGAAAGATGCAACCAATATGACTCTGCCAAGTTAAAAGTGTCCCATCATAAATGGAATTTCAACAAATTAGAAGCAGCGCATGCTATAAATCATATGAAAGATGCAACTAATATCGCACTGCATATACTAAAGGTGTCTCGTCATGTTGATTGATGCGGGATACAAAAAAACAATAGTTTTATGTAAGGACATGCTTAATAGACAGATGTACTATGTACTAAATACAGGAAGGCATGTCACATTAACAGGTATAATGTATAAGCTAAGCAGACTAGCACATGCAGTTTAACCAGATTGGAAGAATTACAATCTAGACACCATATGCAACATGCAACCACATATCACGCTGCCAAGTTAGAGCAAGCACCTGCGATGCTAGTGTAGGGGAAATGTTGTAATCAACTACAGAGCTACGTTCACTATCTTCATCTAGCATTTCTGTTTCTTGAGAATCATGTCGGGAGGCTGACTCTGCATTCTTTAAATGAGGAGTAGTCCCCTTGCCTGCCTGCCTCGTCATAAGTGATTGATGAGGGATACACAAGAACATTAGTTTGATGTAAGAACATGGTTAATACACAGATGTACTAGTATGTACCAAAAACAGAAAGGCATGTCATATTCAAAGGTATAATGTGTAAGCTAAGCAGATGCAATTTAATCAAATTGGAAGCAATACAAGCTAGACATCCGGCTGGAGTGGTGAGCATGATCATCTAGGACCTGAGAGCCTGGTGGGAGGCGGGCTGCTTCGCCACCATCGCAGCTTTTTAGTTGGCTTCCAGGTGATGCCTATCTTTGCTGGGCTTGTCACTGGCTCGGCCAGTGCCCTGACTAGCTATTTGTCTTCTGGTGCTCACGGGATGGTGGTTCATGTAAAAAAATAGCTTTCCTTATCTTACCGACTTCGGCCTTTCGAATACAAGCTAGACACCATATGGAACATGCAACCACATATGACACAGCGAAGTTAAAGCAAGCACCTGGGATGGTGGTTCATTGCGAGCGAGGTCATCAACTCCAGAGCTACGTTTACCGTCTCCATCTTCTGACACTGCACCCTTTATAGCGATGTAATGTGTCTTGCCTACCCGCATACGAAGTTGGAGCGACTTCTCTCTTTTCTTTTTGGCTTCTCTCATGGCAACAGAGTCTGAAATACCCATGCATAAAAACACAATAGTGAGAGTAAGGGTGAAGTGTGTGCAAAACTAGTGCACTGTAAAAGTAGCAGATAGCAGGTGGCTGAAAAATAAATGACAGGAGACATATGATAGCTCTACAACATTGCATGGCAAACAAAATTAGATTCTACTCCGTATGATTTTGTAATATATGAGCACAGGAAATGCAGGTACTCCTCCAGCACACAACCACATGTGGTCATATCTAAGATAACAGTCGACTGAAAATAAATAGGTCAGTCGATTTTTTTCATGAACCGTCCGATCTATAAGGAACGAGCAGATGGCCTTCGTCTACCTCCTGCCAGTCACTGTTGACGATCTTTCTCGAACCACCAGCGACCACCGGCCCAGACCCCTGCCTCCGCCGCCCCGCCCTCACATCGACCTCACACCACCGTCGTGCTTGGCAGCGGCCAGGCCATCCCTTTAATCCCGGCCGACCTCCAGATCGGGCGCCAGTAGCTCTAGGCCGCACACGCCCCTAAGATAAACACCAAGGTGCTGCTTCCCGGGCGTAATAGGCGTACTAGCGCCTGTTACGCCGGGGAATGCTTCCGTTAATTGGGAATCAACTGGCCAGAAATTGAAATTCAGGGGGGCGACGGACCTCTAGCTAAGGTGAAATAGTATATGAGGAGAAACCTTGTGCATCGCGAGTTACTAGGAACATCTAGTATCAAGAAGAAGCGGTCAACTAGTGTCTTCTGTGGGATGAATACCGTGCAAGCAGAGACGTAAGATTTGCACGAATAAGGGAAGAGGAGTACCTTTTTCAGTTGCCGGTGTGGTCACCTCCACATGTCGCGCCGATCTTCTTCTTTTTACCGAGGAAACCGATGTTCTAGAGGGTGCAGGCTTGGACGAACCCATGGCCAAATTGTTGACTATGTTGCCGTGGCCGTATGTCGGCGGAGGGGAAGCAGATCTGAGGCAGCGAAGGACGGCGTAGCAGGAACAACTCCGGTGCAGTGGAGGGTGTCGAAGTTGGAGCGGCAGCGGTGAGGCGCAGGACGGCGCGGTTGAACTGGCTCGGGTACGGACGGCTCGGCCTCGGCTTCAACTACTAGACGTGGAGGGCGTTGCGGTTGAGGTTGCGGTGGACGACGACGTCGGGGTATCGGCTCCGGCGTGATGGAGGAGGGCGATTGATGGGTGGGATGGGGTGGCGGACAGAGGACGCCGGGGTTTCGCAGCTGGTGGAGAGGTAGTTTTGGCACCCACGGAGTACGAATGGGGAATCGGACGGGTGGGGGGGAACCATGTTTCGGTCTGGGACGCGCTTTTTTTTGGCTTTTTTTAACAGAAGATGGGACGTCCTTGTTTGAAATTTGGGGAAAGTACAAACTTTGCCCCCCGCTTAAATTTCGGACCTACTGCAGGTCGGGGGTAGGATGGTAATCCCAGGTGTCCCAAATAGTGTGCGGGAGCGATTTCGGACGTGCGCATGTGTGCTTAGGCGGCCATTGTATATGAATGGTTTTCGGATGCGGTTGTGTGGCGTCTAGATGAAGCTACAAACCTACCCCGGTTTAGACCTTTGGACGTCGGGCCGGTAGGTTTCACGGGTCGGAGTTATTAGAAAAGTAATTTCCTTGTACTACCAAACATTGGTCTCACGTGGTTTCGAGCGAGTAGAGGCTCTTTTGGCGCTTCGTTCGAAATTCTGAAACACAAGCATTCACGTTTAGAGTACTCTTGAACTATGAGGATTGACCTAAATAGACAACGTTATATTTGACCTTGTATGTTTGAAAACCTCATTAAATTATCCGCTTATTTTTGAAATTTTGACACTTGAAAATCCTATAACTACGATTATTTTGGAATGGAGGAGCTAAATTTGAATCTATTTTGTACACGACTACATATCCTATTATGTACAAAATCAGAGCAAAGATTGGTGCCCCCATAATTTAGGTATGGTTTACAAATGCCATGATATCAAATTCAAATAATTGAATGGACTTCATGTTGAATTCGATTTTTCTAAACCACCTTAAGTTGAATTCAAATGTATGCTAGTTCATAGGTAGCTATTTATATTGTCCATTGTGTAACTTTCGTATGTATAATGTGCTTTACACACACAACATGAACTATACTCACGTTTATATTCGATTGCTAAAGCGATGCATTGTCTGGAGTTCAAAATACTAACTATGTGGATCAATTGTGTCGAATAATAACATAGACATGCTCAAATTCGATAGAATCTAGATGTCTGATGGATCAATGACCGCTCCTTACGTGAATTGCAAATATCATGATCCCATCCTAATATTTGGATACAATTTATATCTTTAATCAATGTGTAGAGCAGTCTTTTACGTGTAGTTTCACTCTCCATTGGTGGTCTCTCACACATGCTCACACACTCTCTCTCGAGGTGTCTTTCTCGCACACATGCTCTAGATATAACCCTCCCTCCCTCTCGTAACCATTTACAACTGTTTTCACTAACCTTTATCACAAGCACTCTTCCTCTCGCAAACATACACACGCACAATCCTCATCGACCCTTTCTATATACATGGACCTGCCTACGTGTCTCATGTACGCACATTATCTTTACGCCTGTCTCTCACGCATTGTCTCACACCTCTCTTCCTAATCGACGAGTATGATTCTAGCAGAGCATTCTGTAGGATGCCCCTTGAAGTTAGGTTGGATGAATAGTAATAACAGAGATAAAGGGGTTACCTTAGTCCGAGAACCTAGGGTTACAAATCCTAGCCGGCTTTGTCAATGGACACAGAGTCCTTCACAATTCTGCTATCTTTGTCTTGTACGACTAGTCATCCACGGGTCTTCCTAAATGCGTCACGGGCCGACCAATGTGGCGCGGGGCGGAACCGAACGAAGGGCCTCACCTCGACCCACCGGACCTCACGCGGTGACACACCCTCTGCCCCCATGTCTCATTATCTTCTCACACCCACACATACCAACACAAACACCACACACACAGAAAATTTCTCCTGGTGCCTCTATTCCCTCCTCCCTTGCATATACACACTCAAGGGAATGGAATCTCTTGTCGTGGCGTCATATTCGTCTCTCTATCTCTAGACCACTCTCATTTCTCATGCTATCTCTCCCACGCCCCCCCGTCAGCCCCTCTATCCATGCCTCTCTCAAATACGTAATACACACACATACCTCTCTAGGCCCCGCCAAATGCACCAACTACACATTCACACATGTTACATCACGTACCCCATTGATCTAAAAAGCCCTCTCTTCATGTTTATTTCGCATACAACATTCCTTTTGAATAAAGTGTGGCCAAAAAATTATTTTAGAGTTTCTACATATATACAACATTACAAAGTTATATGGAGGAGTACGAACGCTAATTTGCATTGCATGGTGCCCACAATGATATTTATTCCGCATTTTGAATTTGTATATTTTTATACTATATACAAAGTTAGTCATAATAAAGAGAAACGAAGAGCATCTCTCTCTCCATCGCATACCCCCCCTGTACGCCCCTTTCACGTATGCACACAAAACTATCTTCAGGTCCTCTAAAAGTAAGCCCCTAGAAAATTCACGCATGTTTCATCTTTCTCTCGCGATATATGCAATGACGATCATTGTATTTGAAGCGAAAGCACGATACGCACATTGGACTTCAGAATCCACTCATTACGGTCACCATTTATGTTTAGTGGTTATTATACAGTCACGGGCTCACCGTACAACTCTGTATTTGCTCATGACATGACTAGTTGACCAGTTAAACGCTCCACGTGGCACCTCTAGTGTTGCATCACATTATCTCACTACCATCGTGCCCACCTGTCGACTTGTATCTACTCTACATCTACACTCTTATAAAATACATAAAATACACTCTTATAAAAAACAGAGTTGGTGATGATGGTGTGCCTGCCATCCTGCAATATAGGCCGTCCGATTTATATCTGACGGATAGGAAAGAAACTATGGCAATTTTGCAAAAAGGTACCCACACACCTCTCCACATTTGCAAATAAGGCCTTCCCTCGTTCATCCTTTTATGTCACAATATAAACAAGTCATACAAATGCATCTTGATGTTACGTGCAACGCACGGGCATCTTGCTAGTAAGAATGAAAACAAACGACAAAAAATATTTGGACGGTGGTTCGAAGTCATGACCGCGGGCATAGCGGACAAGGTGGCCTTGTATTGGTATGCTGAGCCGTCTGTTTTAACACACGGGAGCTGGTGTGGTGATTATACACACACGCACGCATGCACATGAACTGCATCCACGCAACACTCACACAAACACATGCACCCACGCACGGACGCAACACTCACACGTACACACGCAGCCACGCACGCACGCAACACTCACACGCACACACGCACGCATGCATGCACACACCAGTACACCACACGACCAACACACACTCTCACGCTCAAGTGCTCAACCTACACGTGCATGCGCACACATCAGGCCCTGACAGACACATACACAACCAGGTGATTCCCGCGCACGGGTTGGAGCCTTGTCGCGCCTACGTAAATTTGTGTTTATCTGACCTTTTGCCTATGCAAACTGACAGGTGGGACCCACAAGGAACATGGTCAATTTAACTAGTCAACATGGCGCTACACAGACTATTTGGCCGGTCAACATAGTGCAATCCGATGCTGAACTATGAGCAAGTGGCCGTATAATCACCGCAAAACGTATATAGTGACCGTAATCAGCTTATTCTGAAGATCGGTGACCGTATTACGCTTTTCTCTCTGTAGGCCCTCCAAAACTACATCTCTACACGTTCTCGCATGTTACATCTAACAACTATGCAATACAGCACTACTACTACACTCTAACACAATAAATCATATGTGTTTTTAGTTTTACTAGATATCATATTGTTACTTATAATTATTTAGTTTGCATACATTAAAATTGCCTTTGAAATGTATGGCCAGTATCATCTACCGCGCGGGAAAAATCCCGCCCTTTCCTGTTTAATTGGGTTTGTGTCGATGGATTGTGCGAAACAGCAAAACTATAGTACTATACAGTACTACAAGTGACAGTTCACTGGGCCGTCGTGTCGTCTACTCCTCCGTCGTAAGAGTTGAGCGCTCGCTTTCATAAATCTTCTAGTCCCTTTCGCTGACATGTGGGACATCAAGCTACCGGGTCCACGTGCCATACCGGAATACAGTGTAGAGCAGCCGGGGTGAAGCACCCCAGTCATGGCGCCGGTGTAGTAATGAGCAATGAGGCGTCAAATCACAAAGCTGCACCTTTCCCGCAGTTAAGTTGGAGGGATGAAGCAACCATCATTTCACTCGTTGCTGAATCCGCTTCTCCCTCATCTTCTTCAACTTAACCACGTGTTGCTTATGCCGTTGTTCTGCCTCATGTGGGACGCGGATCGGCTTGGTAAAGCACTAACACGTGGGACCGCATGTTAGCAAACCGCCAGGACAACGTCCTCCGAAAATAAGAAGCCTAATCCTAGACTTACAAAGGGCTACGTAGCTGCTACGTATACTTTCCATCTAATCTATATATGCCCCCCTGATTTTCAGGTGGGGTGGGCCTAATCCTCTCCTTTAATCCAATCAAATAGTCCCACATCACATCAGTTCGTAACTTTACGTAAACCATTACGTGGATGTAGCATTGCTCAAATAAGAAACCTCCCCGCCATCCGCGCGGCAAAATCACCTCCTTTTTACTAATCTTGATTCTATAATTTTTGAGATCAATATAATTGAGATTTGTATAGATAGCACACAGGAGCAAAACCAAGTGGTACGGTTGTAACCATTGTGGACGGTATTGCCCAAGCCAAAAAGATGGAACCGAAGCTCCCTGATTGATTGATTGAAGGAATAGAAAAATGCAACGTCTCTCCTCTTTCTCCCATGCTTGGACGCATGTAGTACAGTATAGAGCACAGAGTCTACTCCCCTGTCCCTTCTATCACAAATCACAAAGCAGTGAGGCGTCAAATCACAAAAGCACGGACGAAGCAACCATCATTTCACTCTTCGCTGACTCCGCTTCTCCATCGTCTTCTTCGAGAAACCATCTCACCGCACTAGTACTCCTAGTAGTATTAGTAAAGGACTTCGTGGATGCAAATAAGGCGGTTGTCTCGGCTTGCAGGCGGCACTTGCGAACGACTTACCGTGGTCTCCCTCAATGGTGTTCTCCGTCGAATGCACTTCGCCAAACCACCAAAAAAAGATATCATCGACGTCACCGCAATGGGGAAGGAAGTCAAATATACTCCCTCCGTTCCAAAATATAAGTCTTTGTATAGATTTCATTATGAACCACATACGGATGTATATAGATGCATTTAAAGTGTAGATTCATTCATTTTGCTCCGTATGTAGTCAACCTAGTAAAATCTCTACAAAGACTTATATTTAGGAACGGAGGGAGTAGTTACTACCTCCATTTTTTGTACACAAGGCTAGTATATCAAAATTACAATTTGCAAAGGGCCACTAACACTAATCGAGGCAAAATTCATGGGGTTAGCAACCAAGGATATTAATATCCCTTGCATGCATGCGGAAGTGAGAAGGTTGGTTTGCATGGCGCTGCATTAATCAAGCGATGAGGAGTGAGATGGTTAGCTCTTTGGTCTTTGGAGAAAAAATACGCATTAATTGACACGTGAAACGAGGATTTGTATCGATTAAATCCCGCGAAGGAAAACCCCGCCTTTCTTTTTTAACACTAGTACTCCTAGTACGTACGTATCCTGTTTGGGTCTAGGCCTTGCATTGCCAAACTTCGCCACACATTTTTGCCAAGCTTGCCTAAAGTTTTCAAAATGAGAAGGAGGTACACTTGCGCACGGTTGTCGCGGTCGCACCGCACCCTCACACGGTCGCTCCTGCACGCCGCGGTCGCACCGCACCCTCACACAGTCGCTCCTGCACGCCGCAAACCCAACCAAGGGAACGCACCCTCACTGACACGTGTTGTCGCATGTGAACAAACCAAACTCAGCCATCCTATGCTGACACATAATTTTCGTTCATAGAGTATGTTTATACAACCGCATGTTGGGGAGTATCCGTACGGCCCATGCGGTGGTCTGTTGGGGAAGAAGAAGAGGTGAGGAAGAAGGAAAGAAGGGTTAGGAGACGTAGGATATTCATCCAACCGCCTGAAATGGTAGACTGACCCAAGTCAGGCGACTTGCATAACAAATATATGTTTTTACACAGCAAAAGATCCATAAAAACAACAACATAAAGAAAAACTATCACTGCTCGCGGAAAGAGACGGCCTCGTCGTCTTTGGCTGCCGGCGCGAACCAGCCGTCACTGCTGACGTGTGTCTCCGCATCGTGGTTGTCCTCGGCCTCCAGCTACTCGTTCAAGCGGAGCGTGCGGGCGCTCTGCACGGACGAGAGCACAGCCCGGTTCAAGTCGAGGACGTCCAGTTCCGCCTGCAGGAGGGCCTCGATGGCAGCAGCATCCGCGCGCTCTGCGTCGAGTCGAGCCTCCGCCGCCCGGTTCAAGTCCAGGACGTCCGGTTCTGCCTGCAGGAGGGCGTCGATGAGAGCGGCATCCGCGCGCTCTGCGTCGAGTCGATCCTCTGCCGCCCGGTTCAAGTCCAGGACGTCCGGTTCCGCCTGCAGGAGGGCCTCGATGGCAGCGGCATCCACGCGCTCTGCCTCAAGTTGAGCCTCTGCCGCCCGGTTCACATCCACGACATCCGGTTCCGCCTGCAGGAGAGCCTCGATGGCAGCGGCATGCGCGCGCTCCGCGTCGAATTGAGCCTCTGCCTCCCGGTCCTCCTTTAGTATCACCATGTTGAACCGCTGGTCCGCCTGCACCATGGGGGACTCGGACGCCGGCACGAAGTCGACGTCCATCGTCTCATACCCATCGGGGGCCTTCTGCGCTGCGACCTCCGCCATGAACATTGGATCGGCTTCCTCCTCCTCGTAGCTTGGCTCCAGAGAACTCGGGGATTGGCCCGCCGCGAAGCGAGCTTGGGAACGGAGGTCTGTGGCACCGACCGCCGCCGCGATTTCTGCGCGGCGCTCCGGCGTCAGCATCTTGTAGTAAGTGATCTTGCGGCGCACCATGGCTTTCCAGCGAACTAGGGGATGCTTGATGTGGGCTAGGGGATCGAAAGGTGGGGGAATGGGCTGGACATTTGGTGTGGTTTTAGGGCAGTGGCTGGCGTAGGCCGAGCAGCGAAGGTTCTGGTGTGAATAGTGGTTCCGATGACGACCGGTCAATCGGTTTTGACTGTACATCGCTCTTGTCGCGTTCGCGTTGCAGCCCGGCACGCTGGACCCTCCACGTCGCTCACCGAATGGAACGCAGTTGAGAGCAAACCGATGTCCCTCCCCTCCCCCGCCCGCGTCATTTATTATACCACCACTCCCTCCATTTTATGCGGAGTAAATAAAAACAGAGGGAGTATACTACGGATGAGGATCCCCTGACGTGGCCGAACCCATTGAGTAACTGACATGAGGGGCCTAGCAAGCATGGGGTCCGCCAGTAAGTGGCCGAAAGGGAGGGTAAGGCAGGGATACCTACGTCAGAGGATCCACTTCCACTATACTACTTTGACCAAATGTTAGAGTAATAATATATGACATGCAACTTACACAAATGTTAGAGTATTAATATATGACATGCAACTTACACAAAGCATACAGGGTCTAATGTGTTTTTCCAGGCTAACTTTGACCAAATGTTAGAGTAATAATATATGACATGCAACTTGCACAAAGCATACGGTCAAATTCGTATGTGAAAGGAGTTTCCAATGATATAATTTTCACATTATACATCTCATGTACTATTAATCTTGTCAATAGTCAAATTGGAAACCATCTCGAGTACAAATCTAGGAGTACGTACGAATCTAACAAAATTGATTGGGCGTTGTTGAATGTTGATACCTTTTTGATCAAAGTAGAGATACTTTGACTACACATAAAACTTATATGTAAACTAGAAAGGATAGGGGGAGTATATTGTATGTTCAAAAACGAAACGAACATTGAATACCCTTTATATATGATTTGCGGATGCTATGATCACCGGTTCAAAATTTTGAATCCGCCTTAGGTATCACATGCCCCCACTCGTTCCCTCTCGATTTCATCTCGGGGTCCGGAGATCTATTGAAAGAGGACTAGGGTGGGTACATGCAAATGATACTCGGCGGAATGTTCAAATGAGGCATGCAGGAGGATGGACTCGACTGGAGGGCGGCATGATCGATGGAGAAGAGGGTTGGAGAGGAATGAGAAATAAGCAAACGCCACATGATTATACTTGAACGGCTCAAATAAACAATAAGTTGTCTCGCTTGGCCTACATAGTGAAAGGCCTAATGCACAACGCGGAGCACTGACGCTCGAATATGGCCAGGAAAACAGGGAAACCGACATGTGGGGCACACCCGTCGGGACGACGTAGCGCAGACTAGTCCAATGGAGGAGCTGGCCCACGACCTCCTCGCCACCGAAAACCGTTCATGTGGGTCATTGGGGCCAACAACGGGGCGCAGCTCCAGCACCGCCTCTGGACACGGCGACCGCGGTGAGCGACACGCTCATATCGTCGCTAGACACGGTCGGTTTCAATGTGCCGAGGGTGGCGTTAGTGCTGTGGCACGACCAACGGTATGTTTGGTTTGTGCCCAAGGTTGCCCCATCAAAGCATTGGTAGCCAAAATTTTGGTTGAGGTATTGGTTGCCCCCATGATTTGGCCGACATTGGCAAGAAAAATGAACTAGAGTTGGCTAGAGTTCATTGGCATGCCAAAGAAATGGCAACCATCCAAACAAAGACCAATCTTTGGGTCATGACCCAAATTTTGGTTGAGGTATTGGTTGCCCATGATTTGGCCGACATTGGCAAGAAAAATGAACTAGAGTTGGCTAGAGTTCATTGGCATGCCAAAAAATGGCAACCATCCAAACAAAGACCAATCTTTGGGTCATGACCAAAATTTTGGTAAGGTGCACTTTGGCCAATCCAAACACACCCCGACACCCAGCTCGTCGAGGATGCACGGGGCGCCGCGACGCGTCCGCGGAGTGGTGTAGCGCGGCCAACTGCATCCTCTGGACCTGAGACCATGCCGGGTCGTCTTGCTTTTTCAATGACATGCGGGGATCGCATGTGAGCAAAGGGCATCTCCAACGTTGCCACGACCGTAGCTGACTACCCTGGCTCACCAAAACCCTCATCCCTCGCGCCGTCGTGCGGTGCGTTCCCAGCCGGCGCTAGCTGCCCGCATTCATGCCGTCCGTTCGTATGTCGTCGTTAAGAGGCTCGGTGCCCGAGGAACCAACTCCGGCGACTTAATGAGTAAGGTGGTGTGACACAAAATGAACTCTAGCATCAAGGTGGCGTGTCATGCAAGAAAATGGAGATATGCAGTGCGTAAGTGAGTCGTGCACTTCGATGGCACCTAGTACTATGCAATATTTTTTCTCCTTGATGGCACATGAATAGTGCACGTACTCAATGAAAGAGCACAGGATGGTAGCCATGGACATGGTCGGCCCTTTTTGAAGAGATTACTAATAAATAACTTTGATGTGTCCCGTCAACTCGCGGAACGACGAGAAGCTTGCTTACTACGCCTTCTCCCTCGCCAACGCGTGCACGGTGGCTCGCAGCACGAGGAGAAACTTTTGCTTACAAGTGGTGGACGTGCAGCAGTTCATTTGGTGTCAGATTGCCAAAAGTATTACTGTAGTACCATAATTATTGTTCGACTTCTGGAAGAGGAGAAGAGCCAAGCGCAAGGTCACCTACTAACCTAGTACAGTACTACTATAGCCAAAGCTGGTCCACCTTTTTAGAGCATGGTTAATTAATATAGGCGGCTCTTGTAGCGGCACATCATTTAGAGCAAGTACTCTCTTCGTAGGAACAAAGGAAGTGAAACAAAAGTTGGAGTGGATGCTAGATTGCCAATTAAAACATGATTACATAGGAAAAAATCCTATAGCATTCTATCCTATGAATCAAACGACCAATGTAGGAAAATTATGAGGGGGGTCTCTCCAATAGTGTTCCTTGGCTCGCACCTAGCATCACGGTGGTCGAACTTGGAGTCATTCATCTGGTACACGTGGCATCTCAGATCTGGACACAAGGTGACGCGACCTCTCACTTCCTCCGCCATTTGAAGCGGCGCGCCGGTGGAGGGATAGCATACTCCAATATTAGGTTGGCTCTATGTGATGTGGCAACTTCATATACTAACCGGATGCTGGCTATACTACTACGGTACTCACACTCCAACAAGTGACTCAAAAACCATTCATAAATTGAGTCTATGACATGCATTCGCAACTGAAATGTACCATTCATTAAATACAACAAGTCATCAACACACAACGACAACGAGGATACATGTTGGATTATAGATTATTTCCAACAAAATGGAGATATGCAATGGAGATTATTTCCAACGACGCGGGAAATCTAGCATCAAGGTGGTGTGTCATGCAAGAAAATGGAGATATGCAGTGCGTAAGTGAGTTGTGCACTTCGACGGCACCTAGTACTACGCAATATTTGTTTCTCCTCGATGGCACGTGAATAGTGCACGTACTCAATGACAGAGCATGGGATGGTAGCCATGGACATGGTCGACCCTTTTCAAAGAGAGTACTAATAAATAACTTTGATGTGTCCCGTCAACTCACAGAATGACGAGAAGCTTGCTTACTACGCCTTCTCCCTCGCCAACGCGTGCGCTGTGGCTCGCAGCACGAGGAGAAACTTTTGCTTACAAGCGGTGGACGTGCAGCAGTTCATTTCGTGTCAGATTGCCAGAAGTACTACTGTAGTACCATCATTATTGTTCGACTTCCGGAAGAGGAGAAGAGCCAAGCCCAAGGTCACCTACTAACCTAGTATAGTACTACTATAGCCAAAGCTGGTCCACCTTTTTAGAGCATGGTTAATAAATATAGGCGGCTCTTGCAGCGGCACGTCATTTAGAGCAAGGACTCTCTTCGTAGGAACAAAGGAAGTGAAACAAAAGTTGGAGTGGATGCTAGATTGCCAATTAAAACATGATTACATAGAAAAAATCCTATAGCATTCTATCCTATGAATCAAACGACCAATGTAGGAAAATTATGAGGGGGGGTCTCTCCAACAGTATTCTTGGGCTCGCACCTAGCATCACGGTGGTCGAACTTGGAGTCATTCATCTGGTACACGTGGCATCTCAGATCTGGACACAAGGTGACGCGACCTCTCACTTCCTCCGCCATTTGAAGCGGCGCACCGGTAGAGGACTAGCATACTCCAATATTAGGTTGGGTCTATGTGATGTGGCAACTTCATATACTAACCGGATGCTGGCTATACTACTACGGTACTCACACTACAAGAAGTGACTCGAAAACCATTCATAAATTGAGTCTATGACATGCATTTGCAACTGAAATGTACCATTCATTAAATACAACAAGTCATCAACACACAATGACAACGAGGATACATGTTGGATTATAGATTATTTCCAACAAAACATTCTAGCAAATACTAAAGTTTTCATCACACAACAAATAACAAGCAATGAAATGAACTTCAACTCAACCAATCCTCGGCGTTGGAAACGCTTGCTTTGAACCATAGGTGCTTTGGGAAGGGCCAGCTATTGTCAATATCGAGAGCAACGCAGGACTGATCATCCAGGCTGAAGCGACATATATCAGGACCAGGGTAGGGAACCACCGAAATGTCTGAGGTATAGATACAGTTGCTTCTCATAAATGGTAGTAACGTTGTGTCAACAGCATTTGGATCGCCTTTCACCATCATTGGATAGTTTGGTCCAAGGAAGAGCGAGTTTGCTCCAAGACTATCAATACTGAACCAGGGAGAAGGTGTTGGCGCTAGCACACTAGTATCTGTCCTGAATACCATGCAACGGGTGTTGGAATAGGTCAGGAGAGGGCGACCATGGGAGACAACACCTGCTTCCTCAGTAGTAACAGTCTGAGTGCACTGTATACAGACAAGAAGAGGTGATCCATCGGAATTAGTTGCCAGGCGCCACTGAGTATATAAGTTCCACTCCTCCTCATGCTCGTGATCATCACCATCGTCATCTCCCCCTTGCTTATAAATTTTTTCAAGTATAGGTGGTGGAATGTTCACAGGACCTTGGAAACACAAGAAGAAGGTTAATTAGTAAAGGGAAACTTGCTAACCCGCATGCATGTGGATGAAACAATTATAATTACGGTGGAAGACAAACGTACCGAAACTACGAGGATCCCATGCAAAAACAGTGCCACGAGTGGTGGCAGCAAACACAAGATCCTCGTATTCAATTGCATCACAGTACACATCCGTGTATAGAAACTGATTTTTGAGCAATATCCATCCAGTCGAACCACGAAGGACGGCAACAAGCTTGTCAAAGATAGCAACAACTTGATAGTTCTTGTAATTCCAAGAGCGGTTGGGAACTCGAAAAATTGCTATCTTCAGTAGACGACAGTCACCATGATTGTATTTTAACGTACGTAGATCATCTGTGTGCTCAACCTCAGGGCACTCGGAGATTTTTGAAGTGGAATCCGCTGACGAGTGTACACATTCACAAGTTCCCACTCGCAATTGTACCCAATATAAACAACCCAATCTCCATTTGCGCCAGCCCAGGACTTACCCTTAAGCGATGGCATCTTGACATCACACGTATCATTATCAAGCGGCATCAACTTGCACAAGGCGAGGCCTCCGTCGTCCGCGCCCATGCGAACAGGCTTATAGGGAAGAAGATAAGGGAGATCAAACCGCTCCTGGACCCTTGGGTTCCTTGTAATGATGTTATTAGTTGAGTCGAGAATGTTCTTGAACGAACCTGCCATGCTAGCCAAGGTGATGACATCGCGCCGATCAATGAGTTCCCCCACCACGTCATCTTTCAGATCGGGGCAAGAATAACGGGATCATTTCCGGCTTGTTCCCTCCATGGAGAAGACGATCAAACAATGGCAGAAGGAAGGGTGAAGGCAAATGGAGGAGGGAGGAAGAGCGTGCGACAGCAGTTCCAAATCGAGAGGGAAAGGCGAAGAGTCGGTGGACGGTTGCCAGTTTTCCACGGTACACGAAGAGGCGCCCCGGCCTACATGTCCTTTCGGAAATTGTACAAAAGGACTCGCCGTCGTCTCACTGACATGTTGGAACGGGACCACATGTCAACGAAACATCGTGTGTAATTTCTCGTGCAAAATGCGATCTGGCCGCGTTGGCCCGGGGTGCCGCATTATTTCTCGACTTTATTTTTTTAATGGCGTGCCATTCAGTTTTGAAGCACGACTAACTGGTACTGTTTGCAGAGAAAATATAAACTACTCTACCACTACTCCACCTCTAGTACTAGTAGTATAAAAAAGATATATAGGATGGAGCTTCATAGCTTTCTTGCTAAGGGCTGCCCACTTGCTTCTCACACTATCACCCTCTCTCCAGATCTAAAAAAGACGGCCTCTCTCTCCCTCCTCACCGGTGGTCACAGATCCGCCGGGGAAGAAAAGGACGTGCAGTGTTGACGCACTCGTCATCGGCGAGAGAGGTCACGCACTGACGACAAGGCCGTCCTCTCAGACCTAGCGCCCGCGCGGGATGGCCTCCGTCCCCAAGCTCGCTGTCGTAGTGCGTGTGGAGGACGATGACCACGAGCGAAGCCACTTCCCGCCGACCCTCAGGTATGCTACCTCTTTTCGAACCATACCCTTGTTCTATTGCCCCATCTGCCATGTCGCTGCATGTGGATCTTTTTCAACTCCACCATCTTCCCAATTTGCTATCCTCTGCTCTGCTGGTCACGCAGACGAAAACCTTAATTTGCACTATTAAAGGAAACCCTACTTCATGCAGACTAATCCATGTCTGGGTTGAATAAGGAAAGGAAGGGAGACTGTACTGTCCAAGAGAGTAGGCATCGAACCCGCATCTAGGTTGAGAAGGGGAAATCAGTAGCTAAGGAACGAGTCTCGTGTCTCTTGGTTGAAGAAGGGTAGAAAGGCATGACAACGCAATAGAGAATGACCAGGTCGATCGGTTTGTTGTCCTCACATAGGAAAAAGGTGGCTAAACATAACAAAAATGGGACGTAATCCACATATGCTGCCTGGATATTTGTTGCTCTGGGCAACCATACCTCCCTCAACACTCTATGCGTCCGTGGAGGTACATCGTACTGGTGCGCCCACTGTCCGAATGGGCCTCGCATGCTCTTAGTCTAACTTTTTTGCTGTTAGTATAATGCCAGCAGTCAAGTCAAGCAATGCTACTGCTAAAGTGATGCCACATTTAACTAATGCCGCACTCAGTCTAATGCCACTGATAAATTTAAGCAATGCCATTTAATGTCACTGGATTATTTCAGGGTTAGCTGTTGATTGTGGATGTATTAAAGATTTTTCAACTAAGGCATTCTAATGATGTTGCACAGCCAGTATACCAACGATGAAACTTGTTACTACCTTCAGATTTTTGCACTGTTAATGCTTATAGATTACATACCTCACTTTCATGAGATAAGTTAATTTTTTTGTACAGTGTCACCAAAATGCCAAGGCGCTGATGTCATTTTATTTTGGTTAAACTGCACAAAAAATAATGAAGACAAGAGGAAAGGTTAAGAGTGGGCACCTCCTCCTCCGGCTGTTCTCTTGATTCGTTCGATCAAGTTTTTATGTTTGATCGATTATCAAGATTGGGATAGCAATTTTTGAGGTCCCCCCGAGTTCGAAATGATATTTACCTTGGAGGTACATGGTTTGCAATTTTTTTATACTGTCATTAGTTAATAATGCTAGTTACCTTCAGACTTTTGTATTTGGTTTAATGCTCATGCACAACTAGTATACCAATGTTGAAATGTGTTACCTTTACATTTTGTATTGTTAATTCTTATAGAAATCTTCCAGTGCCAGAGTTTATTGAAATCTGTTCAGTAAAACCATTGTACTGTACCCTGTAATAAAATAACTACTCTACTGTTGCACTAGCCACTGGATTAGTGTATATTTGTAGTATTCGAAATTTCGAATGGTGTTGCATTAGCGTATGGACATAAATAAAGGGTGGCAAGCTTTCCCAGATATGTGCTCAAGAAAACTACTACCTGTTTTCTAAATACTAGTAGACGTTTGGGTACTTTAAACTGAACCGCAAAAACCTCTTATATTAAGGAACAGAGGGTGTAGAGTTCACTCAAATTATCCCGGTAAAGCTAGTCACACCTTTGTTAAAATTAATGTTCATTATGTTATCGGAGGAGGCCTGTCAGTTTGTCTCTAATGCATGTCGACTACATACCTGACATCATGTTGTAATGTTAAGTCATTTCCTTTTGTACAGTGTCACTGAATTGTCAAGGCGGTGATAGCATTTTATTTTAGTTGAACTGCACAAAATATGCTTAAAAGAAGAGGAAAGGTCAGGAATCGATCATTCTTTCAGAAAGAACTATATATGCCTTTCTGACATCAGCCTCTGTTGCCTTATTTATTCCTTCAAAAAGGTGGTTAGAAACAGTCTTGCTACCTTTTCCCATTAAGAAATTGGAATGCTTATATTTGTGAGTCTATGCTTCAACTAGTGCCACTTTTATAGTAATCACACTTTCAATATCTATGCAAACAGGGATGCTCGAGTTTAGTGGAACTGCACAAAAAGTCCAACTGGTTCAACACTAGGAGCATGTTTTCTCCCAAACCTTTATATCCAATTGGTGGCACTATGAGCTGTTCATTAAGAAGGTACATGGTTTGCTACTATCTTGCTACTCTTTTTGTACTGTCATTAGATAGTAATACTAGTGGTTTGCATGTGAATTTATTGGCAGGGTGGACCTACATTGGAGGTGTAGGACATGATTCAATGACTGGATGCTCAATTTTGGTTTTATAGATTTCACCTCTTCCATCACTGCGAACATGGATATCCTTGGTCTGATGAAGAATAGGCGTTATATTTCTGCTCTGAACAAGCAAATCAATTCAGTATGAAATTGTCTAGGGCAAAACATGACTGTATCAAATTGTCCAGTGCAAAACATGACAGATCTAAGCAGAAGAGACATGTTTAAACCGAAAATACAAGGTGGGGTATATGTTTACTAGCTGCTTGATATTTGTGCAGACAGAGATGTCTGCCCGTTGCTATTTAGCAAACACACAAAGTGACCGCAATTTTGGTTGAACTTTACAAGAGAATAGTATAGTCACTGCATGTAGTGCCATTTGAAAATAGACACAGAAAGATTGGATAGTCACTTCATGGACTGCAGAAAAGTAGTACTGTACTATTTATTGGCCAACACTAGGTGCTTCATTGCTTTGGTCTGATTATACAATGGGCATCATTTTGCCTAAGTTAAAGTTTGTATTCCGAAAATAGTCTCGCCGTGTGATCAAGAGAAGACCAAATCATATTGCAGTGGATGTTCCTCCATCATGTGTGGTTCATTCCCATGGTTCCAGCTGTTGGTGAAACCACTTACGTTTGCAAGAGGAATTTTAGACTTCACAAACAAATTTGTCATTCAGTCTGTACTGAATGTTGGCCAAGAGAAGCATCCATGTTAGTAGGAAGAACATATGTTTTTTCTAGATCTTTGCTTTTGGAGCTACATATTTGTATATGATCTGTGAATCATTGAGATGCATTAACATGTTGATCTTATGTATGGGAATTGTACTAGTTGGTTTTAGTTGTGGCTGATCTTTGCTTTTGGAGCTACATATTTGTATATGATCTGTGAATCATTGAGATGCATTAACAGTTCCTTATATCCGTTCACTCAGTGTTTACAAGTTACCGATCGATCACTAGCTAGCCTACTAATGCGCTCCTGGTTGTTTTAGTTGCGACGCAAGATCCGAAGTGGAAGTTTTTTGAATAAAAATGCCTACCTCTGAAGAAACTGACAAGCTGCTCTGAAGAAAATGACATGCGAATCTGAAGAAACTGCTAGCAAAAACGTTCGCAAATGCCTTATCTCCCAGCTAAAGTTCATCAATTAATGCCCTCGGCTGCGACTCGTTGCATGCTAGTCCGTGTACTGGCTGCGAGCAATTTTGAGTGCCCGCATGCAGCCGGCCATAATTAAGGCAGCTAACTGATGCGAAAAAAGATGTGCTTTAATGGTAGCAGGCCTTTTAAATCCATGGAATCATTATTGACAAGGAGGGAGATGATTCGAGTGCACTCGTTTGACTATAATGCCGGCGTGCGACCCAGCACGGACGGGATGGGACAACACTGTCAGAATTTCAGTTTCTCTAGTTTTCCACGGCAAGCTGGCGCGCTAAGCCATGCCTGCTTCATTATGCATTGAATTCCGATGACCGTCGCGCTATCTTCCGCTTATAAGTACTGTTTCTCGGCCTTCTATGGTGGCACCGTGAGCCAACTCGCCCTATCCTCATAAGCCCCCACCGGCCCAACGTTGCTCGCCACTTATCCTCGCTCTCGCCACGTCCGCCATGCCCCCGCCCGTCCGCGATAGGCGTGGCCGGAGGCGGTCACCGCCGGAACTAGTGTTCGGTTTTTCACCGGAAGGCAGACGGAGGGAGGAGGCATTCTATCGGTCTTTAGATGGCAATGCGGAGATCGAGGACTTGTTGGAGCGCGACCGCCTGGCGGAGGAGCAGGAGTTGTTGGAGCGCGACCACTTGGCGGATGAGCAGCGTATCGCCGATTTGCGCCGCCAGCGAGACATGGAGCAGCAGCGCACCGACGCTCTGAGTCGCGAGTAGAGCGCCCGCACGTGGGCCGACTGCGTGGAGGCCGGCACCCAGCAAATAGCCTTGGAGGCTGTCGGGCACGCACGCATTCGCGACGCCGATTTTTACTACCAGCTCGTCAAGTGGGTTTCCCGCTTAGAAGCCGAAGCTTCGGTGGACCATGCCGGCATGGAAAGGGCCAACGCGCGCGAGCAACGCACCCTATCGCACCTCTGGCAAGTCCGATGCGAGGCGGAGGACGCCGGTGCCGGCGTTTAGCGTGTACCGCAGATGGCGGCCGGCATCGTCTAGTTAGCTAAGAGTAAGTTAGTACTTGTACGCTACTAGAGTATTAGTGGAAGTAGATAGTTAACTTGGCTATGATGGTTGTCAACGTGGAAGTTCAGTACTCTATATGTGGATCAGACCTGTTACTTTGCTCTGAATGTTGAACTTTTCGTTTGAACATATGGAATGGGCTGTTATTTTTTTAAATGGGTTGTATTTGTCCTCCACGGGTTTAGAGGCTGACTTGTGGGCCTACCAAGTTGACACGTACACAACCAGGAGATGATTGTACGTGGAGAGGATGACAACAGGGACCCGCCAAGGTCATGGCAGTACACAAGCAAAGTGCCTCCTTATTTCAATCCAATAAAAAATGGCTCCTCGTAATGGATTTCTGACATCTGGGTCCCATGCCATTGTCAATGTAGTCAATAAACGAGAGAGTTGCACAACGAGCGGCTGACATCAGGGACCCAGCAGCTCGCCCAGTTATTTTTGTTTTGGGTTAATTTGATAAATGCCACTCCAAATCTGGTGTTTCTAAGAAATGCCATTGCAATTTCCAAACTTTGAAAAATGCCATTTCATGCCATCCCCAGTGGCATTTTTCGAAGTCTGGAGTGGCGTTTTTCAAAGTTTGCAAATTGCAGTGGCATTTTCCAAAGTTTGCAAAAATTGCAGTGGCATTTTTGAAAGTTTGGAAATTGCAGTGGCATTTTTATGAATCACCATATTTGTTGTGGCATTTATCTAATTTGTTTTTGAGACGGAAGCAGGGTGTCAACTGGGCTGTGCGGGGCACTCTGGCATGTCTAGACAGCCTTCTCTTTTATGTTTACCACAGACCAGCCCAGTAGTTTTTTTTTCTTTCTGAAAATGGCTAGCCCAGTTTTTTTGTGATTTGCCAAGTAAGTCGCTTTGTCAGGCCTATTGGGCTGCAAATCTTTCAAGACGAGGAGAGCTTCATTCGGCTGGACGAGAAAATGGCCTATCAGTAATGAGAAATGGGATGTACATTTTTAAAACACATCAAACCGGCAATTACTTTCAAATTTCTTTTTTTTCATTTCAAGATTTTAAATTGCATTAATTTTTATGCGTGGACAATTTGTTGGATTTTATATTGATATACATTTATTTTTAAAATCAGTTTGAATGTGACTCGAAATTTTAGGATTAAAAACAGTTCGGACCGCACCGAAATATGCAACATTTCGTATAATTTTTTAACCATGGCCACAATATGGGTTGTAATGCTAACAAAAAGAATATGGACTCCAAAAAAACCTTCAGAATTAGTAAATGGGCTGTAAATTATTAGAAATAATGGCAGATGGGTTGTATGATGTTTTCCACAGATTTGAGGCTTTCCTAAAAAAAGGTTGACGCACAAGCAGTGACTGTTGGATGTCCATCCAACGGCCGTCGTGCTTCTTCAATCTCTGCTCTTCCTGCTCCAGCCGCTCAAACAAGCACCGGCGGGACTACCTGCTCCCTCCTCCCCGTGGCCGGCTGTGCTGCCGCGCAGGCTTCACCGCCCCATCGTACTCCCATCGCTGGCCTAGCCATCCCTCTACTCACCCACACCTGTTGTTATTCTCCGGCGACGGCAGATGAACCAGTAAACCCTCGTATAGTCGTACTCCCCTCCGCGTGGGAAACAACTGCCGAGTCTTCCCTGCCTCCATGTCGTTCCCTTCCTAGGCCTCGCCGTCGTCCACCGCCCTGGTGCTCCCGGCGCGGCCTGGTCAACGTGGTCAACGACCGACATGCATCTGAAGTGGACTGTACGTGGAGAGGCTGATAGCTGGGTCCACGGCCGCACGCAAGGAAATGCCTCCTTATTACGCTCAAAATAATGATTCCTCCACCTGACATCTGGGACCCACCGAAAGGGCCTCTGTATTTTGTGAAAAAAAGTTACCGCTGCTGACAGCTCGGACCCACCAGCTATATCTTCGCACGCAAGAAAGTGCGTCCTTATTACGCACAAAAAAATGAATACCCCCCTGCTAGCTGGGACCCAGTATAGTGGCAGGCTGACTTGTGGGCCTACTAAGTTGACGGGGACGGAGGGCTTTGTCAACTTAGTCAATATGCATGATTCTAGCTCCAATGACCGTATGATGTCCATCCAACGGCCGTAGTGCTTCTTCAACCTCTGGTCTTGTTGCTCCAGCTGCCCAAAGCAGCGCCGGTCGTGCCGCATGCTCCTGCCTCCCGTGGCCGGCTGTGCTGCCGCGGAGAACTCACCGCCCCCTACTATTCCCACCGCTGGCTAGGCCCTGCGGCGACGGCAGCCTCACACCGCAGCCGAACTAGTGAACCCTCGTACTCCTCTCCGCGCGGGCTTCCACTACCGCGTCTTCCCCGGCTCCGCGTCATCCCCTTCCTAGGCCTCGCCGTCGTCCACCGCCCTGGTGCTCTCGGCACGCCGTGATCAACATGGTCAAGGAACGGCTTCCATCGGACGTGGACTGTACATGGAGAGGCTGACAGCTGGGTCCACAGCCGCAGCAAGGAAGTGCCTCCTTATTACGCGCAATATAATTATTCCTCCAGCTGACAGCGGGGACCCACCGGACGGGCCACCGTATTTCGCGAAAAAAAACGTTTCCCCCTGACTGCGGGGACCCACCAGCTACATCTTCGCACGCAAGGAAGTGCGTCCGGGCAAAAAAAACGACTTGCCCCCCTGACTGCTGGGACCCACCAGCTACATCTTCGCAGGCAAGGAAGTGCCTGACAGTCGGGACCCACCTGGTCGAAGCATACGTAGCATTGTCATTCTGGTCGCGAACGTGTACGTACATACTGGTCGATGTAGAGGCGCGCACGTGTCGTAGTAGAGGCGCGCACGTAGCATGTACACGTATGTACAGCGGCCAGTGTGCAAGAAAGAAATACGGCCACGTACGTACATACGGGCAGGGTCTCGAACGCCTACTCGCGCATACGTACGGCCAGGGCTCATGTACATGGCTGGGTCGGAACGGAGAAACAGCGTCATCGTCGTGTTCATGGGGAGCCAACCGGCTGGGTCGGAACGGAATGCGTGGTCGTGTTCATCGGGAGGGCTTGGACGGAACAGCCGATGGAAACGAGGCCTGGCGTACCGCAGAACGGAGGAAACGGCCTTGTGTTTGACCGGGCACGTTAGAAACGGGATCCTGTTCATCGGGAGGGGTCTGGCGTACCGCAAAACGAAGGAAACGGACCTCCTACGGTAGAAACGGGGGTCCTGTTCATCGGGAGGGGTGTGGCGTACCGCAAAACGGAGGAAAAGGACTTGTGTTGGAGCGCTACGGTCGAAACGGGGGTCCTGTTCATCGGGAGGGGTGTGGCGTACCGCAAAACGGGACTCCACGAGATACTGTTCATCTCCACCGTCGACCCCCTCCAGCCTCCACGGGCTACTGTTCATCCACCGTCGACCTCCTCCAGCTTCCACCTGCGACTGTTCATCCACGGGGTCCTGTTCATCTAGCCTCCACCACGCGCTACTCCACCGGCTACTGTTCAACCAACCCTCTCCACGGGCTCCTGTTCAACCACCCCTCCACGGGCTACTGTTCATCCAGCCCTCCACCGTCTACTGTTCATTCTGCCCTCCACGGGGTGGTCCTGTTCATCCTGCCCTCCACGGGGTCCTGTTCATCCAGCCCCAACCGGCTCGATCGATCGGGGTCCTGTTCATCCAGAGGCAACACCACGGGGTCCTGTTCATCCACCGCCACCGGGTACTGTTCATCCAAACCCCCCGAGCAACGCTCACTGTTCATCCAGAGGCAGCATCGATCGGCTTCAGTAGCAGCAGTAGTGAAGGAATCGCTCGATCGGGTTCAGTTAACAGCCATCGATCGATCGCTCGGGTTCAGTAACGCGTAGCCTGCAGTGTAATCGCTCGGGTTCAGTTAGAGCCCAACGCCTCGCTCGGGTTCAGTTAGAGCCAATGCCTCGCACACACGCGCGTACGTGTACGAGAGAAATGCGCATCGCTCGACCCCGACCTCCCACCGTAACCGGGAACTCCCCAAAATTTTCCTCCCCCTCGCTTCTACCACGGTTTTTTCCGTCATGGACGGCCCAAAGAATGTCATGCAGCTGCGTCTCCGGCCCGCCCAGGACGAAAAGCCCATTTTTCTGTCATGATTTTTTGTCATAGAAGTAGGAGCCTGCCACATCTATGATGATACCGGGTTTTCTCACAATTATCGTCATAGAAGTGTCATATGTATGACAGAAAAAAATTCGTTCGGCCCAAAATGTCACGGATGTGTCTTTTTTTACTAGTGTGTTGGCGTTGAGCTTCATTTGCAAAGTCAATGACGGTTTCTTGGGTCTCACTCTTCCTCTTGAAGAAGTATACCCAAGTGTATCTTGAATAATCATCCACAATCACCAAGCAATACTTTCTACCCCCAAGACTATCAAAGGATGGAGGTCCAAAGAGATCCAGGTGTAGGAGCTCCAAGGGCCTCTTCGAGTAGATGATAGTCGTGGGAGGGTGAGCCTTCTCATGTAGCTTTCCTTCAATACAAGCACTGCAAGCATGATCTTTGGCAAAACTAACATTTGTTAGTCCACGGACATGGTCCCCCTTGAGAAGACTTTGCAAAGATCGCATATTGACATGGGCTAAACAGCGATGCCAAAGCCATCCAACGTCAACTTTAGCCATTAGGCATGTCGCGGTCTTAGTGGGTTGCTCCGAAAAGTTAATCACATAGACACCGTTCTTGACATGCCCAACAAAGGCTACTTTAAGAGTCTTGCTCCACAAGAGGGCCACGATATCAATATCAAAGAAAATGGCAAAGCCCATGAGTGCAAGTTGACAAACGGAAAGTAAATTATATGCAAGGGACTCAACAAGCATGACTTTCTCGATCGTGAGATTATGAGAAATGACAACCTTGCCAAGTCCCAATACCTTAGAAGACGAGGCATCACCCCACTCGACATTGGTGGGCATAGATGAAATCTTGTGCACGTCCACCACCAAGTTCTTGCTTCCGGTCAGATGATTTGTGGCTCCACTATCGAGCAACCATGATCCCCCACCGGAAGCAAACACCTACAAGAGATCAATGCTTGGTTTTAGGTACCCATTTTGTAATGGGTCCTTTGATGTTATCAACAAGGGTCTTAGGAACCCAAATAGACCATTCAATGTATTCATAATGAGAACCAACAAATTTAGCATAAACATGTCCATCACTAGCACAGCATAACACATAGGAAGGGTTAAAGTCGTCGGCTTTGTTGGAAGGAATGGCATTGCCCTTCTTGACACCACCACCCTTCTCGTTGTTCTTCTTCTCCTTAGGAGCACCCTTTCCCTCCTTCACAAAAGTTTGCTTGAGAGGAGGAGGTCGTTTGGCCTTGTCATTCTTCTTCTTGTTCTTGGGCTTGGGTGCAAACCCAATCCCCTCCTTGCCCACAACTTCCTTTTGATTGCTCAAAAGGTCGTTGAGGTTCTTCTCACCTTCACTACTGCAGGATGCTGCTAACGCGACACTACGATCAGAGACCCTTTGAGAAACTGTGTGCGATGCAATAATCGCAAACGGTGCTGTATGAAAACCGTCAGAAATGACGCAAAACGTTTGCGATGAATGATACATCAAACACGGTTCAGATTATAGTTGCGTGTGCGATGAGGGGCATACGGTTGATCTATACGAACTGTTTGCGATGAGACAGAACAATAGAAACGGCAGCCAGATCAAGGTGTGTGCGATATACGGCATACAGTTCACTCTGATGAACCGTTTGCGATGAGTGAGGTGAACACAAACGATTTGGCGTAAAAAGATGTGTGTGATACCCGGCAAATAGGTCGGTAATCAGAATTGTGTGCGATCATTATAGACAACCCATACGGTCTTTTTTTGTGAATTGCGTGCTCGTCAGGGCACACAGTTCAACAAACCAACCTGTTGGCGATAATGTAGAAGATCTCTGTCGGATACATATTACTAACCGTCTGCGATGAGATTGACAGGATAAACAGAGATATATACAGTCTGCTTAATTTAGTCCCTCTTCTTCTTGTTGTTCTTGTTGGATGGCCTCGCGACATCGTCTTGGCGAGGACGCTTCTTGCCGCTGACCGTTGGCTTTTCATCGCCGTCGCCGTCATCATCGTCGTTGCTGTCGTTGTCCTCCTCCTCCTCGTTCGACCATTCCTCCTCATCATCATCGCCGTCCTCTTCATTTTCCTCCGACGGCTCCTCGTCCGTCTGGTTGTCGTCTGACAACTCCGGAGGCGGCGGCCCTTCCATGAACAGGATATAATCGAGGTCTGGGCTCGACGCCGGACTCATGGAAGACGAGCAGGATGATTCTGATGTTGACCTATCATAGGGCGCCAGACTGCTGGCTGAACTGGCGTCCTCGCTATCGCTCGACATGGCTGCAGAGTGTGTGCCAGTGTGTAGCGCGGCCTGCCGGGGGCGATGAAGATGGTGGACACTTAAGCGGGGTATGCAGAGAAGAGGAACTGCCAATTGAAGCGGGGATTCAAGCGGGGGTTGATGTATTATCTAACCGCTGATATAATCAACCGCAATTATTTGTACCCAGTCGCTCCAAATTCCCGGGGTTGCGCATGACTCCTATTGGCTATTTGGCTGGTTTCCTTTTTCAGGACAAACCCAAGGAACGAGTTTTGGGATTATGCACTGGTACCGGTACGAACGGAGTAGGACAGTTGGCAAGCAATACATTGAGCTCTTCTTATTGATAAAGCCAGTAATAATCAAACTAGAAAGGAAAAGAAAAACGACAAAGAAAAATATCTACACGAATCTTCGCGTAACATGAATGGCATAGGACCTAGTGTTGGGGAACGTAGTTATTTCAAAAAAAATCCTACGCACACGCAAGATCATGGTGATGCATAGCAACGAGAGGGGAGAGTGTTGTCCACGTACCCTCGTAGACCGACAGCGGAAGCGTTATCACGACGCGGTTGATGTAGTCGTACGTCTTCACGATCCGACCGATCAAGTACCGAACGTACGGCACCTCCGAGTTCTACACACGTTCAGCTCGATGACGTCCCTCGAACTCCGATCCAGCCGAGTGTTGAGGGAGAGTTTCGTCAGCACGACGGCGTGGTGACGATGATGATGTTCCACCGACGCAGGGCTTCGCCTAAGCTCCGCAACGGTATTATCGAGGTGTAATATGGTGGAGGGGGGCACCGCACACGGCTAAAATATCGTATATCAAGTGTCGTGTCTAGAGGTGCCCCCTGCCCCCGTATATAAAGGAGCAAGGAGGAGAGGGCCGGCCAAGGGGAGGTGGCGCGCCCAAGGGGGGAGTCCTACTCCCACCGGGAGTAGGACTCCTCCTTTCCTTGTGGGAGTAGGAGAAGGGAAGGGGGAAGGAGAAAGAAGGAAGGGGGCGCCCCCCCTCCCTAGTCCAATTCGGACCAGACCATGGGGAGGGGTGCGGCCACCTTTTGAGGCCTTTCTCTCCTTTCCCGTATGGCCCATTAAGGCCCAATACGAATTCCCGTAACTCTGTGGTACTCCGAAAAATACCCAAATCACTCGGAACCTTTCCGAAGTCCGAATATAGTCGTCCAATATATCGATCTTTACGTCTCGGCCATTTCAAGACTCCTCGTCATGTCCCCGATCTCATCCGGGACTCCGAACTCCTTCGGTACATCAACATACATAAACTCATAATAAAACTGTCATCGTAACGTTAAGCGTGCGGACCCTACAGGTTCGAGAACTATGTAGACATGACCGAGACACCTCTCCGGTCAATAACCAATAGCGGAACCTGGATGCTCATATTGGTTCCCACATATTCTACGAAGATCTTTATCGGTTAGACCGCATAACAACATATGTTGTTCCCTTTGTCATCGGTATGTTATTTGCCCGAGATTCGATCGTCGGTATCTCGATACCTAGTTCAATCTCGTTACCGGCAAGTCTCTTTACTCGTTCCGTAATACATCATCCCGCAACTAACTCATTAGTCACAATGCTTGCAAGGCTTATAGTGATGTGCATTACCGAGTGGGCCCAGAGATACCTCTCCGACAATCAGAGTGACAAATCCTAATCTCGAAATACGCCAACCCAACAAGTACCTTTGGAGACACCTGTAGAGCACCTTTATAATCACCCATTTACATTGTGACGTTTGGTAGCACACAAAGCGTTCCTCCGGTAAACGGGAGTTGCATAATCTCATAGTCATAGGAACATGTATAAGTCATGAAGAAAGCAATAGCAACATACTAAACGATCGGGTGCTAAGCTAACGGAATGGGTCAAGTCAATCACATCATTCTCCTAATGAGGTGATCTCGTTAATCAAATGACAACTCATGTCTATGGCTAGGAAACATAACCATCTTTGATTAAGGAGCTAGTCAAGTAGAGGCATACTAGTGACACTCTGTTTGTCTATGTATTCACACATGTATTATGTTTCCGGTTAATACAATTCTAGCATGAATAATAAACATTTATCATGATATAAGGAAATATATAATACTTTATTATTGCCTCTAGGGAATATTTCCTTCAGTCTCCCACTTGCACTAGAGTCAATAATCTAGTTCACATCGCCATGTGATTTAACATCAATAATTCACATCACCATGTGATTAACACCCATAGTTCACATCTCTATGTGACCAACACTCAAAGGGTTTACTAGAGTCAATAATCTAGTTCACATTGCTATGTGATTAACACCCATAGAGTACTAAGGTGTGATCATGTTTTGATTGTGAGATAATTTTAGTCAACGGGTCTGTCACATTCAGATCCGTAAGTATTTTGCAAATATCTATGTCTACAATGCTCTGCACGGAGCTACTCTAGCTAATTGCTCCCACTTTCAATATGTATCTAGACCGAGACTTAGAGTCATCTAGATTTAGTGTCAAAACTTGCATCGACGTAACCCTTTACGACGAACCTTTTGTCACTTCCATAATCGAGAAACATATCCTTATTCCACTAAGGATAATTTTGACCGCTGTCCAGTGATCTACTCCTAGATCACTATTGTACTCCCTTGCCAAAATCAATGTAGGGTATACAATAGATCTGGTACACAGCATGGCATACTTTATAGAACCTATGGCCAAGGCATAGGGAATGACTTTCATTCTCTTTCTATCTTTTGCCGTGGTCGGGCTTTGAGTCTTTACTCAATTTCACACCTTGTAACACAGGCAGGAACTCTTTCTTTGACTGTTCTATTTTGAACTACTTCAAAATCTTGTTAAGGTATGTACTCATTGAAAAACTTATCAAGCGTCTTCATCTATCTCTATAGATCTTGATGCTCAATATGTAAGCAGCTTCACCGAGGTCTATCTTTGAAAAACTCCTTTCAAACACTCCTTTATGCTTTGCAGAATAATTCTACATTATTTCTGATTAACAATATGTCATTCACATATACTTATCAGAAATGCTGTAGTGCTCCCACTCACTTTCTTGTAAATACAGGCTTCACCGCAAGTCTGTATAAAACTATATCCTTTGATCAACTTATCAAAGCGTATATTCAACTCCGAGATGCTTGCACCAGTCCATAGATGGATCGCTGGAGCTTGCATATTTTGTTAGCAGTTTTAGGATTGACAAAACCTCCTGGTTGCATCATATACAACTCTTCTTTAATAAATCCATTAAGGAATGTAGTTTTGTTTATCCATTTGCCAGATTTCATAAAATGCGGCAATTGCTAACATGATTCAGACAGACTTTAAGCATAGATACGAGTGAGAAACTCTCTCATCGTAGTCAACACCTTGAACTTGTCGAAAACCTTTTGCGACAATTCTAGCTTTGTAGATAGTAACACTACTATCTGCGTCTGTCTTCCTCTTGAAGATCCATTTAATCTCAATGGCTCGCCGATCATCGGGCAAGTCAACCAAAGTCCATACTTTGTTCTTCATACATGGATCTCATCTCAGATTTCATGGCCTCAAGCCATTTCCCGGAATCTGGGCTCATCATCGCTTCCCCATAGTTCGTAGGTTCGTCATGGTCTAGTAACATAACCTCCAGAACAGGATTACCGTACCACTCTAGTGCGGATCTTACTCTGGTTTACCTACGAGGTTTGGTAGTAACTTGATCTGAAGTTACATGATCATCATCATTAACTTCCTCACTAATTGGTGTAGGAGTCACAGGAACAGATTTCTGTGATGAATTACTTTCCAATAAGGGAGCAGGTACAGTTACCTCATCAAGTTCTACTTTCCTCCCACTCACTTCTTTCGAGAGAAACTCCTTCTCTAGAAAGGATCCATTTTTAGCAACGAATGTCTTGCCTTCGGATCTGTGATAGAAGGTGTACCCAACTGTCTCCTTTGGGTATCCTATGAAGACACATTTCTCCGATTTGGGTTTGAGCTTATCAGGATGAAACCTTTTCACATAAGCATCGCAACCCCAAACTTTAAGAAACGACAACTTTGGTTTCTTGCCAAACCACAGTTCATAAGATGTCGTCTCAACGGATTTAGATGGTACCCTATTTAACGTGAATGCAGCTGTCTCTAATGCAAAACCCCAAAACGATAGTGGTAGATCGGTAAGAGACATCATAGATTGCACTATATCCAATAAAGTACGGTTATGACGTTCGGACACACCATTATGCTGTGGTGTTCCAGGTGGCACGAATTTGTGAAACTATTCCACATTGTTTTGATTGAAGACCAAACTCGTAACTCAAATATTTGTCTCCGCGATCAGATCATAGAAACTTTATTTTCTTGTTACGATGATTTTCTACTTCACTCTGAAATTATATGAACTTTTCAAATGTTTCAGACTTCTGTTTCATTAAGTAGATATACCTATATCTGCTCAAATCATCTGTGAAGGTCAGAAAATAATGATACCTGCTACGAGCCTCAATATTCATCGGGCCACATACATCTGTATGTACGATTTCCAACAAATCTGTTGCTCTCTCCATAGTTCCGGAGAACGGCGTTTTAGTCATCTTGCCCATGAGGCACGGTTCGCAAGCATCAAGTGATTCATAATCAAGTGATTCCAAAATCCCATCAGTATGGAGTTTCTTCATGCGCTTTACACCAATATGACCTAAACGGCAGTGCCACAAATAAGTTGCACTATCATTATTAACTTTGCATCTTTTTGGCTTCATTATTATGAATATGTGTATCACTACGATCGAGATCCAACAAACCATTTTATTGGGTGTATGACCATAGAAGGTTTTATTCATGTAAACAGAACAACAATTATTCTTTAATTTAAATGAATAACCGTATTGCAACAAACATGATCAAATCATATTCATGCTCAACGCAAACACCAAATAACACTTATTAGTTTCAACACTAATCCCGAAAGTATAGGGAGTGTGCGATGATGATCATATCAATCTTGGAACTACTTCCAACACACATCGTCACCTCTCCTTTTACTAGTCTCTGTTTATTATGCAACTCCCGTTTCGAGTTACTACTCTTAGCAACTAAACCAGTATCAAAATACCGAAGGGTTGCTATAAACACTAGTAAAGTACACATCAATAACATGTATATCCAATATACCTTTGTTCACTTTGCCATCCTTCTTATCCACCAAATAGTTGGGGTAGTTCCGCTTCCAGTGACTAGTCCCTTTGCAGTAGAAGCACTTAGTCTCAGGCTTAGGACCAGACTTAGGCTTCTTCACTTGAGCAGCAACTTGCTTGCCGTTCTTCTTGAAGTTCCCCTTCTTCCCTTTGCCCTTTTCTTGAAACTAGTGGTCTCGTTAACCATCAACACTTGATGTTTTTCTTGATTTCTACCTTCATCGATTTCAGCATCACGAAGAGCTCGGGAATTACTTTCGTCATCCCTTGCATACTATAGTTCATCACGAAGTTCTACTAACTTTGGTGATGGTGACTAGAGAATTCTGTCACACTATTTTATCTGGAAGATTAACTCCCACTTGATTCAAGCGATTGTAGTAGCCAGACAATCTGAGCACATGCTCACTAGTTGAGCGATTCTCCTCCATCTTTTAGCTATAGAACTTGTTGGAGACTTCATATCTCTCAACTCGGGTATTTGCTTGAAATATTAACTTCAACTCCTGGAACATCTTATATGGTCCATGACGTTCAAAACGTCTTTGAAGTCCCGATTCTAAGCCGTTAAGCATGGTGCACTAAACTATCAAGTAGTCATCATATTGAGCTAGCCAAACGTTCATAACGTCTGCATCTGCTCCAGCAATAGGTCTGTCACCTAGCGGTGCATCAAGGACATAATCCTTCTGTGCAGCAATGAGGATAATCCTCAGATCATGGATCCAATCCGCATCTTTGCGAATAACATCTTTCAACATAATTTTTCTCTAGGAACATATCAAAAATAAACACAGGGAAGCAACAACGCGAGCTATTGATCTACAACATAATTTGCAAAATACTATCAGGACTAAGTTCATGATAAATTCAAGTTCAATTAATCATATTACTTAAGAACTCCCACTTAGATAGACATCCCTCTAATCATCTAAGTGATTACGTGATCCAAATCAACTAAACCATGTCCGATTAACACGTGAGATGGAGTAGTTTCAATGGTGAACATCACTATGTTGATCATATCTACTATATGATTCACGCTCGACCTTTCGGTCTCTGTGTTCCTAGGCCATATCTGTATATGCTAGGCTCGTCAAGTTTAACCTGAGTATTCCGCGTGTGCAACTGTTTTGCACCCGTTGTATTTGAACGTAGAGCCTATCGCACCCGATTAACACGTGGTGTCTCAGCACGAAGAACTTTCGCAACGGTGCATACTCAGGGAGAGCACTTTTATCTTGAAATTTTAGTGAGAGATCATCTTATAATGCTACCGTCAATCAAAGCAAGATAAGATGCATAAAGGATTAACATCACATGCAATCAATATAAGTGATATGATATGGCCATCATCATCTTGGGCTTGTGATCTCCATCTCCGAAGCACCGTGCTTGTGATCTCCATCTCCGAAGCACCGTCATGATCACCATCGTCACCGGCGCGACACCTTGATCTCCATCGTAGTATCGTTGTCGTCTCGCCAACTTATTGCTTTTACGACTATCGCTACCGCTTAGTGATAAAGTAAAACTATTACATGGCAATTGCATTTCATACAATAAAGCGACAACCATATGGCTCCTGCCAGTTGCCGATAACTCGGTTACAAAACATGATCATCTCATACAACAAATTATATCACATCATGTCTTGACCGTATCACATCACAACATGCCCTGCAAAAACAAGTTAGACGTCCTCTATTTTGTTGTTGCAAGTTTTACGTGGCTGCTACGGGCTTAGCAAGAACCGTTCTTACCTACGCATCAAAACCACAACGATAGTTTGTCAAGTTGGTGCTGTTTTAACCTTCGCAAGGACCGGACGTAGCCATACTCGGTTCAACTAAAGTGAGAGAGACAGACACCCGCCAGTCACCTTTAAGCAACGAGTGCTCCGAACGGTGAAACCAGTCTCGCGTAAGCGTACGCGTAATGTCGGTCTGGGCCGCTTCATCTCACAATACCGCCTAACCAAAGTATGATATGCTGGTAAGCAGTATGACTTATATCGCCCACAACTCACTTGTGTTCTACTCGTGCATAGCATCAACGCATAAAACCTGGCTCTGATACCACTGTTGGGGAACGTAGTAATTTCAAAAAAATTCCTACACACATGTAAGATCATGGTGATGCATAGCAACGAGAGGGGAGAGTGTTGTCCACGTACCCTCGTAGACCGACAGCGGAATCGTTATCACAATGCGGTTGATGTAGTCGTACGTCTTCACGATCCGACCGATCAAGTACCGAACGTACGGCACCTCCGAGTTCTACACACGTTCAGCTCGATGACGTCCCTCGAACTCCGATCCAGCCGAGTGTTGAGGGAGAGTTTTGTCAGCACGACGGCGTGGTGACGATGATGATGTTCCACCGACGCAGGGCTTCGCCTAAGCTCCGCAACGGTATTATCGAGGTGTAATATGGTGGAGGGGGGCACCGCACACGGCTAAAATATCGTATATCAAGTGTCGTGTCTAGAGGTGCCCCCCTGCCCCCATATATAAAGGAGCAAGGAGGAGAGGGCCGGCCAAGGGGAGGTGGCGCGCCCAAGGGGGGAGTCCTACTCCCACCGGGAGTAGGACTCCTCCTTTCCTTGTGGGAGTAGGAGAAGGGAAGGGGGAAGGAGAAAGAAGGAAGGGGGCGCCCCCCCTCCCTAGTCCAATTCGGACCAGACCATGGGGAGGGGTGCGGCCACCTTTTGAGGCCTTTCTCTCCTTTCCCGTATGGCCCATTAAGGCCCAATACGAATTCCCGTAACTCTCCGGTACTCCGAAAAATACCCGAATCACTCGGAACCTTTCCGAAGTCCGAATATAGTCGTCCAATATATCGATCTTTACGTCTCAGCCATTTCGAGACTCCTCGTCATGTCCCCGATCTCATCCGGGACTCCGAACTCCTTTGGTACATCAACATACATAAACTCATAATAAAACTGTCATCGTAACGTTAAGCATGCGGACCCTACGGGTTCGAGAACTATGTAGATATGACCGAGACACCTCTCCGGTCAATAACCAATAGCGGAACCTGGATGCTCATATTGGTTCCCACATATTCTACGAAGATCTTTATCGGTCAGACCGCATAACAACATACGTTGTTCCCTTTGTCATCGGTATGGTACTTGCCCGAGATTCGATCGTCGGTATCTCGATACCTAGTTCAATCTCGTTACTGGCAAGTCTCTTTACTCGTTCCGTAATACATCATCCCGCAACTAACTCATTAGTCACAATGCTTGCAAGGCTTATAGTGATGTGCATTCCCGAGTGGGCCCAGAGATACCTCTCCGACAATCGGAGTGACAAATCCTAATCTCGAAATACGCCAACCCAACAAGTACCTTTGGAGACACCTGTAGAGCACCTTTATAATCACCCATTTACGTTGTGACGTTTGGTAGCACACAAAGTGTTCCTCCGGTAAACGGGAGTTGCATAATCTCATAGTCATAGGAACATGTATAAGTCATGAAGAAAGCAATAGCAACATACTAAATGATCGGGTGCTAAGCTAACGGAATGGGTCAAGTCAATCACGTCATTCTCCTAATGAGGTGATCTCGTTAATCAAATGACAACTCATGTCTATGGCTAGGAAACATAACCATCTTTGATTAACGAGCTAGTCAAGTAGAGGCATACTAGTGACACTCTGTTTGTCTATGTATTCACACATGTATTATGTTTCCGGTTAATACAATTCTAGCATGAATAATAAACATTTATCATCATATAAGGAAATATATAATACTTTATTATTGCCTCTAGGGCATATTTCCTTCACCTAGATGTGCATTACTTAGAGCACATCTAGATGTGCTTTAGCAATACTGTCGAACAAAACCCCTAATCATCATTGCAAACAGCGCATAGAACATGGCTAATGCGACAACCACAACTACACATGCTAGTTCCTTCTTGTCTCTTGCTTTCATCTGTTGCCTGTGATTGATTCTTTCTTGCTTCATTGTACTGATTGTACATTCCAGATCATCCAGTTTCTTCTTCAGCTTTACGTTATCTTCTGCGAGCTTGGTGATAACACTCCGAGCCCTGCCATGCCATTCTTCATCCAGCCAGTTAACAAAGGCACAAGCCTCATATCCCTGCCAATGTTAAATAGTATTCTGGATGAGCGGTGGCATTAACTGAAGTAAAATGATGAACTTAATTAGCACTAACCTCTAAGGGGCAACTGAGAAACGCCTGCCAATGTCGAATCCCTCTGTGCATACACGTCGAGCGGGAGTGTGCTCGTGCACACAACTCAACTTTTGGTACTTCTCGGTGGCGCAAAACTCGGAGTCGAACTCGTGTTGCGGGAGTCTGGAGTCAAGCTCCGGATCCGGCGGCAGATAGCTTTCCTGGGGGGGGGTCATTCAGGACGGATTCAACAAGGATCTATACTTTGGACATGCTAAAAAGATCGGGATAGATTCGAACCTGACAGGACGATTCGGATCCGTAGTACACCTGCCTTCTGATGACCTTAGGCAAGTGCTCGGTGGCGATACGAGCAGGAGCCGCACCGAAACCATCAGCACCACTCGTCCGCATTCCCCCAATGTCAGCGCCACGCGAGGGAATTTGGAGGCTATGTAGGGATTTGGGGGAAATGGGGAAACTGTGGAGATTAGCTAACGATCGGGAACTACTAATGGCACTATATATATGTTGTATACGGCACAGTGTTTGTACATGTCGTTTGTGTTGGGTATTACAATGTCACACACGATTTCCGCACCAAACCGTGTGAGAAGACAACATAGGTTAGACACGGTTGCCGTTACATAACCGTATGTGATGTACTACCCTGTCCATATAATTGAGTTACAGTGAGATACCGTGTAAACAGCCTGTCACATCCCTAATTCTGGTCTGACCTATGCTAGCTTCCATGTGAGCATCATGTTTAAAATTCAAATGAAATTTGAATTTAGGAATTTTCAAAAGCCTTAGAAAACCTCTAAAAATAACCAACATTTAAATCTCATCAAACAAGTCCAAGAAAATGTTCCTGTTATTCTGTGAAAATATTGGCATGAGGTGAAATTCAAACCAATATTTTTGGAGTCACGGAAATAATTTATTTTGGGCCTTTGATTTAAATCAATAATATACTTGGGTTGGAATTATTTCTGTTATATAAGAAATAATGTTAAAATATTTTGTAAGTTTGCATGTGACCTTGGACTAGCTCTCTGAGCTCACATAAAAATTTACAGAAAGTTTTAAAATGGTTTAGTTTCCAAACTAAATCAAAACAAAATAATAGAAATAGAAAAGAAAAATAAAAGAGAGAGAGAGAGAAGGACTAACCTGGCGCCCACCAACCGGCCCAGCTCCTGTGCTGGTCCAGCACTGTGCGGCCCAACCCACTGGCCTCCCCCCCTGTCGTCTTCCTCGCGACAGAAGGACGCCGGGCGTGTGCCCCGTGTGCGTGGCCACGCGCCCCGGCCACCTCCTGCTTGCCGCTCCCCATCGACGCCCTGGACGCCTCTGGGAGACGCCATGCAACCCCCTGACCCCTCTCACTCTTTCCCGTGGCCCTCCTCTCCTCTGCTCCCTCTCTCTCACCCGCGCCGAGCGCCACCGTCGTCGTTGTTCGTTGCCGCCGTAGCCACGGCTACTGCCTCGCCTCCCCAACACCTCCACAAGGTCCGCCTCCGTCTTCTACGCCTCTACGACGAGCCACGAGCCGCTGGATGCCGCCGAACGCCGTCCAAGTCATCGTCTTCAACTTCTGGCCGCCCAGATCCCCGGCGACCCTGCGCTGCCTCCGACGCATCCCCGACCTCGTCTCCGTCTTGGTTGGAACCGATGTGAGCTCCTGCTGCTTCTCCTTTGCTCGCCCCCTCCGTTCCTGTCCCCTAGCTCCATTTCCCACCACGGCTGAAGCTCACCGCCGTCGTGGCCAGAGCCACAGTGGCTCGAAGCCGAGTACACTGCCGTGCTCCACACCTCACCAGGAGCACGTAGCACACACCAGCGCCTCCCCTAGTGCACTACAACGCTGAACCCGTCGTTGTCCAAACTCTGGCGGCCGCAAAAGAGCTCGCTGCCGTCAGCTCCGGCCACCCCAGCTGCTGCCGCTTGTTGCTTTGGATGTGCCTCACTCCCAGGAACCCGTAGGAGCAAACCACGCGTCGAATGGTGCTCTGTAGCAAGCGCACGGTGCACATCCGCCGTCGGCTGTGGTCGCCGCCGGCGAAACTCCGGCGAGGTCGACGTGGATCTTAATTAGCGCTAATGACCTCGCTAAGCATCCACTGAGCCACTGCCATGTGGACCCCTATTGCCTATTTAGACTAGTTTAATCCTTGTTTAGTTTAATTCATAACCCCAGTGGCCCCACGCGTCAGTTTTGACCGTGCTGACGTGGCCGTTGACTGGGCCCACATGCCAGCGACCTAACCAGCCCTAAGTCACTGACGAGTAGGCCCCACTTGTCAGATTTGACCCTGCTCAGCATCGTTGATTTGCTCACGCAGGCATGACGCGGTGCTGATGCAATAAACCCTTTTCTGGATTATTTCTATTTTAAAAATGTCTGAAAATTCCAGAAAATAGCTAAAACTTCTAAAATTCATAGAAATTAATTTGTAACTCCAAATGAAATAATTTATATATGAAAAATGATCAGAAAATCCAATCTATCCATCTGTACTGGTTTCATCATGATAGAGCAACTTAACCTTGCTGTTTAGGACAAAACATGATAATGCACTTAATAAGCTCATAGTTTGAATTTGAACTTGAACCTTTGGTTCAAAAATAGCTCAACTCTTTTGGTTCAAGTTGCATTAGCTTAAATCACAGCATATTCACATGTCATGATCATGCATCATATTGTGCATTGCATTGATTGTGTTCTTCCTTGTTTGCCAGTATTTGTTCCCTCTCAGTAGACGACGTTTCGACGATGAGTTCGATGACATCGATGAAGAACTGTACTATCTTCAGAAATGCAGGCAAGCAAACCCTCCTTGTTCATTCCGATAAAATCCCACTCTCTCGCTCCTGCCCTCTTTTACTGCATTAGGACAACAACGTTGCAACTGTTACATGCTGCGGTAGCTGAACCCCTTTCCTTTGCATGACCTGTCATTGCCACAGTAAATAGATGAAACCCACTAGCATGAGTAGGAGTTGTTTGAGCCCTGTTGTGCCTACTCATTCATGTTTGTTTGTCATGCCTGCTACTGCTTAGAGTTGAGTCAGGTCCGATTCATCGGGGATGAATTGGAATGTGGTGAACATGTCCTACTGTTGAGGGCTAAGTGTGTGAACACGATTTGGTAAAGGTAGCGGTGAGAGGCCATGTAGGAGTACATGGTGGGTTGTCTCATTGAAGCCGTCCTCAGGAACTGAGTTCTATGTTTGTGATCCATGATCAGCTACTACCATGCATTGGGCCCGAAACCAATGGACCCTCTCGGCTTCTTAACCACCCTTGTCCTCTGTCCAGGAGTTGCAAGTAGTTTCTGGTGTTTGTAGTATGCTGGAGGCCGTGCGCAGCGCTGACCCGAGGGGTCGGCTGTGATGCGGTAGGCACGTGGCCGGGTATGCCGGGCCCCCGTTTGGTGTCGCGGAACCCTGTACACACCGTTCGGGTCCGTATGTGGAAACCTCGGCAGGACTCCCTGCGGATGGAACCTGAATAGGGGATAAACCTGGACTAGAGACTTGAGTGTTTAGGTAGGCCGTGGCCGACACCCTCGTTGGGCTTCCACTTGAAGGTTTCCGAGTACATGTCGTGTAAACGGCGGTAAGTGGTGAGAGCGTGTGTGAAGAAGTACACCCCTGCAGGGTTCACATCATCTACTCGAATAGCCGCGTCCGCGGTAAAGGACCTCTGGGTTGCCTATACAGTTCATAGACAAGTGAAAGTGGATACTCTAAAACTCGCAAGATAAGCGTGAGTGCTATGGATGGCGTTCTCATAGGGAGACGGGAGCGGATCCATAGTGGTGTATTGATATGGTGAATATGTGGACTCGTGTGCGCCACCTCAAAAGAGTTACTTGCAGTTGTAGTTTAGGATAGCCACCGAGTCAAAGCTGGCTTGCTGCAGTTAAACTCCACCACCCCCTTTGTTGATACCGATGCATATGTAGTTAGTTCTGATGTAAGTCTTGTTGGGTACCTTTGTACTCACGTTTGCTTAATTTATGTTTTTGCAGAGAGACTTCAGTCTCGCTAGTAGTTCCGTGTGGACTTCGACGTTTAGCTTGATACCTCAGCTACGATCTCGTGCCCTCGGAAGGGTCTTGTAGATAGTCAGGCTTCTCAGCCTTTTCATTTGTAGTTGTCTGTACTCATACAAGTTAAGCTTCCGCATGTGCTTGTTGCTTGCATGACTTGGATGCTGGGTCATCAGACCCATGTTTGTAATATCTCGCTCCTCGGAGCCTATTGAATGAATACTTGAGTTGTAGAGTCATGTTGTGATGCCATGTTGTATTTGCACATATCGAGCATATTGCGTGCATGTTGTTGAAATTCTTGGTATGTGTGGGATCCGACAACCTAGTTGTCTATCCTTGGTATCCTCTCTTATGGGGACATGTAGTCTAGTGCTTCCACTGAGCCATGGTAGTCTGCTACAGCCCAGTTTACCGGAGTCCTGTTAGCCCAGTTACTACTGCTCCGGAACACTAAGACTGGCCGGCATGTGTCCTTCTTCGATCCTGTGTCTGTCCCTTTGGGGAAATGTCATGCGTTGTCTTTCGGAGTCCTGTTAGCCTGCTACAGCCCGGATTCCCGGAGTCCTGCTAGCCCAGTTGCTACAGCCCGAATTCACTCGCTGATGACCGACACGTTCGTTGCTGGGTCATGTATGCCTGTCCCTGTAAGTTAGTGCCACTTTGGGTTTATGACTAGTCATGTCGGCCCGGGTTCTTTGTCATATGGATGCTAGCGACACTATCATATACGTGAGCCAAAAGGCGCAAACGGTCCCGGGCCAAGTAAGGTGGCACCCGTGGGAATACCGTGCATGAGGCCACAAAGTGATATGATGTGTTACATGCTAGATCGATGTGGCTTAGGATCGGGGTCCTGACACAGCCGCTTCGCGGATATCTATCAAAAAAATAGCCGCTCTGCATATAGAGATGGCGGCGGCGGCCTAGGCAGTGGCTACCGGAAAAGAGGTCAATCCTCGGTTGGTGGGCGGTGGCAGCGTCATAGGAGGTTAATCCTCGGTCTGCGGTGGGAGATAGGAGGAGCTCAACCATCGAGGTCGGCGGTGGCATGATTCGAGCACATCCATCGTGGTCGATGGCGAGATAGTAGAGGTCGAACTTCAGGCGGCAGCCGCATTAAGCTTTGCTCCTCGACCATGCTGTCTCGGCGTGCCGCCGCATCGTGCTTGTCTATCTGCTGGGTGGAGGTCGCCGCGCGGCTAATTAATTAAGGTATTCTTTTCGTGAGTGGCTTAATTAAGGTATTCAATTCCTAAGTGTAGTGTTGTACTAGTACTCTGCTTGTAAATTGACTGGCCATTAATTTTTGTCATTGCACGTCTGGATAACAACCTAGAGCGCCCTTAGTAATTATTAAAATAAAACCTTGTGATTTATGCACGCATCTCTGGGTAGCAGTTAATCCGTGTATTAATTTTGTTGTTTTGTTTTTAATTACCATTCGTCTGCTGCAGATGGAACGATCTCGATGGATGAAGAATAGGAAAGCCGCAGATTTTATCAGTGGCATGACAGAGTTCATGAATTTGGCTGAAAGTACAAAGAGGAGAACTGGTGATGCGGATTACATCCTGCTACCTCTTGAGCACTGCGTCGGTTTTTCCCTTGAAGAGGAAAGGGTGATGCAGCAAAGTAGCATAAGTATTTCCCCCAGTTTTTGAGAACCAAGGTATCAATCCAGTAGGAGACTACACGCAAGTCGCCTCGTACCTACACAAACAAATAAGAACCTTGCAACCAACGCGATAAAGGGGTTGTCAATCCCTTCACGGCCACTTGCAAAAGTGAGATCTGATAGAGATAATAAGATAAATATTTTTGGTATTTTTATGATAAAGATTGCAAAGTAAAATAGATTGGAAACTTATATGATGGAGAATAGACCCGGGGGCCATAGGTTTCACTAGTGGTTTCTCTCAAGATAGCATAAGTATTACGGTGGGTGTAACGCCCGGATAATCATGCTACAGTAATCTCACGCTAATCTTGCCACGTCACCTCCGTTACTGTTGCTAACCTCGCAGCATTTCGAAACGGAGTCAAATTCAAATTTAAAATTAAATCAAACGATAAAAGTTTTCAAACATCAAAACAAAAATGTTTGGTGGGTGCCAAATAATACACTGGTAATTATTGTGGAGAAAACTCCTTTTTAGAAAATGCCTAAGTATTTTAAAATGAATTAAAAGGTGAAAGAAAATAAATAAAAGAAAATGCAAAACAAAACAGAAAACAAAAAAAGGAAACAACCCCCCCCCCCCCCGGTTGGGTCTCGGCCCAGCTGGCCACTGGGCAGGCCAGGCCGGCCCAGCCGGCCCACCCCCCTGCTGCCCCCTGGCCTATTAGGCCACCGCCCGACCCAACCCCTAACCTACCCCGTCGTCCCACTCTTCCCCCCCCCCACGTCGCTCCCCCACTCCCCTCCGTCCCGATCTGGACGCCGCCGCCCCGGCCCCGTCGCCTTCCCCCGCGCCAGGACGCCGCCGCCTCGCCGGAGCACGCCCCCGCCGGCCTGCTTCCCCCTTCTCCGCCTCGCCCGTCGTCCCCGTCACCCTCCCCGCGCCCCGCTACCAGACCCCCTACGGCCACAGTGAGCACCGCCGCGCCTCGCCCCTCCTCTCTCTCCCTCGCCCCCTCTCCTCTCGGTCACCGCCGCCCCGCTCGCGCTTCGGCGCGCCCAGACGCGCCCCCGCCGCGCCTGGCCACGCACCGCGCTAGCCCGCGCGCGCCCCGACCTCGCGCCGCAAGCCCCCCCCTTTCCCCCGTGCGCCCCGCGCCCGAGCTCCGGACGGGCTCGCGTCCGCCATGCTCCTCTCCGTGCCGCCCTGCCCGCGGGCTGTGCCGCCGCCTTCCCGCTCCAGCCACTCCGGCCCCGACGCCCTTCCCTCCTTCGGCGACCCCGCCCGCACGCCCGCAGCCTCGCCTCCGCCGTTCGCCTCTGCTCTGTCCGCGCTGCTCCGCCGCCGCTCCGGTGGCTCGTCGGAGCCCCGCCTCCCCTGGCCCTGGCCACCGGCGCCGGCGTGCGCCGTGCGCGCCCAGCGCCCCGCCCCGTTGCTCGCCCGTAACCCGCAGTGCCCCCTGGGCCACTGCCAGTGGGCCTCGCCCCCTCTAGGCCACTGCCAGGTGGACCTCGCCCCACCTGAGCCACTGCCCACTGGGCCCGACCCCCCTGGCCCAATGACAAACGGGCCCCAGCGCCCCAGAACGTTTACAAAAAAAATAAAAAATAATAATAATAATAAATTAATTAATAAAAATTAATAAATAAAGAAAATAAAAATAAAAATAATTTTAATTAATTAATTAATTAACTAAACTAATTAAGTTAATTAATCCTGTTTAAATTAATTAAACAGTAATTATTTAGCTAAACACTAATTAACCTAAACAGAGAATGACAGGTGGGTCCCACTGGACCCACATGTCAGTTTGACTTAGTCAACCCCTGTTGACTGCTGATGTCAGCATGACATCATGCTGATGTCATAAATCCAAATTTCGAATTAAATTAAATAATTAATTAAATTCCAGAAATTAATAAAATCTTTAGAAAATCATATCTTTTAATCCGTAACTCGGATTAAAATATTTTCAACATGAAAGTTGCTTAGAACGACGAGACGAATCCGGATACGCAGTCCGTTCGTCCACCACACCTCCCTAACCTATCGAACTCGCAACTTTCCCCCTCCGGTCCATCTGTCCGAAAATGCGAAACATCGGGAATACCTCCCGGATGTTCCCCCCCTTCGCCGGTACCACCTACTGTCGCGTTAGGACACACCTAGCACCGCTCATTGTCATGTCACGCATCGTCATGCTTATGTTTGCATTGTATTTACTGTTTCTTCCCCCTCTTCTCTCCGGTAGACTACGAGACCGACACTGCTGCTGCCCAGTTCGACTACGGAGTCGACGACCCCTCCTACTTGCCAGAGCAACCAGGCAAGCCCCCCCCTTGATCACCAGATATCGCCTATTCTTCTCTATACTGCTTGCATTAGAGTAGTGTAGCATGTTACTGCTTTCCGATATCCTATCCTGATGCATAGCCTATCCTTGTTACTACTGTTGTTACCTTTACCTGCAATCCTACATGCTTAGTATAGGATGCTAGTTTTCCATCAGTGGCCCTACATTCTTGTCCGTCTGCTGTGCTATACTATCGGGCCGTGATCACCTGGGCGGTGATCACGGGTATATACTTACATACTATATACATGACACATGTGATGACTAAAGTCGGGTCGGCTCGTAGGAGTACCCGCAAGTGGATCTTTGTGGCGGAGCGACAGGGCAGGTTGAGACCGCCTAGGTGAGAGGAGGGCCTGGCCCTGGTCGACGTTCGCGGATACTTAACACACTTAACGAGATCTTGGTATTTGATCTGAGTCTGGCCATTTGGTCTATACGCACTAACCATCTACGCGGGAGTAGTTATGGGTATCCCGGCGTCGTGGTATCAGCCGCAGCCTTCTTGACGTCAGCGACTGAGTGGCGCGCGCCGGATTGGACTGGAACGCCACTAGGCTAGGTCTGCTTCCGGCCGCGTACGCAACGTGCAGGTGTGCATAGGGCGATGGGCCCAGACCCCTGCGCGCTTAGGATTAGACCGGCGTGCTGACCGCTCTGTTGTGCTTAGGTGGCGCTGCGACGCGTTGATCTTACGAGGCCGGGCATGACCCAGAAAAGTGTGTCCGGCCAAATGGGATCGAGCGTGTTGGGTTATGTGGTGCACCCCTGCAGGGAAGTTTATCTATTCGAATAGTCGTGTCCCTCGGTAAAAGGACGACCCGGAGTTGTGCCTTGACCTTATGACAACTAGAACTGGATACTGAATAAAATACACCCTTCCAAGTGCCAGATACAACCCGGTGATCGCTCTCTAACAGGGCGACGAGGAGGGGATCGCCGGGTATGATTATGCTATGCGATGCTACTTGGAGGACTTCAATCTACTCTCTTCTACATGCTGCAAGATGGAGATGGCTAGAAGCGTAGTCTTCGACGGGACTAGCTATCCCCCTTTTATTCTGGCATTCTACAGTTCAGTCCACTGATATGCCCCTTTACACATATACCCATGCATATGTAGTGTAGCTCCTTGCTTGCGAGTACTTTGGATGAGTACTCACGGTTGCTTCTCTCCCTCTTTTCCCCCTTTTCTTTTCTATTTGGTTGTCACAACCAGATGCTGGAGTCCAGGAGCCAGACGCCACCGTCGACGACGACACCTACGACACTGGAGGTGCCTACCACTACGTGCAGCCCGCTGACGACGACCAGGAGTAGTTAGGAGGATCCCAGGCAGGAGGCATGCGCCTCGTTCGATCTGTATCCCAGTTTGTGCTCGCCTTCTTAAGGCAAACTTGTTTAACTTATGTCTGTACTCAGATATTGTTGCTTCCGCTGACTCGTCTGTGATCGAGCACTTGTATTCGAGCCCTCGAGGCCCCTGGCTTGTATTATGATGCTTGTATGACTTATTTATGTTGTAGAGTTGTGTTGTGATATCTTCCCGTGAGTCCCTGATCGTGATCGTACACATTTGCGTGCATGATTAGTGTACGGTCAAATCGGGGGCGTCACAGTGGGTGAACAAATTACTTTCGAGCAATTGATGGAAAAGCGCATAGTTATGAGAATATCTAGGCATGATCATGTATATAGGCATCACGTCCGCGACAAGTAGACCGAAACGATTCTGCATCTACTACTATTACTCCACACATCGACCGCTATCCAGCATGCATCTAGAGTATTAAGTTCATAAGAACACAGTAACGCATTAGGCAAGAGGACATGATGTAGAGGGATAAACTCAAGCAATATGATATAAACCCCATCTTTTTATCCTCGATGGCAACAATACAATACGTGTCGTTTCCCTTTCTGTCACTAGGATCGAGCAACGCAAGATTGAACCCAAAGCTAAGCACTTCTCCCATTGCAAGAAAGATCAATCTAGTAGGCCAAACCAAACTGATAGTTCAAAGAGACTTGCAAAGATATTAAATCATAGATAAAAGAATTCAGAGGAGATTCAAATATTGTTCATAGATAATCTTGATCATAAACCCACAATTCATCGGATCTTGGCAAACACACCGCAAAAAGAATTACATCGAATAGATCTCCAAGAAGATCCAAGAGAACTTTGTATTGAGATCCAAAGAGAGAGAAGAAGCCATCTAGCTAATAACTATGGACCCGAAGGTCTGTGGTAAACTACTCCCACATCATCGGAGAGGCTATGGTGTTGATGTAGAAGCCCTCCGTGATTGATTCCCCCTCCGGCGGAGCGCCAGAAAAGGCCCCAAGATGGGATCTCACGGGTACAGAAGGTTGCGGCGGTGGAAATAGGGTTTCGTGGTGCTCCTGGATGTTTTCAGGGTATATGCATATATATAGGAGGAAGAAGTAGGTCGGTGGAGCTGCGAGGGGCCCACGAGGGTGGGGGCGCGCCCAGGGGGCAGGCGTGCCTCCCTGCCTCGTGGCCTCCTCGCTTCTTTCTTGACGTCCACTCCAAGTCCTCTGGATCACGTTTGTTCCAAAAATAACTCTCCCGAAGGTTTCATTCCGTTTGGACTCCGTTTGATATTCCTTTTCTGCGAAACACTGAAATAGGCAAAAAAACTGCAATTTGCACTAGGCCTTCGGTTAATAGGTTAGACCCAAAAATAATATAAAAGTGCTTAGTAGAGCCCATTAAACATTCAAAACAGATAATATAATAGCATGGAACAATCAAAAATTATAGATATGTTGGAGACGTATCACATCCTGTGTCCATGTACTGATTGTGCCAATACAGAGTCACGTGAAGTTGCAGATGTCCAGATGCACTTAGTCTCTAGGGGATTCATGGATGGATATACACGTTGGACCAGACACGGTGAAGAGGAGGTCATGGATGAAGATACCCAGGGCAGCGAGATGCCAAACCCCGATCAGTGTCACATGGATTTTGAATCTAACATCAGGGCAGAGGCGTCAAGTTACCAATGGAACACCGGAAAGCCGAAACGCCCACTGGAAAACCAAGACGTCCATGCAGATGACGCTTGATATTCCAGATTTTGCTGCTATGATTGCAGATTTCGAGGGCCCAGAAAAGGATATGATTGGGTACAAGGATCTACCAACCATTGATGCAGACTCCAAGAGAGAATTGTATCCAGGTTGCAAAAAGAAATATTCCAGGTTGAGTGCCACCCTGGCGCTTCTCAGATTTAAAGCAGCAAACGGTCTATCAAACAAGGGCTTCACAGAGATCTTAGGTATTTTCAAGATATTCTTCCGGAAGATAATGTGCTCCCCAGAAGCACGAATGAAGCGAAGAAAATTGTTTGCCCATTGGAACTTCAAGTACGAAAGATACACGCTTGTGTGAATGATTGTATATTGTACCGTGGTGAGTACAGAGATTTTCGTGCATGTCCCACATGCAAGCATGCACGATACAAGTGTAGGAGAGCAAAGGACAAGTACAAATTGGACGACAAGATCAAGTCAGGAATCCCGTTCAAGGTTGTTTGGTACTTGCCTTTAATTCCAAGGTTGAGGCGTTTGTTTGCAAACCCTAGAGAGGCAAAGAGGTTGCGGTGGCATCATGATGAGCGAATTGCGGATAGGTTTATGAGGCACCCGAAAGATGGGGCTCAGTGGGAATTAATCGACAACAAGTTTGAAAAATTTGCCAAGGATCCTAGAAGTATAAGGCTTAGGGAGTGTACTGACGGGATGAATCCTTTTGGCGATATGAGCACCAATAACAGCACATGGCCGGTGCTTCCATGCATATATAACCTAGCTCATTGGTTATGTATGAAGAAAAAATACATTATGATGCCAATGATTATCCAAGGCCCGAAGCAACCTGGAAATGACATCGACATTTACTTTCAGCTACTGGTAGAAGAACTGCTGACATTGTGGATAGATGCGCCTGCTGTAAAATGTTATGATGCTTACAGAAAGGAGATTTTTGATCTACATGTGATGCTGGTGCACACCATTCAAGATATGCCGACATTAGGCAACACATTGGGGCAGAAAACAAGGGGAGATGTAGGGTGTGTCACATGCATGGATAGGACAGCTAGTAGAAGACTTCCCAACTCGCGCAAAACAGTGTATTTGCGTCATCGTAGGTTCTTGCGGATGAATCACCCATACCGAAAGATGAAAGCTGAATTTGATGGTACAGCAGAGGCAGGTGTGGCCCCAAGACCCTATGACGGGGAGGTGGTCCACAACATGGCTAAAAAATTAATGTTATGCTTGGCAAGAACCACCCTTTGACGGTGAAACTAACACCGAAGGATCAATTGTTTAAGAAGAAATCGGTGTTCTGGAAATTACCTTACTGGGAGATTCTACATGTACGTCACTGCATTGATGTCATGCACGTAGAGAAGAACGTATGTGAAAGCATCTGTGGTACTCCGCTCAAGATTAACGGTAAAAGAAAGGATGGTGACGGTTCACGGCTCGATATGCTTGCTGATCAATCACAACGCAAGAGTGAAGCAGAAGATGATGACAAATTCATCAAAGCTCGCCAGAGTTACAATTTCAGTACAAAAGAAGCAACACAGTTCTTCACCTATTTGTTGTCAGTTAAGACACCCTCTTCCTACTGCGCAAACATCAGAAGTCTCGTGGATGTGAGCTCGGGTAAAATGAAGTTGGGACACATGAAGTCACAAGATTGCCATGTAATGTTGACACAAATCCTCCCGGTGGCCATCAGGAATCTGATGGACAAAGATATAAGAAACACACTCATTGACCTCTGTGATTTCTTCAACAAACTATGGCAGAAAGTTGTAGATCCTGAAGAGTTGGATAATATGCAAGATGATATTGCAAGAATATTGTCCAACCTAGAGATGTTTTTCCCACCGTCATTCTTTGATGTCATGGTCTATCTCACTGTGCACCTTGTCGACGAGATAAAGTATTGTGGTGCTGTGTTTCTTCGCAACATGTATCCCTTTGAGTGGTTCATGGGAATACTGAAGCACTTTTGTCGGAACCGAAACCATCCAGAGGCAAGCATCCTACAAGGTTATACCGCGGAGGAGGTGGTTGAGTTTTGCATCGAATACATGAAACAAAGACCTATAGGTTTGCCCCTCTCTCGCCACGAGGGAAGGCTGAAAGGTAAGCCGGTCCTTGCTGGCACGCAAATGGCTGCACCCAGAGAATTGGCAGAGAAATCCCATTTGACGGTACTGCTTAACAGCCCAGTTCGCATCGCTTATGCCGAGAACACTTGGCGGAGATACGCCAAAGCTTCTTACCAATGGTGCCTTCATCAGAAGTGGAGATGAAGGAGCACACTAAGAAGTACGCCGAATGGCTGAAGAATCATTTGGCACAAGGATCCATCGATGACATTCCTATGTAGTTGGCACAAAAGCCATCATCTACGGTGTTGACGTACCAAGCATATGACATAAATGGATACACATTCTACACTGAGGAACGTGATAAGAAGACCTCGTATCAGAACAGCTCTATTCGAATAGAATGCATGACTCTAAATGAAGCTGATAAAAGGGTATACTATGGAACCATCAAAGAGTTTTGGGAGCTTGACTATGTGAAAGTTAAGGTGGCATTATTCAGGTGCGCATGGATCCCTCTTGGTCAGGTAAGGATTGATGAGTACAGGAAGACCTGTGTTAACAGGACAATGATGGCATATCACGCGGACCCATTCATTCTTGCCAGTGATGCTACCCAGATTTTCTTTGTGGAAGACCCCTTGCATAAGAACGGCCATTTAGCGATGCATGGGAAGAGAAGGGTACTGGGTGTCGATGATGTTGCCGATCAGGACGAGTACAATGAATTTGATAAGTTGCCAGCCAAGGGATCGCGCACCAGTGCAACAGAGAAGCGTAAAATTATCAAAAACCCCAGTTCCCCCATGTACATGGGAATTAAGACGTAAGACTAGTATTTATGCCTGCCTTGTAACTTAATCCGTTCAATTTAGAACTGTCGCGTGTACTGAATTTGTGAGTTATGCTCAGTTTTCTGTTGATGTAAGAACCGTTAATATGTTGACCTTGATATACTGTCAGCTCAGGCAATGAATATGAACTGTTTTTTGTTATTATTATTATTATTATTATTATATCATAGAGGTAGCACACTCAATCGATCTCACTACAGTATGTGAAAACAAAAATATGCAATCTGGTTTGCGAATAGCACACAGCTTGTTGATGAAAGCCGTGTGCCGACCAAACCCCGCCACCCCGCCCACGATCTAAGTCATGCTTTCTGATTGGCCAGAACCCAAACCCCACGGATTGTACGTCTACACCGTTGGATGCTCCCAGATCGAACAGCGATCCTCGTCCCTTTCAACAGCACATGCAGTTCCGGTTGTAATTTTATTTTTATGTACAAAATGCACGTTAATCTCAAAAAATGTCTTAAATATAGCTAACGATACCTGAAATGCGCCAGAAAATCAAACCCGTGGTATAATGGTGATTGCGTACCATGGAAATTTTTATGAGGCCAAACGATGAAGTCACCGACCACAGGAGTTTGAATTGACACGTATCCTTTTGGAAAACCTTGATCCTTCATGTGAGATGCTCCGGTTTGGAAGGAGTGGTCATCAAAACTTGTGCCAAACTTTACCAATTTTTTTCCACGGGGTCATGAGAGCATGCCACAGGAACACATCGATTTTGATGATGTCCGAACTCCATCTGAATTTTCTATAATTAAAATACCAACTAGGCCTACGCGAGTGGCCGCACCTCGCGGCCGAAATGTTTGAAACTTCTCCCCGCTTCTCGAACAAATGGATGAAAACTCACAAAGTGACGCACAAATGATCTGTACACCTTTGCTAGGCTGATAGTAAGGGGGTATCATAGCTAGTATCATGCATGCCAACTAGGCAATTTTGATGAGCTGTCATTGAATTAATTAAATGAAGAAAGAGAGGTTTAAGTATCATATCATGAAACCGTATCATAATAAATGTTATGCTACTATGTGTCATGCATGACAATATAAATAAAGTACTACATATGATACTAGCTACTCTATGATACTATGCATTAGAGCAAGTAAGTACACAATAGAGTGACATAAGACTAGCGACAATGGGTAGTAACATAGAATGTTACTAGTCTATGTTACTACCTCTATAGTGGGGAGTAACATATGTGTAGTAACATGCAACACTTCATTTATTAGGCTATAGACTCATGTTGCCTTGAGATGTGTGATGTTACTCAGACTAGCCACAATGGGTAGTAACATAGACTAGTAACATGCCCATGTGTTACTAGTCTATGTTACTACCTCTATAGTGGGGACTAACATATATGTGTGGTAACATGCAACACTCCATTTATTAGGCTATAGACACATCTTGCCTTCATATGAACATGTGATGTTACTCATACTACTAGTAACTAGCTATGTTACTACTTTCCTTTCTTTCTTCATTTATTGCTTGCCACATCATCTACTTAATTTATCTAGATATGTGTGATGTTACTACCTATGTTACTCCCATTGTGGGTAGTCTCATACTATAGTAAGACTATACCCATAGTGGGAGTAACATAGGTACGTAGTAACATCACACATATCCACTTTCCTCCATTTCTTCATTTATTGCTTGCCACATCATCTATTTTATCTAGATATGTGTGATGTTACTACCTATGTTACTCCCACTGTGGGTAGTCTCGCTATAAGGAATAAAATAATATATACGTGCTTATTAGTTGGAGGAAAGAGAAGAGAAGCGGGCTCTTGGTTAGTAGAGCCAGCTGCAACACGATACCCAATACACTTTGTGAGGATGTAAGGTGGGCCAACTATTGATAAACTAGTACGTATATAAAACTTATTATTGTACATGCCCGCTAAGAGGTTGGTTGTATATGACATGGCAACTTCTTATAGCCGACCCTTGGCTGTATTATTAAGCATGCTCTTAGTGAGGTAGCTAGTATATCATAGACGACTAGCTAGTATCAGACTTGCCACAGTGGGAGTAACTTCAGCAGTAACACCGACTCCAACTCAGCAAACTTGCTTATGTGGCAATAAGTTAATGAGGAGAGAGATGGTTTCAGTAACTTAGCTAGCTAATGTAGCATCATGATGTCTACTACACAACCTTCTTCTTGTAGACGTTGTTGGGCCTCCAAGTGCAGAGGTTTGTAGGACAGTAGCAAATTTCCCTCAAGTGGATGACCTAAGGTTTATCAATCCGTGGGAGGCATAGGATGAAGATGGTCTCTCTCAAACAACCCTGCAACCAAATAACAAAGAGTCTCTTGTGTCCCCAACACACCCAATACAATGGTAAATTGTATAGGTGCACTAGTTCGGCGAAGAGATGGTGATACAAGTGCAATATGGGTAGTAGATATACGTTTTTGTAATCTGAAAATATAAAAACAGCAAGGTAACAAGTAATAAAAGTGAGCACAAACGGTATTGCAATGCTAGGAAACAAGGCCTAGGGTTCATACTTTCACTAGTGCAAGTTCTCTCAACAATAATAACATAATTGGATCATATAACTATCCCTCAACATGCAACAAAGAGTCACTCCAAAGTCACTAATAGCGGAGAACAAACGAAGAGATTATGGTAGGGTACGAAACCACCTCAAAGTTATCCTTTCTGATCGATCTATTCAAGAGTCCGTAGTAAAATAACATGAAGCTATTCTTTCCATTCGATCTATCATAGAGTTCGTACTAGAATAACACCTTAAGACACAAATCAACCAAAACCCTAATGTCACCTAGATACTCCAATGTCACCTCAAGTATCCGTGGGTATGATTATACGATATGCATCACACAATCTCAAATTCATCTATTCAAACCAACACAAAGTACTTCAAAGAGTGCCTCAAAGTTTCTACCGAAGAGTCAAGACAAAAATGTGTGCCAACCCCTATGCATAAGTTCACGAGGTCAGGGAACCCGCAAGTTGATCACCAAAACATACATCAAGTGAATCACGTGATATCCCATTGTCACCTCAGATAAGCACATGCAAGACATACATCAAGTGTTCTCAAATCCTTAAAGACTCAATCCGATAAGATAACTTCAAAGGGAAAACTCAATCCATTACAAGAGAGTAGAGGGGGAGAAACATTATAAGATCCAACTATAATAGCAAAGCTCGCGATACATCAAGATCGTACCACCTCAAGAACACGAGAGAGAGAGAGAGAGAGAGAGAGAGAGAGAGAGATCAAACACATAGCTACTGGTACATACCCTCAGCCCCGAGGGTGAACAACTCCCTCCTCGTCATGGAGATCGCCGGGATGATGAAGATGGCCGCCGGTGAGGGATCCCCCCTCCGGCAGGGTGCCGGAACAGGGTCCCGATTGGTTTTTGGTGGCTACAGAGGCTTGCGGCGGCGGAACTCCCGATCTATTGTGTTCCCTGATGTTTTTAGGGTATATGGACATATATAGGCGAAAGAAGTCGGTCAGGGGAGCCACGAGGGTGGAGGGCGCGCCCAGGGGGCAGGCGCGCCTCCCTGCCTCGTGGCCACCTCAAAGCTTCCGTGACTTCAACTCCAAGTCTCCTGGATCATGTTCGTTCCAAAAATCACGCTCCCGAAGGTTTCATTCCGTTTGGACTCCATTTGATATTCCTTTTCTGCGAAACACTGAAACAAGGGGAAAACAGAAACTGGCACTGGGCTCTCAGTTAATAGGTTAGTCCCAAAAATAATATAAAAGTGCATAGTAAAGCCCATTAAACATCCAAGATGGATAATATAATAGCATGAATACTTCATAAATTATAGATACGTTGGAGACATATCAGCATCCCCAAGCTTAATTCCTGCTCGTCCTCGAGTAGGTAAATGATAAAAGAAATAATTTATGAAGTGTGAATGCTAGCAGGTGCACAAGTTTGATCAATGATAATTTCAATCACCTTTTCTAGCATCATCATATGTTATAACAGTAGCTCAACTCATAGAACTTTTCATGATCAAGCAACAAACTATTAACATGTTAAAGTATATATCATAAACTTTCTTGAAAACTAACAAACTATATTCTCAGTCATCAAACAATTGCAATACATCTTATTTTCAGGAAGAGTGTATGTCAGAGCTTTGATTCAGCAAACTTCACATACTCAACTATCATTTAGTCTTCCATGATTGCTACCACTCAAAGCATATTTTTAGAACAAATAGTATTCATCGAACACAGAGAAAGATAGGGGCTTAATGTTTCGCCTCCCAACCTTTTACCTCAAGGGTAATGTCAACAGTAATAATTCATGCTCAAATATATTTGAATGGCCATATATGCTTAGATCTTTCCATCACATGATGCTTGCCAACTAAAGAGTAGGTTGGAATGAGAAGGAATACTACTGACTCTTGCATAAAAGTAAAAGATAGGCCCTTCGCAGAGGGAAGCAGGGATTTGCAGAGGTGCCAGAGCTCGAAGCTAAAACAGAGATGAAAATAATTTTGAGAGGTATGCTTTCATTGTCAACATAACGACCAAGAGTTCCCAATATCTTCCATACTAGATACACTATAGGCGGTTCCCACGTAGAAAGGTAAAGTTTTTACTCCCCCTCCACCAACATTCACACTCCACGGCTTGTCCGAAACAACGGGTGTCGTCCAACTATCAGCATTCCTGGGGGAGTTTTGTTTAAATTATTTGCGATTTTGTTTTTGATCTTTTGATCATAGGACTGGGCATCCCAGTTACCAGCCAATTTCTCGTGAATGATGAGCGGAGTCCACTCATCGTGTGAATAACCCACCTAGCATGGAAGATACTGACAGCCCCTAGTCTCTACATGAGCGATTCGGGCATACAAAACAGATTATTATTTGAAGGTTTGGAGTTTGGCACATGCAAATTTACTTGGAACGGCAGGTAAATACCGCATATAGGTAGATATGGTGGACACCCATGGAAGAAACTTGGTTCAAGGAATTTGGATGCACAAGCAGTATTCCCGCTTAGTACAGATATTTTGGCTAGCAAAGGATTCTAAATAGCAAGCACCACATGTTAGAGGATCCATAACAATATAAATTCTATACAAATATACCCAAGCATAACTCATTATGTTGTCTTCCGGGCTCACAATCATAGAAGATGTCCAAGATAGTATATTTATATGTGAAATCTCTCTTCCTTCAATATTCTTTCATGAATTGTTCAAGTGACCAATACAATGTTTGCTAACCTTCAAAAAAATTACCACCTCTACTTCTTATATGTGAAGGCATTACTCCCCATGGGAAAGGCATATGAAACATATATAATTTCAGATTTATGACATCCAAATCATTCAACCATTTACTCATAGGATATAAGTGAAGCACACGAGTAAATGACAAACTACTCCAAAAAGATATAAGTGAAGATCAATGAGTAGTTAAATAATTATGTAGCTATGTGAAGACTCTCTCTCATTTAAGAATTTTAGATCTTGGTATTTTATTCAAACAGCAAGCAAAACAAAATAAAACGACATTTCAAGGATAGCACTGATCATGTGAAGAAGCAAAAACTTAGGCTCAACCGATACTAACCGATAGTTGTTGAAGAAGAAAGGTGGGATGCCCTGTTGAAGAAGAAAGGTGGGATGCCGACCGGGGAATCCCCAAGCTTAGACGCTTGAGACTTCTTGAAATATTATCTTGGGATGCCTTGGGCATCCCCAAGCTTGAGCTTTTGTGTCTCCTTAATTCCTCTCATATCACAGTCTCCCTAAATCTCAAAAGCTTCATCCACACAAAACTCAACAAAGACTCGTGAGATAAGTTAGTATAAACCAATGCAAAAACCTTATCATACTCTACTTTAGAAAATCACTAAAATTATTATTCAACATTTCATACTAAATGCCTCTGCATATTTAATACTTTTATCCTCAAATAGAATCATTAAATAAGCAAACATATGGAAACATAACAGCAATCTGCCAAAACAGTACAGTCTGTAAAGAATGAACGATTCATCATACTTCCCTAACTCCAAACATTATGAAAGAAAAATCCCACTGTGGTAAATTTATCAGATCTTATTATGCAAAAGGTTTCAACATTTTATCACATTCTGACTTTTCTAGGGAATTTTTGCAACAGCGGTAAACTTTCTGTTTTGAAACAGCAACATGTATATTTGCAAAATAAGCGTGGTAAAGGCTATCCTTGACATGTTTATTGAAAATAGAGATGCAAAACATTATTCTAAATAACAGCAAGAAAATACTAACAAAATAAAATTATGCTCCAAGCAAAACACATATCATGTGGGGAATAAAAATATAGCTCCAAGTAAAGTTACCGATGAACGAAGAAGAAAGAGGGGATGCCATCCGGGGCATCCCCAAGCTTAGGCTCTTGGTTGTCCTTGAATATTACCTTGGGGTGCCTTGGGCATCCCCAAGCTAAGGCTCTTGCCACTCCTTATTCCATAGTCCATCGAATCTTTACCCAAAACTTGAAAACATCACAACACAAAACTTAACAGAAAACTCGTAAGCTCCGTTAGTATAAGAAAATAAATCACCACTTAGGTACTGTTGTGAACTCATTCTAAATTCATATATGTGTAATATCTACTGTATTCCAACTTATCTATGGTTCATACCCTCCGATATTATTCATAGATTCATCAAAATAAGCAAACAACACATAGAAAACAGAATCTGTCAAAAACAGAATAGTCTATAGTAATCTGTATCAAACACAAACTTCTGGAACTCAGAAAAATCTACCAAAATAGGACGACCTATATAATTTGTTTATTGATCTACTGAAATTGGATCGGTATTTTATCACTTTCTGGTGATTTTTAACAATTGTTTTCGTGAGCAGAAAGTTTCTATCTTTTTCAGCAAGATCAAATAATTATCATCCAAGAAGATCCTATAGGTCTTACTTGGCACAAACACTAATTAAAACATAAAACCACATCTAACCAGAGGCTAGATCAAAAATTTATTACTAAACAGAACCAAAAAGCAAGAAACAAATATAAAATTGGGTTGCCTCGCAACAAGCGCTAACGTTTAACGCCCCTAGCTAGGCATGATGATTTCAATGATGCTCGCATAAAATATAAGAATTGAAACATAAAAAGAGCATCATGAAGAATATGACTAGCACTTTAAGTCTAGCCCACTTCCTATGCATAGGGATTTTGTGAGCAAACAATTTATGGGAACAATAATCAACTAGCATAGGAAGGCAAAACAAGCATAACTTTAAAACTTTAATCACATAGAGAGGAAACTTGGTATTATTGCAATTCCTACAAGCATATGTTCCTCCCTCATAATAATTTTCAGTAGCATCATGAATGAATTCAACCATATAACCAGCACATAAAGCATTTTTTCATGATCTACATGCATATAAATTTTACTGCTCTCCACATAAGGAAATCTATGCTCATCAATAGTAGTGGGAGCAAACTCAACAAAATAACTATCATGTGAGGCATAATCCAATTGAAAACTAAAATCATGATGACAAGTTTCATGGTTATAATTATTCTTCATAGCATACATGTCATCACAATAATCATCCTAGATAGCAATTTTATTCTCATAATCAATTGGAACCTCTTCCGAAATAGTGGATTCATCACTAAATAAAGTCATGACCTCTCCAAATCCACTTTCATCAATATAATCATCATAAATAGGAGGCATGCTTTCATCATAATAAATTTGCTCATCAAAACTTGGGGGACTAAACATATCATCTTCATCAAACATAGCATCCCCAAGCTTGTGGCTTTGCATATCATTAGCATCATGGGTATTGAAAGAATTCATACTAACAACATTGCAATCATGCTCATCATTCACATTTTTTATGCCAAGCATTTTATGTAATTCTTCTTCTAGTACTTGAGCACAATTTTCCTTCCCATCATTTTCATGAAAGACATTAAAAAGATGAAGCATATGAGGCACCCTTAATTCCATTTTTTTGTAGTTTTATTTTATAAACTAAACTAGTGATAAAACAAGAAACTAAAAGATTTGATTGCAAGATCTAAAGATATACCTTCAAGCACTCACCTCCGCGGCAACGGCGCCAGAAAAGAGCTTGATGTCTACTACACAACCTTCTTCTTGTAGACGTTGTTGGGCCTCCAAGTGCAGAGGTTTGTAGGACAGTAGCAAATTTCCCTCAAGTGGATGACCTAAGGTTTATCAATCCGTGGGAGGCGTAGGATGAAGATGGTCTCTCTCAAACAACCCTGCAACCAAATAACAAAGAGTCTCTTGTGTCCCCAACACACCCAATACAATGGTAAATTGTATAGGTGCACTAGTTCGGCAAAGAGATGGTGATACAAGTGCAATATGGATAGTAGATATAGGTTTTGTAATCTGAAAATATAAAAACAGCAAGGTAACAAGTAATAAAAGTGAGCACACAACGGTATTGCAATGCTAGGAAACAAGGCCTAGGGTTCATACTTTCACTAGTGCAAGTTCTCTCAACAATAATAACATAATTGGATCATATAACTATCCCTCAACATGCAACAAAGAGTCACTCCAAAGTCACTAATAGCGGAGAACAAACGAAGAGATTATGGTAGGGTACGAAACCACCTCAAAGTTATCCTTTCTGATCGATCTATTCAAGAGTCCGTAGTAAAATAACATGAAGCTATTCTTTCCGTTCGATCTATCATAGAGTTCGTACTAGAATAACACCTTAGGACACAAATCAACCAAAACCCTAATGTCACCTCAAGTATCCGTGGGTATGATTATACGATATGCATCACACAATCTCAAATTCATCTATTCAAACCAACACAAAGTACTTCAAAGAGTGCCCCAAAGTTTCTACCGGAGAGTCAAGACGAAAATGTGTGCCAACCCCTATGCATAAGTTCACGAGGTCACGGAACCCGCAAGTTGATCACCAAAACATACATCAAGTGAATCACGTGATATCCCATTGTCACCACAGATAAGCACATGCAAGACATACATCAAGTGTTCTCAAATCCTTAAAGACTCAATCCGATAAGATAACCTCAAAGGGAAAACTCAATCCATTACAAGAGAGTAGATGGGGAGAAACATCATAAGATCCAACTATAATAGCAAAGCTCGCGATACATCAAGATCGTACCACCTCAAGAACACGAGAGAGAGATCAAACACATAGCTACTGGTACATACCCTCAGCCCCGAGGGTGAACTACTCCCTCCTCGTCATGGAGATCGCCGGGATGATGAAGATGGCCGCGGTGAGGGATCCCCCCTTCGGCAGGGTGCCGGAACAGGGTCCCGATTGGTTTTTGGTGGCTACAGAGGCTTGCGGCGGCGGAACTCCCGATCTATTGTGTTCCCTGATGTTTTGAGGGTATATGGACATATATAGGCGAACGAAGTCGGTCAGGGGAGCCACAAGGGGCCCACGAGGGTGGGGGGCACGCCCAGGGGGCAGGCGCGCCTCCCTGCCTCGTGGCCACCTCGAAGCTTCCTTGACTTCAACTCCAACTCTCCTGGATCATGTTCGTTCCAAAAATCACGTTCTTGAAGGTTTCATTCCGTTTGGACTCCGTTTGATATTCCTTTTCTGCGAAACACTGAAACAAGGGGAAAAACAGAAACTGGCACTGGGCTCTGGGTTAATAGGTTAGTCCCAAAAATAATATAAAAGTGCATAGTAAAGCCCATTAAACATCCAAGATGGATAATATAATAGCATGAATACTTCATAAATTATAGATACGTTGGAGACGTATCACATCACATGTCCCAATGCAATATGAGTCTGTAACCTAAGAAATGAAGCTTTGCATGACACTACACTTATGTTACTATCCACTATGAAGGTAGTAACATATATAGTCTAGGGATATGTGTATGTTACTAGTGTACTACTCTCCATTGTGGCTAGTCTCATACTCCCTCCTTTCCGGTTTAGGCTGGTTGTAATGGTATTATCATAAGCGGTATCATGCATGCCAACTAGACTTTCTGGATGATGTGGCACACAAGAGAGGATGTGGTATCATATCATGATACCGTGTCATATTAAATGTTGTACTACTACTTTGTGTGATGCATGACAATTAGTAAGGCAACCTAAGATATATATATATATATATATATATATATATATATATATATATATATATATATATATAATACTCCCCATTACAACCAGCCTTATAGGGCTCAATTCATAAATACGGTCATCTATGATATATAATCCCTCCGTAAACTAATATAAGAGCGTTTAGGTCACTATTTAGTAATCTAAACGCTCTTATATTAGTTTACAGAGGGAGCTAGTACTACTCTATGATACTATATATGCACTATGAAGGTACGTACGTAGTATCATACACTAGTATCATATGCATGATACTATATATATATAGTAAATGATACTCCCCACTATATAAGGCTGGCCATAGTGGTGGTATCATAGCCGACGATGTCATGCACTCGAAAATAGCAAGTATGCTGATGTGGCAAAGAATTAAATATATATAAAGAGGGTTAGAGTAACATATAGTAGGTAGATACCATATCATGTTAAATGCGATGCTAATTTGTGTCATGCATGGCAATAAATATGATCTATATATGATACTATACTCTATGTATTATACTATGCGCTATAATTAATTAAAGGTAGTATCATATGTACTGTATATTCATGATACTAGTATATGATACTCTCCACTATACTCATGATTCTTACCGTGGAAAAAATTGGAGGTGAAACGATGAACTCATGTTTTCATTCGAACGAAAATATGATGTTAGGTAATGTAAATGTTTTTAAAGAGCACACGGTTCACTCACGAAAGCCGTGTGTCCACTAAACCGTGGCCGATGCACCCCCACCCCTCTGCCACACGCGCGATCTGAGTCGTGCGTTCTGATTGGCCAGAACCCAAACCCCACGGATCGTGCGTCTGCACCGTTGGATTCTCCTTGATCGAACGGCGATCCTCATCCCTTTCGACAACACATGTACATGTTTTCAAATAGCCCCTCCCAATTTTTTTTCAAATAGCACACGGTTCACACACGAAAGTCGTGTGCCTACCAAACTGTGGCCGATGCCCCCCCCTTGCTGCGCGCGCGATCTGAGTCGTGCGTTTTGATTGGCCAGAACCCAAACCCCACGGATCATACGTCTGCACCGTTGGATGCTCCCGGATCGAACGGCAATCCTCATCCCTTTCGACGGGAAATGCAGTCCGGCTAGGAATTGATTTATATGCCAACATGCATGGTATATCCAAAAAATGTCTTACATATAGCACACGAGACCTGAAATGCGCCAGCAAATCAAGCCCGTGGTAAACTTGTGATTGGTTTACGTGCGCAAAATTTAGAGGCGAAACGATGAACTGGCGTCTTCATTTCAAAATTAGTACGTCTTCACTTCAAACGAAATTATTCTGTTTGTGCACACGAGCGCTTAGAGGCAACCGTTTGCATAGGCCTTTCCGAGCGCGCGGCGACCGGGGATATTTTTCACCCTTTTCACCTAGGCCGCCAACAACCCCCCCCCCACCGTCCGCCCGCGTTTAACTCAACTAGTCCACCCAATCTCCTTCGCCAGATCCCCCTCCCCCAGATCCACAGCAGAACCCTCTCTGGCGCCGCCGTGCTCACCCCGCCCGTGTGCCCGCTCTTCGGCGTCAAGCCTACCTCCACTGCCGTTCCCAACACGCGGTGGCCCGCGCCTCGCCGTCTTCGTTTGCTCGCCAGCCACCCTCGAGCATATCGATGCAGTAACCCTCGCCTCTCCTGTGGTCCGGCCGGGTTTGCATTAAGAAGCCTGTTAGTTACTGCTCTGCATCGCGGTGAGGCATATTTCCTCGCAATCCCTCTTCCAATTTCGTTCTGTATGTCCCCAAATTGGCTATAAAATAATGGAGAGCTTATATATGTTCCAATAAGTTACTGCCTATTTACAGATCGCGGGCGCTCGAGTCACACAAACTTAACAAATTAGCCGTACATTTTCTAAATTATTGCATGGCATGTTTAGAAAGCTTGATACCAAGTTGTTAGTTTTATTCTTATCCTCCTTTCCTGAGTTTCGCATGTGTTCTCTGTAGATGCCGAGTAGCAGCGACAGCGCTCATTCAGGCCATGCATCTTCATCTGATTCGGACAACCCTAGGTCTTCAGCAGATTGTGAGGGATCAAGTAGTCTTGAACGGGATAGAGCTGCAGCAATTACCCTTCCGGTCAGAACACGAAGGAACGCTCCAAGGAAGCCCACACACCAGCCTAAAGGTGTATATGAAGTAACCGAGATTGATTTAAAGTCCTGGGCTCCAACTAAACCAGATAAAGCATGCATGAGGTTCAGGAGTGTGTGGGGATTTGTTGGCAGGGCAAGGCTCAACATTAATCTGTCGGGGGTTTCGGAAGCCTGACACAGAAACATGGCAAAGGATAGTCCGAGAGATCATGGATCACTTCAACGTTCCAGAGCAGTGGAGAATGCAGGTGGAACATGCTGCACTGAACAAGGATAGAGATGCTTGGAGAAACTGGAAGCACGTGTTGTACAAGAAGTACTTGAGCGAAGGCAAGGACCCAATCCCCGCATACCCCCAAATTACAAAGGCAGACTGGGTAGAATTCAAAAGGGTCAGGGCAACTCCAGAGTTTGCTGCGAAGAGTTTCAAGCAATCGGAACTTCAGAAGAAGAACATACACCCCCACCGTATGGGTGTGGCAGGATACTACGGCATGAAACTGATATGGGAACAGGAGGACAAAGAAGTAGTAGCGGCGAGTGGGAATCCGGCCTTTAGTGAAATCAAGGGCCAACGCGCCAGAGACTACTTGCGGGCACGTGCAAAGAGGCGTGATGATGGAACTTATTACTTTGAAAACGCACCTGACGCCAAACTGTATGAAGTGATGGTAGAGCTTCCAAGATCCCTGGAAGGTTCTACAGGAACTCAGGGCCATGTGACATTCTGTCCATTGCTCTGGACACAAAAGAGCCCCCTGGCCGTGCAAAGGGTATAGGTGTTAATGTCCCGCACAAGAGGGCTTTCACACTTAGCAAAGAAGAGAGGCTCATCATGAAAAAAGCGAGGAGTGAAATGAAGCAGAATGCATTGTTTGAAAAGTTGAAGAAGGAGATTTATCCGGCTATTTGAAAGGATGTTGAGGAGTTAATGATGATGCAGAAGACTCTAACACTGACAGATAACTAGCAGATGGGAGGGGAGGCGGGCATGGATGATGCTGCTTATTGTGCGACAACACTGCACAAGAGTAGCTGTGCATCAGCTGACCCCAGCGACACTGAGACTGCAGCTGCTCGTGATGATGCTATATCTGATCTATCTGGAATGAAAGACAGACTGAAGGGCGTGCTTACACATTATGAAGGTACATTAAAATGTGCAACAACCTGGGTTTGCCCACCCTTCTTGGAAGATGGCCTCTTCTTGGACAATGTGCCATTGAAGCCGGGCTGTGTGAAGTGCTACGTGACTGAAGTAAAGCCTGGATTCAATGAATTTGCCCTGAAGAATGTCCTAGGAGACTTCGATGAGCAAAGGACCTTGGGAGAAACACTGTTACATCACATCTAGTGGCCACGAAAGGAAATAGAGTTCATCGATGAGATTCCTGAAGCCCCGCCAAGAGCAACCACTGTCGCCCCTCAACCGGTGACGCTCTCCTTGCCAGAGCAGCTCTCGCGGCTGATGCATCAACCTGTGATCAGTCGGCCGACTTTGTGGCGTACAGGCCATGTCATCCTCCGCCCCAAAGCAGCCAGTGGCAAGGCCTACAACTACTGATGACGCACCACCGGTTCAGATGCCGACCGCTGAAGCAGCGGGGGGAGACCCAGTTGCAACACATGCTCAGCAGACCAACCTGGTGGAACAGACTGCTAAGCAGTCTGATGCTTCGGAACCGCCTGCTAAGCAGTCTGTAGGTCCAGAACCGACTGCTCATCAGTCCGTCGGTCCGCAGGCGCGTCATCAGCATACCAATGCATCAGCACATCCTGCTCAGCAAACCAACGCGTTGGCACGACCTCCTCAGCACACCGACAAGTTGGCACCACCTTCGCAGAAACCCGACATAGCTTCAACGCATGGTCAGCAGTCCGATGCCTCTGCTCCTACAGCCCAGCAGTCCGTCACAGCAGCACCGCCAGCTCAGCGGTCCGGCATAGATAAACCGTCTGCTAAGAAGTCCGTCCAAGCTTCACCGTCTGCTCGGCAGTCTACCGTGCAGGCAACCAGACGTTCTGCCAGAAATGCTTCAAGTACCAAGAAGGAAGTGTCCAAAAAGGCTACACCCACGACCACGAGGAAGCGCGGCGGGAAAGTGAAGAGGAAAGAAAACGATTGCCTCTTACTTAAAGCACTCATCGCCCAGAACCAAATTAACAGCAACTTGTTCGAATCGGGGAGTAATATTATTTCTGACACCATGGATGATGAAGAAGTAGAATTGCTGCTTGCTGAAAGAAAAGCAGACGTACTTGAAGCATGCAATTATGTCCATGGCCAGCCATTTCTTGTTGTCGAATACTTTGATGAGTGCAGTTCCAGTTGCCGCGAGTTACATGAATATTGCATGGATCAAATGTCAGAAGGTCATCACCATTTGCTAGTCCACTACAACAGAGATCATTTCCGACACGATGTTGGTTCCATCATTGTGAGTTTCGAGGACTTACACCTCTTCTTCAACTTCAACGTGCTCGATGCCACTCTTGTTAGATGTGTGATTTTGTAAGTACTTAACATACTCTGATCAACTTCTCCATACAAGGCTGTAAATGATAAACAGCTAACTGCATTTTATTCCTCTCAGGGGATTGAACGCGCAGAGAAGACAAAGTGAGAGTGTGTATTTCATAGATCCCGCATTAGCAAATGGCACAACATTACATGAAAAGGACCGACGGTACTGGGCCGTTACACGGTCGTCCGTATCTTCGAAAACACGTCCCATGCAGAATCATTTCTCTGGCCATATCATGAACGGTAATTCAAGTAAACAACCACGCATACACTGATTGTCTTTCAGATTTCGACATCATTCGTAAGTTCATGGCTTTCTTAATATGTAGCAATCACTGGATATTGGTATTCATTGTTCCAAACAAGAACACAGTTTACTACATCGATTATCTCAAAGAGTCAACAAACACTCAGGATCTGACGCATCTTCAGCAATTCTTGGATAGGTATTGAATTCTATGATGTTGAAATTAATTTGCATTCATATCTGGTTCAATAATTGATGCTGCCAAAATTCATCATCATTTGCAGTGTGCTCGCATTGTGGGAAACTAAAACAAGGAACCTGTTCAAGAGGAAACTACCTCTGCAGCACGAGATCGTTTCTCCGGTAACACACCGAAATCCATTATTTTCGGAAAATTTATCCAACAATCTGCAAATACCTTTCCTTATGCTAGTCAAATGTTCAAGCTTCTAAATAAACCTCTTTCTATTTTGTCCAAATAAAAAAATACATCTAACACCGGTTAGGTTATTCCTAACAGGACAAATACATGACTAATTTTGTACAAATAATTTCAGTGTCCTCGGCAAGAAACATGGACCAACCTTTGTGGATACTATGTTTGCAGACACGTGATCTCCATCTGCAAATCTGCTGATAGTTGTGACGATCCTCGCGAATTAGTACCAACAAGTCTATCTTAATTAATATCTTCTACTCCACTCATATGGCATATTCTGATCTTAAAAATACTGCAGCTCATCTTAAAACCGAGGACCCCTGAACCGCTCCCGGCTGGTGAATTGCTGATGGTTCGGAGATTTATCAGCGACTTCTTCCTGGATCACTACATCAATCCCACTGGTGATAATGAAGATTTCAGCATGCGTTCTCCTGAAACATTGAGTAAGAGTTAGCCGCTAAACATATAACGCATGGATCCATTGTTTTCCATCTGATGAGGTCTTCGTATTTCGTACACTATGATTAATTATGTAATGCATATATGTGTGGACAAATCATTGAAATTTAGCTACCATATGTTCAATTGCAATTGTTGTGAAATCTGATGAATGTTCTTCCTGTGGACACTATTTATTCAATTGAATATTGTGGCGAATTCGCTTTTTGTGTGCCGATTCAAAATGGGAAATTTTTGTTTATTTGTTCAATTGAATATTGTGGCGAATTTGCTTTTTGCGTGCCGATTCAAAATGGAATATTTTTGTTTTAACCTGGCAATTGCTCCGCACACAGTTCAACTAAATGAGTGTGTGCGATCCACATCGGAAAGCATACGTTAATCGTAGCGGAACCGTCGGTGATACATAGCAGATCGCAAACGATTTGCAGCGCTACTACGTGTGCGTAGGTTCTCCGGAACCGTTTCTGATATCGTGTTATCGCACACGAGAACTAGGAGTAAACCGTGCCCAATGCAAAATACAATCCCAGTCGTATTTTTTTCAGGAAACGTGTGGGATCCCAAACGAAAAGCACACGTCACTCTTGCGGCAACCGTCGGTGATACCTAACAAATCACAAACGGTCTGCAGCACTTGTATGTGTGCGAAGGGGCTCCTGAACCGTTTGTGATAGAACATTATCGCAAACGGTAATTGTTGGAAAACGTGTGCGATGGAGTCTAGCATGGCCGACGGGTTACGCAGAAAACTCGTGTGGGATGGGGCACAAATCGCACACAGTTCATATGTTGGCCCGTGTGCCTTACATACTGTTTCCCAAACGGTTCGTTACGACAGACCATATGGTTTCACTGCGTCATTAGAAACGCTTAATCACCGATACCACATGTGCGAAAGAATTTAGTGTGTGCTGCATCGCACACGATTACATTTTGGAAGGCCTCTGGATCACTGTTCCATATCCCCGACGGTTTCTGGGTCGTGTGGGAAGGACCCCCTATCGCACACACTCACTTGGCGACGGTTCCGAAGGCCATCGCGGAAAGGGGTTAAAACCCGTTTGTTTAGGACTGACGCGCACCAGTGCTTGTATGCAAGACACAAGGCCTTTCTCAAGTTGCTCCTTCAACTTTTCATTCTCCTCCACAAGATGCACATGCTCACAACATGGGTTAGTAGCATTTGCATTATCAATTAGAACCATATGAGGAAAGGTGGCTTTTTCCTTAGTTAGCTTCACTTGGAGTTGATCATGAGACTCTTTGAGGTTAGCATGAGCAACCTTCAAGGCTTTGTGAGCCTTGTCAAGTATGTCAAACTCCTCCTTGAGTTTAGCAAGATCAACCCCAAGTTTGGCCTTCTCGGAATTGAGCACACGAGATACAACAAGAGTATGATCAAGATCTTTATTTAATTTTAACATGATCATCGTTGTGTGACTCCTCAAGAGCCAAACAATGACCACGCTCTTCCTTAAGAGCATTAGAGAGATCTGATATTTCATCGGCATAGTCACGACTATGCCCCTCTGTCTTAGAGATGGTGTCTTCATGAGCCTCTATCATGTCATTGGCTTCACCAAGTTGTTCCAAGAGAGCAACAAAGTGCTTCTTGGATTTACCTTTGAGCTTCCTCATAAAAGACTCAAATTCATTTTCTTCCTCATTGGACCCCTCACTTTCATCAATGCAATCCGTCAAAGAAGGATTAGTAGTGATGGTAGTTTTGATGTTGGAGGTTACCTTGTTGGTGGCTTTAGCCATGAGGCACTTGGCGGTGATGTTCTCATTGGGTGAGTCAAAGAGGGACACCCGTGGAGTTGTCGAATGGCAACAGAGGCCATGGCAACCGACTCACCGTCTTCATCATCGTCATCCTCATTGTGCTCTTCTTGTGCCACCAACCCCTTGGGAGGAGTCTTCTTGGTGAAGTTGTTCTTGTTGGGGAAAGACTTGGCCTTGTCCTTTTGGATGAGCTTGCCACCATTGTCTTCCCTCTTCTCATATGGGCACTCCGCAACAAAGTGGCTCACATTGCCACAATTATAGCAAGTCCTCACACGTTGCTTGCCCTTGGCGCCACTTGAGTTGCTCTTGTTGAAGTTGGGCCTTGAGTTCTTCTTGCTCCAAAATTGCCTTGAAGCGAGAGCCATGTGCTCATGATAAGCATATTTTGTATCTTCGGGGTTACTCTCCTCTTCTTCCTCTTCATCCTCTTCTTCCACACTAGCCTTGGCCTTCAAGGCAAGGTTGGGCTTCTTTGTTCTTTGAGAACGCAACACCGCATTGTCGGCGGTCTTGTCCAAGATCCTCATTGCCACAAACTCATCCAACACTTCACTTGAGGACAAGGTGTGGAAGTCCGGCCTTTGACGGATGACGGAGGACATGGCCTTATGGTAAGGCATCATGGCCTTGAGAAACTTGCGCTTGATCCAATTGTCATCCATATCCTTGCTCCCATGATCTCGAAGTGAGACCGCGAGAGTGGTTAATCTCCGGTAAAGCTCATGAGGTTCTTCATCTTCATTCATTGCAAACTCATCGGCTTCATCTTGCACCACTTCATAGTTGGAGCGTTGAATGCTTGCGCTTCCCTTGTAAATGGAAACAACATGGTGCCATGCTTCCTTGGCCATGGTGAAAGGTCGGAGATGCGCAATATCTTCGGATGGATTTGCATCTTGGATGATGAAGAGAGCATTCTCGTTGAATTGATGATCCACGGCTTCTCTAGGGGTGAAGTTGCTTGGGTCATGCAGATAAAAACCTTGCTCAATGATTCTCCAAAGATTAGTATTAATGTGATTTAAATGACGTTTAAAGTGATAAACCCAATAGTCAAAATCCTCATTTTCACAATCTTAGGAGGAGGAACAACATGATTCAAATGAGTGGAGGGAACCGGTCCTCCATAAGTAAGTGGAGGTTTAACATGGGCAAAGATGCCACTTCCATTTCTACCAGTAGATAAGGGAACTTTGTCACTAGTAGCTTCCCCCTTGTTGGAGTTAGCATCCGTCACCTTGTTAGTGGGATCACCCACTTTCATTGGTGCAGTGGATAATTTGAGGCCTTCTAAGAACTTGTTAAACATGCTTTCAACCTCAGTCGTCATGGAGGTTTTCAATGTGTCCAAAGCCACATTGAACTCCTCACGAGAGACCGCGGTTCCCCCATCGGTCGTAGACGAGAACGGATTCACACCGGAGTGCTCCTCCCCACCGTCTACGGTGTCAACCATACTCTTCGGACGACAAAGTTCTTAATAAAGAGACGAGGCTCTGATACCAATTGAAAGGATCAATATAGTTGACTAGAGGGGGGGTGAATAGGCAACTAACAATTTTTAGCTTTTCGTTACCAATTTAAACTTTGCATCAAAGTAGGTTGTCTAGATATGCAACTAGGTGAACAACCTATATGATGCAACAACAACAAGCACACAAGCAAGCAAGGGGTACAACACAATAAGCTTGCACAAGTAAAGGTAAGAGATAACCAAGAGTGGAACCGGTGGAGACGAGGAAGTGTTACCGAAGTTCCTTCCCTTTGAGAGGAAGTACGTCTCTGTTGGAGCGGTGTGGAGGCACAATGCTCCCCAAGAAGCCACTAGGGCCACCGTATTATCCTCACGCCCTCACACAATGCGAGATGCCGTGATTCCACTATTGGTGCCCTCGGAGGCGGCGACCGAACCATTACAAACAAGGTTGGGGCAATCTCCACAACTTAATTGGAGGCTCCATATGAAACCACGGAGATTCACCACAATGGATTGTGGCTCCGAGGTGACCTCAACTGTCTAGGGTGCTCAAACACCCAAGAGTAACAAAATCCACACAAGAAAGTATGGGGAATCAAATATCCTTTGGTGGAAGTGTAGATCTAGGTCTCCTCCTTCAATCCCTACCAAATCAACAAGTTTGAGTGGCTAGAGAGAGAGAGATCGAACAAGAAAGCTTGAAGGGCATTAATGGTGGAGAGAGAGAGGCAAGAGGTAAGTGTGGTAGGTGGAAGAACCACCCTTATATAGCGAACCCTAAAATCCAACCGTCACTGCGAAAACAGCACTGCAGCGGTACAACCGCTCCTCGTCCCGGTACAACCGGGACTCACGGGTAACCTGCAGAAACCCTATCAAGCGGTACAACCGGGCAGACAGGCGGTAGTAACGGTTCTGGAGAACAAACGGAACAACCGCTCAGCCACCGCACAACCACCGCTTTGAAACAGTAGGGAGTCACCCCTGTGAGCGGTGATTGAGCGGTACTGCACCGGTGCAACCGCCTGGCCCTGGTACCCTGGGTGGCTAAGTCCTAAGCGGTAGAACCTCTTAGGGCACTGGTGGTACCGGTGTGCGGAGCACAACCGGAACAACTGTTGGGGAACGTAGTAATTTCAAAAAAATTCCTACGCACACACAGGATCATGGTGATGCATAGCAACGAGAGGGGAGAGTGTGTCCACGTACCCTCGTAGACCGAAAGCGGAAGCGTTATGACAACGCGGTTGATGTAGTCGTACGTCTTCATGATCCGACCGATCCAAGTACCGAACGCACGGCACCTCTGAGTTCAGCACACGTTCAGCTCGATGACGTCCCACGAACTCCGATCCAGTAAAGCTTCGAGGGAGAGTTCCGTCAGCACGACGGGATGATGACGGTGGTGATGATGCTACCGACGCAGGGCTTCGCCTGAGCACCGCTACGATATGACCGAGGTGGATTATGATGGAGGGGGCACCGCACACGGCTAAAAGAGATCAATGATCAACTTGTGTGTTTTAGGGTGCCCCCTGCCCCCGTATATAAAGGAGCAAGGGGGAGGCCGGCCGGCCCCTGTAAGGCGCGCCAGGAGGAGGAGTCCTCCTCCTAGTAGGAGTAGGACTCCCCTTTCCTACTCCTACTAGGAGGAGGAAAGGAAGGAGGAGAAGGAGAAGGAAGGAGAGGGAGGAAAAGGAGGAAAGGGGGGCCAGCCCCCTAGTCCAATTCGGTTTGGGCTAGGGGGGCCGCGCGCCCTGTCTCCTCTCTTCCACCACTTGCCCATGAGGCCCATTGCTTCTTCCTCGTATTCCCGTAACTCCCCGGTACCCCCGAAAATACCCGAATCACTCGGAACCTTTCCGATGTCCAAATATAGTCGTCCAATATATCGATCTTTATGTCTCGACCATTTCGAGACTCCTCGTCATGTCCCCGATCTCATCCGGGACTCCGAACTACCTTCGGTACATCAAATCACATAAACTCATAATACCGATCGTCACCGAATGTTAAGCGTGCGGACCCTACGGGTTCGAGAACTATGTAGACATGACTGAGACTCGTCTCCGGTAAATAACCAATAGCGGAACCTAGATGCTCATATTGGCTCCCACATATTCTACGAAGATCTTTATCGGTCAAACCGCATAACAACATACGTTGTTCCCTTTGTCATCGGTAGGTTACTTGCCCGAGATTCGATCGTCGGTATCTCAATACCTAGTTCAATCTCGTTACCGGCAAGTCTCTTTACTCGTTCCATAATACATCATCCCGCAACTAACTCATTAGTTATAATGCTTGCAAGACTTATAGTGATGTGTATTATCGAGTGGGCCCAGAGATACCTCTCCGACAATCGGAGTGACAAATCCTAATCTCGAAATATGCCAACTCAACAAGTACCTTCGGAGACACCTGTAGAGCACCTTTATAATCACCCAGTTACGTTGTGACGTTTGGTAGCACACAAAGTGTTTCTCCGGTAAACGGGAGTTGCATAATCTCATAGTCATAGGAACATGTATAAGTCATGAAGAAAGCAATAGCAACATACTAAACGATCAAGTGCTAAGCTAACGGAACGGGTCAAGTCAATCACATCATTCTCTAATGATGTGATCCCGTTAATCAAATGACAACTCATGTCTATGGCTAGGAAACTTAACCATCTTTGATTCAACGAGCTAGTCAAGTAGAGGCATACTAGTGACACTCTGTTTGTCTATGTATTCACACATGTATCAAGTTTCTGGTTAATACAATTCTAGCATGAATAATAAACATTTATCATGAAAATAAGGAAATAAATAATAACTTTATTATTGCCTCTAGGGCATATTTCCTTCAGTCTCCCACTTGCACTAGAGTCAATAATCTAGTTCACATCGCCATGTGATTTAACACGAATAGTTCACATTACCATGTGATTAACACCCATAGTTTCACATCGTCATGTGACCAACACCCAAAGGGTTTACTAGAGTCAATAATCTAGTTCACATCGCTATGTGATTAACACGCAAAGAGTACTAAGGTGTGATCATGTTTTGCTTGTGAGAGTAGTTTAGTAAACGGGTCTGCCACATTCAGATCCGTATGTATTTTGCAAATATTCTATGTCTTCAATACTCTGCACAGAGCTACTCTAGCTAATAGCTCCCACTTTCAATATGTACTAGATCAAGACTTAGATTCATCCAGATCGGTGTCAAAGCTTGCATCGACGTAACTCTTTACGACGAACCTTTTGTCACCTCCATAATCGAGAAACAAATCCTTATTCCACTAAGGATAATTTTGACCGATGTCCAGTGATCTACTCCTAGATCACTATTGTACTCCCTTGCCAAACTCAGTGTAGGGTATACAATAGATCTGGTACACAGCATGGCATACTTTATAGAACCTATGGCTGAGGCATAGGGAATGACTTTCATTCTCTTTCTATCTTCTGCCGTGGTCGGGCTTTGAGTCTTACTCAATTTCACACCTTGTAACACAGGCAAGAACTCTTTCTTTGACTGTTCCATTTTGAACTACTTCAAAATCTTGTCAAGGTATGTACTCATTGAAAAAACTTATCAAGCGTCTTGATCTATCTCTATAGATCTTGATGCTCAATATATAAGTAGTTTCACCGAGGTCTTTCTTTGAAAAACTCCTTTCAAATACTCCTTTATGCTTTCCAGAAAATTCTACATGATTTCCAATCAACAATATGTCATTCACATATACTTATCAGAAATGTTGTAGTGCTCCCACTCACTTTCTTGTAAATAAAGGCTTCACCGCAAGTTAGTATAAAACTATATGCTTTTATCAACTCATCAAAGTGTATATTCCAACTCCGAGATGCTTGCACCAGTCCATAAATGGATCGCTGGAGCTTGCATATTTTGTTAGCACCTTTAGGATCGACAAAACCTTCTGGTTTGCATCATATACAACTCTTCTTTAAGAAATCCATTAAGGAATGTAGTTTTGATATCCATTTGCCAGATTTCATAAAATGTGGCAATTTGCTAACATGATTCGGACAGAATTAAGCATCGCTACGAGTGAGAAAATCTCATCGTTGTTAACACCTTGAACTTTGTAAAAACCTTTTTAGACAAGTCTAGGTTTGTAGATAGTAACACTACTATCAGCGTCCGTCTTCCTCTTGAAGATCCATTTATTTTCTATGGCTTTGCCGATCATCGTGCAAGTCAACCAAAGTGCACACTTTGTTCTCATACATGGATCCCATCTCAGATTTCATGGCCTCAAGCCATTTCGCGGAATCTGGGCTCATCATCGCTTCCTCATAGTTCGTAGGTTCGTCATGGTCAAGTAACATGAACTCCAGAATAGGATTACCGTACCACTCTGGTGCGGAATGTATTCTGGTTGACCTACGAGGTTCGGTAGTAACTTGATCTGAAGCTTCATGATCATCATCATTAACTTCCTCACTAATTGGTGTAAGCATCACTGGAACTGATTTCAGTGATGAACTACTTTCCAATTCGGGAGCAGGTACAATTACCTCATCAAGTTCTACTTTCCTCCCACTCACTTCTTTTGAGAGAAACTCCTTCTCTAGAAAGGATCCATTCTTAGCAATGAATGTCTTGCCTTCGGATCTGTGATAGAAGGTGTACCCAACTGTCTCCTTTGGGTATCCTATGAAGACATATTTCTCCGATTTGGGTTTGAGCTTATCAGGATGAAACTTTTTCACATAAGCATCGCAACCCCAATCTTTTAAGAAACGACAGCTTAGGTTTCTTGCTAAACCACAGTACATACGGTGTCATCTCAACGGATTTAGATGGTGCCCTTTTTAACGTGAATGCAGATGTCTCTAATGCATAACCTCAAAACGATAGTGGTAGATCGGCAAGAGACATCATAGATCGCACCATATCTAATAAAGTATGGTTACGATGTTCGGACACACCATTACGCAGTGGTGTTCCAGGTGGCGTGAGTTGCGAAACTATTCCGCATTATTTCAAATGAATACCAAACTCGTAACTCAAATATTCTCCTCCATGATCAGATCGTAGAAACTTTATTTTCTTGTTACGATGATTTTCCACTTCACTCTCAAATTCTTTGAACTTTTCAAATGTTTCAGACTTATGTTTCATCAAGTAGATATACCCATATCTGCTCAAATCATCTGTGAAGGTCAGAAAATAACGATACCCGCCGCGAGCATCAGCACTCATCGGACTGCATACATCAGTATGTATTATTTCCAACAAATCTGTTGCTCGCTCCATTGTTCCGGAGAACGGAGTCTTAGTCATCTTGCACCATGAGGCATGGTTCGCAAGCATCAAGTGATTCCAAAAACCCATCAGCATTGAGTTTCTTCATGCGCTTTACACCAATATGACCTAAACGGCAGTGCCACAAATAAGTTGCACTATCATTATTTAACTTTGCATCTTTTGGCTTCAATATTATGAATATGTGTATCACTACGATCGAGATCCAACGAACCATTTTCATTGGGTGTATGACCATAGAAGGTTTTATTCATGTAAACAGAACAACAATTATTCTCTAATTTAAATGAATAACCGTATTGCAATAAACATGATCAAATCATATTCATGCTCAACCCAACCACCAAATAACATGTATTTAGGTTCAACACTAATCCCGAAAGTATAGGGAGTGTGCGATGATGATCATATCAATCTTGGAACCACTTCCAACACACATCGGCACTTCACCCTTAACTAGTCTCTGTTCATTCTGCAACTCCCGTTTTGAGTTACTGCTTTTAGCAACTGAACCAGTATCAAATACCGAGGGGTTGCTATAAACACTAGTAAAGCACACATCAATAACATGTATATCAAATATACTTTTGTTCACTTTGCCATCCTTCTTATCCGCCAAATACTTGGGGTAGTTCCGCTTCCAGTGACCAGTCCCTTTGAAGTAAAAGCACTTAGTCTCAGGCTTAGGTCCAGACTTGGGCTTCTTCACTTGAGCAGCAACTTGCTTGCCGTTCTTCTTGAAGTTCCCCTTCTTCCCTTTGCCCTTTTTCTTGAAACTAGTGGTCTTGTCAACCATCAACACTTGATGTTATTCTTGATTTCTACCTTCGCCGATTTTAGTATCGTGAAGAGCTTGGGAATTGTTTTCGTCATCCCTTGCATATTATAGTTCATCACAAAGTTCTAGTAACTTGGTGATAGTGACTAGAGAACCTTGTCAATTACTATCTTATCTGGAGGATTAACTCCCACTTGATTCAAGCAATTGTAGTACCCAGACAATCTGAGCACATGCTCACTGGTTGAGCTATTCTCCTCCATCTTGTAGGCAAAGTATTGTCTGAGGTCTCATACCTCTCGACACGGGCATGAGTATGAAATACAAATTTCAACTCTTGGAACATCTTATATGCTCCGTGGCGTTCAAAACATTTTTGAAGTCCCGGTTCTAAGCCGTAAAGCATGGTGCACTAAACTATCAAGTAGTCATCATACCGAGCTTTTGTCAAAACGTTCATAACGTCTGCATCTGCTCCTGCAACAGTTCTGTCACCTAGAGGTGCATCAAGGACATAATTTTTCTGTGCAGCAATGAGGATAATCCTCAGATCACGGAGCTAGTCCGCATCTTTGCTACTATTCTTTCAACTTATTTTCTCTAGGAACATATCAAAATTAAACGGGGAGCAACATCGCGAGCTATTGATCTACAACATAGTTATGCAAATACTATGAGGACTAAGTTCATGATAAATTAAAGTTCAATTAATCATATTACTTAAGAACTCCCACTTAGATAGACATCCCTCTAGTCATCTAAATGATCACGTGAGCCAAATCAACTAAACCATGTCCGATCATCAAGTGAGATGGAGTAGTTTTCAATGGTGAACATCACTATGTTGATCATATCTACTATATGATTCACGCTCGACCTTTCGGTCTCCAGTGTTCCGAGGCCATATCTGCATATGCTAGGCTCGTCAAGTTTAACCCGAGTATTCTGCGTGTGCAAAACTGTCTTGCACCCATTGTATTTGAACGTAGAGCTTAGCACACCCGATCATCACATGGTGTCTTAGCACGAAGAACTATCGCAACGGTGCATACTCAGGGAGAACACTTATACCTTGAAATTTTAGTAAGGGATCATCTTATAAAGCTACCGTCGAACTAAGCAAAATAAGATGTATAAAAGATAAACATCATATGCAATCAAAATATGTGACATGATATGGCCATGATCATCTTGCGCCTTTGATCTCCATCTCCAAAGTACCGTCATGATCTTTATCGTCACCGGCATGACACCATGATCTCCATCATCTTGATCTCTATCAACGTGTTGTCACATGGTCGTCTCGCCAATTATTGCTCTTGCAACTATTGCTATTGCATAGCGATAAAGTAAAGCAATTATTTGGCGCTTGCATCTTATGCAATAAAGAGATAACCATAAGGCTTCTGCCAGTTGCCGATAACTTCAACAAAACATGATCATCTCATACAACAATTTATATCTCATCACGTCTTGACCATATCACATCACAACATGCCCTGCAAAAACAAGTTAGACGTCCTCTACTTTGTTGCTGCAAGTTTTACGTGGCTACTACGGGCTGAGCAAGAACCGTTCTTACCTACGCATCAAAACCACAACGATATTTCGTCAAGTTTGTGTTGTTTTAACCTTCAACAAGGACCGGGCGTAGCCACACTCGATTCAACTAAAGTTGGAGAAACTGACACCCGCCAGCCACCTGTGTGCGAAGCACGTCGGTAGAACCAGTCTCGCGTAAGCGTACGCGTAATGTCGATCCGGGCCGCTTCATCCAACAATACCGCCGAACCAAAGTGTGACATGCTGGTAAGCAGTATGACTTGTATCGCCCACAACTCACTTGTGTTCTACTCGTGCATATAACATCTATGCATAAAACCTGGCTCGGATGCCACTGTTGAGAAACGTAGTAATTTCAAAAAAATTCCTACGCACACACAGGATCATGGTGATGCATAGCAACGAGAGGGGAGAGTGTGTCCACGTACCCTCGTAGACCGAAAGCGGAAGCGTTATGACAACGCGGTTGATGTAGTCGTACGTCTTCATGATCCGACCGATCCAAGTACCGAACGCACGACACCTCCGAGTTCAGCACACGTTCAGCTCGATGACGTCTGTGACGCCCCCGATTCAATCGTACACTAATCATACACGCAAACGTGTACGATCAAGATCAGGGACTCACAGGAAGATATCACAACACAACTCTAAAACATAAATAAGTCATACAAGCATCATAATACAAGCCAGGGGCCTCGAGGGCTCGAATAGAAGTGCTCGATCATAGACGATTCAGCGGAAGCAACAATATCTGAGTACAGACATAAGTTAAACATGTTTGCCTTAAGAAGGCTAGCACAAAAGTAGCAACGATCGAAAAGGCAAGGCCTCCTACCTGGGACCTCCTAACTACTCCTCGAAGCCGAACTCCATGTAGAATCATCCTCGGGATCTCTAGCTCCTGGACTCCAGCATCTGGTTGCGACAACCAGGTATAGAAAGGGGAAAAGAGGGAGAAAAGCAACCATGAGTACTCATCCAAAGTACTCACAAGCAAGGAGCTACACTACATATGCATGGGTATATGTGTAAAGGGCCATATCGGCTGAACTGCAGAATGCCAGAATAAGAGGGGGATAGCTAATCCTGTCGAAGACTACGCTTCTGGCCACCTCCATCTTGCAGCATGTAGGAGAGAGTAGATGGTAAGTGCACCAAGTAGCATCGCATAGCATAATCCTACCCGGCGATCCCCTCCTCGTCGCCCTGTTAGAGAGCGATCACCGGGTTGTATCTGGCACTTAGAAGGGTGTGTTTTACTAAGTATCCGGTTCTAGTTGTCATAAGGTCAAGGTACAACTCCGGGTCGTCCTTTTACCGAGGGACACGGCTATTCGAATAGATAAACTTCCTTGCAGGGGTGCACCACATAACCCAACACGCTCGATCCCATTTGGCCGGACACACTTTTCTGGGTCATGCCCGGCCTCGGAAGATCGACACGTCGCAGCCCCACCTAGGCTCAACAAAGAGGTTAGCACGCCGGTCTAAATCCTATGCGCGCAGGGGTCTGGGCCCATCGCCCATTGCACACATGCACGTTGCGTATGCGGCCGGAAGCAGACCTAGCCTAGCAGGCGTTCCAGTCCAATCCGGCGCGCGCCGCTCCGTCGCTGATGTCAAGAAGAGCTTCGGCTGATGCCACGACGTCGAGTGCCCATAACTTTCCCACGTAGTTGGTTAGTGCGTATAGACCAAATGGCCAGACTCAGATCAAATACCAAGAACTCGTTAAGCGTGTTATTTTAAAGTAACCGCGGACGCCGTCCAGGGCCAGGCCCACGTCTCACCTAGGCGGTCTCAACCTGCCCTGTCGCTCCGCCATAAAGATCCACCCAGAGGGCCGTCGGGAAAGTATGTCCTTTCAGCCCCCGATCCGTGAATCAACCGCGGTTACTCAATGAGCCGACCCGACTTTAGTCACCATCTGTATAGTATGTATATGCAAGTATATACCCGTGATCACCTCCCGAGTGATCACGGCCCGATAGTATAGCATGGCTGACGGATAAGAATGTAGGGCCACAGATGGAATACTAGCATCCTATACTAAGCATTTAGGATTGCGGGTAAGGTATCAATAATTGTAGCAACAATGACAGGCTATGCATCGGAATAGGATGAACGGAAAGCAGTAACATGCTACACTACTCTAATGCAAGCAGTATAGAGAAGAATAGGCGATATCTGGTGATCAAGGGGGGGGGCTTGCCTGGTTGCTCTGGCAAGAAGGAGGGGTCGTCAACTCCGTAGTCGAACTGGGGGTCGCCGGCAGTCTCGGGGTCTACCGGAAAGAAGTAACGGAGGGGGAACACAATAAATAACAGAGCAATCAAAGCATCACAAAGCGTAACATGGCAATACGCGGTGCTAGGTGTGCCCTAACGCGGTAGTAGGTGATACCAACGAAGGGGGGAAACATCCGGGAAAGTATACCCGACGTTTCGCGTTTTCGGACAGATGAAACAGAGGTGAAATGTTGCATGTTTTCTATGCTTGGGACATGTGGCTGACGAACGGGCTGCGTATTCGGATTTGTCTCGTCGTTCCGAGCAACTTTCATGTACAAAACATTTTCATCCGAGTTACGGTTTATTTTATATTCATTTTTAAAGATTTAATCATTTTTATTAATTAATTATTTTAATTCAACATTATCCAGAATAGTGTGTGCTGACGTCAGCATGACGTCAGCAGTCAACAGGGCGTTGACTGGGTCAAACTGATGTGAGGGTCCCGCATGTCATTGATTGATTAATTAACTAACAGTTAATTAGGTTAATTATTGATTAGATTAATCTAATTATGTTTAATTAAGTTAATTAATTATTTAATTAATTAATATTTTTTTAATAAAACGTTCTGGGGCTGGGCCCCGTTTGTCACAGGCCCTTGGGGCTTAGCGGGTTTGCCGGCTAACGGGCACAGGGCACAGCCCGTCTGGGCGCTGGCGGGACACCCGTCTGGGTGAACCGGGGCATCGACCTCAGCCACGGCGGGGCGCTGGCGCCGGGCGTTGGGTGCTGTCCGAATGGCGCGGATTACGGGGTTCAACGTCGGCGGCGGCTGTGGTCGCGGCCACTGCTGGAGCAGCAACCACAGGGGGGCTGCGGGCGAGGCCAGGGATCGAGCGGGAGCACGGTCACAAGGCGGCGCAGAGGCCGTAGGGGAGCTCCGACGAGCGCGGCGAGGGGCGACGCGGTGACGGATAGGGAGGGAGCCGCGGCCGCACGACAGCAGGGCAGCGCGGCTGTGGGCGCGTGCGGAGGCGCGCCAGGTGAGGTGAGGATGCGGTGAGCGCGGTGAGCGCGCGTACGGGGCGGTGGTCAGAGGCATGCGCCGATGCGGTGAGCACGTTCGGGCCCGGTCGGCGAGTGTGCACGGCGACGGAGGGGAAGAGGTGGATGGGGGAGAGGCCCGGGGCCTCACCGGGGTTCGCAGGGTCAAGGGCCACGGTGCTCGAGGTGGGGGGACGGGGACGACGTGGACGGAGTGGAGGCAGACCGGTGGGGAGGAGGAAGCAGGCCGGCGAGGGAGCTCCGGTGTCGTGGCCTCCGACGAGGTCCTCGGGCGGCGACGACGCAGTCGGTCCGGGCGGCGGGGTCGTGCCCCGATCCAGTTCTGGATTGGGGAGGGGGTGAGGACGGGGAGGCGAGCAACGGGGTCGAGGCGACGATGGCGGGGCGGTGCTGGAGACGACGAGCGGCGTCAGGGAACGCCGACGGCGAGGTGGGCAGCGGGGCACCGGGGTCGGAGCCCGATCTGGATGGATCGAGAGGGAGAGAGGGAGGAGAGGCGATCGTGGGGGGAGTGGGGATGGGGCTAGGGTTTGGTGCCCCCAAGGGGTTATAGGCCAGGGGAGGGAGTGGGCCGGCCTGGCAGGCCACTGGCTGGGCCGAGGCCCAACTAGCCTGGGGGTTTTATTTTTATTTATGTTTTATTTTCCCTTTTGTCTTTTCTGTTTGCTTTTATTTCTTTAATACTTTATAGTTTTACAAAAATAAAACCCACACCTAAAATGGAGTTACAATTCCAACTACTGTCTTAAAAAGTTTTACCCCTGAACAAAATAGTTTAATATTTTATAAAATTCAAAAGGCATTTATTTAATTGTTTTATCTACTATTTTATTCATTTTAGTTTACTTAAACATTTTATAAAAGTGTGGTTTCTCGACAACAATTACCTATGCATTATTTGGCACCAACCGAACATTTTAGTTTTAATATTTGAAAACCTTTAACGTTTCACTTGATTTCGAATTTTGAATTCGAACGGGATTTGAACCAGAGTGATTTTAGTAACAATAATAGTGGTGACGTGGCATCATTAGTAGAGGGTTACTGTAGCTTAATTATCCGGGCGTCACAATTCTCCTCCACTACAAGAAATCTCGTCCCGAGATTTAGGAGGCGGAGTAAGGGGGAAGATCTGGTTACGAATTCTAACGAGTCTTCTTGGTCTTGGTTACTCTTCTCGAAGAGGTCAATTCATTACGTTGGTGTCTTCATTTCGCTGCTTCGGGAACTCCTTCGTACTTACGAAAGAATAAAGGGTGGGTATCCCGGGAGAACGGACCTCTGCAAGGTTGACTATCTGGTCGATAACATCAGGGGAAGGTGGAAAGTAACTCTCGAATTGAAACTTAAGAAAATATCAAGAGTAAATAAAGGAGGTATTGTGGGAAGTTTCGAGCGGGCAGGCAATCGTCCGATGCCTGAAACAAGGCGTGAAAGGGGTTCAAAACAACGGGAATAAGTATTGTGTCTGATACCAGAATAGATCACTAGGAATGTGGCTCGTGAATTAAATATGAAGCCAAGCGTGGGGAAAAACCATGAGAAACAGGGTTGTACAGGAGAGTCAGGTTTCAATCCTGTGGAACTGTGGGTTATGGGCCCACCATGTGAGTTAAAAGTAGGAAGGGCGGAGATGTTTTGCGTGATCATGCAAGCAAGGCATGTCAAAGGGTAGCCTGTCAGTTATATGTCAGCAACATCATCGGTACCAAGGGCGAGGGACGACGAGAACCATTTTTCTGCTCGTTGAAACGAGGTGGACCAATAGGCAAAGTTCTCGTCCATCGGTGGTTACCGGAATGTCACCAACAATAGTAACCGGGTCTTACTGACAGAGTTGTACTCCGAGGTGTTTGCACAAGCAGGGAATTAATAATGCTTAGATCATAATGATCACCAGAAATGTTAAGCCAACCAATGGAAAGGAAAATATGATTATCAGATTAAACAGAACAATGGAAAGGAAAATGTGTTTAAACACATATTTCAGGGGGTATATACTTCCCAAGGACAAACAGAGCATGATATCCACGACATGATATAATGTGGAAAACCATTTAGGAAAGGGGGAGAAATTTCATGACACTACCCTTACAACGGTGTTTGGATAATTTGATAAAGAAAATTCAGCATGGTGCTTCAGATGTTCTTATTGAAAATCGGAGTACCACATACATGCTTCGAGATAGCATTGACATGATCTTCAGGCAAAGGTCAGACTCTAGATACACAAAGGACTTATTAGGAACAACTTATAGAATAAGTCTTACAATTTCCTCATGGAAGAATAGCTAACCTTGCTAAAAGGAAAACTTATAACAATAGGTCCTCCGGCCAGGTGTGTTTGGCATGACATCACCTTACCGGGTCATAAATAGGCCAATGTTATAACTCTCGGAAATATGTTCCAACCATCATATCTGACCGAGATTCAGATCTGATTGGTGTCAGGATAACTCAGACTCAGGATGCCTGAGAAGAAAAAGGTGCGACACAAATTGACGAGAAGACATCGTAAGATTCTCAGGAAATGAACTATGGGAGCGGTTTCCTGAAACAATAGTTCATAATTAAACCAAGGAGAGGATGAGGAGGTGGCAGATGGACTTGGCGACAATCCATCGAGAATTCCAAAAGATGGATTTCCACAAATATGTGAGCAAGGAGATAACATTTGTCAGATCAAATGATATAATGAGGTATGCTCAAGGAAAACATACCCAATTAAACATTGGTTGAAAGGTGCACCCGAATATTGGGCTTAGGTAGCGTGATCAATGTTGGAATGGTGATTCGATAACCAATGGTCTAAGAATGAAATGTCAATCAATATCTCCAAAGCAATAGGGTTGCTAGAAGTATAGAATCCAAACATCACCATTCACTTGCCAGTATCCCGGTTAGAATCAACATGGGGACGAAGAAAGAATGGTGACGGTGAGAAGTATCACTATACCAAGAATTCTTAAGAGGTGGAGCAATCCCCACAACATTCTCGACAGAAAAGACAGTAATACTTCGAGGTAGAACACAATACTAGCTGGAGAGCAAGTTGTATTCATAATGTGGACAAGTTCGCGCTGAAAGGAAGTCAAGGGTGTTGTCGATGATAATAAAAATCATCGAGGGCAAGGAGGATATTTCTCATCGTGAACACAGTTGACATCTCGGAAGAAGTCAAAGTGTTGAAGGTGATCCGACACATTTGCCGGGAGGTTTCAAGAGGATGCAATCAAACAACAACGGCAACAAGCAAGGAAATGACGAAGTGGCAAGTTATAGGATCAATATATAAGAAGCAAGCTCAGAACCAAAGTTGCCTTTCAAGACAAGCAACAAGATGTTGAAAGCTCGACGTAAGTCGTGCTCACACACTGTAGAATTTGTGCACCAGAGAAGGACGAGGTAGCACAGTTAAAGATAGCAAGACCAGGATGCAGCCGATAGTCTAGGAATGACCAAATTGGGTTCAGAATTTTCCCAGTAAAAATACTAGGGGTATTTGACTTGTAGTGCGAAATAATTTCACTAGTCGGTGTCCTCTGTTGACAACAACCTAGAACCCGTAGAGTGATTACGACAAGGAAAGACATTACTCCAACAAAGTTAGTAAGATGTGGTGCAAAGGCAAGACATCTCCGAGATCCCAGGGGGTAATACTCGAAGGTAGAACATGATAGAAGTAGAACTGGGCCATTGACCTATGACACTAGATACTTCAACCTTGCCAAAAATAGACGAGGCACTGGAATGAATTCCCATCAGATATATCAGATCAGGACAGCATGGTCGGAATCATAACTGTAAGGAATCAATTTCAAGAATACTGAAAGAATCATACAGCTGGATAATCATTTTGCAAGAAGCTTCCGAGACGGTCTACATCATTTTCATGGGCATGAACACAAAGTTCAAGGTCGACTCCCACTTCTTTAATGCAGATCATTTCATTCACCTCTCGCTTTGATATAACTGTAGTGTTGGAATTTTATCTGGTAGAACACCGGAAGAGTATGACTTGTGCAAACTTTCGGGTTCTCGCGGATTAGGGGAAGGCATAGGTTCAACCCATCGGGCAACTTAGTAACATATACCACAAGTTTCAAAAGTAAATACACAAGCTCGAAAGCAGAGCATGGTTGGCCAAGCAGAGGATACAATTTACCAAAGGCATTATGTATCAGGGGAAGAACTCACAAGGTGATTGAATATGAAGGACACTGTCGGATAAAAATCCAACAATGGATCGGACGATCCACAACAGAGCTGATGTGAGTATCGGTACTCACTCAGAGAAAGAAAGAATACAGAAGCATCAGATTCAAGAATCACCTGATTAGTCTGATGCTTAAATAGAAAGAAATTATGGTTTCCAAAATGAAGGATCAGAAGCAGACGCTCTGATCAAGGATGGATAAGTTGAAAGCACTTAGTTGGACAATCAATAAAGGTTTGAATTGCCGAGACCCAACTCTTGTCCGGAATGACGTCTGAGTCGGAAAAACAATTTTAAAAGGATCAACTGATGGTTGCGTGCATTCGCACTCATGTTGAATCAATAGGATCAAAATGATGGTGCCTAAGGTTACTAACGAATATTGCCAGACATATGGAAAGCATCCATAATACAAGCAGACAAGTATTGCAGAGCAATAAGCTACTAAGGATTTTTGGAGGATCGAATAGTATTTCGAGGACCATTGTGAAACACATGAACAACTGGGGATGAACGGATACTCGATAAGGGCGAGAAATTATCCGTAGGGGTATTCAGGTGGCAAGGAACTGCAAGGCAGTATCTCAAAGGATTTTCAGAACAATAGAGAGAATTTTGGGGTATCTTGTAATAACAAGAACAACTAGGGGTGAATGTAAGAATGACAACTGCATGTAGTTATCCATAAGGGTTGACGGTCGAAGGGGAATTGCAAACGCGATGAACACAAGTTCTCGGGTTAACAATGGAGAGTATCTTCAGGGTCTTCTGGTGCAGCAGACGATCATCGGTAATAAGGTGCTCTCCAGGTGAAAGTGATAACGAGATCCTAATGTTAAATTTAGCAAAATTCATTTTAACCCGAATAGAAGAGAGATCAGAGTCCCAGAGTAAGGATCGAGGAGTAAAAGATCCTAGTACCACCCAATGGCGACGTGGGCCCGTAAGACACACAGCCATGTTAGTAAAAGTTTTTGCAATGTCTAGACTCGACTCCGGCCAAGGAGTGTGGAAGGGGAATTCCTACAGGCAGTCGGCTCTGATACCAACTTGTGACGCCCCCGATTCAATCGTACACTAATCATGCACGCAAACGTGTACGATCAAGATCAGGGACTCACGGGAAGATATCACAACACAGCTCTAAAACATAAATAAGTCATACAAGCATCATAATACAAGCCAGGGGCCTCGAGGGCTCGAATACAAGTGCTCGATCATAGACGAGTCAGCGGAAGCAACAATATCTGAGTACAGACATAAGTTAAACATGTTTGCCTTAAGAAGGCTAGCACAAAAGTAGCAACGATCCAAAAGGCAAGGCCTCCTGCCTGGGACCTCCTAACTACTCCTCGAAGCCGAACTCCATGTAGAATCATCCTCAGGATCTCTAGCTCCTGGACTCCAGCATCTGGTTGCGACAACCAGGTATAGAAAGGGGAAAAGAGGGAGAAAAGCAACCGTGAGTACTCATCCAAAGTACTCGCAAGCAAGGAGCTACACTACATATGCATGGGTATATGTGTAAAGGGCCATATCGATGGACTGAACTGCAGAATGCCAGAATAAGAGGGGGATAGCTAATCCTGTCGAAGACTACGCTTCTGGCCACCTCCATCTTGCAGCATGTAGGAGAGAGTAGATGGTAAGTGCACCAAGTAGCATCGCATAGCATAATCCTACCCGGCGATCCCCTCCTCGTCGCCCTGTTAGAGAGCGATCACCGGGTTGTATCTGGCACTTGGAAGGGTGTGTTTTATTAAGTATCCGGTTCTAGTTGTCATAAGGTCAAGGTACAACTCTGGGTCGTCCTTTTACCGAGGGACACGGCTATTCGAATAGATAAACTTCCTTGCAGGGGTGCACCACATAACCCAACACGCTCGATCCCATTTGGCCGGACACACTTTTCTGGGTCATGCCCGGCCTCGGAAGATCGACACGTCGCAGCCCCACCTAGGCTCAACAGAGAGGTCAGCACGCCGGTCTAAATCCTATGCGCGCAGGGGTCTGGGCCCATCGCCCATTGCACACATGCACGTTGCGTACGCGGCCGGAAGCAGACCTAGCCTAGCAGGCGTTCCGGTCCAATCCGGCGCGCGCCGCTCCGTCGCTGATGTCAAGAAGAGCTTCGGCTGATGCCACGACGTCGAGTGCCCATAACTTTCCCACGTAGTTGGTTAGTGCGTATAGACCAAATGGCCAGACTCAGATCAAATACCAAGAACTCGTTAAGCGTGTTATTTTAAAGTAACCGCGGACGCCGTCCAGGGCCAGGCCCACGTCTCACCTAGGCGGTCTCAACCTGCCCTGTCGCTCCGCCACAAAGATCCACCCAGAGGGCCGTCGGGAAAGTATGTCCTTTCAGCCCCCAATCCGTGAATCAACTGCGGGTACTCAATGAGCCGACCCGACTTTAGTCACCATCTGTATAGTATGTATATGCAAGTATATACCCGTGATCACCTCCCGAGTGATCACGGCCCGATAGTATAGCATGGCTGACGGATAAGAATGTAGGGCCACAGATGGAATACTAGCATCCTATACTAAGCATTTAGGATTGCGGGTAAGGTATCAACAATTGTAGCAACAATGACAGGCTATGCATCAGAATAGGATTAACGGAAAGCAGTAACATGCTACACTACTCTAATGCAAGCAGTATAGAGAAGAATAGGCGATATCTGGTGATCAAGGGGGGGGCTTGCCTGGTTGCTCTGGCAAGAAGGAGGGGTCGTCAACTCCGTAGTCGAACTGGGGGTCGCCGGCAGTCTCGGGGTCTACCGGAAAGAAGTAACGGAGGGGGAACACAATAAATAACAGAGCAATCAAAGCATCACAAAGCGTAACATGGCAATACGCGGTGCTAGGTGTGCCCTAACGCGGTAGTAGGTGATACCAACTAAGGGGGGAAACATCCGGGAAAGTATCCCCGGCGTTTCGCGTTTTCGGACAGATGAAACAGAGGTGAAATGTTGCACGTTTGCTATGCTAGGGACATGTGGCTGACGAACGGGCTGCGTATTCGGATTCGTCTCGTCGTTCTGAGCAACTTTCATGTACAAAACATTTTCATCCGAGTTACGGTTTATTTTATATTCATTTTTAAAGATTTAATCATTTTTAGAATTTAATTAATTATTTTAATTCAGCATTCTCCAGAATAGTGTGTGCTGAACGTCAGCAGTCAACAGGGCGTTGACTGGGTCAAACTGACGTGTGGGTCCCGCATGTCATTGACTGATTAATTAACTAATAGTTAATTAGGTTAATTATTGATTAGATTAATCTAATTATGTTTAATTAATTAATTAATTATTATTATTAATTAATTTTTTTAATAAAACGTTCTGGGGCTGGGCCCCGTTTGTCATAGGCCCTAGGGGCTTAGCGGGTTTGCCCGCTAACGGGCACAGGGCACAGCCCATCTGGGCGCTGGCGGGACGCCCGTCTCGGTGAACCGGGGCATCGGCCTCGGCCACGGCGGGGCGCCGGCGTCGGGCGTTGGGTGCTGTCCGAATGGCGCGGATTACGGGGTTCAGCGTCGGCGGCGGCTGTGGTCGCGACCACTGCTGGAGCAGCAGCCACAGGGGGGCTGCGGGCGAGGCCAGGGATCGAGCGGGAGCACGGTCACGAGGCGGCGCAGAGGCTGTAGGGGAGCTCCGACGAGCGTGGTGAGGGGCGATGCGGTGACGGATAGGGAGGGAGCCGCGGCCGCACGACAGCAGGGCAGCGCGGCCGTGGGCGCGTGCGGAGGCGCGCCGGGCGAGGCGAGGATGCGGTGAGCGCGGTGAGCGCGCGTACGGGGCGGTGGTCAGAGGCATGCGCCGATGCGGTGAGCACGTTCGGGGCCCGGTCGGCGAGTGTGCACGACGACGGAGGGGAAGAGGTGGAGGGGGAGAGGCCCGGGGCCTCACCGGGGTTCGCAGGGTCAAGGGCCGCGGTGCTCGAGGTGGGGGGACGGGGACGACGGGGACGGAGTGGAGGCAGACCGGTGGGGAGGAGGAAGCAGGCCGGCGAGGGAGCTCCGGCGTCGTGGCCTCCGACGAGGTCCTCGGGCGGCGACGGCGCAGTCGGTCCGGGCGGCGGGGTCGTGCCCCGATCCAGTTCTGGATCGAGGAGGGGTGAGGACGGGGAGGCGAGCAACGGGGTCGAGGCGACGATGGCGGGGCGGTGCTGGAGACGACGAGCGGCGTCAGGGAACGCCGACGCCGAGGTGGGCAGCGGGGCACCGGGGTCGGAGCCCGATCTGGATGGATCGAGGGGGAGAGAGGGAGGAGAGGGGATCGTGGGGGGGGGGGGGGGGAAGTGGGGATCGGGCTAGGGTTCGGTGCCCCCAGGGGGTTATAGGCCAGGGGAGGGAGTGGGCCGGCCTGGCAGGCCACTGGCTGGGCGAGGCCCAACTAGCCTGGGGGTTTTATTTTTATTTCTGTTTTATTTTCTCTTTTGTCTTTTCTGTTTGCTTTTATTTCTTTAATACTTTATAGTTTTACAAAAATAAAACCCACACCTAAAATGGAGTTACAATTCCAACTACTGTCTTAAAAAGTTTTACCCCTGAACAAAATAGTTTAATATTTTATAAAATTCAAAAGGCATTTATTTAATTGTTTTATTCATTTTAGTTTACTTAAACATTTTATAAAAGTGTGGTTTCTCGACAACAATTACCTATGCATTATTTGGCACCAACCAAACATTTTAGTTTTAATATTTGAAAACCTTTAACGTTTGACTTGATTTCGAATTTTGAATTCGAACGGGATTTGAACCAGAGTGATTTTAGCAACAATAATAGTGGTGACGTGGCATCATTAGTAGAGGGTTACTGTAGCTTAATTATCCGGGCGTCACAACGTCCCACGAACTCCGATCCAGCAGAGCTTCGAGGGAGAGTTCCGTCAGCACGACGGCGTGATGACGGTGATGATGATGCTACCGACGCAGGGCTTCGCCTAAGCACCGCTACGATATGACCGGGGTGGATTATGGTGGAGGGGGCACCGCACACGGCTAAGAGAGATCAATGATCAACTTATGTGTTATAGGGTGCCCCCTGCCCCCGTATATAAAGGAGCAAGGGGGGAGGCCGGCCGGCCCCTGTAAGGCGCGCCAAGAGGAGGAGTCCTCCTCCTAGTAGGAGTAGGACTCCCCTTTCCTACTCCTACTAGGAGGAGGAAAGGAAGGAGGAGAAGGAGAAGGAAGGAGAGGGAGGAAAAGGAGGAAAGGGGGGCCGTCCCCCTAGTCCAATTCGGTTTGGGCTAGGGGGGCGCGCGCCCTGTCTCCTCTCTTCCACCACTTGGCCCATGAGGCTCATTGCTTCTTCCTCGTATTCCCGTAACTCCCCGGTACCCCCGAAAATACCCGAATCACTCGGAACCTTTCCGATGTCCAAATATAGTCGTCCAATATATCGATCTTTATGTCTCGACCATTTCGAGACTCCTCGTCATGTCCCCGATCTCACCCGGGACTCCGAACTACCTTCGGTACATCAAATCACATAAACTCATAATACCGATCGTCACCGAACGTTAAGCGTGCGGACCCTACGGGTTCGAGAACTATGTAGACATGACCGAGACACGTCTCTGGTCAATAACCAATAGCGGAACCTGGATGCTCATATTGGCTCCCACATATTCTACGAAGATCTTTATCGGTCAAACCGCATAACAACATACGTTGTTCCCTTTGTCATCGGTAGGTTACTTGCCCGAGATTCGATTGTCGGTATCTCAATACCTAGTTCAACCTCGTTACCGGCAAGTCTCTTTAATCGTTCCAGAATACATCATCCCGCAACTAACTCATTAGTTATAATGCTTGCAAGGCTTATAGTGATGTGTATTATCGAGTGGGCCCAGAGATACCTCTCCGACAATCGGAGTGACAAATCCTAATCTCGAAATATGCCAACTCAACAAGTACCTTCGGAGACACCTGTAGAGCACCTTTATAATCACCCAGTTACGTTGTGATGTTTGGTAGCACACAAATTGTTCCTTCGGTAAACGGGAGTTGCATAATCTCATAGTCATAGGAACATGTATAAGTCATGAAGAAAGCAATAGCAACATACTAAACGATCAAGTGCTAAGCTAACGGAATGGGTCAAGTCAATCACATCATTCTCTAATGATGTGATCCCGTTAATCAAATGACAACTCATGTCTATGGCTAGGAAACTTAACCATCTTTGATTCAACGAGCTAGTCAAGTAGAGGCATACTAGTGACACTATGTTTGTCTATGTATTCACACATGTATCAAGTTTCCGGTTAATACAATTCTAGCATGAATAATAAACATGTATCATGAAAATAAGGAAATAAATAATAAATTTATTATTGCCTCTAGGGCATATTTCCTTCAACAAGCGGGCCACCACTGCCTATGTACCGCATCAAAATAGAAGCCGAGCCGGTTGTTGAGCGATACCTGGCCGGTACAACCGCCAATGACACACCGCAGTCAAGTTTAAGCACGGTGGCGATACCACCGTCCGGGGTTAGCGGTACAACCGCTTGGTCATGACTGGGCTGTTCAACCCCAGGGTATCACCCCTGGGGTGGTGGTTGGGTTAGTGCCAAGGGCCAGCGGTACAACCGCTCGAACGAGCGGTACAACCGCTGGGAGAACACAACAACAGTTGAAAAAGAAGGGGGAACCTCTCTCTCACACAACAAGGAAGGCAAAGGTGGGTGAGGAAGAAGTGTACGTGCAATGATTCACCCAACTCCTTCTGATGTGGATTCCCTCTTAATAGTACGGGTTTCCTACGACCAAAGAGATAAACATGTAGACAAACACCGTCTTCGATCTTTTCCTTCCAGAGAGAATAGCTAATCGATGCAAACCTAATCACTGAGAACCTGAAGCACTTAGCACAAGATTAGACCAACAAAGAGTTGTCATCATCATCCAAAACACAAAGTAGGGAAATGGCCTTACACCCTATTATCACCATAATCACATGGACAACGTGGAAGGAGCGTGGTGGATGGATATTCCCAATGCCGAAAACAATCTACCGCCTCCGGTTAGGATTTTTTTTACCATCAAAGGATAAAGGTACCCTTTGGCACAAAGTCTCTTCCCCGAACCCTTGTGTTTCTCATTGAACTCCTTAACCCGTTTCTTGAAAATAAACACCTTTTATGTGATTATTTTGTATTTTTTTTACAATACTTAGTGATAGCATCAAACTTTGGCATTGGCATCTCAACAACCTAGTCGGAAAAACCGAGTGGTGTCGGGTCAGGCTTGTCTCTTGGGGCAGGCTCAGGTTTTGTTTTTCAGCCGAAAAGATAATCCTGCCATAATTGGGCTTCTGTTTAGCTTTTAGCTTAATTATTGATTTCCTTAGACTAAAATGCTTGTGTCCGGACCGGGTTTTCGGGCTTGTCACTGGACCGGGCTTCTAGATAAAATGCTTTTGCTAGGTCTCAACCGACGGAAATTTTCTAAGTTTAAAGTAGATCCCTCACCTTGTCTAAAAAAAAGTACTAGATCCCTACCCATATAAAAAAGAAAAAAAATCTAACTTAAAAAGAGGGAATTATTTTTCCAACCTATTTTTGCTCCGGTTTCTCCGTGGCCGTATTTTTCTGATCCAGATTCAACATCGTCTCACAGTCACCGATCAAGCACAGGTTAACCGGTTTGGCCGGCGCGACGCACCCCTCCACCAGCGGCAAGCCGGCGGCGACGCCCCCGCACGCCGTGATATAGGCCCGTCCCCGTCCGAACGACACGACCTAGCCCCAAACCCAACCACGCGCACAGAGAAGAAACAAAAATCCCGAGCCCACCACCACCGCCACCATACTCCCCTCCCTCCTCGCCACCGTCGGCTCCCTCGCCACAGGCACCGTCGCGGCCCTCGCGGCGGCTGCGGCGGGGGCGGCGGCGAACGCGGGCTCCCTCCCCCGCGCCCGCTTCGCGGGGTCGGCCGTTGTGGCGGCCGCCATGTCGACGGCCCGCGTCTACGCGGACGTGAACGTGCGCCGCCCCAGGGAGTACTGGGACTACGAGGCCCTCTCCGTCCAATGGGGGTAAAAATAAAACTAGCGCCTCACTCTGCTCCTGTTTTTTTTCTTTCTGTGCCATGATCTAGAGTAGAGTGATTAACTGATTACGCGGGAGGATCGCATCTAAAATTAATTGAACAACAATGTGTCACTGCTGGGGGATATATCGGTGCATGCTGTGTACGAAGGTGTATGATGATTTATATGTTCAATTGCAGAGATTGGAACGGACTGGGTGGATCATTCATTATATTGCTTGATTGATCGGTGTATTATACAATGAGGAGTCATAGGAGTGAACTCTGGCCTGTAGGATTTGAAAACCTTTGGTCATCGGGCTGTGATCATACAGTATTATTTTGTTGTTTTAGGTGTCTGTGTGAGGTTCGATTGGAGCTGTTCTTGAATACTACTGACGAGTGTTTTGCTATTTTGGGTCGTCTTACTATGCTTGTTGTTTGAGCTGTTGTACTTGTTAGAATTATGCCTTGACTGGGGCTGCATCCAGAGAACTGTATACCAGAAGACTAAAACACCTGCAAAATAGCATTGATGGAGGCCATTTAATATCACTGTAGGTAGGTCGGTCTTAGCAAAACAGAATGGAGTTGTACCAACCAAAATGCCCAATTGGACAAAATCTTTGAACGTTTAAACAGTAGTCATATGACCCTCAATCGCTATCACAGTAGTGAATCCACTTTTGCTTACTGTTTCAAAATTTTGACATGTGTTGTAGCCTTTTTTTTAGTTGGTGAATTTCGGAGTGAAAAACAATAAAAAAAATTATGGAATGAATATCTTGTTTCTTGTAGCGATGTACTTAGTTTGATTAACTGATGGTTCTTCCCCATTCAGTGAGCAGGATGATTATGAGGTCGTGCGGAAAGTAGGCAGAGGGAAATACAGTGAAGTCTTTGAAGGGATTAATGTAACAAACGATGAGCGTTGCGTCATTAAAATCCTCAAGCCTGTTAAGAAAAAGAAGGTATCCTTGTGTACTTTGAAGATTAGCACATTTTGATGGTCTGCTATTATATTACAGCTGATAACATCAATACTTGGCGTAATTCGATGGTTACATACTCTGCATTTCCTACTTCTCTAACTATGGATCCCTCCTTCACTAGTCTACTGAAAAGTTTCATCCTATCCTGTTTAATGCCATTTCTACAATTTTCAGCTTGCAGCTGATAGGTACAACTGTACAATTAACAAGCTGGTCAAGGGATCTTATGTTTCTTCGTCCATTTACATCCATAACTCACATCTTGTGACTAACCACTTGCACCATATGATGCAACTAACTAGTTCGAAACCTGCTAATGTTTTTTTTAGGACCGAAACCTTCTAATTTTATCACCGTTAGAGATCAGTTTAGCATCAGCTCTGTTATTAGTCTTCATACCCTTTTCAGCTGACAAGTTCCGCCTGTTTCTTTAAGTGTATGATGTCACTCTTGCTCATTTGTTGGCTATGCACCTTCTGCTGCATTCAACTCTATTTACCTGCTTATCGTGTTCTTTGTGCTATCCAAATATGTGATTTTTTTATGCAGATAAAGAGGGAAATAAAGATTCTTCAGAACCTTTGTGGTGGTCCAAATATTATTAAGCTTCTTAATGTCGTCAGAGACCAGCAATCAAAAACTCCAAGTTTGGTATTTGAATATGTAAACAGCACAGATTTCAAAGTTCTCTATCCAACATTTACAGACTATGACATCCGGTTCTATATTTATGAACTTCTTAAGGTACACCTTATTTTATTTAATCATTGGAAGAAGTGTTGAACCTGTATCACATCTAGCTGATAATAAAGTTGTGATATATTTATGTGGTTGTACACATCTAACAGTCTTACACTGCTATGAGCTAAATCTTCCCTGTTATGAATTTTACTGCAATTATTTTGTAGTTGCACGTCTTGTGATTTTATTATGAGAGTTTCAGTTGTTTTCCATGCATATGTTCCTTGAGAGGCTGACCCATGGGTGGTGCTTATCGATTGTTACATGTGGTCAACATCAATTGCTGACGGTGAATTATCTGGGTTGGTCCTCGTATATTGATTATTGAAACATGGAGGATAGGGTTGAGGATTTGGCTACAATAAATACGTGCAGAAACTGTAGAAGGATAATGTAGTGTCTCTAGCATGGTATGTTTAAGGCCGTAATACTGAATGTCCAGTACTTTGAATGTGAGGCTGAGCGCAACAGTAAAACTTATTTCTTGCATGGCTAGTCTGGCATGTATATACTCTCCCAAGTTGTTGATCGCCTTTCTGTTTTTCTTTGATATGACGAGCCAGGTGTCTTCAAAATTCGGTTATTTTTTCCTAGAGAAAAATAGCTTATGAGGGCACTACAATTTTCAGCTACATCTTTAATTAAAATAAGTGCAAATGTGTCTCCAGTTCCTTGGCAAAAAGACTTGTCGCAGTGGTAGTAGATAGCCAAACCAGTGAATTGTGTTAGCGATAATTTCATAACTTTCTTCCATATGCTTATGCTGATGTAGTTTTCATTTGATAAGTTACCGAACTTTGTTTGCTTCTTGTTGGAATACAGTAAGATAACTGGCTCATTTTCACTTAGTCTCTATAAATGAAACTAAGTTTCTTTTAGTTTGTTGTAACTTGTAAATATAGGATCTCCTACTGTTCTATTTTTTTTGGTTAGTTGTTCACATTACATGTTCTGGACTTGTTCCCCCCCTAGGATTTTCAATCTTATACAACATTTTAATGGATTGTATTTCTTACCTAGAAAAGTAATCTCCATCATTTTTGTTGTTGTTTTACTGATTGCCAGCCTGCTCACATTTCAGGCATTAGATTACTGTCATTCCCAAGGAATTATGCATCGTGATGTCAAGCCTCACAATGTTATGATTGACCATGAGCTTCGCAAGCTTCGCCTGATTGATTGGGGACTTGCTGAGTTTTACTTTCCTGAGAAGGAGTACAACGTTCGTGTTGCTTCGAGGCAAGTTGATAAAATATAACATTTTGTAGCTCTGGTCATTTATAGCAATGCGGTATCCAAGTTTCATATGTAATTTATATGTAGGCATCTCTTGGTCCTGTATCAGGTTCTAGTTCTTCTATTCAAGAATGCTCACTGTTTTTTTAAGAAATATATACCTTACGCAACAAATCGTTCTGCCATCCGCCATTCCCTTGTTTTCAGGAGATCTGTGCTACTTAATTTGGCAGAGTTGCTGTTTGTTTCCGAATTTTGAATCCCCTTCTGATCTAGCAAAATCATCATGTCAAAATTTGCTGTTTTTGTGGACTATAGTTATACATATTTGAGTAGTAAGGTTAGAGGAACTTGATCAGAGTCAGATGGATGTATGAACTCTTATATCTGAGCATGTGGATATTTTGACTGGAGCTTTTTTCTTTCTTTATTCAGGTATTTTAAGGGGCCTGAATTGCTTGTTGACTTCCAAGGGTACGACTACTCTTTGGATATGTGGAGCCTTGGCTGTATGTTTGCTGGAATGGTATGTTTCCTTCCTGTGATCTGTAAACATTACAATGAAATTCACAAAGACCTTGCTTCTGTGAACACTAATGACTGAATAATTAGACGTCAGTTATGATTTATTTGTTGTTCTGCACGCAGATATTCCGCAAGGAACCATTCTTCTATGGTCACGACAACCATGACCAGCTTTTCAAAATAGCCAAGGTTTGCCATTGTCACAATTATCTTGTATTTGCTCATATAGCCGTGTGCATGCGTGCTATGCCTGAGCATAATGCATATGTGAACATCATCTTCCTTTTTCGGTTGAAGGTTGCCAGTAACAATTTTTTTATACTTCTGAGCAGGTGCTAGGTACAGATGAACTTAATGCTTATTTGGGAAAATACAGAATTGTGCTTGATCCTCAGCTAGAGGCACTGATTGGGAGGTAACTCACAGTACTCTGAACATCTTATCCGTATGGTGTAACTATTATCACATTTCGCATCAGGAAACAACAGTTTTCTTGATTTACATGTACGCTATTGCTTAACACAGGCATAACAGGAAATCTTGGTCCAAGTTTGTCAATGCTGAAAATAGGCATCTCGTGTCCGAAGAGGTTATATATTTCCCCTGTTTTCCCCGTCCATCTGTCATTTCTCAATGCCCTGTCTAATTGCTGCAATACCCTATGCAGGCCATCGACTTTCTTGATAAACTTCTTCGCTTTGACCATCAAGATAGGCTTACAGCCGAAGAAGCCATGGTTTGTCTCTGCACCTATTCTTTCATAATAATATGATATGCAAATAGTGTGTTAACCAACTTGTTAACCTGGAGTCAGCTTATGCGATGGTGTGTCCTCAAGTATTATCCTTGGACAATGTATGACACGTTCCTTTTGATCCCACTGCAGGCGCATGAGTACTTTCATCAGGTGAGGGCAGCAGAAAACAGCAGGGGGAGAACGTAGCCAAGAACCCAAGAGAGCCAAGAGAATTGAGACGCGAAAGCTGCTTCTGTTGAACAGTTGTGGAATTAGATCCATCTAGCATCGAATTGATGCAGAAGTTGATTACTTGACCTGATGGTTGGGACGCTGTCATGAATCTCTGATTGGCTCCTAATTTTTTTTATTTTTTTATTACTTGGAAGTTTAAACCACGAGTCTACAAAACAGACAGGCTACGCGTTGTCATGACTTGATGATTAGTTTTTCCATGCAACTAAAAGTTCTTGATATTGCCCCTCAAAAAAAGGTTCTTGATATTATGTTTTCGTTAGGATTTTGGGCTTAATTTGAGGGACTCTGTTAAAAAAAATGTTCACACAACTTCTAAGAAAATGTTTGTACCAATTAAAAAGTTTCATGTGTTTCAAAAAATCTTTTTGACATTTTAAGAAAAATATTATGCAATGTAAGAAAAATATTTGCGTAAATTTTTAAAAATCCAATAAATTTCTGTGGTGGTTTTTATCGTTTTTTGTTGGGGTTTTTATTTTTCTGTGTCTCTATAATTTTTTTCTTTGGGTTTTCCTTTTGTATTCACTATTTTTCTTCTTCTTGTGTGTGTTTCTTTATCAGTCTACTTTGGTTTTTTTCCATTTTATTTTTCTTTATTCAAATACATGTCGAGTTTTTCAATACATGTTGCATATTTTTCATATACACGTGTAACATTATTTTATACACATTGAACACTTTTCAAATAAATTATTAACATTTTTACATGAACATGTTTGCAACAATTTCTTTGAAGAAATGTTAAACATTTTCAAATACACGTTGAACATTTTTTTCAATGGGACCAAACATTTCTTTTAAATCATGAAAATATTTTTTTAAATGCTTGAACAATGTTTTATATGTTACAAAGTTCTTTTTGAATGTTTTGATTTTTTTACATTGTATAAACATTTTAAATGTCACGTAAATTTTTCTGGAATATGTGAACATTTTGTAAATGGCACTTACATTTTTTGAATGGTACGAAACATTTTTTAAATTTACACCTTTTTATATTACATAATATTAAAATGTCATGAATATTTTTTGAAACACGTGAATTTTTTAATGGTACAAACACTTCTTAAAAGTTATGCAAACATTTTTTATATTGTATAAACATTTTAAATCGCACGGACATTTTCTTGAAATGCATGAACATTTTTTAAATGTCACCATCATATTATTTTGAATTCTATCAACATTTGTTAAAGTTATGCAAACATATTTTTAACACTACATGAACATTTTTCTTTAAACGCGTGATGAACTTTTCTGTTCATATATAGTTTTTTCATTAAGTTGTTGTAAGCAATTTCATAAATTTAAATGAAGTAATAAACAAAAACGAAAGAAAAAGGGAAAGGAAGAAGGGCGCTTCCGCACTAGACCAGCCAATTAAGAAAGCGCTTGAGGAGAGACAAATTGCTGCCCCGGACGCAGCCTGAAAACCGCTACTTGATGGGTGATATGGCCCATATTGCAGTTCCTTTTCTAGTTCCGTTGGGCCCTAACAGGAGCGTCACCCTCCAATGGTCCAACTCCACAGTTCATACTTCGCCGCTATCCCCTTCCCTCTCCCGTGGGAGCTATCTCGCCTTAAGCAAGATGGAATCTGCTCTTGCTGAAGGAAATAGCGACTCGCGCAGGCAACTGGGCCGGCCCGCTCATGAACACTAAAATGGTAATAAGGGAATAAAAAGGGAGGTACCGCTAGTTGATGGGTGATATGTATGGGCCAATATTGTCATTCCTTTTCTAGTTCCTTTGGGCTATAACAGGAGCGTCGCCCTCCAACGGTCCAACCCCACAGTTCGTACTTCGTCGCCATCCCCTTCCCTCTCCCACGGGAGCTATATCTCGCCTTAAGCGAGACGGAATTTGCTCACGCTAAAGGAAATAGCGACTCGTGCAGGCAACTAGGTCGGCCCACTCGAGAAACACAAAAATGGTAAATAAGCGAATAAAAAGGGAGCTACCGCTAATTGATGGGTGATATGTATGGGCCGATATCGCCGTTCCTTTTCTAGTTCCTTTGGGCTCTAACAGGAGCGTCACCCTCCAACGGTCCAACCCCACAGTTCGGACTTCTCCGCCATCTCCTCCCCTCTCCCGCGGGGGCTATATCTCGCCTTAAGCGAGATGGAATCTGCCCTCGCTAAAGGAAATAGTGACTCACGCAAACAACTAGGCCGACCCACTCACGAACACTAAAATGGCAAAAAAAAAACAAAAAAAAGGGACCTCATAGGGGATTCGGTCCCTGGTCTACTCGATAGTTACCTGCGGTGCTAGCTCGCGAGCTAGCGTCGAGTTCCTGCCATTGTACTAGGGCGCCACCTACTCTGGTTGAGGCAAAACGAGCCAGATTTCCAACAGGTTTTTCTCGTTTTCTCAGTTTTACTGTTTTTTCTTTTTTCTTTTTTTTTGCTTCATTTTATTTGGTTTTCTCCAGGTCTTTTCTTTCCTTTTTCTCGTTTCCTTTTTGTTTTTGATTTGGTTTTCTTATATATTCTCCTTTTTTTTGTGTTTTTCTTTGTCCTTTTCATTGCTTTTATCGGTTTTTCTTTCCTTACTCATTTCCTTCTTCTTTTTTTCCTTTCTTGGTTTTCAACATTTTTTTGTTATTATTTGTCTCTTTATTGATTTTTACTGTTTTCGTTCTTTTTGCATTTGTTTCTTTGGTTTTATTTTTGTTTACTTTTTCTTTGGTTTCTTGTTCTCATTGATTTTTTCTTTTATTTCTTTTAGTTTCCATTCTACATTTTTCTTATATGTCAAGAACATTTTCAAATACATGTTTACATTTTTAAATGTGAGTTTAACATTTTTTTAATACATGATCAACATTTTTTCTATACACATTTTCACAATTTTCAAATGCTTGATTTACATTTTTAAAAATACTTGTTTAACATTTTTAAATACAATATAACCATTAAAAAACTTTTCTTTCTTTTAGTTTTCATTCTACATTTTTCGCATACATCAAGAACATTGTTCAAATAACCTTTAACATTTTTCTATACACATTTTTTGAATACATGGTCGACATTTTTTTCTATACACATTTTTAAAAATGCTTGATTAACATTTTTCAAATACAATATTAGAATTTTTTAATACATGTGAACAATTGTTCTATACACATTTTCAACACTTTTTTAACACATGGTCAACATTTTTCTATGCACATGTAACATTGTTTTAATGCTTGATTAAGATTTTTCAAATACAATATTAATGTTTTTTTAATACATGGTCAACATTTTTTCTATACACATTTAACATTTCTTAAATATTTGATTAATATTTTTTAAATACTTGTTCAACTTTTTTTGAATGCTTGATTAACATTTTAGATACATGATAAAAAATCAAAAAAAAATTAATACATGATCAACATTTTTTTTATACACATTCAACATTTTTCCAAATGCTTGATTAATATTTTTAAAATACCTTTTCGATATTTTTCAAATACTTGTTCAACATATTTAAAATAATTTTTCAGAAGTTTTCAAATGCTTTTTGTAGACTGCATTTTGTAATTTGTGTATTTCGAATATTTTAAAGTATAAACAAATGTACAAAAATAAAGCAAAAAACGAAAACAGAAAACGTCAAAAAACAGAAAAAGGAGGCTGTGGCCTCCCGTGCTCCTGGGCCGGCCCATCTCTGTCTCCCCTTCAGCTAGGTTTCCTCTCCGGGCGTCCCCCCTTTCCTCCTCCCCAGTCCCCCACCCACACACTTTTTGATCCTGAGGGCGGCGTGATGGCGATGAGGGGTGTTTGGCAGCTGCAGAAGCTTGTGGTGAACTACTGCGATTGGGGAGGGAGCAGCAGGGGAATCAGGTACCCTTCATCATGCCCATAAGGGCCGATTTCACCGCTAGACAGACCCTAGCGATTTGATCTGTTCTGCTTTGATGCGGTAACATTCGGTAGGGGAGACCCGACTTGCTCGTTCTGTTGATTGTGCAGACCGTGCGTAAGGTACTTGCTGTCTGACACTTTGCACAAAGCCAGTTTCTGCATGGAAAAATTTAGTTGTAAAGATCTTCCTTAAAAATGTGTTATGGTTAGTATACCCTGTTGTCTGGTTTTGCTGAAAGATGCCAGTAGTGTGTGGCCGGACAGGTTTGAGATGTACCCGTGAAGGACTAACTGTCAAGATTGAGTGTTCTTGGATACTTTGGGCCATGTCATAAAAGGTACATAGGCTGTGAAAATACCCCCTCTGTTTACTGATGTAGGCCGTTATGGTATGCATACAGTCAAACTTAACCAATATAGAGTTGTGTGTGTTGATTGGCAACATGGAAATGATTTCGACAAAATTGTAAGCAGAAAACTTCCGTGTTATATGTTTGAATGTGTCTGCTAGCATATTATTGGACTTTGACTGTCATTGCGAAAGTTATATCTAGAAGACAGTGCTATTTCATAAGTGACATTATAAACTGAGGGAGTATGGCTCAAGGATGGAAGGAAGTACTAGAGGCATTCTCATGATAGTGGAACTGCACCTATTGATGTAAATTGGACGAGGCAGAACCTTTCTAGCCTGCTTAACTTCTCTCTGGTCGGTAGCAGTTTGATTAAAAAAAAGGGCAGCCCGGTGCACGTAGCTCCCGCTTGCACAGGGTCCGGGGAAGGGTCCGACCATTTGGGTCTTTTGTACGCAGCCTTTCCCTACATTTCTGCAAGAGGCTGTTTCCATGCTTTAATTTGAACTCCCTTATGAACATGAAAATTCAGTGCATGACTTGGAAGGCTTTGACTACTGAATTATTGGAAATGGAGAAATTTTGTTTAGAAGAAACAGTTCAGTTACAGTTTAAGCCAATAGTTATTTGCTGGTTGTGCTGTAAATCAAGCTCGGGATTTTGGATTCTTGGACATAAGTTTATTCACAGTTTCACATATTATCCTCTTTCCCCGTGGATTGGTAGGCTATACAATAAGCATTAGTTGTATGACTTTGCAGCTTAAATATTGCTTGTATCAATATCTTTGTCGTCAGGATTCAGTGCCTGAACACTTGAATCTTTCAATTTGCCTGCTCCTTCACATCTAGCACTCCTTGGAATTGCAGGGCTTTTATGGAGTCACATCTTCCAGCTTTGAAGGAAAAGAATCCCCAGTTAGAGGTAGTGACACAGCTTGTCCGTGGTCAGCATCCTAACTTGAAGGGCATTTACAGTAAGATCTTCCATTCCTTTTGACCATCATAGTGTTACATCAAGAGTTATATGGCTGGCAACTGTATTACTTATAATGGTGTTACTTTCTGATGGTGGTTTAGATCTTTGTGTTGGTACTGACAAAATGCATAGTCAATTATTTTTCATGCAGTCTCTTGCAGTCAAGTACTGCAGTTTACACTAGCCATATTTAGTTTTAAATTGCAGCACTGGGATATTTGTAGCTGTTTCTTCCATGTACGTAAGTACTTGTGATGAATTTGACTTGCTCAACAACCCAAAGGTGAACTCACATGGTTCAAGCATGACATGGTTAACGTTGTGCCCTTCGTATGAATATATCTTCTTTAGAGAATATTAGCTTGTTTTGTTTGAGGGATGCGCTTGTTCTACGTCAAATACATCCATCTCTGATGGAATAGAGACGTGCCACATATTTTGTGGTGGTGAGGGGACACAGGTTCATTCAACAATTTCTGTGGAATGCATTTCACATATTGTAGTAACTTCTTTCACTTTTGTAATGTTTAGCCCAACGATAATTCCATTCCACTGTACTAGCCAAACCAAATCTGATGTTGTACAAGGAGTTACGGCATTACGCAGGCCAAACAACCATATAGATTCTGTTCCTCTGTTGTAGGAGGAGATTACTTATTAGGATATTTTTCATAAAATGCCCACCCAAATATTGGCATTACAGGAATTACCACTCCCTAACTCACTGACAGGGCCCACTCACATGTCAGTGAGACATGATTCATATCAAAAGACCATCCATGTTAGTTTTGATGGACTCATGGCTACATTTGCTTGCTTTGTGATTATTATTTAATATTTATGCGGCGTTATTCTTGTGCAGAAAACCATAACGAGAGAGTGGTTTGTGTCAGAAATTTAGCACCTGAGGACATCATGTTGCAAGCTAGTAGGCTAAGGTGTTCTCTGGGCAGGAAAGTGGTGAAGCTGAGAACCAGACACGTGACGAAACGGCCAAGTGTCCAGGGGACATGGACGACGGAACTGAAGATGTGAGTCAAAGTTCCGAGACAGGCTGTTGCAGTGTTCCTGTTGAACTGTTTGAGATCTATGGCAAGAACACTGTGCTGCTATTAGACCTACCTTTTGTCAGTAGTTACAGTTTCACTCTGTGCTCCTTTTGTTTTGTTTGAGACATAATAATCTGATAATCACTCTAGTTACTAAGCTCCCGTGAAATAGCGAGCTCTCAGCGCTCTGGCCAGTGAAATCGTTCGTGTCCCTGCCTGTCAGTTGGTCACCGCTGTTCATTTTTCATGTCGGTTCACTGGTTGGTCTTCGTGTCATCTGCTCCTTCGTTTCTTTCTCAATTTTTGCATGTCAATGTTACCGTCATACTGAACCGTCCTACATGGGAAGTGGAGGCAAGTCCAGCTGTTGGCTCAAACCGTCCTCGAAAGATATTTTATGCGAGAAAAGCCAGTAGCTATCCATCCGGTTCTCCCCCATTCTCATATGCAGCAAAGACGCCCCAATTCCTCTTGCTGCCGCGACCGGAAAGCTCCCTCCAGCCACTACCATATTCCGTTTGTTTAGGCCAACTCCAGTGCACGATCCATAAAAGACGTCCGGTTTGGCCTGTTTTCGTCCGTTTGGAGTGGTAATGGGGTCGCCCATGTCTGTTTGCAGCCGTTGGGTTGCCGGTGCGCCCAAATCATGTCCGGTTTGGCTTGTTTTCGTCCGTTTGGAGCGGCAATGAGGTCGCCCATGTCTGTTTGCGGCCGTTGGGTTGTCGGCGCGCCCAAATCATGTCCGGGATGACGTGATAAAAAAAACAAAAACTAAAATGAAATGCCGAAAAAATTTAAAATAAGGGCAAACATGAACACATAAAACATAATTAAACATTACGGCCACAAAACGGCCCAGTTCCACAGTTCACAGACATAATTAACATAAAAAACAAAAGAAAAGCGTCGCCCGCACGCTCCTGCCGTGCCCGTCGATGCCGTGGCTGTCACCGTCTTCTTGGTGGCCGCCGTTGTCGTCGTCGTCGCTGACGAGGTCGACGTAGTCCGGCGGCGTCCAGAGGTGGGACGGCGGTGCCTGGTACACGGGGCGGGCTGGAAGGCGGGAGGTGCCTGCACCACCTTCTCCCGTGGCGACGCCTCCCGCTCCGAGTTCATGCCTCCCACGGCGTCGGCCATCTCCGGAGCCGTGCACGACCAGCTCCACTGCTGGCCCACCAGGCCCGGGTGGAACGCGACCACGGGCTCCTCCTCCATCACCTCCTCCGTCCTCACCATCTCCAGCTCGGGGATGGCGACGTCGCCGGCCGCAGAGAGGGCCATCATCTCCTCGAGGCCCTCCCATTGGCGCTCATCGTGCGTCTTCATGGAGTCCTTCATGACACATTGCATGAGCCGGGCCTCCTTCTCCGCTGTCATGCGAGGAGGTGGTGGTGGCGACGGCGTGGGTGTGAGGCCGCGCACCCGCGTACGCCCGCGCACCTGGGGAGCAGCCACTCGACGCTCTGGACGTGGCCGCCGCGGCCCCGACGAAGAAAGAGGCGCGCCGCGTGTCGTGCTCGTCCCGGAACCACGTGTCCCACAGGTCGGAGTCGGGGGCGTACCTGGGGTCGTAGTACAGGTCGTCCGACAGGAGGCGGCGGCGGCGCTCGATCTCCTCGCGGCGCGCACGGCCGCTCAACGGGACCGGCGGGATCGACACCCGGTCGACAGAGAGATGCCAGTTATTTGGGAGGTGCACGTCGCACCAGGGGAGCGGCGTTCTCGTCTCCCAGTAACGATGGCATACATCCGCGTGGATGTAGTGCCGGTCGCGATCGCGGGCGGCCGTGGGGGCGATGGAGAATGCGGGTGGCACGGGGGCCCAACGCGGTGGTGATGCGGGCTCCTCTTTGACGCTGTGGCGGCGGCGGCACGAGGACGAGCCAGCCTCGCGGTCGTGCTTCCCCTTGCGGCCGGTGTTCCAGAACCCCATGGTTGCGAGGCGGCCGGCCAGCGAGATCCAGGACGGGGAGAGGGAGAGCTAAGGTTTAGGGGGTGCAGGGTTTCGAGGAGGCAGCACGGGCTGGAGTGGGAAGTGTGGACTGCGACCGGTGACGATGACATGTACCTAGGGTAGGGCAATAGACCTGATCTAAGTACCCTACCCAAGGACACTGCCCTACGGTCAAGAACATTCAAGAGACAATAGATTCTACTGACTGAAATCACTACATGGTCCTACCCACTCGACTGAGAGTTCCACTCGGACAACCCAATTCCATTCGACAAGAATATGCTCACTCGACCATATCAGAAACCACTCGGAGTATAAGAAGACCTAAAGTCACTCTGAATGGCAACGGCCAGGCGTTCACTCCGTAGTTTTAATGATCATTTATATGACTTTAATGCTGGCGTTACCGGTAACGTCCTATCTTTATGTACATTGAACCCTGTGTAACTGAGGGCTGGAGGGGTCTGACGAACTATATATAAGCCACCCCCCTCCTCAGGCACAAGGGTTCGCACCCCCTGTAACTTCACGCATAATCCAATCGACCAACCTCCCGAGCATCGAGATGTAGGGTTGTTACTTCCACCAAGAAGTGCCTGAACTCGTAAATCTTGCATGTACAACTTCATCATAGCTAGGATCTTGCCTCCTCATACCTACCCCTCATTCTACTGTCAGGCTTAGGACCACGACAGTTGGCGCCCACCGTGGGGCAGGTGTCTTAGCGACTTTCTGGTGAAGTTGCATTTTTCTGATTCCCATCATCATGGTTTTGGGCGGTGGATTGGCAGAGGGCCGCGAGATCCGTCTCGGCACGCTCGTGTTCGTCGCCGACGACTCCGCCTGGCTCCAGGAGGCCCCCCTCGACATCGAGACACTCCCCGTCTGCGGGGCGACGCACTTCCGCGCGTGCGTTCGCAGCGTCCTTCTGCGGCAGCCGTCGACTCAGTATCGGTCGGCTCCCGCAGTCTCTTCGCTTCCCGTTGTTCGCCGCCGTAAGCGATCTGGTTGCTCACGGCTCCAGCGGTGGGTGAAACACGCGGTGGCACGCCAGTCGGCCACCCCCCAAGTCGCGACAATCGAGCCCGACAAATCACTCCACGGCTTGTTCGATCTGTCGACTGGCTCCGTCAAGACCTTATCCGAGTGCGACAGCAGCGATCCTGCGGCAGAAGTCCTGATGGTCGACACGCCACGCAGCCCGCCTGGTTTCCGTCGCAACGGTGGCGGCGATGGCGGCAGCGATCCGTCGCGCGTTCACGAAGAGTACCACCCCGAAACTCTCTCTTCACAATAGAGGGAGGAGCTTCACCGCCGCAACATGGAGGCGCCACACACCCATCGTAGGAGAGACCTCTGAGGCTCGGGCCTTGGAGGAGGCGCGCCTGGCCAATTTGGCTGAGCGCACCCGACTGGAGAACCTTCAGCATGCACTCGACGAGCGTGCTCGGCAGCGGATCCCTGAGTCCAGTCGACGGCCGCGACAACTTTTCCCGCCACAACCTCAGGTATACCGCACTCCGGTTCAGAATCTTATAGCTGCAACCCGTATAGCAGAGTCCATTCAGCCCTCCCAGTCGGAGGCTGGAAGAGGTTTGATGCAGATCCGGGCTTTGCTCCGAGCAGCAAGAGAGCAGAACACAGCGGTGTCTCAGTCGCGGGACAGAATCCATAGCAGATCCATGATGGCTGATACAGTCCAGTCGGCTCACAGCCCAAGATCGCCTCAGAGGCGTGAGGGACATGGGCGTCGTCAAGGGCAATACTTGGGTCGAAATCATGAACAGTTTGATAATCGTTTCAGTCGCGATGACCGCCGTCAAGTGCCTACGCCCCCTCCGAGGGGCGGGTCATATGTGCCCCGTCACCATGATGACAGGCGCCCATACAGCGATGAGCGGAGATTGCCAGTCGACCCATGGGAGCCTGGGTTTGATGCCAGGTCAATTTTGGTGCAAGGTCTGGTCGACAGGAACCGGGCACACAGAGAAAGGCAAGACAGAGATCGCCCGAGTGGAAGCAGAGTTCACGTTTCAGGCCCCGGGTGCTTTAGCAGAGCCATCAGAGCCGCTGAGATCCCTCCCAACTTCAGGTTGGCGACTGAAGTTAGTAAGTTTACCGGTTAGTCGAAGCCTGACAATTGGCTCGAAGAGTACCGAGTGGCTATACATATCGGTGGTGGAAATGATGAAGTAGCTATGAAACATCTTCCTCTGATGTTAGAGGGTTCAGCCAGGGCATGGCTGAATCAGTTGGCTCCTGGCAGTATATTCAGCTGGGAAGAGCTGGCCCGAGTGTTTGTCAGAACTTTCGAGGGTACTTGCAAACGACCAGCAGGGTTGGCAGAGTTGCAACATTGTGTACAGAAGCCGAATGAGACCTTGAGAGATTACATTCAGAGGTGGACCACTTTGCATCACAAAGTGGAAAATGTATCCCAGCATCAAGCGGTTTGCGCCTTCAAGGAGGGCGTTCGATATCGAGAGCTTAACCTGAAATTCGGTCGGACAGGAGATATGACTCTGACCCGGATGATGGAGATAGCCACTCGGTATGCCAACGGAGAAGAAGAGGATCTCCGCAGTGGAAAGGGCAAACCAGTCGCCCAAGACACAGGAGGAGGTCGGAAACAGAAACGCAAAGCCGAGCCTGCAGGGCCTGGCGAAACTGCAGCTGTTGTGACTCAAGGGAAGTTTATGGGGAAGCCCAAAGGGCCTTGGATCCCCAAGAAGGTGAAAGATCAAGCAGGAAATGATGTTTTGGATTTACCATGTCACATTCACACCAAGAAGGATGAAGAGGGTAATCTGATTTATCCTAAACACACCACTTGACAGTGTCGGCTCCTGATCCAGCAGTTCCGAGAGAAACAACCCAGTGAGAAGGAAAAGGAGTCGGACAAAGATGAGAATAAGGAAGAAGACGATGATGATTTCCCCAATGTCAACTCCACTTTGGTGATTTTTGCTAACGTTGAAAGCAAAAGTCGATTGAAGGTCATCAACAGAGAAGTAAACATGGTTGCTCCGGCAACACCAACATATTTGAAGTGGTCCAAGACTCCCATCACATTCAACCAGTCCGACCATCCTCCACGTGTTGCCACCCCCGGGAGGCAAGCGTTGGTGGTCGACCCGGTCGTTGGGGCACCCGACTGACTAAAGTCTTGATGGATGGAGGCAGTGGCCTCAATATTCTGTATGCTGATACCCTCTGAGGGATGGGCATTCCGATGTCCAAACTCAGTGAAAGCAACATGCGATTCCATGGAGTCATACCTGGGAAGAAAGCCAATTCGCATCCACATCAAAAAACCTTGCCGAGGAGGTAGTACGCATCAAATCTGTTGGTGAAGGTGACGGTGAGCCCTATCGGCGGAGTCCTGGAGTTTGGACGCACTTCCGCCAGTCGGAACATCACCGGCGAGCCCGCCAGGAGGTGGGCGAAGCCCGCACGGAGGAACCACTCGGCAAACCCCCTTGCACCCCTCCAGCGTGAGAACGCCCACACACGGAGCGCCCTCTCCACGACGATGCCGGCCGGATACCGTCTCTCCGGCACGATCGGTGGGAGCTCGAAGGTGGGGCCGTTGTACTGCATCCTCGCCTCGCTTTGAGAGTGCTCTGGGTTTGGGTGAAGAAGAGAAGGGGGCGGTGCAAATTGATGTGTGGAGAATAGGTGGAGGGGTGGTGGTTTAAATAGGGAAAGGGGAAGGGAAGGGGAGTGGCACCAGCCGCGCTTTGGATTTGCTATGTTCAAACGAGCCGCGTCGATCGATATGCCACTTAAATTGCCAACAGGTTTTAATTGCCACATTGAATAGATGCGAGTGGATCGAAAAGTGTGAAACAATGCTCTACATTGAGGAGACACACGTGCGAGATGATACGAACCAGTGGCAGCAACCGTCCCTGCGTCCGTGGCGGCTCACGTGAAAATAAGGCCGGTCAGCGTCCGTGGTGGCTCGCGTGAAAAAGAGGCCGGTCAGCGCATCGTGGCAGCGGGCGGCGGCGCATGCACGTAGGCTAGCTACGTGCATGCATGCAGGCTAGCTGGACATGTCTTGAATGCATAACATGCTTCTGTCGTTGCGGCGCGCGCATGGCCCAAGTCTAACCACGACCCAACGGGCTAACCGCGGCACCGTCCCCCGCGACCCCACTCATCAGGTCCAACGGGCGACACAGTCAGCGCGGCCCCACTCGTCAAAGTTAACGGTCAAAGCACTGACCCGACGGTAGCCACCGTTTGTGACCAGTTCTGAGGGTTTCGGGCAAGGGAGTGTGGAAAAGTGAGCAAAAGTTAAGAGCGTGGGGATGAATGAGTATGGCTAAGGAACCAGGGGCACAGATGTAAAAAACCCTATAGTTTTATACAGGCTTGCGGTGAAGCCTGTATTTACAAGAAAGTGAGTGGGAGCACTACAACCTTTCTGATAAGTATATGTGAATGACATATTGTTGATCAGAAATGATGTAGAATTTTCTGGAAAGCATAAAGGAGTGTTTGAAAGGTGTTTTTCAAAGAAAGACCTCGGTGAAGCTACTTACATATTGGGCATCAAGATCTATAAAGATAGATCAAGATGCTTGATAAGACTTTCGATGAGTACATACCTTGATAAGATTTTGAAGGAGTTCAAAATGGATCAGTCAAAGAAGGAGTTCTTGCCTGAGTTGTAAGGTATGAAGTTGAGTAAGACTCAAAACCCGACCACGGCAGAAGATAGAGAGAGAATGAAAGTCATTCCCTATGCCTCAGCCATATGTTCTATAAAGTATGCCATTGTGTATACCAGATCTATTGTGTACCTTGCCATGAGTTTGGCAAAGGTGTACAATAGTGATCCAGGAGTAGATCACTGGATAGCGGTCAAAATTATCCTTAGAGGACTAAGGAAATATTTCTCGGTTATGGAGGTGATAAAGAGTTCATCATAAAGAGTTACGTCAATGCAAGCTTTAATACCAACCTGGATGACTCTAAGTCTCAATCTGGATACATATAAAAAGTGGGAGCAATTAGCTAGAGTAGCTCCATGCAGAGCATTGTAGACATAGAAATTTGAAAAATACATACGGATCTGAATGTGTGATTGCTCCCTGACTATAGCGCCAGAAAGCTCCTGTCTGCTAGGACTACGTCGGTATTTCCCCAAAGAGGAAGGGATGATGTAGCACAATGAAGGTAGGTATTTCCCTCAGTGATGAAACAAAGGTTATCGAACCAGTAGCAGAACCAAGCAACACAACATAAACAGCACCCGCACACAAATAACAACACCTCGCAACCCGACGTGTTAAAGGGGTTGTCAATCCCTTTCGGGTAACGATGCCGGAAATTTGTAATAGATTGAAATAATAGATCACAAATAAAATAAAGTGCAGCAAAGTATTTTTGTATTTTTGGTTTAATAGATCTGAATAAAAATGCAAACGAAAAGTAGATCGCAAGCAAATATATGAGGAAGAAGACCCGGGGGCCGTAGGTTTCACTAGTGGATTCTCTCGAGAAAAATAGCAAACGGTGGGTAAACAAATTACTATTGGACAATTGATAGAACTTCAAATAATTATGACGATATCCAGGCAATGATCATTACATAAGCATCACGTCCAAGACTAGTAGACCGACTCGTGACTGCATCTACTACTATTACTCCACACATCGACCGCTATCCGGCATGCATCTAGTGTATTAAGTTCATGAAAAAATGGAGTAATGCAATAAGAACGATGACATGATGTAGACAAGATCCATTTATCTATATGGCGGTAGATATAGATCTCGTCTTTTTATCCTTAGTAGCAACGATACATACGTGTCGGTTCCCTTTCTGTCACTGGGATCGAGCACCGTAAGATCGAACCCACTACCAGGCACCTCTTCCCATTGCAAGATAAATAGATCAAGTTGGCCAAACAAAACCCAAATATCGGAGAAGAAATACGAGGCTATAAGAGATCATGCATATAAGGGATCAAATAAACTCAAATAACTTTCATGGATATAAAAAGATATAACTGATCATAAACTCGAAGTTCATCAGATCCCAACAAACACACCGCAAAAAGAGTTACATCATATGGATCTCCAAGATACCATTGTATTGAGAATTCAGCGAGAGAGAGGAAGCCATCTAGCTAGTAACTACGGACCCGAAGGTCTACAAAGAACTACTCACGCATCATCGGAGAGGCACCAATGGAGGTGGTGAACCCCATCCGAGATGGTGTCTAGATTGGATCTGGTGGTTCTGGACTCTGCGGCGGCTGGATGAATATTTCGTCGACGTCTGTAGGGTTTATGGAATATTGGGGTATTTATAGAGCAAAGAGGCGGTCCGGGGGGCACCCGAGGTGGGCACAACCCACCAGGGCGCGCCTGGGCCTCCTGGCGCGCCCTGGTGGGTTGTCCCCTCCTCGGGACTCCCCCCAGGTGCAACCAGGGCCCGTTGTGTTCCTTCTGGCCCATAAAAATTCCCCGTGAAGTTTCGTGGCATTTGGACTCCGTTTGCTATTAATTTCCTACGATGTAAAAAACATGGGAAAAACAACAACTGGCACTTGGCACTATGTTAATAGGTTAGTACCAAAAAATGATATAAAATGATGATAAAATGATTATAAAACATCCAAGATTGATAATAAAACAGCATGGAACAATCAAAAATTATAGATACGTTGGAGGATGTATCAGCATCGCCAAGCTTAACTCCTACTCGTCCTCGAGTAGGTAAGTGATAAAAACAGAATTTTTGATGTGGAGTGCTGTTTATCATGTCATATCATATTCTTTTCTTTATAGCATGGACATTTGGACTTTTATGTGATTCAAAGCAATAGTCTAGTCTTGACATAATAATTTAGATACTCAAGCATATCAACAAGCAACCATGTCTTTCAAAATATCCACGCTAAAACAAGTTATCCCTAGCCCATCATGCTCAAACATTGATCCATTCATGAAACACACTCGAATATTAGCTACACCCAATACTTAAGTACGATCATATTGCCTCTTAGTTGGTGCTTTTATAAGAGAAGATGGAGACTCAAATTCAAAAATAAAAATTGCATAAAGTAAAAGAAAGGCCCTTCGCAGAGGGAAGTAGGGATTTGTAGAGGTGCCGGAGCTCAAAGCGAAAAAATTAGAGATAAAAACCTTTTGGGAGGTGTATCCATCCCACCAACGAAAACGACTCAGAGTTCTGAAGACTTTCCATGCTAGATATGCCATAGGCGGTTCCCAAACAGAAAATAAAGTTTATTCCTTTTCCCACCATTCTTTCACTTTCCATGTCTAGTCGTATCCACAGGTGCCTTCCATACCAACACTTTCCAAGGAATTTATTATTTGACAACATAAAGTAAATTCATTTTTGAATTTCGCAACTGGGCATCCCTAAAACCTTTGCCTTACTCTCGTGCAATGACAAGTGAATAAACACTCATCGTGAGAATAACACATCTAGCATGGAAAATATTAGCCACCCGTTACCGTTCCGCGAGCGAAACAAACACACAAAAGAGAAGTTTATTTTGAAAATTAGAGATGGCACATGGAAATTTGCTTAGAACGGCAAAAGAATACCGCATATAGGTAGATATAGTGGATTCATGTGGCAAAACTGGTTTAAAGGATTTTGGATGCACAACTAGAGGTCATACTTGGTGCAAAATGAAGGCTAGCAAAAAGATTGAGAAGCGACCAACCAAGAAACGAATAATCTCATAAGCAAGCATTAAGCATAATTAACACCGAATAATGCACCACAAGTAGGATATAATTTTCATTGCATGATTATTGACTTTCGTGCATGCATAGGGAATCACAAACCTTAACACCAATATTCTTAAAACTATTACTAAGAATCAAGTTTATTTTTTCCAATGACCTTCATGACATTTTTTTTCTTTTTTCTTTATCCTTCTTGGATATCTATCACTTTGGGACTAATTTTCATGTGTTGCTTTTCATAAGCTCAAACAAATATAAGTGAAGATCATGAGCATAACAAATTTTCTTTCTCTCAAAATAATTTACGTGAAGCAAGAGAGAATTTCTTCAAAATTTTAATAACTCTCAAATAAATCTAAGTGAAGCAAGACAGCATTTCTTCAAAAATACTAAGCACACCGTGCTCAAAAAGATAGAAGTGAAGCACTAGAGAAAGTCCTAGTTCATAAAAGATTTAAGTGAAGCACAGAGAGCAATTCTAACAAGTCATGAAATAATTTTGGCTCTCTTAAATAGGTGTGTCCAGCAAGGATTGACGACTTAAAACACAAAATAAAACAAGCAAAGACACATATCATACAAGACGCTCCAAGCAAAACACATATCATGTGACGAATAAAAATATAGCCTCAAGTAAAATACCGATGGTCGTTAGAAGAAAGAGGGGATGCCACTCGGGGGCATCCCCAAGCTTAGTTGGTTGCTCGTTCTTGGATAATAGCTTGGGATGCCGGGGCATCCCCAAGATTAGGCTCTTCTATCCTTCTTTCATCCATCGTAAGATAACCCAAAACTTGAAAACTTCAATCACACAAAACTCAACAAAACCTTTGTGAGATCCGTTAGTAAAAGAAAGCAAACCACTACTATAAGTACTGTATCAAACCAATTCATATTTTGTTTTTGTATTATTCTACTGTATTCCAACTTTTCTATGGCAAAAACTCATCAAAGAAAACCATAGAGCCATCAAAATAAGCACAGAACACAAAGAAAACAGAATCTGTCAAAACAGAACAGTCTGTAGCAATCTGACTTTTGCGAATACTTCTGTAACTCCAAAAATTCTAAAAAAATAGTACGACCTGGGTAATTTGTATATTAATCTTCTGCAAAAAGAATCAGGGCAAAAGCTCTTTCTGATAAAAAAATGAGAATTATTTTCGTGAGCGCAAAGTTTCTGTCTTTTTCAGCAAGATCAAACAACTATCACCCAAGAAGATCCTATAGGCTTTACTTGGCACAAACACTAATTAAAACACAAGAAACACAATCATACCAGTAGCATAATTGTGCAAACGCTCAAGAATAGAAAGAAAATAAATAAATTTTATTCATTGGGTTGCCTCCCAACAAGCGCTATAGTTTTACGCCCTTAGCTAGGCGTAAAGCGAGGACCTAAGTTTTGTCATCTTTGGTTCGAGATCCATAAGATGCCCTCATGATTGATTCATATGGTGGCATAATTTTTGTTCTAGGAAAGTGTGCCATACCCTTCCTCAAGGTAAATTGGAACTTAATATTGCCTTCTTTCATATCAATCACGACACCAATAGTGCGTAAAACGGTCTACCAAAAATAATTGGATAAGACGGATTGCAATCAATATCAAGAACAATAAAATATATGGGCACATAATTCCTATTTTCAAGAATAAGAACATCATTAATTCTTCCCATAGGCTTTTTAATAGTAGAATCCGCCAAGTGCAAATTCAAAGAACATTCTTCAAGATTGGTAAGACCAAGCACATCACATAAAGATTTCGGAATTGTGGAAACAGTAGCACCCAAATCACACAAAGCAAAACACTCATAATTTTTAATCTTGACTTTGATAGTAGGTTCCCATTCATCATGTAATTTTCTAGGAATTGAAACTTCTAATTCCAATTTTTCTTCAAGAGCTTTCATCATAGCATCAACAATATGTTTAGTGAAAGCTTTATTTTGTTCATAGGCATGGGGTGAATTTATCATGGATTGCAACAAATAAATACAATCAATCAAATATCAACTATCATAATTAAACTCTTTGTAATCCAAAAGAGTGGGCACATCACTAGTTAAAGTTTTGACCTCTCCAAACCCACTTTCATCAATTTTCTCAACAAGATTTTCACCCTCCGAAATATTGGGACGCCTTCTACCTAAAGTTGACTCTTCTCCAATCCCTTTTTCATCAATATTAACTTTACTAAACAAGGAATCAATAGAAGAAACACCAATCATTTTAAGATCTTCATCACTTTTACGAAAGTAATCACTAGAGAACGCTTTTTCTAAAAATTCTCTTTTAGCTCTAAGCATGGCGGTTCTTTTCTTACTTCCATCCATAGAAACATAAAGAGCTTTAATTGATTCATCTACTTTAGGCACAAAAATCTTTGTCTTGAGATTTTCCACATCAAGAGCAATTCTATCAACACTTCTAGACAAATCATCAATCTTATTCAACTTTTCTTCTATGGAAGTGTTGAAAACTTTTTGTGTGTTGATAAATTCTTTAATATTATTCTCAAGATCAGAGGTGTTCCTATTATTATTATTATTATATTGATTTTCATAGGAATTACCATAATTATTAGAGGAATTACTAGGAAAAGGCCTAGGATTAAAATTACCTCTATAAGCATTGTTGTTGAAATTATTGCGAGAAATAAAATTCACATCAATGGCATCACTATTTTGCTCAATCAAAGTAGACAAAGGCATATCATTAAAATCAATAGGAGAACTTTTACTAGCAACCAATTTCATAAGAGCATCAACTTTTTCACTCAAAGAAGAAATTTCTTCAACCAAATTAACCTTTTTACCAGTAGGAGCTCTTTCGGTATGCCATTGTGAATAATTTGCCATGATATTTTCAAGCAATTTGGTGGCTTCACCCAAAGTAATTTCCATAAAAGTTAGAATCCAAAAGATTACGAGAAACAAAACTCAACCCATCATAAAAAATTTGTATGATCATCCAAAGATTTAACCCATGAGTTGGGCAATTCCTTAGCATCGTTTTTATCCTTTCCCAAGATTGTGCAACATGCTCATGTTCAAGTTGCTTGAAATTTATGATCTGGGTTCTAAGGGAAATGATTTTTGCGGGCGAAAAATACTTAGTGATAAAAGCATCTTTGCACTTATTCCAAGAATCGATACTATTGCGAGGCAAAGAAGAGAACCAAATTTTTGCAGAATCATGCAAAGAAAACGGAAATAATTTCATCTTGACCACATCATTTGTCCACATCTTTTTTCTTTTGCATATCGCATAATTCCATGAAGGTATTAAGATGGAACGTGGCATCCTCATTAGGAGTACCGGAAAATTGATCTTTCATAACAAGATTCAGCAAAGCAGTATTAATATCACAAGTCTCCGCACTCGCGGCGGGAGGAGCAAGCGGAGTGCCAATAAAATCATTGTTGTTGGTAAAGAAATCACATAATTTGGTGTTCTCTTGAGTCATGATGACCACACAACAATATTCCACACAAAAATAGATCCGGCAAGAAAACAGCGAACGGAAAAGAGAGGCGAATAAAACGGCAAATTTTTGTGAAGTGGGGGAGAGGAAAACGAGAGGCAAATGGCAAATAATGTAAATTGCGAGGAGATGAGATTTGTGATTAGGAACCTGGTATATGTTGAAGATCCTCCCCAGCAATGGCGCCAGAATTCCTTTTGATTGCTCCCTGACTATAGCGCTAGAAAGCTCCTGTCTACTAGGACTACGTCGGTATTTCCCCAAAGAGGAAGGGATGGTGTAGCACATCGAAGGTAGGTATTTCCCGCAGTGATGAAACCAAGGTTATCGAACCAGTAGGAGAACCAAGCAACACAACGTAAACAACACCTGCACACAAATAACAACACGTCGCAACCTGACGTGTTAAAGGGGTTGTCAATCCCTTTCGGGTAACGATGCCAGAAATTTGTAATAGATTGAAATAATAGATCGCAAATAAATAAAGTGCAGCAAAGTATTTTTGTATTTTTTGTTTAATATATCTGAATAAAAATGCAAAGGAAAAGTAGATCGCAAGAAAATATATGAGGAAGAAGACCCGGGGGCCGTAGGTTTCACTAGTGGCTTCTCTCGAGAAAAATAGCAAACGGTGGGTAAACAAATTACTGTTGGGCAATTGATAGAACTTCAAATAATTATGACGATATCCAGGCAATGATCATTCCATTGGCATCACGTCCAAGATTAGTAGACCGACTCCTGCCTGCATCTACTACTATTACTCCACACATCGACCGCTATCCAGCATGCATCTAGTGTATTAAGTTCATGAAAAAACGGAGTAATGCAATAATAACGATGATGTGATGTAGACAAGATCCGTTTATCTATTGCGTAGATATATATCCCATCTTTTTATCCTTAGTAGCAACGATACATATGTGTCGTTTCCCTTTCTGTCACTGGGATCAAGCACCGTAAGATCGAACCCACTACCGGGCACCTCTTCCCATTACAAGATAAATAGATCAAGTTGGCCAAACAAAACCCAAATATCGGAGAAGAAATACGAGGCAATAAGAGATTATGCATATAAGAGATCAAATAAACTCAAATAACTTTCATGGATATAAAAAGATATAACTGATCATAAACACGAAGTTCATCAGATCCCAACAAACACACTGCAAAAAGAGTTACATCATATGGATCTCCAAGAGACCATTGTATTGAGAATTCAGCGAGAGAGAGGAAGCCATCTAGCTACTAACTACGGACCCGAAGGTCTACAAAGAACTACTCACGCATCATCGGAGAGGCACCAATGGAGGTGGTGAACCCCATCCGAGATGGTGTCTAGATTGGATCTAGTGGTTTTGGACTCTGCGGCGGCTGGATGAATATTTCGTCGACGTCTGTAGGGTTTCTGGAATATTGGGGTATTTATAGAGCAAAGAGGCGGTCCGAGGGGCACCCGAGGTGGGCACAACCCACCAGGGTGCGCCTAGGCCTCCTGGCGCGTCCTGGTGGGTTGTCCCCTCCTCGGGACTCCCCCTAGGTGCAACCAGGGCCCGTTGTCTTCCTTCTAGCCCATAAAAATTCTCCGTGAAGTTTCATTGCATTTGGACTCCGTTTGATATTGATTTCCTGCGATGTAAAAACATGGAAAAACAGCAACTGGCACTTGGCACTATGTTAATAGGTTACTATGAAAAAATGATATAAAATTATTATAAAACATCCAAGATTGATAATAAAACAACATGGAATAATCAAAAATTATAGATACATTGGAGACGTATCAATGTGGTAGACCCATTGACTAAACTTCTCTCGCAAGCAAAACATGATCACACCTTAGTACTCTTTGGGTGTTAATCACATGAGTATGTGAACTAGATTATTGACTCTAGTAAACCCTTTGGGTGTTGGTCACATGGCGATGTGAACTATGGGTGTTAATCACATGGTGATGTGAACTATTGGTGTTGAATCACATGGCGATGTGAACTAGATTATTGACTCTAGTGAAGGAAATATGCCCTAGAGGCAATAATAAAGTTGTTACTTATATTTCCTTATATCATGATAAATGTTTATTATTCATGTTAGAATTGTATTAACCGGAAACTTGATACATGTGTGAATACATAGACAAAACAAAGTGTCCCTAGTATGCCTCTACTTGACTAGCTCGTTAATCAAAGATGGTTAACTTTATCGACCATGGACATGTGTTGTCATTTGATGAACGGGATCACATCATTAGAGAATGATGTGATGGCAAGACCCATCCGTAGCTTAGCATTATGATCGTTGAGTTTTATTGCAATTGCTTTCTTCATGATTTATACATGTTCCTCTGACTATGAGATTATGCAACTCCCGAATACCGGAGGAACACCTTGTGTGCTATCAAACGTCACAACGTAACTGGGTGATTATAAAGATGCTCTACAGGTGTCTCCGAAGGTGTTTGTTGGGTTGGCATAGATCGAGATTAGGATTTGTCACTCCGAGTATTGGAGAGGTATCTCTGGGCCCTCTCGGTAATGCACATCACTATAAGCCTTGCAAGCAATGTGACTAATGAGTTAGTTGTGGGATGATGCATTACGGAACGAGTGAAGAGACTTGCCAGTAACGAGATTGAACTAGGTATGATGATACCGACGATCGAATCTCGGGCAAGTAACATACCGATGACAAAAGTAACAACGTGTGTTGTTATGCGGTTTGACCGATAAAGATCTTTGATGTCTACTATGCAACTTTATTCTTGTAGACATGTGTTGGGCCTCCAAGCGCAGAGTTTTGTAGGACAGTAGCAATTTTACCTAAAGTGGATGAGCTAAGGTTTATTAATCCGTGAGAGGTGTAGGATGAAGATGGTCTCTCTCAAACGACCCTGCAACCAAATACAAGAAATCTCTTGTGTCCCCAACACACCCAATACACTGGCAAATTGTATAGGTACACTAGTTCGGCGAAGAGATGGTGATAAAAGTGTAATATTGACGGTAGAAATATATTTTTATAATCTGAATAAATAAAAACAGCAAGGTAGCAAATAGTAAACGGGCACAAAAACGGTATTGCAATGCTTGAAAACAAGGCCTAGGGTCCGTACTTTCGCTAGTGCAAACTCTCAACAATGCTAACATAGTTGGATCATATGATTATCTCTCAAAGTGCAGCAAAGAATCACTCCCGAGTTCCTATTAGCGGAGAACAAAAGATAGGAATTGTTTGTAGGGTACGAAGCCACCTCAAAGCTATTCTTTCCGATCAATCTATCCTAGAGTTCGTACTAGAATAACGCAAGCTATTCTTTCCGTTCGATCTAATCAAGAGTTCGTACTAAGATAACACCAAAGCATATTCATATTCATAATACTCAATCCACACAAAGAATTATAAAGAGACACCAAAGTTTTCATTGGAGAAAAACGTGCATCAACCACTATGCATAGATTACCCCAATATCACCGCGAGAATCCGCAAGTTGAATGCCATAACACATGTCAAGTGAATCAATAAGATACCCCAAATTTCACCTCAAGTATTCATATTGCAAGACATATATCATGTGTTCTCATCTCTGAATATTCAATCCGACAAGACAAAACTTTGAAGGGTAAAGATTCAATTCATCATAACAAGATTATAGAGGGGAGAAACATCATATGATCCCACTATATTAACAAAGCCCATGATATAGATCACGAGAGAGAGAGATCAAACACATAGCTACTGGTACAAACCCTCAGCCCCGAGGGTGGACTACTCCCTCCTCATTGTGGTGGCCGCTGGGATGATGAAGATGGCCACCGGAGATGATTCCCCCCTCCGGCACGGTGCCGGAACGGGTCTAGATTGGTTTTCGGTGGCTACAGAGCCTTGCGGCGGCGGAACTTCCGATCTAGGGTAACCCCGATGGGTTTCGGAATATTTGGGAATTTATAGTGCAAAGAAGGGGTACGGGAGGCCACCGAGGTGCGCACAATCCACCTGGGCGCGCCAGGGGGGCTGGCGCGCCCTGGTTGGTTGTGCCCCCCTCGGGGCACCCCCCAGGTGTAGCTCTGGCCCAAAAAAAATCTCAAAAAAGGTTTCGCATTGTTTGGACTCCGTTTGATATTGATTTCCTGCGATGTAAAAAACAAGAAAAAAATAGCAACTGACACTCGGCACTGGGTCAATAGGTTAGTCCCAAAAAATGATATAAAGTTGCTATAAAATGATTGTAAAACACCCAAGAATGATAATATATTGGCATGAATACTTCATATATTATAGATACGTTGGAGACGTATCAGCATCCCCAAGCTTAATTCCTACTCGTCCTCGAGTAGGTAAATGATAAAAGAAACAATTTATGAAGTGTGAATGCTAGCAAAGTGCATGAGTTTGATCAATGACAATTTCAATAACTTTTCTTAGCATCATAATAGCAATTCTTTCTTATGAAACTTCTCATGTTATAGTGGCAACCAATTCACATGTTAAGGTTCAAACAATGAACTCTCTTGAAACTCAACAACCTATGTTCTTAGTCATCAAGCAATTGCAAGTCAACTTATTCAACAGAGTTTAAGTAAGAGCTCCACATACTCAAATATCATATAGTCTTCTATGATTGCTAACACTCACCGCATAGACATGAGCAAAACGTTTCAACCGGACACATAGAAAGATAGGGGCTTATTGTTTTTCCTCCCAACGTATTCACCTCAAGGGTGATGTCAACAATAATAACTCATGCTACCCATATTCAACTGGACATATGTGCCTAGATCTTTCCTCACCACATGATGCTTGCCAAAAGAGAAAAATAAAAAGGGAATAGAGAGAATAACTTTGACTCTTGCATGAAAGTAAATACATAAAAGTAAAAGATAGGCCCTTCGCAGAGGGAAGTAGGGATTTGTAGAGGTGCTAGAGCTCAAAGCGAAAATTGAGAGATAAAAAACATTTTGAGAGGTATACTTTTCCTACCAACGAAAACGACTTAGAGCTCCCAACACTTTCCATGCTAGATATATCATAGGCGGTTCCCAAACAGAAAATAAAGTTTATTCCTTTTTCCACCATACTTTCACTTTCCATGGCTAGCCGTATCCACGGGTGCCCTCCATACCAACACTTTCCAAGGAATTTATTATTTGACAACATAAAGCAAATTCATTTTTCATTTCGGCACTGGGCATCCCTAAAACCTTTGCCTTACTCTCGTGCAATGACAAGTGAATAAACACTCATCGTGAGAATAACACATCTAGCATGGAAAATATTGGCCACCCCTCACCGCCTCGCGAGCGGTACGAGCACACAAAAGAGAAATTTATTTTTGAAAATTAGAGATGGCACATACAAATTTACTTAGAATGGCACGGAAATACCGCATATAGGTAGGTATGGTGGACTCTTGAAAATAAGATTTGGGTTTAAGGTTTTTTTGGATGCACAAGTAGTATCTCTACTTGGTGCAGGATTTTTGGCTAGCAAAGATGGGGGGCAAGCACCACATGTTAAAGGATCTATGACAATATGACTTCTATGTGAATATGAGAAAACATAAATCATTGCGTTGTCTTCCTTGTCCAACGTCAACAATTTTGGCATATAATATTTTGATCGGGGCTCACAATCACAAAAGATTTCCAAGATAGTGTATTTTCATGTGAAAGTTCTCTTCCTTATACTAATTATTCGTGAATTGCTTGTATGGCCAAAATTGTGATTGTCAAACCTCAAATGGCTTCACTTTATAAACCAAATGTGAAGCTACCACTAGGCATGATATGAACATATAATTTCAACTTCATGACATTCAATTTATTCAACAATTTACTCATAGGATATAAGTGAAGCACAAGAGTAAATGACAAACTACTCCAAAAAGATATAAGTGAAGATCATGCGAGTAGTTAAGTAAATAGATAGCTATTTGAGGACTCTCTCTTATTTAAAAACTTTCAGATCTAAGTAATTTATTAAAACAGCAAGCAAAACAAAACAAAATGACATTCCAAGGATAGCACACATCATGTGAAGAAGCAAAAACTTAGGCTCAACCGATACTAACCGATAATTGTTGAAGAAGAAAGGTGGGATGCCTACCGGGGGCATCCCCAAGCTTAGATGATTGATACTTCTTGAAATATTATCTTGGGATGCCTTGGGCATCCCCAAGCTTGAGCTTTTGTGTCTCCTTAATTCCTTTTATATCACGGTTTCCCTAAATCTTAAAAACTTCATCCACACAAAACTCAACAAGAACTCGTGAGATAAGTTAGTATAAACCAATGCAAAAACCTTATCATACTCTACTAAAGCAAATCACTAAAATTATTATTCAACATTTCATACTAAATGCCTCTGCATGTTTAATACTCCTATCCTCAAATAGAATCATTAAACAAGCAAACATATGCAAACAATGCAAACATAACAGCAATCTGCCAAACTAGTACAGTCTGTAAAGAATGCAGTAGTATCAATACTTATTCAACTCCAAAAATTATGAAATTCTACCACATTGTAGATAATTTATCAGAGCTTAATTTGCAAAAAGTTTCAACATTTTATCACACTCGGACTTTTCTAGGGAATTTTTGCAACATCGATAAACTTTCTGTTTTCAAACAGCAACATGTATACTTGCAAGATAAGCATGGCAAAGGCTATCAATGCCACTTTTATTGAAATAAAAGATGCAAAACATTATTATAAATAACAGCAAGCAAATATAAATAAAATAAAATGCCGCTCCAAGAAAAACACATATCATGTGACGAATGAAAACATAGCTCCAAGTGAGGTTACCGATAATGTTGGAGACGAAAGAGGGGATGCCTTCCGGGGCATCCCCAAGCTTAGTTGCTTGGATATTAACTTGGGGTGCCTTGGGCATCCCCAAGATTAGGTTCTTGTCACTCCTTATTCTCTTCATATCGTCATCTCACCCAAAACTTGAAAACTTCAATCACACAAAACTTAACGGAACTTCGTGAGATAGGTTAGTATGATGAAGAGCAAACCATTCCACTTTTGGTAATGTCAAAGAAAAGATTCATAATTTTTATCACACAATTCCTACTGTAGCATATCATTTCCACAACTTATATTGAGCAATATAAGCCATAGAAACTAGAAAGCAAGCAAACTATGCATTGAAAACAGGATCTGTCAAAAACAGAACAGTCTGTAATGATCTGGATAACTACCATACTTCTGATACTCCAAAAATTATGAAACAATTAGTACCACGTGAGAAATTTGTATATTAAACTTCTTCAAAAATAATAAACTCAAAATAACTCTTATGTTAAAAATGGCACTTATTTTCGTGAGCACAAAAGTTTCTGTTTTTCAGCAGGGGAAAATCAACTATCACCCAACATGATCCCAAAGGCATTACTTGGCACTTTATTGAAACAAAAGCAATAAAACATGATCAATACAGTAGCATAATCATGTGAACACACAAACACAGTAGGTAAAAGTGTTGGGTTGTCTCCCAACAAGCGCTTTTCTTTAATGCCTTTTAAGCTAGGCATGATGATTTCAATGATGCTCGCATAAAAGATAAGAATTGAAACATGAAGAGAGCATCATGAAGCATATAACTAGCACATTTAAGTCTAACCCGCTGTCGGGACCCCGATTCCAAGTCACACCGATCTAGCCTGTAACACCTCATATCACTTTGCGGCCTCACGCACGGTACTCCCACGGGTGTCGCCATACCATGGCCCGGGACCGTTTGCGCCTTTTGGCTCGCGTATATGACAATGTCGCTAGCGTCCATATGACAGAGAACCCGGGCCGACATGGCTAGTCGTGAACCCAAAGCGGCACTAACGTATGGGGACAGGCATACGTGAATCAACATCGAACGTGTCGGTCAGCAGCGTGAGAATCCGGGCTGTAGCACTGGGCTAACAGGACTCCGGGAACCCGGGCTGTAGCAGGCTAGGCAGGACTCCGGATGTCACCGCGTGACATTTCCCCGAGGGGACAGACACAGGAACGATATGAAACACATGCCGGCCAGTCAAGTGTCCAGAGCAGTAGTGCTGGGCTAGCAGGACTCCGGTGAACCGGGCTGTAGCGGACTACTATGGCTCAAGGAGGCACTAGACTACATTTCCCCATAAGAGAGGCTGCTAAGGATAAACAACTAGATTGTCGAATCCCACACATACCAAGCATTTCAATCATACACACAATATGCTCGATATGTGCAAATAAACTCTACGACTCAGAGTATTTATTCATTAGGCTCCGAAGAGCCAGATATTACAAACATGGGTCTCATGACCCAACATTCAGAGCATACAAGTCAAGCACATGCGGAAGCTTAACATGTCTGAGTACAGACATCTACAAATGAAAAAGGCTGAGAAGCCTGACTATTTACTAGATCCTGCCGAGGGCACAAGATCGTAGCTGAGGTATCAAGCTAAACGTCGAAGTCCACACGGAACTACTAGCGAGACTGACGTCTCTCTGCAAAACATAAAATAAGCAAACGTGAGTACAAATGTACCCAGCAAGACTTACATCAGAACTATCTACATATGCATCGGTATCAACAAAAGGGGTGGTGGAGTTTAACTGCAGCAAGCCAGCTTTGACTCGGTGGCTATCCTAAACTACGACTGCAAGTAACTCTTTTGAGGTGGCGCACACGAGTCCACAAATTCACCACACCAATACACCACTATGGATCCGCTCCCGTCTCCCTACGAGAACGCCATCCATAGCACTCACGCTTATCTTGCGCATTTTAGAGTATCCACTTTCACTTGTCTATGAACTGTTATAGGCAACCCAGAAGTCCATTTCCGCGGACACGGCTATTCGAATAGATCATATTAACCCTGCAGGGGTGTACTTCGTCACACACGCTCTCGCCACTTACCACCATGTACACGTCGTGTACCTCGGCAACCTTCAAGCGGAAGCCTGGCGAGGGAGTCGGCCACAGCCTACCTAAACACTCAAGTCTCTAGTCCAGGTTTATCGCCTATTCAGGTTCCATCCGCAGGGAGTCCGGCCGAGGTTTCCACATACGGCCCCGAACGATGTGTGCAGGGTTCCCGGTCACCAAACGGGCGACTCGGTACACCGGGCCACGAGCCTACCGCATCACAGCCCACCCCTTGGTCAGCGCTGTCCACGGCCTCCAGCTTACTACAAACACCAGAAACTACGTGCAACTCCTGGACAGAGGACAAGGGTGAATAAGAAGCCGAGGGGGTCCATTGGTTTCGGGCCCAATGCGTGGTAGTAACTGTATCATGGATCACAAACACAGAACTCAGTTCCTGAGGACGGCTTCAATGAGACAACCCACCATGTACTCCTACATGGCCTCTCACCGCTACCTTTACCAAATCGTGTTCACACACTTAGCTCACACACAGTAGGACATGTTCATCACCATTCCAATTCGTCCCCGACGAATCAGACCCGACTCAACTCTAAGCAGTAGCAGGCATGACAAACAAGCATGAATGAGTAGGCACATCAGGGCTCAAACAACTCCTACTCATGCTAGTGGGTTTCATCTATTTACTGTGGCAATGACAGGTCATGCAGAGGAAAAGGGGTTCAACTACCGCAGCATGTAACAGTTGAATCGATTGTCCTAATGCAGTAGAAGAGAGCAGGAGCGAGAGAATGGGATTGTATCGGAATGAACAAGGGGGTTTTGCTTGCCTGGCACTTCTGAAGATATTATAGTTCTTCATCGGTGTCATCGAACTCATCGTCGGAATCACGGCTATCGAGAGGGGACAATCACCGGTAAACAAAGAAGGACACAATCAATGCAATGCACAATATGATGCATGATCATGACATGGCAATATGACGTGATTTGGCCTAATGTAACTAGCAACAGAAAGGTTTGGGTTGATTTGAACTCAAGGTTCAAATTCAAATTCAAACTATGAATTCAAATAGTGCATTATCATGTTTTCACCTATATAGCAGGTATAACTTAGTTTGACATGCATGGAAATGATACAGATGGATAGATTGCATTTTTCTGATCATTTTTCATATATAAATTATTTCATTCTGAGCTACGGTTGATTTTATATGATTTTTAGAAGTTTATACTATTTTCTGGAATTTCCTGATTAAAAATAAATCCAGAAAATGTAATACTGCGTCAGCTTGACGTCATCACTGCGTCAGCGAGTCAACGGGCTGGCCAGGGTCAAACCTGACCAGTGGGGTCCCACTGGTCGGTGTCACGGTGCTAGTTAGGGTCACTGACATGTGGACCCAGTCAATGGCCACGTCAGCATGGTCAACGCTGACGCGTGGGGCCACTGTGATTAGTTAAAACTAAATAGAAACTAATCTATGTTTAATTAGTCAGTGGGGCCCTGCTGTCAGTGTCACTAGGTGTTGACTAAGTGCGTCGTTAGCCCTAACTAATCTGCCACGTCACCCTCGCCGGGGTTACGCCGGCGGCGACCAAAACGCGGCGGAGGCGCACTGGAGTGACTCGGGTTTCGCCTACAGGCCACCGTTTGACGCGCGGAAGGGCGCGTTTGAAAGAGGGAAGCGAGGCGCATCTGTGGGTGGCCGTGGTTCGAGTGGGGGTGGGCGGAGTCAACGGCGGCGAGCTCTTTTGCGGCCGCCGGAGTTCGGGTTAGCACGGGGGCGGCGTTAGGGAGCATGACAGGGGGTGCGGAGGGGTGCTATGGCCTCCTGGGGGTGCACTGAGCACGGCTACGTGCTCGGTTTAAACGGAGGCGAACCAAAACGACGACGGCGTCAAGTCCGGCGCCGGCGAGGTCTCGGTCTCGACGGAAACGAAGGCTACGCTGAGCTAATGGACATGGGAGAAGGGGGAATCGGTTCAGGGGCTCACAGTGATCTCAAGGGAGGACTCAGCGGGCTCGGGGACGCTCTGGTCGAGGCGAATCGACACCGGCGATCTCCGGCCAGAGGCGGCGGGGACAAGCTCGATGGCGACGCTTCCGGGCGTCGGGGCTTGCTTCCTTCGTCGAGGAGACGTAGGAGACGATGGCGGTTCCTCTGGATATCCTAGCTAGGCGAGGGGGGGGCTCGGTGGCCACGGCAACGGCGACGGTGGCGACGGCTCCGTTCGGTGGTGCTGTGGGGAGAGAGACAGAGGGCGAGGGAGAGAGCAGAGAGTGAGGGAGAGGAGCGAGGAGCTTCGGGGCGTCGTCGTGGCATCGCCAGGAGGGGCCGGGGAAGCAGGAGGTGGCGCGGGCGCGTGCTCGGCGGCGGTGCGCTGTCCCCCTCCTCTGCCTACTGGCAAAGGTGGGTGGTGACTGGCATGGGCCAGGTGGGCCGGCCCAGTCCAGGTAAGCGCCAGGTAATACTCCTTTCTCTCTCTTTCCTTTAATTGTTTCTGTTTTCTATTTATTTGATCTATTTTGAATTAGTAAAAATACTAACTCATTTTGTAAAATCCTGATAAAAATTGTGGGCACTTTTGAAAATATTTCCAACAGCCCTCAACTAGTTTCAGAATTATTAGAGCATTTAAAATATTTATAGGATTTAAATGCCCCAATTCAAATACAATATGAGTTAATTCAAAAATCCAAAAATGACCTAGAAATATGTTTATCATTTTTGGCAGAGGTTTTTACCTTTATCGAAAATCATGAACTTTTCCAAAGGGCATGTGGGTTCATTGAAAATGTTTTTAAGTTGAACCTAGTTGAGTTCTTTTGGGTGCTAGGGATTGATCACCCCTATTTCAAGTTTAAGCAAAATTTAAACATGATGCATGAGGAACAAGCAAAGTCAGACAAGGGCTGATCTGGGGCTGTGACAGCTCACCCCCACTAAACAAGAATCTCGTCCCGAGATTCAAGACGTGAGGTAAGAAGACAGAGGGTACACAAAGCTAACACGATCTTCATGGTCCAATTGCTCTTCGCAAAGATGTTGATCCGTTGCTTCAATTAACGTTGACGTCTTTGCTTTCAAGATCTTCATCCGACACGATGACGACAAGGAAACTCTATAGAAATCGATCTCCTTAAAGATCGAGCAACTCACGATCAACTCACGGAATGCGACGTTGAGTATCTCTTGAGCTGAGACTCAACACATACATCGAGAGAGGGATGAAGTGAAACAGAGAACGAAGATTCAAGTTGATAAGCACAATTCCACGCTGAATAAGACGGTGCATGGTTTCAAAGTAGCGAGGAGATAATTGCCATGATTCCATAGAGGCACCTTAGGGAAGGTGACTTGTAGAAATATTCCCTTAAGTGGCAAAAGGAATTACTTTTGATATAAATATCATTGAAACTCTTTATGCCAGCCTAAGGCAATCACAAACGATCGTTCGAGGGAGTTCGGGAGAACGACACACTCGGGCTAGGATGGACGATGTGGACTACCTTGTTGAAGACAACACAAGGGGTGATTTGCTTATCACCGGAAATGGTCGGAACCCCTGGTGGGACCACTTTCGAAGATGGTCCTTATCAGTAATTACTGGAAAGGGTAATCCAAGGTAGGATGGCACAATGACGGTGCAAGCTGGGACAAAAATGCAAATGCTAGGAATGATTCTAGTAACTGGGGAGAAGCTCAACAGTAGAGAGTGAATCTACTGTTTGAAAGGTTTAGCATAACCGAAGGAAACTGGGAGCAATTCTAGTTAGTGCTGATGATAACACCTAGTGCTTGTGCGTGCTCTCAAGAAATTGAGCATTTCCATATTCATCAAGGTTTTACCAACATCCGTGTCGAGGATCCTGGCAACACATCATACTACCATGATGAATGGTGATGGAGGATGCAGGTGCAAAGGAAGATAACACCTTCTCAGACTTCACCTTAGCGAAGCCAGGGGAGCAAAATCTGGATGATCGACCGAGAGACATTTAGCACTCCGCTTCTAATGTTCTCCTTGATGTTCTAGCGTAACCCATTAGATGTGGTTTGGTATCTTGAACATCAAGTAGTAGGTCGGACTTCGGGAGCACAAGAATCCATAAGGAATAACTACGGAGGTAAGTCCTACGAAATCCTTATGGGGAGGTGGCCAACTTTATCAATCAAGATACTACAATAATAGGCCTTCCGGCTGGATGTGTTGGCCACGACATCCACTTTACCGGTTATCGAGAGGGCAATATTATAATTCTTGGAGAATGTTCCAACCATCATGTCTGCCTGAGATTTAGATCTGGTTGGTGTCAGAATATTCCAGACTCGTCAAGTCTAGGAAGAAAAATGAAGGTTTGCAACACAAATCGACGAGATGACGTTGCGAGATTCTCAGGGGATGAACTACGATAGCAAGCCCCAAAACATGAGCTGGTTCTGCTACAACATGTGAGCACGTTGTCCCAGACAAGCATGATCACATGGTAGTCTTATAATAAAACACTACCGAGTTCAGGAGGGGAACCATCATCGCAGGTAATGAAGTTCTCAATTAAGCCCGGGTTAGCTCTTAAAAGGAACTCCTTCTCCTGGAACAAATCAGTCAGTGGCTTGGTGTGCTAGGAACACATATAGAATGAAGGTTGCAAGTCTCCGAACCACAGAATACTACGCACGTATGCATGACCGATTTTGGGATGATTCCAAAAGAAGCAACATTGACTTTCTCAAATCCACGACGGCAACTTGCATCAGATGCACGTGAATTAGAGGAAGTCACTACTTTCATCCAAACATACGCTTCATGAACGGAACACGAAGATAATGCTTATAAAGTTTCCAATACTAGCTGGATGTTCAACACGAGTCATGGAGAAGGTAGCAGTGTTGCTGATGGGCTCAACAACAATTCATCCAAGTTTCCATGGAGATGGAATTCCATAATTATGTGAACAAGTGATAGCATTGGTCAGACCCAAAGGATATAATGGTGTATGCTCGAGGGATCAACCACGAGTAAGACAACATCATGAACATCGTTGGTTCTGATTTGATTTGATGATAGCCCATACTCAAATCAAAGTCTTGATACGACAATAGGTCCAACAACTGGTCATAGGGACCAATCGATGAAGATATCATCTATCTTCAACACACGGAAATATATCCCTTGAAATGAACTAAGCTGGCAAGCTTTTATCTTCCAACTCTCCAAGTTGTTGTTTGGCATAACCAACTGGCTCAGGGGTATCCAACACAGATTCTTGGAGAAAGAGTGGCTTATTGGAAAACCAACTTGATCACGAACTCAACATATCGGTCAGGGACAACCTGGTGGTACTTCCAAGAAGATATTTGGAAAATCACGATCCACCGACATGTTATTAAGATCGAGAACAATCTTGCTTTTCAGAGCAAGACGATATGACCGAATAAGCAAGGACTGACACTATCCTAACTCATTGATCGAAGAGTGCACCGGAAATAAGGACTGGTAGCACGATCAATCTTAGGATGATGATTCAATAACCAGCACGATAGGAATGAGAGTATTGTCCATTAACTACCAAGCAACGGAGTTGCTAGGAGTATAGATTTCACACATCACAGTTCGCTTGTCGGTATTCCGGTTATAATAACACGGAGACCGAGGAATGAATAACGATGGCCAGAAGTATCACTGCAACAAGAATTCATAAGGGTTGGTGCAATCCTCATGACATTCCTGACATAAAGAGGGTAATACTCGTAGGTAGAACAGAACAAAAGCTGGTTGGGCATTTGATCTGCGGAATACAACTACTTTGACCCAATCCCAGAGATGGACGAGGTACTGGAGTTTGTTTCTCCTAGTCATTCCGGATTAGAATGGCTTGACAGACCACAAGAATAATAGGCATCGATAACACAAATGCACAATTACTCCTGACTATCAATTGATAGACGAGGGCCAGAAAATAACTAAAGAGAGACAACTCAAAGGAACATATGTTTTTCTGAGTTGTGGATGCATAGATTAGTATGTCGAACCAAGTCCAACAAGTTTCTTCTAGATAACCCATGCAGAAAGGTAGGACTGGCAGAGTCACAATATGAATGGAGTACTCCTCAAGAGCACTCTAGTTGTGATCTTTCGGTTCCGCGAGGAACTTCTTCCATAAGCAGTTCATGATATTTGGAAGAAGGATATACCATGAACCTCGAGGACTATCACAAAGGTTACTAATATCCTAAAGGAACGAGCAAACACTATCAACAGGAGGTAAGTGGAGTGAATCTCGAGTTTAGAAACCCGGGAATAGAATACCTACTAACTAAATGGCATCACGGGATGCTTTCGAGAATAGTGGCCAGAATCATCACACTGGGGATGCAAGCATTGGTAGATTACTAAGTGGTCCTCTAAGACACCTAGGGTCATAATAATAACTCCAACATACACGACGAGGTAACGGAGTACCTCAACAGACCGATCAGTGTGCTTAATCCGGCCCCAAAGGACATCAGGTACGGGAGGACGGGATTTGCAAATGCATCAGACTGTTTAGGAACCTGGGATGACTCGGACAGCATAACGGCTGTAAATGCTCAAAGGATTTGAGACATCCTGCAAGAATGGTGGCATAACCACTTAGAAGCACAATATCAAGGTTCCGAGACCAACTATGAACACACGGAAGTAGTAGAAACTGAACTGGGGCTTGAGACCATCAATCCTACGAGTCTACGGATTAGTAACACGTGATCCTGATAGAGAGAAGAGAAGCCTAGTTCTTAATCCCCGTAGAAGAGAAGAGGGTGACTCAGATCAGAAGGGCATAAGGTAAAGGAGTAAAAAGAGCCTTACGTTCCCTTCCACAATCAATTCCCTTATATAACTAAAGCATTTCTAGACTCAACTTCGACCAGTTTGGCTTGGTAAACCTACAGGCAGTCAGGCTCTGATACCAACGCTGTCGGGACCCCGATTCCAAGTCACACCGATCTATCCTGTAACACCTCATATCACTTTGCGGCCTCACGCACGGTACTCCCACGGGTGTCGCCATACCATGGCCCGGGACCGTTTGCGCCTTTTGGCTCGCATATATGACAATGTCGCTAGCGTCCATATGACAGAGAACCCGGGCCGACATGGCTAGTCGTGAACCCAAAGCGGCACTAACGTATGGGGACATGCATACGTGAATCAACATCGAACGTGTCGGTCAGCAGCGTGAGAATCCGGGCTGTAGCACTGGGCTAACAGGACTCCAGGAACCCGGGCTGTAGCAGGCTAGGCAGGACTCCGGATGTCACCGCGTGACATTTCCCCGAGGGGACAGACACAGGAACGATATGAAACACATGCCGGCCAGTCAAGTGTCCAGAGCAGTAGTGCTGGGCTAGCAGGACTCCGGTGAACCGGGCTGTAGCGGACTACTATGGCTCAAGGAGGCACTAGACTACATTTCCCCATAAGAGAGGCTGCTAAGGATAAACAACTAGATTGTCGAATCCCACACATACCAAGCATTTCAATCATACACACAATATGCTCGATATGTGCAAATAAACTCTACGACTCAGAGTATTTATTCATTAGGCTCCGAAGAGCCAGATATTACAAACATGGGTCTCATGACCCAACATTCAGAGCATACAAGTCAAGCACATGCGGAAGCTTAACATGTCTGAGTACAGACATCTACAAATGAAAAAGGCTGAGAAGCCTGACTATTTACTAGATCCTGCCGAGGGCACAAGATCGTAGCTGAGGTATCAAGCTAAACGTCGAAGTCCACACGGAACTACTAGCGAGACTGACGTCTCTCTGCAAAACATAAAATAAGCAAACGTGAGTACAAATGTACCCAGCAAGACTTACATCAGAACTATCTACATATGCATCGGTATCAACAAAAGGGGTGGTGGAGTTTAACTGCAGCAAGCCAGCTTTGACTCGGTGGCTATCCTAAACTACGACTGCAAGTAACTCTTTTGAGGTGGCGCACACGAGTCCACAAATTCACCACACCAATACACCACTATGGATCCGCTCCCGTCTCCCTACGAGAACGCCATCCATAGCACTCACGCTTATCTTGCGCATTTTAGAGTATCCACTTTCACTTGTCTATGAACTGTTATAGGCAACCCAGAAGTCCATTTCCGCGGACACGGCTATTCGAATAGATCATATTAACCCTGCAGGGGTGTACTTCGTCACACACGCTCTCGCCACTTACCACCATGTACACGTCGTGTACCTCGGCAACCTTCAAGCGGAAGCCTGGCGAGGGAGTCGGCCACAGCCTACCTAAACACTCAAGTCTCTAGTCCAGGTTTATCGCCTATTCAGGTTCCATCCGCAGGGAGTCCGGCCGAGGTTTCCACATACGGCCCCGAACGATGTGTGCAGGGTTCCCGGTCACCAAACGGGCGACTCGGTACACCGGGCCACGAGCCTACCGCATCACAGCCCACCCCTTGGTCAGCGCTGTCCACGGCCTCCAGCTTACTACAAACACCAGAAACTACGTGCAACTCCTGGACAGAGGACAAGGGTGAATAAGAAGCCGAGGGGGTCCATTGGTTTCGGGCCCAATGCGTGGTAGTAACTGTATCATGGATCACAAACACAGAACTCAGTTCCTGAGGACGGCTTCAATGAGACAACCCACCATGTACTCCTACATGGCCTCTCACCGCTACCTTTACCAAATCGTGTTCACACACTTAGCTCACACACAGTAGGACATGTTCATCACCATTCCAATTCGTCCCCGACGAATCAGACCCGACTCAACTCTAAGCAGTAGCAGGCATGACAAACAAGCATGAATGAGTAGGCACATCAGGGCTCAAACAACTCCTACTCATGCTAGTGGGTTTCATCTATTTACTGTGGCAATGACAGGTCATGCAGAGGAAAAGGGGTTCAACTACCGCAGCATGTAACAGTTGAATCGATTGTCCTAATGCAGTAGAAGAGAGCAGGAGCGAGAGAATGGGATTGTATCGGAATGAACAAGGGGTTTTTGCTTGCCTGGCACTTCTGAAGATATTATAGTTCTTCATCGGTGTCATCGAACTCATCGTCGGAATCACGGCTATCGAGAGGGGACAATCACCGGCAAACAAAGAAGGACACAATCAATGCAATGCACAATATGATGCATGATCATGACATGGCAATATGACGTGATTTGGCCTAATGTAACTAGCAACAGAAAGGTTTGGGTTGATTTGAACTCAAGGTTCAAATTCAAATTCAAACTATGAATTCAAATAGTGCATTATCATGTTTTCACCTATATAGCAGGTATAACTTAGTTTGACATGCATGGAAATGATACAGATGGATAGATTGCATTTTTCTGATCATTTTTCATATATAAATTATTTCATTCTGAGCTACGGTTGATTTTATATGATTTTTAGAAGTTTATACTATTTTCTGGAATTTCCTGATTAAAAATAAATCCAGAAAATGTAATACTGCGTCAGCCTGACGTCATCACTGCGTCAGCGAGTCAACGGGCTGGCCAGGGTCAAACCTGACCAGTGGGGTCCCACTGGTCGGTGTCACGGTGCTAGTTACGGTCACTGACATGTGGACCCAGTCAATGGCCACGTCAGCATGGTCAACGCTGACGCGTGGGGCCACTGTGATTAGTTAAAACTAAATAGAAACTAATCTATGTTTAATTAGTCAGTGGGGCCCTGCTGTCAGTGTCACTAGGTGTTGACTAAGTGCGTCGTTAGCCCTAACTAATCTGCCACGTCACCCTCGCCGGGGTTACGCCGGCGGCGACCAAAACGCGGCGGAGGCGCACTGGAGTGACTCGGGTTTCGCCTACAGGCCACCGTTTGACGCGCGGAAGGGCGCGTTTGAAAGAGGGAAGCGAGGCGCATCTGTGGGTGGCCGTGGTTCGAGTGGGGGTGGGCGGAGTCAACGGCGGCGAGCTCTTTTGCGGCCGCCGGAGTTCGGGTTAGCACGGGGGCGGCGTTAGGGAGCATGACAGGGGGTGCGGAGGGGTGCTATGGCCTCCTGGGGGTGCACTGAGCACGGCTACGTGCTCGGTTTAAACGGAGGCGAACCAAAACGACGACGGCGTCAAGTCCGGCGCCGGCGAGGTCTCGGTCTCGACGGAAACGAAGGCTACGCTGAGCTAATGGACATGGGAGAAGGGGGAATCGGTTCAGGGGCTCACAGTGATCTCAAGGGAGGACTCAGCGGGCTCGGGGACGCTCTGGTCGAGGCGAATCGACACCGGCGATCTCCGGCCAGAGGCGGCGGGGACAAGCTCGATGGCGACGCTTCCGGGCGTCGGGGCTTGCTTCCTTCGTCGAGGAGACGTAGGAGACGATGGCGGTTCCTCTGGATATCCTAGCTAGGCGAGGGGGGGGCTCGGTGGCCACGGCAACGGCGACGGTGGCGACGGCTCCGTTCGGTGGTGCTGTGGGGAGAGAGACAGAGGGCGAGGGAGAGAGCAGAGAGTGAGGGAGAGGAGCGAGGAGCTTCGGGGCGTCGTCGTGGCATCGCCAGGAGGGGCCGGGGAAGCAGGAGGTGGCGCGGGCGCGTGCTCGGCGGCGGTGCGCTGTCCCCCTCCTCTGCCTACTGGCAAAGGTGGGTGGTGACTGGCATGGGCCAGGTGGGCCGGCCCAGTCCAGGTAAGCGCCAGGTAATACTCCTTTCTCTCTCTTTCCTTTAATTGTTTCTGTTTTCTATTTATTTGATCTATTTTGAATTAGTAAAAATACTAACTCATTTTGTAAAATCCTGATAAAAATTGTGGGCACTTTTGAAAATATTTCCAACAGCCCTCAACTAGTTTCAGAATTATTAGAGCATTTAAAATATTTATAGGATTTAAATGCCCCAATTCAAATACAATATGAGTTAATTCAAAAATCCAAAAATGACCTAGAAATATGTTTATCATTTTTGGCAGAGGTTTTTACCTTTATCGAAAATCATGAACTTTTCCAAAGGGCATGTGGGTTCATTGAAAATGTTTTTAAGTTGAACCTAGTTGAGTTCTTTTGGGTGCTAGGGATTGATCACCCCTATTTCAAGTTTAAGCAAAATTTAAACATGATGCATGAGGAACAAGCAAAGTCAGACAAGGGCTGATCTGGGGCTGTGACACCCACTTCCTATGCATAGGGATTTTGTGAGCAAACAACTTATGGGAGCAAGAATCAACTAGCATAGGAAGGCAAAACAAGCATGACTTCAAAGCTTTCAACACATAGAGAGGAAACTTGATATTATTGCAATACCTACAAGCATATGTTCCTCTCTCATAATAATTTTCAGTAGCATCAAGAATGAATTCAACAATATAACCATCACATAAAGCATACTTTTCATGATGCATAGGCATAGAAATTTTGTTACTCTCCACATAAGCAAATTTATTCTCATGAATAATAGTGGTGTGAGCAAACTCAACAAAATAACTATCATGAGATTGAAAATTAAAATCATGATGACAAGTTTCTTGGTTATCATTACTCTTTATAGCATACATGGCATCACCATAATCATCATAAATAGGAGGCATGCAATCATCATAATAAAGTTTCTCATCAAAACTTGGGGAGCTAAAAATATCATCTTCATCAAACATAGCATCCCCAAGCTTATGACTTTGCATATCATTAGCATCATGGATATTCAAAGAGTTCATACTAACAACATTGCAATCATGCTCATCATTCAAATATTTTGTGCCAAGCATTTTATTGACTTCTTCTTCTAACAATTGAGCAAAACTTTCTGATCCATCATTTTCAAGACAGATATTATAAAGATGATCAATAATATGATGCAACCTAAATTACATTTTTTTGTAGTTTTCTTTTTATAAACCAAACTAGTGATAAAACAAGAAACTAAAAGATTCAATTGCAAGATCTAAAGATATACCTTCATGCACTCACCTCCCCGGCAACGGCGCCAGAAAAGAGCTTCGTTGACGGGATGTGAGTGCCGCTTTCCTAACCTCCCCGGCAATGGCGCCAGAAAAGAGCTTGATGTCTACTACGCAATTATTCTTGTAGACATGTGTTGGGCCTCCAAGCACAGAGTTTTATAGGACAGTAGCAATTTTCCCTCAAGTGGATGACCTAAGGTTTATCAATCCGTGAGAGGTGTAGGATGAAGATGGTCTCTCTCAAACGACCCTGCAACCAAATACAAGAAATCTCTTGTGTCCCCAACACAACCAATACAATGGCAAATTGTATAGGTGCACTAGTTCGGCGAAGAGATGGTGATAAAAGTGTCGTATTGATGGTAGAAATATATATTTATAATCTGAATAAATAAGAACAGAAAGGTAGCAAATAGTAAACGGGCACAAAAAAGGTATTGCAATGCTTGAAAACAAGGCCTAGGGTCCGTACTTCCGCTAGTGTAAACTCTCAACAATGCTAACATAGTTGGATCATATGATTATCCCTCAAAGTGCAGCAAAGAATCACTCCCGAGTTCCTATTAGCGGAGAACAAAAGATAGGAATTGTTTGTAGGGTACGAAGCCACCTCAAAGCTATTCTTTCCGATCAATCTATCCTAGAGTTCGTACTAGAATAACGCAATCTATTCTTTCCGTTCGATCTAATCAAGAGTTCGTACTAAGATAACACCAAAGCATATTCATATTCATAATACTCAATCCACACAAAGAACTATAAAGAGACCCCAAAGTTTCCGTCGGAGAAAAACGTGCATCAACCCCTATGCATAGATTACCCCAATATCACCGCGGGAATCCGCGAGTTGAATGCCATAACACATGTCAAGTGAATCAATAAGATACCCCAATTGTCACCTCAAGTATTCATATTGCAAGGCATATATCATGTGTTCTCATCTCTGAATATTCAATCCGACAAGACAAAACTTTGAAGGGTAAAGATTCAATTCATCATAACAAGAGTGTAGAGGGGAGAAACATCATATGATCCGACTATATTAACAAAGCCCATGATATAGATCACGAGAGAGAGAGATCAAACACAGCTACTGGTACAAACCCTCAGCCCCGAGGGTGGAGTACTCCCTCCTCATCGTGGTGGCCGCTGGGATGATGAAGATGGCCACTGGAGATGATTCCCCCTCCGGCAGGGTGCCGGAACGGGTCTAGATTGGTTTTCGGTAGCTACAGAGCCTTGCGGCGGCGGAACTTCTGATCTAGGGTAACCCCGATGGGTTTCGGAATATTTAGGAATTTATAGTCCAAAGAAGGGGTACGGGAGGCCAACGAGGTGGGCACAACCCACCTGGGCGCGCCACGTGGGTGTGCCCCCCTCGGGGCACCCCCCAGGTGCAGCTATGGCCCAATGGATGTCTTCGGCCCAAAAAAATCTCAAAAAAGGTTTCACGTTGTTTGGACCGTTTGATATTGATTTCCTGTGATGTAAAAAATAAGCAAAAAACAGCAACTGGCACTGGGTCAATAGGTTAGTCCCAAAAAATGATATAAAGTTGCTACAAAATAATTGTAAAACACCCAAGAATGATAATATATTGGCATGAATACTTCGTAAATTATAGATACGTTGGAGACGTATCAATCTTTGTAGAATATGTAGGTGCCAATATGAGCATCCAAGTTCCGATATTGGTTATTGACCGGAGATGTGTCTCGATCATGTCCACATAGTTCTCGAACCCATAGGGTCCGCACACTTAACATTTGATGATGATTTGTATTATGAGTTATGTGATTTGATGACCGAAGCTTGTTTGGAGTCCCGGATGAGATCACGGACATGACGAGGAGTCTCGAAATGGTCGAGAGGTAAAGATTCATATATTGGAAGGTTGCATTGGGACATCGGAATGGTTCTGAGTGGTTCGGGCATTTTTCCGGAGTACCGGGAGGTTACTGGAACCCCCCGGGAGAAGTTATGGGCCTTATGGGCCATAAGAGGGAAGCACACCAGCCCACAAGGGGCTGGTGCACCTCCCTTGGGCAGGAGGCCGATTAGGACTAGGAGAAGGGGGCCGGCCCCCCTTTCCTTCTCCTTCTCCCTTCCCCCCTTTCCTACTCAGTGTGGGAGGTGGAATCTTACTAGGACTAGGGAGTCCTAGTAGGACTCCACACCTTGGCGCACCCCCCTAGGGCCGTCTGCCTCTCCCTCTCCCCCCTTTATATACGGAGGCAGGGGGCACCCCAAAGACACACAAGTTGATCTTTTAGCCGTGTGCGCTGCCTCCCTCCACAGTTACACACCTCGGTCATATCGTCGTAGTGCTTAGGCGAAGCCCTGCGCCGGTAACTTCATCATCACCGTCGTCACGCCGTCGTGTTGATGGAACTCTCCCTCGGCCTCAACTACATCAAGAGTTCGAGGGACGTCACCGAGCTGAACGTGTGCTGGTCGCGGAGGTGCCGTACATTCGATACTTGGATCAGTTGGATCGCGAAGACGTTCGACTACATCAACTGCGTTACTAAATGGTTCCGCTTTCGGTCTACGAGGGTACGTGGACACACTCTCCCCGCTCGTTTCTATGCTTCTCCTAGATAGATCTTGCGTGATCGTAGGCAAATTTTTTGAAACACTACGTTCCCCAATAGTGGCATCCTTGCCAGGTCTATGCGTAGATGTTATATGCACGAGTAGAACACAAAGAGTTGTGGGCGATAATAGTCATACTTCTTACCAGCAACGTCTTACTTTGATTCGGCGGTATTGTTGGATGAAGCGGCCCGGACCGACATTACATGACCACGTTCATGAGACTGCTTCTACCGACATGCTTTGCACACTGGTGGCTGGCGGGTGTCTGTTTCTCCAACTTTAGTTGAATCGAGTTTGACTACGCCCGGTCCTTGTTGAAGGTTAAAACAACACACTTGACGAAAATCGTTGTGGTTTTGATGCGTAGGTAAGAACGGTTCTTGCTAGAAGCCCGTAGCAGCCACGTAAAACTTGCAACAACTAAGTAGAGGACGTCTAACTTGTTTTTGCAGGGCACGTTGTGATGTGATATGGTCAAGACGTGATGAGATATAAATTGTTGTATGAGATGATCATGTTTTGTTAAAGTTATCGGCAACTGGCAGGAGCCTTATGGTTGTCTCTTTATTGCATAAGATGCAAGCGCCATATAATTGCTTTACTTTATCGCTATGCGATAGCAATAGTTGCAAAAGCAATAGTTGGCGAGACGACCATGTGACGACACGTTGATAAAGATCAAGATGATGGAGATCATGGTGTCATGCCGGTGACGATGGAGATCATGATGGTACTTTGGAGATGGAGATCAAAGGCACAAGATGATGATGGCCATATCATGTCACATATTTTGATTGCATGTGATGTTTATCTTTTATGCATCTTATTTTGCTTAGTATGACGGTAGCATTATGAGATGATCCCTTACTAAAATTTCAAGGTATAAGTGTTCTCCCTGAGTATGCACTGTTGTGACAGTTCTTCGTGCTGAGACACCACGTGATGATCGGGTGTGATAAGCTCTACGTTCACATACAACGGGTGGAAGCTAGTTTTGCACACGCAGAATACTCGGATTAAACTTGACGAGCCTAGCATATGCAGATATGGCCTCGGAATACTGAGACCGAAAGTTCGAGCGTGAATCATATAGTAGATATGATCAACATAGTGATGTTCACCATTGAAAACTACTCCATCTCACGTGATGACCGGACATGGTTTAGTTGATATGGATCACGTGATCATTTAGACGACTAGAGGGATGTCTATCTAAGTGGGAGTTCTTAAGTAATATGATTAATTGAACTTTAATTTATCATGAACTTAGTCCTAATAGTATTTGCATATCTATGTTGTAGATCAATAGCTCGCGTATAGCTCCCTTGTTTTATTTTTGATATGTTCCTAGAGAAAACTAAGTTGAAATATGATAGTAGCAATGATGCGGACTAGGTTCGTGATCTGAGGATTATCCTCATTGATGCACAGAAGAATTATGTCCTTGATGCACCGCTAGGTGACAGAACTATTGTAGGAGTAGATGCAGACGTTGTGAACGTTTGACAAGCTCGGTACGATGACTACTTGTAGTTTAGTGCACCATGCTTTACGGCTTAGAACCGGGACTTCAAAAATGTTTTGAAATGTCATGGAGCATATGAGATGTTCCAAGAATTGAAATTGGTATTTCAGACTCATGCTCGAGTCGAGAGGTATGAGACCTCTGACAAGTATTTTGCCTACAAGATGGAGGAGAATAGCTCAACCAATGATCATGTGCTTAGAATGTATGAGTACTACAATCGCTTGAATCAAGTGGGAGTTAATATTCCAGATAAAATAGTGATTGACAGAGTTCTCTAGTCACTATCACCAAGTTACTGAAACTTCGTGATGAACTATAATATGCAAAGGATGACGAAAACGATTCCCCGAGCTCTTCACGATGTTGAAATCGGTGAAGGTAGAAATCAAGAAAAGCATCAAGTGTTGATGGTTGACAAGACCACTAGTTTCAAGTAAAAGGGCAAGGGAAAGAAAGGGAACTTCAAGAAGAATGGCAAGCAAGTTGCCACTCCCATGAAGAAGCCCAAAGCTAGACCCAAGCCTGAAACTGAGTGCTTATACTGCAAAGGAAATGGTCACTGGAAGTGGAACTACCCCAAATACTTGGCGGATAAGAAGGATGACAAAGTGAAAGTATATATGATATACATGTTATTGATGTGTACTTAGTGTTCATAGTAGCCCCTGGGTATTTGATACTGGTTCAGTTGCTATGATTAGTAACTTGAAACATGAGTTACAAAATGAACAGAGACTAATTGAGGGCGAGGTGACGATGTGTGTTGGAAGGGATTCCAAGGTTGATAAGATCACCATCACACACTCCCTTTACCTTCGGGATTAGTGTTGAACCTAAAATAAATGTTATTTGGTGTCTACGTTGAGCATAATATGACTGGATCATGTTTATTGCAATACGATTATTCATTTAAGTTAAAGAATAATTGTTATTCTGTTTACATGAATAAAACCTTCTGTGGTCATACACCCAAGGTGAATGGTTTATTGAATCTCGATCGTAGTGATACACATATTCGTGATATTGATGCCAAAAGATGCAAAGTTGATAATGATAGTGCAACATACTAGTGGCACTGCCGTTTAGGTCATATTGGTGTAAAGCGCATGAAGAAACTCCATGCAGATGGGCTTTTGGAATCACTTGATTATGAATCACTTGATGCTTGCGAACCATGCCTCATGGGTAAGATGACTAAGACTCCGTTCTCCGGAACAATGGAGCGAGCAACTAACTTGTTGGAAATAATACATACTGCTGTGTGCGGTCCAATGAGTGTTGAGGCTCGCAGCGGGTATCGTTATTTTTTGACCTTCGTAGATGATTTGAGCATATGTTGGTATATCTACTTGATGAAACATAAGTCTGAAAACATTTGAAAAGTTCAAAGAATTTCATAGTGAAGTGGAAAATCATCGTAACAAGAAAAATAAAGTTTCTACGATCTGATCGTGGAAGTGAATATTTGAGTTATGAGTTTGGTCTTCATTTAAAACAATGTGGAATAGTTTCGCAACTCACGCCACCTAGAACACCACAGCATAATGGTGTGTCTGAACGTCGTAATCGTACTTTATTAGATATGGTACGATCTATGATGTCTCTTACTGATTTACCGCTATCATTTTGGGGTTATGCATTAGAGACAGCTGCATTCACGTTAAATAGGGCACCATCTAAATCCGTTGAGACGACACCATATGAACTGTGGTTTGGCAAGAAACCTAAGCTGTCGTTTCTTAAAGTTTGGGGCTGCGATGCTTATGTGAAAAAGTTTCAGCCTGATAAGCTCGAACCCAAATCAGAGAAGTGCGTCTTCATAGGATACCCAAAAGGTAACTGTTGGGTACACCTTCTATTACAGATCCGAAGGCAAGATCTTTGTTGCTAAGAATGGATCCTTTCTAGAGAAGGAGTTTCTCTCGAAAGAAGTGAGTGGGAGGAAAGTAGAACTTGATGAGGTAATTGTACCTTCTCCCGAATTGGAAAGTAGTTTATCACAGAAATCAATTCCAGTGATTCCTACACCAAATAGTGAGGAAGCTAATGATGATGATCATGAAACTTCAGATCAAGTTACTACAGAATCTCGTAGGTCTTCCAGAGTATGATCCGCACCGAGTAGTACGGTAATCCTGTACTAGAAGTCATGTTACTAGACCATGATGAATCTACGAACTATGAGGAAGCGATGATGAGCCCAGATTCCGCGAAATGGCTTGAGGCCATGAAATCTGAGATGGGATCCATGTATGAGAACAAAGTATATATGGACTTTGATTGACTTGCTCGATGATCAGCGAGCCATTGAGAATAAATGGATCTTCAAGACGAAGATGGACGCTAATAGTAGTGTTACTATCTACAAAGCTCGAATTGTCGCAAAAAGTTTTCGACAAGTTCAAGGTGTTGACTATGATAAGATTTTCTCACTCGTAGCGATGCTTAAGTCTGCCCGAATCATGTTAGCAATTGCCACATTTTATGAAATCTGGCAAATGGATGTCAAAAATGCATTCCTTAATGGATTTCTTAAAGAAGAGTTGTATATGATGCAACAAAAAGGTTTTGTCAATCCTAAATGTGCTAACAAATTGTGCAGGCTCCAGCGATCCATCGATGGACCGGTGCAAGCATCTCGGAGTTGGAATATACGCTTTGTTGAGTTGATCAAAGCATATAGTTTTATACAGACTTGCGGTGAAGACTGTATTTACAAGAAAGTGAGTGGGAGCACTACAACATTTCTGATAAGTATATGTGAATGACATATTGTTGATCGGAAATGATGTAGAATTTTCTGGAAAGCATAAAGGAGTATTTGAAAGGAGTTTTTCAAAGAAAGACCTCGGTAAAGCTGCTTACATATTGAGCATCAAGATCTATAGAGATAGATCAAGACGCTTGATAAGTTTTTTTCAATGAGTACATACCTTGACAAGATTTTGAAGTAGTTCAAAATGGAAGACTCAAAGAAGGAGTTCTGGCTGTGTTGCAAGGTGTGAAGTTGAGTAAAGACTCAAAACCCGACCACGACACAAAATAGAAAGAGAATGAAAATTCATTCCCTATGCCTCAGTCATAGGTTCTATGAAGTATGCTATGCTCTGTACCAGACCTATTGTGAACCCCACCATGAGTTTTGCAAGAGGGTACAATAGTGATCCAGGAGTGGATCACTGGACAGCAGTCAAAATTATCCTTAGTGGAATAAGGAAATATTTCTCGGTTATGGAGGTGATAAAGAGTTCGTCGTAAAGAGTTACGTCGATGCACGCTTTGACACCGATCTGGATGACTCTAAGTCTCGATATGGATACATATTGAAAGTGGGAGCATTTAGCTAGGGTAGCTCCGTGCAGAGTATTGTAGACATAGAAATTTGCAAAATACATACGGATCTGAATGTGGCAGACCCATTGACTAAACCTCTCTCACAAGAAAAACATGATCACACCTTAAGTACTCTTTGGGTGTTAATCACATGGCGATGTGAACTAGATTACTGACTCTAGTAAACCCTTTGGGTGTTGGTCACATAGTGATGTGAACTATGTTGGGAATCATTGCAGAAATTAAAAAAAATTCTACGCATCACCAAGATCAATCTATGGAGTAACTAGCAACAAGAGAGAGGAGAGTGCATCTTCATACCGTTGAAGATCGCGAGACGGAAGCGTTGCAAGAACGCTGATGAGGGAGTCGTACTCGTAGCCATTCAGATCGCGGTGGATTCCGATCCTAGCACCGAACAACGGCACCTCCGCGTTCAACACACGTGCACCCTGGTGACGTCTCCCGCACCTTGATCCAGCAAGGAGGAGGGAGAGGTTGAGGAAGAGGGCTCCAACAGCAGCACGACGGCGTGGTGGTGATGGAGTGGCAGTTCTCCGGCAGGGCTTCGCCAAGCTCACGCGGAGGAGGAGAGGTGTTGGGGAGGGGCTGCGCCTTGGATGTGGTGCTGCAGCCCTCCCTCCACCCCTCTATTTATAGGGAGAAGGGGGAAGGGGGCCGGTCCCTCTAGATGAGATCTAGAGGGGGGGGGGGCGGCGGCCAAGGTGGAGGGGGCTTGCCCCCCAAGCAAGGGGGTGCCCCCTTTAGGGTTCCCCCCAAACCCTAGGTGCATGCGCCCTAGGGGGGATGGCGCCCAGCCCACTTAGGGCTGGTTCCCTTCCACCTACAGCCCATAAGGCCCTCTGGGGAAGGTGGACCCTCCCGGTGGAACCCCGGAACCCCTCCGGTGGTCCCGGTACAATACTGGTATACCCCCGAATATTTCCGAATACCGGTATAAATCTTCACCTCCGGACCATTCTGGAACTCCTCGTGACGTCCGGGATCTCATCCGGGACTCCGAACAACATTCGGTAATCACATACAAATCTTCCTTATAACCCTAGCGTCATCGAACCTTAAGTGTGTAGACCCTACGGGTTCGGGAATCATGCAGACATGACCGAGACCGCTCTCTAGCCAATAACCAACAGCGGGATCTGGATACCCATGTTGGCTCCCACATGTTCCACGATGATCTCATCGGATGAACCACGATGTCGAGGATTCAAGCAATCCCGTATACAATTCCCTTTGTCAATCGGTACGTTACTTGCCCAAGATTCGATCGTCGGTATCCCAATACCTCGTTCAATCTCGTTACCGGCAAGTCACTTTACTCGTTCCGTAATGCATGATCCCGTGACTAACTACTTAGTCACATATTGAGCTCATTATGATGATGCATTACCGAGTGGGCCCAGAGATACCTCTCCGTCATACGGAGTGACAAATCCCAGTCTCGATCCGTGCCAACCCAACAGACACTTTCGGAGATACCTGTAGTGCACCTTTATAGCCACCCAGTTACGTTGTGACGTTTGGTACACCCAAAGCATTCCTACAGTATCCGGGAGTTGCACGATTTCATGGTCTAAGGAAACGATACTTGACATTAGAAAAGCTTTAGCAAACGAACTACACGATCTAGTGCTATGCTTAGGATTGGGTCTTGTCCATCACATCATTCTCCTAATGATGTGATCCCGTTATCAATGACATCCAATGTCCATGGTCAGGAAACCGTAACCATCTATTGATCAACGAGCTCGTCAACTAGAGGCTCACTAGGGACATGTTATGGTCTATGTGTTCACACATGTATTACGATTTCCGGATAACACAATTATAGCATGAACAATAGACAATTATCATGAACAAGGAAATATAATAATAACCATTTTATTATTGCCTCTAGGGCATATTTCCAACAGTCTCCCACTTGCACTAGAGTCAATAATCTAGTTACATTGTGATGAATCGTACACCCATAGAGGTCTGGTGTTGATCATGTTTCGCCCATGGAAGAGGTTTAGTCAACGGATCTGCGACATTCAAATCCGTATGCACTTTACAAATATCTATGTCTCCATTTTGAACATTTTCACGAATGGAGTTGAAGCGATGCTTGATGTGCCTGGTCTTCTTGTGAAACCTGGGCTCCTTGGCAAGGGCAATAGCTCCAGTGTTGTCACAGAAGAGAGTCATCGGGCCCGACGCATTGGGAATCACCCCTAGGTCAGTAATGTACTCCTTCATCCAGATTGCTTCTTGCGCTGCCTCTGAGGCCGCCATGTACCCCGCTTCACATGTAGATCCCGCCACGACGCTTTGCTTGCAACTGCACCAGCTTACTGCCCCTCCATTCAAAATATACACGTATCCAGTTTGTGACTTAGAGTCATCCAGATCTGTGTCGAAGCTAGCATCGACGTAACCCTTTACGACGAGCTCTTCGTCACCTCCATAAAAGAGAAACATATCCTTAGTCCTTTTCGGGTACTTAAGGATGTTCTTGACCGCTGTCCAGTGTTCCATGCCGGGATTACTTTGGTACCTTCCTACCAAACTTACGGCAAGGTTTACATCAGGTCTGGTACACAACATGGCATAAATAATAGACCCTATGGCCGATGCATAGGGGACGAGTAAAGTGACTTGCCGGTAACGAGATTGAGCCGTGCTCAATCTCACACCTTGCAATAGAGGCAAAAACCCCTTCTTGGACTGATCCATATTGAACTTCTTCAATATCTTGTCAAGGTATGTGCTTTGTGAAAGACCTATGAGGCGTCTCGATCTATCTCTATAGATCTTGATGCCTAATATGTAAGCAGCTTCTCCAAGGTCCTTCATTGAAAAACACTTATTCAAGTAGGCCTTTATGCTTTCCAAGAATTCTATATCATTTCCCATCAATAGTATGTCATCCACATATAATATGAGAAATGCTACAGAGCTCCCACTCACTTTCTTGTAAACACAGGCTTCTCCATAAGTTTGTGTAAACCCAAACGCTTTGATCATCTCATCAAAGCGAATGTTCCAACTCCGAGACGCCTGCACCAGCCCATAGATTGAGCGCTGGAGCTTGCATACTTTGTCAGCATTCTTAGGATCGACAAAAACCTTCCGGCTGCATCATATACAATTCTTCCTTAAGGAAGCCGTTAAGGAATGCCGTTTTGACGTCCATTTGCCATATTTCATAATCGTAGAATGCGGCAATTGCTAACATGATTCGGACGGACTTCAGCTTCGCTACGGGTGAGAAGGTCTCATCGTAGTCAACTCCTTGAACTTGTCGATAACCCTTAGTGACAAGTCGAGCTTTATAGATGGTAACATTTCCATCCGCGTCCGTCTTCTTCTTAAAGATCCATTTATTTTCTATCGCTCGCCGATCATCGGGCAAGTCTGTCAAAGTCCATACTTTGTTTTCATACATGGATCCTATCTCGGATTGCATGGCTTCAAGCCATTTGTTGGAATCTGGGCCCGCCATTGCTTCTTCATAGTTTGAAGGTTCACCGTTGTCCAACAACATGATTTCCAGGACAGGGTTCCCGTACCACTCGGGTGCGGAACGTGTCCTTGTGGACCTACGAAGTTCAGTGGTAACTTGATTATGATCGTCATCATTAACTTCCTCTCTAGTCGGTGCAGGCACCACAGAAACATTTTCTTGTGCCGCGATACTTTCTGGTTCGAGAGGGGTCATCCCATCAAGTTCCACTTTCCTCCCACTTACTTCTTTCGAGAGAAACTCTTTCTCCAGAAAGGACCCGTTCTTGGCAACGAAGATCTTGCCTTCGGATCTGAGGTAGAAGGTATACCCAATGGTTTCCTTAGGGTATCCTATGAAGACACATTTTTCTGACTTGGGTTCAAGCTTTTCAGGTTGAAGTTTCTTGACATAAGCATCGCATCCCCAAACTTTAAGAAACGACAGCTTAGGTTTCTTTCCAAATCATAATTCATACGGTGTTGTCTCAACGGATTTCGACGGAGCCCTATTTAAAGTGAATGCGGTAGTCTCTAAAGCATAACCCCAAAAAGATAGCGGTAGATCGGTAAGAGACATCATAGATCGCACCATATCCAATAGAGTGCGATTATGACGTTCGGACACACCATTACGCTGAGGTGTTCCAGGCGGCGTGAGTTGTGAAACAATTCCACATTTCCTTAAGTGTGTGCCAAATTCGTGACTCAAATATTCCCCTCCATGATCTGATCGTAAGAACTTTATTTTCCTGTCACGTTGATTCTTGTCGGGTGGTAGGTGCGACATATGCCAACGGGTGGCTTATCATGGTGGGAGCCAGTAAGACGTTGCCGGTGCCTGGAAACGGGATGAGGCGAAGACATGCACGCCGGCGAATCTTACCCAGGTTCGGGGCTCTTCGTGGAGATAACACCCCTAATCCTGCTCTACGGGGTCTCCGCATGATCACTAGATCAGAAAGAGTAGCTACAAATGCTCCTTGAGCTGTCGGGTTCAAGGGAGAAGAAGAGCAAGGCTAGCTCTAGCTTCCCTCTCTATATGGTATGTGTGTAACTCTAAGAAGCCAACCCTTTGCATGGGTGCCCCGGGGGGTTTATATAGGCCTACCCCCGGGGGTACAATTGTAATCCGGCTGGGCGCGGGTCCCAGTCGTCAGTGTCTGTGTTCGCCGGCTTCTCCGCCGGCCGTTGGGGCCCGCCGACTAGTGGGTCCCGCCGGCTGCCGGCCTCTTGGTCAACAGGCCGGCCCCACTGCCTAGGGGTCTTGTCGGCGGCTGCTTACTGTAGCCTCGCCCCTGATGACGAGGGCTTTGTCGAGGTAAGCGTGGCTACAGTGTGCCGCCTCGAGGGCTCTCACTATAGCCTTACCTCGTCTTGTCTCCTTAATGTGGCACATGCTTCGAGGGAGGGGGGTAGCCGGCTTCTGGGGGCCGGCTACGCCCTTGGCTGACTGGGGGAGGCCGGGCCGCCTTCGCGCCTCTCTCTGGCTAAAGGGGCCCGCCGCCCGTGGGCCGTACTGGCGCTCGTCGTGGATGACGTTGAGGCCAGCATGGCTACAGTGCCGAGCCGGACGGGAGATGGCTGACCCGTACGGCGTCCTGTGGCCATGCCTGCCTCGGGCTTCGGGGATAGTGGGCCGCACTGTGGCCACACCCGTCGTATCACCATTATGTGGGCGCAGTTTTGGTGGGTGCGGTCTTGGCCGGCTTCTTGGAGTCAGCGCGCTTCATGGCTGGCTCTTGGAAGTCGGTCCTCTTGGCGCCGGCTTCCTGGAGTCGGCCATCTCGCAACTATCTTGGGGGAGGTTACCAAGGCCGGGTCGCCTTTGGAGAGTCGGCCCCTGGGGTAGTCGGCTAGGGGAAGTCGGCCCAATGCTTCGAACGCTTGAAGGCTCAATCTGTTGGGAATCGTAGCATAATTTAAAATTTTCCTACGCTCACCAAGATGCATCTGCTGAGTCTACTAGCAACGAGGGGAAAGGAGTGCATCTACATACCCTTGTAGATCGCGAGCGGAAGCGTTCCAATGAACGTGGATGACGGAGTCGTACTCCCCGTGATCCAAATCACCGATGACCGAGTGCCGAACGGACGGCACCTCCGGGTTCAACACACGTACGGTGCAGCGACGTCTCCTCCTTCTTGATCCAGCAAGGGGGAAGGAGAGGTTGATGGAGATGCAACAGCACGACGGCGTGGTGGTGGATGTAGCGGGTCTCCGGCAGGGCTACGCCGAGCTTCTGCGAGAGAGAGAGAGGTGTTGCAGGGGAGGAGGGAGGCGCCCAAGGCTGTGTATTGCTGCCCTCCCTCCCCCCTTTATATAGGCCCCCTGGGGGGGCGCCGGCCCTGGAGATGAGATCCAAAGGGGGGCGGCGGCCAAAGGGGGGAAGGGGTTGCCTTGCCCCCCAAGGCAAGGGGGAACCCCCCCACCCTAGGGTTCCCAACCCTAGGCGCATGGGGGGAGGCCCAAGGGGGGCGCCCCAGCCCACTAAGGGCTGGTTCCCTTCCACTTTCAGCCCACGGGGCCCTCCGGGATAGGTGGCCCCACCCAGTGGACCCCCGGGACCCTTCCGGTGGTCCCGGTACAATACCGGTAACCCCAGAAACTTTCCCGGTGGCCGAAACTTGACTTCCTATATATAATTCTTCACCTCCGGACCATTCCGAAACCTCTCGTGACGTCCGGGATCTCATCCGGGACTCCGAAAAACTTTCGGGTTTCCGCATACATATATCTCTACAACCCTAGCGTCACCGAACCTTAAGTGTGTAGACCCTACGGGTTCGGGAGACATGCAGACATGACCGAGACGCCTCTCCGGTCAATAACCAACAGCGGGATCTGGATACCCATGTTGGCTCCCACATGTTCCACGATGATCTCATCGGATGAACCACGGTGTCGAGGATTCAATCAATCCGTATGCAATTCCCTTTGTCAATCGGTATGTTACTTGCCCGAGATTCGATCGTCGGTATCCCAATACCTTGTTCAATCTCGTTACCAGCAAGTCTCTTTACTCGTACCGCAATGCATGATCCCGTGACTAACGCCTTAGTCACATTGAGCTCATTATGATGATGCATTACCGAGTGGGCCCAGAGATACCTCTCCGTCACACGGAGTGACAAATCCCAGTCTCAATCCGTGCCAACCCAACAGACACTTTCGGAGATACCCGTAGTGCACCTTTATAGTCACCCAGTTACGTTGTGACGTTTGGCACACCCAAAGCACTCCTACGGTATCCGGGAGTTGCACGATCTCATGGTCTAAGGAAAAGATACTTGACATTGGAAAAGCTCTAGCAAACGAAACTACACGATCTTTTATGCTATGTTTAAGATTGGGTCTTGTCCATCACATCATTCTCCTAATGATGTGATCCCATTATCAATGACATCCAATGTCCATAGTCAGGAAACCATGACTATCTGTTGATCAACGAGCTAGTCAACTAGAGGCTTACTAGGGACACGTTGTGGTCTATGTATTCACACATGTATTACGATTTCCGGACAATACAATTATAGCATGAACAATAGACAATTATCATGAACAAAGAAATATAATAATAACCATTTATTATTGCCTCTAGGGCATATTTCCAACAGTCTCCCACTTGCACTAGAGTCAATAATCTAGTTACATTGTGATGAATCGAACACCCATTGCGTCCTGGTGTTGATCATGTTTTGCCCTAGGGAGAGGTTTAGTCAACGGATCTGCTACATTCAGGTCTGTATGTACTTTACAAATATCTATGTCTCCATTTTGAACACTTTCACGAATGGAGTTGAAGCGACGCTTGATATGCCTGGTCTTCCTGTGAAACCTGGGCTCCTTCGCAAGGGCAATAGCTCCAGTGTTGTCACAGAAGAGAGTCATCGGGCCCGACGCATTGGGAATCACCCCTAGGTCGGTAATGAACTCCTTCATCCAGACTGCTTCCTGTGCTGCCTCCGAGGCTGCCATGTACTCCGCTTCACATGTAGATCCCGCCACGACGCTTTGCTTGCAACTGCACCAGCTTACTGCTCCTCCATTCAATATATACACGTATCCGGTCTGTGACTTCGAGTCATCCAGATCTGTGTCGAAGCTTGCGTCGACGTAACCCTTTACGACGAGCTCTTCGTCAGCTCCATAAACGAGAAACATATCCTTAGTCCTCTTCAGGTACTTCAGGATATTCTTGACCGCTGTCCAGTGTTCCTTGCCGGGATTACTTTGGTACCTTCCTACCAAACTTACGGCAAGGTTTACATCAGGTCTGGTACACAGCATGGCATACATAATAGACCCTATGGCCGAGGCATAGGGGATGACACTCATCTCTTCTATATCTTCTGCCGTGGTCGGGCATTGAGCCGTGCTCAATTGCACACCTTGCAATACAGGCAAGAACCCCTTCTTGGACTGATCCATATTGAACTTCTTCAATATCTTGTCAAGGTATGTACTCTGTGAAAGACCAATGAGGCGTCTTGATCTATCTCTATAGATCTTGATGCCTAATATATAAGCAGCTTCTCCAAGGTCCTTCATTGAAAAACACTTATTCAAATAGGCCTTTATACTTTCCAAGAATTCTATATCATTTCCCATCAATAGTATGTCATCCACATATAGTATGAGAAATGCTACAGAGCTCCCACTCACTTTCTTGTAAACACAGGCTTCTCCATAAGTTTGTGTAAACCCAAACGCTTTGATCATCTCATCAAAGCGAATGTTCCAACTCCGAGATGCTTGCACCAGCCCATAGATTGAGCGCTGGAGCTTGCATACTTTGTTAGCATTCTTAGGAACGACAATACCTTCCGGCTGCATCATATACAACTCTTCCTTAAGGTAGCCGTTAAGGAATGCCGTTTTGACGTCCATCTGCCAAATCTCATAATCATAGTATGCGGCAATTGCTAACATGATTCGGACGGACTTCAGCTTCGCTACGGGTGAGAAAGTCTCATCGTAGTCAACCCCTTGAACTTGTCGATAACCCTTAGCGACAAGTCGAGCTTTGTAGATGGTCACATTACCATCCGCGTCCGTCTTCTTCTTAAAGATCCATTTGTTTTCTATGGCTCGCCGATCATCGGGCAAGTCAGTCAAAGTCCATACTTTGTTTTCATACATGAATTCTATCTCGGATTTCATGGCTTCTAGCCATTTGTCGGAATCCGGGCCCGCCATCGCTTCTTCATAGTTCGAAGGTTCACCGTTGTCTAACAACATGATTTCCAGGACAGGGTTGCCGTACCACTCTGGTGCGGAACGTGTCCTTGTGGACCTACGAAGTTCAGTAACTTGATCCGAAGCTTCATGATCATCATCATTAACTTCCTCCCCAGTCGGTGTAGGCACCACAGGAACATTTTCCCGCGCTGCGCTACTTACCGGTTCGGAAGGGGTGACTATCACCTCATCAAGTTCCACTTTCCTCCCACTCAATTCTTTCGAGAGAAACTCCTTCTCCAGAAAGGACCCGTTCTTGGCAACGAAGATCTTGCCTTCGGATCTGAGGTAGAAGGTATACCCAATAGTTTCCTTAGGGTATCCTATGAAGACGCATTTTTCCGATTTGGGTTCGAGCTTTTCAGGTTGAAGTTTCTTGACATAAGCATCGCATCCCCAAACTTTTAGAAACGACAGCTTAGGTTTCTTCCCAAACCATAATTCATACGGTGTCGTCTCAACGGATTTCGACGGTGCCCTATTTAAAGTGAATGCGGCAGTCTCTAAAGCATAACCCCAAAATCAGAGCGGTAAATCAGTAAGAGACATCATAGATCGCACCATATCCAATAGAGTGCGATTACGACGTTCGGACACACCATTTCTCTGAGGTGTTCCAGGCGGCGTGAGTTGTGAAACTATTCCACATTTCCTTAAGTGTGCACCAAACTCGTGACTTAAATATTCTCCACCACGATCTGATCGTAAGAATTTTATTTTTCTGTCACGTTGATTCTCAACTTCACTCTGAAATTCCTTGAACTTTTCAAAGGTTTCAGACTTGTGTTTCATTAGGTAGACATACCCATATCAACTTAAATCATCAGTGAGAGTGAGAACATAACGATATCCTCCGCGAGCCTCAACACTCATTGGACCGCACACATCGGTATGTATGATTTCCAATAAGTTGGTTGCTCGCTCCATTGTTCCGGAGAATGGAGTCTTGGTCATCTTACCCATGAGGCATGGTTCGCACGTGTCAAATGATTCGTAATCAAGAGACTCCAAAAGTCCATCTGCATGGAGCTTCTTCATGCGCTTGACACCAATGTGACCAAGGCGGCAGTGCCACAAGTATGTGGGACTATCGTTATCAACTTTACATCTTTTGGTATTCACACTATGAACATGTGTAACATCACGTTCGAGATTCATCAAAAATAAACCATTGACCAGCGGGGCATGACCATAAAACATATCTCTCAAATAAATAGAACAACCATTATTCTCGGATTTAAATGAGTAGCCATCTCGAATTAAATGAGATCCAGATACAATGTTCATGCTCAAAGCTGGCACTAAATAACAATTATTGAGGTTTAAAACTAATCCCGTGGGTAGATGCAGAGGTAGCGTGCCAAGGGCGATCACATCGACCTTGGAACCATTCCCGACGCGCATCGTTACCTCGTCCTTCGCCAGTCTCCGTTTATTCCGTAGTTCCTGTTTTGAGTTACAAATATGAGCAACCGCACCGGTATCAAATACCCAGGAGCTACTACGAGTACTGGTAAGGTACACATCAATTACATGTATATCACATATACCTTTGGTGTTGCCGGCCTTCTTCTTGTCCGCTAAGTATTTGGGGCAGTTCCGCTTCCAGTGACCACTTCCCTTGCAATAAAAGCACTCAGTCTCGGGCTTGGGTCCATTCTTTGACTTCTTCCCGGTAACTGGTTTACCGGGTGCGGCAACTCCCTTGCCGTCCTTCTTGAAGTTCTTCTTACCCTTGCCCTTCTTGAACTTAGTGGTTTTATTCACCATCAACACTTGATGTTCTTTTCTGATCTCTACCTCAGCTGATTTCAGCATTGAATATACCTCAGGAATGGTCTTTTCCATCCCCTGCATATTGAAGTTCATCACAAAGCTCTTGTAGCTTGGTGGAAGCGACTGGAGGATTCTGTCAATGACCGCGTCATCCGGGAGATTAACTCCCAGCTGAGACAAGCGATTATGCAACCCAGACATTCTGAGTATGTGCTCACTAACAGAACTATTCTCCTCCATTTTACAGCTGAAGAACTTGTCGGAGACATCATATCTCTCGACCCGGGCATGAGCTTGAAAAACTAATTTCAGCTCCTCGAACATCTCATATGCTCCATGTTTCTCAAAACGCTTTTGGAGACCCGGTTCTAGGCTGTAAAGCATGCCGCACTGAACGAGGGAGTAATCATCAGCACGTGATTGCCAAGCGTTCATAACGTCTTGGTTCTCTGGGATTGGTGCTTCACCTAGCGGTGCTTCTAAGACATAATCTTTCTTGGCTACAATGAGGATGAGCCTCAGGTTCCGGACCCAGTCCGTATAGTTGTTGCCATCATCTTTCAGCTTGGTTTTCTCTAGGAACGCGTTGAAATTGAGGACAACGTTGGCCATTTGATCTACAAGACATAGTGTAAAGATTTTAGACTAAGTTCATGATAATTAAGTTCATCTAATCAAATTATTTAATGAACTCCCACTCAGATAGACATCCCTCTCGTCATCGAAGTGAAACATGATCCGAGTTTAACTAGGCCGTGTCCGATCATCACGTGAGACGGACTAGTCAAGATCGGTGAACATCTCCATGTTGATCGTATCTTCTATACGACTCATGCTCGACCTTTCGGTCCTCCGTGTTCCGAGGCCATGTCTGTACATGCTAGGCTCGTCAAGTCAACCTAAGTGTATTGCGTGTGTTCCGAGGCCATGTCTGTACATGCTAGGCTCGTCAACACCCGTTGTATTCGAACGTTAGAATCTATCACACCCGATCATCACGTGGTGCTTCGAAACAACGAACCTTCGCAACGGTGCACAGTTAGGGTGAAAACTTTCTTGAAATTATTATAAGGGATAATCTTACTTACTACCGTCATTCTAAGCAAATAAGATGCAAAAACATGATAAACATCACATGCAATCAAATAGTGACATGATATGGCCAATATCATCATGCTCCTTTGATCTCCATCTTCGGGGCACCATGATCATCTTCATCACCGGCATGACACCATGATCTCCATCATCATGATCTCCATCATTGTGTCTTCATGAAGTCGTCACGCCAACGATTACTTCTACTTCTATGGCTAACCGTTTAGCAACAAAGTAAAGTAATTTACATGGCGTTATTCAATGACACGCAGGTCATGCAAAATAATAAAGACAACTCCTATGGCTCCTGCCAGTTGTCATACTCATCGACATGCAAGTCGTGATTCCTATTACAAGAATATGATCAATCTCATACATCACATATATCATTCATCACATCTTCTGGCCATATCACATCACATAGCACTTGCTGCAAAAACAAGTTAGACGTCCTCTAATTGTTGTTGCAAGTTTTTACGTGGTTTGTAGGTTTCTAGCAAGAACGTTTCTTACCTACGTATGACCACAACGTGATTTGCCAATTTCTATTTACCCTTCATAAGGACCCTTTTCATCGAATCCGTTCCGACTAACGTAGGAGAAACAGACACCCGCTAGCCACCTTATGCAACTAGTGCATGTCAGTCGGTGGAACCTGTCTCACGTAAGCGTACGTGTAAGGTCGGTCCGGGCCGCTTCATCCTACAATGCCGCTGAAACAAGAAAAGACTAGTAGCGGCAAGAAGAATTGGCAAACTCAACGCCCACAACTTCTTTGTGTTCTACTCGTGCATAGTAACTACGCATAGGCCTGGCTCATGATGCCACTGTTGGGAATCGTAGCATAATTTAAAATTTTCCTACGCTCACCAAGATGCATCTATGGAGTCTACTAGCAACGAGGGGAAAGGAGTGCATCTACATACCCTTGTAGATCGCGAGCGGAAGCGTTCCAATGAACGTGGATGACGGAGTCGTACTCGCCGTGATCCAAATCACCGATGACCGAGTGCCGAACGGACGGCACCTCCGCGTTCAACACACGTACGGTGCAGCGACGTCTCCTCCTTCTTGATCCAGCAAGGGGGAAGGAGAGGTTGATGGAGATCCAACAGCACGACGGCGTGGTGGTGGATGTAGCGGGTCTCCGGCAGGGCTACGCCGAGCTTCTGCGAGAGAGAGAGAGGTGTTGCAGGGGAGGAGGGAGGCGCCCAAGGCTGTGTATTGCTGCCCTCCCTCCCCCCCTTTATATAGGCCCCCTGGGGGGGCGCCAGCCCTGGAGATGAGATCCAAAGGGGGGGGCGGCGGCCAAAGGGGGGAAGGGGTTGCCTTGCCCCCCAAGGCAAGGGGGAACTCCCCCACCCTAGGGTTCCCAACCCTAGGCGCATGGGGGGAGGCCCAAGGGGGCGCCCCAGCCCACTAAGGGCTGGTTCCCTTCCACTTTCAGCCCACGGGGCCCTCCGGGATAGGTGGCCCCACCCGGTGGACCCCCGGGACCCTTCCGGTGGTCCCGGTACAATACCGGTAACCCCCGAAACTTTCCCGGTGGCCGAAACTTGACTTCCTATATATAATTCTTCACCTCCGAACCATTCCGGAACCTCTCGTGACGTCCGGGATCTCATCCGGGACTCCGAACAACTTTCGGGTTTCCACATACATATATCTCTACAACCCTAGCGTCACCGAACCTTAAGTGTGTAGACCCTACGGGTTCGGGAGACATGCAGACATGACCGAGACGCCTCTCCGGTCAATAACCAACAGCGGGATCTGGATACCCATGTTGGCTCCCACATGTTCCACGATGATCTCATCGGATGAATCATGGTGTCGAGGATTCAATCAATCCGTATGCAATTCCCTTTGTCAATCGGTATGTTACTTGCCCGAGATTCGATCGTCGGTATCCCAATACCTTGTTCAATCTCGTTACCGGCAAGTCTCTTTACTCGTACCGCAATGCATGATCCCGTGACTAACGCCTTAGTCACATTGAGCTCATTATAATGATGCATTACCGAGTGGGCCCAGAGATACCTCTCCGTCACACGGAGTGACAAATCCCAGTCTCGATCCGTGCCAACCCAACAGACACTTTCGGAGATACCTGTAGTGCACCTTTATAGTCACCCAGTTACGTTGTGACGTTTGGCACACCCAAAGCACTCCTACGGTATCCGGGAGTTGCACGATCTCATGGTCTAAGGAAAAGATACTTGACATTGGAAAAGCTCTAGCAAACGAAACTACACGATCTTTTATGCTATGCTTAAGATTGGGTCTTGTTCATCACATCATTCTCCTAATGATGTGATCCCGTTATCAATGACATCCAATGTCCATAGTCAGGAAACCATGACTATCTGTTGATCAACGAGCTAGTCAACTAGAGGCTTACTAGGGACACGTTGTGGTCTATGTATTCACACATGTATTACGATTTCCGGACAATACAATTATAGCATGAACAATAGACAATTATCATGAACAAACAAATATAATAATAACCATTTATTATTGCCTCTATTGCATATTTCCAACACAATCGGCCTGATAATTTTTGAAGAACCATGGGTAGTCGGTTAGGCTACCCGTGGCCATTTACTCCGACAGTAGTCCCCGAAGCTGATTGAGCTTCGAGGTTGGGTGGGAGTCGAGAAACTCGGTCAGCTTCCTCTCTTGACGAGCTGGCAGCTGAGAACCGACTCTGGTCGGGTGCGCCGTCTTGGTGAAAAACTTTGGAGTCGGCGGACGGGAGCCTCCCTGAGCGCGCACTGGGCCGCGGGCCGGCCACTTGCCGCCTGCGAACCACGTGGCATCCCTTGGCTAAAAAGCCAGTGAGCCCACGCGCGCGACGGGACGTCGCCGTAGGCCGGGGGCCCGCCACGCATACGCCCGGGCCCAGGCGTGGATTCTCTGCGGCCCGAAGCCGCCCGTACGTCTTCCTGCGGCGGTTTCGGCACGCCTTTAGGGCGTAATAATCGCGAGGCGTGGGGGAGTGGGTGCAGTTAATCCCACGTCTCGCCCCACGCCCTGCCTTCTCGGCTTCACCGTGCGAAGCTATAAGTAGGGGGAGGGGGAGAGCGGCAGGCTCTCGCATGCCCCTCCTCTTTCCACCATCTTCTTCCTCCTGCCCTTTCTTGCAACAGCGCCTCGCCGCCGCGCTGTTCCACCACTCGATCCTCTGCCGCCGCGCTCGTTCTCGCCAGCCCCACGCCACGATGCAGCACGGCGGGGATTGGGACGACTCCAACGTCCATGAGGATCACGTCGAATTCCTCCGCAAGACGCGGCGGCTGCCCGGCGCGGACAAGGTGGAGGTCCGTCTCGCGTCGGCGAAGGAGATTACGCCGGAGCCGCGGGAAGGCGAGCGGGTAGTCTTCCGCTCGCATTTCTTGCGCGGCATCGGCTTGCCCGTGAGCGCCTTCTTCCGCTCTTGGCTCGAGTTCTACCAAGTCCAGCCGCACCACCTCACCCCGAACACGGTGGTGCTGCTGTTCGCCTTCGTCACCTTGTGCGAAGGCTACCTCGGCGTCCTCCCTACCCTCGAGCTCTGGGGGGATTTCTTCCAGTCCAAGCTGGGCATGCGCATGCAAGGCGTGCCGGCTCAGAGTGGCGCCTTCATCGCTATGCGGAGGGTGGCTGCCGACAACCCCTTCCCTGTCATCACGCTGATCCAGTCGGTGAAGCTATGGCAAAAGTCATACTTCTACGTGAAGAACGTCGCCCCGCAGGGCGACTACGTCAATCTGCTGGCTTACGTAGCCGGCCCACCGGCGGGCAGGCGGCCCCAGTGGTCCTATCGGGCCGTGACGCTGACGCCGGCTGGAGCCGCAGCTGTCGCCCGACTGCGGGTGATGATCCAGTCGGAGGGCTTGTCGGGGCCCGACCTGCTAGCCGCCTTTGTCACGCGCCGGGTGCTCCCGCTCCAGAGCCGCCCTCATCTGATCTATCAGATGAGCGGCCAGCTCGATCCGAGTCGGATGTGCACCAAAGACATGCCGCGTGACGAGGTGGCCCATATGGTGAACTACCTTGCGAACTGCAAACTCTCCGCAGAGTGGCAGTTCGGCAAGGAGCCATATTGCCGAGCTCATCCGCCGCCCATGGTATGTCCTCTTTTTCTCTTTTCCTTCTCTCAGTTTTATTGCCGAGTTCCTTTTGGCTGAGTCTGACCAGTCGGCTTGTCTCGACAGAATCCTCTTCTTCGGCCTGCAGGCGGGTCGGACGCGGAGCGCCGATTCGTCCCCGACCGGACGGAGCACGGTCTGGAGGACCCCGACTTGGGGGCGGCCGCTATGGATGAAAACACCGAGGCGGGCGGTGGCCAAGCCGGCGGCGAGGCAGGTGGCTCCGGGCTTGGAGTCAGCTTCGACGACTGGCCGGACGATGACGAGGCTGAAGTCGTCCCACGCCGCCAGCCGGCGCCTGGCCACGGCGCTGGTTCCTCCGCCGCGCCGCCTGCTCGGGGCGGCGGGCAAAAGCGTCACGCCGCGCCGAGCTTGTTCGGCAGTCGGCCGAAGAAGCCCAGAGGCGGGGCAGCTGCGACTAGGCGGGAGGAGGCGGCCGCGAAGGCGGCCCGCTTCCGCAAGGCGGTGAAGCAACCGTAGACGGTGTCGGCGTAAGTACATACTCCTTTGTGTACTCTTTTTTCTTTTCTCTGGTAGCCCCTGAATCCTTGTCTTTTCTCCAAACAACCAGAGCTCCATTGTCGCTCGAGCGGGCTGCTGCCGCCTCCGTCGTTGGGTCGCCGGGAGGATCCGGGAGCACTACCCGCCGCGTGGACCCCCGAGCCGATCTTCAGGCGGCGACGGAGTGGAACGCGCGGGAGGTGCGAGAGGAGCGAGAGGCGCGGGAGGCGGAGGCGTTGAGGGCGGCCGCCGCCAAGGCGGCGCAGGAGGAGGAGGCGGCGAGGGCGCGCGCTGACGCCGCAGCCAAGGCCCAAGCAGAGGCTGCGACTGCGGCGATGGCGGAGGGGGCCTTGTTGGTCACCCCACTGCGCGTCGCGGCACCTGGGGCCCCGGAGCCCCCGCCAGAAGAAGCCGGCGGTGACCAGCCGGGGCTGGAGAGGGATGACGACGTTGTCATCCTGGAGAGGGCGGCGGTTCCGACCCCGCCGACTGGGGCGGCTCAAGGCGGCCGGCCTGATCTGCCGCCTGCGCAGTCGGCGGGGGGCGAGCCGGCCGCGAGGACTAAGCTGGCGGTCCGGACGCCGCCGAGCCGGCGCGCGGGGAAGGCTGCGTCAGAGCCACAGAAGGCTGCGTCGGAGCCGCAGCCGGCCGCGGGCTCCAGCTCGTCGGCCCAGGATGTGGAGGTGGCCAGCGCCACCTCGGGGTGGACGCCGGGCGGAGGGACGGCCGTGATGAACGTGGCCGCGCAGGACGTCCGGACCCGGCTCCAGGCCCAGGCTACGGCGCTGAGGCGATACACCGACGAATTCCTTGCGACGCGGGCGGCCATCCGGGTTAGTCATCTTATCTTGCTTCTTCTTGATCTTCGTTTCTTCCGTGGGGGCGCGTCAGCGCACCCACTGGGTGTAGTCCCCGAGTTCCGAGTCGGCTGTTGAGCAGGCGGCTTGGAACTTCTTAGTGGATTTAGCTTTGCTATTCTTGTTCTTACTTCGATCTTCTGCCTGTCTTGCAGGACTACCACAATCTTCGCGCGGCTGCCTTCAACTCCCAGGCTCGGGAGCTGACCCAGAAAACCGCCAACCTAACTGAGAGCCGAGGTAAGTGCTTCGTCCTTTATCTCACGTGGGGGCGCGTCAGCGCACCCACTGGGTGTAGTCCCCGAGATTCGGGCCGACTGCTGAGCAGTCGGGTCAGATCTTCCTTGATGACTTCCTCTTATTGCTTCTTCTTTTTCTGCCGTCCTTGCAGCGGCCAACGCCAGTCTGAGGGCGCAGCTGGGAGGTTCTCAGGCTGCCCTTCGTGCCAAGGAGGCCGAGTTTGCCGCCTTGGTGCAGGAACGTGACCGCCTGGCCAAGAGGTTGGTCGACCAGGAAGAGAGCCACAAGGCGGCTCTGAAGGCGGTGCAAGACAGCGAAGCCGCCCTCCAGGCCGAGTACGAGACAGAGGCGGCTGGCTGGGCCGAAGCAAAGCAGACGCTGATCAATGGCTATGGCCAGATCGAAGATTTGGTTGACGGTAAGCCGCCTGCTTCTTCGTCCTTTCTTGCCGCCTGCCACTTTTGGCTTGTTTTCTGACTTGGTGTTTTCTCTTCTTTCTCTTTCTTTCTTGCACAGAGTACTTCCCTGGCTATTCTACCGCCGCCAACCAGATCATCGAGGCCCGCCGCCAAGCACGAAGGCACGCTGGCGCCGAGATTGCACCAAACGATGGCCTTTCGCTGGAGGAGCAGCTCTTGGCGATCCAGGCCCGTCTCCAGCCGGCTCACCGACTGCTCTGCCGGCTTCAACATGCCGGGGCGCAAGTATTGGCCGCCCTCTGGCCCGGCGAAGTGGTTCCCCGCACCCCCAGTCGGACTGCCGACTGGCTGGAGGTGGCAGTCGGCCGCTTTGAAGCCTGGAAGGCTTCGGCGGCTCGGTCCGGCGCCAGGCGGGCGCTGGAGTTCGTCAAGGCCTGGTATCCTGGCCTGAGTCTGGATCAGCTAGCTGCCTGGCGGCAGCAGGCCGACACGGAGCTGGAGCCGGCGCGGCCGGCTATCATCCGGCGGGCTTCGGCGATCGCCGACTACACCGACACCAGCGCCTTCGCCCCTGAGATAGATGACAACGGTGTTGCCCAGCCGGAGGAGTGGTTCGGGCTGAACCCGGCAGACGGTGAAGACTCGGCGGAGGAGATCAACTCCAGCGACGAGGGCGAAGAGGAGGAGGAGGAGGGTGAAGACGCCGGGCCGGATGGTGGAGTGGCCGGCCAGCCTCAGCCTGACCGCGCCTCCAGCACCACGTCACGCGCGGGTGCGTCGCCTGCCACCGGTGGTGACCAAGCCGAGACCCGCCAGCCTGCCACTCCTTCAGCCGGTGACGCCGTCTCCACCGACCAACCCGGCTCCCGCACCGCGCCTTTAGTCTAGTCTGCTATCTTTTGTTTTCCTGTCTTGTCACTTTTGGAACAATATTCTGTTAAGTTTACACAATTCCACCCACTGGGGGTGTATTCGAACTATGTCGATTGCCGGCCTGTTGGGGGCTTTATATGTGTATATGACTATGCATGTGTTTGGCTTTTCCTCGTTCTTTGCTTTTCATCCTTCTGCTATTTCCTTTGCCGCCCTCCCTTGGTTGCCGCCTCCCCAGTCAGACAGTTGCTCTGCAATCTGTGGCTGGAGAAATGCTTGGCCAATTGGGAGGGCAAGTACTCTAGCTTTGTTGGATTATAGCTAAGTGTTTGGGAAGCCGGCCAGCCGGCTGTTCTGACAGCCGGCAAGCGTGGTTGGAGGCCGTCTTTTCGCTATATGAGTTCATTAGTCCTTAGCCGTTTTTCGTGTGGGCGTCCTTTCTGCCTTGTCTCTTGCTAGTCGGACAGTCAGTTCTTCGAGCTGCGACTTTCAACAAGAGAGGACTCGGGAGCCGGCACACTACTTGTCTGACTTTAGGTAGAACTTTTAATATAGCTTAAGGCGGCCAGTCCCCGGGCCGACTAGTCGAACCCGGTGCCAGACAAGAAATCAAATGTAATAATACATTTATGGATATGACACTCGTCACTCATAGATAAATGAAGGCAGTCCCCGAGTACTGTTCGGGGGGCCTGTTGTTTCGTACTTAATACAAAAGGGTAGCATGATACATACTGCTTTCAACTGTAAAATCTTCTCAGGAGGTTCGCGTTCCATGGTCGCTCCGACTCCTTGCCGGAGTCATCCCTCTTGTGTGCTCTTGGTTTTTGCGCGTCGATCAAGTAGTAGGAGTCGTTGCCTAGTGCCTTGCTGATGACGAAGGGGCCTTCCCAAGGGGCCGAGAGCTTGTGCTGGCCTGCTGTTCGCTGGATCAGCCGAAGCACAAGGTCGCCCTCTTGGAAGGATCTTGGCTTGACCTTGCGGTTGTGGTAGCGGCGCAACCCTTGCTGGTAGATGGCGGACCGGCTGAGTGCTAACAGCCGGCCTTCTTCTAGTAGGTCGACGCCGTCTTCTCTTGCTTCCTTGGCCTCCGCCTCCGTCTACATGGTGACCCGAGGCGAGTCGAACTCGATGTCGGTTGGGATGACAGCCTCGGCACCATATACAAGGAAGAACGGAGTGAAGCTGGTCGACTTGTTGGGGGTAGTACGCAGACTCCATAGGACAGCCGGCAGCTCATCGAGCCAGCAGCCGGCCGATCGCTCCAGTGGTACAACCAGTCGGGGCTTGATGCTGGAGAGGATGAGTCCATTTGCTTGCTCGACCTGGCCGTTTGACTGCGGGTGGGCAACGGACGCTAAGTCCAGTCGGATACCCCGCGTCGCGCAGAAACGTGCCAGTGCTCCTTTGGCAAAGTTTGTGCCGTTGTCGGTGATGATGCTGTGCGGTACGCCGTACCGAGTAGTGATGTCGGTGATGAATGTTACGGCAGTCGGCCCGTTCAGCTTCTTGATTGGCTTCGCTTTGATCCACTTTGTGAACTTGTCCACGGCGACAAGCAGATGTGTCAAGCCGCCGCGGGCTGTCTTGAAAGGACCCACCATATCCGGTCCCCAGACGGCAAAGGGCCAGGTGAGGGGAATGGTCTTGAGTGCAGAAGCTGGCAGGTGTTGCTTGGAACTGAAAACTTGGCATCCTCTGTAGCTCTTGACTATCTCTTTGGCATCTTCCAAAGCAGTCGGCCAAAAGAAACCATGGCGAAAAGCTTTGGCCACGAGTGATCTTGAAGCTGCGTGGTGGCCGCATTCGCCTTGGTGGATATCCTTGAGGATTGTCAGTCCTTTTTCTGGCTCGACACAACGCTGGAAGACTCCAGTGACGCTGCGCTTGACAAGCTCTCTGTTGATTATTGCATATGCTCTGGCTCGTCGTTGCACTAGTCTTGCTGAGATCTCATCAGCCGACAGCTCTCTGCTGACTAGGAATCTGAGGATGGGCTGGGCCCAAGATGGAGCTGTGACTTCTTCTTCTGTTAGTGCAGCCACCATGACTCGGGTGGGTGGGTCGGGAGGCGTGGAATTGGAGTCGGCCACCGCTTCTTGCGTTGCTGCAGTCCCCGGGTCGACTGCTGCAGTCCCCGGGCCGGGTTCTGAAGTCCCCGGGCCGGGTGCGACTACGGCAGTCCCCGGGCCGGGTGCGACTACGGCAGTCCCCGGGCCAGTTGTTGAAGTCTTCGTGCCGCCTGCGGGGTTCCTCTAGTCGGATCCGACTGCATCGGGGACAGGCGGTACGAAGATGGAGTCCGACTCTGGAGACGGCTTGATGGATGGCTTGAGGAGGCGCTGGAGGGAGACGCCGGTCGGTATAGCCTGTCGGGTGGAGCCGATCCGTGCCAGGGCATCTGCTTGGTCGTTGTCGGCCCTTGGCACGTGAAGGAACTCGCACCCTTCGAAGTATCCACTGATCTGCTGGACGAGGAATCGATAGCTCGCCATGTTTGCGTCCTTGGCATCCCAGTCGCCAGACGACTTCTGGACCACCAAGTCTGAGTCGCCATAACACAGGATCCGGCGTATGCCGAGCTCTTTGGCTAGCCGGAGCCCATGTACGAGCGCCTCGTACTCGGCCACGTTGTTGGAGGCGGCAAAGTGGATTTGCAGCGTGTATCTGAGTTTGTCGCCTTTAGGAGAGGTGAGGACGATGCCGGCTCCCAAGCCAGTGCGCATCTTGGACCCGTCGAAGTGCATCCGCCAATGGGTAGAGTCGGGAGCCGGCGGTAGGTACTGGGTCTCGGCCCAATCGACGAGGAAGTCGGCCAATGCTTGGGACTTGATGGCGGTGCGGGGCTGGTAGAAGATTGTGTATGGTGCCAATGCAATGGCCCATTTAGCCACCCGGCCGGATGCATCCCGGCTGCCTATGATCTCGGCAAGCGGGGCGGTGCACACGACCGTGATGGGATGCTCTTGGAAGTAGGGTTTTAGCTTCTTGGCGGCGAAGTACACCCCATAGCACATCTTCTGGTAGTGCGGGTAGTTTTGCTTTGAACTGGATAGTACTTCGCTTAGATAATACACCGGCCTCTGGACTAGCTGGGCTCGGCCTTCTTCCGGGCACTGGACCACGACAACTGTACTGACCACTCGGCTAGTCGCGGCAATGTAGAGGAGCATGGGCTCCTTCTCAGTCGGTGCCGCCAGGACAGGTGGGGTGGTCAGCATCTTCTTCAGCTCATGGAATGCTTGGTCGGCTTGGTCATTCCACTCGAAGTGAGTGGATTTCTTCATGAGTCGGTACAGGGGGAGAGCCTTTTCGCCTAGCCGGCTGATAAAGTGGTTTAGGGAAGCCAAGCACCCAGTGAACTTCTGCACATCTCGCAATTTGGTGGGAATCTCCATCCTCTCGATGGCCTTGATCTTCACAGGGTTGCACTCGATGCCGCGTTCGGAGACCAGAAAGCCTAGTAGCTGGCCGGCTGGTACTCCGAACACGCACTTCTCGGGGTTGAGCTTGACTTGATATCGGCGCAAGTTGGCGAATGTTTCTTTGAGGTCTTCCAGCAGGGTGCCGCGCTTCTCCGTCTTCACCACAATGTCGTCTACGTAGACGTGGGCATTTCTGCCGAGTTGCTTGAGGAGGCATTTCTGCATGCAACGCTGAAAAGTGGCACCGGCATTCCTTAAGCCGAATGTCATAGTCAGGTAACAGAAAGCTCCAAATGGTGTGATGAAGGCAGTCTTCAGGCGGTCTGCTGGGTCCAACTTGATCTGATGGTACCCTGAGTAGGCATCCAAAAAGCTCAACAGCTCACATCCGGCTATGGAGTCTATCACTTGGTCAATCCGTGGCAAAGCAAACGGATCCTTTGGGCAGGCCTTGTTGAGGCTGGTGTAGTCTATACACATGCGCCACTTGTTGTTCTTCTTCAATACCAGAACTGGGTTGGCAAGCCACTCTGGAAAAAATACTTCCATAATAAAGCCAGCGGCGAGGAGCCGGGCTATCTCTTCTCCTACGATTCTTCGCTTCTCTTCTGACAGTCGGCGAAGGGGCTGCTTGACCGGCTTCGCGTCGGCTCGGACGTGCAATTTGTGCTCGGCGAAATCCTTCGGGACACCCAGCATGTCCTTTGGGGACCATGCAAAAATGTCTCGATTCTCACGGAGGAAGTCGACGAGCTCGCCTTCCTATTTACTGTCCAGGTTTGCCCCAATGACAGCAAACCTTTCCGGATTCTCCGGGTCCAGAGGTATCTTCTTCGTCTCCTTGGCCGGCTGGAAGGAGCCTTGTGCATCACAATCTTTGGGATTGGGGGACAGGGCCGGCTGCTTGCCGGCCATGGCCACAACCCACTCCAGCATCTTCTTCTCTTCCGCCACTACGAGGGACTCGGCCAGCCGGCTGCTGGCCATGGCGCACTCGATGGACTTCTTGTAGTCGCCGGCTACGGTGATGATCCCCTTCGAGCTCGGCATCTTCATCTTTAGGTAGGCGTAGTGGGGCACAGCCATGAACTTGGCCAGAGCAGGTCGGCCAAGCAGAGCATGGTAGGGGCTCTCTAGATCCACTACCTCAAACCAGATCGCTTCTCGGCGAAAATGATCCTTGTCTCCGAAGAGAACATCCATCTTGATCTTGCCGATCGGGGAACAAGACAAGCCGGGGGACGATGCCATGGAACACGGTCCGGCTTGGCATAAGCTGCTTTGCCTTGATGTTCAGCTTCTCCATGGTATCGCGGTACATTATATTGATACTGCTTCCGCCATCTATCAGGACGCGGGAGAATCGGGCAGCTCGCCTCTCCGTTGCGAGGGTGACATCCAAGACCAATGCATAGGAGCCAGGGGATGGCATCACCTCTGGGTGGTCGGCCTGGCTCCAGTTGATGGGCTTCTCGGACCAGTGCATGAACTCGGGGGCGCTAGAGGCGACCGCGTTGACCTCTTGATGCTGACGGCGCCGACTGCGCTTGTCTTCGGCTTGGCTTGTGAAGACGACGTAGGCGGCGTGCTCTTCAGGGAACTCATCTTGAATGGCTCCGACTGCTGGCCGAGCCGCCGGCTGCTGGGGGCTGGAGGCGGCGGACCGGGAGGCGGAGGCGGCACCAACCCTTCGCCCTTGGAGATCCGCGTGAGCCAGTGGCATTTTCGGGTCGTGTGGTTGGACGGCTTCGCGCCGCTGTGGAACTTGCAGGGGGCGTCGAGAGTCTGCTCGTAAGAGAAAGCCGGCTGCCAAGCCGGCCTGCCACCCTTCTTCTTGGGAGCGGGCCGCTCTTCGGGCTGCTCATCTTCAACTGTGACCACCTGCCGACTGGTGGAAGGCGGCATGGGGGCCTTGCGCTTGTGATCGTTCTGGTAAGGGCGCCGATTGGAGTTGCCAACTGGCGTCTTTGGAGCCGGAGCGAGCACCTTCCCAGAGGCGTCCACTCGGAGCTCGGTCTTCATCGAGGAGTCGGCCGTGGCGTACTTGTCCGCGATGATCAGCAGTTCGTCGAGGGTAGCCGGCTCGTCGCAGAGGAGTCGGTGCTTGAGGAGGGTGCCCTCTCGGCACCCGGCGGTGAAGTACTCGATGGCCTGAACCTCGTGCACCCCCTCGCAGAAGTTGCGGAGCTCGGCCCACCGCGTGAGGTAGTCGCGGGTCGACTCATTGGGCCCTTGGACGCACAGGGAGAGCTGGCGAGGCTTGGGAGGCCGCTTGTACGTGCTGGTGAAGTTGCGGACGAAGACTTCCGTGAAGTCCAGCCAGCTGTTGATGCTGTAGGGCTTGAGGCTGTTGAGCCAGGTGCGCGCCGTGCCTTGCAGCATGAGGGGGACGTACTTCACGACCACGTGCCGATTGCCGTTGGCTATGCTGACAGCAGTGGAGTAGTCGATGAGCCAATCTTCCGGCTTCACAGAGCCGTTGTACTTGGGCGTGTCTCTGGGGAGCGAGAACCCTTTGGGGAAGGGCTCGTCGCGGATGCGGGGGCCAAAGCATGGCGGGCCGACATCGTCTTCTTCTTCTAACGCTAGGGATCGAGCAAGGCGGTGGATCCGGTGGCGGGCGTCGTTCTCGCCGACTCCTTCTCGGCGGCCTAGTCGGTCACCAAGAGTCGGGTGCGTGAAGGGCGGCGGGGTGAGACGTCTCTCCCTTCGAGGCGGGGGAGGAGGCGGATTTCCTAGGCGCTCCCCCGCTCGAGGGCGGCCTTCCGCGTCGCACTCGATGGTGATACGAGTCCGGCTGTGGCTAGCAGCCGGCTCCTTGTCTTTCCTCTGGCGGGCGCCGCTCGCAGTCGGCGAGCGGGACGTCGCGGCGTGCTCCCGGCGCGGGGGATGACTAACGGCGCGGGCGCCGGCTTCGTGCCGTTCTGCAGCCGCGTCGATCAGCTGCTGGATCCGCCTTGTCATGTAGGGGAGCTCGTCGGCTCCCAGCCCATTTAGCTCTTCAGCGGCCGCCTGGGCGGCTCGTAGATTCTCGAGCAGGGTGGCGTAGACGGGGCGATCTGCCCCCAGCATACTGGCGATAGCCGCGCCGCGCTTCTGGACGAAGCCGGCTCGGCCCGCTAGGCGGCGGCGTACCGAAGGCGGCGCGGTCGACTTCGCGCTGGTGGGCCTCGGTGAGGCGTCTCATGGAGGCTATCTTCTGGCCTTCCGCGACGAGGGCGAGGCGGCGTGCCTCCAGGGTCTCGGCGTCGGCGTCGGCCGGCATGGGGACGGAGAGGTCGTGCATCGCCGCTTGCAGGGTGTCATGGGCGTTCTCGCCCGAGTTGGCGACATGGCTGATGACCAACACTTCGGTGACATCGCTGCTGCCACTGTCAGCTCGAGGGAGAGGATCGTCGAAGACCACCACGTCGGAGGGGTAGGCGTCGAGCGATGCCGTGTCGGAATCGACAAGCATCGGGTCGGTGGAGCCGACCGACTCCAAGTCTGCAGCAGGCTCGCTGGAGACGTGAAGCTGGTCGAGGAGGCTGACGAGGCGGCTCTTGGGGTAGTCCGTGCCCGCGTCGGGCGCAGGCTCGTCGGAGATGCGAGTCTCGCCGAGAAGATCGGCGAGGCGGCTCGCCGCGCAAGCGTCGTCGACGCCTTGCAGCGTGTCGAGGCAAACGCCATCGGGCGCAGCAGGCTGGCTGGGCTCGCGAGGGAGGAAGAGGGTTCCCGTCCAGAACAGGTCTCCGGACGACGGTGCACCTGGCCCCACGGTGGGCGCCAAATGTCGGGTGGTAGGTGCGACATATGCCAACGGGTGGCTTATCATGGTGGGAGCCAGTAAGACGTCGCCGGTGCCTGGAAACGGGATGAGGCGAAGACATGCACGCCGGCGAATCTTACCCAGGTTCGGGGCTCTCCATGGAGATAACACCCCTAATCCCGCTCTGCGGGGTCTCCGCATGATCACTAGATCAGAAAGAGTAGCTACAAATGCTCCTTGAGCTGTCGGGTTCAAGGGAGAAGAAGAGCAAGGCTAGCTCTAGCTTCCCTCTCTATATGGTATGTGTGTAACTCTAAGAAGCTAACCCTTTGCATGGGTGCCCTGGGGGGTTTATATAGGCCTACCCCCCGGGGTACAATTGTAATCCGACTGGGCGCGGGTCCCAGTCGTCAGTGTCTGTGTTCGCCGGCTTCTCCGCCGGCCGTTGGGGCCCGCCGACTGGTGGGTCCCGCCGGCTGCCGACCTCTTGGTCGACAGGCCAGCCCCACTGCCTAGGGGTCTTGTCGGCGGCTGCTTACTGTAGCATCGCCCCTGACGACGAGGGCTTTGTCGAGGTAAGCGTGGCTACAGTGTGCCGCCTCGAGGGCTCTCACTGTAGCCTTACCTCGTCTTGTCTCCTTAATGTGGCACATGCTTCGAGGGAGGGGGGTAGCCGGCTTCTGGGGGCCGGCTACGCCCTTGGCCGACTGGGGGAGGCCGGGCCGCCTTCGCGCCTCTCTGGCTAAAGGGGCCCGCCGCCCGTGGGCCGTACTGGCGCTCGTCGTGGATGACGTTGAGGCCAGCATGGCTACAGTGCCGAGCCGGACGGGAGATGGCTGACCCGTACGGCGTCCTGTGGCCATGCCTGCCTCGGGCTTCGGGGATAGTGGGCCGCGCTGTGGCCACACCCCGTCGTATCACCATTATGTGGGCGCAGTTTTGGTGGGTGCGGTCTTGGCCGGCTTCTTGGAGTCGGCGCTTCATGGCTGGCTCTTGGAAGTCGGTCCTCTTGGCGCCGGCTTCCTGGAGTCGGCCATCTCGCAACTATCTTGGGAGAGGTTACCAAGGCCGGGTCGCCTTTGGAGAGTCGGCCCCTAGGGTAGTCGGCCAGGGGAAGTCGGCCCAATGCTTCGAACGCTTGAAGGCTCAATCGGCCTGATAATTTTTGAAGAACCATGGGTAGTCGGTTAGGCTACCCGTGGCCATTTACTCCGACAATTCTCAACCTCACTCTGAAATTCCTTGAACTTTTCAAAGGTCTCAGACTTGTGTTTTATTAAGTAGACATATCCATATCTACTCAAGTCATCAGTGAGGGTGAGAACATAACGATAGCCACCGCGAGCCTCAACGCTCATTGGACCGCACACATCAGTATGTATGATTTCCAATAAGTTGGTTGCTCGCTCCATTGTTCCAGAGAACGGAGTCTTGGTCATTTTTGCCATGAGGCATGGTTCGCACGTGTCAAATGATTCATAATCAAGAGACTCCAAAAGTCTATCTGTATGGAGTTTCTTCATGCGTTTGACACCAATGTGACCAAGGCGGCAGTGCCACAAGTATGTGGGACTATCATTATCAACCTTACATTTCTTGGCATTCACACTATGAATATGTGTAACATCACGTTCGAGATTCATTAAGAATAAACCATTGACCAGCGGGGCATGACCATAAAACATATCTCTCATATAAATAGAACAACCATTATTCTCGGATTTAAATGAGTAGCCATCTCGCATCAAACGAGATCCAGATACAATGTTCATGCTCAAAGCTGGCACTAAATAACAATTATTGAGGTTTAAAACTAATCCCGTAGGTAAATGTAGAGGTAGCGTGCCGACGGCGATCACATCGACCTTGGAATCATTCCCGACGCGCATCGTCACCTCGTCCTTCGCCAGTCTCCGCTTATTCCGCAACTCCTGCTTTGAGTTACAAATATGAGCAACGGCACCGGTATCAAATACCCAGGAGCTACTACGAGCGCTGGTTAGGTACACATCAATAACATGTATATCACATATACCTTTGGTATTGCCGGCCTTCTTATCCGCTAAGTACTTGGGGCAGTTCCGCTTCCAGTGACCGTTTCCCTTGCAATAAAAGCACTCAGTCTCAGGCTTGGGTCCATTCTTTGTCTTCTTCCCGGCAGCTTGCTTACCGGGTGCGACAACTCCCTTGCCATCTTTCTTGAAGCTCTTTTTACCCTTGCCTTTCTTGAACTTAGTGGTCTTATTCACCATCAACACTTGATGTTCCTTTTTGATCTCCACCTTTGCTGATTTCAGCATTGAATATACCTCAGGAATGGTCTTTTCCATCCCCTGCATATTGAAGTTCATCACAAAGCTCTTGTAGCTAGGTGGAAGCGACTGAAGGATTCTGTCAACGACCGCGTCATCCAGGAGATTAACTCCCAGCTGAGACAAGCGGTTGTGCAACCCAGACATTTTGAGTATGTGTTCGCTGACGGAACTATTCTCCTCCATCTTACAACTGTAGAACTTGTTGGAGACTTCATATCCCTCGACCCGGGCATGAGCTTGGAAAACCATTTTCAGCTCTTGGAACATCTCATATGCTCCGTGCTGCTCGAAACGCTTTTGGAGCCCCGGTTCTAAGCTGTAAAGCATGCCGCACTGAACCAGGGAGTAATCATCAACACGTGTTTGCCAAGCGTTCATAACGTCTTGGTTTGCTGGGATGGGTGCTTCACCTAGCGGTGCTTCAAGGACGTATGCTTTCTTGGCAGCTATGAGGATGATCCTCAAGTTCCGGACCCAGTCCGTATAGTTGCTACCATCGTCTGTCAGCTTGGTTTTCTCTAGGAACGCGTTGAAGTTGAGGTTGACATTAGCGTGGGCCATTTGATCTACAAGACATATTGTAAAGATTTTAGACTAAGTTCATGATAATTAAGTTCATCTAATCAAATTAATGAACTCCCACTCAGACAGAGATCCCTCTAGTCATCTAAGTGATACATGATCCGAGTCAACTAGGTCGTGTCCGATCATCACGTGAGACGGACTAGTCATCATCGGTGAACATATTCATGTTGATCGTATCTGCTATACGACTCATGTTCGACCTTTCGGTCTCTTGTGTTCCGAGGCCATGTCTGTACATGCTAGGCTCGTCAAGTCAACCTAAGTGTGTTGCGTGTGTAAATCTGGCTTACACCCGTTGTATGCGAACGTTAGGACCTATCACACCCGATCATCACGTGGTGCTTCGGAACAACGAACCTTTGCAACGGTGCACAGTTAGGGGGAACACTTTCTTGAAATTTTAGCGAGGGATCATCTTATTTATGCTACCGTCGTTCTAAGCAAATAAGATGTAAAACATGATAAACATCACATGCAATCAAATAGTGACATGATATGGCCAATATCATTTTGCTCCTTTTGATCTCCATCTTCGGGGCGCCATGATCATCATCGTCACCGGCATGACACCATGATCTCCATCATCATGATCTCCATCATCGTGTCTTCATGAAGTTGTCTCGCCAACTATTACTTCTACTACTATAGCTAACGGTTAGCAATAAAGTAAAGTAATTACATGACGTTCCAGTTGACACGCAGGTCATAAATAAATTAAGACAACTCCTATGGCTCCTGCCGGTTGTCATACTCATCGACATGCAAGTCGTGATTCCTATTACAAGAACATGATCAATCTCATACATCACATATATCATTCATCACATCCTTCTGGCCATATCACATCACATGACACTTGCTGCAAAAACAAGTTAGACGTCCTCTAATTGTTGTTGCAAATTTTTACGTGGCTGCTATAGGTTTCTAGCAAGAACGTTTCTTACGTACGCCAGAACCACAACGTGATATGCCAATTTCTATTTACCCTTCATAAGGACCCTTTTCATCGAATCCGATCCGACTAAAGTGGGAGAGACAGACACCCGCTAGCCACCTTATGCAACTAGTGCATGTCAGTCGGTGGAACCTGTCTCACGTAAGCGTACGTGTAAGGTCGGTCCGGGCCACTTCATCCCACGATGCCGCCGAACCAAGATAAGACTAGTAACAGCAAGTAAATTGACAAAATCGACGCCCACAACAACTTGTGTTCTACTCGTGCATAGAAACTACGCATAAACCTGGCTCTGATACCACTGTTGGGGATCGTTGCAGAAATTAAAAAAAATCTACACATCACCAAGATCAATCTATGGAGTAACTAGCAACGAGAGAGAGGAGAGTGCATCTTCATACCGTTGAAGATCGCGAGACAGAAGTGTTGCAAGAACACGGATGAGGGAGTCGTACTCGTAGCGATTCAGATCGCGGTGGATCCCGATCCTAGCGCCGAACAACGGCACCTCCACGTTCAACACACGTGCAGCCCAGTGACGTCTCCCGCACCTTGATCCAGCAAGGAGGAGGGAGAGGTTGAGGAAGAGGGCTCCAACAGCAGCACGACGGCGTGGTGGTGATGGAGTGGCAGTTCTCCGGCAGGGCTTCACCAAGCTCACGCGGAGGAGGAGAGGTGTTGGGGAGGGGAGGGGCTGCTCTTTGGATGTGGTGCTGCAGCCCTCCCTCCACCCCTCTATTTATAGGGAGAAGGGGGAAGGGGGTCGGCCCCTCTAGATGAGATCTAGAGGGGGGCGGCGGCCAAGGGGGAGGGGGCTTGCCCCCCAAGCAAGGGGGCGCCCCCTTTAGGGTTCCCCCCAAACCCTAGGCGCATGGGCCCTAGGGGGGATGGCGCCCGGCCCACTTAGGGCTGGTTCCCTTCCACCTACAGCCCATAAGGCCCTCCAGGGCAGGTGGACCCTCCCGGTGGACCCCCGGAACCCCTCCGGTGGTCCCGGTACAATACCGGTATACCCTCGAATATTTCCGCTGACCCTATGATGACTTCTCATATATAAATCTTCACCTCTGGACCATTATGGAACTCCTTGTGACGTCTGGGATCTCATCCGGGACTCCGAACAACATTCGGTAATCACATACAAATCTTCCTTATAACCCTAGCGTCATCGAACCTTAAGTGTGTAGACCCTATGGGTTCGGGAATCATGCAGACATGACCGAGACCGCTCTCTAGCCAATAACCAACAGCGGGATCTGGATACCCATGTTGGCTCCCACATGTTCCACGATGATCTCATCGGATGAACCACGATGTCGAGGATTCAAGCAATCCCGTATACAATTCCCTTTGTCAATCAGTACGTTACTTGCCCGAGATTCGATCGTCGGTATCCCAATACCTCGTTCAATCTCGTTACCGGCAAGTCACTTTACTCGTTCCATAATGCATGATCCCGTGACTAACTACTTAGTCACATATTGAGCTCATTATGATGATGCATTACCGAGTGGGCCCAGAGATACCTCTCCGTCATACGGAGTGACAAATCCCAGTCTCGATCCGTGCCAACCCAACAGACACTTTCGGAGATACCTGTATTGCACCTTTATAGCCAACCAGTTACGTTGTGACGTTTGGTACACCCAAAGCATTCCTACGGTATCCGGGAGTTGCACGATTTCATGGTCTAAGGAAATGATACTTGACATTAGAAAAGCTTTAGCAAACGAACTACACGATCTAGTGCTATGCTTAGGATTGGGTCTTGTCCATCACATCATTCTCCTAATGATGTGATCCCGTTATCAATGACATCCAATGTCCATGGTCAGGAAACCGTAACCATCTATTGATCAACGAGCTAGACAACTAGAGGCTCACTAGGGACATGTTATGGTCTATGTGTTCACACATGTATTACGATTTCCGGATAACACAATTAGCATGAACAATAGACAATTATCATGAACAAGGAAATATAATAATAACCATTTTATTATTGCCTCTAGGGCATATTTCCAACAAACTATTGGTGTTAAATCACATGGCGATGTGAACTAGATTATTGACTCTAGTGCAAGTCGGAGACTGAAGGAAATATGCCCTAGAGGCAATAATAAAGTTGTTATTTATATTTCCTTATATCATGCTAAATGTTTATTATTCATGCTAGAATTGTATTAACCGGAAACTTGATACATGTGTGAATACATAGACCAAACAAAGTGTCCCTAGTATGCCTCTACTAGACTAGCTCGTTAATCAAAGATGGTTAAGTTTCCTGACCATGGACATGTGTTGTCATTTGATGAACGGGATCACATCATTAGAGAATGATGTGATGGACAAGACCCATCCGTTAGCTTAGCATTATGATCGTTGAGTTTTATTGCTATTGCTTTCTTCATGACTTATACATGTTCCTTTGACTATGAGATTATGCAACTCCCGAATACCGGAGGAACACCTTGTGTGCTATCTGTAGGATCGAAAGTATGTCTAGAGGGGGGTGATTAGACTACTTGACCAAATAAAAATCTAGCCTTTTCCCAATTTTATGTCTTGGCAGATTTTAGCAACTTAGCACAAATCAAGTAATCAACCTACACATGCAATTCTAAGAGTATAGCAGCGGAATGTAAAACAATGGCATGTGAAGGTAAGGGGAGGAGTTTAGAGGGAGCAAATGCAGTGTAGACATGGGGATTTTTTATCCGTGGTTCCGATAGGTGGTGCTGTCGTACATCCACGTTGATGGAGACTTCAACCCATGAAGGGTAACGGTTGCGCAACTCCACGGAGGGCTCCACCCACGAAGGGTCCATGAAGAAGCAACCTTGTCTATCCCACCATGGCCATCGTCCACGAAGGACTTGCGTCACTAGGGTAGATCTTCACGAAGTAGGCGATCTCCTTGCCCGTAAAAACTCCTTGGTTCAACTCCACAATCTTGACGGAGGCTCCAAAGTGACACCTAGCCAATCTAGGAGACACCATTCTCCAAAAGGTAATAGATGGTGTGTTGATGATGAACTCCTTGCTCTTGTGCTTCAAATGATAGTCTCCCCAACACTCAACTCTCTCTCATAGGATTGGATTTGGTAGAAAGATGATTTGAGTGGAAAGCAACTTGGGGAAGGCTAGAGATCAAGATTTATGTGGTTGGAATGGAATATCTTGGTCTCAACACAAGTGTAGGTGGTTCTCTCTCAGAAAATGTATGTTGGAAGTTTAGGCATGTTCTGATGGCTCTCTCCACGAATGAAGAGTGGGTGGAGGGGTATATATAGCCTCCACACAAAATCTAACCGTTACACACAAATCACCAAACTCGGTGGGACCGAATCAGAAAACTCGGTCAGACCAATTTAGTTCAAAATGTGAACGTTAGGATTTTCGGTGGGACCGACATGTCAACTCGGTGGGACTGATATCATTAGGGTTAGGGCATAACGTAATCTCGGATGGACCGATTACTCAAACTCGGTTGGACCGACTTTGGTAATAAGCTAACTAGAAAGTTGGTTAGGCAAACTCGGTGGGACCGATTCGCTCATCTCGGTTAGACCGAAACGTTATGAAGGGGAAACAGAGAGTTTGCATTGCAATCTCGGTGGGACCGATCGCTCATCTCGGTTGGACCAAAACGTTACGAAGGTAAACAGAGAGGTTGCAATCCCATCTCGGTGAGACCGAAGTGACTAGGGTTTGTGGCAGTGGCTATGTCAAGTGAACTCGGTGGCGCCGGATAGAAAGTTTTGGTGGGGCCAAGTTTGACTTTTGGTTTGGGACATATGTGGATATGACAAAGTAGTTGAGGGTTTTTGGAGCATATCACTAAGCATTTTGAGCAAGTAATTCATTAAGCAACACCTCACCCCTCTTGATAGTATTGGCTTTTCCTATGGACCCAATGTGATCTTGGATCACTAAAAGTAAAATGTAGAGTCATGTGCTTTGAGCTTGAGCCAATCTTTTGTCCTGAGCATTTTGAGGGGTCCACTTTCCTTATCCATGCCATGCTAATCATTGAACTTTCCTGAAATATTTATCTTGTAATGGCATTAGTTCAATGAGCTATATGTTGTTAATCATTACCAAAACCACCCAGGGATAGTTGCACTTTCAATCTTCGCCTTTTTGGTAATTGATGACAACATATAGATCAAAGCTTCGACAAATGATAATAAGATTGAAATACATTGTCGCTTTGAGAAGTATGTGACAAACAAGAACTCCCCCTAAATTTGTGCATTATTTAAAATTATCTTTGGACTGCAAATGCACGATGTGTTAGGATCATGGGTCACTCTTCCATGTCACATACATCTTGGTGGAGAGCTCAAAATGATAATAGTTAAAAACATGCACTCATCACCAAGCAAAGTGAATGATCATATATAAGATATAAAAGATAGTATCATCCAAACAAGCATTAAGGTAGCAAATGATCAATCACATGAGCATCCAAGTATCTCACAAAAGACATAATGCAGCAAGCAAAAACACAATAAATTTCAAGCAAGTAAACTGCAAAGAGAGACAAAACAACACTCTCTCTCTCGAAGACTATGATCTATACATATTTCTCCCCCTTTGGCAAGAAGTACCAAAAGGTTAAAAATATGCATAGTGCTATGCATCTCTCAAGCTTGGTCTTCATGAGGTGGTGTAGAGATGACTCCAAGGACGAAAGCTTCTGTTGATGTAGCTGGAGCTGGTGGAGTGGCTGCTGGAGTTGATGGCACTGAGGCTGTGGCTGCTGGTGCAGATGTAGTAGCTCTTGTGTCTGGGACAGGCACTGCAGTAGACCTCTGGCTTCTGGGCACTCTAGTAAAAGCATCTGTAGTAGACTTGCCCTTCTTCTCCTCCACTTCCTCCTGAAGTTGCTCAACCACTGACTGAATCTCAGTTACCTTGAAATCAAGATCATAGAATTTCTGCTCAATGATCCTCTCCAAGCTCTCCTGGTTTTGAGTCAGGGTGGCCAAGCCCTTCTCAATCCTCAAGGTGGATTGGATCAGATATCCAAGCTGATCTTGCTTGCTCTTCAAGAACACTTGAGATGCCTCTTCAGCAGTTGACATCCTTGCAGCTTTCTCTGCCCTTGCCTTCTCTCTCTTCTCATGTGCTTGCACTGCTGATGGATCTTCCTCAGTCATGACAACAATGTTGTCCTCAAAGTCTAGCCTGAGGGGTAAATTCTCTTTGTCCAATAGATATGTGCCTGTGCCCATCTTGGAGTTGATAAGCACCTGAATTTGTGGAGCATACCAACAAGATCTCTTCTGGTCTGCAGCTGTCCTCTTGATTGTTTCCACAATCAGACTCATCACTTTGAACTTTTGAGGAACATCAAATATATGCAGCAAGTTGATGGAGTGTCCTCTGATCATTCTGACTTTGGCAATAGAGTGTGCCTCAGAATGGTATTGGTTGTAGGCAGGCCTGATAGTAAGTGCTTCACAGAGCCAAACTTGTGAGTCTCTAGGTCTGCATCAGGAATCTCCTTGTACATGCTGGCCATTGAGTTGTGATCCTTCTTCTCCTTGTCATAGACATCCAAATCATCTTCATGAGCTTCTGGAGTATTGATCAATCTAGCCCACTCATCAACTGTAGAATGGTACCTTGTACCTCTGACATCCATACGATTCTGCCATATGGATAGAAATGAGCAGTAGAATAGAATTGCATGATCAGCTCATCATTCCACTTGGTGAGCTTTTGGCCAACAAACTTGTCAACCTCACATGCCTTGAAGCTGTCATAAACACCTGGGAAGTGATCTTCATTCTCTCTTATGTAGGTCCAGTCCACTCATCTCATGTCACACACTATGGGCTTCTTGTCAAGCAGGATAGTCTCATAGAAATCTTGTTGTTCCTTTGTGTGGAACCTATAATCCACAGCAGTTCTCCTCCTGACAGCATATGGGTCAGCCTTTCTCCACTGTCTCAGTCCTGCATCCTTCCTGATCCTCATATCTTCTACAACAGGATGTGCATCATTATGGTCAAGGATCTTTGGCTTTAGCTTCCTTAGCACTTGGGCTTCAGCTTCCCCTTCTTCAGTCTCAAGCACTGGGGCCTTGTTCTTCTCCTCAGCAGGTATGTTCCTGGTACTCCTCTTGGGTGCAGTCTTGGGAACTGGAGCAACAGCTTTGGGAGCAGTTTTGGGCTTAGCAGCAGCCCCTGACTTTATAGCATCTCCCATGAGCTTCTGTGCCTTAGGTGCTGGAGTAGCATCCTCTTCCTCTTCAGAGGGATCTCTCATCATGGAGGACTTCCCAATGACTCTGGCAATGGTCTTCTTGAACCTTTCCTTCCCCTTCTTGCCTTCACCACCTTCTTTGGGTTCAAGAGTGAACTCCATTGTCTCTTGAGTAGAGGCTCTGGCCTTTGACATAGGAATTCTCCTTGCCGGTGCCTTCTTATTCAGCCCTGGCTTACTTGCAGCAGTTGTGCCATACTCCTTCTTCAGCACCTTCTTTTTGGAGCTTACTTCCTCCTCAGTGGCCACATAGTCCTCATCCTCAGATTTTGAGGTTCTCTTCTTCCTAGATCTGGTGGCTGCCTTTGGCAAGTTGCTTGGAGTGCTCCTGCTGCCATCATCAGAAGTGCTAGCGGGATCTGAGCCCTCACTCATCTGCACATGTTCCTATGACCTGTTCTGACTTTCACTTTGATCAGACATCTTGCAGGCAAACTGTCAGCAGACCCTGTGAATAGGTTGTAGATGAGGTAGAGTAGATGAGCATCACAAAGTACAGAGGTTTTGCAAAACAAATTGAGTCAAAAATCTTAGTTTTAGTTCTCTACAGAAGTGATCTCGGAGCTACCGAATTGACAAACTCGGTGATACCGAAGCAACACTTGGAACCTAAACTAGTGAACTCGGTTGGGCCGAGTCACAGTTCGGTGGCACCGAGATTGCTAGGGTTTCACAGAATCTTGAACTCGGTCACACCGATTTGCATGTTTCGGTCGGACCAAAAAGCGCATGTGCAATGGCCTAAGCCGAATCGGTGAGACCGATTTCTACATTTCGGTCGGTCCGAGATGAGTTCTGCGGAGAGCTAACCCTAAATTTTTTGAATCAATCTAGTCCTAAGGAATTTTTAGTTGGATAGATTAATCACATTCGTGGCAAGAAACATGGCATTGTCCTTGTGCTAGGAATCAGAGTGAAAAAGACAGCACAAGGGGTCGAACACTTACCCTAGAGTGGCGAGTGTTCGCTACGGCGGCGACGGCGGAGCAGATTCCGTCAACGGCGGCAGAGTCCAACGGCAGGAGGTTGTTGACGGTGAGGAGACGATCCGGAGACCTGAGGAGGCAGAGCAGGACACGCGCGGGCTGAGAGAATTTGAAGAAATTTCCAAAGTCTCACCCGTGGGTATATATATCCCGACCCTGTCGGTGTGACCGAGTGGAACAACTCGGTGGCACCGAGATTGCAGAATCGCAAGCGGCTGCTGCAACTCGGTGTGACCGAAGTGTTCAAATCGGTTGCACCGAGATGAAAACCTAGATCAACTTAGTGAACTCGGTTTGACCGAAATGGATTTCTCGGTCAGACCGAAATGCACAAAGAGGTTTTGGAAGTTTAAGTCTATGACGAATCGGGGACTCCGAGTGCTCCTCACACAGAGTGGTTCGAATCTGACTTGATCGAACTTTGTGATGTAGCATGAATAGAGTTTGAGATGAGAAAAGCATAGATAGCTAGAGAAGGTTCTTAGGCATTCTTGTCCATCCACTTGGCAAAAGAAAAAGATCCAAACAATCAAAGCAACAAGTGGATGTCCTTGAATGAGTAAAATATGCAACCAACATGCTCACACAATAAAATGACAAATGAAATATGCGACAAAGCATGCACAATCACTCTAGCATCTATCAAGCAATTTGGCGATGACTAGGTCATCTATATATGAGTATATTGACTTAGGAGTCAAAAGAGAACATTTGATCATAGGTCATACTCATCGTTTAAGCACAAGTGGGGTTGCCACTTTTACATAAAGCATTGTTGTGTTCACATCATTAGAGTTGCTTTAGCTCAATTGATTAGAGTAAAGCTCCCCCTAGATGTGATATCCCCCTAAGAGGGATGAACTAACCTTGGGTTTTGTCGATGATGACTTCATGTAGGTGTTGAAGATGTGAATGCTCAATGTTGATGTAGATCATTCGGAGCAATCCTTTGGAGTGAGTTGCACTTTCAATACCTACACGGGTTAGTCCCACAAGGAACAAACAAGGATATCCATTTACATAGAGTGATGTTCACATGAGATGATGTTCATGAATGCATTATGTTACCTTGTCCCTTGTCTTACCAACAAGAGGGTTTGTGACTCCTTGAACTAGTGCAAGATATGGAAGTTGTTTGCACTTGTCCTTGCCAAAATGATAAGAGTGAAGTATGTTGGCGGAGTCACCCTCAAGAACTCTCTAGTTCTTCTTCTTAGGGATCCACACCATCTTGATGGGAATCCTTGGAGTTGTAGTCGTACTTGATGAAGTGGAACTTGATGCAGTCTTGGGAACCCACTTAACCAAGGCTTTAGGAGCTTCTTAAAATGCATCAATCTCCTCTTGAAGCTTGTCCTTGCCTTTTAGCTTGTGGTCTTGTGGTGGAAGATCATCTTGATCTTGTGTTCCTTGGAAATAAGTAGGATCATACTTCTCTTGTTGAGGAACAAACTTCGTCTTGGGATATTGATCTTCTTCCCACTCAACTCCATTGGCATTGAACTTTCATTCAAAACCAACACCTTGATTCTTCTGGTGTCTTCCTTGCTTGCGTACAATTTCCTCAAATTGCTTACTTCTGGCAAGACTCTTGTAAACACCTTTCTCTATAATTCCCTTCAATAAGCTATTTTCTTGGTCAAGTGTAACTTGGCTAAGAGAGTCATTAGTGGAATCAAGAGAACTACTAGAAGCAACAACATTGGATTTAGCATGATTGTTGTTACTACTAGAAGAAGAATCTTTCTTGTTCTTATTGCTAGATTTAACTTGTGGCATGTAACTAGACAAGAGTAAACACTTGGCAATGTAAGAAGAACTTTTCTTGCGAAGATCATCATTGATTGCTTTTAAGAACTCATGCTTTTGCTCAAGGTTGAGCTTTTCAAAGCGTAGCTTCTCATGAGTCTTTAAAAGTTCTCGATGATCTTCCAAGGTAGTTTTATGAGCTAACTTAAGAGTGTTTAGTTCTTTAGTTAGATGCTCAGTCTTCTTCTTATCACCGTCATTCGTTTTATCTTGATTATCATGATTAATAGCAAGTTCATCATAGTTCTCATAACTAGAGTTGCCAACAAGTAAATCATCATCTCCTAGCAAATCATCTTCATGACTATTAAAATCAACATACTCGGGGTGTGTTACCTTTGGACCCTTGGCCATGAAGCATCTTCCAATTCCTTCATTTGGTGAGTCAAATATGTCGTAGGAGTTGGTTGGCACAAGTGCTAGACCGGCAACACCTTCATCTTGAGTATATTCGGAGTCGGAGTGATAACTTATTTCGAAGTGATGGTCGGAGTCGGAGCCGGATACCCATTCACCAACATGAGCTTGATGTCTTCTTTTTCTGTAGATCTTTGATGATTTGTCCTTCCTTTCCGAATCCTTGCTTCTCCGAGAGGGTCTTCGTTCATAACAATCGTCTCTACTCCTTCTCTCCCTTGGTGGTGATTCTTCTCTTCTACTTCTTCTCTTGGGAGAATCTTCTCTTCTTTTGTAGGGAGCCGTACACTCATTTGAGTAGTGTCCGGGTCTTCCACAATTGTAGCAATTCCGTTCACGACTTGAAGATCTCTTGTCATTATAGGACCTTGACTTGGAGCTTCTTCCCTTGCTTCTACTCTTGTAGAATTTGTTGAAGTTCTTCACCATTAGGCTCAATTCTTCATTGAAGGTTTGTTTCTCACTTGATGATGTGGGAGCTTCACATGAGGCTTTGTAAGCACCACTTGACTTGTTGTGGAGCTCTTCCTTATCCTTAAGTGACATCTCATGAGCAACAATTCTTCCAATGACTTCCGTTGGCTTGAGATCTTTGTAATTGGGCATCATTTGGATCAATGTACACACGGTATCATATTTTCCATCCAAGGCTCTTAGGATCTTCTTGATGATGAATCTATCGGTCATCTCTTCACTTCCTAAGCCGGCAATCTCATTTGTGATGAGAGCAAGCCTAGAGTACATTTCAGCGACACCTTCACCATCCTTCATTTTGAACTTGTCAAGTTGACTTTGAAGCACATCCAATTTGGATTCCTTGATGGTGTCGGTACCTTTGTGCATATCAATCAAAGTATCCCAAATTTCCTTTGCATTCTCAAGACGGCTGATTTTGTTGAACTCTTCGGGGCACAATCCATTGAAGAGAGTATCACAAGCTTGAGCGTTGTATTGCAGCATCTTCAACTCTTCCGCGGTAGCTTCACTGTTCGGTTCTCTCCCATCAAATAATTCACCTTGCAAGCCAATACACACAATAGCCCAAACGGCGGGGTTATGTCCGAGAATATGCATTTTCATCTTATGCTTCCAACTAGCAAAATTAGTACCATCAAAGTAAGGACCTCTACGGTGGTAATTTCCCTCGCTAGACGCCATACTCTCCTAAGTTGTGAAACCAAGGCTATGATCACCAAAAGCTATGGAAATCAAAGCAAATGGAGACCAAAGCTCTGATACCAATTGTAGGATCGAAAGTATGTCCAGAGGGGGGTGATTAGACTAATTAACCAAATAAAAATCTAGCCTTTTCCCAATTTTAAGTCTTGGCAGATTTTAGCAACTTAGCACAAATCAAGTAATCAACCTACACATGCAATTCTAAGAGTATAGCAACGGAATGTAAAACAATTGCATATGAAGGTGGGGGGGAGTTTGGAGGGAGCAAATGCAATGTAGACACGGAGATTTTTTATCTGTGGTTCCGATAGGTGGTGCTATCGTACATCCACGTTGATGGAGACTTCAACCCACGAAGGGTAACGGTTGCGCGAGTCCACGGAGGGCTCCACCCACGAAGGGTCCACGAAGAAGCAACCTTGTCTATCCCACCATGGCCATCGTCCACGAAGGACTTGCCTCACTAGGGTAGATCTTCACGAAGTAGGTGATCTCCTTGCCCGTACAAACTCCTTGGTTCAACTCCACAATCTTGACAGAGGCTCCCAAGTGACACCTAGCCAATCTAGGAGACACCACTCTCCAAAAGGTAATAGATGGTGTGTTGATGATGAACTCCTTGATCTTGTGCTTCAAATGATAGTCTCCCCAACACTCAACTCTCTCTCATAGGATTGGATTTGGTAGAAAGATGATTTGAGTGGAAAGCAACTTGGGGAAGGCTAGAGATCAAGATTTATGTGGTTGGAATGGAATATCTTGGTCTCAACACAAGTGTAGGTGGTTCTCTCTCAGAAAATGTATGTTGGAAGTTTAGGCATGTTCTGATGGCTCTCTCCACGAATGAAGAGTGGGTGGAGGGGTATATATAGCCTCCACACAAAATCTGACCGTTACACACGACTCACCAAACTCAGTGGGACCGAATCAGAAAACTCGGTCAGACCGATTTAGTTCAAAATGTGAACGTTAGGATTTTCGGTGGGACCGACATGTCAACTCGGTGGGACCGATATCATTAGGGTAAGGGCATAACGTAATCTCGGTTGGACCGATTACTCAAACTCGGTTGGACCGACTTTGGTAATAAGCTAACTAGAGAGTTGGTCGGGCAAACTCGGTGGGACCGATTCGCTCATCTCGGTTAGACCGAAACGTTATGAAGGGGAAACAGAGAGTTTGCATTGCAATCTCGGTGGGACCGATCGCTCATCTCGGTTGGACCGAAACGTTACGAAGGGAAACAGAGAGGTTGCAATCCCATCTCGGTGAGACCGAGATCCCTATCGGTGAGACCGAAGTGACTAGGGTTTGTGGCAGTGGCTATGTCAAGTGAACTCGGTGGCGCCGGATAGAAAGTTTCGGTGGGGCCAAGTTTGACTTTTGGTTTGGGACATATGTGGATATGACAAAGTAGTTGAGGGTTTTTGGAGCATATCACTAAGCATTTTGAGCAAGTAATTCATTAAGCAACACCTCGCCCCCTCTTGATAGTATTGGCTTTTCATATGGACTCAATGTGATCTTGGATCACTAAAAGTAAAATGTAGAGTCTTGTGCTTTGAGCTTGAGCCAATCTTTTGTCCTTAGCATTTTTGAGGGGTCCACTTTCCTTATCCATGCCATGCCAATCATTGAACTTTCCTGAAATATTTATCTTGTAATGGCATTAGTTCAATGAGCTATATGTTGTTAATCATTACCAAAACCACCCAGGGATAGTTGCACTTTCACTATCAAACATCACAACATAACTGGGTGATTATAAAGATGCTCTACAGGTGTCTCCGAAGGTGTTTGTTGGGTTGGCATAGATCGAGATTAGGATTTGTCACTCCGAGTATCGGAGAGGTATCTCTGGGCCTTCTCGGTAATGCACATCACTATAAGCCTTGCAAGCAATGTGACTAAAGAGTTAGTTACGGGATGATGCATTACGGAACAAGTAAAGAGACTTGCCGGTAACGAGATTGAACTAGGTATGATGATACCGACGATCAAATCTCGGGCAAGTAACATACCGATGACAAAAGGAACAACGTATGTTGTTATGCGGTTTGACCGATAAAGATCTTCGTAGAATATGTAGGAGCCAATATGAGCATCCAGGTTCCGCTATTGGTTATTTACCGGAGATGTGTCTCGGTCATGTCTACATAGTTCTCGAACCCGTAGGGTCCGCACGCTTAACGTTCAATGACGATTTGTATTATGATTTATGTGATTTGATGACCGAAGCTTGTTCGGAGTCCCGAATGAGATCACGGACATGACGAGGAGTCTCGAAATGGTCGAGAGGTAAAGATTCATATATTGGAAGGTTGCATTTGGACATCGGAATGGTTCCGAGTGGTTCGGGCATTTTTCCGGTGTACCGGGAGGTTACCGGAACCCCCCGGCAGAAGTTATGGGCCTTATGGGCCATAAGAGGGAAGCACACCAGCCTACAAGGGGCTGGTGCGCCCCCCTTGGGCAGGAGGCCGATTAGGACTAGCAGAAGGGGGCCGGGCCCCCTTTCCTTCTCCTTCTCCCTTCCCCCTTTCCTACTCCGTGTGGGAGGTGGAATCCTACTAGGACTAGGGACTCCTAGTAGGACTCCACACCTTGGCGCCCCCCTAGGGCCGGCTGCCTCTCCCTCTCCCTCCTTTATATACGGAGGCAGGGGGCACCCCAAAGACACACAAGTTGATCTTTTAGCCGTGTGTGGTGCCCCCCTCCACAATTACACACCTCGGTCATATCATCGTAGTGCTTAGGCGAAGCCCTGCGCGAGTAACTTCATCATCACCGTCGCCACGCCATCGTGCTGACGCAACTCTCCCTCGGCCTCAACTGGATCAAGAGTTCGAGGGACGTCACCGAGCTGAACATGTGCTGATCGCGGAGGTGCCGTATACTTGGATCGGTTGGATCGCGAAGATGTTCCACTACATCAACCGCGTTACTAAACGCTTCCGCTTTCGGTCTACAAGGGTACGTGGACACACTCTCCCCGCTCGTTGCTATGCTTCTCCTAGATAGATCTTGCGTGATCGTAGGCAATTTGTTTGAAATACTACGTTCCCCAACATCTAGTGCAAGTGGGAGACAGAAGGAAATATGCCCTAGAGGCAATAATAAAGTTGGTATTTATAGTTCCTTATATCATGATAAATGTTTATTATTCATGCTAGAATTGTATTAACTGGAAACTTAGTACATGTGTGAATGCATAGACAAAACAGAGTGTCCCTAGTATGCCTCTACTTGACTAGCTCGTTAATCAAAGATGGTTAAGTTTCCTAACCATAGACATGTGTTGTCATTTGATGAACGGGATTACATCATTAGATAATGATGTGATGGACAAGACCCATCCGTTAGCTTAGCATAATGATCGTTTAGTTTTATTGCTATTGCTTTCTTCATGACTTATACATATTCCTCTGACTATGAGATTATGCAACTCCCGAATACCGGAGGAACACTTTGTGTGCTATCAAACGTCACAAGGTAAATGGGTGATTATAAAGATGCTCTACAGGTGTCTCCGAAGGTGTTTGTTGGGTTGGCATAGATCAAGATTAGGATTTGTATTTCCATGTATCGGAGAGGTATCTCTGGGCCCTTTCAGTAATGCACATCACTATAAGCCTTGCAAGCAATGTTACTAATGAGATAGTTACGGGATGATGCATTACGGAACGAGTAAAGAGACTTTCCGGTGACGAGATTGAACTAGGTATGATGATACCGACGATCGAATCTCGGGCAAGTAACATACCGATGACAAAGGGAATGACGTATGTTGTTATGCGGTTTGACCGATCAAGATCTTCATAGAATATGTAGGAGCCAATATGAGCATCCAGGTTCCGCTATTGGTTATTGGCCGGAGATGTGTCTCGGTCATGTCTACATAGTTCTCGAACCCGTAGGGTCCGCACACTTAACGTTCGATGAAGATTTGTATTATGAGTTATGTGTTTTGGTGACCGAAGTTTGTATGGAGTCCCGGATGAGATCACAGACATGACGAGGAGTCTCGAAAAGGTCGAGAGGTAAAGATTCATATATTGGAAGGTGGTATTCGGACATTGGAATGGTTCCGAGTGATTCAGGTATTTTATCGGAGTACCGAGGGGTTACCGGAACCCCCCGGGGGAAATCACTGGCCTCATGGGCCATGGGAGAGAAGAGAGGACAGCCCACAAGGGGGAGGCGCCCCCCCAAGGGGAGTCCGAATAGGAAGGGGAGGGGGCGCGGCCCCCCTTTCCCTCCTCCTCTCCTCTCCTTTCCTCTTTCCCCCCAAGTAGGACCCCCCCTTGGCGCGCCCCTCCTAGGCCGCCGGCCTCCTCCTCCCGCCTTTATATACGGGGGCTGGGGGCACCCCAAAGGCACACCAAGATTTGTCTTAGCCGTGTGCGGTGCCCCCCTCCATAGTTTACTCCTCTGGTCATAGCGTCGTAGTGCTTAGGCGAAGCCCTGCGCGGATCCCATCACCAACACTGTCGCCACACCGTCGTGCTGACGGAACTCTCCCTCGACCCTCTACTGGATCAAGAGCTCGAGGGACGTCATCGAGCTGAACATGTGCTGAACACGGAGGTGCCGTACGTTCAGTACTTGGATCGGTTGGATCGTGAAGACATTCGACTACATTAACCGCGTTAACATAGCGCTTCCGCTTTCGGTATACGAGGGTACGTGGACACACTCTCCCCGGCTCATTGCTATGCATCTCCTAGATAGATCTTGCGTGATCGTAGGAAATTTTTTGAATTACTGCGTTCCCCAACACCGCCGAGTTTGGTAAATTGTGTGTAATGGTTAGTTTTCGTGTGGAGGCTATATATACCCCTCCACCCTTCCTCCATTCGTGGAGAAAGCCATCAGAACGTGCCTACACTTCCAGCATTCATTTTCTGAGAGAGAACCACCTACTCATGTGTTGAGACCAAGACATTCCAATCCAACCACAAGAATCTTGATCTCTAGCCTTCCCCAAGTTACTTTCCACGCATATCATCTTTCCACCATATCCAAATCTGTGAGAGAGAGTTGAGTGTTGGGTAGACTATCATTTAAAGCACAAGAGCAAGGGGTTCATCATCAACACACCATCTATTACCTTTTGGAGAGTGGTGTCTCCTAGATTGGTTAGGTGTCACTTGGGAGCCTCCGTCAAGATTGTGGAGTTGAACCAAGGATTTTGTAAGGGCAATGAGATCGCCTACTTCGTGAAGATCTACCCAAGTGAGGCAAGTCCTTCGTGGGCGATGGCCATGGTGGGATAGACAAGGTTGCTTCTTCGTGGACCCTTCGTGGGTGGATCCCTCCGTGGACTCGCACAGCCGTTACCCTTCGTGGGTTGAAGTCTCCATCAACGTGGATGTACGATAGCACCATCTATCGGAACCACGCCAAAAATCTCCGTGTCCACATTGCGTTTGTTCCGTCCAAACTCCTCCCCTTTACCTTCATATGCAATGATTTACATTCCGCTGCTATACTCTTAGAATTGCATGTGTAGGTTGATTGCTTGACTAGTGCTAAGTTGCTAAAATCTGCCAAGACTTAAAATTGGGAAAATGATAGATATTTATTTGGTCAAGTAGTCTAATCACCTCCCCCTCTAGACATACTTTCGATCCTACAACGTGAAATTTTATGTGTTGTTGTATACTGATGTTGCTCTGCTGTGTGTCTATGCTCTGTAGCATCTACTGTGTGTTCTGCTTGGGCAATTTTGTTCATGGTAAAATCAGACTCATTCTGTATGCTATGTAGTGTGCTGATGCTGCTCAGGATCCAGCCATACCTCGAGTCCTGACTTTGGTTTTCCCACATGCCTTCGTTTCGCATTATTTTGTGTAAGCACATCCATGCAAAAGGTTGTGTGGGTGTCTTCTAATTTCAGAGGTAAATGAACCCCTTTCAGTTTTTCGGTCCGACTCTTCATTAACTTCTACTGAAAAAGGGATTATAAACTTGTGGAGAATTGAGTTTGTATTTGTTAACTATAATGTACTGACATTACTTACAACGAGTAGTTAGATTACTATGTTAGATAAACAAAGAGTGCTTAAAACGATTAAACTTCTAACAAGGTAATAACATGTTACAAAAGATATATATGATGTTGATCCACCTCTTCTTATTTATTGTGTACAAAACATAAATAAATGTGGTCATTTGTCTTTTGGGCATTGGAGATGTTCTCATGGGTGGCGATTTTTATGCTTTGATTATAAACCATCATTTGTATTGCACATCTATTTTGAAGGGAAACCCATTATGGTGCACTTGATTGATTTTAGATAATAATTACATCATCAACATGATGGTTTAGGACAAAGCTAGGGGACCCTATGGTTTATGTAACCAGAGATTTGTTCTTTTCTGTCACACTTAGACCAAGAATCCTTCTACGTAAAGAAACAGCCATCATCTGAGATAAAACAATGTGTTTTCAATGGAACATGGAGATGTATACATTGTTTCTATATCCACATTATTTGAATTGTGAGCTAATTTATTACATGGAACAACTTACGAAAACAACGTGTGCATTCGTATCGTGCTTATGCCAGCCGGTGCGGCAAAGCACGTGTGAGCTTCTAGTATCATGTAAACGTGGGAGATTCTTGTTAGTGACGTCAGTCCAGGTGGCAGATCCGCGGATGTGATCTTAGACCATCATCTTCCTTGAACTTGCCAGGATAGACAATTTGATCTGAGTGGCTCTGCATGCCATGAACAGATTTTCTTTTTCCAATCCTTTAGGCTTCGTTTGACACGAGAGGTTTCGGGGGGTATCGAGTGGATTTTCCACGCGTAGCTCAGAACCCTCTACAATCCTCCTTGGCCCATTTGGCAAACGAGGTTTCGCTGGCCCAATCCACCTGATTCCCCCTCGATCCGCCTCGACCCACGCGGGTCAGAAGGCACGAGGAGGCCCTCGTGGAATTGGAGCCACACGCGAGACTGAGCCTTCTCCTCACGCCGCCGTCCTCGCGGAGGGATGCGTGGCTAGAGGGGATGTGTGGCTGGAGAAGGATTTAAGCTTTCAAGGAGATTGGGTGAAAGAGGGGGATTCACCAAATCCCCTTAAATCCCCTTCTCCCAAAACCTTCACGATCCCTTCCTGTCAAACAAAGCCTTAGTGGTTAACGGAGATGCTAGTATTATTCTGAAACTGTCACTGTGGGGAATGTTCCTATCGATCGAGTGCATCAGGTGATACACAGGCAAGTTTCTCCCTGAAACTGAAGGTATCTACTGCATTTCAATCGGGTTGTGACGTGGTGTTAATTCTGAGAATCAGGCACAAGACAATACGGCAAAGTGGCCAGAAAATGTAGATGAAGAGAAATCAGGTTCCGGTTTTGTGGAGGCTCCATGTTGTTGGGATGGTGCTGTACCAAGAACTGTTTCAGATATGTTTTTAATGAGAAAAAAGAAAGGAGTGGTTCAGATTTTCCGACTACTACTTTTTGATCATTTACAGTTGAAGTGCATGTATGATGCGACGTGAATATGTGATCTTGCTGGCTACCGTGTTGGCAGTGTCAGGCTGTCAAGTATCATTCATCAGGGCATGTACAATGGAGGCAGCACTTAGGTGCTGCCCCAGCTCTTAAACTAAGCAAAAGTAAATGAAACTATCGTTTGTGAATTTTTTCATCCAACCGAGGCTGCACTTCAGTGGACCCCATCTTGCAACATCTCTCCTTTCACATGCATACCATTTTTCTTTCCCTCTCTCTATCTCTCTCCTCGCATGCATCACGGTTGCTGCTACTTTTCTTCTTTTGCTTAGCTCTCATAGCCGAAGAGACCGGCTCTTCTGCAGGCTACACCTCCACCTGCGAGGCTATATCTTCTTATCCGAAGCTAGCTCCGAACCTAGGTGGACTTGCGGGGCATCAGTTTGAAGCTATCCATTGGCCATGCCCTCAGTGGCATCTGCCGTGCTGTCCGGTACCAGAATATCTACCTAACCTTTAGTCGTTATAACCAGATTTTGCCATCCATGGGTGTGTAAACCGTCACGCGCATCAGGAGCGGACGACCGGAGATGCGGTTTGAGTTAAGAATATCTGAGCGCAGCAGGAAAGCTGGAGCAAGAGATAAAAAGCAGAGGACGCGGAACGCACTAAGCAGCGCCATTGGGCGAGCTAGCAGCCGCAGCCGCACGCCTCCTTGAGGTCGCCGTCGGCGATGGGGCAAGCAGGCGGCGAGCCCGGAGCCAGCCATAGCCAGCCCAAGATCTCCCCAGGCAGCATCCAGATCAGCACCTGCTTGCCAGAGAGAGGCACAGCACAGCGTGTAGCTCAGCTGCCAGCAAAGTTTTTTCTCTTCCGAGGGGTGATAAATAATGTTTTTTTGGGTGATAAATAATGTTGGATGTTCAGATGTGAACACCTACCCTACCTGGCGTGCTTCGCTGGGTTTCAACAGAGGGGAGGAACATCCTCTTCCGTTTCGTACGAGCGCCGTTCCCCCGAGTTAATCAATAAATAGCCGCAGCCCGCCGGGCCAGGCTGCCAGCACCGCGAAATAGCGGCAACCCAAAGCAAAAGCAACAAACAAACCCAAGGCAGAGGAGAGCACAGGGAGGCCGCTCGCGCTTCTCTTTCCCACCCACCGCAACCACAAAGGTTTTCTTCTCTTCTCTTCTCTTGTCTCGCCAGCCAGGGAGGTTTCCCGTCCCGCCCCCGCCCCCGCCCCCGCCATGGCCACGTCGTTCGACCGCTGGGAGAAGGACCCCTTCTTCCTCGCCGCCGAGGAGGTCCAGGAGTCCGCCGATCGGTGCGCGCGCCGCCGTTTCGCCCTGGTTTTTTTCTTCTAGGTTCCGTTCCGGTTCTTATGGATCTCGTTCTGCGTCTTCGCAGGATGGAATCGGTGTATAAGATATGGGTGCAGGAGAGGAGCGGCGGCGGCTCGGCCCTCGGCGGGGAGGTCGGCGCCGCCGAGCTGCGCCGCGAGCTGCACACCGCGCTCGGCACCGCCAAGTGGCAGGTGAATTTGGTTCCTCGCTGCTGCTCCTCTTACCTTACCCTTCGTGTCGCAGCTGTGGGTTGATCCGCTCGCCTGGATCGGCGGCGTCCTCTGGTTCTGCCTGGGTTGTTAGATTTGTACAATCACGGTCAATTGGTGAAGTACTACTTGGCATGGCATATATGTTGACTGTTCATGAACCATTTTTTTTTTAAATTGCTCTAAAACGTACAGTAGGATTTCTTTCCTTCCTTCTGCTTACAAGTCATTGTGCACAAATACTGCTTAGACTGCATTTATGTACATGTGGGCGTGATTAGACGGTACGAGTTATGTAAAATTGCCCCGAAAATATCGAAGAGGTTGGTACAAGTGCCTTCAGCTCAGAACCTAACTGCTTGTTTATTTGTGCTTTTAGCTTGATGAGTTGGAGCGAGCAATTAGATCAAACGATGAGGTTCTCTCGGCAGGAAAGGATACAAGGGCACTGCATAGCAACTTTGTTGCGGCGATTGGCTATCGCATATTAGAGGTTGAGAACAACCTGAAGGCATCCAATGTCGCGGAGGGGAGGGGCACACTGAGCTGGATTCATTTGGATGAGAGTGAGCGGGATGACCTCGCGGCTTTCTTATCTGCAGGCCCTCCTCAACATCAAGATAAAGTTGTCACAATCCCATCTGCTGGCGATATTCAGGTGGGCAGCAACCCGACAAGGGTGAGGAAAAATATTTCAGCTGACAGCTCCAATGATTCATCTGGCTCTGCAGACTTGAGTTCAGCGAGAGCAAAAGAAGATGCACATCGTGGGCACAGGAGGTCAGTCAGTGCCAGTGCTGATATTGGATCGTTGCCTATGTCATTTCCAAATGAACGAGATGGTGCTGCTGAACAATCATCTCTTGGCCCACACAGAGCACCTTTGCTGAATATTGTCAAAGCATGCGGATTGCCAAGTGCCTTGAAACCTAAGCCTGCAATTAAGTACAAAAAAGGAGCTGTGAGGTGGGCACATGCAGACAAACAGGATCTTGAAGCGGCAATCCCTCTCACAAATCCTCAGTTGGGTCAGGTGATTGAGATCTTACTTGAATGGTGCTAACATCCATTGTTCAGTACGATTCAGTTTGAAGCTTAGTTTTATATATCCTTATATTGCCATTCTTTGTTGTAGAGCTTAGATGGATACTCTGAAAGAAGCATCAGTTACTTAAATACTTGCGATGGGGTTACATACAATAAGAAACTCTATGGTTGGCTTGGAGCACTGCGTAAGAAACTTCAGAGATCACAATATCAAATTCGATATGGGCGGCCTGCTCAATTGATTCTATTTGCACTTGCTGTTCTCATAATATGTAAGTTCGCTCATTTTATATGTTCTTTGTTTTGTTCTATTCCTTGCTCAAGCAACTAGAAATAAAGGCTAGAAATGTCAGTTGCAGCCTAAATGTATATATTAGGTATGCTGTGCATAATCATAATTATTCTGCAACTTATCCATTGCGCCCTAAGTTGGTATTTGATTCCACATTCCACCACACATCACAATACCAGTTTAATGTTTACTGTCTTTTAAGGTTGATTTTATGTTCAACAGAGTTTCAGCTGAATTGAGTAGAAAACTTGCATTTGATATTGTGATAAGTGATGACTTGATCCAATCATGTTCAATGATTTATTCTCATACCTTACTGTTTCTTGTACTTCCTTTCCAGTTGTGTTTGTATTCAAGACAATATGGTGAGAAATTTGCATGGGCTCGTGATTGGGTTAGAAGCCCCACCAGATCAGCATAAATTGCATGTGGACAGGAGTGACCATGCACATATGGGAATTTGGGAACCATGGCAGACTGTTTCTGGTAATCCACATTGAAACAAATGAAGGATGATCGTGGAGCAATTCACCATGCCACGTCTGTAACTCAGTGGCTTTGCCATTGGATATGCACTGGACGGTGGACGGTGTGTGCAGCATGGTGTATCTCAAGATCTCAGTTCTCACAGTGACCAGTTGGCTTGTGCTTAATGTTATGCCCTGAACTTCAAATTAGGGTCATGCTGCACTAGTGGTCATGCAGGTGCAGCTAGCAACAGGAATGCGACTGGGAGTGCCGACTGGTGATTGTGCTATCGCCGATGGGGCCTTACTTGAGACTTGAGAAGGCTTCCCTTTGGTTATTTTATTGAACCTGTGATAATTGGTTCCAGATACAAATAGAGATTTGTTCTCAAGTGCTGTAGAAGAGGCTGGAATAGTTGTACCGGGATCTGCTTGAACTGTAATAATACCTAAACAACAGAGTTAGAGGCTCGGCGATCCTGTTTGGTCTGTGGCTGAATTTATAATCTGAAGTTCAAATTTCACAGGTGCTAGTAGGCTTTTGATAATTCTGCAGAGTTGCATCTTTGAGAAGTTTTACCACCCATAAAAAGCCATAAACTGGTTTGTAACTGGCATCTCTAGCTCCTGATTATCCACGGGTGCCTCATATTGTGACCTGTTGACTGAGTTAACTGAATTGTCTCTCTTGGCATATTCTTTTCTTTGAAAGAGAGTTTTTTTGTTAAGGTGCTGCAACCAGGAGCAGATGTCAAACCTTTTGATGTGCAGTCAAGCACCTCAAAAAAAAAAAAAAAAGGCCGGGGCTCCTGCAAATTGTGCGCCTAGATTTCTTAGATATTGTTACGATGTTGTCGTGCTATTTGGTAGACAATTCTACTTACTGAAACCCAATAGCCATATTACTTGCGAAAAATTAATTTTGTATGGTCTTCTTCAACAGTTATTTGCCCATACATGCACTAGTATTCAATTTAATTCTTCAACATTGGATTAGTGGTACTGTTTTCCCAGTGAGTTATGTACCCTCAACTGTATATTATGTTGTTGATAAGAACTTTCCTGTGTGACAAACTAACAACGGAAGGTCGATGGTGTTATGTATGTGCAACTTAATATCATTTAGAGGCCAAAGCCAACATACATATACAAGTACAAGGGGAGGCCAAAGGCCAAAATACAGAAAGCCAAAAGACATCATAACTATAACTTTAACACCCCCTCAAACTCATGGTGGATCCACAACACTGAGTTTGGAAAGATAAAATCCATGTTGCGCTCTAGTCTGGGCCTTTGTGAAGAAGTCCGCCAGCTGTAACTCAGAAGGCACATACTGAAGAGCAATAACATGGTCCTGCACACCAGCGCGCACAAAGAAAGTATCAATACAAATATGCTTGGTAAGCTCATGCTTCACGGGGACCCGCGCAATACTGATAGCACCTGTACTGTCTGACAAGAGTGTAGTGGGTGTAGTAACTGAAACACCAAAATCCTCGAGTAACCAGCGTAACCAAGTCACCTCTGCCGTGAGAAGAGCCATAGCTCGCAACTCAGCCACTGCACTCGAACGGGAAACTGCAGTCTGTTTCTTTGTTTTCCAAGCAATGAGAGAACCACCAAGAAAGACACAGTAAGCAGAAAGTGAGCGACGATCCGAAGGATCACTAACCCAGGTAGCATCCGAATAGGCCTGGAGCTGTAACAAGCTCGAACGAGGAAAGAAGAGACGGTGAGACATCGTGCCACAAAGATATCGTAAAACAAGAAGAAGGTGACTATAGTGAACCGAAGTGGGAGAAGAAAAAAACTGACTCGGAATATGAACAGGATAGGAGATATCCGGTCGAGTGATAGTGAGATAGACAAGACTCCCAACAAGATGACGATAACGAGTTGGATCAGACAAGGGCTCGCCATCAGAAGCACGAAGGTGAACATTAAGCTCCATAGGAGTCTGAACAGTGCGCTCATCACTTAGAGCAGCACGAGCAAGAAGATCCTGGATGTACTTTTCTTGAGAAATAAAAAAGCCATCTGAGGTGGAGGAAACCTCAATCCCAAGAAAGTAACGAAGAGGACCAAGATCAGACATAAGGAACTGCTCATTGAGACGGGCCTTGACAAAGGCAATGTACTCAGAATCGTCTCCAGTGATGATCATGTCATCAACATATAGAAGCAGAAGAGTGCGACCACGAGCAGAAAGGTGGACAAACAACGCTGGATTATGAACACTAGGAGAAAAACCAGCCGCAGTGACCACAGAGGCAAAACGCTCAAACCAAGCGCGGGGGGCTTGCTTAAGGCCATAGAGAGAGCGACGAAGACGACAAACCATGCCATTAGGGACTGAATACCCAGGTGGTGGCTGCATATAAACCTCCTCACGCAACTCACCATTAAGAAATGCATTCTTAACATCAAGCTGAGACACAGACCAATGGCGAACAGAGGCCATGGCGAGAAGTGTGCGGACAGTGTTCATATGGGCCACAGGAGCAAAAGTCTCATCGTAATCACGACCATGCTCCTGCTGAAAGCCACGAGCCACAAGACGAGCTTTATAACGCTCAAGAGAACCATCAGAGCGAGTCCTAATCTTAGAGACCCACTTGCAAGTAATGGGACGAACATGGGGAGGAAGAGGAACCAGATCCCACGTGCCAGTGCGCTCAAGTGCGGCAAGCTCCTCTGCCATCCCAAACTGCCATTCAGGATGAACGATAGCATCACGATAAGAGGTAGGTTCAAGGACAGCTGAAAGACCATATCGACTAGGAGAATAGCGGTCAGGAGGAGGGCGCAGCCGAGTCCGAAGATTATAAGTCGGCTGGGATGAGGAAGAGGGCACAGAAGAAGTAGATGGTATGTCAGTAGATTTATCCACAATACGTGGACGACGGGTATAATAAAAAGGAAAAGTAGGACGAGAAGGAACCACCAGAGGTGATGGAGACGGGGAAGACATCGTTGATGAAGATGGGGACGGGGAAGGTATCGGGGATGAAGGTGGAGAGTCATGCGACATGGGAGGAGAAGAAACTGTAGGAGAGGACGGTGACATATTTGAAGCAAGGGAGGAGGAGGGGTAGAAATATGGGGCACGGAGGGAGGTGTATCAGGAAAAGTGAGAAAAGAGATGTCTTCCACGGAAAAGGTCGGGGAGGATGGACGTGGGTAGAAAGGGCGAGACTCATCAAAGGTCACATCCCTGGAAATACGCATCCGACGACCGACAGGATCCCAACACCGATAACCCTTATGTTCATCGCTGTATCCTAGAAAGACACACTCAACAGACTGAGCAGACAGTTTGGTGCGCTCACGTGGAGGAAGAAGAACATAGCAAACACAACCAAACAAACGAAGCGCTGAATAATCAGGAGAACGATCAAAAAGACGCTCATAAGGGATACCACTCTGCAGAGCAATAGATGGCTGGATGTTGATGAGATAAGTGGAGGTAGAAATAGCCTCAGCCCAAAAGTGAGGCGGAAGAGAGGCAACAATTATCATCGCACATGTCGTCTCAAGAAGGTGACTGTCGGCTTATGGGTTCCGGCAAACCCTTGAGGTTCGAACACTGGGGTGCGCACGAAGATCTCTCTTCCCCTAGCTCACACTCTCAACGATCTCAAGGCCTAGCTCGCCGAACCCAAAGAACAAGGGACACAAGAGTTTATACTGGTTCGGGCCATCGATGTGGTGTAATACCCTACTCCAGTGTGGTGTGGTGGATTGCCTTGTAGGCTGAGGATGAACAAGTACAAGGGAAGAACAACCTCCTGAGGAGAGGTGTTCTTGAGCTTGGTGAGCTTGTGTGGTTGAGGATGATCTGAATGATCCGTCCTGGTGGGATGAGTCCAATCCCCCTGCTAGGATGGTGGCTAGTCCTATTTATAGAGGCCTTGGTCCTCTTCCCAAATGTTAGGCGGGAAGGAATCCCACAATGGCCAATTTTGAAGGGAGACAACTAGTACAAGTTATCCTGACTAAAGGTGGTCTTCGCCTGCCAAAGGCTCTGGTAGTGACGCCGCCGTGGGCTCCGTGGTGACCTCCGTCCTGTCGTCCTGCCGATCTTGGTCTCGTTACACCGATATGGAAACCTTTGCCTGATGCCTCGGGACTCCTCGCCTGCGCCTGCCTCTTTAGCACTAAAGAGGAAACTGGTGCTCTGCGCCCGCTGGCGCTCGCCTGGCTTCGGTCGTCACGGCTCACGTCATGTGAACCTCGCGAGGTGCGCCTCCACCTTGATCTCCCCGCTCCTCGCGAGCCAGCCTAACGAGGCCACCCCTGAGGAGGTCGTGTGTCGTCCGCCTCGCGAGGCTTGGCCCCTCGCGAGGGTCTTGAGTGGTTGTTGGTGAAGATGGGCCGTACCAGGCCGTTGGTGGAGCCATGCCGTGGGCCGCAGGAGGCAAGTCTGGGGACCCCCGTTCCCAGAACACCGACAGTAGCCCCCGGGCCCAAGGCGCGCTCGTACTTGGCTTCGAGGCGAAGCCAAGGGGCAAGTGCGGAACGCCGCAGGCCCCAACCACCTGCAACCTTGATTGACGTGTGGCGATTGACAAGACGTGGGCATCTCCGCTTCCCCATGCTGCCTCGGCAACTGTCCGACTTGACGAGTCCCTGGTGCATGCAGAAAAGCCATCATTACCTGCGATCGTGGAGGTCGACGGTTGGCCTCCTCCTGGCTATAAATGAGGAGGGGGGCGGAGCCCCCGTTGCCCATCTCTTCCTCCATTCCGCCTGCTTCTTCTTCTTCCTTGCCTCACAGCCTTGCTGCGGCACCCATGGCGCCGATACGAAGGTTCTCCACTGCCGAGAAGGGAAAGGCCCCCCGCGAAGAGCTTGGTCCACTCCCGCCGAATAAGAGGCTGGCCCGCTCTCATGACGTCGTCCTAAGGCCGGAGGTGACGAGGCCTTGGTACGAGCGGCCTCCCATGGGGTATCCGCCGCCCTTGTACGCCCAGGCTGAGGGCTCCGGAGGAGGAGGCAACGACTGGCGCCGACCGTGGCATGGCCGTGATGGCCGTGCCGTGGTAGTGTGCGCCGCTGCCCCGCAAATCCACGCCGAGGGCTCCTCGCGAGAACTTGTGGTGTGGGCAGCGATGCCTCCGCGCTCCTGGATCCGATTCCCGCTGTTCTTCGCCGAAGAGATGCTGCCGAGGGGGCCACTCGAGGTGTGGTTGCAGCACACCGGGTGCGACGCCCCGGCGATGGGAGCGGAGGTCGAGGTCGTCTCCCCGGCAAGATCTTCATGACCTGCGGATGGGGCGAGGTCGCCCGCGCTTGCCGCGCGGAAGGCGCCCTCGCCATCCACTTCGAATACGATGGCGCTTCCACGATGTTCTTCAAGGTCTTCGACGAGGAAGGTCGTCGCCTGGAGTGCTGCTTGGGAGGAAGCCGCCAGGAGGGCGTGGCGCCTGGCAGTGTGGCGCCTAGGAGTCCAACAGATCTCCCGAGCCTGACGAGACTCCGGAGACGAGCGACGACAGCTACGTGCCCCCGAGCTCCCGTCGTGCCCGGAGCGCAGCAGTGGCGTCTGCTCGTCGTCGCCGCTGATCTGGATGGGGTTGGCGTCGGCCTCCCGTGGCCCACTGTTGATGAAGGCGTCAGCAGCGTCGCCCGTAGATACAGCTTCTGATAACCTGCTCCTTTTGTTCCCTGCGAGGAATCGAGATGAACCCCATGGGGGTGTGTAAAGAGTCTGTAGCGCCTTTTTGTGTTAATATCATCCTTATTATGAAATCCTATGATCACGTATCTTGCGACGGCTTGGTCCCCCCTTTCCGACCTCGCGGCAGCTTGGCGCTCTACGCTGACAGGTCCCAGTCCCTAGGCAGGCTTCAGCCGTCGTTGGTATGCCAGGTCGCGATGCCGTGGTCAAGGCCAGGAGGTGAGCGGCTCGAGGTCCGGTAAGAGCTCCTGAGGCGCGATGCTCAAGAGGCCCCCTTCAGCGTGCAAGCAACTCCCTGAAGGTAGGAAAGGTAGGTGGCGTTGCCGTAGCAAGGCCGCTGGTCTAGAAATTTCGTGTCACAGTGCCTGGCGGGCTTGAACGTGCGACTTATCTTTCTCGCTCCTGGGTCGAGTCCTTGTGCCGCGCCCGGCTTGTGCGTCGGTGGTGGCGGTGCTATCAGGTCAGGCTCACGTTAGATCCTTCCTCCTCCCTTGCTCTCCTGAGTGCTCTGCGTTCTCGGGTCCCGACCCTCGAGCAATGCTCAGCCGCTGCTGGTATGCCAGGTCGCGATGCCGTGGTCAAGGCCAGGGGTTGAGGGCTGGAGAGTCAGTAAGGGCTTCTGAGGTGCGATGCTGAGGAGACCCCCTTTCACGCACAAGCGAATTGCATGAGAGAAGGAACGAGCTGACGGGGCCGCCAGTAGCCGGTGCTCCGGAGATTCCTGCGAGTTAGTTGGAGAGGGAACATAGCCCGTGATCGCACTGGTTACCTAGCTTCTGGTTGTTCCACAAGAAGATTGAGGCACTGAGGATCTGATGAGGTGACATGCGCGGAGCGGGCCACGATCCAGAGCTCGATCTCTCAGGTTTATCAGCGTTGCAGGGACGGACCCGAGCACAAGCGCCGTGCCGATAGGTGGGGCTCTCACCGCGGGGTAAACAGGAGATCGGTCAGTGACGCGGGATGCCGCGAGATGTAATCAAGCAAGTGATAATCATATGGAACTCATGCAAGGAGACAAGCTAGTTCAAATAGATGCGAGAGCGATACATGCCACTAGGACGGACCCAAGCGGCCCGGGGATGATGCAGCCCGAGAGGAGCCCCCAACAGAGTAAACTAAAGATGCAAAAAGATACATGCTGCAGGGACAGGCCCATGCGACCTGGGAATGATGCAGCTCGAGGGGCGCTCCCAGCTGAGTAAACCGGAAAATGTCACCTGGTATCGTTGTCGAAGGAGTGTTGAAGTAGCTGAAGGTGCACAGCGAAGGAGTCGCTCCTCACGAGCCACCAGGGCCCTGAGCCTCAGGAGGCTCCGGGGGCTCGGGTGGTTCTTGGAGGACCATCGCCATCTCCGCTAGGACTTCGTGATGCCTGGCCTCCTGAGCCACCAGGACGCTCCGTAAGCGGCACTGGAAGGTGACAGCCGCGTTCGGCAGGCCAAACGTCATGCGAACATAGCTGTGTGGTGGACCCTCGCACCGCCCAACGCGCGAAGGCCAGAAGCGTTCCTGAGACGCGGCCCTGTTGAGCCCTGGAATGTCGACGCAGGCGCGCAGCCCGCCGTCCTCGCCAGGATGGGGGGCTGCGCCCGGTGATGGGCGGCGGTCGCCACGTATGGTTCTTGCTTCTTGAAGCTCCTGGGTTGCCTTGGTGATGAACTCCTGAGCACTGGGCGCTCCACGCCCTGCGCCCTCTTAAGGAAAACATGCAGCGAAGCACGCCTCCACGTGGTGCCCGAGCGCCTCCCTCGTGATGCTGGCTAGATCTGAGGCCCTCCAGAAGAGAGCCCCCGAGCCCAGCCTGAGGAGGGCGCGCCTTCCTATGCGAGGGAGGGAGGCGCCCCATCTGCGGGCGCATGTCCTGAGGTGGTACCGCTAGAAACGCCGCTCTCCTGAGGCCCTGGGTGGAGTAGCTGCTTCTTCTTCTTGGGGATGGCCTCGGGAGGGTGCAGGGCGCCTTCGTTGTCGGGGTCTTCGGCCGCTGCAGCTTGGTAAGCGCGCTCGAGGGAGAACACAGTGTCTCTTTCTTCGCAGGGGACCGTGATGATGCCGCTGCTCCCTGGCATCTTGAGGACGTTGTAGCCGTGGTGGGTTACTGCCATAAACTTGGCTAAGGCTGGATACCAGAGGATGGCGTTGTACGGCAGACGTATGTGAGTGACGTCGAAGTCGATGAGCTCGGTGCGGTAGTTGTCACGCCGACCGAAGGTGACAGGGAGGCGGACCCGGGTGGTGGAGCCATCGGTCACTCCTGAGAAGGGCTTGGTAGGCTGTAGCTGATCGTATGGCACTTGGAGGTTGTCGAACGTCTCGATGGACAGGACGTTGAGCCCTGCGCCGCCGTCGATGATGGTCTTGGTGACTTGAACGTTGCTGATGATGGGTGAGCAGAGCATCGGGAGGGCGCCGGCGGTTGCCGCACACTTGAGCTGGTCTGACAAGCTAAAGGCGATGGCGCACTTGGACCACCTGAGCGGGCGCGTGGCCTCGAGCCTAGGGAGGGCCGCGTTCACCTCACGAGCAAACTGCTTGAAGATACACTGAGAGGCTGGGGCTTGAGCACCACCCAAGATGCAGGCGATGGCACGTGGCTCCTGGAAGCCCCCAGCCCCCCCGTCCTGATGGTGGTCATCATTCCTCCTTGGTGGTGGCGGCAGCGGAGGGAGGCCGGCGTTGCCCTGAGGACGGTCCTCATGAGGCTGGTCCCTCCAGGCACCCTCACGAGGTCGGTCACGCCACTCCTGGCGGGGACCACGGTCGTCCCAACGTCCTCCACTTCGTCCTCCTCCTCGGCCATAGCCCCGGTCGTTGTGCTCGGGGTGTCGACCGAAGAGTCCATCTCGAATGGCCCTGAGCTCTTGAGAGTCGTTGGTGTTGTGGCTGTGAACGTTGTGGAAGGCGCAGAATGGACGACTGCTCTTGGATGACTCGGGGTGGTCCCGGCCGCGCTTCATATCCGGCTCCGCCGCGAGCACGGCTACTCCCTTGCGCTTCACGTCCTTGGCCTTGGCTTTCTTCTCTTCTGGGTCGGCAGCAGGGAGCTCAAGGAGGGAGAGGTGCCCCTCCTCAGCTCTTGCACACTTGGTCGCCATGTTGAACATCTCTAGGGTCGTGCATAGTTCCTCGTGGACGGCAAGCTCCTCCTTCATCTTGACGTCGCGGATGCCATCAGAGAACGCCGAGATGATGGCCTCGTCCGTCACCTTGGGAATCTTGAGGCGAACGCTGTTGAAGCGCTGGATGTACTTCTGTAGGGTCTCTCCCGGCTGTTGCTTGATGCGTCGTAGGTCACCCGCGGCCGGCGGGCGGTCGCGAGTGCCCTGGAAGTTGGCGATGAAGCGCTCGTGCATCTCACCCTAGGAGGAGATCGATCCCGCGGGCAGGTTCAGGAGCCACGAGCGCGCGCCATCTTTGAGGGCCATGGGAAACTAGTTCGCCATGACCTTCTCATCGCCTATAGCTGCCTCGATGCTCAGCTCGTTGAGCTGCAAGAACTCTGCGGGGTCGGGGGTGTCGTCGTAGCGCGGAGGTAGGTCTGGCTTGAATTTGCCGGGCCAGATGACGCTACGCAGCTCAGGAGTGCAGGCACGGTAGCCTGTCGCGGAGGCGGAGCCTGATCTTGGCATCCACGCGCCGCCGCTGCAAGCGGCGCGTGGTCTTGACGTGGCGGCGTCGGAGTGCAGGAGCGCCTTCTCGCGGCTCGGGGACTTCTTGGCAGCTTTTGATGACCCACAAGTATAGGGGATCTATCGTAGTCCTTTCGATAAGTAAGAGTGTCGAACCCAACGAGGAGCATAAGGAAATGACAAGCGGTTTTCAGTAAGGTATTCTCTGCAAGCACTGAAATTATCGGTAACAGATAGTTTTATGATAAGGTAATTCGTAACGGGTAACAAGTAACAAAAGTAAACAAAATGCAGCAAGGTGGCCCAATCCTTTTTGTAGAAAAGGACAAACCTGGACAAACTCTTATATAAAGGAAAGCGCTCCCGAGGACACATGGGAATTATCGTCAGGCTAGTTTTCATCATGCTCATATGATTCGCGTTTGTTACTTTGATAATTTGATATGTGGGTGGACCGGTGCTTGGGTACTGCCCTTCCTTGGACAAGCATCCCACTTATGATTAACCCCTCTCGCAAGCATCCGCAACTACGAAATAAGAATTAAGGTAAACCTAACCATAGCATGAAACATGTGGATCCAAAACAGCCCCTTACGAAGCAACGCATAAACTAGGGTTTAAGCTTCTGTCACTCTAGGAACCCATCATCTACTTATTACTTCCCAATGCCTTCCCCTAGACCCAAACAATGGTGAAGTCTCATGTAGTCGACGTTCACATAACACCACTAGAGGAAAGACAACATACATCTCATCAAAATATCGAACGAATACCAAATTCACATGACTACTTGTAACAAGACTTCTCCCATGTCCTCAAAACAAACGTAACTACTCACAAATCATATTCATGTTCATAATCAGAGGGGTATTAATATGCATGAAGGATCTGAACATATGATCTTCCACCGAATAAACCAACTAGCATCAACTACAAGGAGTAATCAACACTACTAGCAACCCACAGGTACCAATCTGAGATTTTGAGACAAAGATCGGATACAAGAGATGAACTAGGGTCTGAGAGGAGATGGTGCTGGTGAAGATGTTGATGGAGATTGACCCCCTCCCGCTGAGAGGATTGATGGTGATGACGATGGTGATGATTTCCCCCTCCCGGAGGGATGTTTCCCCGGCAGAACAGCTCCCCGGAGCCCTAGATTGGTTCTGCCCAGGTTTCGCCTCGAGACGGTGGCGCTTCGTCCTGAAAGCTTCCTTCTTATTTTTTTCAGGGCAAAAGACACCTTATAACAGAAGATGGGCGTCGGGGGGCTTCCAGGTGGCCCACGAGGCAGGGGGCGCGCCCTCCACCCTCGTGGACAGGGGGTGGCCCCCCTTTGGTGCTTTCTTCGCCCAATATTTTTAATGTATTCCAAAACTGACTTTCGTGGAGTTCCAGGACTTTTGGAGTTGTGCAGAATAGGTCTCTAATATTTGCTCCTTTTCCAGCCCAGAATTCCAGCTGCCGGCATTCTCCCTCTTCATGTAAACCTTGTAAAATAAGAGAGAAAAGGTATAAGTATTGTGACATAATGTGTAATAATAGCCCATAATGCAATAAATATCGATATAAAAGCATGATGCAAAATGGACGTATCAACTCCCCCAAGCTTAGACCTCGCTTGTCCTCAAGCGGAAGCCGATATCGAAAAATATGTCCACATGTTTAGAGATAGAGGTGTCGATAAAATAAAATACGGACATGAGGGCATTATGATCAATCTTAAAACAGCAACATATATATATATATATATATTGTCATATGCTTTCTTATGCTAAAATAGCAATCTATTCACAGTGTAAAGTATGAATCAAAAACTTCATTGAAAACTAACAAACTATAATCTCAGTCATTTAAGCAATTGCAATTTATCATAATATCGGAAAGAGTCAATATAAGAGCTTTTCAGCAAGTCCACATACTCAACTATCATTTAGTCTTTCACAATTGCTAACACTCACGCAATACTTATGGGTATGAAGTTTTAATCGGACACAGAGAAAGATAGGGGCTTATAGTTTTGCCTTCCAACCTTTTACCTCAAGGGTAACGTTAACAATAATGCTTTATGAAAACCCACATCCAATTGGATATATATATCAGGATCTTTCCAACACATAGTGCTTGCCAAAGGATAAAGTGTAAAAAGGAAAGGTGAAGATCACCATGACTCTTGTATAAGGTATAAGACAAAAATAAAAGATAGGCCCTTCGCAGAGGGAAGCAGAGGTTGTCATGTGCTTTTATGGTTAGATGCACAAAATCTTAATGCAAAAGAACATCACTTTATATTGCCACTTGTGATAGGGACCTTTATTATGCAGTCCGTCGCTTTTATTTCTTCCATATCACAAGCTCGTATAAAGCTTATTTTCTCCACACTAATAGATCATACATATTTAGAGAGCAATTTTTTATTGCCTGCAGCAATGACAACTTACTTGAAGGATCTTACTCAATCCATAGGTAGATATGGTGGACTCTCATGGCAAAACTGGGTTTAAGGATATTTAGAAGCACAAGTAGTATCTCTACTTGATGCAAAGAATCTGGCTAGCATGAGGGGGAAAGACAAGCTCAACATGTTGGATGATCCATGACAATATAGTTTATTTCGGATATAAGAAAACATAACCCATTATGTTGTCTTGTCCAACATCAACTTTTTAGCATGTCATATTTTAATGAGTGCTCACAATCATAAAAGATGTCCAAGATAGTATATTTATATGTGAAAACCTCTCTCTCTCTCTTTATTACTTCCTATTAATTGCAACGATGACCAAAACTATGTTTGTCAACTCTCAACAACTTTATTCATCATACTCTTTATATGTGAAGTCATTACATTCCATAAGATCGACATGATCTCTTTATTTCTTTTTTTTCTTTTTTTTTTCTCTCAAGATCATAGCAATATAACCAAGCCCTTGACTCAAGACTAATCTTTATTATATATGGCTCACGGACTCGATTACATAGATAAGGATCAACACAAAACTCAAAGCTAGATCATACTAAACTTTATTATACTAGATCAAGATATAACCAAAAGGATAGAACTAAGAAAAAGGGTAAAGATAGAAGTGTGATGGTGATACAATACCGGGGCACCTCCCCCAAGCTTGGCAGTTGCCAAGGGGAGTGCCCATACCCATGTATTTATGTCTCTTTCTTCGGAGGTGAAGAAGATGGTGGTGGTGACAATTTTGCCTTCAACTTTTTAATAATGTAGTTGAGGAGAGCAATTTCCTCCTTTAAATCATCGACTTCCAACTCCAGCTTCATGATCTTGTCACATAAATCCCCTTTGCTTTTCTGCCGAAAACGAGAAGGAATAGATAGATTTTTAGAACGGTTAGCTCTCTTAGGGAGACTTGATTTCTTGAATTTCACGTGTGATACGTCTCCAACGTATCTATAATTTATGAAGTATTCATGCTATTATATTATCCATCTTGGATGTTTAATGGGCTTTATTATACACTTTTATATTATTTTTGGGACTAACTTATTAATCCAGACCCCAGTGCCAGTTTCTGTTTTTCTCCTTGTTTCAGTGTTTCGCAGAAAAGGAATATCAAACGAAATCCAAACGGAATGAAACCTTCGGGAGAGTTATTTTTGGAATGGAAGCAATCCAGAAGACTTGGAGTATACGTAAGGGAAGCAACGAGGAAGGCACGAGGCAGGGGGCGCGCCCACCCCCTGGCGCGCCCTCCACCTTGGTGGGCCCCTCGTGGCTCCCCTGACCGACTTCTTTCGCCTATATATGTCCATATACCCTAAAACCATCGGGGAGCAGAATATATCGGGAGTTCCGTCGCCGCAAGCCTCTGTAGCCACCAAAAACCAATCGAGACCCCGTTCCGGCACCCTGCCGGAGGGGGGATCCCTCACCGGTGGCCATCTTCATCATCCCGGCGCTCTCCATGACGAGGAGGGAGTAGTTCACCCTCGGGGCTGAGGGTATATATGTACTAGTAGCTATGTGTTTGATCTCTCTCTCTCTCTCTCGTGTTCTTGAGGTGGTACGATCTTGATGTATCGCGAGCTTTGCTATTATAGTTGGTTCTTATGATGTTTCTCCCCCTCTACTCTCTTGTAATGGATTGATTTTTCCCTTTGAAGTTGTCTTGTCGGATTGAGTCTTTAAGGATTTGAGAACACTTGATGTATGTCTTGCCGTGCTTATCTGTGGCGACAATGGGATATTCACGTGATCTACTTGATGTATGTTTTGGTGATCAACTTGCGGGTTCCGCCCATGAACCTATGCGTAGGGGTTGGCACACGTTTTCGTCTTGACTCTCAGGTAGAAACTTTGGGGCACTCGTTGAAGTTCTTTGTGTTGGTTTGAATAGATGAATCTGAGATTGTGTGATGCATATCATATAATCATACCCATGGATACTTGAGGTGACATTGGAGTATCTAGGTGACATTAGGGTTTTGGTTGATTTGTGTCTTAAGGTGTTATTCTAGTACGAACTCTATGATAGATCGAACGGAAAGAATAGCTACGTGTTATTTTACTACGGACTCTTGAATAGATCGATCAGAAAGAATAACTTTAAGGTGGTTTCGTACCCTACCATAATCTCTTCGTTTGTTCTCCGCTATTAGTGACTTTGGAGTGACTCTCTGTTGCATGTTGAGGGATAGTTATATGATCCAATTATGTTATTATTGTTGAGAGAACTTGCACTAGTGAAAGTATGAACCCTAGGCCTTGTTTCCTAGCTTTGCAATACCGTTTGTGCTCACTTTTATCATTAGTTACCTTGCTGTTTTTATATTTTCAGATTACAAAAACCTATATCTACCATCCATATTGCACTTGTATCACCATCTCTTCACCGAACTAGTGCACCTATACAATTTACCATTGTATTGGGTGTGTTGGGGACACAAGAGACTCTTTGTTATTTGGTTGCAGGGTTGTTTAAGAGAGACCATCTTCATCCTACACCTCCCACGGATTGATAAACCTTAGGTCATCCACTTGAGGGAAATTTGCTACTGTCCTACAAACCTCTGCACTTGGAGGCCCAACAACGTCTACAATAAGAAGGTTGCGTAGTAGACATCAACGTGCATATCCCCAGGTTGAGGTAGAGGAACATCCTCCTCCTCCGAACTTGAATCATCGATCCTCATCAAATGAGCATCCTCCTCATCATCCGTAGTTCGACCACAAGGAGATAGGTCCCCATAGGTCTTTGGGTCAACAATGAGATGTGAGACATAGCTCTCTCCGTCGGAGTCTTGAGATGACATCTTGCTCTAAATCTACTATAGAAACAAGTCAAAACAAACACAGAGGATATTTGCATGGTATAGTGTTCAAAACCTTCAGGAGATTATATAATGAATTTTTACCGACCAAAAGAAGTATCGTGCAAGAAAACGGAGTCCGGAGGGCACACGAGGTGTCCACGAGGCAGGGGCGCGCCCAGGGGGTAGGGCGCACCGTCCACCCTCGTGGATGCCTCGTGTCCTTCTCGGACTGCTTATTATTTTCCTATTTTCTTAAATATTCCAAAACGGAGAAAAATTGCTATTAGAACTGTTTTGGAGTCGGTTTACATACCGTACCACATACCTATTCCTTTTCGGAGTCTGAAACGTTCTGGAAAGTGTCCCTTATGTATTCCTCCAGGGTTACGGTTTCAATGACATTAGTTTCAACATTTATGGGATTACCTGAGATATAGTGTTTGACTCTTTGACTGTTCACCACCTTTGGATTTGTGCCTTCGAAGTTGTTGATTTTTATGGCACCGGAACAATAGACCTCCTCGATAACGTAATGACCTTCCCATTTAGATAGGAGTTTTCCTGCACAAAATCTTAAACGAGAGTTGTATAACAAAACATAATCACCTACATTAAAGTCACGCTTTTGTGTCCTTTTCTTTAAACAATTTGGCATTCTCATAGGCCTGGGTTCTCCACTCATCAAGTGAGCCAATGTCAAATAGTCTCTTCTCACCGGCAAGTTTGAAATCATAATTGAGCTCTTTAATGGCCCAATATGCCTTATGTTCTAGTTCGAGAGGTAAGTGACATGCTTCTCCATAAACCATTTTATACGGAGACATACCCATAGGATTTTTATATGCAGTTCAATAGGCCCATAATGCATCATCAAGTTTCTTGGACCAATTCTTTCTAGATCTATTAACAGTCTTTTGCAAAATTAATTTAATTTATCTATTACTCAGTTCTACTTGACCACTAGATTGTGGATGGTATGGAGATGCAATTTTATGATTAACATCATACTTAGCAAGCATTTTACGAAAAGCACCATGAATAAAATGTGAACCACCATTAGTCATTAAGTATCTAGGGACTCCAAACCTCGGAAAAATAACTTCTTTAAGCATCTTAATAGAGGTGTTATGATCAGCACTACTAGTTGGAATAGCTTCTACCCACTTAGTAACGTAATCAACAACAACTAAAATATGTGTATACCCGTTAGAGGAAGGAAACGGTCCCATATAATCAAAGCCCCAAACATCAAATGGTTCAATAACAAGTGAATAGTTCATAGACATTTCTTGACGTCTACCAATATTACCAATTCTTTGACATTCATCGCAAGACAAGACAAACTTACGAGCATCTTTGAAGAGAGTGGGCCAATAAAAACCGGATTGCAATACCTTATGTGCAGTTGTATCTCTAGCGTGGTGTCCTCCATAAGCCTCGGAGTGACACTTGCATAGGATCTGTTCATGTTCATGCTCAGGTACACAATGTCTAATAACACCATCTACTCCTTCTTTATAAAGGTGTGGGTCATCCCAGAAGTAATGTCTTAAATCATAGAAAACCTTTTTTTTGCTGGTATGTGAAACTAGGTGGTATGAATTTAGCAACAATGTAATTAGCATAATCAACATACCATGGGGCAGTACGAGAAGCATTTATGACAGCTAATTGTTCATCAGGAAAGTTATCATCAATAGGTAGTGAAGGAAATATGCCCTAGAGGCAATAATAAAGTTATTATTTATTTCCTTATTTCATGATAAATGTTTATTATTCATGCTAGAATTGTATTAACTAGAAACTTAGTACATGTGTGAATACATAGACAAACAGAGTGTCACTAGTATGCCTCTACTTGACTAGCCCGTTGAATCAAAGATGGTTAAGTTTCCTAACCATACACATGAGTTTTCATTTGATTAACGGGATCACATCATTAGAGAATGATGTGATTGACTTGACCCATTCTGTTAGCTTAGCACTTGATCGTTTAGATTGTTGCTATTGCTTTCTTCATGACTTATACATGTTCCTATGACTATGAGATTATGCAACCCCCGAATACCGGAGGAACACTTTGTGTGCTATCAAACGTCACAACGTAACTGGGTGATTATAAAGATGCTCTATAGGTGTCTCCGATGGTGTTTGTTGAGATGGCATAGATCGAGATTAAGATTTGTCACTCCGATTGTCGGAGAGGTATCTCTGGGCCCTCTCGGTAATGCACATCACTATAAGCCTTGCAAGCAATGTGACTAATGAGTTAGTTGCGGGATGATGCATTACGGAATGAGTAAAGAGACTTGTCGGTAACTAGATTGAACTAGGTATTGAGATACCGACGATCGAATCTCGGGCAAGTAACATACCGATGACAAAGGGAACAACGTATGTTGTTATGCGGTTTGACCGATAAAAGATCTTCGTAGAATATGTAGGAACCAATATGAGCATCCAGGTTCCGCTATTGGTTATTGACCGGAGACAAGTCTCGGTCATGTCTACATAGTTCTCGAACCCGTAGGGTCCGCACGCTTAACGTTCGGTGATGATCAGTATTATGAATTTATGTGTTTTGATGTACCGAAGGTTGTTCGGAGTCCCGGATGAGATCACGGACATGACGAGGAGTCTCGAAATGGTCGAGACATAAAGATCGATATATTGGAATGCTATGTTTGGACATCGGAAGGGTTCCGGGTGAGTTCGGGCATTTTCCGGAGTACCGGGGGGGTTACCGAAACCCCCCGGGGAGTACATGGGCCTTAATGGGCCTTAGTGGGAGAGAGGAGGAGGCGTCCAAGGTGGGGGCGCCCCCTGTCGTGATTCTAAGACTGACAGTAGAATGGGGGGTAGGTATGAGGAGGCAAGATCCCAGCATCCAATTGGATATATATATCAGGATCTTTCCAACTCATAGTGCTTGCCAAAGGATAAAGTGTAAAAAGGAAAGGTGAAGATCACCATGACTCTTGTATAAGGTATAAGACAAAAATAAAAGATAGGCCCTTCGCAGAGGGAAGCAGAGGTTGTCATGTGCTTTTATGGTTAGATGCACAAAATCTTAATGCAAAAGAACATCACTTTATATTGCCACTTGTGATAGGGACCTTTATTATGCAGTCCGTCGCTTTTATTTCTTCCATATCACAAGCTCGTATAAAGCTTATTTTCTCCACACTAATAGATCATACATATTTAGAGAGCAATTTTTTATTGCCTGCAGCAATGACAACTTACTTGAAGGATCTTACTCAATCCATAGGTAGATATGGTGGACTCTCATGGCAAAACTGGGTTTAAGGATATTTAGAAGCACAAGTAGTATCTCTACTTGATGCAAAGAATTTGGCTAGCATGAGGGGGAAAGACAAGCTCAACATGTTGGATGATCCATGACAATATAGTTTATTTCGGATATAAGAAAACATAACCCATTATGTTGTCTTCCTTGTCCAACATCAACTTTTTAGCATGTCATATTTTAATGAGTGCTCACAATCATAAAAGATGTCCAAGATAGTATATTTATATGTGAAAACCTCTCTCTCTCTCTTTATTACTTCCTATTAATTGCAACGATGACCAAAACTATGTTTGTCAACTCTCAACAACTTTATTCATCATACTCTTTATATGTGAAGTCATTACATTCCATAAGATCGACATGATCTCTTTATTTCTTTTTTTTCTTTTTTTTTCTCTCAAGATCATAGCAATATAACCAAGCCCTTGACTCAAGACTAATCTTTATTATATATGGCTCACGGACTCGATTACATAGATAAGGATCAACACAAAACTCAAAGCTAGATCATACTAAACTTTATTATACTAGATCAAGATATAACCAAAAGGATAGAACTAAGAAAAAGGTAATGATAGAAGTGTGATGGTGATACAATACCGGGGCACCTCCCCCAAGCTTGGCAGTTGCCAAGGGGAGTGCCCATACCCATGTATTTATGTCTGTTTCTCCGGAGGTGAAGAAGATGGTGGTGGTGACAATTTTGCCTTCAGCTTTTTAATATTGTAGTTGAGGAGAGCAATTTCCTCCTTTAAATCATCGACTTCCAACTCCAACTCCAATTTCACGTGTGATACGTCTCCAACGTATCTATAATTTATGAAGTATTCATGCTATTATATTATCCATCTTGGATGTTTAATGGGCTTTATTATACACTTTATATTATTTTTGGGACTAACTTATTAACCCAGAGCCCAGTGCCAGTTTCTGTTTTTCTCCTTGTTTCAGTGTTTCGCAGAAAAGCAATATCAAACGGAGTCCAAACGGAATGAAACCTTCGGGAGAGTTATTTTTGGAACGGAAGCAATCCAGAATACTTGGAGTATACGTAAGGGAAGCAACGAGGAAGGCATGAGGCAGGGGGCGCACCCACCCCCTGGGCGCGCCCTCCACCCTCGTGGGCCCCTTGTGGCTCCCTTGACCGACTTCTTTCGCCTATATATGTCCATATACCCTAAAACCATCGGGGAGCAGAATAGATCGGGAGTTCCACCACCGCAAGCCTCTGTAGCCACCAAAAACCAATCGAGACCCTGTTTCGGCACCCTGTGGGAGGGGGATCCCTCACCGGTGGCCATCTTCATCATCCCGGCGCTCTCCATGACGAGGAGGGAGTAGTTCACCCTCGGGGCTGAGGGTATGTACCAGTAGCTATGTGTTTGATCTCTCTCTCTCTCGTGTTCTTGAGGTGGTACGATCTTGATGTATCGCGAGCTTTTCTATTATAGTTGGATCTTATGATGTTTCTCCCCCTCTACTCTCTTGTAATGGATTGAGTTTTCCCTTTGAAGTTGTCTTGGCGGATTGAGTATTTAAGGATTTGAGAACACTTGATGTATGTCTTGCCGTGCTTATCTGTGGTGACAATGGGATATTCACGTGATCTACTTGATGTATGTTTTGGTGATCAGCTTGCGGGTTCCGCCCATGAACCTATGCATAGGGGTTGGCACACGTTTTCGTCTTGACTCTCAGGTAGAAACTTTGGGGCACTCTTTGAAGTTCTTTGTGTTGGTTTGAATAGATGAATCTGAGATTGTGTGATGCATATCGTATAATCATACCCACGGATACTTGAGGTGACATTGGAATATCTAGGTGACATTAGGGTTTTGGTTGATTTGTGTCTTAAGGTGTTATTCTAGTACGAACTCTATGATAGATCGAACGGAAAGAATAGCTACGTGTTATTTTACTACAGACTCTTGAATAGATCGATCAGAAAGAATAACTTTGAGGTGGTTTCGTACCCTACCATAATCTCTTCGTTTGTTCTCTGCTATTAGTGACTTTGGAGTGACTCTTTGTTGCATGTTGAGGGATAGTTATATGATCCAATTATGTTATTGTTGAGAGAACTTGCACTAGTGAAAGTATGAACCCTAGGCCTTGTTTCCTAGCTTTGCAATACCGTTTGTGCTCACTTTTATCATTAGTTACCTTGCTGTTTTTATATTTTCAGATTACAAAAACATATATCTACCATCCATATTGCACTTGTATCACCATCTCTTCGCCGAACTAGTGCACCTATACAATTTACCATTGTATTGGGTGTGTCGGGGACACAAGAGACTCTTTGTTATTTGGTTGCAGGGTTGTTTGAGAGAGACCATCTTCATCCTACACCTCCCATGGATTGATAAACCTTAGGTCATCCACTTGAGGGAAATTTGCTACTGTCCTACAAACCTCTGCACTTGGAGGCCCAACAACGTCTACAAGAAGAAGGTTGCGTAGTAGACATCAAGCTCTTTTCTGGCGCCGTTGCCGGGGAGGTGAGTGCTTGAAGGTATATCTTTAGATCTTGCAATTGAATCATTTTTTTCTTGTTTTATCACTAGTTTAGTTTATAAAAGAAAACTACAAAAAAATGGAATTGAGTTTGTCTCATACGCTTCATCTTTTTAAAATCTTTCGTGAGAATGATGGAAAGGAGAATTGTGCTCAAGTGCTAGGAGAAGAAATCTATAAAATGTTTGGCACTAAATCTTTGAATGATGAGCATGATTTCAATGTTGTTAGTATGAAATCCTTGAATATCCATAGTACTAATGATGATTGCACTAGTCATGATGAGAATATCTCTTATAAGCATGTCGACTTTTGTGGAGTGCATAGAGTTTGTAAGTACATACCAAATAGGGAAAATAGATTTTGCAAGAGGCATAAGTATTTGGAAACTAAATGGTTCAAGAAAGGCTAGATGTTTGTGCTGAAAATTTAAACTTTCTTAGCCGTACTTGTGAACTTTGCAATGAACGTGATCATTTGAGTACCCAATGCAAATTGGTTCATGATCGTATCGTGTCCAAAAATTGTGATGACTTGATTTCCCTTGCACATCATACTGAACTTAGTTTGCTCTTGGGTTATGAAGAAATGAAACGTATAACTAAGGTTATTCCAGAATTTGCCCTTGATAGAGTTCTTAATTTTGATCTAGAGGAAATTTATATGTATTGTGCGGTGAATTGCATTGAAAATCCCTATATTGCCAATTACATAAAGAAAAGAAAGCAAATAGAAGATGAAGAGAATACTAATGAAAGGGAAGAGGCTTCCCAATATCCTCCTATTATTTCCTATGATGAATCAGGTAACAAGGAGGAGCCTTCTATCCAACCAATCTCATCAATAAGGAGCTTAAAAAAGAGGGTTAAACCCACACATGAGGTGAAAAAGAAAAAGAAAAGACGGAGAAGCAAAGGTAGAAAGGTATTGATACGTCTCCAACGTATCTATAATTTATGAAGTATTCATGCTATTATATTATCCATCTTGGAAGTTTAATAAGCTTTACTATGCACTTTTATATTACTTTTGGGACTAACCTATTGACCCAGAGCCCAGTGTCAATTTCTGTTTTTTCCCTTGTTTCAGTGTTTCGCAGAAAAGGAATATCAAACGGAGTCCAAACGGAATGAAACCTTCAGAAAAGTTATTTTTGGAAAGAAAGCAATACAGGAGACTTGGAGTGCACGTCAGGGGATCAACGAGGAGAGCACGAGGCAGGGGGGGTGCGCCCACCCCCTGGGCGCGCCCTCCACCCTCGTGGGCCCCTCGTGGCTCCCCTTACCGACTTCTTTCACCTATATATACCCATATACCCTAAAACCTTTGGGGAACAGAATAGATCGGGAGTTCCGCCGCCGCAGGCCTCTGTAGCCACCAAAAACCAATCGAAACCCTGTTCCGGCACCCTGCCGGAGGGGGGATCCCTCACCGGTGGCCATCTTCATCATCCCGGCGCTCTCCATGACGAGGAGGGAGTAGTTCACCCTCGGGGCTGAGGGTATGTACCAGTAGCTATGTGTTTGATCTCTCTCTCTCTCTCTCTCTCTCTCTCTCTCTCTCTCGTGTTCTTGAGGTGATACGATCTTGATGTATCGCGAGCTTTGCTATTATAGTTGGATCTTATGATGTTTCTCCCCCTCTACTCTCTTGTAATGGATTGAGTTTTCCCTTTGAAGTTATCTTATCGGATTGAGTCTTTAAGGATTTGAGAACACTTGATGTATGTCTTGCGTGGGATACCCGTGGTGACAATGGGGTATTCTATTGATCCACTTGATGTATGTTTTGGTGATCAACTTGCGGGTTCCGCCCATGAACCTATGCATAGGGGTTGGCACACGTTTTCGTCTTGACTCTCCAGTAGAAACTTTGGGGCACTCTTTGAAGTACTTTGTGTTGGTTTGAATAGATGAATCTGAGATTGTGTGATGCATATTGTATAATCATGCCCACGGATACTTGAGGTGACATTGGAGTATCTAGGTGACATTAGGGTTTTGGTTGATTTGTGTCTTAAGTTGTTATTCTAGTACGAACTCTATGATAGATCGAACGGAAAGAATAGCTTTGTGTTATTTTACTACGGACTCTTGAATAGATTGATCAGAAAGAATAACTTTGAGGTGGTTTCGTACCCTACCATAATCTCTTCGTTTGTTCTCCGCTATTATTGACTTTGGAGTGACTCTTTGTCCCATGTTGAGGGATATTTATATGATCCAATTATGTTATTATTGTTGAGAGAACTTGCACTAGTGAAAGTATGAACCCTAGGCCTTGTTTCAACGCATTGCAATACCGTCTGTGCTCACTTTTATCATTAGTTACCTTGCTGTTTTTATATTTTCAGATTACAAAAACCTATATCTACCATCCATATTGCACTTGTATCACCATCTCTTCGCCGAACTAGTGCACCTATACAATTTACCATTGTATTGGGTGTGTTGGGGACACAAGAGACTCTTTGTTATTTGATTGCAGGTTTGCTTGAGAGAGACCATCTTCATCCTACGCCTCCCACGGATTGATAAACCTTAGGTCATCCGCTTGAGGGAAATTTGCTACTGTCCTACAAACCTCTGCACTTGGAGGCCCAACAACGTCTACAAGAACAAGGTTGCGTAGTAGACATCAAGCTCTTTTTTGGCGCCGTTGCCGGGGAGGCTAGGTAAGCGGCACTCACACCCCGTCAACTAAGCTCTTTGGCGCCGTTGCCGGGGAGGTGAGTGCTTGAAGGTATATCTTTAGATCTTGCAATCAAATCTTTTAGTTTCTTGTTTTATCACTAGTTTAGTCTATAAAAGAAAACTAAAAATTGGAATTAAGGTTGCGTCATATGCTTCATCTTTTTAATGTCTTTCGTGAAAATGATGGGAAGGAAAATTGTGCTCAAGTACTAGAAGAAGAATTACATAGAATGCTTGGCATAAAATATGTGAATGATGAGCATGATTGTAATGTTGTTAGTATGAATTCTTTGAATACCCATGATGCTAATGATATGCAAAGCCACAAGCTTGGGGATGCTATGTTTGATGAAGATGATAGGTTTAGTCCCCCAAGTTTTGATGAGCAAATTTATTATGATGAAAGCATGCCTCCTATTTATGATGATTATTGTGATGACACGTATGCTATAAAGAATAAAGATAACCATGAAACTTGTCATCATGATTTTAATTTTCAATTGGATTATGCTTTACATGATAGTTATTTTGTTGAGTTTGCTCCCACTACTATTGATGAGAATAAATTTGCTTATGTGGAGAGTAATAAAAATTCTATGCTAGTAGATCATGAAAAGAATGCTTTATGTGCTGGTTATATGGTTGAATTCATTCATGATGCTACTGAAAATTATTATGAGAGAGGATCATATGCTTCTACATATTGCAATAATATCAAGTTTCCTCTCTATGTGCTTAAAATCTTGAAGTTATGCTTGTTTTACCTTCCTATGAAAGTTGATTCTTGTTCCCATAAGTTGTTTGCTCACAAAATCCCTATGCATAGGAAGTGGGTTAGACTTAAATGTGCTAGTCATATTCTTCATGATGCTCTCTTTATGTTTCAATTCTTATCTTTTATGTGAGCATCGTTGAAATCATCATGCCTAGCTAGGGGCGTTAAACGTAATCGCTTGTTGGGAGGCAACCCAATTTTATTTTAGTTTCTTGCTTTTTTTGTTCTGTTTAGGAATAAATAATCCATCTAGCCTCTGGTTAGATGCGGTTTTATGTTTTAATTAGTGTCTGTGCCAAGTAAGACCTATAGGATCTTCTTGGATGATAGTTATTTGATCTTGCTGAAAATTCCAGAAACTTTCTGTTCACGAAAACAATTGTTTAAAATCACCAGAAAGTGATAAAATACTGATTCCAATTGAAGTAGATCAATAATCAAATTATCTAGGTCTTCCTAATTTGGTAGAAGTTTTTGAGTTCCAGAAGTTTGCGTTAGTTACAGATTACTACAGACTGTTCTGTTTTTGACAGATTCTGTTTTTCGTGTGTTGTTTGCTTATTTTGATGAATCTATGGCTAGTAAAATAGTTTATAAACCATAGAGAAGTTGGAATACAATAGATTTAACACCAATAAAAATAAATAATGAGTTCATTACAGTACCTTGAAGTGGTTTTTTGTTTTCTTTCGCTAACTGAGCTTACGAGTTTTCTGTTGAGTTTTGTGTTGTGAAGTTTTCAAGTTTTGGGTAGAGATTCGATGGAATTTGGAATAAGGAGTGGCAAGAGCCTAAGCTTGGGGATGCCCAAGGCACCCCAAGGTAATATTCAAGGACAACCAAGAGCCTAAGCTTGGGGATGCCCCGGATGGCATCCCCTCTTTCGTCTTCGTTCATCGGTAACTTTACTTGGAGCTATATTTTTATTCACCACATGATATGTGTTTTGCTTGGAGCGTCATTTTATTTTCTTTAGATTTGCTTTCTGTTATTTAGAATAATGTTTTGCATCTCTAGTTTCAATAAAAATGTCAAGGATAGCTTTTACCATGCTTATTTTGCAAGTATACATGTTGCTGTTGGAAAACAGAAAGTTTACCGCTGTTGCAAAAATTCCCTAGAAAAGTCAGAATGTGATAAAATTTTGAAACCTTTTGCATAATAAGATATGATAAATTTACTACAGTGGGAATTTTATTTAATAATTTTTAAGCTTGGGAAGTATGGATCTTGCTGCATTCTTTACAGACTGTCCTGTTTAGGCAGATTGCTGTTATGTTTGCATTGTTTGCATATGTTTGCTTCTTTAATGATTATATTTGAGGATAGGGCTATTAAATATGCAGAGACATTTAGTATGCAATGTTGAATAATAATTTCAGTGATTTGCTACAGTATAGTATGATAAGGTTTTTGCATTGGTTTATACTAACTTATCTCACGAGTCCTTGTTGAGTTTGGTGTGGATGAAGCTTTCGAGATTTAGGAAACCATGATATGAAAGGGATTAAGGAGAAGCAAATGTTCAAGCTTGGGGATGCCCAAGGCATCCCAAGATAATATTTCAAGAAGTCTCAAGCATCTAAGCTTGGGGATGCCCCGGTAGGCATCCCACCTTTCTTCTTCAACAATTATCGGTTAGTGTCGGTTGAGCCTAAGTTTTTGCTTCTTCACATGATGAGTGCTATCCTTGAAATGTTGTTTTATTTTGTTTTCCTTGCTGTATGAATAAAATACCAAGATCTGAAATTCTTAAATGAGAGAGAGTCTTCACATAGCTACATAATTATTTAACTACTCATTGATCTTCAGTTATATCTTTTTGGAGTAGTTTGTCATTTACTCGTGTGCTTCACTTATATCCTATGAGTAAATGGTTGAATGATTTGAATGTCATAAATCTGAAATTATATATGTTTCATATGCCTTTCCCATGGGGAGTAATGCCTTCACATATAAGAAGTAGAGGTGGTAAATTTATTGAAGGTTAGCAAACATTGTATTGGTCACTTGAACAATTCATGAAAGAATATTGAAGGAAGAGAGATTTCACATATAAATATACTATCTTGGACATCTTCTATGATTGTGAGCCCCATTAATTATTTTCAAACCTGAGCAAATTAGTTGAAGTTGGACAAGGAAGACAACTTAATGAGTTATGTTTGGGTATATTTGTATAAGTTATATTGTTATGGATCCTCTAACATGTGGTGCTTGCTATTTAGAATCCTTTGCTAGACAAAATGTCTGTACTAAGCGGGAATACTGATTGTGCATCCAAATTCCTTGAACCAAGTTTCTTCCATGAGTGTCCACCATATCTACCTATATGCGGTATTTACCTGCCGTTCCAAGTAAATTTGCATGTGCCAAACTCTAAACCTTCAAATAATAATCTGTTTTGTATGCCCGAATCGCTCATGTAGCAACTAGGGGCTGTCAGTATCTTCCATGCTAGGTGGGTTATTCTCACGATGAGTGGACTCCGCTCATCATTCACGAGAAAATGGCTGGTAACCGGGATGCCCAGTCCTATGATCAAACGATCAAAAACAAATTCGCAAATAATTTAAACAAAACTCCCCCAGGAATATTGATAGTTGGACGACACCCGTTGTTTCGGACAAGCCGTGGAGTGTGAATGTTGGTGGAGGGGGAGTAAAAACTTTACCTTTCTGCGTGGGAACCGCCTATGATGTATCTAGTATGGAAGATATTGGGAACTCTTGGTCGTTATGTTGACAATGAAAGCGTACCTCTCAAAATTGTTTTCATCTCTGTTTTTGCTACGAGCTCTAGCACCTCTGCAAATCCCTGCTTCCCTCTGCGAAGGGCCTATCCTATACTTTTATGCAAGAGTCAGTAGTATTCCTCCTCATTCCAACCTACTCTTTAGTTGGCAAGCATCATGTGATAGAAAGATGTGAGCATATATGGCCATTCAAATATATTTGATCATGAATTATTATTGTTGACAATTATCTATATGATAAATAAGTTGGGAGGCGAAACATTAAGCCCCTATCTTTCTCTGTGTTCGATGGATGCTATTTGTTCTAAAAATATGCTTTGAGTGGTAGCAATCATGGAAGACTATATGATAGTTGAGTATGTGGGATTTGCTAAATCAAAGCTCTGACATAGACTCTTCCTGAAAATAAGATGAATTGTAATTGTTTGATGACTAATAACACGGTTTGTTAGTTTTCAAGAAAGTTTATGGTCTATGCTTTAACATGTGAATAGCTTGTTACTTGATCATGATTTTTTTTATGAGATGAGCTACTGTTATGACATATAATGATGCTAGAAAAGGTGATTGAAATTATCATTGATCAAACTTATGCACCTGCTAGCATTCACACTTCATAAATTATTTCTTTTATCATTTACCTACTCGAGGACGAGCATGAATTAAGCTTGGGGATGCTGATACGTCTCCAACGTATCTATAATTTATGAAGTATTCATGCTATTATATTATCCATCTTGGATGTTTAATGGGCTTTACTATGCACTTTTATATTACTTTTGGGACTAACCTCTTGACCCAGAGCCCAGTGCCAGTTTCTGTTTTTCCCTTATTTCAGCGTTTCACAGAAAAGGAATATCAAACGAAGTCCAAACGGAATGAAACCTTCGGAAAAGTTATTTTTTGGAAAGAAAGCAATACAGGAGACTTGGAGTGCACGTCAGGGGATCAACGAGGAGAGCACGAGGCAGGGGGGCGTGCCCACCCCCCTGGGCGCGCCCTCCACCCTCGGGGGCCCCTCGTGGCTCCCCTTACCGACTTCTTTCGCCTATATATACCCATATACCCTAAAACCTTCGGGGAACAGAATAGATCGGGAGTTCCGCTGCCGCAAGCCTCTGTAGCCATCAAAAACCAATCGGGACCCTGTTCCGGCACCCTGCCGGAGGGGGATCCCTCACCGGTGGCCATCTTCATCATCCCGGTGCTCTCCATGACGAGGAGGGAGTAGTTCACCCTCGGGGCTGAGGGTATGTACCAGTAGCTATGTGTTTGATCTCTCTCTCTCGTGTTCTTGAGGTGATACGATCTTGATGTATCTCGAGCTTTGCTATTATAGTTGGATCTTAAGATGTTTCTCCCCCTCTACTCTCTTGTAATGGATTGGGTTTTCCCTTTGAAGTTATCTTATCGGATTGAGTCTTTAAGGATTTGAGAACACTTGATGTATGTCTTGCGTGGGATACCCGTGGTGACAATGGGGTATTCTATTGATCCACTTGATGTATGTTTTGGTGATCAACTTGCGGGTTCCGCCCATGAACCTATGCATAGGGGTTGGCACACGTTTTTGTCTTGACTCTCCAGTAGAAACTTTGGGGCACTCTTTGAAGTACTTTGTGTTGGTTTGAATAGATGAATCTGAGATTGTGTGATGCATATCGTATAATCATGCCCACGGATACTTGAGGTGACATTGGAGTATCTAGGTGACATTAGGGTTTTGGTTGATTTGTGTCTTAAGGTGTTATTCTAGTACGAACTCTATGATAGATCGAACGGAAAGAATAGCTACGTGTTATTTTACTACAGACTCTTGAATAGATCGATCAGAAAGAATAACTTTGAGGTGGTTTCGTACCCTACCATAATCTCTTCGTTTGTTCTCCGCTATTAGTGACTTTGGAGTGACTCTTTGTTGCATGTTGAGGGATATTTATATGATCCAATTATGTTATTATTGTTGAGAGAACTTGCACTAGTGAAAGTATGAACCCTAGGCCTTGTTTCAACGCATTGCAATACTGTTTGTGCTCACTTTTATCATTAGTTACATTGCTATTTTTATATTTTCAGATTAAAAAACCTATATCTACAATCCATATTGCACTTGTATCACCATCTCTTCGCCGAACTAGTGCACCTATACAATTTACCATTGTATTGGGTGTGTTGGGGACACAAGAGACTCTTTGTTATTTGGTTGCAGGGTTGCTTGAGAGAGACCATCTTCATCCTACGCCTCCCACGGATTGATAAACCTTAGGTCATCCACTTGAGGGAAATTTGGTACTGTCCTACAAACCTCTGCACTTGGAGGCCCAACAACGTCTACAAGAAGAAGGTTGCATAGTAGACATCAGGTATCCCTCCCAAATGATGTTGCTCCTATTACTCCTTGTGATGATGATAATTGCTATACTATTGGTGCTATCCATACTATTAATGATGAGAGTGATTATGCTTATGATATGAAAAAGCCCAAGCTTGGGGATGCTATGTTTGATGAGAATGACATGTTTGAGAATATATTTGGTGAAATTAATGTTTGTCCCAAGTTTGGGGATGCTATGTTTAATGAAGATGATGTTTTTAGTCTCCCAAGTTTTGATGTGCAAATTTATAATGATGATAGCATGCCTCCTACTTATGATGATTATATTGATGAAAGTGGGTTTGGAAGAGTGTCCACTTTAGGAAGTAATGATCCCACTATTTTGGAGGATGTTGAATCTTATTATGATAATTATGAAAGTGGATTTGCAGAGGTCATGACTTTATTTAGTGATGAATCCACTATTTCGGAAGAGGTTTCAATTGATTATGATGAGAACAAAGTTGCTACTTATGACGATTATTGTGATGAAACTTATGCTATAAAAAGTAGTGATGATTATATTTATAAAACTTGTCATGATTATGATTACCCTTTTTCTGAACATTACTCTTTTAATATGGAAACAATTTATAGTATTCGAGTTACTTATGATACTCCCACTATTCCGAATGAGAAGAATTTTGCTTATGTGGAGAGTAGTAAATTTTCTATGCTTGAAGATCATGAAAAGAATGCTTTATGTGATTGTTATATTGTTGAATTCATTCATGATGCTACTGAAAATTATTATGAGGGAGGAATATATGCTTGTAGGAATTACAATAATATCAAGTTTCCTCTCTATGTGCTTAAAATTTTGAAGTTATGCTTGTTTTGCCTTCCTATGCTAGTTGATTATTGTTCCCATAAGTTGTTTGTTCACAAAATACCTATGCATAGGAAGTGGGTTAGACTTAAATGTGCTAGTCATATTCTTCATGATGCTCTCTTTATGTTTCAATTCTTATCTTTTATGTGAGCATCACTGAAATCATCATGCCTAGCTAGGGGCGTTAAACGTTAGCGCTTGTTGGGAGGCAACCCAATTTGTTTAGTAATAAATTTTTGATCTAGCCTCTGGTTAGATGTAGTTTTATGTTTTAATTAGTGTTTGTGCCAAGTAAGACCTATAGGATCTTCTTGGATGATAGTTATTTGATCTTGCTGAAAATTTCAGAAACTTTCTGTTCACGAAAACAATTGTTAAAAATCACCATAACGTGATAAAATACTGATTACAATTGCAGCAGATCAATAAACAAATTATCTAGGTCTTCCTATTTTGGTAGAAGTTTTGAGTTCCAGAAGTTTGCATTAGTTATAGATTACTACAGACTATTCTGTTTTTGACAGATTCTGTTTTTCGTGTGTTGTTTGCTTATTTTGATGAATCTATGGTTAGTAAAATAGTTTATGAACCATAGAGAAGTTGGAATACAATAGATTTAACACCAATAAAAATAAATAATGAGTTCATTACAGTACCTTGAAGTGGTTTTTTGTTTTCTTTCGCTAACGGAGCTTACGAGTTTTCTGTTGAGTTTTGTGTTGTGAAGTTTTCAAGTTTTGGGTAGAGATTCGATGGACTTTGGAATAAGGAGTGGCAAGAGCCTAAGCTTGGGGATTCCCAAGGCACCCCAAGGTAATATTCAAGGACAACCAAGAGCCTAAGCTTGGGGATGCCCCGGATGGCATCCCCTCTTTCGTCTTCGTTCATCGGTAACTTTACTTGGAGCTATATTTTTATTCACCACATGATATGTGTTTTGCTTGGAGCGTCGTTTTATTTTCTTTAGCTTTGCTTGCTATTTTAATAAAATACTAAGATCTTAAATTATTAAAAGAGAGAGTCTTCACAAAGCTACATAATTATTTAACTACTCGTTGATCTTCACCTATATCTTTTTGGAGTAGTTTGTCATTTACTCGTGTGCTTCACTTATATCCTGTGAGTAAATGGTTGAATGATTTGAATGTCATAAATCTGAAATTATATACGTTTCATATGCCTTTCCCATGGGGAGTAATGCCTTCACATATAAGAAGTAGAGGTGGTAAATTTTTTGAAGGTTAGCAAACATTGTATTGGTCACTTGAACAATTCATGAAAGAATATTAAAGGAAGAGAGATTTCACATATAAATATACTATCTTGGACATCTTCTATGATTGTGAGCCCCATTAATTATTTTCAAACCTGAGCAAATTAGTTGAAGTTGGACAAGGAAGACAACATAATGAGTTATGCTTGGATATATTTGTATAGAAGTTATATTGTTATGGATCCTCTAACATGTGGTGCTTGCTATTTAGAATCCTTTGCTAGCCAAAATATCTGTACTAAGCAGGAATACTGCTTGAGCATCCAAATTCCTTGAACCAAGTTTCTTCCATGAGTGTCCGTCATATCTACCTATATGCGGTATTTACCTGCCGTTCCATGTAAATTTGCACGTGCCAAACTCTAAACCTTCAAATAATAATCTGTTTTGTATGCCCGAATCGCTCATGTAGCGACTAGGGGCTGTCAGTATCTTCCATGCTAGGTGGGTTATTCTCACGATGAGTGGACTCCGCTCATCATTCACGAGAAAATGGCTGGTAACTGGGATGCCTAGTCCTATGATCAAAAGATCAAAAACAAACTCGCAAATAATTTAAACAAAACTCCCCCAGGAATTTTGAAAGTTGGACGACACCCGTTGTTTCGGACAAGCCATGGAGTGTGAATGTTGGTGGAGGGGGAGTAAAAACTTTACCTTTCTGCGTGGGAACCGCCTATAATGTATCTAGTATGGAAGATATTGGGAACTCTTGGTCGTTATGTTGACAATGAAAGCATACCTCTCAAAATTATTTTCATCTCTGTTTTAGCTTCGAGCTCTGGCACCTCTGCAAAACCGCCTATAATGTATCTAGTATGTGAAAACCTCTCTCTCTTTATTATTTCCTATTAATTGCACTAGTAGAAAAATGGCCATTTGTCCCGGTTCATAAGGCCCATCTGTCCCGGTTGGGGAACCGGGACTAAAGGGTCGTTACTAATGCCCTAGGCCTTTAGTCCCGGTTCTTATACCAACCAGGACAGATGGGCCTCCACGTGGCCGCTCCGGCGAGCCTAGGCAGGAGGGCCTTTGGTCCCGGTTGGTAGGACCAACCGGGACCAATAAGCTTCCACGCGTCAGCATTTTAGGGGGTGTTTTTTTTAAAGGAGGTGGTTTAGGGGTTTTGGGGGTTAATTTAGGTTGTTATAGGTAGCTAATAGAGAGATGTGTCCTCTCTTATCTCCGTGCTACTGCTACTGCTATGCCTAAACATGACTTAGATTGAAGTGAGGCAACATGTGGTGCATGTCGAAAGTAATACTAATCCTAACTTGATCAAGTTTGGATTGTACTACTTTCGACATGCACCACATGCATGTTGCCTTCACTTCAATCCAATCCATGTTCATTTCACCCACAGATATATAATAACTCTTCATGCTCGCATCATGCATCATCATAATAACAAGTCCTACTAATCATCATCATACAACTTCTACTCGTTATTAATAACAAGTCATACGATCATCATCCTGATAGTCATCGAACCAACCCTACTTAATTGTTCTTAGCACATGATCATCAGTATTAGGCAGGACCTAAATACCCTATTTAAGGTAAAATAGCATAAAACAATATAGACCCTGACTCTCCATTACGAAGAATGGAGATCATCCTGTCTCCAATTCTTGCGCGACGCTTCCTTTTGCTTCCAAGAACCTCCTTACGACTGTCCATACATTTTTTCCATTCTCTGATTAGCATGTCTCCACTTCTTTTAGAAATCCGGTATGGACAGTTGAGATTCGTAGGATGACCTGGATATATGTTCAAAACACGAAGGCTGCCATTCTGATACATCAAATGAGGCACACAATCCTCTGGGATTCTCTGTTGAAAAACATAGTAATAACTTCATAGTTAGCAATGATGTACTAGTTTTAGAAGTATGCAAAAGATGCACGGATGTCGTAATAGTAAAAAATCTTACCAGGGTATCTCCATGGTAGTTACCGTAGTTCAACACGTGCACTAGTGGCACGCATTGACCATAATGTTGAGGAGTTTGATTGTTGATATTGTAATTCTCAAGATCAGTACAAAATCCGACCAGGTGATTTTTCTCCTGATAAGTTAACTCGGAGCCATCGGTGTAGTGGGTTTTGTCTACCATGTTCCGCACATTGTTTGAGCAATCAAAATAAGTTGTCAACTATTTTGAAATGAGCAATATAAATTAGTTAATAATTAACTATGTTTGAGAAACTCACATAGCAGTAGAACTGGAGGCGTATCAACAAGGACCCAAATGTCCATATTGTCTTGGTCGATGTCAGGATCACCAAGATCCATGGTGACAAGCATACCCTCATCAAAACCATACATCTTGCAAAATGCTTCCCAATTTTTGCAACCAAAATGGGTTACGCTCTCAGCATTATACAGATTTACTTCAAAATCCACATCATGATGGGTCCTTAGGTGAATTTTCTTCGTTTCAAAATTTTCATGGTATTCAAAATCCATCCTGTCCAAGACATAGCGTCTTGCATGGCATGGGATAAGCTATACTCGAATTGTAAAAGATGAAAATTACACGTTCAAATAGTTGAAGTCATGCTTAATTACGAAAAAAACACTTGTCGCCGTTGCGTACCGTTTCAACATCGAAGGTCTCCTCGAGCTTAATGCTGAAGCGCCGATCATCGTCTAGGTGAGGCCTGTCGCACAAACCTCGATCGTCGTGGCACCAGCCGCACTCCCCCGGGAGACTTTCGTTGTCCGATGATGACATTTCCTACGTTCATAATTCAAAGATTAAACTTGTACAATTAAATATATGTACTACAAAAACTAAATTAGATCATTATTATTCATCACGGGTTGACTATCGGTCTGTCGAGTCTTTTCTTGAAAACTCTCAGCTCACGTGGTGTATACATTCGACCGTTGGTGATGGTCGCTCCTCCATTTGTCCCCGAGTGCATTACACCAAAATGTCTAGCACACGGGAACGAAGGAGAAGCGACCCCCACGACAACAGTCGGGATTCTTCGTCCTCTCATATATATATGGTGGAACTCTCCCTTACTGATTCCTCTCTGACATTTGTGACCGTCGGTGATGGTAGATCCTCCTTTCGTTCCCGAGTGCATTACACCAAATTGTCTAGCACACGGGAACGAAGGAGAAGCTACCCCACGACAACAGTCGGGATTCTTCGTCCTCTCATATATGGTGGAGACTCGACAGACTTAAAGTCAACCCGAAATATCGTTTAATTATCTTTCTAAAAAAGGATTTGGCTGGTCTCACCTCGAGGTCGGAGGGGGTCGGTGACGGGGACGACGGCGGGGATGATGGAGGGGGGCTCCTAGATTTCTGCAACAACAAAAACCCTATAAGACATCAACTAATCATATGCATACGCCTTGCATAGTCCTCTCCAATTTTAGCATTCAAAGTAGGAGTAGTTTTCCAATTTGAGCATTCAATAAGCAAAACCAAATCGTAAAATAAAGTAGTATTCAAATTAGCATGCATTCAACTATAAGCAAAACTACATCATCTCTTCCGTCCGTACATCGTCGAATATTATCACTAATACTCCTCGAATACTATCATACATATATATAGCATCGCTAGTACAACTAGAACCGTAGCGCCCGACGGGTATCAGCGCGGGCGGTGGACACCCAAAGGGAAGGAACCATCACAGGATCATAGCTCCAGTGAGATCCCTGAAGAACCTGTCAGGTATTGTCGAACCTGCCCTCCAACGCAACCATGTAGCGACGGACGTGCTCGTCCTCCTCGCTGACACGGTGACGTACCACCTCCGCGGTGTCCGGAAGCCTAGGCACCGTCACTGGCCCACGCGACCGCCACCAAACAAGGATTAGGTCAACGACGGGCTGGCTCCTCACGAACCTACGCCCCCCGGAAGGTAGCACCTCCCAATACCATCCCGGCGGAGCCCAGTCCCGGACATGGCCCCTCTGATCAAGCCGGCCTCCTCCGCCGAGTCGACGACGAGGATCCGGGATAGGCATCGTCGACGTCGATGCGGGAATAATTGCTTGAACTAAAAAATAAACTAGTTCTATTATTTTTCTTGCTAAAAATAAACTACTTCTATAGTAAAATAAAGTAGTTTTATTAAATCAACTAGTTCAACTACTAATTAAGCACTTACTATAAATAACATAAAGTAGTACTTACTAAAAATAAACTACTTCTATATATAGTAAAATAAAGTAGTTTTATTAAATCAACTAGTTCAACTACTAAGCACTTACTATAAATAAAATAAAGTAGTACTTACTAAAAATAAACTACTTCTATATATATATATATTAAAATAAAGTAGTTTTATTAATTATTCAACTAGTTCAACTAAAAATAAACTAACTTTAAATGCACTAACAGTAGAACTAATAACCTAAAATGCACTAAATCAACTAACCTTAAATGTAACTTTTGCAACACAATTTTTTCCTCTCCTCTTCTAACCATAAACATTGAACAAAAATAAAACTATACAACCTAAAAATGCTATGAACAAAAAACTATGAACAAAAAAAAAACTATGAACACATACACATACATCCATCCATATACATGCATATCCATCCATCCATACATACATACATCCATATACATACAAAAACAGGGGCGGCGGCAGCCGCGGCAGCGCACATATCGGGATGGGCAGGGGCTCACTGGGGGCTCGAGGCAGGACGGCAATGAGGCCAGTGACGAGGACGACGACGAGGCCGGCGATGATGACGGCGACGAGGACGGCGGGCTCGTGGGTGAGGTGTTACGCGCGCGGCGAGGGCTCGGGGAGGAGCGGCGACAGCGACGGTGACAGCGAGGACGACGTCGACGGCGGGTCAGGGGCGGGGCGACGGCGTCGGGGCAGGGGCTCGGGGCGGCGACGACGAGGAACGGCCTGGCGGCGTCGGGGGGAATGGGAGCAATTGGCGAAATTTTCACAAGTGGTACCTTATATAGCAAAACCAATGGTACCGGTTCGTGGCACCAACCGGTACAAATGCCCACCTATGGTCCCGGTTCGTGCCACCAACTGGGACCAAAGGTCTCTTTTCGGCAGCCCAAAGGGCGGGAAACTGAGGCCTATGGCCCTGGTTGGTGGCATGAACCGGGACCATAGGTGGGCATTGGTACCGGTTGGTGCCATGAACCGGTACGAATGCCCACCTATGGTCCCGGTTGGTGGCACGAACCGGGACCATAGGCCTTGTGCTAGCACGGAGCGGTGGGAAGTTTAGCCCCACCTCGCTAGCTGGGAGGGGCTCGGAGTGGTTTATAAGCTTTGTTGCCGTCACCCTCTCGAGCTCCTCTCTATTGCAGGCTTACGGGCCTAATCTCTACTTTGCCATGCCTGTTGGGCCTATTGGGCCTTCTGCAGGCCTAAATCCTGGCCCATTGTAGGGTTTCGAGTCGTATTCAGGCCGTGGAGGTCGAGTAGGCGGCATTTTTTTCCTTTTTTTTCTTTTTATTTTTTTATTTCTACTTAAAACTAAATACTTATAGTTTTTTAGTGATTTCTTTTTGCTTTTAGGTCACAAAAATTATAAACTTTCTGTTAGTGCCATTAGTTTTAAAATTTGAACTTTTTTAAATGTATGTGAATCACTAGTTTTATGAATAAATTTACTATAAAAATAGATTTTTGAGTGATTCCATTTCCTACTATTTAATATTAGTATGTTTTATCATTATACTCAATTTGGTAATTTTAGGTTATTTTAAATATCTGTTTTAATCAAAATCGGATTTTGTTAATTCTTTTTGCTATTAAATTATTTTTGCTATTAATGTTTTGAACACAAAATACTTTTTTAATATAAGTTGCATAAATTTTATATAATTTTAGTTTCAAAAATACTTGAGGTTTATATAAGCTTTTTAGTTGATTCCTTTTGCTATTATAGTTTTATAAAAGCTTTTTAGTTGATTCTTTTTGCTATTGAAGAATATTATAGTTTTATTTTAGTTCATCATAACAGAATATTTTAATGGATTTTAGTTTTTTAGTTGATCATAACAAATATTATAGTTTTATGCATTTTATTATTTTTCATGCATTTACTGCTTTTTTGAGCTAGAAGACCCGGAAATTGAAAAGCATTTCAAATGAACTCCGAAAAGGTTGAAAATTGGCATGCTATCATCATTTCACCCACATAGCATGTGCAAGAAAGTTGAGAGGGTTACGGCAAAAACTGGATGCACTTCGTGTACAAAACGGATAATCTGTTTCGAAGTATCAGGATTTCATACGGAAACTCGTCTGTTACAACAGGCATTTCAAATGAACTACGAAAAGGTTGAAAGTTGGCATGGTATCATCATAATAGTTGTGGAGAGAAAGTCTTCACTTTTTTTCGCTTGTGTGCTTTGCTTATTGCACCGTAACCATGGATAATCTTCATCGTTTCCCAGGATGCTTGGGTCAGCCTTGACTTTGAAGGGAGGAATTTCATGAAACTTTTCATAATCTTCAGACATGTCTGTCTTGCCCTCCACTCCCACGATGTCCCTTTTTCCTGAAAGAACTATGTGGCCCTTTGGCTCATCGTATGATGTATTCGCTTCCTTATCTTTTCTTTTTCTCGGTTTGGTAGACATGTCCTTCACATAGATAACCTATGCCACATCGTTGGCTAGGACGAACGGTTCGTCAGTGTACCCAAGATTGTTCAGATCCACTGTTGTCATTCCGTACTGTGGGTCTACCTGTACCCCGCCTCCTGATAGATTGACCCATTTGCACTTAAACAAAGGGACCTTAAAATCATGTCCGTAGTCAAGTTCCCATATGTCCATTATGTGACCATAATATGTGTCCTTTCCCCTCTCGGTTGCTGCATCAGAGCAGACACCGCTGTTTTGGTTGGTGCTCTTTTGATCTTGGGCGATCCTGTAAAATGTATTCCCATTTATCTCGTATCCTTTGTAAGTCAATACAGTCAAAGATGGTCCCCTCGACAACGAGTATAGCTCATCACAAATAGTGTTGTCACCTCTGAGACGTGTTTCGAACCAACTGCTGAAAGTCCTGATGTGTTCACATGTAATCCAGTCGTCACACTGCTCCGGGTGTTTGGAGCGCAGACTGTTCTTGTATTCATCGACATACGGGGTCACCAAGGTAGAGTTCTGTAGAACTGTGTAGTGTGCTTGAGACCAAGAATGCCCGTCCCTGCATATTATTGAGTCCGCTCCTAGCGTGCCTTTTCCAGTCAGTCTCCCATCATACCGCGATTTAGGGAGATCTATGTACTTAAGGCTAGGAATGAAGTCAACACAAAACCCAATGACATCCTCTGTTTGATGGCCCATGGAGATGCTTCCTTCTGGCCTAGCACGGTTACAGACATATTTCTTTAGGACTCCCATGAACCTCTCAAAGGGGAACATATTATGTAGAAATACAGGGCTCAGAATGACAATCTCGTCGACTAGATGAACTAGGACGTGTGTCATGATATTGAAGAAGGATGGTGGGAACACCAGCTCGAAACTGACAAGACATTGCGCCACATCACTCCTTAACCTTGGTAGGATCTCTGGATCGATCACCTTCTGGGAGATTGCATTGAGGAATGAACATAGCTTCACAATGGCTAATCGAACGTTTTCCGGTAGAAGCCCCCTCAATGCAACCGGAAGCAGTTGCGTCATAATCACGTGGCAGTCATGAGACTTTAGGTTCTGGAACTTTTTCTCTGGAATATTTATTATTCCCTTTATATTCGACGAGAAGCCAGTCGGGACCTTCATACTGAGCAGGCATTCAAAAAAGATTTCCTTCTCTTCTTTGGTAAGAGCGTAGCTGGCAGGACCTTCATACTGCTTTGGAGGCATGCCGTCTTTTTCGTGCAAATGTTGCAGGTCCTCCCGTGCCTCAGGTGTATCTTTTGTCTTCCCATACACGCCCAAGAAGCCTAACAGGTTCACGCAAAGGTTCTTCGTCACGTGCATCACGTCGATTGAAGAGCGTACCTCTAGCTCTTTCTAGTAGGGTAGGTCCCAAAATATAGATTTCTTCTTCCACATGGGTGCGTCCCTCAGCGTCATTCGGAACAGCTAGTCCGCCGGGACCCTTTCCAAATATTACGTGTAAATTAGAGACCATAGCAAGTACGTGATCACCGGTATGCATGGCGGGCTTCTTCCGGTGATCTGCCTCGCCTTTGAAATGCTTGCCTTTCTTTCGACATTGATGGTTGGTCGGGAGAAATCGACGATGGCCCAGGTACACATTCTTCCTGCATCTGTCTAGGTATATACTTTCGGTGTCAGCTAAATAGTGCGTGCATGCGTGGTATCCCTTGTTTGTCTGTCCTGAAAGGTTACTGAGAGCGGGCCAATCATTGATGGTCACGAACAGCAACGCCTTTAGGTCAAATTCTTCCCCCATGTGCTCATCCCACGCACGTACACCTGTTCCATTCTACACCTGTAAGAGTTCTTCAACTAATGGCCTTAGGTACACATCAATGTCGTTGCCGGGTTGCTTAGGGCCTTGGATGAGAATTGGCATCATAATGAACTTCCGCTTCATGCACATCCAAGGAGGAAGGTTATACATACATAGAGTCACGGGCCAAGTGCTGTGATTGATGCTCTGCTCCCCGAAAGGATTAATGCCATCCGCGTTTAAAGCAAACCATACGTTCCTTGGGTCACTTGCAAACTCAGCCCAGAACTTTCTCTCGATTTTCTCCACTGTGACCCGTCAGCGGGTGCTCTCAACTTCCCTTCTTTCTTACGGTCCTCACTGTGCCATCGCATCAACTTGGCATGCTCTTTGTTTCTGAACAGTCGTTTCAACCGTGGTATTATAGGAGCATACCACATCACCTTCGCAGGAACCCTCTTCCTGCAGGGCTCGCCCTCAACATCACCAGGGTCGTCTTGTCTGATCTTATACCGCAATGCACCGCATACCGGGCATGCATTCAAATCCTTGTACGCACCGCGGTAGAGGATGCAGTCATTAGGGCATGCATGTATCTTCTCCACCTCCAATCCTAGAGGGCATACGACCTTCTTTGCTGCGTACGTATTGTCGGGCAATTCGTTATCCTTTGGAAGCTTCTTCTTCAATATTTTCAGTAGCTTCTCAAATCCTTTGTCAGGCACAGCATTCTCTGCCTTCCACTGCAGCAATTCCAGTACGGTACCGAGCTTTGTGTTGCCATCTTCGCAATTGGGGTACAACCCTTTTTTGTGATCCTCTAACATGCGATCGAACTTCAGCTTCTCCTTTTCACTTTCGCACTTTTCCCTTGCATCAACAATGACCCGGCGGAGATCATCATCAGGCACATCGTCTGGTTCCTCTGGATCTTCAGCTTCCTCTTGATCTTCAGCTTCCCCCATTGCAGCATCACCGTATTTAGGGGGCACATAGTTGTCATCGTCCTCTTCTTCTTCTCCATCTTCCATCATAACCCCTATTTCTCCGTGCTTCGTCCAAACATTATAGTGTGGCATGAAACCCTTATAAAGCAGGTGGGTGTGAAGGATTTTCTTGTCAGAGTAAGACCTCGTATTCCCACAATTAGGGCATGGACAACACATAAAACCATTCTGCTTGTTTGCCTCAGCCACTTCGAGAAAATTATGCACGCCCTTATTGTACTCAGAGGTGTGTCTGTCATCGTACATCCATTGCCGGTTCATCTGCGTGCATTATATATAATTATGTGTGTCAAAAGTAAGAAAAATAGACAAGTATCTATCTAAAGTAAGATTTTTCTTTCAGAAAGAAGATAAGAACAAGAGGCTCACCACGGTGGTGCCGGCGACGAGATCGGTGCGGGCGATCGACGGCGGTGAAGACGAGGACGGGGCATGACGGACCGCTAAACCTAGACAAATCTCCGAAAAAATGGAGCTCGGAGGTCGAGCTTCGAGAGGAGAAAGCTTAACTAGTGTGGCTCGGGCATTTCATCGAACACCTCACATGCATAAGAGGTGAGCTAGAGCACCCAAAAAACATAGCACTGTGGAGTGCTCTGCTCGCCGGCGATGGGGTATATATAGGCAACTCATTTGTCCCGGTTCGTGGCTGGAACCGGGACTAAAGGCCATCCTTCTGTCCCGGTTCCTGCCACGAACCGGGACCAATGGTTGTGGGCCAGGAGCGAGGCTCATTGGTCCCGGTTCGTGCCAAGAGCCGGGACAAATGGGCCTAGACGAACCGGGACCAATGCCCACGAGGCCCCGGCCGGCCCCCTGGGCTCATGAACCGGGACAAATGCCTCCATTGGTCCCGGTTCGTGGCAGAACCGGGACTAATGGGCTGGCCAGGCCCGAACGAAATCCCCTTTTTCTACTAGTGTTGCAACGATGACCAAAACTATGTTTGTCAGCTCTCAACAACTTTATTCATCATACTCTTTATATGTGAAGTCATTACTTTCCATAAGATCGACATGATCTCTTTATTTCTTTTTATTTTTTATTTTTATTCTTTTCTCTCTCTCAAGATCATAGCAAGATAACCAAGCCCTTGACTCAAGACTAATCTTTATTATATATGGCTCACGGACTCGATTACATAGATAAGGATCAACACAAAACTCAAAGCTAGATCATACTAAACTGTATTATACTAGATCAAGATATAACCAAAAGGATAGAACTAAGAAAAAGGGTAAAGATAGAAGTGTGATGGTGATACAATACCGGGGCACCTCCCCCAAGCTTGGCAGTTGCCAAGGGGAGTGCCCATACCCATGTATTTATGTCTCTTTCTTCGGAGGTGAAGAAGATGGTGGTGGTGACAATTTTGCCTTCAACTTTTTAATAATGTAGTTGAGGAGAGCAATTTCCTCCTTTAAATCATCGACTTCCAACTCCAGCTTCATGATCTTGTCACATAAATCCCCTTTGCTTTTCTGCCGAAAACGAGAAGGAATAGATAGATTTTTAGAACGGTTAGCTCTCTTAGGGAGACTTGATTTCTTGAATTTCACGTGTGATACGTCTCCAACGTATCTATAATTTATGAAGTATTCATGCTATTATATTATCCATCTTGGATGTTTAATGGGCTTTATTATACACTTTTATATTATTTTTGGGACTAACTTATTAATCCAGACCCCAGTGCCAGTTTCTGTTTTTCTCCTTGTTTTAGTGTTTCGCAGAAAAGGAATATCAAACGAAATCCAAACGGAATGAAACCTTCGGGAGAGTTATTTTTGGAATGGAAGCAATCCAGAAGACTTGGAGTATACGTAAGGGAAGCAACGAGGAAGGCACGAGGCAGGGGGCGCGCCCACCCCCCTAGCGCGCCCTCCACCTTGGTGGGCCCCTCGTGGCTCCCCTGACCGACTTCTTTCGCCTATATATGTCCATATACCCTAAAACCATCGGGGAGCAGAATATATCGGGAGTTCCGTCGCCGCAAGCCTCTGTAGCCACCAAAAACCAATCGAGACCCCGTTCCGGCACCCTACCGGAGGGGGGATCCCTCACCGGTGGCCATCTTCATCATCCCGGCGCTCTCCATGACGAAGAGGGAGTAGTTCACCCTCGGGGCTGAGGGTATATATGTACTAGTAGCTATGTGTTTGATCTCTCTCTCTCTCTCTCTCTCTCTCGTGTTCTTGAGGTGGTACGATCTTGATGTATCGCGAGCTTTGCTATTATAGTTGGTTCTTATAATGTTTCTCCCCCTCTACTCTCTTGTAATGGATTGATTTTTCCCTTTGAAGTTGTCTTGTCGGATTGAGTCTTTAAGGATTTGAGAACACTTGATGTATGTCTTGCCGTGCTTATCTGTGGCGACAATGGGATATTCACGTGATCTACTTGATGTATGTTTTGGTGATCAACTTGCGGGTTCCGCCCATGAACCTATGCGTAGGGGTTGGCACACGTTTTTGTCTTGACTCTCAGGTAGAAACTTTGGGGCACTCGTTGAAGTTCTTTGTGTTGGTTTGAATAGATGAATCTGAGATTGTGTGATGCATATCATATAATCATACCCATGGATACTTGAGGTGACATTGGAGTATCTAGGTGACATTAGGGTTTTGGTTGATTTGTGTCTTAAGGTGTTATTCTAGTACGAACTCTATGATAGATCGAACGGAAAGAATAGCTACGTGTTATTTTACTACGGACTCTTGAATAGATCGATCAGAAAGAATAACTTTAAGGTGGTTTCGTACCCTACCATAATCTCTTCGTTTGTTCTCCGCTATTAGTGAATTTGGAGTGACTCTTTGTTGCATGTTGAGGGATAGTTATATGATCCAATTATGTTATTATTGTTGAGAGAACTTGCACTAGTGAAAGTATGAACCCTAGGCCTTGTTTCCTAGCTTTGCAATACCGTTTGTGCTCACTTTTATCATTAGTTACCTTGCTGTTTTTATATTTTCAGATTACAAAAACCTATATCTACCATCCATATTGCACTTGTATCACCATCTCTTCACCGAACTAGTGCACCTATACAATTTACCATTGTATTGGGTGTGTTGGGGACACAAGAGACTCTTTGTTATTTGGTTGCAGGGTTGTTTAAGAGAGACCATCTTCATCCTACACCTCCCACGGATTGATAAACCTTAGGTCATCCACTTGAGGGAAATTTGCTACTGTCCTACAAACCTCTGCACTTGGAGGCCCAACAACGTCTACAAGAAGAAGGTTGCGTAGTAGACATCAACGTGCATATCCCTAGGTTGAGGTAGAGGAACATCCTCCTCCTCCAAACTTGAATCATCGATCCTCATCAAATGAGCATCCTCCTCATCATCCGTAGTTCGACCACAAGGAGATAGGTCCCCATAGGTCTTTGGGTCAACAATGAGATGTGAGACATAGCTCTCTCCGTCGGAGTCTTGAGATGACATCTTGCTCTAAATCTACTATAGAAACAAGTCAAAACAAACATAGAGGATATTTGCATGGTATAGTGGTCAAAACCTTCAGGAGATTATATAATGAATTTTTACCGACCAAAAGAAGTATTGTGCAAGAAAACGGAGTCCGGAGGGCACACGAGGTGTCCACGAGGCAGGGGCGCGCCCAGGGGGTAGGGCACACCGTCCACCCTCGTGGATGCCTCGTGTCCTTCTCGGACTGCTTATTATTTTCCTATTTTCTTAAATATTCCAAAACGGAGAAAAATTGCTATTAGAACTGTTTTGGAGTCGGTTTACATACCGTACCACATACCTATTCCTTTTCGGAGTTTGAAACATTCTGGAAAGTGTCCCTTATGTATTCCTCCAGGGTTACGGTTTCAATGACATTAGTTTCAACATTTATGGGATTACCTGAGATATAGTGTTTGACTCTTTGACTGTTCACCACCTTTGGATTTGTGCCTTCGAAGTTGTTGATTTTTATGGCACCGGAACAATAGACCTCCTCGATAACGTAATGACCTTCCCATTTAGATAGGAGTTTTCCTGCACAAAATCTTAAACGAGAGTTGTATAACAAAACATAATCACCTACATTAAAGTCACGCTTTTGTGTCCTTTTCTTTAAACAATTTGGCATTCTCATAGGCCTGGGTTCTCCACTCATCAAGTGAGCCAATGTCAAATAGTCTCTTCTCACCGGCAAGTTTGAAATCATAATTGAGCTCTTTAATGGCCCAATATGCCTTATGTTCTAGTTCGAGAGGTAAGTGACATGCTTCTCCATAAACCATTTTATACGGAGACATACCCATAGGATTTTTATATGCAGTTCAATAGGCCCATAATGCATCATCAAGTTTCTTGGACCAATTCTTTCTAGATCTATTAACAGTCTTTTGCAAAATTAATTTAATTTATCTATTACTCAGTTCTACTTGACCACTAGATTGTGGATGGTATGGAGATGCAATTTTATGATTAACATCATACTTAGCAAGCATTTTACGAAAATCACCATGAATAAAATGTGAACCACCATTAGTCATTAAATATCTAGGGACTCCAAACCTCGGAAAAATAACTTCTTTAAGCATCTTAATAGAGGTGTTATGATCAGCACTACTAGTTGGAATAGCTTCTACCCACTTAGTAACGTAATCAACAACAACTAAAATATGTGTATACCCGTTAGAGGAAGGAAATGGTCCCATATAATCAAAGCCCCAAACATCAAATGGTTCAATAACAAGTGAATAGTTCATAGACATTTCTTGACGTCTACCAATATTACCAATTGACATTCATCGCAAGACAAGACAAACTTACGAGCATCTTTGAAGAGAGTGGGCCAATAAAAACCGGATTGCAATACCTTATGTGCAGTTGTATCTCTAGCGTGGTGTCCTCCATAAGCCTCGGAGTGACACTTGCATAGGATCTGTTCATGTTCATGCTCAGGTACACAATGTCTAATAACACCATCTACTCCTTCTTTATAAAGGTGTGGGTCATCCCAGAAGTAATGTCTTAAATCATAGAAAACCTTTTTCTTTTGCTGGTATGTGAAACTAGGTGGTATGAATTTAGCAACAATGTAATTAGCATAATCAACATACCATGGGGCAGTACGAGAAGCATTTATGACAGCTAATTGTTCATCAGGAAAGTTATCATCAATAGGTAGTGAAGGAAATATGCCCTAGAGGCAATAATAAAGTTATTATTTATTTCCTTATTTCATGATAAATGTTTATTATTCATGCTAGAATTGTATTAACTAGAAACTTAGTACATGTGTGAATACATAGACAAACAGAGTGTCACTAGTATGCCTCTACTTGACTAGCCCGTTGAATCAAAGATGGTTAAGTTTCCTAACCATAGACATGAGTTTTCATTTGATTAACGGGATCACATCATTAGAGAATGATGTGATTGACTTGACCCATTCTGTTAGCTTAGCACTTGATCGTTTAGATTGTTGCTATTGCTTTCTTCATGACTTATACATGTTCCTATGACTATGAGATTATGCAACTCCCGAATACCGGAGGAACACTTTGTGTGCTATCAAACGTCACAACGTAACTGGGTGATTATAAAGATGCTCTATAGGTGTCTCCGATGGTGTTTGTTGAGATGGCATAGATCGAGATTAAGATTTGTCACTCCGATTGTCGGAGAGGTATCTCTGGGCCCTCTCGGTAATGCACATCACTATAAGCCTTGCAAGCAATGTGACTAATGAGTTAGTTGCGGGATGATGCATTACAGAATGAGTAAAGAGACTTGTCGGTAACTAGATTGAACTAGGTATTGAGATACCGACGATCGAATCTCGGGCAAGTAACATACCGATGACAAAGGGAACAACGTATGTTGTTATGCGGTTTGACCGATAAAAGATCTTCGTAGAATATGTAGGAACCAATATGAGCATCCAGGTTCCGCTATTGGTTATTGACCGGAGACAAGTCTCGGTCATGTCTACATAGTTCTCGAACCCGTAGGGTCCGCACGCTTAACGTTCGGTGATGATCAGTATTATGAGTTTATGTGTTTTGATGTACCGAAGGTTGTTCGGAGTCCCGGATGAGATCACGGACATGACGAGGAGTCTCGAAATGGTCGAGACATAAAGATCGATATATTGGAATGCTATGTTTGGACATCGGAAGGGTTCCGGGTGAGTTCGGGCATTTTCCGGAGTACCGGGGGGGGGGGGGTTACCGAAACCCCCCGGGGAGTACATGGGCCTTAATGGGCCTTAGTGGGAGAGAGGAGGAGGCGTCCAAGGTGGGGGCGCCCCCTGTCGTGATTCTAAGACTGACAGTAGAATGGGGGGTAGGTATGAGGAGGCAAGATCCCAGCTATGGTGAAGTTGTACACACAAGATTTACGAGTTCAGGGCCTTCACGGTGGAAGTAACAGCCCTACGTCTCGGTGCTCGGGAGCTCGGTCGATTGGATTATGTGTGTGGAGTTACAGGGGGTGCGAACCCTTGTCCCTGAGGAGGGGGTGGCTTAGATAGAGTTTGCCAGACCCCTGCGGCCCTCAGTTACACAGGGTTTAAGGTACATAAAGATGGGGCGTTACTGGTAACACCAGCAATAAAGATACATGAATGACCATTAAGTCTACAGAGTAAATGCCCAACCATTGCTGTACGGAGTGGCTTTAGATCTTCTGGTCGTCGAGTGACTATTGCTATGGTCGAGTGACATTGAATCTTCCGAGTGGAATGCTTCTGGTCGAGTGGATGATGTTATCCCTTGAATGTTTCTGACTTTAGGGTAATGTCCTTGGGGAGGGTGTCTAGGTCAGGCCTATGACCCTACCCTAGGTACATGTCATCGTCATTAGCCCCCGAATGGTTCAGGGTTCGGGTGGAGAAGGAGTTGAAAAATAATTCCGACTCAGTTCTTACGCTTCGGAAGCGTTTTGTTGGGATCAATGAACAACGTGACGACTTCAACTTCTTTTTCAGTTGCCTTGATCCATTCTTAGCTTTTCGAGTGAACTTTGCTGCTAAGCTTCGAGTGTTGATATGAAAAAAATCTTCGGTCTGACAGACTGCTCTGCTGCTCCCGGATCTTGCGGGATTCGAATTATCGGGAAGTGCGCGGGACGGAGGAGGCCGTAGTAATTGGGGCGGATTAGGTAGGGGCGCCTCGATATCCGCACCATGTTGAAGTGCGCGGGACGTACTGCGCGCGCGGCTGTTGAGGGATTTGACAAGATTGCCTGGGCCCACGGGTCAGCCACTCGGAAATGACTCCATATAAGGCGTTGGATTGGGGAATTCTGCACAGTGCGCCTCAATTATTTCTTCTTCCTCCTCTGCTTCTCCACCACGATCGCTTCCGCTCTCAACGCCACATCCCGCTCGTGCGCCTCTTGCTACGATGGCGAAGGACAAGACGGCGGCGCTGGAGCGTGCAAAGAAGGGGGCGGCAAAGGGGAAGGGGAAGAAGACCGACAGGAGCGGGTCGTCGTCGAGATCCGGCTTGCCGCGTGGCTGGGTCCAAGGCGACTGATCCAGTCCACAATCGAGCTGGACGATTTGCGAGATCTGGCCGAGAGCGGGCTGATCGAGCACGGTTCCTGGAGGCTCCCGGGGGATGAAACTGAGCCGCAGCCTGAGGAGGGCGAGTGCGTCTTGCTCACCACCCATGTCGACCGCAGTTTTTCCTTGCCCCCACATCCCTTTTTCCGTGCTTTTCTGAACTTCTTCGGAGCTCAACTCCACCATTTCTCTCCCAACACTATCACATACCTTGCTGCCTTTGTCTCTCTGTGTGAGAATTTCCTGGGCTGCCGACCACACTGAGGTCTGTTTAAGCACATCTTCACATGCCGCTCGCAGACTGTGAAAAAAGCTAGCCCGAGTGACGAGAAAACCCAGGTGATCCAGATGTGTGGGGGCTTAGGCATCCAGATGCGGGGGAAGATTGCTTTTCCCGCGATGACTCTCCCTGACTCGGTTAGAGGGTGGCAGTCGACTTGGTTTTATTGCAAAGACAAGTCGACCCCTGGTCATTCGACTGGTCTCCCTCCGTTTTCTTTGGCGCGAGTCCAGAAACCCACTACCTTGAAAGTGACTCCAGCAGAGAAGGTGGAGGTGGCCATGTTGATGGAGCGAGTAGTTCAGCGGATCCATGAGGGTGTGACTGGTATGGATTTGCTCGAGGTATTTCTCAGTCGACGTATCCAGCCTCTCTAGGCTCGTGATCACTCGATGTGGATGTACTCGGGGATTGAAGATTCCACTCGGATCCACCCGGAGGACGTTGACGAGAAGACGGTGGCACAGTAGGTGCAAGGCATCACAGGAAACAAGGACAACCCCAGGGGGCCCCGAAGAGTTTTGCCATTCGACACCAACAACCAACCAGACAAGGTCCATTCTTTATTTCCGAGTGTTTTTCATTCTAACTTGCAATTGTTTACTGAGTCGACCATCCTTTGTTCACCTCTTTTGCTTTGCAGATCTATACAGAGACATACTCAATGCCGAACGGGGAGCAAGAGCAGTACCAGGAAGGAGAAGAAAGTGGAGGCGAAAGCATGGATTGGCAGTCTGATGGAGGAGAAGAAGAGGAGGAAAGCGAGGACTCGATCAGTGGTGAAGAAGTCGAGTCACCACCTCGCAACAAAAGGCATTCCAAGAATAAGCACGACCCAGCAAGTGTCCGTGGCAAAGTAGCTCTGTCGACTGGACAGACTTCCAAGCGCACTCGGACCTCTTCCCCTGTGCCGAGTGAAAAGGCTTCAAAGCAGCCCAAAGTTGCAGCATCGAAGTCTCGGAAGACCCTGCCCAAGATCAAGATCGATGTTCCCGTCGCTTCTGCGTAAGTGTCTTGTCCTCATTTTTTGCTCAAGGACCTGTGCTGTTGACTCTCTTCTTGATTTAACCGAGTGAATCTTGAAACTTGTAGTGCTGCTACCTCTGGGACTTCTGCTTACAGAGATGGTGACGAGGAAATGGGAGACGTGGTCACTTCCAACCCAGGTATGACTTTTGCAATCTTGTCTTTACTTTCTTAGCCGTTTTGTTGGTCGACTGAATTCTGGCGATTGATTCTCTTGCAGCTCCTCCCAATGTCATTGATCTTCCGGATGACGACGAGGATGTGCTGCTAAGGCCTATGGGAAGGAGAAGCAGGAAGACATAAACTGTCAAGGTGCCTCAGTCGACGCCAGTGACGGAACCGGTGATCCAGGAGACTGGCGATGCCAATCGGGCTTCTGTGACTTTCGCCGTACCATTGTCGAGTGCCCAGCCTTCAGCGTCGACTGCACAAACTCCAGCCGATCCATCTTCACTCTTCACTGCGCATCACGTCCCTGAGGACCAAGTGGGTGCCGCCAAGGAGGCTATACGCCAGGCAGGCATCATGATGGAGCAGATGAAGGTGGTTCGGGAGGCCAGTCAAGCTGCTTATGACGCCAGCTCAGCTCTCCAGAGCAACATCCAGGTTGGTTGATTACCGATTGATCTTTTAGCTTGTCGCTTGTTCTGTTAGGATATGCTACCTAAAAACTTTCCTTGAGCATCTTTTCATCAGTCTGCGTTTTGCATTTGTACACCCACTGGGTGTTTTAACTTACTGCTGAATAGTTTTGCTTCTTGGGTCGACTAGGTTGTGTCGACTGAGTCTTTGAACCAGTGGGGGGACGCTGAGTGCACCCACTAGGTGTAGTCCCCGAGACCATAGTTGATTTCGGGCAGTCGGCTATGGTCTGAGAATCAGAATTTTCTAACTCGGTCTGAACGGATCATGTCGAGTGGAACCTGAACCAGGGGGCACGCTGAGTGCACCCATTGGGTGTAGTCCCCGAGACCGTAGTCAACTGCCGGCAGTCGACTGTGGTCTGAGAACAACTTTCCTCTTTTTTTACTCGTCCTGGACGGACCATGTCGAGTGGAAACTGAACCAGTGGGGGCACGCTGAGTTCACCCACTGGGTGTAGTCCCCGAGACTACTGTTGGATGTTTGATTCGACACTAGTCTTAGAACTTGTTAAATTTATCACTCTATTGCTCTGAAGTAACCAATCTTTTCATCCGTCGACTGACCGTCCTTTGACTACAGAAATCCTGTGATCTTGGAGCTCGCTTTGCTGACCTTGAGCAGAAGCAGATTCAGCTCAATCTCGATCTGGAGCTAGCCAAGACAAACTTGCAGGAGGCCAAGGACGAAGCCATTGGTACGAAAAACTTGTCGACTGATTTGTTCCTGAACTGGGTGTTATTTTCTTTTTCTGAACCAAACGTTATTTCTTTCAGAAACAATGAACCAGGCTCGGGCGAAGAAGGATCTGGATCTTGCACCCGCGCAGAGAGCAGCCGAAGCGAAAACTGCACTCGCCGACCAGAAGCTGGCTTCAGTCGGCAAACTGGACGAAGAGAACGCCAAGTTGAAAACTGCCCTTGATGAAGCCAACAAAGAGGCGACTCGTCCGAAGAAGGACAAGAGGGCCCTGACCGACAAAGTGGAAGACATCGCCAGCAAGAGAGATGACTTGGAGAATTATCTGGGAGGACTCGCCAAGAAGCTGTTCGTCATGCTTGAAGGTGCTTTCCTTTGCCCGACTGACTTGTTGCTGTCGAATCAATATATAGCAATTGACTCATCGTTGTATTGCATGTGCAGAATTTTGCCAGAACTTTGAGGAAGAGACTGGGCGAATTGAGACAAGCTTGGACCCCATCCTCTCTCCTGTTAAGGACGAAGCTGCCATGAACGTGCCCCGATTGGAATCCCGTGTCGCTGGTGTTGTTGACTACCTTGCTCGATTGAAAGTTGTGGTGTCGCTAATCGACACAGCACTCTGGCCAGGGGCGACGCTCCAAAATGACCCCGAGTCTCTGATGACTCGACTCAACGAGATCCCTGGTCAAGTGCAGGAATGGAAGAAGTCATCTGCTCGATGCGGTGCTGACATGGCTCTCACTACAAAAAAATACACTTCCGTGATGATACGTGTTTGTCACAGTAGGTCACGTTTTCTGTCATGCATGTACATCCATGACAAATTTATGACAGAATCAAGATAGTCATACCTGTGCTGTCGTAGAAGTGTTCCATGACATTACCAAAATTATCATCACGGAAGTGTCCACTTCCATGACGATAAATCGCGCGTCACAAAAGTGCTTTCGTCAAGGGTGACCAACACGTGGCATCCACCGTAACGGAACGCCGTTAAGCTATCGGGTCTGGTTTTGGATCCGATAACCCGCTAACAGCCCCGACCAATGAGGATTTTCCACGTGTAAAATCATCATTGGCTGGAGGAAACACGTGTCAGCTTCGTATTGGCACAGGTGTCACTCATCCAATGGGCGAGATGCACCTATGATATGTTAACACGTGGACCGGCCCAAAAGTGGCCCATAAAGTTTAAATGGGCCGGCCCAACTAAAGGCCCACAAGATTTTGTGGACCATAATGGGACGGCCCAGCTAAAGGCCCATAAGATTTTGCGGGCTATAATGGGCCGGCCCAGGTAAAGGCCCACAAGATTTTTGCGGGCCATAATGGGCCGGCCCAGGTGAAGGCCCACAAGATTTTTGTGGACCATAATGGGCCGGCCCAGCTAAAGGCCCATGAGATTTTGCCGACATTAATGGGCCGGCCCAGCTGTAGGCCCACAAGATTTTGAGGACCCTATTAGGCCGGCCCATTAACTGGCTGCCATGTTTTGGGCCAAATGCCGGCCCATATTTGATCCGGTCCATTAATGGCCTGCCACGTTCTGGGCCTAATAATGGCCCAAATGAGATCCGGCCCGTTAAAAGCCTACCACGTTCTGGGCCAAATTATGGCCCAGATCAGGTCCGACCCTTTAAGAGGCTTTGGGCTAAATTATGGCCCATATCAGATTCGGCCCGTCAACTGGACGCTACGCTTTTGGGCCCATTTGCTAAAGGCCCATTTAGTAATTCGGCCTGATATTAGTTTTGGCCTGTTAAGGGCCCGTTTAACATTTCGGGCCTATATTAATTTCAGCCTGTTAAAAGCCCGTCATATAGTTGGGCCTAACTACGGCCCGGTTTGCATCCGGCCTGCTCGCAGCCGATAATCTGATTGGGCCAAACAATGACCGAGACAATTTTGGCCTGTTATAAGCCCATGATTTGATTGGCACATTCATGGGCCGGGGTCTATTTCGGCCTGCTGCCGGCTCGTGAGCTGTTCGGCACGTTTTAGGCCCAACCTACTTTTCAGCCTCCTAAAGGCCCATTGAGTTTTCTTGGGAAAATAGGGCCAGCGGTTTACTCGGCCTATTAAAGGCCCGAATCTACTAGTGAGCCAGTTTACATTTAGGCCTGTTAACGGACCAAGATGACGGGGCCCATGATGCGGATCATACATGGTGATTTGCATGACGGCCCGATTATGTACTGTAATTTTACGGTTTGGCCGGTTTACTGCGAAGACAGGATATATATACAGTAAAATAACTGCAGCATCATGAATAAGAAAAAAACCCTAGACTATACAATAAAGAAATTACGGCATATTACATCCACTGGGCATCAAAGTTCGCCACTATGATAATAAAGCACAAGCAGACAACAGATTACATACACTGGGCATCAAAGATCGCCACCAGTGCAACTAAACACGCCGACAAAATAATATACAAAACCGACAACACTTCAATAGAGTTCAAGAATGGTTAGCCCTGCTCGGGAGCTGCAGCGCAAGCAGCTGAGCAAGCTGGTGAGACTGCACTTGTTTGACACTTATATCCTCCTCACTCTGAAAGATAAATAAGCAGATAGATGACATGTTTTGCACATATAAGTATCAGTGCTGACAATTCATCACATTGCTTACTGACGAATAAAGTGACACCGTTTAAAATAGCATTAACACAATATGGTATTGTTCAGGTCAAGACATGGCAGGAAATGACATTGTGAAGGAGTTGGCAGCTTCACGACACCACTGGATTATAGATCAAGAACTCATAAGTATCAATGGTTAGTGTGCTATCAATTTATCCCATTTCAGATTGGCAAAATAAGATCACTTGCTCTCTATAGTTTAATTTACATGGTATGAAGAAGGAACTTGGTTGTACAACTGAAAACTTAAATTGAGAAGGACAAACTTTTGTTTATGAACTGGAGTACATACTAAACTTTAAACATGCAATTTGATGCAAACACCAAAAATAAACAGCTGTTGCAGTCATGCCTAACCAAATATACACAACAAAGTTTGAAGGCTTGAGAAGGACAAACTTACATTATTGGTGAAGGCAGGCTCTATAAAGCCCTTGTCCATGCTGATGGGGGGCAATTCAAGAAGTTTACCACAGAATCTTCTTCATAAGAATTGCCTTTATTCTACATTTTGTTAAGAGTAAATATAGATGTGACAATATAAGAAAAAATGGAGAATATTTAAGATAAGATGAAGAGTGATGCTACATAACCAAGTAGCTATAAATGTAAGTACAGCGATACAGGCAAAAGGTACAGCCAAGAGCAATGAGAGCTAAACTTCTTCAGTACCATCGGTGTTATCCAACCTTATGGTAAGAGTAAATATAGATCTTATGTGTAGAAAATGGAGGGCAAAGGAAAATAAGCTGCAGAGTGATGGTACATGAACAACTACCTGTCAATATAAGTACACTGATAAAGGACAACAGGTACTTACAAGAACAATGCAGAGCTAAAAAATTTCATTGGCATTGGATATATTCTACACTAATGTAACCATTCATATAGATCAGATAATTTGGAGCGAACAATTGATAAGCAAGCTATCATGCATACTGCTATCACATAATGAACCAGGTATGTATGCAAGTACAGTGATACAGGACAACAGGTACTAACAAGAGCAAAGCAGCGGGCAGCATATTTGCGATATCGTGTCATTCTTTTCAAACCGGAATTCTTTTTCGAGCAGATTTCCTGCAAAAAAGATCCGTAAGGCACATGCCGAAAAGTAGAAGTTCAAATTGTCATGCGATATCATAGACAGTACCTCATCCTCGGAATGAGACCAGTGCATAACAAGGTTTTTCCATTCATTGTCTTCTAAATTTAGCACAGGAGACTTCACCAGAAATTCGTTTATAGACTTGCCATCAAAGTGTGATTTCCTCAGGTAACACCGATACTGCTGCAATGCTTCCTTGAAAAGCACAAGCAAGCTTTGCTTGTCATGACTATCCAGATTGACCCTCGCCTACTTACAACAATGTAATGTAAATCATTGATGTGTTCAATCAGCAGAAAACAGGAAAATAATCACCATGAATACTAGCACTTACACGTAAGTGGGACAGGAAGATGTGAAAATGGTGTTTGTCTTCACTATAATCTTCCCATGATGGGAATATATGCACGTACTCCCTAACAACATTGAAAGCATTGTCTTTTAAACTGGGACTAACTGGAATGGGGTTCCAATCTGCAGGAATTGGCCGTCTCTGCAGTTGTGATAGGTCTTCGGCCGGTGGACTTGCTGTACTTTTTGCTGGAGTGGGATTTTTCTGTGGTACGGCTGGTGCTATGGCAACTGAAATCGGCATACCTTTTGCTGGAGTGCAGGTCCTATGTGGTTCGGCTAGTGGTGTGGCCAGTGAAGTATGGGTACAGTCTGCTGGAGTCGGTCCTACGTTTTGTGTCACTGGTTGTACAGCCAATATAAGTGGGGTGCTGTCTGATTTCTCCGGCACAACCACGTTTTTCAAGGACTTTGCTGGTGCTCCTTCAGGTTCGGAAATCACCCTCTTCCTTTTTGATGTCTAATGCACAAGAACAGCATTTGAGTGAAAAAACATGGTATGATGACAGATGGAATATGTATTGATAATGGATGGGCATGGCATCTCGACATATATGATGAGTAAACTAAGCAGATGGCGGTGCAACAAAGTGGAAGAAATGCAAGACAACATATGCAAGATACGCGCAATCAACAAAACCTTGCCAAATTAGAACAGGCACCTTGATGGGTGAACAGGACAGGCCATCTGCCTTTGACTCCTCGAGGTTAGAATAGTCATTAGGATCATATTCTGAACAAGAATCAACAGGTGGTGAGCGTATGAGTTTCATTGCATCCAGAATGGCACTCAATGCCTTGGTGCCAATTTTGTAAGTCATTGCGGTGTTTAGCTTCAAGAGTGGACTGCTGCTAGTGAGACACAAAGCAGCTACACAGATCATAGTGTAGATATAACGGGAAAACCGTAAGCATCAGAGTAAAATCAGCAAAGTGGAACTTGCTGGAATATATGTGCTAGTATTGCCGGTACGGCTAGAAAGCCTTCGGATACCAGCTCTCTTCAACTGAAGGTGCGGTATTGTTAATATCAGTGTAACTCTCAAAGGCGACACAGCTCCCCACATTTCCTTGCTATTCTTATAGGATTCAAGTGGGCAGGCCACTACAAATCCTATTCCCATGTTTACAAAATCCTACGAATCAAAGAGGCCCGACGAGTTCAAAGTGTCCATACCAACCGACCGTATAGACCTCTACACTGCAAATGTCCCTGCTCATATTCACTACAAGGAACATATTGTACTACTATCATACTCCCTCCATTCCAAAATATAAGTCTTGGTAGAGATTTCCACTATGGATCACATACAGATGTATGCAGGTACATTTTAGAGTGTAGATTCACTCATTTTGCTCCATATGTAGTCCATGGTGGAATCTATACAAAGACTTGTATTTAGGAATCGAGAGAGTACTTATTAAAGAAGAACAGAAGAGGAACATGCTAAAGAAGAGCAAGCAGATTTTGGATAATAAAATGTTCGTTGCACAGTGCCCACACATGATGAACCAGAGCGCATTAAGAAAGCAACTCCCTGTTGTCTCTCTATATGTGGTGCACGTGCTTTTTCGAAAGTAAAGTAGGAACATTAGCTGACCAATTAAATGTTATCTGTTTTAGTAATATCAGCATCATATCAGATTCGTACTTGAGCAACAAGTTTGGAATTATGAGTGGCACGTTGTTTAGCTTGATGGATTCAGGAGAAGTGCTAAGCAGGTACGATGATGGTACTGAATATAAAGGCATGTCTGCATTTGGGTCAGTCGACCATTTCAGGCGGTTGGATGAAGATCCTACGTCTCCTAACCCTTCTTCTTCCTCGTCTCTAATTCTTCCCATACAGAACACCGCACGGGCCGGCGGACGGACCATCGGCCCCCACCGCCTCTGTTCCTCCGCCACCCCCACTCCCTGCCCCCACCCGCGTCGAGTTTTCTTCGTTCGGCGAGGCCCCACCACCGCCCCCAACAACCAAAGTCCCCACCCGAGCCCCTTCGTTCGCACCGGCGAACTCCGGCGAGCTCTGAAAAATCGACTGACCCAATTTTGAAATTTAGTCTACTGTGATTTAACTAGTGTGGAATATAAAAGGCAAAAACCATAAGCATTGGGAGTATAGTGTTGAGCGTGCCATGGCGGATCTGAAGGTGTAAACCGGACAAAGGCAACTTCGCAACCAATGTTTGCTCTCAACTAGCAAGTAAGTGATGGACAAGAAATCAGAGTAAAGCAGTGGCGATCTATTTTCTTGCTGCGATAAATAAGTTGAGCAGATACGAAAGAGTACCGCCTCTGGTGCGACGCCGTGTATGCATCTGCTGAGAATTTGACGGTGCCGCGGTAGCGATGGCTGTCGGCAGCGTGGAAGCAGATCTAGGAGGGTAGACGGTGGCGGCGGGGCGCGGTGGACGAGACGGTCGTAGGAGCGGCGCCGGCAAGGTGGACGATGGCGGGGATGAAGCGAGAGGACGGGATGCAAGGATCCCGTCCGAAGCCGTGGATGAGAGAGGTCGATCTCTTGTAATGGACGGCGGCGTCGGGGTATCAGCTCCGGCATGGTGGAGGAGGACGGCGGTGGATGGGGTGGCAGATGGAGGAGGCTGGGGTGGAGAGGGTGTTTTGGCGCCCACAAAGTACGAATGGGGAAATGGAGGTGGAGAGGAAGGGGGAACCATGTATTTAGGGCGCGCTTGTCTCAAATGCGAGGAAATTTACAAACTTAGCCCTCGTTTCAAATTTCCTACATCACATTAATATTAGTCGGTTGGGGATAGGACGGTAATCTCGCATACACCGAATATTTGCCGACGAGAGTTTGTTTTTGGCGCCCACCGTGTGTGAATCGGGGAGGGAGTCGATTTCGGCCGAGGACACACTGTGTTTTGGCGCCCACCGTGTATGAATCCGGGTGAGAGGCGGTTATGTCACGTTTGAGTGAAATTACAAACCTACCCCTATCAAAACCTATAGAAATCGAGCAGATAGGCTTTGCGTGGCAGGGATAGGCAGTAGTAATTTCCATCTCGCAGATTTTGGTTTCGGGCAGTTACTGCGACTTTCCCTGCTTCGTTCAAATTTTGCAGAGTGCACGTTTACCGTGCCAACTCAATTCGAATCCCGTTTGTATTCTATTTTTTTTTCGGGCGGGATCCATTTTCGATTGGAATAAAATTCTATATACATCTTTTTTATATATACTTTCAAAAGCACAACAAAGAATTTTGCTCCTTTATATGTATAATATGATTTACAAATACAATGATCTCAAAATCATAAGGTTGAATTCAAAAAATTAAACCAAATTATGTTCTACTAAAATGTATGGATCAGTAATATCTACATATTAAATAACATAGATGCGCGTGAATTCATATGAGTATGCATGTTTGATAGATCAATTTTGGTTCGAGTATGGATTACATGTATCATCATCTCAAATTCAAATATTTGAATCCCTTTTATGTTCACTCCTTTCATGCCCATCTCTCTTGCATGCATGCTCCTTCATGTAGCTATCACTCTCTTTTCTCCAGCTCACCCGCACGCTCACTTCATGTTTCTCCTATCCTCGCAAACATGGTCTCTCGACGTCTCCCTTGAGAAGTGTCACACTCTCCCTATCATTATACATTACACGGTTTTCATTATCTCTCACGTCTCTACCGTTCTCTCGTATCACTAGGTACCTAAGCTTTCTTTTTCACCGCCACACACACAGTCTCCACTCGTCTTTCACTTTGTCTTTCTCTCTATGGGATTCTCTCTCACACCCTATATGTCTCTAGATATGAATCATACCACTAAAATTACTCTCTCTCTCTCCTGTAGACACAACATTTCTTGCGGTCTCCTTTTTGTCTCCATCCTAGACTGACATTATTCATTTGTTTACCGATCAGACAAACTCCCCCCATCTCTCTCTCTCACACACACACAAAAATCCTACTTCCACTCCCCTTCCCGACTACCATCTCTCTCCCTCACACACAAAACTCTCGCTTTCGCAACCCGTCTCGTATTTCTCTCACAAACATTTATCGACTAGCCTCTAGATAGGTTTATACACCCGCAAACTCGTGCTTCCACTATTGCATACATGTCTCTCTCCCGCTCCTTGTATCTATGTAGATTTTTCTTCCCTTCTTGAGACACGCCCTCTCGATCGTGCACACACACTATCGCCTCATTTTAAGATGATACCTCTCGCACACACACTCTTTGTGTCTTTGTCACACATGCACTCCATCCTCCTCCTCTCTCCCTCTCTCTCACACACACATGGGCTTTTTGCAACAACTAGCAAGATGCCCATGCGTTGCACGGAACATGAAGATGCATTTGTATGAGTAGTTTATCTTATGGGAGAAAAGGATGAATAAGGGAAGGCCTTATTTGCAAGTGTGGAGAGGGGTGTGGGTATCTTTTTGCAAAATTGCCATAGTTTCCTTCCTATCCGTCAGATATAGATCGGACGGCCTATATTGCAGGATGGCAGGCACACGATCATCACCGACTATGCTTTTTATAAGAGTAGGGATAAAAAACAGAGTTGGTGATGATGGTGGGCCTGCCATCCTGCAATATAGGCCGTCCGATTTATATCTGACGGATAGGAACGAAACTATGGCAATTTACCCGCACTCCTCTCCACATTTGCAGATAAGGCCTTCCCTCGTTCATCCTTTTCTCCCACAAGATCTTGATGTTCCGTGCAACGCACGGGCATCTTGCTAGTAAGAGTAGAAATTAGACATATACGACTTCTCGAATCTTGAAACCAACAACATTCCTTCCTTATCTCATCAAAACCGCCAAAGGAATATATTTTGAGTGAAACATAACGTTTTTTTTAGTGATATATGTGTTTCAAAACTAGATTTTTTTTCTATCAAGTCGGTGAATATGTATTAATCTACTCAGATCGTGTAGCAACGCATTGGCACATTGCTAGTAGTTATTATAATTTTGTGGACACCAGACAAATGGTGGAGTACATATACGAAGAGAAGAGGTGCACGCACGCAGTCGGTCTCTCGTTGTCTCGCACACATGAGTGTTACGTAAAGGCAACGTTAACAAATAAACCCTAAAACCCTAGGTGCACGATTGCTGCATTCGTGGGTAACGGGTACGTGGTGGAGCGCACCTTTGTAGGAATAGTCAGCTCGCGTGATAAGTTGATCCGTAGGAGTTGATGGTCGGGACCACAGGTGAACGACTTGGAGGCGGTGGCTCGCCAGTTGCCACAGATTGAGTAGCCACGTTTAAAATATCATTTTTTAGCAGGGTTAAGAGTTCCGATTTTCAATGGCACGTTATAAGTACTAAGTAGTTTTTAGAATGATTGGTATGGAGCGAAAATGGAATTCATAGTACTACCTACTACGTACCTCCTTGGCGTATGGTTGTATGGGTTTATGTTGCAAGATGTTGAACCTGGTAGTTCTAGGGCAAATACTATGTTTAGATTTAGATGTTGGTTTTCAGTAATGAAAATCGGAAGGGGGAAACCCTTCTTTGATTAAAAAAAACTACTACCTCCGTTCCGGTTTACTAGTCCCCATCGTTTTTGGGTCAAAGTTTGTCCACGAATTTTACTTGTAAAATGTGAATGGAAAACGAGATTTTGTTATACGCAAACAAAAAAAGGACTGGAGGGAGTGATTGCTCTGACACGGACGCGACCTCTCATAGCACAGGCATTGAACCGGCGCGCCGGCCAAGAGGGCCCCACTCACTGCAGGCCCGACTGAACACGCCTCCTCGCCGCATGCAACCGGCTTCAGACTGCCCCGCCTGCCTTCATTGAATCCAAGCGTGTGCCGGCAACACGTCCTTCCGCGAGCCGGCCGGCATTTTAGAACACAAAAAGTGACCAAAATATAATTAATTACGCATGGTCTTGACTTGTTGTGCTCGCACTGGTAGCAGTAACTAGAGGTTTTTCTTTATTCATAACTCTCCTCAATTTTTTTTGGCTTTGAAGTGAATCATGGTTGTGGACATTATGTATGAATGTGGAGATATCTGTCAACATGAGTTTGATGTGGAAGTTGAACTTGGAATGTCGGGCTTGCGCGTGAACTATACCATGTCCAATGCTTCGTCTGTTATTGTTTGGAAAGTAATTGTTGTTATTACATGACCCAAAAAAATATTTTGTGCCACATCAGTAGATGCACGGACATCACAACAGGCATGCTGACTGGATAAACGTTTGAACCTAGCTACTATGAAGGAAATTTTGTATTGACAACAATTTTAGATAGCAGGAGACACCTAGCCTGCTCTGCCTCTGCTAGCTTATTTCTGGCTTCTTCCATCTCTTCTTTGGCATGGGTGAAGAGAGCATCTGATTGCTCTTCTCGCTTCTTCAGGAACTCAGCTACATTCTCAAGGGCTGCTGCACGCTTTCTTTTAGCCTTTACTAGAGCCACGAGGACACGAACAACTGACGACTCCACCTGGCTTGTGTGTAATCCAGCATCATCTGGGAATTTGCACCTTGTGTCTAATCCAGCATCATTAGGGAACTGGCACCTTGTGTGTAATCCAGCCTCATTTTGGAAACATGATCTCGAGGTTGACCATACTTCCCTCCTCGCAGGAACGGCATCCTGACATGAAGTTACTTCTTTTTTAGATAATTACTCAGAGCAACCCAGATCCATTTAGTAGAAGCCAGATAAACAGAACTGGGAGAAGTGACTTCAAAAGGAAAAAAAATATAAAAACAGACTACAAGGTGAGAACACCCACTTCCTATATCAAGCTAAAAACGAAAGCATTAGGACGATTAAGACTCTTCTTATGACAGATCAAAGAACACGAGGCTTAAGAGAAACAAAAACTACAACATATACACATCGAAGAACACGAGGCTAAACGGAAGTAATTGAAAGGGTGTTACTTACCAAAGCTCGTTTTACAGGTTCGGTGCAGCTCCTCTTTAACTTGCCACGCTCCATGAAGATGTCCCCAATATCCCGTGTTTGGTCTTCATTGCTCCTCTGCATGTTCGCACTCGTGGTTTTAAAATCTCAACATGGAAAGAAAAATATACTACTAGTAATACTCGCGCATCTTGTGGGCAACATTAAAGCACTCGTCTGCCATGTTAGAGCATCTCCAACAGAATCGCAACGCGCGGCGCTTTAAAAAAGTGTTTACAGTGCTGAGATCGAGAAGTAGAGATAGAGAGTACAGGATAGTTCTCGGCATAGATAGATTTTTTTTTTTCAACTACTCCTCGTCGTCCAACTCCTCCTCGGTGATGTCCTCCTCCGACGTCTGACTGTAGGCATGAAGATACCGATCGTCGTCGGATTCCCAGGGCGACGCAGCTCCTAGCCTCATGTTGAATTGAGCGTCCGCTTTTCGCCTACGCTTGTCCTCGCGATAGGCGGCTTGCTCCGCCCTCCTCTTATCCCTCTTCGCCCTCCTTTGCTCGTAGAACTCGTGCTCATTGATGATGTCCTACGGGAAGCGTTGGCGCGACAGCGCCATGGCTTCCTCGTCCATCTCGGAAATGCCGAGACAGTGCTCCCGCCTCCGGTTGTCGCGACGATCCTCGTCGGTGACAAGTCACGGCAGAGGCGTGAGCTCCTGTGCCCGCTCCCGCGTCGGCATGTTGGGGAAGTTCAATGTTCTATGAGGCCACCGGAGGCGCCACGCCGCTGCATCGTACACGCGGGCGGCCTCGTTGGCGTTGTCGAAATTGCCGAGGCCGAGGCGCATCCCGCGGAACCGGATCTCGGCGGAGAAGCCGCCGGAGGGGCGCGCGCGGATGCCGCGGTATCCCCTAGTTTCCCCGCGACGCGGCGGCATGGTGGCGCGGCGGCGGTGAGGCGAGAAAGAGCGGGGAGAGAGCGGTGGTGAGGCACAGAGCGGGGAGAGAGCGATGGCAAGGCACAGAGCGGTGGGAGGGCGTTGGATTTTATAAAGCGCGCCAGACGCCGCACGCCAAAACTAGCGCACGCCCGGCCGCTTTTTCCCGCGCGCGCGCAATCCTTTCCCGACGTCTCTGCTATCTCTACTCTCTTCTCTACTGTTATATTTATTTTATATTTAATATTTATCTCTACTTCTCTACTCTCTATTTTTCCCTACTTTTTCCCTACTCTTATAAAAAATAGAGTTGGTGATGATGGTGTTCCTGCCATCCTGCAATGTAGGCCATCCGATTTATATCCGACGAATAGGAAGGAAACTGTGGCAATTTTGCAAAAAGATACCCACACCCCTCTCAGCATTTGCAAATAAGGCATTCCCACGTTCATCCTTTTCTCCCACAAGATAAACCACTCATACAAATGCATCTTGATGCGTGCAACGCATGGGCATCTTGCTAGTTCTAAAAAACTATCCATCATTTGCCACACTACTGGTTGCAGATGAAATACCTACCCAAGCACAGCGTGATACAGGAGCGGCGCACAATTACAAGCTGATATTCTGTTGGACAATAGGCTATAACGAATTACTTTTACGGGAACAATAGCACCCAGGAAATTTGAAGGGTAGGTATGAACAAAATTGGAACTGCACATGTACTTCTAAGTGATTCAATACACACATTACCAATCGAGGAGGAGAACGATGGTCACGGCGGCCTCTGTGAGTCATGGTCGGTAATGGGAGTCAGTTCATTGTCCACGACAGTGGTGCTTCTGCGCTTGGCGTCGGCTTCCGGGAAGCAGATCCGAGACTGTGGAAGACGGTGCCGGGGAAGAGGCTCCGTGTACGACAACGACGGTGGACCGGCTCCAGTGCAACGTACGAGGTCGTCGATGAGGCAGATGCGCTGCGGTGGACGAGTGCGCTGATGTAGAAGGGGAGGAGCACAAAGGCTGCGGTGCCGTGGAGAAGTCTATTTTGCGGTGGGGATAGAAAATGGGGAGTATTCAGGTGTACTACTCTGGGTGCCGGGGTGGGGTTGGCTGGGTAGGGTGAACCTGAAGTTACGAAAATAGCCCCCTACCAACCGTCATCCATAGGCCTATTCCGAAGGCTATGATGGTAACTTCCCACTGCTCGAATCAGGGTCGCGGGAGATTTTCCCGTCGACCTCAAAATTTTGTGACACTGAACTCCCCGTGTGGCATGTTGGGTGATTCGGCTAAGCAACTAGCGAGTAGTACTAGTAAACTCTGCATATTAGGTTTGACCGAAGTCAAACTTCCTAAAGTTTGACCAAGTTTATAGAAAAATATAAACATTTACCATAACAGATATGTATGATGTGAAAGTACATTCAATAATGAATCTAATGGTATTTATTTGTTATTGTATATGTTAATATTTTTTGTTATAAACTTTCTGAGAGTTTACAAAACTTGACTTTGACCAATGCTAATACGCAGACTTAAATAAAAACGGAGGGTGTACACAGTTGTTTTCTTAGTATGTAGTGAATTAATCATTTGTTGAAATTGTGAAATAAATATATTAGGCTACTGACTTCGAATGTAATGGTCTATACAATTCAATAGTTACAATCATTGTCGAATTCCAAGATGTATATGAGGTCTATAGTACTTCACAACATGCTCAAACTCGCATAATCCTAGTCAAATGACAATCAAAATGCATTTCATAGTTATTACTTTGTAGGATGCAACAAAACCAACAATAACTCTACATCAGCCATTATAAAAGCAACATTTTGAACATATCCCAATGTGTGAATGAAACGTGCAGAGAGAGCTTGCGAAGATGGAGCAGATAGGGCGGGAAAGATTGTATGTATGTGGACGAGAGAGTAGGAGACAAACCTAACGAAACAGAAAGAGGGAGATAGAGAGACAAAGAGAGAGGAAGAAGTTAGGTCTGTGATAAAGATGGAGACATGTAATATACGTGAGATGCGTGTGCATCCGGATTCTGTACACGTGGAAGGAGAAGAGACAACAGGTTTGATGAGAGAGCTGGAAAACATGGACGAGAGGGGAAGGATCTCGTGGGTTGAGGGATTGATAAATTTGTGCGGGGGAGAGAGGGATTGGTAATTTTGTGCGAGAGAGAGAGGGTGGGGGGAGGAGTCAGTCAACCGTCGTCACATCATCCTGCTTCCAAATGGCCCCGCATTCTCTAGCGCAGTGTGGTCGCCGTCTTCGATCTCCTCGATGCCCTCTTTGAAGATTGAGGTGTTGTGCATGCTGGGGTGCGAAGAACCACAAGCGAGAGTGGTCGCCATATAACCTTGGATGGGGATGAATCGTGTGCTCGGGGGAGAGGGTGTGTGTGTGATGTGTGCTGTCTGTGTGTGTGTGTGTGTGTGTCAGATATTGAGAGAAAACAAACCTAAGGAGAGAAATGTGTGTTATGTGACGGAAAGCTACTTGCTAAACAGGGTATTCACGAAGAGATTGTGCGTGCGAGATAGAGAGCGATGTGAGGGCCTTGAGGTGGGCAGGGGCCGGGTGAGGGTGTCAAAATGTGCGCGTTGATGCATGTGTTACATGCGATCGTGCGAGGGACGGACGAATCAAGAGAGATGGTTGTTGTGTTACAGATGCTCCTCTCTCTCTCACACACACACAAGTAAAATAGAAGAGCGTTCTCTCATGTATACACAATGTATCGGCATCTGTCTATGTCTCACTCATGCATGATCATTTACACATTCACACCTCTCTATGTCTCTATCACACGCACACCGTCTCCACATTGCCCTTCCGCCACAACACACATATGGACACATACACACGTTCTCTCTCAGTCACACACAGAGGGGCTGTTTTGTTTGAGACTAAGTTTGCCTAAGGTTGCCACACCTAAGGTTAGGCAAGTTTGACCAACTTAGGTGGGTGTTTGGTTCAAGCCACACCTTAGGCAAGCCACATTAGGGTCCCACATTACATACACTCAAAAAGTGTGGCAAGATTCCCTTAGGCTTGCCAACTTTTGGCTCTCATTTTGAAGAACGGTGGCTGGGAACCAAACAACCCCAAATCAGTATTAAAAAAAACTAGGGCGCACCTAAAACGTCCAAATCCAAATAAACATGAACTGGAGCTAAATTCAAATATATGGAAATATTGTAGCGTCAAGAACTTTTCCCGGAAAAAAAGTTGAGTAATATTCGGGGATTGTTTTCACACACACAAAAAGGTTCGCTGGATGTCCTTCGAGCGCGACACGGTGACGCACAGTTTGATCGACCGCACGGCCGCGGTTCACGCGCTTGCACAGGATTCCGTATCGTGGATGTGGTAACTAATAAAAGCGCTGCCTAAGTCTAATGTTTACGTGTACTAGTACGGTTTTCTTTTAAGTTTGACCAACCCTATATAAAACTAAACTAAGCTCCCATACGCGCACTCATCAATATGCGCCACCGCCGTTGCGCATGCCGGCGCCCGCCTGCTCCGGCCAACAATTTCTCGCCCATCACCGCCGTGTCGCCGCCAAGCCGAAGGCTCGCCCGCTCACGTCGTCTGTGTTGGGGAACATAGTAATTTCAAAAAAAATTCCTATGCACACGCAAGATCATGGTGATGCATAGCAACGAGAGGGAAGAGTGTTGTCCACGTACCCTCATAGACCGAAAGCGGAAGCGTTAGCACAACGCGGTTGATGTAGTCGTACGTCTTCACGATCCGACCGATCAAGTACCGAACGCACGGCACCTCCGAGTTCAGCACACGTTCAGCCCGATGACGTCCCTCGAACTCTGATCCAGCCGAGTGTTGAGGGAGAGTTTCTTCAGCACGACGGCGTGGTGACGATGATGATGTTCTACCGACGCAGGGCTTCGCCTAAGCACCGCTATAGTATTATCAAGGTGGACTATGGTGGAGGGGGGCACCGCACACGGCTAAAAGATCAAACGATCAATTGTTGTGTCTCTAGGGTGCCCCCTGCCCCCGTATATAAAGGAGCAAGGGGGAGAGGTGTGGCCGGCCAAAAGGGGCGCGCCAAGAGGAGTCCTACTCCCACCGGGAGTAGGACTCCCTCCCTTTTCCTTGTTGGACTAGGAGTGGAGGGGGAAAGAGGAGGGAGAGAGGAAGGAAAGGGGGGGCGCCGCCCCCCTCTCCTTGTCCTATTCGGACTAGGGGGGAGGGGCGCGCGGCCCTGCCCTGGCCGCCTCTACTCTCTTCCACAAAGGCCCACTATGGCCCATTAAGCCCCCGGGGGGTTCCGGTAACCTCCCGGTACTCCGGTAAAATTCCGATTTCACCCGGAACACTTCCGATATCCAAACATAGGATTCCAATATATCAATCTTCATGTCTCGACCATTTCGAGACTCCTCGTCATGTCCGTGATCACATCCGGGACTCCGAACAACCTTCGGTACATCAAAACATATAAACTCATAATATAACTGTCATCGAAACTTTAAGCGTGCGGACCCTACGGGTTCGAGAATTATGTAGACATGACCGAGACACGTCTCCGGTCAATAACCAATAGCGGAACCTGGATGCTCATATTGGCTCCCACATATTCTACGAAGATATTTATCGGTCAGACCGCATAACAACATACGTTGTTCCCTTTGTCATCGGTATGTTACTTGCCCGAGATTCGATCGTCGGTATCTCAATACCTAGTTCAATCTCGTTACCGACAAGTCTCTTTACTCATTCTGTAATACATCATCCCGCAACAAACTCATTAATTGCAATGCTTGCAAGGATTAAGTGATGTGCATTACCGAGAGGGCTCAGAGATACGTCTCCGATAATCGGAGTGACAAATCCTAATCTCGAAATACGCCAACCCAACAAGTACCTTCGGAGACACCTGTAGAGCACCTTTATAATCACCCAGTTACGTTGTGACGTTTGGTAGCACACAAAGTGTTCCTCCGGTAAACGGGAGTTGCATAATCTCATAGTCATAGGAACATGTATAAGTCATGAAGAAAGCAATAGCAGAATACTAAACGATCGTGTGCTAAGCTAACGGAATGGGTCAAGTCAATCACATCATTCTACTAATGATATGATCCCGTTAATCAAATGACAACTCATGTCTATGGCTAGGAAACATAACCATCTTTGATCAACGAGCTAGTCAAGTAGAGGCATACTAGTGACACTCTGTTTGTCTATGTATTCACGCATGTATCATGTTTCCGGTTAATACAATTGTAGCATGAATAATAAACATTTATCATGATATAAGGAAATAAATAATAACTTTGTTATTGCATCTAGGGCATATTTCCTTCAGTCTCCCACTTGCACTAGAGTCAATAATCTAGTTCACATCGCCATGTGATTTAACATCAGTAGTTCACATCTTTATGTGGTTAACACCCATAGTTCACATCGATATGTGACCAGCACCCAAGGGGTTTACTAGTCAGTAATCTAGTTCACATCACTATGTGATTAACACCCAAAGAGTACTAAGGTGTGATCATGTTTTGCTTGTGAGATAATTTCAGTCAACGGGTCTGTCACATTCAGATCCGTAAGTATTTTGCAAATTTCTATGTCTACAATGCTCTGCATGGAGCTACTCTAGCTAATTGCTCCCACTTTCAATATGTATCTAGACCGAGACTTAGAGTCATCTAGATTAGTGTCAAAACTTGCATCGACGTAACCCTTTACGATGAACCTTTTATCACTTCCATAATCAAGAAACATATCCTTATTCCACTAAGGATAATTTTGACCGCTGTCCAGTGATCTACTCCTAGATCACTATTGTACTCCCTTGCCAAAATCAGTGTAGGGTATACAATAGATCTGGTACATAGCATGGCATACTTTATAGAACCTATGGCCGAGGCATAGGGAATGACTTTCATTCTCTTTCTATCTTTTGCCGTGGTCGGGCTTTGAGTCTTACTCAATTTCACACCTTGTAACACATGCAAGAAACTCTTTCTTTGACTGTTCCATTTTGAACTACTTCAAAATCTTGTCAAGGTATGTACTCATTGAAAAAACTTATCAAGCGTCTTGATCTATCTCTATAGATCTTGATGCTCAATATGTAAGCAGCTTTACCGAGGCCTTTCTTTGAAAAACTCCTTTCAAATACTCCTTTATGCTTTGCAGAATAATTCTACATTATTTCCGATCAACAATATGTCATTCACATATACTTATCAGAATTGCTCTAGTGCTCCCACTCACTTTCTTGTAAATACAGGCTTCACCGCAAGTCTGTATAAAACTATATGCTTTGATCAACTTATCAAAGCGTATATTCCAACTCCGAGATGCTTGCACCAGTCCATAGATGGACCGCTGGAGCTTGCATATTTTGTTAGCACCTTTAGGATTGACAAAACCTTTTGGTTGCATCATATACAACTCTTCTTTAAGAAATCCATTAAGGAATGTAGTTTCGACATCCATTTGCCAGATTTCATAAAATGTGGCAATTTGCTAACATGATTCGGACAGACTTAAGCATCGCTACGAGTGAGAAAATCTCATCGTAGTCAACACCTTGAACTTGTCGAAAACCTTTTTGCGACAATTCTAGCTTTGTAGATAGTAACACTACTATCAGCGTCCGTCTTCCTCTTGAAGATCCATTTAATCTCAATGGCTCGCCGATCATTGGGCAAGTCAATCAAAGTCCATACTTTGTTCTCATACATGGATCTCATCTCAGATTTCATGGCCTCAAGCCATTTTGTGGAATCTGGGCTCATCATCGCTTCCTCATAGTTCGTAGGTTCGTCATGGTCAAGTAACATGACCTCCAGAATAGGATTACCGTACCACTCTGGTGTGGATCTCACTCTGGTTTACCTACGAGGTTTGGTAGTAACTTGATCTGAAGTTACATGATCATCATCATTAGCTTCCTCACTAATTGGTGTAGGAGTCACAGGAACAAATTTCTGTGATGAACTACTTTCCAATAAAGGAGCAGGTACAGTTACCTCCCACTAACTTCTTTCAAGAGAAACTCCTTCTCTAGAAAGGATCCATTCTCAGCAATGAATATCTTGCCTTCGGATCTGTGATAGAAGGTGTACCCAATTGTCGCCTTTGGGTATCCTATGAAGACACATTTCTCTGATTTGGGTTTGAGCTTATCAGGATGAAACTTTTTCTTATAAGCATCGCAACCCCAAACTTTAAGAAACGACAACTTTGGTTTCTTGCCAAACCACAGTTCGTACGGTGTCGTCTCAAACGGATTTAGATGGTGCCCTTTTTTTACGTGAATGCAACTGTCTCTAATGCATAACCCCAAAACTATAGTGGTAAATCGGTAAGAAACATCATAGATTGCACTATATCCAATAAAGTACGGTTATGACGTTCGGACACACCATTATGCTGTGGTGTTCGAGGTGGCACGAATTTGTGAAACTATTCCACATTGTTTTAATTGAAGACCAAACTCGTAACTCAAATATTTGTCTCCGCGATCAGATCGTAGAAACCTTATTTTCTTGTCACGATGATTTTCCACTTCAGTCTGAAATTCTTTGAACTTTTCAAATGTTTCAGACTTATGTTTCATCAAGTAGACATACCCATATCTGCTCAAATCATTTGTGAAGGTCAGAAAATAACGATACCCGCCGCGAGCCTCAACACTCATCAGATCGCATACATCAGTATGTATTATTTCCAATAAGTCAGTTGCTCGCTCCATTGTTCCGGAGAATGGAGTCTTAGTCATCTTGCCCATAAGGCATGGTTCGCAAGCATCAAGTGATTCATAATCAAGTGATTCCAAAAGCCCATCAGCATGGAGTTTCTTCATGCGCTTTACACCAATATGACCTAAACGACAGTGCCACAAATAAGTTGCACTATCATTATTAACTTTGCATCTTTTGGCTTCATTATTATGAATATGTGTATCACTACGATCGAGATCCAACAAACCATTTTATTGGATGTATGACCATAGAAGGTTTTATTCATGTAATCAGAACAACAATTATTCTCTAATTTAAATGAATAACCGTATTGCAACAAACATGATCAAATCATATTCATGCTCAACGCAAACACCAAATAACACTTATTTAGTTTCAACACTAATCCCGAAAGTATAGGGAGTGTGCGATGATGATCATATCAATCTTGGAACTACTTCAAACACACATCGTCACCTCGCCTTTTACTAGTCTCTGTTTATACTGCAACTCTCGTTTTGAGTTACTACTCTTAGCAACTGAACCAGTATCAAATGCCGAGGGGTTGCTATAAACACTAGTAAAGTACACATCAATAACATGTATATCCAATATACCTTTGTTTACATTGCCATCCTTCTAATCCACCAAATACTTGGGGTAGTTCCGCTTCCAGTGACCAGTCCCTTTGCAGTAGAAGCACTTAGTTTCAGGCTTAGGTCTATACTTGGGCTTTTTCACTTGAGCAGCAACTTGCTTGCCGTTCTTCTTGAAGTTCCCCTTTCTTCCCTTTGCCCCTTTGCTTGAAACTAGTGGGTTTTGTTTACCATCAACACTTGATGCTTTTCTTGATTTCTACCTTCATCGATTTTAGCATCACGAAGAGCTTGGGAATCGTTTCCGTTATCCCTTGCATATTATAGTTCATCATGAAGTTCTACTAAGTTGGTGATGGTGACTAGAGAATTCTTTCAATCACTATTTTATCTGGAAGATTAACTCCCACTTGATTCAAGCGATTGTAGTACCCGGACAATCTAAGCACATGCTCACTGCTTGAGCTATTCTCCTCCATCTTTTAGCTATAGAACTTGTTGGAGACTTCATATCTCTCAACTCGGGTATTTTCTTGAAATTTTAACTTCAACTCCTGGAACATCTCATATGGTCCATGACGTTCAAAACGTCTTTGAAGTCCCGATTCTAAGCCGTTTAAGCATGGTGCACTAAACTATCAAGTAGTCATCATTTTGAGCTAGCCAAACGTTCATAACATCTGTATCTGCTCCTGCAATAGGTTTGTCACCTAGCGGTGCATCAAGGACATAACTCTTCTGTGCAGCAATGAGGATAAACCTCAGATCACGGATCCAATCCGCATCATTGCTACTAACATCTTTCAACTTAGTTTTCTCTAGGAACATATCAAAAATAAAACAGGGGAGCTAAACGCGAGCTATTGATCTACAACATAGATATGCTAATACTACCAGGACTAAGTTCATGATAAATTTAAGTTCAATTAATCATATTACTTAAGAACTCCCACTTAGATAGACATCCCTCTAATCCTCTAAGTGATCATGTGATCCATATCAACTAAACCATGTCCGATCATCACGTGAGATGGAGTAGTTTCAATGGTGAACATCACTATGTTGATCATATCTACTATATGATTCATTCTCGACCTTTCGGTCCAGTGTTCCGAGGCCATATCTGTTATATGCTAGGCTCGTCAAGTTTAACCTGAGTATTCCGCGTGTGCAACTGTTTTGCACCCGTTGTATTTGAACGTAGAGCCTATCACACCCGATCATCACGTGGTTTCTCAGCACGAAGAACTTTCGCAACGGTGCATACTCAGGGAGAACACTTGTACCTTGATAATTAGTGAGAGATCATCTTATAATGCTACCGTCGAACTAAGCAAAATAAGATGTATAAAAGATAAACATCACATGCAATCAAAATATGTGACATGATATGGCCATCATCATCTTGTGCCTTTGATCTCCATCTTCAAAGCATCGTCATGATTTCCATCGTCACTGGCATGACACCATGATCTCCATCATCTTGATCTATATCAATGTGTTGTCACATGGTCGTCTCGCCAACTATTGCTCTTGCAACTATTGGTATCGCAAAGAGATAAAGTAAGGAAATTATTTGGCGCTTGCATCTTATGCAATAAAGAGACAACCATAAGGCTTCTGCCAGTTGCCGATAACTTCAACAAAACATGATCATCTTATACAACAACTTATATCTCATCACGTCTTGACCATATCACATCACAACATGCCCTGCAAAACAAGTTAAACGTCCTCTACTTTGTTGTTGCAAGTTTTATGTGGCTGCTACGGGCTGAGCAAGAACCGTTCTTACCTATGCATCAAAACCACAACGATAGTTCGTCAAGTTAGTGCTGTTTTAATCTTCCCAAGGACCGGGCGTAGCCACACTCGGTTCAACTAAAGTTGGAGAAACTGACACCCGCCAGCCACCGGTGTGCAAAGCACGTCGGTAGAACCAGTCTCGCGTAAGCATACGCGTAATGTCGGTCCGGGCCGCTTCATCCTACAATACCGCCGAACCAAAGTATGACATGCTGGTAAGCAGTATGACTTATATCGCCCACAACACACTTATGTTCTACTCGTGCATATAACATCAGCGCATAAAACCAGGCTCGAATGCCACTGTTGGGGAACGTAGTAATTTCAAAAAAATTCCTATGCACATGCAAGATCATGGTGATGCATAGCAACGAGAGGGAAGAGTGTTGTCCACGTACCCTCGTAGACCGAAAGCGGAAGCGTTAGCACAACGCGGTTGATGTAGTCGTACGTCTTCACGATCCGACCGATCAAGTACCGAACGCACGGCACCTCCGAGTTCAGCACACGTTCAGCCCGATGACGTCCCTCGAACTCTGATCCAGCCGAGTGTTGAGGGAGAGTTTCTTCAGCACGACGGCGTGGTGACGATGATGATGTTCTACCGATGCAGGGCTTCGCCTAAGCACCGCTATAGTATTATCAAGGTGGACTATGGTGGAGGGGGGCACCGCACACGGCTAAAAGATCAAACGATCAATTGTTGTGTCTCTAGGGTGCCCCCTGCCCCCGTATATAAAGGAGCAAGGGGGAGAGGTGCGGCCGGCCAAAAGGGGCGCGCCAAGAGGAGTCCTACTCCCACCGGGAGTAGGACTCCCTCCCTTTTCCTTGTTGGACTAGGAGTGGAGGGGGAAAGAGGAGGGAGAGAGGAAGGAAAGGGGGGGCGCCGCCCCCCTCTCCTTGTCCTATTCGAACTAGGGGGGAGGGGCGCGCGGCCCTGCCCTGGCCACCTCTCCTCTCTTCCACTAAGGCCCACTATGGCCCATTAAGCCCCCGGGGGGTTCCGGTAACCTCCCGATACTCCGGTAAAATTCCGATTTCACTCGGAACACTTCCGGTATCCAAACATAGGCTTCCAATATATCAATCTTCATGTCTCGACCATTTCGAGACTCCTCGTCATGTCCGTGATCACATCCGGGACTCCGAACAACCTTCGGTACATCAAAACATATAAACTCATAATATAACTGTCATCAAAACTTTAAGCGTGCGGACCCTACGGGTTCGAGAATTATGTAGACATGACCGAGACACGTCTCCGGTCAATAACCAATAGCGGAACCTGGATGCTCATATTGGCTCCCACATATTCTACGAAGATCTTTATCGGTCAGACCGCATAACAACATACGTTGTTCCCTTTGTCATCGGTATGTTACTTGCCCGAGATTTGATCGTCGGTATCTCAATACCTAGTTCAATCTCGTTACCGGCAAGTCTCTTTACTCGTTCCGTAATACATCATGCCGCAACAAACTCATTAGTTGCAATGTTTGCAAGGCTTAAGTGCTGTGCATTACCGAGAGGGCCCAGAGATACCTCTCCGACAATCGGAGTGACAAATCCTAATCTCGAAATACGCCAACCCAACAAGTACCTTCGGAGACACCTGTAGAGCACCTTTATAATCACCCAGTTACGTTGTGACGTTTGGTAGCACACAAAGTGTTCCTCCAGTAAACGGGAGTTGCATAATCTCATAGTCATAGGAACATGTATAAGTCATGAAGAAAGCAATAGCAGAATACTAAACGATCGTGTGCTAAGCTAACGGAATGGGTCAAGTCAATCACATCATTCTCCTAATGATATGATCCCGTTAATCAAATGACAACTCATGTCTATGGCTAGGAAACATAACCATCTTTGATCAACGAGCTAGTCAAGTAGAGGCATACTAGTGACACTCTGTTTGTCTATGTATTCACACATGTATCATGTTTCCGGTTAATACAATTCTAGCATGAATAATAAACATTTATCATGATATAAGGAAAAAAATAACTTTATTATTGCCTCTAGGGCATATTTCCTTTAGTCTCCCACTTGCACTAGAGTCAATAATCTAGTTCACATTGCCATGTGATTTAACATCAATAGTTCACATCGATATGTGACCAACACCCAAAGGGTTTACTAGAGTCAGTAATCTAGTTCACATCGCTATGTGATTAACACCCAAAGAGTACTAAGGTGTGATCATGTTTTGCTTGTGAGATAATTTTAGTCAACGGGTCTGTCACATTCAGATCCGTAAGTATTTTGCAAATTTCTATGTCTACAATGCTCTGCATGGAGCTACTCTAGCAAATTTCTATGTCTACAATGCTCCCAATAGGGGTCTGGCCCACATGTCAGTGACGCAACTGGACCTGTAGTTAAGTCAGTGCAGCTCAGTCCATATCTTACGTAGGTGTGCCATTGCTCGCTATAAATACTGCGCCTCCCACGACATCGCTATCTCCTCCCCCTCACGTTGACGTTCATCGCTATCTCCTCCCCCTCCCTGGCTCCCTCTCACGTCGACCACCATGGCATCGCCCCTCCCAAGCCCTAGGCGCCCCTCGCTGCACCGCGTGGACGGTCACACGTCGCCGTTCCATTCCTCGCCGCCACTAGTCGAGGAGGACGCGTCGGCGTTCCGCTCCTCGCCGCGACGCGATGCGTCGCCGTTTCGTTCCTCGCCGCCACTAGTCGAGGAGGACGCGTCGGTGTTCCGCTCCTTGCCGCGACGCGTCGAGGTGGACGCGTCGGCATTCCCAATCTCGCCAGCACGCGCGTCGGAGGACGCGTCGGCTCCCCGCTACGAGGAGAACGCCGCACCGCCCGCCGAGCCCCCCCAGCCTTGAGGAGCTTTGGAAAGAAATGGATGTCGCCTTGTGGGAGGCTTTGCCTGCAGCAGAGCACGCCAAAATAGAGGCGGAGAAGAAGGCCGAGGAAGAGAAGCGCACCGCGGAACAAGCTGCCTGGGAGGCCTATGTCGCGTCCGAGAGAGTCAGGCAATTGGCTCTTTGGCAGAAGGCTCGTGCGAGGGCCGTGAGGGTGGCGGAGGACGCCCGTGCCGACGCCCTGAGTGCAGTCGGGCCCAAGCGCCTCATCTACGCTTGGCGGTACGTGGACCGGGTGCACGCTTCCAGCGAGGAGGAGTACCTGTTGGCGCCGGCTCACCACACCGGTGAGATCGCGCTCGCCCGCCGGCAAGCCGCCAATCAGCACCTCGCGAGTTGCGAGGCTGAGGAAGAGGCGTTGTGTCGGCGCGCTGGGAAATGGCCGCGCACAAGGGCACTCGTGGCGCACCGCAAGCGCTCCTGCGAGCGCCGTGGCTTTTAGGAGGAGTATAATTTTTGTTTCGTAAGGCGATCTCATTAGTTTTGGAATGCAAATGATAAATCCCGAACGTTCAGGAATTATTAGCGTCCTTAATTAAGTATGTAAAAGGGAAAGTTTGGAAACCTTGTGTATTCGTACGCATTTTGCAAGTACGTGCATATAGCACAAACTTTACTATATACTATCGCACTACACGTCTCTCTCTATATATGCTTGCAAACTGTGCTACTCCCTCCGTCCAGGTCAATAAGTCATCTTTGGTTGTGCACCGTGACCAAGAAGGAGGGAAGACTTATACACCTAGACGGAGGGAGTACTACTATTACTTATGTACGTGCAAATGCACATTTTAACATTACGATGCGGTTTTTGTAAAAGTAGAAAAATAGCACTAGTCAAGCTTGTGAAACGATTCAATGCAAAACAAATGCAAAAATGCTAGTTTGACTGTTTACTTTTAGCTTCCTTCTCTGTGGTTATTTCTCTGTCGTACTTTGTACGGAGTATCTCACTGGTTGGAAAGGCATGCAAATTCCCAAACCGCTTCCTACACCCTGTATCGAATTTTTTGCCTAACAAGTTGTGCCGTGCAATTGGAATTCCAACTTGAGTACTACTACTAGTAGGAGTACCAGGGGCCGGTTCTTTTAGGCTCCTAGATTAGTAATCCCATAACTACTACCTCCGTCTGTCACAGCCCTAGAATTTGATTGCAAATAGTTGCACAAGCACTCATGCATCATGTATAAATTTCTAAAACTTGGAATTGAGGAAGGTGGAAGCCTCAAGAACATACTTAAGAGAAGGGCAAAGAACCCTAGAAATCTCATTCTTTGTTTCCAAGATGTCCTTTTGCAATGTTTGAGAATTTTGGCAAGAGCTATATATAAAGCCAAAATTTAGGAACATTTTTAAGGAATTATATTTGGGGCTTTGAATTTAAATCAATAGTTATTTGAATTTGAGTTATATTCATATAACTAGAATATAATCTCAAATATCGTGAAACATTTTATGTGCATTTGGAAATGCCCATTCTGCAACATAAAATTATTCAGAGGATGTTGGCACAGTTCTAAAATTGTTTTTAATTTTGAAACAGTGGCAAGATTCAAATCAAAACAAAATAAAAAAACAGAAATAGAAAAGAACAAACAGGAAGACTTACCAGAGCTCACCTGGCACAGCCTAGCTGGCCAGCCCACCAGGGGCAACCTCGTCTTCTACCTCCTGCCAGTAGGCAGAGGAGAAGCTGGGCACGACACGCACCGGCCACCTCCTGCTAGCTTCCCTCCCTGATCCGCTGGACGTCGCCACGACACCACCCCGGACCCCCTCGACCTTTCCCCTCGCTCTCTGGCCTCACCCCACCTCTCGGGCTATCTCTTCCGCAGCCACCCGAGCACACCGCAGCGCGCAGCGCATCGCCGACGTGGCCACTGGCCTCCCCTCGCCTCCCCACCTTGTGTGAGAGCTCCGCCTAGCCATCCTCTTCGTCCACACCGAACCAAGCCACCGGGGAACCATCGCATCGCTGACGCTGCCGTCGTCTTCAACCTCGGATCGGACGGACGCCTCCGATCGATTCGGCCGCAGCAGCACGTCCCCGAGCCACTTGAGCTCCCCTTCAGGATCACCGTGAGCTCCTACACCTCCTCCCGTGCTTGCCCCCTCTGTTCCTGTCCGCTAACTGCAGCCCCACGCCCGCATCTAGCCAAGCTCCGGCCACCGCCATGGTTGCTGTGGCCATCGTCTCCGGCCAACCCGCAGCTTCCCGCGTGATCCCCTGGATGCGCGCGAGGATGGGCATCCCTCTGGTGCCTCCAGCGCGTCGAGCCGACCCCTGTAGCGCCGTCCCGAGCAACTCCGGCAATCCTCCACCGTCAGGTTTGGTCGCCGGCGTCCAACTCTGGTGGCTGGTGACGTGGCACCATCATTAGTGCCTAACTAACCCCCCCTAGAGTCACTGACAGTGGGCCCTAGTCCCTGTTAATTAGTTTAGTTTTAAACCCTTTTAGCCGTTGTCCCCATGACATGCGGGACCCGCACGTGAGGTTTGACCTGGACCCGGCCTATTGACCTGATACATCACACCGACGTCATGTTGATGCAGTAAATGCTTTTCTGGTTTATCTTATTTCAGAAAATCCAGGAAATAGTATAAACTTCCAAAAATCATAGTAAATCAACTGTAACACCAAATGCAATAATTTATATATGAAAAATTATCAGAAAAATATGAAGAATCTGTTTATGCCATGATCATGCATGTTTGAACAAGTTAACCTCACTGAATAGGACAAATGATGATTAGGGAAAATTATGAAATAATATTTGGAGTTGGAATTTGATCTTGTTTGAATTCCACTTCAATTAACTTGGCTAAATATTGCATTAGGTGAATTCAGTACCTTAACATGACATGTCATTAATATGAATGTGCATTGCATTGATTGTGTTCCCTCTTGTTTGCCGGTGTTTGTTCCCTCTCAGTGGACGTTGTTCCGACGTTGTGATCGTTGACACCGATGAAGAACTATACTATCTTCAGACGTGCCAGGCAAGCAAAACCCCCTTGTTCATTCCGATACAATCCCACTCTCTCGCTTCTGCTCTCTTTTACTGCATTAGGACAACAACAATTCAACTGTTACATGCTGCGGTAGTTGAACCCCTTTCCTCTGCATGACCTGTCCTTGCCACAGTAAATAGATGAAACCCACTAGCATGAGTAGGAGTTGTTTGAGCCCTGATGTGCCTACTCATTCATGCTTGTTGTCATGCCTGCTACTGCTTAGAGTTGAGTCAGGTTTGATTCATCGGGGATGAATTGGAATGTGGTGAACATGTCCTACTATTGAGAGCTAAGGTGTGAACACGATTTGGTAAAGGTAGCAGTGAGAGGCCATGTAGGAGTACATGGTGGGTTGTCTCATTGAAACCGTCCTCAGGAACCGAGTTCTGTGTTTGTGATCCATGAACAGCTACTACCACACATTGGGCTCCAGGCACTCCAAGCTCTCTCGACTTATTAATCAACCTGATCTCTGTCCAGGAGTTGTAACTAGTTTCAGGTGTTTATAGGTTGTGTTAGTAGTCTACCAAGTGGCACCCGATACAGGTGGGCTTGGGATAGACTAGGCACCATGGCACGGTGTACCAAGCGTAGATCCATCCGTCGAGGTGGGCTTGGGAACCCTGCACACATCATTTGGGGCCGTGAGTGACACCCCGGCCGGATCTCCTTGCGGATGGAACCCGAATAGGCGATAAACCTGGACTAGAGACTTGTGTGGTTAGTCAGGTCGTGGTCGACTCCCTCGCCAGGCTTCCGCTTGAAGGTTGCCGAGATACACGACGTGTACATGGTGGTAAGTGGCGAGAGCGTATGTGAAGAAGTACACCCCTGCAGGGTTAACATCATCTATTCGAATAGCCGTGTCCGCAGTAAAGGGCTTCTGGGTTGCCTGTACAGTTCATAGACAAGTGAAAGTGGATACTCTAAAATGCGCAAGATAAGCGTGAGTGCTATGGATGGCCTTCTCGTAGGGAGACGGGAGCGGATCCATAGTGGTGTATTGATATGGTGAATATGTGGAATCATGTGCGCCACCTCAAAAGAGTTACTTGCAGTCGTAGTACAGGATAGCCACCGAGTCAAAGCTGGCTTGCTGCAGTCAAACTCCACCACCCCTTTATTGATACTGATGCATATGTAGCTAGTTCTGATGTAAGTCTTGCTGGGTACATTTGTACTCACGTTTGCTTAATTTATGTTTTTGCAGAGAGACTTCAGTCTCACTAGTAGTTCCGTGTGGACTTCGACGTTTAGCTTGTTACCTCAGCTACGATCTTGTACCCCCGGGAGGGTCTTGTAGATAGTCAGGCTTCTCAGCCTTTTTCATTTGTAGTTGTCTATACTCAGACAGGTTTTTGCTTCCGCTTGATGCTTGTATGCTCTGTATGTTGGGTTATGAGACCCATGTTTGTAATGCTTGGCTCCTCGGAGCCTAATGAATAATACTCTGAGTCGTAGAGTCTTGTTGTGATGCCATGTTGTATTTGCACATATCGAGCATATTATGTGTATGATTGAAATGCTTGGTATGTGTGGGATCCGACAACCTAGTTGTCTATCCTTGGTAGCCTCTCTTATGGGGAAATGTAGTCTGGTGCTTCCACTGAGCCATGGTAGTCTGCTACAGCCCGGTTTACCGGAGTCCTGCTAGCCTAGTTACTACTGCTCCGGAACACTTAGATTCGCCGGCAAGTGTCCTTCTCCGATCCCGTGTCTGTCCCTTTGAGGAAATGTCACGCGGTGTCTTTCGGAGTCCTGTTAGCCTGCTACTGCCCGGAATCCTGGAGTCCTGCTAGCCCAGTTGCTACAGCCCAAATTAACTCGCTGATGACCGACACGTTCATTGCTGGGTCGTGTATGCCTGTCCCTGTAAGTTAGTGCCACTTTGGATTCACGACTAGTCATGTCGGCCCGGGTTCTCTGTCATATGGATGCCAGCGACACTACCATATACGTGAGCCAAAAGGCGCAAACGGTCCCGGGCCAGGTAAGGTGGCACCCGTGGGAATACCGTGCGTGAGGCCGCAAAGTGATATGATGTGTTACATGCAAGATCAATGTGACTTAGGATCGGGGTCCTGACAGCTTTGGTATCAGAGCCTGACTGCCTGTAGGATTACCAAGCCAAACTGGTCGAAGTCGTGTCTAGAAATGCTTTAGTTATATAAGGGCATTGATTGTGGAAGGGAACGTAAGGCTCCTTTTACTCCTTTACCTTATACCCTTCTAATCCGAGTCATCCTATCTTTCCTACGGGGTTAAGGAACTAAGCTTCTCATCTTTCTACCAGGATCACGTGTTACTAATCCGTAGACTTATAGGATTTGTGGTTTCATGCCTTAGTTCAGTTCCTACTACTTCCGTGTGTTGACAGTTGATCTCGGAACCTTCATATTGCAGTGATGAGTGGTTATGCCACCATTTTGCATGATGTCTCAAATATTTTTGAGCATTTACAGCCGTTATGCTGTCCGAGTCATCCTAGGTTTCTAGATAGTCTGATGCATTTGCAAATCCTTCCTCCCAGTTTTCGATGTCCTTTTGGGCCAGATTAAGCACACTAATCGATCTATTGAGGTACTCCATTGCCTCGGTATATATGTTGGAGCTATTATTAAGACCCTAGGTGTCGTAGAGGATCACCTAGTAATCTGGCCATGTTTTGTGTTCCCAGTGTGATGATTCTGGCCATCATTCTCGAAAGCATCCCATGATGTTATTAGTTAGTAGGTATTCTATTCCTGGGTTCTAGAACCCGAGATTCACTCTACTTACTTCCTGTTGATAGTGTTGCTCGTTCCTTTAGGGTACTAGTAACATTTGCGATAGTCCTCGAGGTTCGTGGTATTTCCTTCTTCCAAATACCATGAACTGCTTATGGCAGAAGTTCTCTGAACGAAAAGATCACAACAAGAGTGCTCTTGACGAGTTCTCCATTCAAATTGTGAATCTGCCAGTCCTTCTTCTTATGCATGGGTTATCCGGAAGAAATATGTTGAACTTGTTCGACATACTAATCCATGTGTCCACAACTCAGAAAATTATATGTTCCTTGAGTTGTCCCCCTTCAATTATATTCCGACCTTCATCTATCAATGATAGTCAAGAGTATGTGTGCGATCGTGTTTATCGATGCCTATTATTCTTGTGGTCCGTCAAGCCATTCTATTTCGGAATGACTAGGAGAAACAAACTTCAGTACCTTGTCCACTTAGAGGATTGGGCCAAAGTAGTTGTATTCCGTGGATCAAGATGCCAATCCAGCCTTTGCTCTGTTCTACCTTGGAGTGTTACCATCTTTATGTCAAGAATGTCATGAGAATTGCACCACCTCTTATGAATTCTTGACGCAGTGATACTTCTCGCCATCATTATTCATTCCTCGGTCCTGTGTTGTTGTAACCGGAATGCTGACAAGTGAACTGTGATGTGCGAAATCAATACTCCTAGCAACCTCGTTGCTTGGTAGTTAATGGACAATACCCTCACTCATAGCATGTTGGTTACTAAACCATCATTCTAAGATTGATCGTGCTACCTAGTCCTTAGTTCCGGTGCACTCTTCGATCAATGAGTTAGGATTGTGTCAATCCCTCGCTCTTTTGATCATATCATCTTGCCTCGAAAGCAAGATTTCTCCCGAGCTTAATAACATTTAGGTGGTTCGTGATTTTCCTAATGTCTTCTCGGAAGTGTTACCAGGTTGTCACCTCACCGCTATGTTGAGTTCGTGATCAAATTGGTTTCTTGGAACCACCCCTTCTCCAAGAATCTGTGTTGGATACCCCTGAGCTAGTTGGTTAAGCCAAACAAGAACTTGGAGAGTTGGAAGATAAAAGCTTGTCTGACTTAGTTCGTGTTAAGGGATATCTTTTGTGTGTGTGTGTGTGTGTGTGTGTGTGTGTGTTGAAGAAAGATGATATGTTCATCGATTGGTCCTCATGATCAGTTATTGGATCTATTGTCTTGTCCAAACTTTGAATTGAGTGTGGGCTATCCTCAAATCAAATCAGAACCAACGATGTTCGTAATGTTATCTTACTCGAGGTTGATTCCTCCGGCATACACCATTACATCCTTTGGTCTGACCAATGCTATCACTGTGTTCACTTAATTGTGGAATTCCATCTATATGGAAGCCTGGATGGTTTGTTGTTGAGCCCATTGACAACATTTTCATCTTGTCCATGATTCATGTTGAACATCTAAGTTAGCGTTGGAAACTTTTGAAAGCATTTTCTTCGTGCTAGCTCATGAAGTTTATGTTTTGATGGAAGAAGTGACTTCCTCTAATTCGCGTGCATATGATGCAAGTTGCCACCGTAAATTTGAGAAAGTTTGTTTCACTTCCTCTGGAATCATCCCAAGTCAGTCATGCATGTGCAAAGTATTCTATGGTCTGATAGACTGATCATCTTCATTCCATATGTATTCCCTAGCACCTAAAGCCACTGATTGATTTGTTCAAGGATAAGGAGCTTGTTGTGCTAATACTAGTTCATGCACAAGATTCCGTTATCCTCAATGATGGTTCCCTACCAGAACTCGGTAGTGTTTTGTTGTAAGACTACTACGTGGTCATGCTTGTCTGGGATAGTGTGTTCACATGCGTGTAGCAGAACCAGCTCATATCTTGGAGCTTGCTATTGTAGTTCATTTCCCGAGACTCTTGCAACGTCATCTCGTCGATTTGTGTTGCAAAATTTCTTTTACAGACATGTTGTCTGAAATATCCCGTTCTCAACCAGATCTGAATCTCAGGCAGATATGATGGTTGGGACATTTCCAACATTTGCATTTTGTTCACTATGGGTTGCCTCCTTAGTAATTCTTATTCAGAATCATCTTCAAAAGTGGTCCTGCCATGGATTCCACCCATTTTCGATGATAAGAAAAATCATCCCTTGTGTTGTCTTCAACAAGGTAATCCACATCATCAATCCTAGTTTGAGTATGCCATTCTTCCGAACTCCTCCAAACGATCGCTCGAGATTTGCCTTAGGCTGGTATAGAGAGTCTCAATGATCTCTATATCAAAAGTAATTCTTTTTGCCACTTCAGTAAAAATCCTGCAAGTCACCTACCCTAAGGTGCCCCGTTATGGAATCATGGCAATTACCTCCTCGCTAATTTGAAACCTATGCACCGTCTTACTGAGGCGTGGGATTCTTGCCTACCAAATTGAACCTTCTTCATTTGTTTTTTTCCATCCACCTGATGTGTGTTTTTATGTCTCAAGTCAAGAGATGTTCCTACATCTCAGTCCATGAGTTGATCTTGAGTTGCTCGATCTTCAAGAAGATTGATTCTTGTATAGCTTCTTTCTGTCATCATCGTGTTGGATGAAGATCTCGAAAGCAAAGACGTCAAAGATCAATATGAAGCAATGAATCAATGTCTTCGAGATGGCAATTGGACCATGAAGATCGTGTTAGCTTTGTGTCCCCTCTGTCTTCTTACCTCACGTCTTGAATCTCGGGACGAGATTCTTGCTTAGTGGGGGTAAGTTGTCACAACCCTAGAATTTGATTGCAAATAGTTGCACAAGCACTCATGCATCATGTATAAATTTCTAAAACTTGGAATTGAGGAAGGTGCAAGCCTCAAGAACTTACTTAAAAGAAGGGCAAAGAACCCTAGAAATCTCATTCTTTGTTTCCAAGATGTCCTTTTGCAATGTTTCAGAATTTTGGCAAGAGCTATATATCAAACCAAAATTTAGGAGCATTTTTAAGGAATTATTTTTGGGACTCTGAATTTAAATCAATAGCTATTTGAATTTGAGTTATATTCATATAACTAGAATATAATCTCAAATATCTTGAAACATTTTATGTGCATTTGGAAATGCCCATTCTGCAACATAAAATTATTCAGAGGATGTTGGCACTGTTCTGAAATTGTTTTTAATTTTGAAACAGTGGCAAGATTCAAATCAAAACAAAACAAAAAATAGAAAAAGAAAAGAACAAACAGGAAGACTTACCAGAGCTCACCTGGCACAGCCCAGCTAGCCAGCCCACCTGGCGGCCCAGCCCACCAGGGGCAGCCTCGTCTTCTACCTCTTGCCAGTAGGCAGAGGAGAAGCTGGGCATGGCACGCGCCGGCCACCTCCTGCTAGCTTCCCTCCCTAATCCGCTGGACGTCGCCACGACACCACCCCGGACCCCCTCGACCTTTCCCCTCGCTCTCTGGCCTCACCCCACCTCTCGGGCTATCTCTTCCGCAGCCGCCCGAGCACACAGCAGCGCGCAGCTCACCGCCGACGTGGCCACTGGCCCCCCCTCGCCTCCCCACCTTGTGTGAGAGCTCCGCCTCGCCGTCCTCTTCGTCCACACCGAACAAAGCCACCGGGGAACCATCGCATCGCTGACGCTGCCATCGTCTTCAACTCGGATCGGACGGACGCCTCTGATCGATTCGGCCGCAGCAGCACGTCCCCGAGCCACTTGAGCTCCCCTTCAGGATCACCCTGAGCTCCTACACCTCCTCCCATGCTTGCCCCCTCTGTTTCGGTCCGCTAACTGCAGCCCCGCACCCGCATCTAGCCAAGCTCCGGCCATCGCCATGGTTGCCGTGGCCATCGTCTCCGGCCACCCTGCAGCTTCCCGCGTGATCCCCTGGATGCGCGCGAGGATGGGTATCCCTCTGGTGCCTCCAGCGCGTCGAGCCAACCCCTGTAGCACCGTCCTGAGCAACTCCGGCGATCCTCCGCCATCGGGTTTTCTCGCCGGCGTCCAACTCCGGTGACTGGTGACGTGGCACCGTCATTAGCACCTAACTAACCCCCCTAGAGTCACCGATAGTGGGCCCTAGTCCCTGTTAATTACTTTAGTTTTAAACCCTTTTAGCCACTGTCCCCATGACATGCGGGCCCCGCGCGTCAGGTTTGACCTGGACCCGGCCTGTTGACCTGATGACATCACACCGACGTCATGCTGACGCAGTAAATGCTTTTCTGGTTTTTCTTATTTCAGAAAAGATTTAGAAATTCCAGGAAATAGTATAAACTTCCAAAAAATCATAGTAAATCAACCGTAACTCCAAATGCAATAATTTATATATGAAAAATTATCAGAAAAATATGAAGAATCTTTTTATGCCATGATCATGCATGTTTGAACAAGTTAACCTCACTGAATAGGACAAATGATGATTAGGGAAAATTATAAATAATATTTGGAGTTGGAATTTGATCTTGTTTGAATTCCACTTCAATTAACTTGGCTAAATATTGCATTAGGTGAATTCAGTACCTTAACATGACATGTCATTAATATGAATGTGCATTACATTGATTGTGTTCCCTCTTGTTTGCCGGTGTTTGTTCCCTATCAGTGGACGTTGTTCCGACGTTGTGATCGTTGACACCGATGAAGAACTATACTATCTACAGAAATGCCAGGCAAGCAAAACCCCCTTCATTCAGATACAATCCCACTCTCTCGCTTCTGCTCTCTTTTACAACATTAGGACAACAACGATTCAACTGTTACATGTTGCGGTAGTTGAACCCCTTTCCTCTGCATGAACTGTCCTTGCCACGGTAAATAGATGAAACCCACTAGCATGAGTAGGAGTTGTTTGAGCCCTGATATGCCTACTCATTCATGCTTGTGGTCATGCCTGCTACTGTTTAGAGTTGAGTCAGGTCTGATTCATCGGGGATGAATTGGAATGTGGTGAACATGTCCTACTATTGAGAGCTAAGGTGTGAACACGATTTGGTAAAGGTAGCGGTGAGAGGCCATGTAGGAGTACATGATGGGTTGTCTCATCGAAACCGTACTCAGGAACTGAGTTCTGTGTTTGTGATCCATGAACAACTACTACCACACATTGGGCTCCGGGCACTCCAAGCTCTCTCGACTTATTAATCAACCTGATCTTTGTCCATGAGTTGCAACTAGTTTCTGGTGTTTGTAGGTTGTGTTAGTAGTCTACCAAGTGGCACCCGGTACAGGTGGGCTTGGGACAGACTAGGCACTGTGGCACGGTGTATCGAGCGTAGATCCATCCGTCGAGGTGGGCTTGGGAACCCTGCACACATCGTTTGGGGCCGTGAGCGACACCCCGGCCAGATCTCCTTGCGGATGGAACCCGAATAGGCGATAAACCTGGACTAGAGACGTGTGTCGTTAGTCAGGTCGTGGTCGACTCCCTCGCAAGGCTTCAGCTTGAAGGTTGCCGAGATACACGACGTGTACATGGTGGTAAGTGGCGAGAGCGTGTGTGAAGAAGTACACCCCTGCAGGGTTAACATCATCTATTCGAATAGCTGTGTCCGCGGTAAAGGACTTCTGGGTTGCCTGTACAGTTCATAGACAAGTGAAAGTGGATACTCTAAAATGCGCAAGATAAGCGTGAGTGCTATGGATGGCCTTCTCACAGGGAGACGGGAGCGGTTCCATACTGGACTCGTGTGCGCCACCTCAAAAGAGTTACTTGCAGTCGTTGTACATGATAGCCACCGAGTCAAAGCTGGCTTGCTGCAGTCAAACTCCACCACCCCTTTATTGATACTGATGCATATGTAGCTAGTTCTGATGTAAGTCTTGCTGGGTACATTTGTACTCACGTTTGCTTAATTTATGTTTTTGCAGAGAGACTTCAGTCTCACTAGTAGTTCCGTGTGGACTTCGACGTTTAGCTTGTTACCTCAGCTACGATCTTGCACACCGGGAGGGTCTTGTAGATAGTCAGGCTTCTCAGCCTTTTTCATTTGTAGTTGTCTGTACTCAGACAGGTCTTTGCTTCCGCTTGATGCTTGTATGCTCTGTATGTTGGGTTATGAGACCCATGTTTGTAATGCTTGGCTCCTCGAAGCCTAATGAATAATACTCTGAGTCATAGAGTCTTGTTGTGATGCCATGTTGTATTTGCACATATCGAGCATATTATGTGTATGATTGAAATGCTTGGTATGTGTGGGATCTGACAACCTAGTTATCTATCCTTGGTAGCCTCTCTTATGGGGAAATGTAGTCTGTAGCTTCCGCTGAGCCATGGTAGTCTGCTACAGCCCGGTTTACCGGAGTCCTGCTAGCCCAGTTACTACTGCTCTGGAACACTTAGACTTGCCGGCATGTGTCCTTCTTCGATCCTGTGTCTGTCCCTTTGGGGAAATGTCACGCGGTGTCTTTCGGAGTCCTGTTAGCCTGCTACAGCCCGGAATCCCGGAGTCCTGCTAGCCCAGTTGCTATAGCCCGAATTAACTCGCTGATGACCGACACGTTCGTTGCTGGGTCGTGTATGCCTGTCCCTGTAAGTTAGTGCCACTTTGGGTTCACGACTAGTCATGTCGGTCCGGGTTCTCTGTCATATGGATGCTAGCAACACTACCATATACGTGAGCCAAAAGGCGCAAACGGTCCCGGGCCAGGTAAGGTGGCACCCGTGGGAATACCGTGCGTGAGGCTGCAAAGTGATATGATGTGTTACATGCTAGATCGATGTGACTTAGGATCGGGGTCCTAACACCGTCCTGGTTTATTTGTCCCCATTGTAATCTATGTCAAATTTTGATCATAAATTTAACTAATGAAATGTTAGTGCATGTCACATACACTAACATTTTATCAGTTAAATCTTTTGTCAAAATTTAGCACAAATTACAATGGTGAGGAATAAACCAGGACGGAGGTACTACTAGTAGTAGTTTAGAAGCCCAAATAAATGAGTGAGGCACCTTAATGTTACTCTCCACTGTGACTAGTCTTATGGGAAAAGCTGGGGAAGCCGCCAAAAGAACTGGCCCTAGGAGTAGTAGCTAGGGATACTAGGAGTAGTAGCTAGGGATCGAGTGTACGAGATGAATCGGAGAAAGTAAATGCAGAGAGATGAAATACAAAAAAGACGGAGGGATGTGATGGTTGCTTGTCCGTTTATTTTACCAGGCCACTTATTACTGGGAGTGGTTGGGTTTTGTGATATGATGGCTTTACTGCCGCGCCACGAGCGGGGTGAGACTCCCGTGCAGCGCCGCCCTCTACACTAGTACTACTACATCGGTCGTGGTTTATCCCCCATTGAATTTGACTGAAGATTTAACTGACAAAATGTTAGTGCATGTCAACAAAAACAATATCGTTGGATTCGTATTTGAACATAGTTTTCAATGATATAATTTTAGGTGACATGCATCATCATTTATCGTACTATATATAATGTTAGTTCAATTTTTGGTCGTACTAATCTATAGTAAGGTGCCCGTGCGTTGCACGGAAGAGTGAAATGCATTGATCGGGGAGTTGTTTATTTTGACAAAGGATGTGGGGGTCATCTCATGTGTAACGGGTATCGATAGGTTTGTTCGGATATTATTTCATCTCTAGAGCTCACAAACATCCGGGTGAAATAGATAAAAAAGTATCTTTTGCAAACAAAAGCGTTCAACTGTTCAACTTGCATCCAAAACTTGTGAAGAAATAACTCTTATTGTGCTTTGCAGGAAATGATCTTCAAGAATTAGTTTTTGAGTATCCATTGTTATACATGTTGGCTACAGATGACATGGCACTTTCTTATAGTCAACAGTTGGCTATACTATTTAAGTATTAACCATGCCCTTATACACCTAGACGGAGGGATTAAATCAGGATGACTTGGAAGGGGGCAGAGGATATGTAAGAAATGGTTCATCATAAGTCTTTCACCAGTACTGTAGTAAAAATTCATACATGGAAGATTCTAGACTAAACCATAAATGGATACACTTTTATTCATGCGTGATACTCCAATAGAGCAAGATCATGCATGGAAGTCTCCACATGCTTAGACAGCGGATTACATTGAGCGAAGACTAATGATCAACATTTAACTTGATAATGCAGATGTCCAGGTGAACCTCCTTGGAGTCCCTGTGCACATTGTTGGGGGTCAAATAATACCGTGCGTCTTCCATGTCCACATCGGCGGGAAAGTCCCAGCTCGGCAGAGTCCAAGTCAGCTTAGCGTAGCCAGTGTCGCCGCCCACGTACCTCCGAGGGGTAGTAATAGTGAGCACGCACCCATAAATCGGCCTCGTGTCAGTGTCAGCGTCAGCGGCGTCGCCCCTGACGCACACTACAGAGATGTGGCGGCGGCCTGCGCGGGCCTCGCCGGTGGCCACGATCAAGAGGAAGACGCTGCCGTCCTCCTCCGAGACTAGCAGGCGGCGCTGATCCTCCAGCGACTCCGGCATGATGAATGGGTAGCACGTCTCGTACTTGATGTTCTTCGCCAAGGGCCAGTAGTGATTGCCGCACGCCTGCGTCAGGTGATGCACGATGTCCGCCGGCGAGCCCCAAAATGGCACAGGGCACTCATAGCAGTAGACGAAGGGCTCCTTGGAGGCATCGACCAGGCCGTCCATGAAGCGGGAGTGGCTGTAGGGGACGTTCCGCCAGTTGAATATATGAGCAAGTTACTACGAGATTTAGTCCGAATAAGCACAGAATAAATCATGACGGCTATAACAGAGATTAAACTAATCATGCGGACTAGCATAGTAGATGAACAGATCGAATCTAGGACACAGACTAGAAACATGAATTCTACCACGATTTCGAACAGGAAGGACAGAAACACATACGGTGCAATGGGAGCAGCACCATTGCCGTTGAGGTTGTCGCCCATGTCGTTGAGGAAGAGGTTGCCGAGGACGGGGAAGAAGTCCTCGTCGGTGAAGTCGTGGCTGCTAGCAGTCGCGAGAGTGCGCTCCCCAAATTTCAACAGCGCCTGCCGAATGGAGCGCAGGAGGGAGTGGCTGTAGGGGACGTTGCGGCTGCTGAATGGAGCGCAGGAGTAGCCCAGGAAGCAGTAGATGGCGCTCCTCCCTAGTCTCTATTCTTATCTCTATCTCTACTACTCTTCTTTGTTTTTTTATAATATACTAGTTGTAGTTGTCAAATCGAATAGTACTGCGCCGTCCACTGCACGCCCGGCTGAACATGCCTCCTCGCCTCCATCAAACCCCTCCGTTAAACCCCGCATGCAAACTGAGAAACCTACTCCGGCCCGCGGGAGGAAATTTGCCGGTTGCCATTGGAGAATAATAGATTCACGTCCAATCCATTTGAGTTAATTGTGTGTATGATTCTCCCTCTATAAAAAGTTAATTGCATCCTTAATCTTGTATTCTAAGTACTCTGTGGGTTCCACTGTCAGTACAGTGTACATGACTTGCAGGTTGGCTACAGATTCGTACAGAAAGTTAAAAAGAAACAAATCCATGACTTGCAGGATTGGAGTTAGCACCGATGGTGGTTCGTAGTCGTTCCACGCTCGGTATTGAAGTTTGTAACTATTTTAGATTAGAACATACTACTCCTCCGGTGCTAGTAGTAGAGCAGAGTCCTATTCCGCTACTACTCTACTCAAGCAAGTTAGGGCATAGTAGCAGGTACTGTAGGGAGTACCAATACTGTGATCACTCAAGCAAGTTGTCTGACTTCGATATGACCCTACGCTGCTGGTATGTGTCTCGTAAGTCAAGCGGCGTGATGTAGTCATCATCACCTGTCCACTTCCCACAGCACATATTCGCTTCTCCATCTTTGTCCGCTCTTCCATCCCGGGCCTCCCCCCTCGTCCAATCTTCCATCCCCTCTAAGGCACCTCCCCCCCTCGTCCGAAACCCAAGCACTAACAATGGCAGAACTGAGCAGCGTCCGCCAAAAGAGTGGCTGGAATTCGCTCCCCACAGAGGTAATCAAGTTCAAAGTTTCGCGTGTGGACAATCTCAGTACCATGCCGCTCGCCGCGTGCTCGTCAGGGCTGTACCGTTTACTCAATGCCCTCAGGCCGGAGCTTTTTAAGCCAGCTCCTTGCTTGCTGATGCCGCCTGATCTTCAAAAACGGCGTGTCACGTAGCATAACGATCATAGGGTTGCGAGCATCAACCCCCTTGACTGTGATCTGATCCCCGTCACCCTCAACTACATTAACGGTATGTACTGGGTCGACAGGAACACGTCTTGGATGGTGCTCGTCGACGGTCGCGACAGCTGGATGCTCGTGGAGGTCTACACCCAGCGATTGATCCCCCTTCCTTCGATTAACACTGCACTGCTTTGGCACCGTGGCCCAGAATACTCGGAATCTTACAGTAGCCAACATGATACCAAGTTTGATTTGTTCAAGGTTGTAATCTGCCAAGTGCCCACAAGATCTGCGAATTATAAAGACTTCAGGCTAATTGCATTCTTCAACCGCGGTCTCGCCTATCTGACAGGTCACTGCGGTAAGTGGATAAATCTGCTCGTCCATCACAGGATCATACATCCTCCTTGGTTCTCTGATGCCATTGAACACAAGGGCTTCATTTACGCTGTCGACTCCTATGTCTGGACGTATTGCTGGCCTACTCCAGTCATCGCTACAAATGGCTGTTACAGCAGTATGTTACTTTCCTATGATATCATGATGGCTTGCTTATATTACTGTCAACATTTACTAAAAACATATTCATGCTCATAACATGCTGTTCTTAAGATTGACTACATCAAGAGCCCTTTTTTATTTGACTCCAACTTTTTTTTGAGGGTTATTTGACTCCAACTTGATATGATGTTGTAGGCCGCCTGGTGTCCCTACCCTTCCTAATCCCAGAACCTTTCAAAGAAAAGCGGCATGGCAGTTGTAGGTGGTTCCTGGCTCGATCATACGATGGCGAACGATTGATGATCGTTCGCACGTACCGGACATGTTGTTTCGCGGAATACAATCACAGTCACTGCAAGGTCTTTGAGCAGGATCCCAGCTTCTCTGGGCCTTCAGGAATTTTTGACCGGAGGTTGGTAAGTAGCCTTGGTACACGCTCTCTGTTTGTCGGACTAAATTATCCGATTAACCAGGAGATAACCGACGTCAAGGATCATGATGGCAGCGCGGTTTCGTTCATCAGGCAAAACTGTGTGTACACAGCGTACCATGCATCTCTGCATGCACCATACCCTGATATGTGCCGCCACGCTCTACAGCCCAAAGTAGGAGAGAGGGTCGCAAGTATCAGACGTCGACCTGCTCGCTGGAGTTTCCCCCGTCAGGCACCCATCTGGTTCAAGCCGTCAGCCAATCTCCATAGCTTAATAAATAGTAACGTCTAACTGAGCCAGTTAGTTAGATGCGTACACTTGGTGTAGTAGGATCTTTATTTAGTTTGATGCATACACTTGTTGTTTTTTGGTAGCCCTTTTGTAATGATGGCTGATGTTTGGTTTGGAAGAGAGAGCTGCGTCTTCACTCTTTTGGCCTGCTTACTACTTCTGTTGCACCCCCAGCCCTGGTTGCTGCTGCTGTTTTCAATGTACAATCAGTAGTATATTTTGTCTATTGGTTGAATAAATGTGTTGTTAGAACGACAAACACAATGTTTTGGAAGTCGTTGCATGGTTCGATCCTTTAGTGCCCCGTACCGTACGTAGCGCATACTATTTTTCGTACGGAACACATTTTCCACTTGTTGATAACATGCAGCCCACTGATGAAGGCCCAATAAAGAAGCCCATAATTAACTGGAAGGGAGGCTCTCACATGAATCCGGCCCAGGTACATGCTCATGGTCCCCTAAACATAAATAAGTAAATAAATAAATAAAGCTAAATGCTCATGCGCCAGTTCTTTAAATTCACGATTTAACAGGAGGATATTATTTCCTATGATAGTGTCGTTACATTCAGTCGATATTATTCTTGGGCAAAGATAGCGACCAGTCTTCTTTCTCCCAGCATTTTCTTCCTGCAACCAGCGGACCCATGCAAATCGTAGTCAACGTCGTAAATAGATCTGGTCCATTTTTATTTTTCAATAAGAATGTCCAACCCAGCCCAGCACATTGGCTACAACACTTTATCCTCCGCCTTGGTGCGCTCGCCGCGGCGCCGCCGTCCGGCCCTGTCGACATAGTTTTTTTTCGAAACGGTCGCTGTCAACATAGTGAACCGGGAGAGGACTGTAGTTGTGAGTATGACAGTATGGACCCACCAGGTCCACTCCCGAACACAAGCAAGCGCCTCTTTTACTACTCAGATGAACCCCTCGTTTTTTTACTCTAATCCACCCTGCTGATATCTGGGACCCACATCATTTTCAACATATAGTCAATTAACGACAGAATTGCACAACTTTTTTTAGTAGTAATTCGGAGGAGCAGGCTATAAACTGGGTTGTGCGGTCTCTGTGGCCAAGCTAACAACATGACCATCCCAGCTGTTTTTTCTTTGGGAAAATAGGTAGCCCAGTATTTCTTTTTGAAGAATACCCAAGCTAGGCCTATTTGTTTTCTCCGACTTACTGGGCTGCAAATCTTTCAAGACGAGGAGGGCTGCATTCCGGCCTGGCCAAAGAGTATGGTCAGTGTCTGTTAAAAGTAATATCAAAAGGGGTTGAAAATTCCAAAAAAATATAGCAAATGGGATATTAGTTTCTTTTTTTGTTTTTGTTCTTCACTGATATCTTATACGTATTTCATTGGATTTAACATGACATAGTATTAATTTATTTTTAAATTTGTTTTAGTATGGCTACTAATTTTTGGATTAAGAATATTTTGTTCCCCAGCAAAAATTTGCGAATTTTCAAAATTTCCCACATATTTAGTTAATTTTTTAACCCTGGTACTGACCAGAAAATGGGCAGCAATTCTAAAAATGGAAAACGAGCTGCAATAAATTCCATATGAATTAGAAAATGAGTAAAAATTATAAAAATAATAGCAAATGGGTTGTACACGCCACAGATTTCGAGGCTGACTTGTTTACGCAAGGCTTTGTCAGTCAACACACGATTCTAGCAGCAGTGACTGTTGGATGTCCATCCAACGGCCGACGTGCTTCTTCAATCTCTGATCTTCCTGCTCCAGCCGCCTAAACTAGCGCCAGCGGGACTGCCTGCTCCCTCCTCTTGTGGCCCGCTGTGATGCCGCGCAGGCTTCCCCGGCCCACCCTACTCCCTCCGCTGGCCTGGCCGCACGCAATCAACTGCCTCCTTATTACGCGAAAAAAATGATTCCTCCCACTGACATTTGGGGTGCACCGGTTGGGACGCTGACCTGTGGGCCTACTAAGTTGACGCGTATGCAGGGCTTGTCAACTTAGTAAACAAACGACTCTAGCAGTAGTAACCGTTGGATTTGAATCGAACGGTCCTGCTGCTTCTTCAATCGCTGCTCTTCTTGCACCAGCCGCCCAAACCAGCACCGGTGAGACTGCTTGCTCCTGCCTCCAGTGGCCGGCTGTGCTGCCGTTGAGGCCTCATCGCCCCCTACTACTCCCACCGCTAGCTAGGCCCTGCGGCGACGGCAGCCTCACACCGCAGCCGAACCAGTGAACCCTCGTACTCCTCTTCGCATGGGCATCCACTGCCGCGTCTTCCCCGGCTCCGCGTCGTCCCCTTCCTAGGCCTCGTCGTCGTCCACCGCCTTGGTGCTCTCGGCGCGGCGTGGTCAATGTGGTCAACGACCAACTTCCATCGGAAGAGTACTGTACGTGGAGAGGCTGACAGCTGGGTCCACGGCCACAGCCCAGTTTTTTTGTGATTTGCCAAGTAAGTCGCTTTGTCAGGCCTGTTGGGCTGCAAATCTTTCAAGACGAGGAGAGCTTTCATTCGGCTGGCCGAGAAAATGGCCTATCAGTAATGAGAAATGGGCTGTACATTTTTAAAACACATCAAACCGGCAATTAGTTTCAAATTTCTTTTTATCATTTCGAGATTTTAAACTACATTAATTTTTATGCATGGACAATTTGTTGGATTTTATATTGATATACATTTATTTTTAAAATCAGTTTGAATGTGACTCGAAATTTCTGGATTAAAAACAGTTCGGACCGCACCGAAATATGCAAAATTTCGTATAATTTTTTAACCGTGGCCACAATATGGGCTGTAATGCTAACAAAAAGAATATGGGCTCCAAAAAAAACCTTAAGAATTAGCAAATGGGCTGTAAATTATTAGAAATAATGGCAGATGGGTTGTATGCTGTTTTCCACAGATTTGAGGCTTTCCTAAAAAAAGGTTGACGCACAAGCAGTGACTGTTGGATGTCCATCCAACAGCCGTCATGCTTCTTCAATCTCTGCTCTTCCTGCTCCAGCTGCTCAAACAAGCGCCAGCGGGACTGCCTGCTCCCTCCTCCCCGCGGCCGACTGTGCTGCCGCGCAGGCCTCACCGCCCCACCATACTCCCATCGCTGGCCTAGCCATCCCTCTACTCACCCACACCTGCTGTTATTCTCCGGCTACGACAGACGAACCAGTAAACCCTCGTACAGTCGTACTCCCCTCCGCGTGGGAAACAACTGCCGAGTTTTCCCTGCCTCCGTGTCGTTCCCTTCCTAGGCCTCGCCGTCGTCCACCGCCCTGGTGCTCTTGGCGCGGCCTGGTCAATGTGGTCAATGACCGACATGCATTTGAAGTGGACTGTACGTGGAGAGGCTGACAGCTGGGTCCACGGCCGCACGCAAGGAGATGCCTCCTTATTACGCGCAAAATAATGACATCAGGGACCCACCGAAAGGGCCTCTGTATTTCATGAAAAAAACGTTACCGCTGCTGACAGCTCGGACCCACTAGCTATATCTTCGCACGCAAGGAAGTGCCTCCTTATTATGCACAAAAATATGAATACTCCCCCTGTTAGCTGGGACCTAGTATAGTGGCAGGCTGACTTGTGGGCCTACTAAGTTGATGGGGACGGAGGGCTTTGTCAACTTAGTCAATATGCACGATTCTAGCTCTAGTGACCGTACGATGTCCATCCAACGGCCGTAGTGCTTCTTCAACCTCTGGTCTTCTTGTTCCAGCCACCCAAACCAGCGCCGGTCGTGCCTCGTGCTCCTGCCTCCCGTGGCCGGCTGCGATGCGGCGGAGGCCTCACCGCCCCTACTACTCCCACCGCTGGCCAGGCCATCCCTCTACTCACCCACACCCCCTGGCATTCTGCGGCGACGGCAGCCTCACACCGTAGCGAACCAGTGAACCCTCGTACTCCTCTACGCGTGGGCAAACACTGTCGCGTCTTCCCCGGCTCCGCGTCGTCCCCTTCCTAGGCTTCGCCGTCGTCCCCTTCCTAGGCTTCGCCGTCGTCCCCTTCCTAGGCTTCGCCGTTGTCAACCGCCCTGGTGCTCTCGGCGCGGCGTGGTCAACATGGTCAAGGAACGGCTTCCATCGGACGTGGACTGTACGTGGAGAGGCTGACAGCTGGGTCCACAGCCACAGCAAGGAAGTGCCCCCTTATTACGCGGAAAATAATTATTCCTCCACCTGACAGCAGGGACCCATCGGACGGGCCACCGTATTTCGCAAAAAAAAGTTTCCCCCTGACTGCTAGGACCCACCAGCTACATCTTGGCACACAAGAAAGTGCGTCCGAAAAAAAAACGATTCGCCCCCCTGACTGCTGGGACCCACCAGCTACATCTTCGCAGGCAAGGAAGTGCCTGACAGTCGGGACCCACCTGGTCGAAGCGTACGTAGCGTTGTCATTCTGGTCACGAACGTGTACGTACATACTGGTCGATGTAGAGGCGCGCACGTGTCGTAGTGGAGGCGCGCACATAGCGTGTACACGTACGTACAACGGCCAGTGTGCAAGAAAGAAAATACGGCCACGTACGTACATACGGGCAGGGTCTCGAATGCCTACTCGCGCATACGTATGGCCAGGGCTCGTGTACATGGCTCGGTCGAAACGGAGAAACAGCGTCGTCGCCGTGTTCATGGGGAGCCAACCGGCTGGGTCGGAACGGAATGCGTAGTCGTGTTCATCGGGAGGGCTTGGATGGAACAGCCGATGGAAACGAGGCCTGGCGTACCGCAGAACGGAGGAAACGGCCTTGTGTTCGACCGGCCACGTTCGAAACGGGATCCTGTTCATCGGGAGGGGTCTGACGTACCGCAAAACGGAGGAAACGGACCTCCTACGGTCAAAACGGGGGTCCTGTTGATCGGGAGGGGTGTGGCGTACCGCAAAACAGAGGAAACGGACTTGTGTTGGAGCGCTACGATCGAAACGGGGGTCCTGTTGATCGGGAGGGGTGTGGCGTACCGCAAAACGGGACTCCACGGGATACTGTTCATATCCACCGTCGACCCCCTCCAGCCTCCACGGGCTACTGTTCATCCACCGTCGACCTCCTCCAGCCTCCACCTGCGACTGTTCATCCACGGGCTCTTGTTCATCCAGCCTCCACCGCGCGCTACTCCACCGGCTACTGTTCAACCAGCCCTCTCCACGGCCTCCTGTTCAACCACCCCTCCACTGGCTACTGTTCATCCAGCCCTCCACCGTCTACTGTTCATCCTGCCCTCCATGGGGTGGTCCTGTTCATCCTGCCCTCCACGGGGTCCTGTTCATCTAGCCCCAACCGGCTCGATCGATCGGGGTCCTGTTCATCCAGAGGCAACACCACGGGGTCCTGTTCATCCACCCCCACCGGGAACTGTTCATCCAAACCCCCCAGCAACGCTCACTGTTCATCCAGAGGCAGCATCGATCGGCTTCAGTTAGCAGCAGTAGCGAAGGAATCACTCGATCGGGTTCAGTTAACAGCCATCGATCGATCGCTCGGGTTCAGTAACGCGTAGCCTGCTGTGCAATCGCTCGGGTTCAGTTAGAGCCCAACGCCTCGCACCCATGTGCGTGCGTGTACGAGAGAAATGCGCATCGCTCGGCCCCGACCACCCACCGTAACCGGGAACACCACGATATTTTCCTCGCCCTCACTTCTAGCACGTTTTTTCTGTCATGGACGGCCCAAAGAATGTCATGCAGCTGCGTCTCCGGCCCGTCCAGGACGAAAAGCCCATTTTCTGTCATGATTTTTTGTCATAGAAGTAGGACCCCACCACATCTATGATGATACCGGGTTTTTTTCACAATTATTGTCATAGAAGTGTCATAAGTATGACAAAAAAAATTTCGTTCGCCCAAAATGTCACGGATGTGTCTTTTTTTGTAGTGTCTGTCTCTGGTTCGTGTCCACTGCAAGGAAGCGCGAGAAGAGAAGCTAGCGGCGATCAAGGTTGCCAATACCAAAAGGCACGACTTCCAATCCTTCATGCAAACCTTCATTGCTGCTGCCACTCAGATTGCTAACGGAATCGACCTGGACGAGTTCGTCGAGCCTGCTAGCCCTCCTCCTGCAGAGTCAACAAACTTTATGCCCTGCCTTAAATTTGCCTCAGAATGCCGAGTAATTTTGTAACCGTTAAACTCCTTCGGGCCTCATGCCCGAGTACTTTAATCCGTGGTCTGGAACCTTAGGATTTATCTGAACTTGGTTTATCTCTGAATATGTTGTGTTTGCCTTTGAGTGGAACTTGTTTCTTCACTCGGAATAGTCTTTGTACTTGTGACGCAGCTCTGAGAAGAAGGTAACAGTCGACTTGCACCTCGTCGTCCTCGCGGATCGGCATGGAGCGCACATCGTATTTATGGCGCAGCTCTGAGGAGAAGGTCGCAGTCGACCTGCACCTCGTCGTCCTTGCGGACCGGGATGGAGCGCACATTGCGGCTCGGTACGTGTTTTAAACTTAGGCGGGTACTGGACTGCAGCTAAGCCCCCGAGTGGGAGGGTTGCTCTTCACTCGGTGGGATTTTTCAAACTTAGGCGAGTACTGGACTGCAGCTAAGCCCCCGAGTGAGAGGGTTGCTCTTCACTCGGTGGGATTTTTCAAACTTAGGAGAGTACTGGACTACAGCTAAGCCCCCGAGTGAGAGGCTTGCTCACCACTTGGTAGGATTTTTCCAACTTAGGCGAGTACTGGACTGCAGCTACGCCCCCGAGTGAGAGGCTTGCTCACCACTCGGTAGGATTTTTCAAACTTAGGCGAGTACTGGACTGCAGCTAAGCCCCCGAGTGAGAGGGTTGCTCGCCACTCGGTAGGATTTTTCAAACTTAGGCGAGTACTGTACTGCAGCTAAGCCCCCGAGTGAGAGGCTTGCTCACCACTCGGTAGGATTTTTCAAACTTAGGCGAGTACTGGACTGCAGCTAAGCCCCCGAGTGAGAGGCTTGCTCACCACTCAATAGGATTTTTCAAACTTAGGCGAGTACTGGACTGCAGCTAAGCCCCCGAGTGAGAGGCTTGCTCACCACTCAGTAGGATTTTTTAAACTTAGGCGAGTACTCGACTGCAGCTAAGCCCCCGAGTGAGAGGCTTGCTCACCACTCGGTAGGATTTTTCAAACTTAGGTGAGTACTGGACTGCAGCTAAGCCCCCGAGTGAGAGGCTTGCTCACCACTCGGTAGGATTTTTTAAACTTAGGCGAGTACTGAACTGCAGCTAAGCCCCCGAGTGAGAGGCTTGCTCACCCCCCGGTAGGATTTTTCAAACTTAGGCGAAACGGATTCGCAGCTAAGCCCCCGAGTGAGAGGCTTGCTCTCCACTCGGCAGGATTTTCTTTTTTGGAACTTAGGCGAAGCGGATTCGCAGCTAAGCCACCCACTGGGGGATTTAGAACACATAAAAAAGAAACAACAATCATTTAGGAGACTAAAAAACTGTGTCTTTTGATAATCAAACTAGGAGGTATTTCTTATTACATCTCAACAGTCTGAATGCTTAAGTATAAAAGGGGCGGAGCAGCTCCGCATTCCAAGCGCGTGGCTCATCCTTATTGTGCTCGACATTATAGAGGCGATACGCTCCGTTGTGGAGCACTTTGGTGATGATGAAGGGACCCTCCCAAGCAGGAGCAAGCGTGTGTGGTCGCTGTTGATCCACTCGAAGAACCAAGTCCCCCTCTTGAAATGCTCGACCTCTCACGTTCCTGGCGTGGAATCGACGCAAGTCTTGCTGATAAATGGTCGACCGGATCAAAGCCATCTCTCTTTCTGTTGGGGAACGTAGTAATTTCAAAAAAAATCCTACGCACACGCAAGATCACGGTGATACATAGCAACGAGAGGGGAGAGTGTTGTCCACGTACCCTCGTAGACTGAAAGCGGAAGCGTTAGCACAACGCGGTTGATGTAGTCGTGCGTCTTCACGATCCGACCGATCAAGTACCAAACGCACGGCACCTCCGAGTTCAGCACACGTTCAGCCGGATGACGTCCCTCGAACTCCGCTCCAGCCGAGTGTTGAGGGAGAGTTTCGTCAGCACGACGGCGTGGTGACGATGATGATGTTCTACCGACGCAGGGCTTCGCCTAAGCACCGCTACAGTATTATCGAGGTGGACTATGGTGGAGGGGGGCACCGCACACGGCTAAAAGATCAAACGATCAATTGTTGTATCTATGGGGTGCCCCTTGCCCCCGTATATAAAGGAGCAAGGGAGGAGGAGGCCGACCCTAGGAGGGGCGCGCCAAGGGAGTAGGATTCCTACTCCTAGTTGGAGTAGGTTTCCTCCTTTCCTAGTCCAACTAGGAGAAGGGGGGAAAGGGGGGCAGAGGAGAAGGAAGGGAGAGGGGGACCGCGCCCCAAACCCCATATCCAATTTGGACTGGGCTTGGGAGGGGCGCGCGCTACCTCCTCGCTGCTGCCTCTCCTTCCCACTAAGGCCCATTAAGGCCCAATACTTCTTTCCCGTATTCCCGTAACTCCCCGGTACTCCGAAAAATACCCGAATCACTCAGAACCTTTACGATGCCCGAATATAGTCGTCCAATATATCGATCTTTACGTCTCAACCATTTCGAGACTCCTCGTCATGTCCCCGATCTCATCCGGGACTTCGAACTACCTTCGGTAAATCAAAACACATAAACTCATAATTTAACCGTCATCGAACTTTAAGCGTGCGGACCCTACGGGTTCGAGAACTATGTAGACATGACCGAGACACGTCTCCGGTCAATAACCAATAGCGGAACTTGGATGCTCATATTGGCTCCCACATATTCTACGAAGATCTTTATCGGTCAAACCGCAAAACAACATACGTTGTTCCCTTTGTCATCGGTATGTTACTTGCCCGAGATTCGATCGTCGGTATCTCAATACCTAGTTCAATCTCGTTACCGGCAAGTCTCTTTACTCGTTCCGTAATACATCATCCCGCAACTAACTCATTAGTTGCAATGCTTGCAAGGCTTATAGTGATGTGCATTACCGAGTGGGCCCAGAGATACCTCTCCGACAATCGGAGTGACAAATCCTAATCTCGAAATACGCCAACCCAACAAGTACCTTGGGAGACACCTGTAGAGCACCTTTATAATCACCCAGTTACGTTGTGATATTTGATAGCACACAAAGTGTTCCTCCGGTAAACGGGAGTTGCATAATCTCATAGTCATAGGAACATATATAAGTCATGAAGAAAGCAATAGAAGAATACTAAACGATAAAGTGCTAAGCTAAAGGAATGGGTCAAGTCAATCACATCATTCTCCTAATAATGTGATCCCATTAATCAAATGACAACTCATGTTTATGGCTAGGAAACATAACCATCTTTGATCAACGAGCTAGTCAAGTGGAGGCATACTAGTGACACTCTGTTTGTCTATGTATTCACACAAGTATTATGTTTCCGGTTAATACAATTCTAGCATGAATAATAAACATTTATCATGAAATAAGGAAATAAATAATAACTTTATTATTGCCTCTAGGGCATATTTCCTTCAGTCTCCCACTTGCACTAGACTCAATAATCTAGTTCACATCACCATGTGATTTAATACCAATAGTTCACATCACCATGTGATTAACACCCATAGTTCACATCGTCATGTGACCAACACCCAAAGGGTTTACTAGAGTCAGTAATCTAGTTCACATCGGTATGTGAATAACACCCAAAGAGTACTAAGGTGTGATCATGTTTTGCTTGGGAGAGAAGTTTAGTCAACGGGTCTGCCACATTCAGATCCGTATGTATTTTGCAAATTTCTATGTCAACAATGCTCTGCACGGAGCTACTCTAGCTAATTGCTCCCCCTTTCAATATGTATCCAGATTGAGACTTAGAGTCATCTGGATCAGTGCCAAAACTTGTATCGACGTAACCCTTTTATGACGAACCTTTTGTCACCTCCATAATCGAGAAACATATCGTTATTCCACTAAGGATAATTTTGACCGCTGTCCAGTGATCTACTCCTAGATCACTATTGCACTCCCTTGCCAAAATCAGTGTAGGGTATACAATAGATCTGGTACACAGCACGGCATACTTTATAGAACCTATGGCTGAGGCATAGGGAATGACTTTCATTCTCTTTCTATCTTCTGCCGTGGTCGGGCTTTGAGTCTTACTCAATTTCACACCTTGTGACACAGGCAAGAACTCTTTCTTTGTCTGTTCCATTTTGAACTACTTCAAAATCTTGTCAAGGTATGTACTCATTGAAAAAACTTATCAAGCGTTTTGATCTATCTCTATAGATGCTCAATATGTAAGCAGCTTTACCGAGGCCTTTCTTTGAAAAACTCCTTTCAAACACTCCTTTATGCTTTGCAGAATAATTCTACATTATTTCCGATCAACAATATGTCTTTCACATATACTTATCAGAAATGTTGTAGTGCTCCCACTCACTTTCTTGTAAATACAGGCTTCACCGCAAGTCTGTATAAAACTATATGCTTTGATCAACTTATCAAAGCGTATATTCCAACTCCGAGATGCTTGCACGAGTCCATAGATGGATCGCTGGAGCTTTGCATATTTTGTTAGTACCTTTAGGATTGACAAAACCTTCTGGTTGCATCATATACAACTCTTCATTAATAAATCCATTAAGGAATGCAGTTTTGTTTATCCATTTGCCAGATTTCATAAAATGCGGCAATTGCTAACATGATTCGGACAGACTTAAGCATAGATACGAGTGAGAAACTCATATCGTAGTCAACACCTTGAACTTGTCAAAAACCTTTTGCGACAATTCTAGCTTTGTAGATAGTAACACTACTATCAGCGTTCGTCTTCCTCTTGAAGATCCATTTAATCTCAATGGCTCGCCGATCATTGGGCAAGTCAATCAAAGTCCGTACTTTGTTCTCATACATGGATCCTATCTCAGATTTCATGGCCTCAAGCCTTTTTGCGGAATCTGGGCTCATCATCGCTTCCTCATAGTTCATAGGTTCGTCATGGTCAAGTAACATGATCTCCAGAACAGGATTACCGTACCACTCTGGTGCGGATCTTACTCTGGTTGACCTACGAGGTTCGGTAGTAACTTGATCTGAAGTTTCATGATCATCATCATTAGCTTCCTCACTAATTGGTGTAGGTGTCACAGGAACCGGTTTCTGTGATGAACTACTTTCCAATAAGGGAGCAGGTAGAGTTACCTCATCAAGTTCTACTTTCCTCCCACTCACTTCTTTCGAGAGAAACTCCTTCTCTAGAAAGGATCCATTCTTAGCAACGAATGTCTTGCCTTTCGGATCTGTGATAGAAGGTGTACCCAACTGTCTCCTCTGGCTATCCTATGAAGACACATTTCTCCGATTTGGGTTTGAGCTTATCAGGATGAAACTTTTTCACATAAGCATCGTAGCCCCAACTTTAAGAAACGACAACTTTGGTTTCTTGCCAAACCACAGTTCATAAGGTGTCGTCTCAACGGATTTAGATGGTGCCCTGTTTAACGTGAATGCAGCTGTCTCTAATGCATAACCCCAAAACGATAGTGGTAGATCGGTAAGAGACATCATAGATCGCACCATATCTAATAAAGTACGGTTACGATGTTCGGACACACCATTACATTGTGGTGTTCCAGGTGGCGTGAGTAGTGAAACTATTTCACATTGTTTTAACTGAAGGCCAAACTCGTAACTCAAATATTCGTCTCCGCGATCAAATCGTAGAAACTTCATTTTCTTGTCACGATGATTTTCCACTTCACTCAGAAATTCTTTGAACTTTTCAAATGTTTCAGATTTATGTTTCATCAAGTAGATATACCCATATCTGGTCAAATCATCTGTGAAGGTCAGAAAATAATGATACCCGCCGCGAGCCTCAATATTCATCGGACCATATACATCAGTATGTATGATTTCCAACAAATTTGTTGCTCGCTCCATTGTTCCGGAGAACAGAGTTTTAGTCATCTTGCCCATAGGGCATGGTTCGCAAGCATCAAGTGATTCACAATCAAGTGATTCCAAAATTCCATCAGCATGGAGTTTCTTTATGCGCTTTACACCAATATGACCTAAACGGCAGTGCCACAAATAAGGTGCACTATCATTATTAACTTTGCATCTTTTGGCTTCAATATTATGAGTATGTGTATCACTACGATCGAGATCCAACAAACCATTTTATTGGGTGTATGACCATAGAAGGTTTTATTCATGTAAACAGAACAACAATTATTCTCTAATTTAAATGAATAACCGTTTTGCAACAAACATGATCAAATCATATTCATGCTCAACGCAAACACCAAATAACACTTATTTAGTTTCAACACTAATCCCGAAAGTATAGGGAGTGTGCGATGATGATCATATCAATCTTGGAACCACTTCCAACACACATCATCACTTCACCCTTAACTAGTCTCTGTTCATTCTGCAACTCCCGTTTCGAGTTGCTAATCTTAGCAACTGAACTAGTATCAAATACTGAGGGGTTGCTATAAACACTAGTAAAGTACACATCAATAACATGTATATCAAATATACCTTTGTTCACTTTGCCATCCTTCTTATCCGCCAAATACTTGGGGTAGTTCCGCTTCTAGTGACCAGTTCCTTTGCAGTAGAAGCACTTAGTCTCAGGCTTAGGTCTAGACTTGGGCTTCTTCACTTGAGCAGCAACTTGCTTGCCGTTCTTATTGAAGTTCCCCTTCTTCCCTTTGCCCTTTTCTTGAAACTAGTGGTCTTGTCAACCATCAACACTTGATGTTATTCTTGATTTCTACCTTTCATTGATTTCAGCATCACGAAGAGCTTGGGAGTCGTTTCCATTATCCCTTGCATATTATAGTTCATCACGAAGTTCTACTAACTTGGTGATGGTGACTAGAGAATTCTGTCAATCACTATCTTATCTGGAAGATTAACTCCCACTTGATTCAAGCGATTGTAGTACCCAGACAATCTGAGCACATGCTCACTGCTTGAGGTATTCTCCTCCATCTTTTAGCTATAGAACTTGTTGGAGACTTCATATCTCTCAACTCGGGTATTTGCTTGAAATATTAACTTCAACTCCTGGAACATCTCATATGGTCCATGACGTTCAAAACGTCTTTGAAGTCCCAATTCTAAGCCGTTAAGCATGGTGCACTAAACTATCAAGTAGTCATCATATTGAGCTAGCCAAACGTTCAAAACGTCTGCATCTGCTGCTGCAATAGGTCTCTCACCTAGCGGTGCATCAAGGACATAATTCTTCTGTGCAGCAATGAGGATAAACCTCAGATCACGGACCCAGTCCGCATCATTGCTACTATCATCTTTCAACTTAGTTTTTCTCTAGGAACATATCAAAATAAACATAGGGAAGCAACAACGCGAGCTATTGATCTACAACATAATTTGCAAAATACTATCAGGACTAAGTTCATGATATATTTAAGTTCAATTAATCATAATACTTAAGAACTCCCACTTAGATAGACATCCCTCTAATCTTCTAAGTGATCACGTGATCCATATCAACTAAACCATGTCCGATCATCACGTGAGATGGAGTAGTTTCAACGGTGAACATCACTATGTTGATCATATCTACTATATGATTCACGCTCGACCTTTCGGTCTCAGTGTTCCGAGGCCATATCTGTTATATGCTAGGCTCGTCAAGTTTAACCTGAGAATTCTGCGTGTGCAACTGTTTTGCACCCGTTGTATTTGAACGTAGAGCCTATCACACCCAATCATCACGTGGTGTCTCAGCACGAAGAACTTTCGCAACGGTGCATACTCAGGGAGAACACCTATACCTTGATAATTTAGTGAGAGATCATCTTATAATGCTACCGTCAAACTAAGCAAAATAAGATGTATAAAAGATAAACATCACATGCAATCAAAATATGTGACATGATATGGCCATCATCATCTTGTGCCTTTGATCTCCATCTCCAAAGCATCGTCATGATTTCCATCGTCGCCGGCATGAAACCATGAGCTCCATCATCTTGATCTATATCAATGTGTCGTCACATGGTCGTCTCGCCAATTATTGCTCTTGCAACTATTGCTATCGCATAGCGATAAAGTAAAGCAATTATTTGGCGCTTGCATCTTATGCAATAAAGAGACAACCATAAGGCTTCTGCCAGTTGCCGATAACTTCAACAAAACATGATCATCTTATACAAAAACTTATAACTCATCACGTCTTGACCATATCACATCACAACATGCCCTGCAAAAACAAGTTAGACGTCCTCTATTTTGTTATTGCAAGTTTTACGTGGCTGCTACGGGCTGAGCAAGAACCGTTCTTACCTACGCATCAAAACCACAACGATAGTTTGTCAAGTTAGTTTTTTTAACCTTCGCAAGGACCGGGCGTAGCCACACTCGGCTCAACTAAAGTTGGAGAAACTGACACCCGCCAGCCACCTGTGTGCAAACCACGTCGGTAGAACCAGTCTCGCGTAAGCGTACGCGTAATGTCGGTCCGGGCCGCTTCATCCAACAATACCGCCGAACCAAAGTATGACATGCTGGTAAGCACTATGACTTATATCGCACACAACTCACTTGTGTTCTACTCGTGCATATAACATCTATGCATAAAACCTGGCTCTGATACCACTGTTGGGGAACATAGTAATTTCAAAAAAATTCTTACGCACACGCAAGATCATGGTGATGCATAGCAACGAGAGGGGAGAGTGTTGTCCATGTACCCTCGTAGACCGAAAGCGGAAGCGTTAGCACAACGCGGTTGATGTAGTCGTACGTCTTCACGATCCAACCGATCAAGTACCGAACGCACGGCACCTCCGAGTTCAGCACACGTTCAGCCTGATGACATCCCTCGAACTCCGATCCAGCCGAGTGTTGAGGGAGAGTTTCGTTAGCACGACGGCATGGTGACGATGATGATGTTCTACCGACGCAGGGCTTCGCCTAAGCACCGCTACAGTATTATCGAGGTGGACTATGGTGGAGGGGGGCACCACACACGGCTAAAAGATCAAACGATCAATTGTTGTATCTATGGGGTGCCCCCTGCCCCCGTATATAAAGGAGCAAGGGAGGAGGAGGCCGGCCCTAGGAGGGGCACGCCAAGGGAGTAGGATTCCTACTCCTAGTTGGAGTAGGTTTCCTCCTTTCCTAGTCCAACTAGGAGATGGGGGGAAAGGGGGGAAGAGGAGAAGGAAGGGAGAGGGGGGCCGCGCCCCAAACCCCTTGTCCAATTCGGACTGGTCTTGGGAGGGGCGCGCGCCACCTCCTGGCTGCCGCCTCTCCTTCCCAGTAAGGCCCATTAAGGCCCAATACTTCTTTCCCGTATTCCCGTAACTCCCCGGTACTCCGAAAAATACCCGAATCACTCGGAACCTTTCCGATGTCCGAATATAGTCGTCCAATATATCGATCTTTACGCCTCGACCATTTCGAGACTCCTCGTCATGTCCCCGATCTCATCCGGGACTCTGAACTACCTTCGGTACATCAAAACACATAAACTCATAATATAAGCGCCATCGAACTTTAAGCGTGCGGACCCTACGGGTTCGAGAACTATATAGACATGACCGAGACACGTCTCCGGTCAATAACCAATAGCGGAACCTGGATGCTCATATTAGCTCCCACATATTCTACGAAGATCTTTATCGGTCAAACCGGATAACAACATACGTTGTTCCCTTTGTCATCGGTATGTTACTTGCCCGAGATTCGATCGTCGGTATCTCAATACCTAGTTCAATCTCGTTACCGACAAGTCTCTTTACTCGTTCCGTAATACATCATCCCGCAACTAACTCATTAGTTGCAATGCTTGCAAGGCTTATAGTGATGTGCATTACCGAGTGAGCCGAGAGATACCTCTCCGACAATCGGAGTGACAAATCCTAATCTCGAAATACGCCAACCCAACAAGTACCTTCGGAGACACCTGTAGAGCACCTTTATAATCACCCAGTTACGTTATGATGTTTGGTAGCACACAAAGTGTTCCTCCGGTAAACGGGAGTTGCATAATCTCATAGTCATAGGAACATATATAAGTCATGAAGAAAGCAATAGCAGAATACTAAACGATCAAGTGCTAAGCTAACGGAATGGCTCACATCAATCACATCATTTTCCTAATGATGTGATCCCGTTAATCAAATGACAACTCATGTCTATGGCTAGGAAACATAACCATCTTTGATCAACGAGCTAGTCAAGTAGAGGCATACTAGTGACACTTTGTTTGTCTATGTATTCACACAAGTATTATGTTTCCGGTTAATACAATTCTAGCATGAATAATAAACATTTATCAGGAAATAAGGAAATAAATAATAACTTTATTATTGCCTCTAGGGCATATTTCCTTCACTTTCCTCTTCCAGGAGATCAACTGCATCTTGCCAAGCCTGTTCTGCTTCATCTTTTGAGAAAAGTTCGACTCGGGGTGCATTGTGAAGCAAGTCACTCAGAAGCACAGCTTCAGCCCCATAGACTAGGAAGAATGGAGTTCGACCAGTCGACCGATTAGGAGTTGTCCTCAGTCCCCAAAGCACTGATGGAAGTTCATCGACCCAAGCGCCTGCTGCATGCTTGAGGTCACGCATCAATTAGGGTTTCAGTCCTTTGAGAATCAATCTGTTCGCTCTTTCAGCTTGCCCATTCGACTGGGAATGGGCGACTGAAGCATAGTCGACCCGAGTGCCTTGGGAAGCGCAGAAGGCTCTGAACTCATCAGAATCGAAGTTCGACCCATTATCAGTGATGATGTTGTGCGGAACACCATATCTGAATGTTAACTCTCTGATGAACCTGACAGCAGTACTGGCTTCGAGGTTTTTGATAGGCTTGGCTTCAATCCATTTGGTGAACTTGTCGACTGCTACGAGCACATGGGTGAAGCCGCTCCTGCCAGTTCTCAGAGGTCCAACCATATCTAATCTACAGACAGCAAAGGGCCAGACGAGTGGAATGGTCTTCAGGGCTGATGCAGGCTTGTGAGACATGTTGGAGTAGAACTGGCAACCTTCACATTTGTCGACTATGTCTTTTTCCATTTCATTCGCTCGTGGCCAATAAAATCCCGCTCGGTATGCTTTGGCCACAATGGTCCGAGAGGACGCATGGTGACCACAGGTCCCCGAGTGGATGTCGTTGAGGATCACTCGACCTTCTTCCGGTGTTATGCACTTTTGAGCGACTCCGGTAATACTTTCTCTGTAAAGATGTCCACCCATTACTGTAAAAGCTTTAGATCGACGGACAATCTGACGGGCCTCTTCTTCATCCTCTGGGAGTTCTTTCCTGAGAATATATGCAATGTACAGCACTGTCCAATCGGGTATGGTGACCAAAACTTCCATGATCAAGTTGACCACGGCTGGGAATTCAACTTCACTCGGATCAGTAGGGCTTTTAGGTTGTGGGGGCTCTTCCGTGAAGGGATCCTCTTGGATAGACAGCGTGTGAAGATGTTCCAGGAACACATTACTGGGAATAGGCTCGCGCTTGGAAACTATCTTTGCCAAATCATCAGCTTCTTGATTTTTTAGTCGGGGTATATGATGAAGCTCTAACCCCTCAAACTTCTTTTCTAACTTTCTCACTGCATTACAATAACCAGTCATAGTCGGGCTGCTGACGTCCCACTCTTTCATTACTTGATTAACCACCAAATCTGAGACGCCGTAGACCATCAGGCGACGGACGCCGAGTGAAATGGCCATACGCAACCCGTATAGAAGTGCTTCATATTCAGCTTCATTTTTGGAGGAATCAAAATGAATCTGAAGAACATAGCTGAGCCTGTCACCTCGGGGGGATACCAAAACCACCCAAGCACCAGAACCATTCAACATCTTGGATCCATCAAAGAACATGGTCCAATGCTCTGAGTGAATCTGAGTCGGTTGTTGCTGCTCAACCCACTCGGCGAGGAAATCTGCTATTGCTTGGGACTTGATAGCTTTCTTTGCTTCAAACTTGATATCCAAGGGAAGGAGTTCAATCGCCCACTTTGCCACACGACGAGTTGCATCTCTGTTGTTTATAATTTCTGACAATGGTCCGTCGTTGGAGTAATCAGAGAAATAATGTGCAACCTTCTTCGTGGTCATGTAAATTCCATAAACAAGCTTCTGATAATGCGGATATCTCTGCTTGGACGGAGTCAAGACTTCAGAAATATAATACATTGGGCGCTGAACTTTATAACTTTTCCTTCTTCTTCCCACTCGACCGTGAGTACTGTACTGACAACTTGTCCAGTGGCTGCAATATAAAGTAGTAAAGGCTCTTTGCTGATTGGGGCAGCAAGCATCGCCTGGGTGGAAAGCAGGGTTTTGAGTTCCGCAAACGCTGCGTCAGCTTCAGGAGTCCACTCAAACTTATCAGATTTCTTCATCAGTCGGTAAAGAGGCAATGCCTTTTCACCGAGGCGAGAGATGAATCGACTCAAGGCGGCCAAACAACCAGTAAGCTTCTGAACATCATGCACACGCACAGGGCGTTTCATCCGGAGTATGGCCCCAACTTTCTCTGGGTTCACGTCGATCCCTCATTCGGAAACGAGGAAATCGAGTAACTTTCCTCCTTGAACTCCGAATGTGCACTTCGACGGATTAAGCTTGAGATCATACCTTCTCAGGTTGGCAAAGGTTTTAGCGAGGTCAGTCAGCAGGTCGGAACTTTTACGCGACTTGACCATAATGTCATCCATATATGCTTCCACATTCCGACTGATTTGAGTGAGCAGGCACTTCTGAATCATCCTCATAAATGTGGCACCAGCATTCTTGAGACCGAATGGCATGGTGACATAGCAAAAGCACCCGAATGGAGTGATGAAAGCTGTTTTTATTCATCGGCTCCATACAGTCGGGTCTGATGACACCCGGAATATGCGTCCAGAAAAGACAAACTCTCACATCCCGTAGTTGAGTCGACGATTTGGTCGATGCGGGGGAGAGAGAAATGATCTTTCTGGTAGGCCCGATTGATATGCTTGAAGTCAATACACATACGAAGTGAGTCGTCCTTCTTGGGGACCATGACAACATTGGTGAGCCACTCGGAGTGGTAAATATCTCGGATGAACTCAGCTGCCAGGAGCCGAGCCACTTCCTCGCCAATTGCCTTTCTCTTCTGTACGGCGGACCGTCGAAGATGCTCTTTGACTGGTTTTACTTTCGGGTCAACTCGCAAACGGTGCTCAGCCAGTCCCCTGGGTACACCCGGCATGTCAGAAGGTTTCCATGCAAAGATGCAGTTCTCACGAAGGAACTGGATGAGCGCTTCTTCCTATTTGCTGTCGAGTGATGTTGAGATATGAGTAGGGGCAGCATTAGGATCGGTCGGATGAATATGAATCGACTTTGTTTCACCGGACGACTGAAATGCAGAATCTGTGGCAGGTTTCTTGGCTCGCAACAAATCACTCGGATCTGCATTCTTCTCGTATTCTTGCATTTCAACTGCTGCCATTTGTGCATCGGCAATTTTTGAACCCTTCTGGAGGCATTCTTCTGCCTTCTGCCGATTGCCAGTGACCGTAATCACTCCTCTGGGGCCAGGCATTTTCAATTTGAGGTACACGTAACATGGTCGAGCCATAAAATGTGCATATGCAGGCCTACCCAAAATAGCATGATAAGCACTCTGGAGATCCACTACTTCAAATGTCAACTTTTCCTTACGGTAATTCTTCAAATCACCGAAAACCACGTTAAGAGAGATCTGGCCGAGTGATTCGGCCTTCTTTCCAGGGATAACGCCATGGAAACTCATGTTGCTTTCGCTAAGCTTGGACATCGGGATGCCCATCCCCTTCAAGGTTTCAGCGTAAAGAATATTCAGGCCGCTTCCGCCATCCATCAACACTTTGGTCAGTCGAGTGCCTCCAACAACTCGGTCGACTACCAACGCTTGCCTCCCTGGAGTGGCAACGCGTGCAGGATGATCAGATTGGTCGAATGTGATAGCTATCTGTGACCACTTCAGATATGTTGTTGTTGCCGGAGCAACCATATTCACTTCTCTGTTTATCACCTTCAGTCGACTTTTGCTCTCAACATCAGCAAAAATCACCAGAGTGGAATTGACGTTGGGAAAACCATCATCACCTTCTTCCTTGTCCTCATCCTTGTCCGACTCCTTTTCCTTTTCTCTGGGTTGTTTCTCTCGGAATTGCTGGATCAGGAGTCGACACTGTCGAGTGGTGTGCTTAGGATAAATCAGATTACCCTCTTCATCCTTCTTGGTGTGAATGTGACATGGCAAATCCAACACATCATTTCCTGCTTGATCTTTTACCTTCTTGGGGGTCCAGGGCCCCTTAGGTTTCCCTTTAAACTTTCCTTGAATCACTGCCACAGTTTCACCAGGTCCTGCAGGCTCATCTTTACGTTTCTGTTTCCGATTGGAATTGCCTCCACCGGTGTCCTGACCGGCTGGTTTGCTCTTTCCTGCGGAGTCGATCCTCTTCTTCTCCATTAGCATACCGAGTGGCTATTTCCATCATCCGAGTTAGAGACATATCTCTCGTCCGACCGAATTTCAGGACCAGCTCTCGATACCAAACGCCTTCCTTGAAGGCACAAACTGCTTGATGCTGGGACACATTTTCCACTATGTGATGCAAAGTGGTCCACCTCTGAATGTAATCCCTCAGAGTCTCATTCGGTTTTTGCATGCAATGTTGCAATTCTGTCAATCCTGCTGGCCGTTTGCAAGTACCCTCAAAAGTTCTAACAAACACTCGGGCAAGCTCCTCCCAGTTGAATATACTGCCTGGGGTTAACTGATTCAGCCATGCTCTGGCCGAACCTTCCAACATCAGAGGAAGATGCTTCATGGCCACTTCATCATTACCGCCACCAATCTGCACAGCCACTCGGTAGTCCTCAAGCCAAGTGTCGGGCTTGGACTCACCAGTGAACTTACTGACTCCAGTCGCCAACCTGAAGTTGGGAGGAATCTCTGCAGCCCTGATGGCTCTGCTGAAACACTCTGGACCTGAAACATGAACTCTGCTGCCAGTCGGGCGATCTCTATCAAGGCCCTCTCTGTGTGCCCTGTTCCTGTCGACCAGACCTTGAACGAGAATAGATCCTGCATCAAAGGCTGGCTCCCTTGGGTCGACTGGTATTCTTCGCTCGCCACTGTGCGGGCGTCTGTCATCATATTGCCGAGGCACATATGATCCACTCCTCGGAGGAGGTGTGGGCACTCGACGACGATCATCGCGGCCGAGTCGGTGATCATGCTGCTCATGGTTCCGTCCCATGTACTGGTCTTGCCGGTGCCCACGTCCCTCACGCCGCGGGGGCGATCTTGGGCTGTGGGCCAACTGAACTGTATCTGCCATCACGGATCTGCTATGAATCCTGTTCCGCGACTGAGACACCGCCGTGTTCTGCTCTCTTGCTGCCGGGAGTAAGGCCCGGATCTACATCAAACCCCTACCAGCCTCCGACTGGGAAGGCTGAATTGACTCCGCTATACGGGCCGCAGCTGTGAGATTTTGAATCGGAGTGCGGTATACCTGAGGTTGAGGCGGAAAAAGCTGTCGTCGACTGGACTCAGGGATCCGCTGCCGAGCACGCTCGTCGAGTGCATGCTGAAGGTTCTCCAGTCAAGTGCGCTCAGCCAAATTGGCCAGGCGCGCCTCCTCCAAGGCCCGAGCCTCAGAGGTTTCCCCAAGGATGGGCGTGTGGAGCGCCTCCATGTTGCGGCGGCGAAGCTCTTCCCTCTAATGCGAAGAAAGGGTTTCGGGGTGGTACTCCTCGTGAACGCGTGATGGATCGCCGCCACCATCACTGCCATCGTCGCGGCGGAAGCCAGGCGGACTGTGTGGCCCGTCGACCATCAAGACTTCAGACGCAGGATCGCTGCTATCGCACTCGGATGCGGTCTCGACGGAGCCAGTCGACAGATCGAACAGGCCGTAGAGAGTTTCGTCGGGCTCGATTGCCGCGACTTGTGGGGTGGCTAACTGACGAGCCACCGTGTGTTTCACCCACCGCTAAAGTCGCGACCGACCGGATCGCTTCCGCCGGCGAACAGCGGGGAGGGGGGACACGACGGGAGCCGACTGATACTGGGTCGACGGCTGCCGGAGAAGGACACCGCGAACACACGCGCAAAAGTGCATCACCCCACAGACGGGAAGCGTCTCGACGTCGAGGGGGGCTTCCTAAAGCTTGGCGGAGTCGTCGGCGACGAAGACGAGTGCGCCGAGATGGATCTCACGGCCCTCAGCCAATCCACCGCCGGAAACCATGATGATGCGAACCAGAAAAACCGCAACTTCACCAAAAAGTCGCTAAGACACCTTCCCCAAGGTGGGCGCCAACTGTTGTGATTCTAAGACTAACAGGAGAATGGGGGGTAGGTATGAGGAGGCAAGATCCCAGCTATGGTGAAGATTTACGAGTTCATGCCCTTCACGGTGGAAGTAACTGTCGGCGTTCTGGAAACGGGGGTCCCCAGACTTGCCTGCCTGCGGCCCACGGCGTGGCTGTGCTAGCGGGCCTGTACGGCCCATCTTCATCAACAAAGCATTCAAGACCCTCGCGAGGGGCCAAGCCTCGTGAGGCAGACGGCGCAAGACCTCCTCGGGAGCGGCCTCACCAGGCAGCCTCGCGAGGAGTGGAGATATCAAGGCGGGGCAAACCTCATGAGGCTCTCGTGATGTGAGCCATGACGATCGACACCAGGCGGGCGCCAGACGGGCGCCAGCACGCGCAGCATCCTTGTTTCCTCTTTGGTGCTAAGGAGGCAGGCGCAGGCGCGAAGTACCGAGGCATGAGGCAAAGGTTTCCATATCGGTGCAACAAGACCAAGACCAGCAGGACGGCAAGACAGAGGTCACCGTGGAGCCCAAGACAGCGTCACCACCAGAGCCTTTTGCAGGCGAAGACCGCTTTTGTCAGGATAGCTTGTACTAGCTGTCCCCTTTCAAATTTGCACGTCGTTGTTGGCTCCTTTCCCGCCCAATATTTGGGGAGAGGACCAGGGCCTATATAAGTAGAACTAGCCACCGCAGTAGACGACCGGTTGAACTGATCGAGTTCTCATCCACAAGTCACAGAGCACAAGAACACCTCAACCTCAGGAGGCTGTTCTCCCCCTTGTACTGTTCTTCATTAGCCCAAGAGGCAATCCACCACCACACACTGGAGTGGGGTATTACACCACAACGGTGGCCCGTACCAGTATAAATCTCGTGTCTTTTTGTGTTGCGCGTTCGTCGAGTTCGTCCGCGAGACCTTAGTGAGCTTGGGCGTAGATCGGTAGGAGGGAAAGAACTTCGCGCGCACCCAGAGTTCGAACCTTAAGGGTTTTGTCGGAACCCCACATCCGACATTTGGTGCACCAGGTAGGGGTGCGCCGTAGTTTCTCTCCCCCGGCCTACGCCCCGCGCCGCCGCGCTTCGCCCCCATGGCGGGCGCCCCGCCATCCGCTCCCGCGGCCGGTGTTGACGACGGGGCCAGGGGCTCCGAGCCCTGGCCCCCGCCCTGCGACGGGTGCGATGGCCACCCAAGTTCAGGCCGGAGATGTCGCCGCGCTACGACGGCGCGACGGACCCGTCGCCGTTCCTACTGACGTACGAGGAGGCCGTCCTCGAGGCCGGGGGCAACGACAAGGTCATGGCCAACTGGTTCCCCATGGCCCTCGCCGGCGAGCCACGCGCCTGGCTGCTCAACCTCCCTGTATCCAGGGTGGCATCCTGGGGGGAACTCTGCGACCTCTTCACTGCTCACTACGCGGTGCCGACGCACCACGCAGTCGCAGCCCTTCTGGGCGGCTCTCAAGCACTGCCTTCAGAGTGCCACGTCAAGCCGTTCCTACGTCAGATTGGGGCCGCTTCCAAGCGCCCGGGGGCTCCGCCAGGTTGGGCTGCAGCAGAGGCTGACCTCACCTTCAGCTCAAAAGACCATCCCGACTCCACCGTCGGCTCGGGCATGCTCCCAATGCTCTGCACGCCCACCATCTGCAACGTGGCTGTTACCAAGACCCTCATCGACGGCGGTGCCGGCCTCAACTTGCTCTCCGTGGAGGCCTTCAGCCTTCTTCACGTGCCGCTCGAGCGGCTCAGTCTCAGCAAGCCCTTCTCAGGAGTTGGTGGCGGCGCTGCCCACTCTCTGGGACAGATCCGTCTCCCAGTCACCTTCGGCACGCGCGACAACTACCGCACTGAGCTGGTCGACTTCGACATCGCTCGCATCGTCCTCTCGTACAACGCCATCCTCGGGTACCCAGCTCTCGCCCAGTTCATGGCGGCGACTCACTCGGCCTACAACCTCATGAAGATGCCTGGGAGCAAGGGCGTCCTCACCATCAAGGGGGACACCAAGGAGGCCGTAACGACACTCAAGCTTGCCTTCAAGACCATGGCGGCGGCGCAGCTCACCGGCGCTGGTATCCCTAAAGCCAAGGAGGCAGTGCCTACCAAGAAGAAGCAGTTGTTTACCCAAGACAAGGCGGAAACCAAGCAGGTGCCAGTCAATGAGGACGGACCCTCAGGAGCCACCTTTACCATAGGTGTCGGCCTCGATTCCGTCCAAGAAGAGGCGCTGGTGAGGTTCTTGCGCGCAAACAAGGACATATTTGCATGGGAGCCCAATCAGCTGGTGGGGGTTCCAAGAGAGGTGATTCAGCATCACTTAAGGGTGTGCCCCAACATGCGCCCTGTCAAGCAACGAGCGAGGCGGCAATCCACGGAGAAGCAAGCCTTCATCGTCCAAGAGACCCGCAAGCTGGAGGCAGCGGGTGCCATTTGCGAGGTTCGGTATCCACATGGCTGGCAAACCCCGTCATAGTGCCGAAGAAAGGCGAGAAGGAACGGATGTGCGTCGATTTCACCAACCTTAATAAGGCCTGCCCCAAGATCCGTTCCCGCTCCCATGCATCGATCAGGTCGTCGACTCCACCGCCGAGTGCGACCTGCTATGCTTCCTGGACGCATTATCAGGGTATCACCAGATCAAGATGGCGGTGGAAGACGTAGAGAAGACAGCCTTCCTGACCCTGTGTGGGGTGTACTGCTACACCTAAATGCCCTTCGGGCTGCGCAACGCGGGCGCAACCTTTCAGTGGCTGATGCACATCGCCTTGGGGCGGCAACTCAGGAGAAACACAGAGGCCTATGTCGACGACATAGTGGTGAAGTCTCGGGAGGCGAGAACCTTGATTCAAGACTTGGAGGAGACCTTCGAGAGCCTGCGCCAGGTGAACTTGCGGCTTAACCCAGAGAAGTGTGTGTTCGGTGTCCCTTCCGGCAAGCTGCTAGGATTCCTCGTATCCCACAGAGGGATCGAGGCGAACCCGGAGAAGATCAAGGCCATCGAAGACATGAGCCCGCCGGAGACCCTCAAAGAGATGCAGAAGCTGGCGGGACGAGTGACTGCGTTGGGGAGTTTCATCTCTAAGCTGGGAGAGCGCACCTTACCCTTCTTCAAGCTCATAAAGAAGAAGGGCCCGTTCGAGTGGACACGAGAGGCCGACCGAGCCTTCCAAGACCTCAAGAAATACCTGACCAGCCCTTCGGTGATGGTGGCACCACGACCTCTCGAGCCCTTAGTGCTCTACCTTGCCGCCACCCCGTACTCCGCCAGCGCTGCGCTGGTGGTGGTTCGGGAGGAGCACCAAGCCAAGGGCGCGCCGCGCCAAGCTATAGCTGAAGTAATGCAGGGTGAGGAAGGCGCCGCAAAAGCCTCAGCACCAGAAGACCAAGCTCGGCGAGACAACGTCGCCGAAATTCCCGACAACAGTCAAGCCTCAGGAGCCCCTCCACCTCAGGAGACGCCCCAATCTCCGCAAGACCCGAGCCTTGCCACCGCGCCAGCCCTTGTCGAGCACCCGGTGTATTTTGTCAGCACGGTGTTGCGGGACGCAAGGGCACGATACCCCATGCCTCAGAAGCTCCTGCTCGCACTCTTGGTGGCCTCACGCAAGCTGCGTCACTACTTCCAGGGCCACCCCATCAAGGTCGTCTCGGCCTACCCATTGGAGAGGGTGCTCAGGAGCCCCAACTCAGCTGGAAGGGTCGCCGAGTGGAACATCGAGCTGCAAGCATTCCAGTTAGAGTTCAGCACTGTCGGGAATCGTAGCAGAAATTTAAAATTTTCTACGCATCACCAAGATCCATCTATGGAGTTTACTAGCAACGAGAGGAAAGGAGTGCATCTACATACCCTTGTAGATCGCGAGCGGAAGCGTTCAAGTGAACGGGGTTGATGGAGTCGTACTCGTCGTGATCCAAATCACCGATGACCGAGCGCCGAACGGACGGCACCTCCGCGTTCAACACACGTACGGAGCAGCGATGTCTCCTCCTTCTTGATCCAGCAAGGGGAAGGAGAGGTTGATGGAGATCCAGCAGCACGACGGCGTGGTGGTGGAAGTAGCGGGGATCCCGGCAGGGCTTCGCCAAGCGCAAACGGGAGGGAGAGGGAGGCGCCAGGGGCTACGGTGCTGCAGCCCTCCCTTCCCCCCACTATATATAGGGGCCCTGGGGGGCGCCAGCCCCTGGGAGATCCAATATCCAGGGGGGCGGCGGCCAAGGGGGGTGGCTTGCCCCCCAAGCCAAGTGGGGCGCCCCCCACCCCTAGGGTTTCCAACCCTAGGTGCAGGGGGAGGCCCAAGGGGGGCACCCCAGCCCACCAGGGGTTGGTTCCCCTCCCACTTCAGCCCATGGGGCCCTTCGGGATAGGTGGCCCCACCCGGTGGACCCCCGGGACCCTTCCGGTGGTCCCGGTACAATACCGATAACCCCCGAAACTTTCCCGGTGGCCGAAACTGGACTTCCTATATATAATTCTTCACCTCCGGACCATTCCGGAACTCCTCGTGATGTCCGGGATCTCATCCGGGACACCGTACAACTTTCGGGTTTCCGCATACTAATATCTCTACAACCCTAGCGTCACCGAACCTTAAGTGTGTAGACCCTACGGGTTCGGGAGACACACAGACATGACCGAGACGACTCTCCGGTCAATAACCAACAGCGGGATCTGGATACCCATGTTGGCTCCCACATGTTCCACGATGATCTCATCGGATGAACCATGATGTCGAGGATTCAATCAATCCCGTATACAATTCCCTTTGTCAATCGGTATGTTACTTGCCCGAGATTCGATCGTCGGTATCCCAATACCTTGTTCAATCTCGTTACCGGCAAGTCTCTTTACTCGTACCGTAATGCATGATCCCGTGGCTAACTCCTTAGTCACATTGAGCTCATTATGATGATGCATTACCGAGTGGGCCCAGAGATACCTCTCCGTCATACGGAGTGACAAATCCCAGTCTCGAGTGTCAACCCAACAGACACTTTCAGAGATACCTGTAGTGTACCTTTATAGTCACCCAGTTACGTTGTGACGTTTGGTACACCCAAAGCACTCCTACGGCATCCGGGAGTTACACGATCTCATGGTCTATGGAAATGATACTTGACATTGGAAAAGCTCTAGCAAACGAACTACACGATCTTTGTGCTATGCTTAGGATTGGGTCTTGTCCATCACATCATTCTCCTAATGATGTGATCCCGTTATCAATGACATCCAATGTCCATAGTCAGGAAACCATGACTATCTGTTGATCAACGAGCTAGTCAACTAGAGGCTTACTAGGGACACGTTGTGGTCTATGTATTCACACATGTATTACGATTTCCGGATAACACAATTATAGCATGAACAATAGACAATTATCATGAACAAGGAAATATAATAATAACCATTTTATTATTGCCTCTAGGGCATATTTCCAACAGTCTCCCACTTGCACTAGAGTCAATAATCTAGTTACATTGTGATGAATCGAACACCCATAGAGTTCTGGTGTTGATCATGTTTTGCTCTAGGGAGAGGTTTAGTCAACGGATCTGCTACATTCAGGTCCGTATGTACTTTACAAATATCTATGTATCCATTTTGAACACTTTCACGAATGGAGTTGAAGCGACGCTTGATATGCCTGGTCTTCCTGTGAAACCTGGGCTCCTTGGCAAGGGCAATAGCTCCAGTGTTGTCACAGAAGAGAGTCATCGGGCCTGATGCATTGGGAATCACCCCTAGGTCAGTAATGTACTCCTTCATCCAGATTGCTTCTTGCGCTGCCTCTGAGGCCGCCATGTACCCCGCTTCACATGTAGATCCCGCCACGACGCTTTGCTTGCAACTGCACCAGCTTACTGCCCCTCCATTCAAAATATACACGTATCCGGTTTGTGACTTAGAGTCATCCAGATCTGTGTCGAAGCTAGCATCGACGTAACCCTTTACGACGAGCTCTTCGTCACCTCCATACACGAGAAACATATCCTTAGTCCTTTTCAGGTACTTCAGGATATTCTTGACCGCTGTCCAGTGTTCCATGCCGGGATTACTTTTGTACCTTCCTACCAAACTTACGGCAAGGTTTACATCAGGTCTGGTACACAGCATGGCATACATAATAGACCCTATGGCCGAGGCATAGGGGATGACACTCATCTTTTCTCTATCTTCTGCCGTGGTCGGGCATTGAGCCGTGCTCAATTTGCACACCTTGCAATACAGGCAAGAACCCCTTCTTGGACTGATCCATATTGAACTTCTTCAATATCTTGTCAAGGTACGTACTCTGTGAAAGACCAATGAGGCGTCTTGATCTATCTCTATAGATCTTGATGCCTAATATATAAGCAGCTTCCCCAAAGTCCTTCATTGAAAAACACTTATTCAAATAGGCCTTTATACTTTCCAAGAATTATATATCATTTCCCATCAATAGTATGTCATCCACATATAATATGAGAAATGCTACAGAGCTCCCACTCACTTTCTTGTAAACACAGGCTTCTCCATAAGTCTGTGTAAACCCAAACGCTTTGATCATCTCATCAAATCGAATGTTCCAACTCCGAGATGCTTGCACCAGCCCATAGATGGAGCGCTGGAGCTTGCATACCTTGTTAGCATTCTTAGGATCGACAAAACCTTCCGGCTGCATCATATACAATTCTTCCTTAAGAAAGTCATTAAGGAATGCCGTTTTGACGTCCATTTGCCATATCTCATAATCATAGAATGCGGCAATTGCTAACATGATTCGGACGGACTTCAGCTTCGCCACGGGTGAGAAAGTCTCATCGTAGTCAACCCCTTGAACTTGGCGATAACCCTTAGTGACAAGTCGAGCCTTATAGATGGTCACATTACCATCCGCGTCTGTCTTCTTCTTAAAGATCCATTTATTTTCTATGGCTCGCCGATCATCGGGCAAGTGAGTCAAAGTCCATACTTCGTTTTCATACATGGATCCTATCTCGGATTTCATGGCTTCTAGCCATTTGTCGGAATCTGTGCTCGCCATTGCTTCTTCATAGTTCGAAGGTTCACCGTTGTCTAACAACATGATTTCCAGGACAGGGTTGCCGTACCACTCTGGTGCGGAACGTGTCCTTGTGGACCTACGAAGTTCAGCAGTAACTTGATCCGAAGCTTCATGATCATCATCATTAACTTCCTCCCCAGTCGGTGTAGGCACCACAGGAACATATTCCCGCGCTGCGCTACTTTCCGGTTCGGAAGGGGTGAGTATCACCTCATCAAGTTCCACTTTCCTCCCACTTATTTCTTTCGAGAGAAACTCTTTCTCCAGAAAGGACCTGTTCTTGGCAACGAAGATCTTGCCTTCGGATCTGAGGTAGAAGGTATACCCAATGGTTTCCTTAGGGTATCCTATGAAGACGCATTTTTCCGATTTGGGTTCGAGCTTTTCAGGTTGAAGTTTCTTGACATAAGCATCGCATCCCCAAACTTTTAGAAATGACAGCTTAGGTTTCTTCCCAAACCATAATTCATACGGTGTCGTCTCAATGGATTTCGACGGAGCCCTATTTAAAGTGAATGCGGCAGTCTCTAAAGCATAGCCCCAAAATGAGAGTGGTAGATCGGTAAGAGACATCATAGATCGCACCATATCCAATAGAGTGCGATTACGACGTTCGGACACACCATTTCGCTGAGGTGTTCCAGGCGGCGTGAGTTGTGAAACTATTCCACATGTCCTTAAGTGTGTGCCAAATTCGTGACTTAAATATTCTCCTCCACGATCTGATCGTCAGAACTTTATTTTCCTGTCACGTTGATTCTCAACCTCACTCTGAAATTCCTTGAACTTTTCAAAGGTCTCAGACTTGTGTTTCATTAGGTAGACATACCCATATCTACTCAAGTCATCAGTGAGAGTGAGAGAATAACGATAGCCTCCATGAGCCTCAACACTCATTGGACCGCACACATCGGTATGTATGATTTCCAATAAGTTGGTTGCTCGCTCCATTGTTCCGGAGAACGGAGTCTTGGTCATCTTACCCATGAGGCATGGTTCGCACGTGTCAAATGATTCGTAATCAAGAGACTCCAAAAGTCCATCTGCATGGAGCTTCTTCATGCGCTTGACACCAATGTGACCAAGGCGACAATGCCACAAGTATGTGGGACTATCGTTATCAACTTTACATCTTTTGGTATTCACACTATGAATATGTGTAACATCACGTTCGAGATTCATTAAGAATAAACCATTGACCAGCGAGGCATGACCATAAAACATATCTCTCATATAAATAGAACAACCATTACTCTCAGATTGAAATGAGTAGCCATCTCGCATTAAACGAGATCCAGATACAATGTTCATGCTCAAAGCTGGCACTAAATAACAATTATTGAGGTTTAAAACTAATCCCGTAGGTAAATGTAGAGGTAGCGTGCCGACGGCGATCACATCGACCTTGGAACCCCGACGCGCATCGTCACCTCGTCCTTCGCCAGTCTCCGCTTATTCTGCAGCTCCTGTTTTGAGTTACAAATATGAGCAACCGCACCGGTATCAAATACCCAGGAGCTACTACGAGTACTGGTAAGGTACACATCAATTACATGTATATCACATATACCTTTGGTGTTGCCGCCCTTCTTGTCCGCTAAGTATTTGGGGCAGTTCCGCTTCCAGTGACCACTTCCCTTGCAATAAAAGCACTCAGTCTCAGGCTTGGGTCCATTCCTTGGCTTCTTCCCGGCAACTGACTTACCGGGCGCGGCAACTCCCTTGCCGTCTTTCTTGAAGTTTTTCTTACCCTTGCCTTTCTTGAACTTAGTGGTTTTATTCACCATCAACACTTGATGTTCCTTTTTTATCTCCACCTCTGCTGATTTCAGCATTGAATATACCTCAGGAATGGTCTTTTCCATCCCCTGCATATTGAAGTTCATCACAAAGCTCTTGTAGCTCGGTGGAAGCGACTGAAGGATTCTGTCAATGACCACGTCATCCGGGAGATTAACTCCCAGCTGAGACAAGCGGTTGTGTAACCCAGACATTTTGAGTATGTGCTCATTGACAGAACTATTTTCCTCCATTTTACAACTGAAGAACTTGTCGGAGACTTCATATCTCTCACTCGGGCATGAGCTTGGAAAACCATTTTCAGCTCTTCGAACATCTCATATGCTCCGTGTTTCTTAAAACGCTTTTGGAGCCCCGGTTCTAAGCTGTAAAGCATGCCGCACTGAATGAGGGAGTAATCATCAGCACATGATTGCCAAGCGTTCATAACGTCTTGGTTCTCTGGGACGGGTGCGTCACCTAGCGGTGCTTCTAGGACATAATCTTTCTTGGCAGCTATGAGGATGATCCTCAGGTTCCGGACCCAGTCCGTATAGTTCCTGCCATCATCTTTCAGCTTGGTTTTCTCTAGGAACGCATTGAAGTTGAGGGCAACGTGGGCCATTTGATCTACAAGACATATTGTAAAGATTTTAGACTAAGTTCATGATAATTAAGTTCATCTAATCAAATTAGTCAATGAACTCCCACTCAGATAGACATCCCTCTAGTCATCTAAGTGAAACATGATCCGAGTTAACTAGGCCGTGTCCGATCATCACGTGAGACGGACTAGTCAACATCGGTGAACATCTTCATGTTGATCGTATCTTCTATACGACTCATGCTCGACCTTTCGGTCTTCCGTGTTCCGAGGCCATGTCTGTACATGCTAGGCTCGTCAAGTCAACCTAAGTGTATTGCGTGTGTTCCGAGGCCATGTCTGTACATGCTAGGCTCGTCAACACCCGTTGTATGCGAACGTTAGAATCTATCACACCCGATCATCACGTGGTGCTTCGAAACAACGAACCTTCGCAACGGTGCACAGTTAGGGGGAACACTTTCTTGAAATTATTATAAGGGATCATCTTACTTACTACCGTCGTTCTAAGCAAATAAGATGTAAAACATGATAAACATCACATGCAATAAAATAGTGACATGATATGGCCAATATCATTTTACTCCTTTGATCTCCATCTTCGGGGCGCCATGATCATCTTCGTCACCGGCATGACACCATGATCTCCATCATCATGATCTCCATCATCGTGTCTTCATGAAGTTGTCACGCCAACGATTACTTCTACTTCTATGGCTAACGTGTTTAGCAATAAAGTAAAGTAATTTACATGGTGTTATTCAATGACACGCAGGTCATACAAAAAATAAAGACAACTCCTGTGGCTCCTGCTGGTTGTCATACTCATCGACATGCAAGTCGTGATTCCTATTACAAGAACATGATCAATCTCATACATCACATATATCTCATTCATCACATCCTTTTGGCCATATCACATCACAAGGCATATGCTACAAAAACAAGTTAGACGTCCTCTAATTGTTGTTGCAAGTTTTTATGTGGCTTCTATAGGTTTCTAGCAACAACGTTTCTTACCTACGTTGAACCACAACGTGATATGTCAATTTCTATTTACCCTTCATAAGGACCCTTTTCATCGAATCCGTTCCGACTAAAGTGGGAGAGACAGACACCCGCTAGCCACCTTATGCAACTAGTGGATGTCAGTCGGTGGAACCTGTCTCACGTAAGCGTACGTGTAAGGTCGGTCCGGGCCGCTTCATCGCACAATGCCACCGAAACAAGATAAGACTAGTAGTGGCAAGGAAATTGACAACATCTACGCCCACAACAAGTTTGTGTTCTACTCGTGCATAGAAACTACGCATAGGCCTGGCTCATGATGCCACTGTCGGCGATCGTAGCAGAAATTTAAAATTTTCTACGCATCACCAAGATCCATCTATGGAGTTTACTAGCAATGAGAGGGAAGGGGTGCATCTACATACCCTTGTAGATCACGAGCGGAAGCGTTCAAGTCAACGGGGTTGATGGAGTCGTACTCGTCGTGATCCAATTCACCGATGACCGAGCGCCGAACGGACGGCACCTCCGCGTTCAACACACGTACGGAGCAGCGATGTCTCCTCCTTCTTGATCCAGCAAGGGGAAGGAGAGGTTGATGGAGATCCAGCAGCACGACGGCGTGGTGGTGGAAGTAGCGGGGATCCCGGCAGGGCTTCGCCAAGCGCAAACGGGACGGAAGGGTGTCACGGGAGGGAGAGGGAGGCGCCAGGGGCTAGGGTGCTGCATCCCTCCCTTCCCCCCACTATATATAGGAGCCCTGGGGGGCGCCGGCCCCTGGGAGATCCAATCTCCAGGGGGGCGGCGGCCAGGGGGGTGGCTTGCCCCCCAAGCCAAGTGGGGCGCCCCCCACCCCTAGGGTTTCCAACCCTAGGCGCAGGGGGAGGCCCAAGGGGGGCACCCCAGCCCACCAGGGGCTGGTTCCCCTCCCACTTCAGCCCATGGGGCCCTCCGGGATAGGTGGCCCCACCCGGTGGACCCCCGGGACCCTTCCGGTGGTCCCGGTACAATACCGATAACCCCCGAAACTTTCCCGGTGGCCGAAACTGGACTTCCTATATATAATTCTTCACCTCCGGACCATTCCGGAACTCCTCGTGATGTCCGGGATCTCATCCGGGACTCCGAACAACTTTCGGGTTTCTGCATACTAATATCTCTACAACCCTAGCGTCACCGAACCTTAAGTGTGTAGACCCTACGGGTTCGGGAGACACGCAGACATGACCGAGACGACTCTCCGGTCAATAACCAACAGCGGGATCTGGATACCCATGTTGGCTCCCACATGTTCCACGATGATCTCATCGGATGAACCACGATGTCGAGGATTCAATCAATCCCGTATACAATTCCCTTTGTCAATCGGTATGTTACTTGCCCGAGAATCGATCGTCGGTATCCCAATACCTTGTTCAATCTCGTTACCGGCAAGTCTCTTTACTCGTACCATAATGCATGATCCCGTGGCTAACTCCTTAGTCACATTGAGCTCATTATGATGATGCATTATCGAGTGGGCCCAGAGATACCTCTCCGTCATACGGAGTGACAAATCCCAGTCTCGATCCGTGTCAACCCAACTGACACTTTCAGAGATACCTGTAGTGTACCTTTATAGTCACCCAGTTACGTTGTGACGTTTGGTACACCCAAAGCACTCCTACGGCATCCGGGAGTTACACGATCTCATGGTCTATGGAAATGATACTTGACATTGGAAAAGCTCTAGAAAACGAACTACACGATCTTTGTGCTATGCTTAGGATTGGGTCTTGTCCATCACATCATTCTCCTAATGATGTGATCCCGTTATCAATGACATCCAATGTCCATAGTCAGGAAACCATGACTATCTGTTGATCAACGAGCTAGTCAACTAGAGGCTTACTAGGGACACGTTGTGGTCTATGTATTGACACATGTATTACGATTTCCGGATAACACAATTATAGCATGAACAATAGACAATTATCATGAACAAGGAAATATAATAATAACCATTTTATTATTGCCTCTAGGGCATATTTCCAACAAGCACTACCAGGGTCGTCAAGGGGGCCATGCTCGCTGATTTTGTGGCAGAATGGACGGATGCCCCGACACTTGCAGAAGGCGAAGACTGGTCCACTTCGCTAGGAAGCGAGGCACCGGACGGTTGGGTCATGTACTTCAATGGCGCCTTCGTGCACCAAGGCGCAGGGGCTGGAGCAATAGTAATCTCGCCCACTCAGGATAAGCTCTATTATGTCGTGCAACTCTCCTTTCAGCATGGCGAGAAGGTCTCCAACAACATCGCAGAATAGGAAGGCCTCATAGCTGGCCTGAAGACCGCGGCAGCTCTGGGGGTGAAGCGCCTTACCGGTAGGGGCGACTCGCAGCTCCTCGTCAACTTCTCCAACAAACTATACGTGCCAAAGAACGAGCATACGGAGGCATACCTCGCGGAGGTGCGCAAGATGGAGAAGCAGTTCTCGGGCTTGGAGCTGCAGCACGTGCCCCGGGGCACCAACAAGGAAGCCGACAACATTGCCAGGAGAGCATCCAAGCGACAGCCACAAGAGCCTGGTATCTTTGAGGAACGGCTCTTCAAGCCATCGGCGACACCACCACTTTCGAGCACAGCTCAGCCTCGGGAGGAGCTTCCACAGCCTCCTGTCTCAGGAGCCCCGGCCTGTGGCCCGACCTCAGGAGCTCGCTTGCTCTTGGCGCTTGAACCTTAGGAGGGATGCTGGACCAAGGAATTCAAGGAGTATCTGATGCAAGGGGCGCTGCCAGAGAAGGAGGAGGATGCAGAGCGTGTGGTTCGGCAAGCCACGGCACACTGCATCCAGGACGGTGAGCTGTACAGGAAGCGGCCAAACGACGTTTCCTTGCGCTGCATTTCCAGGGGCCAGGGGAAGGAGCTGCTAACTGACATACATGGTGGTGACTGCGGGCACCACTCGTCGTCACGGACCCTCGTCGGCAAAGTATTCCACAGTGGGTTCTACTGGCCCACTGCGCTCAACGACGCAGCTGAGCTGGTGAAGTCCTGCGAAGCCTGCCAGTTCCACGCCAAGCAAATTCATCTGCCGGCTCAGGGCCTCCAAACCATTCTGCTCACGTGGCCGTTTGCGGTCTGGGGGCTGGACATCCTGGGCCCATTCCCTCGAGTGCCTGGGGCTACCCTTACCTCTACGTCGCCATCGACAAGTTCACCAAGTGGGTGGAAGTGGAAGCCGTCCGCACCATCCCAGCCGGCTCTGCTGTCAAATTCACCAAGGGCCTCGTGAGCCGCTTCGGGGTCCCCAACTGCATCATCACAGATAATGGCTCGTAGTTTACTAGTAACCTCTTCAAAACCTACTGTGCTAACCTTGGAACGCAGATCTGCTACGCTTCGCTGGCGCACCCCAGGAGCAATGGTCAGGCCGAACGCACCGACGTGGAGGTCCTGAGGGGCCTCAAGACCAGGACCTTCAAGAAGAAGCTCGAGGCCTGTGGCAGGGGCTGGTACGACGAGCTCCAGTCCGTGTTGTGGTCCATCCGCACCACCGCCACCAAGCCAACGGGCGAGACCCCATTCTTCCTTGTCTACGGAGCTGAAGCAGTCCTCCCTCACGAGGTCAAGCATCGCTCCGCACGGGTCCTGGCGTTCGATGAAACACAGCAGGACACCACGCGGGGGATGGACCTCGTGCTGGGGGAGGAACAACGTCGCGAAGCCGCACCGAGGGCGGCAAGGTACCAGCAAGCACTGTGGCGATACCACTGCCGCGGAATCTGCTCCAGGACACTTGAGGTAGGCGACCTCGTCCTGAGGCGGGTCCTCTCCAGGGAAGGGCTGCACAAGCTTTCACCCATGTGGGGGGCCCGTTCAGGGTCGTCCATGTCTCCAGGCCTGGCGCCGCGCGCCTGGAGACACAGGACGGGATACCTATCCAGAACGCCTGGAACATCCAGCACCTCCGGAAGTTCTACCCATGAAGCAAGGCCCAGAGCCTGTGAAGAAAGGCCCAGAGCCTGTGGAGAAGGCCCGGTGCCTGTGAAGAATTGCCGCCCGTGACACTCTCACGTAATAATGAGTGGGGCTGTACATGCCCCGGAGTCTCAAGAGCGCTGGCCTCAGGCCCTGGGGCTCCCGCCCACGCCTAGTGGCAGCACTTAGCTCCGCGCTGGTGAGAAGACTTGAAGACTAGACTAGGTGCCGGACGCGGCTTTTCATTTGCTTTCCGTAGTTGGCTCGCTTTTCCTTAATCGAAGTTTGCTTTTGGTGTTCCTTGCCGATTCGATTCCCTCGCCTCTTACCGCATTTTCCGGCTCTAGTTCGCTCGTGTTCTCTCTCTCACATACCTCGCGAGGGGGCTAGGCAGGTGCCCTCGCGAGCATTTTGTCCTCTCTGCCTTTTCGCGAGCCACCCTCGTTCGAGCCCAAAAACTGGCGCATCTCTCCTAGTCCATGCCCCTCGGGTACCACGATACAAAGCGCCAGGTCAAGGCTTGGGTGGACGGCAAATCTTCTAGCGCACCTTCTAACGAATTTTTGCAGTTCCTGAGCAAACATAGACCACCAGGTCAAGATGGACGAGAGGAAGCAAACGCCTCGTAAGGAAGAGGGCGTCCCGAATGCACCAGGAAAAAGAGCAAAACAAAAGCAGCGTTGCAGCGATCCGCGGAGGCAGGCCCCTAGCGACACCCCGAGCCTAGCCAGACCCTTTCTCGCGCTTCACGGAGGCACAGCGATGAGATGACACGCTGCCGCCCTCAAAGCAGGTGTGGCGACGCGGCGGCTGGTCGTAGCCACCACTGCTGGAGCTGTCGTTGGAGGAAGAGCCGCTGTAGCTGGACGAGACACGGTCGCCGCCGAGGACAGGCTTGCCCTCATCCTCATCGCGACCATCACCAAGGTTGAGCACCTCCTCACCGTCGTTTGCCTCGGGGCAGCACCCGGCGCGGTGACCATCTTCCCCAAACACCCTCACATAGAGGGTCGATCCAGCATCATACTTGAAGTGGAGGGTGCACCGCCTGCCCAGGCCGCGCGCGCGAGCGAACGTCTGCCAGCCGCGGGCCAGGGCTATGTTGCCCGCGGCAGAAGTCTCGACCGCGACCCAAGAGGCCTTACTACAGCAACCATCCACCTGCAACCAGAGCCCGCCTGGACCAGAGGCCAGCAGTTCGTCGACGAAGAAGCGCGGAAGCTGGAGCCAGTTGCCGGCCGGGTTCCCCGACCAGACGACGAACTCCGGCCACACCTCCGCCGAATGGAAGTGCAGACGGGGAGTCCGCGCCACCATGGCACGCCTCCCTTCGTCAACTGGACCGCCATGGCTGGGACGACCCCCTCCGCGTGCCGCGGCACCGCCATGACAGTGGGCCGCGGCGGGGGTCGCGACGTGCTTGCGCGGACGGCCGCGTCCGCGCTTGGGCGCAGGGGAGCCGGGTCCCTCGCGAGGGGCCTTCCCCTTCTCGGCGGCAGAGAACTTCCTTCGTGGCGCCATTGGTGGCGCTGCTAGCAATGGAGCGAGGAGGAAGAAGCAGCGAGCAAAGAAGAGATGGGCGACGGGGGCTCCGCCCCCCCCCCTTTCCCATTTATAGCGGAAGAAGGCCAACCGGCGCCCCCCATGATCACAGGTAATGATGGTTTTCCTTGCATGTCGCAGGGACTTGTCAAGTTGTGCACTTGCCAAGGCAGCGTGGGGAAGTGGAGATGCCCATGTCCAATCAACCGCCACGCGTCGACCGAGGCTGCAGGCTTTGGGGGCCCGCGGTGCTCCGTACTTGACCCTTGGCTTCGCCGTGAAGCCAAGCCCGAGCGCACCTTGGGCCGGGGGGCTACTATCGGCGTTCTGGGAATGGGGGTCCCCAGACTTGCCTGCCTGCGGCCCACGGCGTGGCTGTGCTAGCGGGCTTGTACGGCTCATCTTCATCAACAAAGCATCCAAGACCCTCGCGAGGGGCCAAGCCTCGCGAGGCGGACGGCGCAAGACCTCCTCGGGAGCGGCCTCACCAGGCTGCCTCGCGAGGAGCGGAGATATCAAGGCGGGGCAAACCTCACGAGGCTCTCGTGACATGAGCCATGACGATCGACACCAGGCGGGTGCCAGACGGGCGCCAGCACGCGCGGCGTCCTTGTTTCCTCTTTGGTGCTAAGGAGGCAGGCGCAGGCGTGGAGTACCGAGGCATCAGGCAAAGGTTTCCATATCGGTGCAACAAGACCAAGACCAGCAAGACGGCAAGACGGAGGTCACCGTGGAGCCCAAGACGGCGTCACCACCAGAGCCTTTTGCAGGCGAAGACCGCTTTTGTCAGGATAGCTTGTACTAGCTATCCCCTTTCAAATTTGCCCGCCGTTGTTGGCTCCCTTCCCGCTCAATATTTGGGGAGAGGACCAGGGCCTATATAAGTAGAACTAGCCACCACAGTAGACGAGAGGTTGAACTGATCGAGTTCTCATCCACAAGTCCACAGAGCACAATAACACCTCAACCTCAGGAGGCTGTTCTTCCCCTTGTACTGTTCTTCATCAGCCCAAGAGGCAATCCACCACCACACACTGGAGTAGGGTATTACACCACAACGGTGGCCCGAACCAGTATAAATCTCGTGCCTTTCTGTGTTGCGAGTTCGTCGAGTTCGTCTGCGAGATCTTAGTGAGCTTGGGCGTAGATCGGTAGGAGGGAAAGAACTTCGCGCGCACCCCAGAGTTCGAACCTTTATGGTTTTGCCGGAACCCCACATTCGACAGTAACAACCCTACGTCTCGGTGCTCGGGAGCTCGGTCGATTGGATTATGTGTGTGGAGTTACAGTGGGTGCGAACCCTTGTCCCTGAGGAGGGGGTGGCTTATATAGAGTTTGCCAGACCCCTCCGGCCCTCAGTTACACAGGGTTTAAGGTACATAAAGATGGGGCATTACTGGTAATGCCAGCAATAAAGATACATGAATGACCATTAAGTCTACAGAGTAAATGCCCAACCGTTGCTGTACAGAGTGGCTTTAGATCTTCTGGTCGTCGAGTGACTATTGGTATGCTCGAGTGACATTGAATCTTCCAAGTGGAATGCTTCTGGTCGAGTGGATGATGTTATCCCTTGAATGTTTCTTACTTTAGGGTAATGTCCTTGGGGAGGGTGTCTAGGTCAGGCCTATGACCCTACCCTAGGTACATGTCGTCGTCACCCCCCCCCCAAGCCCAATCCGAATTGGGAGGCCCCCCCCTTTTCCTTTTCCCTCTCTCCTCCTTCCTTCCTCTCCTACTCCAACTAGGGAAAAGGGGAATGCTACTCCCGGTGGGAGTAGGACTCCCCCTAGGGCGCGCCATAGAGAGGGCCGGCCCTCCCCTCCTCCACTCCTTTATATACGGGGAGGGGGGCACCCCATAGATACACAAGTTGATTGTTTAGCCGTGTGCAGTGCCCCCCTCCACAGATTTCCACCTCGGTCATATCGTTGTAGTGCTTAGGCAAAGCCCTGCGTCGGAAACTTCATCATCGCCATCATCATGCCGTCGTGCTGACGAAGCTCTCCCTCGACACTTAGCTGGATCTAGAGTTCGTGGGACGTCACCGAGCTGAACGTGTGCAGATCGCGGAGGTACCTTACTTTCGGTACTAGGATCGGTCGGATCATGAAGACGTACAACTACATCAACCGCGTTGTCATAACGCTTCCGCTTTCGGTCTACGAGGGTACGTGGACAACACTCCCCCGTCTCATTGCTATGCATCACCTAGATGGATCTTTAATGTCCTTGGGACACGGCATCTTTTCAATAGCATCAACTTTAGCTTTATCAACTTCAATACCTCTTTCAGAAATCTTAAGCCCCAGGACAATACCTTCATTAACCATAAAGTGGCACTTCTCCCAATTCAAGACAAGATTACTTTCTTCACATCTCTGCAAAACTCGATCAAGGTTGCTTAAGCAATCATCAAAAGAAGTTCCATACACGGAGAAATCATCCATGAAAACCTCAACAATCTTTTCACAAAAGTCAGAGAATATATCAGTCATACATCTTTGAAAGGTAGCAGGTGCATTACATAAACCAAAAGGCATACGTCTATAAGCAAAGGTACCGAAAGGGCAAGTAAAAGTGGTCTTATCTTGGTCCTCTTTTGACACAGGTATTTGAGAGAAACCAAAATAACCGTCTAGAAAGCAAAAATGTGTATGTTTGGATAATCTTTCTAGCATTTTATCAATAAAAGGTAAAGGGTAATGACCTTTTCTAGTAGCTTTATTTAATTTGCGGAAATCAATTACCATTCTATAACCTGTGACAATTCTTTGTGGGATCAATTCAGATTTATCATTAGGAACAACAGTAATACCTCCCTTCTTAGGGACACAATGGACAGGACTTACCCACTGACTATCATCAACGGGATATATTATACCTGCCTCCAAAACCTTTAGTATTTCTTTTCTTACCACTTCTTTCATCTTAGGATTTAACCATCGTTGGTGATCAACAACCGGTTTAGCGTCTTTCTCCAATTTTATTTTGTGCTGGCATAGAGTGGGACTAATGCCCTTAAGATCATCAAGAGTATATCCAATAGCAGCGCGGTGCTTCTTCAGAGTTTTCAATAATTTCTCTTCTTCCTGCTCTGAAAGGTTAGCACTAATAATAACAGGATATATCTTCTTCTCATCAAGATAAGCATATTTAAGAGTATCAGGTAATGGTTTAAGCTCAAACACGGGATCACCCTTAGGTGGAGGAGGATCCCCTAGAATTTCAACAGGCAAGTTGTGTTTCAATATGGGTCCCTGTTTAAAGAATACTTCATCTATTTCCCTTCTTTCATTCATAAACATATCATTTTCATGGTCTAGCAAATATTGTTCTAAAGGATCATTAGGAGGCACGACAATAGAAGCAAGACCAATAATTTCATCTTTACTAGGCAATTCTTTATGATGGGGTTGTCTACGGAATTTAGCAAAATTAAAATCATGAGACATATCCCCTAAACCAACAGTAACAATATCTTTTTCGCAGTCTATCCTGGCATTAACAGTATTCAAGACGGGTCTACCAAATTGTGACACCCAAAATTTTATTTGGATTTTTCAAAAAAAATTATTTGACTTGAGGGAGGTGATTTAAATTTTTTCAAAAGAACCCTCCCTTTCAAAATATTTTTTTATGGCAAGAGTTCTATTTGGATTCACCCAAGACTTGTTTTTTTTTTGTCTTGGAGGTTCTTGCTTTTTTTTGGACTCAAACCAAAATGCTTTTCACTTGAGAAAAATGCCTTTTGAAAATCTCTTTGAATTTGCACTATGGCTTTTGGAATAATCCCTTACCACTTTCAACAATTCTCTCTTGCCATGGCCTTAGTGCAAATCCACTCTCCTAAACCTTCCCTCATTTTTGGATCATGATCTACTTCAAATCCAGCAAGATGGACCTCTCCATATAATTATTTTCCATTTAAATCTTATTCAAACAATTTCTGCCCTCTATTCTAGCCCTTGGAGGTTTACAAAGGAACTACTCTTTCTGCTTTGATTTTTGCCCCCAAACCTTTTTCCCTCCCTAGTCCTTTGAACCCTCAACCAAGAACCATGAAGATCCACTGGTCTTCAGTTCAAATTTTTCAAACTACACTTGCTGCAAGTTTGGACCAGATTTGTCAAATTTGGTGAAATTCATTCAAATCCTTCTCCAAAAATTCTGAATAAAATCAGGCAGCCTCTGGGTGCATTGAGTAGTCACCTCACCAAGTCCCAGCTCCAGAAAAAAAATTCTGCTTGCCTAATCATTCTGTCGAACACCTGCAGGGCATTGTCAAAATCAAATACAGTCAAGTTCAGTTAACAGTGGCTGAACCACTGTCGCTTTCTTCAGAACCCGACGTCGATCTCGCCTGTGTCGCCGTGTTCCCTGTCCCCTCCCCCTTGTTCCTGCACCGCACGAACGCCTGGCAGCTTGCGGACGTCGGCGACGAGCAGCAGGAGGTGCGCCGCCCCGTGACCGACGCCAGCGGCGGCTTTGCGGCCGTCAGAAGGGAGGCGCAGCGCAGTCGGCGCCGTCCAGCGCCGCCCAAGCCACCGGAGGTCGCCGCGTGGCCTTCCACTCCCCAGAACGCGCTGCCACTCTCGCCGTGAACCGCTGGGCGCGGAGCGCGCTCTCTGCCGCCGTCGTGCCCGTGCGGCCACCCCACCGTGGACCGGCGCCGTTACGCCAAGACCAACCGAGATTAGCGGGGGAACGACACCACTAAGTTCCACTGATGCTGCCTGGCCACTCAAACCTCCTGCCAATCCACTGCATCGCCGTAATTACTCGCCGGAGATTCTCCGTTCACGGCCACCCCCTCGATCCGCCTATAAATAGAGGCCCCGAGCTTCAACCCGAACCCACACCACCTCTACACTCCACCTAGAGCACGCCTAGCCACTGGTAGAGCCACGGGAGAGCTTTCTTCCCCGACTCCGGCCGCCGCGACCCGCCACGGGATCCAGCTCGATTCGCTCCCGTGCGTGCACCTCTGCCTCCCATTTCTTGCCAGTAGCTCCCCTATGCATCCACTCTTCTGACCCACGCTTCAATTCGAAGTTTGCAGCCCTCCACCGGAGTTCTCCACCATCACCCGAGCCGTCGTCCGCCGGAGAAAGTGTTGCCGTTGACGTGGTGCTCTCCGTCGGTCGAGTCCACTACCCACCGACGCGGAAGGACACGCTGAAGATCTTGGTACACTCCGATCTCTCTGTCTCGCCGTGGTTCGACGCCGGCGACCACCGCAGTCTTCGGGCGCCGGCGAGCCTTTTTAAACCTGACATGTGGACCCCCCTTGTCAGCCTCTATTCTCTTCTCCCTCGAACCGTTTTCTGTTGGCGCCTTCGGGCAAATACGCTTTCCCTTTGAGCTTGCGCGTTTCTTTCCGAAGCGTTTTCTGTTTTCTCAGTTAAACCCCTGGAACTTTTCTGTTTCATTACAGATGAGTCCCTGGACAGAAACCTTTATAACTTTTTAATGAAAAGTGATTTTTGGGTGATTCTTTTTTGACAGTCTTAAAACTTTGTCTAGTTTTTTTATGGGATTTATTTGGAAAAAATTTGGAGGAGTTTTTATGCACGCGTTGGTTTTCACGTTAGTGCCCGTTTTCGTTATGCCGTAGGTTCCGGAAGAGGTGACGGAGCCGCGAACTTCGCCGAGCTAGACTCCGACTTCTCCGAACCAGGCAAGCATGTTTGAACCTTTGATATGATAGGTGTTTTGCATGTTTGCGTGAAAGTTTGTGCGTGGCATATGAGTATCGGTGAGTTCCCCGTTGCTTGTGAGGCAACTACCCGCATGTTCCAAAGTTGTGATGATCTCTGGTGAGGGATGGCCTAATCATGTGGTGGCATGAAGGGCAGCAAGGTGGTACTGTTGTAGCATACCAGCCTTGCGTCATCCGACAAATTCCGACGTTAACGTGGACGGAGTCACGTTATCGTTCTTTCCTCTTCCGTGCTACCACATGTTTTTTGCCAGGATGCGGTTTAGTAAGTTGGTGACCTCTTTCCGTGTACACACCAAATAGAGGGGCCGGGATGATGGTTCCTTGGCCCAGGATTAAAGCCAGTCATCCGGTCAGGGGGCATGGATGTTTCCGGTTGGGACCGAGAGGGGGGCACCCCCTTAGAGCGCGCGTATAGAAATTTGATCCCATGCTACGCGAGGTTGTAGCCTCCCCGTCTCAAGGTCTTTCTTGAACGTTGCCGAGGGTGATCCCTGGCTTCGGAATGTTGAATGGGTGTGTACTGGTTAGACGTGTTTCTTCCAAAACACCGTAAACGGAACTAGTCCCCGTGACTACTGAAATCCGTTGGCTGTGGTTAAGTACAAACTCTGCAGAGTCAAATCCTTCCAAGTCATCGTACCCATGGTCAAGTATCGTGACCAGTATATCCATATCTATCCTCGTGGAAATTTATCCCCAGTGAACAAGCTCAAGTGGTAAACCCAGTTTAATTATTATTCCTGTGGATGGACTAACCTTATATTTGTCTCGTATTTGTAATAATTTATGTTCTCGAGCTACTGGATTATTGAGTTATAATATAAGCCCTTTATGTGATGTCGCTCAGACGTCCGACTGTGGCATGTATGTCCTTTATTTTCTGTTAAAAGCCCTTTATGTGATGTCGCTCAGACGTCCGACTGTGGCTTGTATGTCCTTTATTTTCTGTTAAAAGCCCTTTATGTGGTGTCGCCCTGACGCCCGACTGCGGCATTACTATTCTTGCAGTTTCCTCTCGAGGAGTCATTCAGACCCTCGCTTGACACCAGTATTACTATTCTTGCAGTTTCCTCTCGAGGAGTCATTCAGACCCTCGTTTGGCACCAGTATTACTATTCTTGCAGTTTCCTCTCGAGGAGTCATTCAGACCCTCGCTTGGCACCCAGTATTTATTATCTCTATGTCTGAACGCACTGGTTAATCTGTTCATATGCTTCATGTTTACATTTGTTATATCCTTTGTCCGAACTGTCTTGCGAGTACTTTCATAGTACTCACCTGGCTTGTTGATTTGGCCAGATGTTGACGAAGGCGATCTCTTGGATGAAGAGTTTCATAGCGCGTCCGACGCCTAGAGGAGTCCCAGTCAGTCCTGTGCGATCCCGGATATTGGTCACTTGCATTGTATACGCTTCCGCCACCCCTAATAAGTCTCCTCGAGCCTCACTCCGACGCTCGAAGAGTTGTAGTCTTCAGGAGTTATATCACCCACTCCGCTGTGATATTTCCACCACCGTTGTTATCGTGAGTTAGTAGTTATGCCACCCTATCCGCCGCTATGTTTATCGGCATTCATGTAATAAATTGTTGAGCAGTCCCCGCTCAACCTTGTATTATATTCAGTACTCCTGGTATTTTTCTTCTATGACCAAGATATTGTCTACCAGTGAGAAGGAATTCTTCTTTCCTGGTCCGTAAAAGGGATTGGTCTCTCAATAAATATTTTATTGAAAAACCGGTCGTGACAAGCTTGGTATCAGAGCCAGGTTGACTGTAGGAAGCCACTAGGTGCGATCGCTAATCGGTTATTAGCGTCTTTTGTGCTTTTTCAGCATTTTGCAATTGTAGCTATTTTCTGTTGGTCATCATAAATTTATGACATGACTACTCAGAATTTTTGCCTACTTTTGTAGATGGCTGGCAGCAGCTGTGAGAATCGAGTGTTCACGAACATGCCCGAGGGGTTTGTCAAGCTCCTCGTCTCCATCACCAAGCTCGCGCTCGGGCCAGCGACTCGCCCGGAGTTCACACTTTATCAGCACAAGCTCAGCGACGACGTGTCTATGCACCAAGCTGTGGTGCAATTCAAGGGAGGATGTTCTGCAGCTCGCCACTTCCGTTTTGTGGGAAGGGCCATGCCTACGGAGAGGCATGCCATGCAGATGGCTGCCCGTGAGGCGATAGCTCGTCTTCGGGACATCCTTCCTACGATGAAGACTCGCCGCTACCGCTACCTCCCATGCCATGTGCCATACACCAGTCACTATGCATTCGCCTGCCATCGGGGAGAACGAGATGAAGCCATCGAGATGGTTGTGGAGTATCTCAAGGCTCTGGAGGAGTCTTTCGACAACCTCGTAGACGATCTGGTGGCTGCCCGCATGGACTTAGTCCGGGGCGGTCCTGCCAGCAGGAAGGAGCTTCTCCACACGGCACCGCCTCTGACATTCGTCTCGTCTTCAGCCTCTTATGCACCGGCCGTTTTGGCCACTGCTCGCCGTCTGCCTACAGCTGAGGAGTTCGACCGAGTCATCGCTCCTATTCCAGTCAGAGCTAGACCGCCTGCCGCACCCGCTCTGCCACCCGTCGCTCCCGCACCATCACCGCAGCGCAGTGCTACGCGCCAGGAGCCAGCTAGAGAGGAGGTGGAGGTTGATTCTCCTGGACCGCTGAGTCTTGCCCTCGGCAAGGGAAAGGACATCATCACCATCTCCGACTGAGAGCGCCGAGTAGCCGCGCGTGATGTCTGCTTGTATGATGTGTTTTCTCTGTACGCTATTTTGTATTAGTGTGTTCGCTGCTTTCCGGAGGAGTACGCTAGTCTAAATAACATGTCAGGATTGTGTACGCACATCCTGAGTGATGTATCATGTGTTTGTATTTCGCGTGTAAGATTTGTGTTAAGCAGTCTTTTCTTCATGCAAAATCGTTTATGTTTTCTTGAAAACCTTGAGGTCTTTTAAATTGTTGCCCTTGCAAGATTTTCCTTCTGCCACACAGTTCTTCTTATGAGTTTTTGCTAAATAATACCCCTAGACTGGAAAAATGTCTCGCCCGTGGAGGTTTATGGGACACAGACTAGCAACAATTTCACTCAGGGTCAGTCCAGTCAACAGGACAGCGAAGCAGCCCTGTCTCAAGTATGCCGACTCTTCGAACAAAGCCAGCAACAGCACCAAGAGATGATGAGACACGTCATCAATATGGGAAACCACCGTGAACCCTATCAGCCTCATTCCAAGTTATCTGAATTACAGAAGACTCGCCCTTCAACGTTTGCTCACACTGATAGGCCGCTAGAAGCCGATGATTGGCTCCGTGACATTGAAAGGAAACTAATTATTGCTCAGTGTTCAGATCATGAGAAGGTGCTTTATGCACCACACTACCTTACTGGAGCAGCTGCAGCATGGAGGGAAAACTTCCTACACATGCATCCCAGTGAACACAACATCACCTGGGAGGAATTCAAGGAAGGCTTCCGTGGGGCACACATCCCCAGGAGCATCATAAAAATCAAGAAGAGAGAATTTGATGACCTGAAGCAGCGAGGCATGTCAGTGACAGAATACAATGGTCAGTTTACCCAGTTATCTCGTTATGCCTACGACGAGCACATGACAGAAAACAAGAAGATGGAAAAATTCCTGGACGGCCTGGCACCAGCACTAAGATGCCAACTGATTGTACACACCTTTCCGGATTTTAAAACTCTGGTTGACAAGGCCATTACCTTGGAGAATGAGCGCCGTAGTCTGGAAGATATCTGTAAGCGAAAGAGGGACAAGACGACTATTGCTCGCAACAACCGAAGCAAGACTGAGGTTCCAAGGACAGAAGCAAGGAGATCCACGACTACCGATCCAAGGCCCGTCAGACAGTTTCATGCCAGGGACAAAGAGTTCACGTACCATCCAGGGGTCACATGCTATGCTTGTGGGGAAGAAGGGCACTATGCTAAACAATGCCCAAAGCCAAGGAACGCAGCCCCCAAGCCAAACAATGGTGGGAACAATCCAACCCCCAAGCGCAACAATTTCAATCCAAACAACAACCACAGGAAGGGTCACCTGAACCATGTGACCAGGGAAGAAGCGCAGAATGCCCCAGACATCGTGCTCGGTACGTTCCCTGTCAACACAATACCTGCCACGGTTTTGTTTGATTCTGGAGCTTCCCATTCGTTCGTTTCGAAGGGTTTTGTTTTGCAACATGGTTTTCTGATACTCCCCTTGGAAAAATCTATGATCATCAAGTCCCCCGGAAATAAGCAAATCACGCGGAGTTACTGCCAAGGAGTGGTCTTTGAGTTCGAAGGACTACAGTTCCAAGCAAATCTCATCGTGTTGGAGAATAAAGGACTGGATGTCATTTTAGGGATGGACTGGTTGACCACCAACAAGGGATTCATCGACTGTTTCAATCGGACCGTGATTCTCACCCACCATCATGGCAAGACAATAAAGGTTACCGCTCAAGAAAGGCCACGGACACGGCAACCAAAGCTGAACAAAGTGGACATTGCAGAACTGAGAAAAGTTCCAGTGGTATGCGAGTTTCCTGACGTGTTTCCTGAAGAACTACCAGGCATGCCACCAGACCGAGAGATAGAATTCAGCATCGAACTAGCACCTGGCACTGCTCCCATCTATAAGAAGCCTTATAGAATGGCACCCTTAGAATTGGTGGAGTTGAAGAAGCAGATAAAGGAATTATTGGACAAAGGATTTATTCGAGCCAGCTCCTCACCATGGGGTTCGCCAGTGTTGTTCGCCAAGAAAAAGGATGGGACACTGAGACTGTGTATAGACTATCGAGCTCTCAATATGGTCACCATCAAAAACAAATATCCGATGCCACGGATAAATGATTTGTTTGACCAGCTCGCACAAGCCAAGGTGTTCTCAAAGATTGATTTGAGATCGGGATATCACCAATTGAAAGTACGGACAGAAGATATCCCCAAGACAGCATTCACTTCCAGATACGGATTATATGAGTTCACAGTGATGCCTTTTGGTCTAACAAACGCTCCCGCATATTTCGTCCACCTCATGAACAAAGTGTTCATGAAATTCATGGACAAATTTGTTGTGGTATTCATTGACGATATTCTGATTTACTCAAGGACACCAGAAGAGCATGCTGAGCATCTCAGAATTGTTTTGGGAGAATTAAGGAAACATCAGTTATACGCCAAATTTAGCAAGTGCGAATTTTGGCTAAGGCAAGTTGGTTTCCTAGGCCATATATTGAACCAAGAAGGCGTGGCTGTAGACCCAGAAAAAGTCAAAGCCATACTTGACTGGAAGCCACCCGCCAACGTTACAGATGTGCGGAGTTTCCTGGGAATGGCCGGATATTACAGAAGATTTATTGAAGGATTCTCCACTGTGGCAAAACCAATAACACAGTTGCTCAAGAAGGATAAGAAATTTGGATGGACGGAAGCGTGCGAGAAAAGCTTCCAAGAACTCAAGAAGAAGCTGACAACCGCACCAGTCTTAACTGTGCCAGACATACACAAGAGTTTTGAATTATATTGTGACGCGTCCCGAAAAGGTCTCGGATGTGTGCTAATGCAGGATGGCAAAGTTGTCGCGTATGCCTCCAGGCAGCTGCGAAAACATGAGGAAAATTACCCAACACATGACTTGGAGCTAGCCGCAGTCATACATGCACTCAAGGAGTGGAGGCACTTTCTGTTGGGAAATCGTTGTGAAATATATACGGACCATAAGAGCCTTAAGTATATTTTCACTCAACCGGAGCTAAACTTACGCCAACGACGCTGGTTGGAATTGGTCAAGGATTATGATGTCGGCATTCACTACCATCCAGGGAAAGCAAATGTAGTGGCTGATGCCCTTAGTCGAAACCCCAGCCCGGACAGCGACGGTCCGCAAAACTTGAGGCCTGAGTTTCAGCAAGAGTTCGCTAGGCTCAACATGGTGTTAGTCTCTGAGGGCACCATAACAAGTCTGGAGATACAACCCACCCTAGTGGAACAAATTAAGAAGGCTCAACAGGGACATCCCAGCATCGAAGGAATAAAGAAGAAAATGAACCTTGGTAAGGCTTCTGAGTTCGTCACAGACAGTGAAGGAATATTATGGTACGGAGACAGACTTTGCGTACCTAACATTGAGGAGCTCAAGCAACAAATCTTAACCGAAAGCCACACCGCCCCATACTCGATCCACCCTGGAGGGACCAAAATGTACAAGGACATTCAGGAAAGATTTTGGTGGCACGGTATGAAAAGAGATATAGCCACATTTATTGCTTGTTGCGATTCATGTCAGCGCATCAAGGCCGAGCATCAAAAGCCAGCAGGGCTACTCCAGCCAAACAGGATACCGGAGTGGAAATGGGATGAAATAGGAATGGACTTCATTGTTGGATTACCTCGATCACAACGCGGAAATGACGCAATATGGGTCATCACAGACCGACTAACCAAGGTTGCTCATTTCATTCCCGTGAAGACTACCTACTCCACACAAAGACTGGCCAAACTTTATCTCTCCCGTATAGTTTGTTTACATGGAGTCCCAAAGACTATAATATCCGACCGAGGCACACAGTTTGTCTCCAAATTTTGGGATCACCTGCAACAAGCTTTGGGCACGCAGCTAGCTTTCAGTACAGCGTACCACCCTCAGACTGATGGACAAACAGAACGTGTGAACCAAATCCTAGAGGATAGGCTGAGAGCCTGTGTGCTCACCTATGTGTCCAGTTGGGAAGAGAGTTTGCCGTATGCCGAATTTGCTTACAACAACAGATACCAAGCCAGCTTGCAAATGGCACCTTTTGAAGCATTGTACGGACGGAGGTGTCGTACCCCACTGAATTGGTCAGAAACAGGTGACAGCCGTATCTTCGGCCCAGACATGCTTATAGAGGCCGAGGAGAAAGTTAAGCAGATCAGGGACAGACTGAAGACAGCGCAGAGCTGGCAAAAGAGCTACTACGATCAAAAACATCGTGAGGTCAGCTTTGAACCCGGTGATTCCGTATACCTACGAGTGTCTCCTATGAGGGGCCTGCAACGGTTCAAAATTAAGGGGAAGCTAGCCCTGAGATTTATCGGACCATTTTGTGTAGAGGCACGAAGAGGCACAGTGGCCTACAAACTAGACTTACCCAAGGAGCTGTCACACGTCCATGACGTATTCCACGTCTCCCAATTGAGAAAATGTGTGAGTAACCCGGAGAAGCATGTGCCTCACGAGAGCATTGATGTGCAACCAGATCTCACCTACAGAGAGCGGCCAGTAAAGATACTAGAAGTGTCTGAACGGAGGACCCGTCAGAAAACGACAAAGTTTTTCAGAGTTCAGTGGAGCAACCACACTAAGGATGAAGCTACGTGGGAAAGGGAAGATCTTCTCCAGGCAGAATATCCATATCTATTCGAGGATCAACTGAAATCTCGAGGGCGAGATTTTTCCTAAGGGGGTAGGTGTTGTGACACCCAAAATTTTATTTGGATTTTTCAAAAAAATTATTTGACTTGAGGGAGGTGATTTAAATTTTTTCAAAAGAACCCTCCCTTTCAAAATATTTTTTATGGCAAGAGTTCTATTTGGATTCACCCAAGACTTGTTTTTTTGTCTTGGAGGTTCTTGCTTTTTTTTGGACTCAAACCAAAATGCTTTTCACTTGAGAAAAATGCCTTTTGAAAATCTCTTTGAATTTGCACTATGGCTTTTGGAATAATCCCTTACCACTTTCAACAATTCTCTCTTGCCATGGCCTTAGTGCAAATCCACTCTCCTAAACCTTCCCTCATTTTTGGATCATGATCTACTTCAAATCCAGCAAGATGGACATCTCCATATAATTATTTTCCATTTAAATCTTATTCAAACAATTTCTGCCCTCTATTCTAGCCCTTGGAGGTTTACAAAGGAACTACTCTTTCTGCTTTGAATTTTGCCCCCAAACCTTTTTCCCTCCCTAGTCCTTTGAACCCTCAACCAAGAACCATGAAGATCCACTGGTCTTCAGTTCAAATTTTTCAAACTACACTTGCTGCAAGTTTGGACCAGATTTGTCAAATTTGGTGAAATTCATTCAAATCCTTCTCCAAAAATTCTGAATAAAATCAGGCAGCCTCTAGGTGCATTGAGTAGTCACCTCACCAAGTCCCAGCTCCAGAAAAAAAATTCTGCTTGCCTAATCATTCTGTCGAACACCTACAGGGCATTGTCAAAATCAAATACAGTCAAGTTCAGTTAACAGTGGCTGAACCACTGTCGTTTTCTTCAGAACCCGACGTCGATCTCGCCTGTGTCGCCGTGTTCCCTGTCCCCTCCCCCTTGTTCCTGCACCGCACGAACGCCTGGCAGCTTGCGGACGTCGGCGACGAGCAGCAGGAGGTGCGCCGCCCCGTGACCGACGCCAGCGGCGGCTTTGCGGCCGTCAGAAGGGAGGCGCAGCGCAGTCGGCGCCGTCCAGCGCCGCCCAAGCCACCGGAGGTCGCCGCGTGGCCTTCCACTCCCCAGAACGCGCTGCCACTCTCGCCGTGAACCGCTGGGCGCGGAGCGCGCTCTCTGCCGCCGTCGTGCCCGTGCGGCCACCCCACCGTGGACCGGCGCCGTTACGCCAAGACCAACCGGGATTAGCGGGGGAACGACACCAGTAACTCCCACTGATGCTGCCTGGCCATTCAAACCTCCTGCCAATCCACTGCATCGCCATAATTGCTCGCCGGAGATTCTCCGTTCACGGCCACCCCCTCGATCCGCCTATAAATAGAGGCCCCGAGCTTCAACCCGAACCCACACCACCTCTACACTCCACCTAGAGCACGCCTAGCCACTGGTAGAGCCACGGGAGAGCTTTCTTCCCCGACTCCGGCCGCCGCGACCCGCCACGGGATCCAGCTCGATTAGCTCCCGTGCGTGCACCTCTGCCTCCCTTTACTTGCCAGTAGCTCCCCTATGCATCCACTCTTCTGACACGCGCTTCAGTTCGAAGTTTGCAGCCCTCCACCGGAGTTCTCCATCATCACCCGAGCCGCCGTCCGCCGGAGAAAGTGTCGCCGTCGATGTGGTGCTCTCCGTCGGTCGAGTCCACTACCCACCGACGCGAAAGGACAGGTTGAAGCTCTTGGTACACTCCGATCTCTCTGTCTCGCCGTGGTTCGACGCCGGCGACCACCGCAGTCTTCGGGCGCCGGCGAGCCTTTTTAAACCTGACATGTGGACCCCCCTTGTCAGCCTCTATTCTCTTCTCCCTCGAACCGTTTTCTGTTGGCGCCTTCGGGCAAATACGCTTTCCCTTTGAGCTTGCGCGTTTCTTTCCGAAGCGTTTTCTGTTTTCTCAGTTAAACCCCTGGAACTTTTCTGTTTCATTACAGATGAGTCCCTGGACAGAAACCTTTATAACTTTTTAATGAAAAGTGATTTTTGGGTGATTCTTTTTCTGACAGTCTTAAAATTTTGTCTAGTTTTTTTGATGGGATTTATTTGGAAAAAATTTGGAGGAGTTTTTATGCACGCGTTGGTTTTCATGTTAGTGCCCGTTTTCGTTATGCCGTAGGTTCCGGAAGAGGTGACGGAGCCGCGAACTTCGCCGAGCTAGACTCCGACTTCTCCGAACCAGGCAAGCATGTTTGAACCTTTGATATGATAGGTGTTTTGCATGTTTGCATGAAAGTTTGTGCGTGGCATATGAGTATCGGTGAGTTCCCCGTTGCTTGTGAGGCAACTACCCGCATGTTCCAAAGTTGTGATGATCTCTGGTGAGGGATGGCCTAATCATGTGGTGGCATGAAGGGCAGCAAGGTGGTACTGTTGTAGCATACCAGCCTTGCGTCATCCGATAAATTCCAACGTTAACGTGGACGGAGTCACGTTATCGTTCTTTCCTCTTCCGTGCTACCACATGTTTCTTTGCCAGGATGCGGTTTAGTAAGTTGGTAACCTCTTTCCGTGTACACACCAAACAGAGGGGCCGGGATGATGGTTCCTTGGCCCAGGATTAAAGCCAGTCATCCGGTCAGGGGGCATGGGTGTTTCCGGTTGGGACCGAGAGGGGGGGCACCCCCTTAGAGCGCGCCTATAGAAATTTGATCCCATGCTACGCGAGGTTGTAGCCTCCCCGTCTCAAGGTTTTTCTTGAACGTTGCCGAGGGTGATCCCTGGCTTCGGAATGTTGAATGGGTGTGTACTGGTTAGACGTGTTTCTTCCAAAACACCGTAAACGGAACTAGTCCCCATGACTACTGAAATCCGTTGGCTGTGGTTAAGTACAAACTCTGCAGAGTCAAATCCTTCCAAGTCATCGTACCCATGGTCAAGTATCGTGACCAGTATATCCATATCTATCCTCGTGGAAATTTATCCCCAGTGAACAAGCTCAAGTGGTAAACCCAGTTTAATTATTATTCCTGTGGATGGACTAAGCTTATATTTGTCTCGTATTTGTAATAATTTATGTTCTCGAGCTACTGGATTATTGAGTTATAATATAAGTCCTTTATGTGATGTCGCTCAGACGTCCGACTGTGGCATGTATGTCCTTTATTTTCTGTTAAAAGCCCTTTATGTGATGTCGCTCAGACGTCCGACTGTGGCTTGTATGTCCTTTATTTTCTGTTAAAAGCCCTCTATGTGGTGTCGCCCTGACGCCCGACTGCGGCATTACTATTCTTGCAGTTTCCTCTCGAGGAGTCATTCAGACCCTCGCTTGACACCAGTATTACTATTCTTGCAGTTTCCTCTCGAGGAGTCATTCAGACCCTCGTTTGGCACCAGTATTACTATTCTTGCAGTTTCCTCTCGAGGAGTCATTCAGACCCTTGCTTGGCACCCAGTATTTATTATCTCTATGTCTGAACGCACTGGTTAATCTGTTCATATGCTTCATGTTTACATTTGTTATATCCTTTCTCCGAACTGTCTTGCGAGTACTTTCATAGTACTCACCTGGCTTGTTGATTTGGCCAGATGTTGACGAAGGCGATCTCTTGGATGAAGAGTTTGATAGCGCGTCCGACGCCTAGAGGAGTCCCAGTCAATCCTGTGCGATCCCGGATATTGGTCACTTGCATTGTATACGCTTCCGCCACCCGTAATAAGTCTCCTCGAGCCTCACTTCGACGCTCGAAGAGTTGTAGTTTCAGGAGTTATATCACCCACTCCGCTGTGATATTTCCACCACCGTTGTTATCGTGAGTTAGTAGTTATGCCACCCTATCCGCCGCTATGTTTATCGGCATTCATGTAATAAATTGTTGAGCAGTCCCCGCTCAACCTTGTATTATTTTCAGTACTCCTGGTATTTTTCTTCTGTGACCAAGATATTGTCTACCAGTGAGAAGGAATTCTTCTTTCCTGGTCCGTAAAAGGGATTGGTCTCTCAATAAATATTTTATTGAAAAACCGGTCGTGACACAAATATAATGGGACAAAAGTCATCTTGTGGGGAACCAAGAACAAGAAAATCAGTAGGATATTTAGCTTTCCCACACAAGATTTCAACATCTCTAACAATCCCAACTGGTGAAATAGTATCTCTATTGGCAAGCTTAATTGTAACATCAATACCTTCTATCTCAGCAGGTGCAATATCATGCATAATTTCTTCGTATAAGGAATGAGGTATTGCACTCGCACTAGCACCCATATCACATAAGCCATGATAACAATGATCTCCTATTTTAACAGAAACAAGAGGCATGCCAACCACAGGTCTATGTTTACCTTTAGTATCGGGTCTAGCAATTCTAGCAGCCTCATTACAGGAGTAAATAACATGCCCATCAATATTATCAACCAAGAGATCTTTAACCATAGCAATACTAGGTTCAACTTTAATTTGCTCAGAGGCTGTATATGTTCTAGCATTACTCTTACGAACCACAGTTGAAGCTTTAGCATGATCCTTTATTCTAGCAGGGAAAGGTGGTTTCTCAATATAAGCGGTAGGAAAAATAGGATCAACATTATAAGTGATAGTCTTTTCTTTGACTTTAATAGGTTCAACTACTTTTACTTCAATGGGAGGATGATATTTAAACCACTTCTCCTTAGGGAGATCAACATGAGTAGCAAATGATTCACAGAAAGAAGCTACTATCTCAGAGTCAAGTCCATATTTAGTGCTAAATTCACGAAAAACATCGGTATCCATAAAAGATTTAACACAATCAAACTTAGGTGTTATACCTGACCCCTTACCTTCATCGAGTTCCCAATCTTTAGAGTTTCGTTTAATTCTTTCCAATAAATCCCATTTGAATTCAATAGTCTTCATCATAAAAGAACCAGTACAAGAAGTATCGAGCATGGAGCGATTATTGAGAGAAAGTCGAGCATAAATTTTTTGAATAATAATTTCTCTTGAGAGCTCATGATTGGGGCATGAATATAACATTGACTTAAGCCTCCCCCAAGCTTGAGCGATACTTTGTCCTTCGTGAGGACAAAATTATATATATAATTACGATCACGATGAACCAGATGCATAGGATATAACTTCTGATGAAATTCCAATTTCAATCGGTTGTAGTTCCATGATCCAATATCATCACATAGCCTAAACCATGTCAATGCCTTTCCCTTCAAAGATAAAGGGAAGACCTTCTTCTTGATAACATCCTCGAGCATACCTGCAAGCTTAAATAATCGACAAACTTCATCCACATAGATTAGGTGCATATCGGGATGTAATGTTCCATCTCCTGTAAAATGATTAGCTAGCAGTTTCTCTATCATACTCGAAGGAATTTCAAAGTAAACATTTTCAGTAGGTTCAGTAGGTTGAGGAGCGACTCTTTGCTCTACTGGTCGGGGTGAAGATACCCCGAACAAGCCCCTTGAAGGATTATTTTCCATAGTAACAAGTGACAGTAATTTTCAGCACACTATATAAATTTTTCCTTACCAAATTCCACCTACCAAAGGCGCTTCACTCCCCGGCAACGGGGCCAGAAAAGAGTCTTCATGACCCACAAGTATAGGGGATCTATCGTAGTCCTTTCGATAAGTAAGAGTGTCGAACCCAACGAGGAGCAGAAGGAAATGACAAGCGGTTTTCAGTAAGGTATTCTCTGCAAGCACTGAAATTATCGGTAACAGATAGTTTTATGATAAGGTAATTCGTAACGGGTAACAAGTAACAAAAGTAAACAAAGTGCAGCAAGGTGGCCCAATCCTTTTTGTAGCAAAGGACAAGCCTGGACAAACTCTTATATAAAGGAAAGCACTCCCGAGGACACATGGCAATTATAGTCAAGCCAGTTTTCATCATGCTCATATGATTCGCGTTCGTTACTTTGATAATTTGATATGTGGGTGGACCGGTGCTTGGGTACTGCCCTTCCTTGGACAAGCATCCCACTTATGATTAACCCCTCTCGCAAGCATCCGCAACTACGAAAGAAAAATTAAGGTAAACCTAACCATAACATGAAACATGTGGATCCAAAACAGCCCCTTACGAAGCAACGCATAAACTAGGGTTTATGCTTCTGTCACTCTAGCAACCCATCATCAACTTATTACTTCCCAATGCCTTCCCCTAGGCCCAAACAATGGTGAAGTGTCATGTAGTCGATGTTCACATAACACCACTAGAGTAAAGACAACATACATCTCAACAAAAAATCGAACGAATACCAAATTCACCTGACTACTTATAACAAGACTTCTCCCATGTCCTCGGGAACGAACGTAACTAATCACAAATCATATTCATGTTCATAATCAGCGGGGTATTAATATGCATGAAGGATCTGAACATATGATCTTCCACCGAATAAACCAACTAGCATCAACTACAAGGAGTAATCTGTTGGGCAACGTAGTAATTTCAAAAAAATTCCTACGCACACGCAAGATCATGGTGATGCATAGCAACGAGAGGGGAGAGTGTTGTCCATGTACCCTTGTAGACCGTAAGCAGAAGCGTTATGACAACGCGGTTGATGTAGTCGTACGTCTTCACGATCAACTGATCCTAGTACCGAAAGTACGGCACCTCTGCGATCTGCACACGTTCGGCTCAGTGACGTCCCATGAACTCATGATCCAGCAGAGTGTCGAGGGAGAGCTTCGTCAGCACGATAGCATGATGACGGGGATGATGAAGCTACCGGCGCAGGGCTTCGCCTAAGCACTGCAACGATATGATCGAGGTGGATTATGGTGGAGGGGGCACCGCACACGGCTAAGAGATCAATGATCAACTTGTGTGTCCTAGGGTGCCCCCTGCCCCTGTATATAAAGGAGCAAGGGGGGAGGCCGGCTGGCCCTTGGGGCGCGCCAAGGAGGGGAGGAGTCCTCCTCCTAGTAGGAGTAGGACTCCCCCTTTCCTAGTCCAACTAGGAGGAGGAAGGAGAAAGGAAGGAAGAGGAAGAGGAGAAGGAAAGGGGGGCGCACCCCCCTCCCTAGTCCAATTCGGACTCCCTATAGGGAGGGGCCGCGGCTGCCCCTTGTAGGCTGCCTCCCCTCTTCCCTATGGCCCATGTAGGCAAAACTTTTCCCGGGGGGGGGGGGGGGGGGGGGGGTTCCGGTAACCCTCCGGCACTCCGGTTTTCTCCGAAACCACCCGGAACACTTCCGGTGTCCGAATATAGCCGGCCAATATATCAATTTTTATATCTCGAACATTTCGAGACTCCTCGTCATGTCAGTGATCAAATTCGGGACTCCGAACTAACTTCGGTGCATCAAAACACATAAACTCGTAATACCGATCGTCACCGAATGTTAAGCGTGCGGACCCTACGGGTTCGAGAACTATGTAGACATGACCGAGACACGTCTCCGGTCAATAACCAATAGCGGAACCTGGATGTTCATATTGGCTCCCACATATTCTATGAAGATCTTTATCGGTCAAACCACATAACGATATACGTTGTTCCCTTTGTCATCGGTATGTTACTTGCCCGAGATTCGATCGTCGGTATCTCAATACCTAGTTCAATCTCGTTACCGGCAAGTCTCTTTACTCCTTCCATAATGCATCATCCCGCAACTAACTCATTAGTCACATTGCTTGCAAGGCTTATAGTGATGTGCATTACGGAAAGGGCCTAGAGATACCTCTCTGACAATCGGAGTGACAAATCCTAATCTTGATCTATGCCAACTCAACAAGTACCATCGGAGACACCTGTAGAGCACCTTTATAATCACCCAGTTATGTTGTGACATTTGGTAGCCTACAAAGTGTTCCTCCGGTATTCGGGAGTTGCATAATCTCATAGTCATAGGAACATGTATAAGTCATGAAGAAAGCAATAGCAACATACTAAACGATCAAGTGCTAAGCTAACGGAATGGGTCAAGTCAATCACATCATTCTCTAATGATGTGATCCCGTTAATCAAATGACGACTCATGTTTATGGCTAGGAAACTTAACCATCTTTGATTCAACAAGCTAGTCAAGTAGAGGCATACTAGTGACACTCTGTTTGTCTATGTATTCACACATGTACTAAGTTTCTGGTTAATACAATTCTAGCATGAATAATAAACATTTATCATGATATAAGGAAATATAAATAACAACTTTATTATTGCCTCTAGGGCATATTTCCTTCAGTCTCCCACTTGCACTAGAGTCAATAATCTAGTTCACATCGCCATGTGATTTAACACCAATAGTTCACATCACCATGTGATTAACACCCATGGTTCACATCGTCATGTGACCAACACTCAAAGGGTTTGCTAGAGTCAGTAATCTTAGTTCACATCGCCATGTGATTAACACCCAAAGAGTACTAAGGTGTGATCATGTTTTTCTTGTGAGAGAAGTTTAGTCAACGGGTCTGCCATATTCAGATTCGTATGTATTTTGCAAATTTCTATGTCAACAATGCTCTGCACGGAGCTACTCTAGATAATTGCTCCCACTTTCAATATGTATCCAGATTGAGACTTAGAGTCATCTGGATCAGTGTCAAAACTTGCATCGACGTAACCCTTTACGACGAACATTTCGTCACCTCCATAATTGAGAAACATATCCTTATTCCACTAAGGATAATATTGACCGCTGTCCAGTGATCTACTCCTAGATCACTATTGTACTCCCTTGCCAAACACAGTGCAGGGTATACAATAGGTCTGGTACACAGCATGGCGTACTTTTATAGAACCTATGGCTAAGGCATAGGGAATGACTTTCATTCTCTTCCTATCTTCTGCCGTGGTCGGGCTTTGAGTCTTACTCAACTTCACACCTTACAACACAGGCAAGAACTCCTTATTTGACTGTTCCATTTTGAACTACTTAAAAAATTTCTCAAGGTATGTACTCATTGAAAAAACGTATCAACCGTCTTGATCTATCTCTATAGATCTTGATGCTCAATATGTAAGCAGCTTCATCGAGGTCTTTCATCAAAAAACTCCTTTCAAACACTCCTTTATGCTTTCTAGAAAATTCTACATCATTTCCAATCAACAATATGTCATTCACATATACTTATCAGAAAGGCTGTAGTGCTCCCACTGTCGGGGAAACAACACCTATGGGATCACTGAAATCCCTTCTATGGTTGGCAGGCGCGGGGTTGTGCAAAGAGTGGGTCTGGCGGTCAGCACAAGGATCGTTTACCCAGGTTCGGGCCGCGAGGATGCGTAATACCCTAGTCCTGCTTTGGTGTATGTATTTGAGTGTTCTTGAGTTCTTGAGCTAGCTACGGTGCGCGTCCAGCCCAAAAGATCCGAATCCTTCTCCTGGATGCCTCGGGCCTCCTTTTATAGACAAAAGGGGTTGCCACAGGGGCACACAGGAGGTGGAAAGGTGTACAGTGCGCGAGCTTATCGCTTGTCATTACGGGACAAGACGCGTTAAATGTGCTCCCTTAGGTGTCCTGTTGCTTTATTGGAGATGGCAACGAGGCCTGTCCCGTCCGTTGCCGCTCCGTCCCGCTCCGACGCACATCCAGGCCAACGAGGCATGCAATGCCATGTAGGCTGGCAGGCTGCTGAGATGGCATGGTGGAAGGACCTTGACGAAGATCTGCATGTCACCATGCAGGTGCTTGCTGAGTTGGTCTGGAAGCCACACGTTGCCACGCAGGTGCCTGCCCAGCTGGTTGGGCTGGCAGCTGATCGGGAACGGCGGTGGAGTCTTGGCGGACGCGGGCCTGGTTGTGGCCTCGCAGGTGTCTTCATCAAGGGCCTTGTCGGGGCCCCGGCAAGGGTCTTGCCGCAGCATCGTGGTCGTCCCCAGCAAGGATCTTGTCGGGGGGTCTCGTGGATTTCCTCGGCTAGGATCCCGCCGAGGATCGTCGTCTTCTGGTCCTCATCTGATCTTGTATGCTTCTGATCTTCACAAAGATCTGCATGCCACCACGGAGGTGCCTCCTGAGCCTGGGCCCCAATGTGGTTGATGGCGTTGGAACCCTTGGCTCAAGGGTGGCGCACTCTGCTGGCATCGGGCAATCTGCTCTAGCAAGGCTCTTGCCGGGGCTGGGGAGGCCGCCCCGGCAAGGGTCTTGCCGGGGGAGCCCACCTCGCCCTTCTGCTCTTTGTGTCTCTGGTCTTGGCGTTGCTCCGGTTGTCTTGTGCCTTCGGCTTCCCTCCTCTGCCCTACTTAGTGTGGCCGTGGGCGCGGCTCTGACTGCCCGTGCACAAGTAAAGGGGTAAAAAGGGGAGTCCCTACTTTTGTACACCGACAGGAGCCCCCGGGCCTGGGCCACACATAAGCGCAACGCGTTGTTGGGCCGGGCCTAGAACGGTGCGCGGGCAGGCAGGGCGGGATTTTACTGCAGTAATTTCTTCGCTCGCTTGCGCTTCCCCACGACCCGCGTTGAATGCGCGTCGTGGAGGATCGTGCGTGACGTGGGGGCATGCATGGGGCGACCGCTGCCCTCATGCATCACATCGCAGTAAATGGTAACGAGGCGGCCCGCGCCTTCCCCATAAAAAGGAATAACCGCAGGCGCTGCTCATTTACCCCTTGTGCCTTCTCCAATCTCGGAACCGCCGTCCCCTCCTTCTTCCTTCTCAAGCTCTCGCTTTCGCTCGCCGCCGCCGCGCCTTCGCTGTTCTTCATCCCTCGCCTCTTGCAGCCGCCATGGCACCCAAAACCAGCAAAGGCAAGGGAGTGGCCAAGGACGCCGGGGGGAGGAGCCGCCGGAGAGCGACTTGGCGGCGCGGCGGACGCAGTTCGCCTACTTTCCCTCGACTGTCGACGCGGTCCACCTCCGGGACTACTTCAAGCCCCTGTGGGGGTGCAAGACGGGGGGAGAGATGACGGGGCATCCGGCCACGCGTATCATCCCTGCTGATTTCGCCGAGGCCGGCCCGAATCGGTACCCATTCTTCGTCGATTATTTTTCCTGCGGCCTCTGCCCCCCTTTCTCCGATTTCTTCAATGACTCATGCACACATACGGCTTCCACCTTCTGGATTTTACTCCGAATGCCATGGCGTGCATGGCTCTTTTTGCCCATCTCTGCGAGGGCTTCGCCGGAGTGCTCCCCAACACGGCGCTCTTCTGCCACTAATTCTTTCCTCGCATCCAAAAGGGAGGTGCCATCTCCGGCCGTGTCGCCTGGATCCCAAGGACTCAGGGGAAAGGGACATATCCGGAGGGTGCCCAGAAGGAGAGGTGGGAGGAGTGGCGGGGCCGGTGGTGCTGGATTGAGGAGGAGGATCCGCAGGAATTTTGCCGGGTTCGCCAGGCGCCGCCGGTCCGTAGAGATGACTGGAGCAACGTCGACGCTGATGATGGGAAGATCACAGTTGCCACCACCAGGATCCATCGCCTCACCGTTGCCGGGCTCACCCTGGAGATGATTGGGGCGGACTTCATCCGCCGCCGAATCACCCCTCTACACAACAAGGGGAGGCCGGCCTGGCTTTTCAGGAATGCGGCTGACATCATGAGGCTTCACCCTGGTTTGAACCACAACTTCACGGTGATGGGGCACGCCCACTTCTGCCAGCGGCTCTTTCAGCTCGACGTGAATCACGATGGCAAGGTCGAGAGGTCCGGTAAGGCTGCGAAGGCCGGCAAGGTCGCCAAGGGGCCCTTGTTTGTGTTGCCGATGGGGGTGGTCCCTCTGAGCAATAACTCGCGCCAAAGCGACATCATCGGCATGATGCCGGACTTCAACGCGCACGGCCTCGTCCCAAATTGGGCCGAGCCGCCGGCGGATCAGGTGTAGGAGTTCTTCGATTCCTTGGCGGAGAGGTACGTTCGCGACGAGCCTCTGCTCGTCCAGGACACCACTCAGGCAGAATTGGACTATATCGCTGCCAGGGCGGCGGAGGTGGAGCTCGCCAAGGAGGCCGGCAGCGCTGGCGGTGTGGAGGACAAGGCCGCGGCGGCCGCGGAGGAGAGGGAGCTCGCCTAGTGGGCGGAGTCCGCTGGGGAGGCCAGCAGCGTCGACATTGGGGCCCCTCTCATTGAAGATGTGGTCGACGAGTCATCGGAGGAGGAGGTCGAGACTGTCGACCCTCCGGCCACGGGGAGAGGGCGAGTCCTGCGGCGGGCCAGCTCTGGCGAGCCGGTCCGGCCCAGCAGGGCTGCAAAGCCGCAGCAAACCCAGGAGGCGTCCGTGTGCCAGACGAGCGTCGCGGCGGCGAAGAAGGTGGTGAAGGCTGCGGTGGCGAAGAAGAAGGCAACTGCGTCTTCTTCGTCCAAGCGTCCTCGGACTCCATCTGCTTCCCCTCCTCCCGCAGACAACGACACGGAGGTCGTCTTCGATTTTGGCTCTCTCAGCCCAAGGAAGAAGAGGAAGGCAGCGGAAGAGGAGGTGGAGGATGAGTAAGTATCCTGCCTCTTTGTCATCTCTGTCCTCTCAGACTGTGCCGCTTCTCTTGATTTGTTTTCATCTTCGCAGGGATGCGGAGACGCTGGCCCAGAGGGTGAAGAGGGCCAGGGCCTCGATGGGCGGCCAGCCCCCAGCGGGCACTTCGAGTATGCCGCTGGTGGTGGTGAGCAGCCCGGACAGCAGCCCCCAGCGCAGCCCCCAGCGTAAGTTCACCACTCGCCCCCCCTCAACATGTGCTGGGGTGCGATCCCTTGGTGCGGACCTTGCCGTGGTTGCAGGAGGAGGACGGCAGCAGGAGGAGCCACTGAGGGCCACCCCCAACACGCCGCCCCGAGGGGCGTCCTCGGCAAGGGCGCCAAGCACCGATCCTATGCGAACGGAGGAGGAGGCAAACCCGGGTGCCGGTGGCTCTGTCCCAGTGCCAGATGTTGGTGGGGAAGGGGCTACTTCTTCCAAGCCTGGCACGGGTAGGTCACCTGCCTCCCGTCCCTGCTCCTTTTCCTTCTTTTTGAATCTTGGTCTTGGCTTCGCCTTATCCCCTTCTCGGTATCCAGATCCTCCCTCGGCGGACCCGGAGGACGTAGACACCGTCATTGAAGAGGTCGCTAAGGACGTCGCGGCCGAGGCCAACAAGATCGCCACCGAGGAGGCCGCCGAGGGCGCTACCGAGGACGCCGCCAAGGGGTCCGCCGGGGACTCCGGCAAGGCCGCTGCCGAGGAGGCCGGCAAGGCCGCTGCCAAGGAGGGGGTGGTTGATGACCAACCTTCCTCCTCCGCTGCCTCTGGCTCAGGCAGGTATCTGAAGGTGAGCGATGACCTGTTCATCCGCCTCCCAGGGACGGCGAGCACTGGGGCGCCCACCGAGGGGGAGGTTTTTGACGACGAGGTGCTCGCCGCCGCCGGGCTTGAGGTTGTCGACGAACCGAGCGCCGGTGGTGGCGGTTCCCGGGAAAAGCGGCTCCTCCAGGCCATGAGCGCCAATTTCCAAAAGCTCCAGGCGCTTCACCGTGCCCGCCTGGACAAGGCCAAGTCCAGGATGGCGGTGGTGGATGGGGCGGAGGTGGACCTTGAGGAGCGCGTCGCCGAGGCGCGGGCTTGGTTCCGTTAGGCCCACAAAGACTTGAAGGCCGCCCAGGATGTGCTGGCCGAGCGCCAGCTAGAGCTTGTCATGAAGCAGGCTGACATCGAGAAGGCAAAGGAGGCGGTGAAGCAGCAGGCCGCCCAGGACGAGGCCGCTCGGCACCAACACCAGTCCGCACTAAACTCCCAGGAGGAGGACCTTGCCGAGCGTGAGGAGAAGCTTGCCGCAACACTCCACGGGAAGGATGAGGAGGTGGAGAAGATCTTCGTGCAGCGGACCCAGGAGCTGGAGCAGAGGCACGAGGAGGCCCTCAATGCCCAGGCTCTGGTTCACGCCGGCAAGGTGAAAGAGCTGGAGGTGCAGCGGGACGGGCTGAAGGATCAGGCCCTGAAGTTGGCCAAGGAGAAGGACACACTCAACGGTGCTCTTGTGGAGGTGCAGGGTGCAGTCCTCGGCAAGGCTGAGCAGCTCTCCAAGGCCAACGACTCTATCAAAGACCTGAAGCAGAAGCTAGAGGGTCTCGAGGGGACGTTGTCGGAGGTCAGGGCCCGGGAGGAGACCCTGACCAAGAATCTGGAGAAGGAGAGATAGCTGCGGAAGAACGAAGCCACCAACCACGAGGATTTCGTAAAGGGCGAAAGCCTCTGGATCAGCCGCCTCGCCGACGTCCCCGGCAGGATCACCATGCAGCTGGCCACCATGGGGATGCCAAATGTGAGGTACGTCCCAGAGCCGAGCGTGAGTCCCAATGCCAGGCTGACCCTGTTCTTCGAGGGTGTTCTTGGGGCCCTGGAGTGGTTCCGCTCCAACAAGGCGGCCTCTCTGGCCGACGAGGCCCGAAAGCTTTGCCGGGGTGCCATGACCAAGGTCCTCACCAAGGTGGCATACTGGAACCCCGACCTCGACTTCGACGCCGCGCTGGAGAGCTTGCCGGAGGGTGTGGACCTTGCGACGCTCAAGGAGCGTATCAAGCTCATCATCAGCCGCGTCGGCGGAATCCAGAGGGTGGAGGGCCAACGCCGGGATTAGGCGCCCCGTTGCTTATCACCGCTGCAGGTTCATGACCAAGACCGTTTTTATCTTTAGTTAGAACCGCAACAACAACTGATGTAATATAACTCTGCAGTACTTTTAATATCATGCATGCTATCTTCCCGTTAGATCTTTCTCCGTATGTTCGTACCATACGCTTGTTGAGATAAGGTTGTTGGCGCGTAAACCCATGCCGTGGTGCTTTAAGGACGGATCCTTAGCACCCTGCCGGAAGGGCGCTTGCTGCCGGGCGAGCCACCTTGCCGCCGCTAGCGCGGTCGCTTGAACTATCGAGCAGACTCGAGGCAGGACAAGAGCGCAGCTAGGAACGGGTAGGCCACCTTGCCGCCGCTAGCGCGGGCGCATGAACTGTCGAGCGGGCTCGAGACAGAAACAAAGGCGTTGCCAACAGCGGAAGGGTCCCATCGCGTGCAGGTTTCCCGTACAAAGAACGAGATCTCTCGGGGAGAACAGCCTTATATAAGTGAAAATAAACAAGATCTCGCATGACTTAGCTTTTCTGTCGTCGCGTGGACGTTCACCGCATCCGCAGGCGACGCGGTCCGTTTGGTCGTCTTCTTCCTTGCAGTGACGAACACGATGAAGCCGCTGCTCCCACCAGACTAGATTTCCACAGCTGCGCCCCCTACCTGGCGCGCCAAAGATGTCGGGGAAACGACACCTATGGGATCACTGGAATCCCTTCTACGGTTGGCGGGCGCGGGGTTGTGCAAAGAGCGGGTCTGGCGGTCAGCACAAGGATCATTTACCTAGGTTCGGGCCGCGAGGATGCGTAATACCCTAGTCCTGCTTTGGTGTATGTATTTGAGCGTTCTTGAGTTCTTGAGCTAGCTATGGTGCGCGTCCAGCCCAAAAGATCTGAATCCTTCTCCTGGATGCCTCGGGCCTCCTTTTATAGACAAAAGGGGTTGCCACAGTGGCACACAGGAGGTGGAAAGGTGTACAGTGCGCGAGCTTATCTCTTGTCATTACGGGACAAGACGCATTAAATGCGCCCCCTTAGGTGTCCCGTTGCTTTATTGGAGATGGCAACGAGGCCTGTCCCGTCTGTCGCCGCTCCGTCCCGCTCCGACGCGTGTCCAGGACAACGATGCATGCAGCGCCATGTAGGCTGGCAGGCTGCTGAGATGGCGTGGTGGAAGGATCTTGACGAAGATCTACATGTCACCACGCAGGTGCTTGCTGACTTGGTCTGGAAGCCGCACGTTGCCACGTAGGTGCCTGCCCAGCTAGTTGGGCTGGCAGCTGCACGGGAACGGCGGTGGAGTCTTGGCGGACGCGGGCCTGGTTGTGGCCTCGCAGGTGTCTTCGGCAAGGGCCTTGCCAGGGCCCCGGCAAGGGTCTTGCCGCGGCATCGTGGTCGTCCCTGGCAAGGATCTTGCCGGGGGTCTCGTGGATTTCCTCGGCTAGGATCCTGCCGAGGATCGTCGTCTTCTGGTCCTCATCTGATCTTGTATGCTTCTGATCTTCACAAAGATCTGCATGCCACCACAGAGGTGCCTCCCAAGCCTGGGCCCCAATGTGGTTGCTGGCGTTGGGACCCTTGGCTCAAGGATGGTGCACTCTGCTGGCATCAGGCAAGCTGCCTCGGCAAGGCTCTTGCGGGGCTGCGGAGGCCGCCCCGGCAAGAGCAAGCCCACCTCGCCCTTCTGCTCTTTGTATCTCTAGACTTGGCGTTGCTCCGGTTGTCTTGTGCCTTCGGCTTCCCTCCTCTGCCCTACTTAGTGTGGCCGTGGGCGCGGCTCTGACTGCTCGTGCACAAGTAAAGGGGGAAAGGGGAGCCCCTACTTTTGTACACCGACACCCACTCACTTTCTTGTAAATACAAGCTTTATCGCAAGTCTGTATAAAACTATATGCTTTGATCAACTCATCAAAGCGTATATTCCAATTCCGAGATGCTTGCACCAGTCCATAGATGGATCGCTGGAGCTTGCACATTTTGTTAGCACTTTTAGGATCGACAAAACGTTCTGGTTGCATCATATACAACTCTTCTTTAAGAAATCCATTAAGGAATGTAGTTTTGACATCCATTTGCCAGATTTCATAAAATGTGGCAATTGCTAACATGATTCGAACAGACTTAAGCATTGCTACGAGTGAGAAAATCTTATCGTAGTCAACACCTTGAACTTTGTCAAAAACCTTTTTCGACAAGTCTAGCTTTGTAGATAGTAACACTACTATCAGCGTCCGTCTTCCTCTTGAAGATCCATTTATTTTCTATGGCTTGCCGATCATCAGGCAAGTCAACCAAAGTCCATACTTTGTTCTCATACATGGATCCCATCTCAGATCTCATGGCCTCAAGCCATTTCGCGGAATCTGGGCTCATCATCGCTTCCTCATAGTTTGTAGGTTCGTCATGGTCAAGTAACATGACCACCAGAACAGGGTTACCATACCACTCTGGTGCGGACCGTACTCTGGTTGACCTACGAGGTTTGGTAGTAACTTGATCTGAAGTTTCATGATCATCATCATTAATCTTCCTCACTAATTGGTGTAGGCATCACTGGAACTGATTTCTGTGATGAACTATTTTCCAATTCGGGAGAAGGTACAATTACCTCATCAAGTTCTACTTTCCTCCCACTCACTTCTTTAGAGAAAAACTCCTTCTCTAGAAAGGATCCATTCTTAGCAACAAAGATCTTGCCTTCGGATCTGTGGTAGAAGGTGTACCCAACATTTTCTTTTGCGTATCCTATGAAGACGCACTTCTCCGATTTGGGTTTGAGCTTATCAGGTTGAAACTTCTTCACATAAGCATTGCAACCTCAAACTTTAAGAAACGACAGCTTAGGTTTCTTGCTAAACCATAGTTCATACGGTGTCATCTCAACGGATTTAGACGGTGCCCTATTTAACGTGAATGTAGCTGTCTCTAATGCATAACCCCAAATGATAGGGGTAAATCAATAAGAGACATCATAGATTGCACTATATCCAATAAAGTACGGTTATGACATTCGGACACACCATTATGTTGTGGTGTTCCAGGTGGCATGAGTTTGTGAAACTATTCCACATTGTTTTAATTGAAGGCCAAACTCGTAACTCAAATATTTGCCTCTGCGATCAGATCGTAGAAAATTTATATTCTTGTTACGATGATTCTCTACTTCACTCTGAAAATCTTTGAACTTTTCAAGTGTTTCAGACTTGTGTTTCATCAAGTAGATATACACATATCTGCTCAAATCATCTGTGAAGGTCAGAAAACAATGATACCCGCCGTGAGCCTCAACACTCATTGGACCGCATACATCGGTATCTATTATTTCCAATAAGTCAGTGGCTCGCTCCATTGTTCCGGAGAACGGAGTCTTAGTCATCTTGCCCATGAGTCATGGTTCGCAAGCATCAAGTGATTCATAATCAAGTGAATCCAAAAGCCCATCAGCATGGAGTTTCTTCATGCGCTTTACACTAATATGACCTAAACGGCAGTGCCACAAATATGTTGCACTATCATTATCAACTTTGCATCTTTTGGCATCAATATTATGAATATGTGTATCAACATGATCGAGATTCAATAAACCATTTATTTTTAGTGTATGACCATAGAAGGTTTTATTCATGTAAATAGAACAACAATTATTCTTTGACTTAAATGAATAACCGTATTGCAATAAACATGATCTAATCATATTCATGCTCAACGCAAACACCAAATAACATTTATTTTAGGTTCAACACTAATCCCGAAGGTAAAGGGAGTGTGCGATGGTGATCTTATCATCCTTGGAATCATTTCCAACACACATCGTCACCTCCCTTAACTAGTCTCTTTTTATTTTGCAGCTCCTGTTTGAAAGATCGTGGATGTCGCCTAGAGGGGGGGGTGAATAGGCGCTTTAAAATAATTACGGTTTAGGCTTGAACAAATGCGGAATAAACCTAGCGGTTAATTTGACAGGCACAAAACCTACAACAACTAGGCTCACCTATGTGCACCAACAACTTATGCTAAGCAAGATAAACAACTAAGTGATAGCAAGATATATGACAAGAAACAATATGGCTATCACAAAGTAAAGTGCATAAGTAAAGGGTTCGGGTAAGAGATAACCGAGGCACGCGGAGACGACGATGTATCCCGAAGTTCACACCCTTGCGGATGCTAATCTCCGTTTGGAGCGGTGTGGAGGCACAATGCTCCCCAAGAAGCCACTAGGGCCACCGTAATCTCCTCACGCCCTCGCACAATGCAAGATGCCGTGATTCCACTAAGGGACCCTTGAGGGCGGTCACCGAACCCGTACAAATGGCAACCCTTGGGGGCGGTCACCGAACCCGTACACTTTGGCAACCCTTGGGGGCGGTCACCGGTACCCGTCAAATTGCTCGGGGCGATCTCCACAACCTAATTGGAGACCCCGACGCTTGCCCGGAGCTTTACACCACAATGATTGAGCTCCGAACACCACCAACCGTCTAGGGCGCCCAAGCACCCAAGAGGAACAAGCTCAAGGGCACCAAGCACCCAAGAGTAATAAGCTTCTCAACTTGTAACTTCCACGTATCACCGTGGAGAACTCAAACCTATGCACCAAATGCAATGGCAAGGGCACACGGAGTGCCCAAGTCCTTCTCTCTCAAATCCCACCGAAGCAACTAATGCTAGGGAGGAAAATGAGAGGAAGAACAAGAAGGAGAACACCAAGAACTCCAAGATCTAGATCCAATGGGTTCCCCTCACATAGAGGAGAAAGAGATTGGTGGAAATGTGGATCTAGATCTCCTCTCTCTTTTCCCTCAAAAACTAGCAAGAATCCATGGAGGGATTGAGAGTTAGCAAGCTCGAAGAAGGTCAACAATGGGGGAAGAACATGAGCTCAAAGGATGAGGTTCAATGGGGAAGAAGACCCCCTTTTATAGAAGGGGAAAAATCCAACCGTTATGTGCTCAGCCCGCACACGAGCGGTACTACCGCTCCACGAGCGGTACTACCGCTCTGGCGGAAGAAGCAGGGAAAAGGAGCAACCAAACATGAACCTTGGGGCGGTAGTACCGCTTATAAGCGGTACTACCGCGCACCCCAGCGGTACTACCGCTGGAGGAGCAGAACACGGGACCAAAAATGCAGCAGCGGTACTACCGCCCGACCGGAGCGGTACTACCGCTTATAGGCGGTACTACCGCCCATCAGGGCGGTACTACCGCTTATAGGTGGAACTGCCGTGCCTTACTGCCGTGCAACTACTGCAAAACTCGACACGAAAAATGCAAGACCCAAAATCGAGGCGGTACCAGCGCGGAACCGTAGCCGTACTACCGCTTATGGCCATAGGCGGTACTACCGCTTTGGACAGCGGTACTACCGCTTGGGGTGATAAGCGGTACTGCCGCTCTGGCCGCGGTACTACCGCTAGGAAACCAATACTGCCATAACTTCTGCATATGAGCTCCGAATTGAGCAAACTCAAGCTTGTTGGATTGAGAAAGACGAGTAGCATCAAAACAGCGACTGGTTATAGTAAGAAGAGGCAGGGGAGGTATGCCAAAAAAATAGAGGAGTGAAACCTCCAACCGAGAAGAACCGGCATAACTTCCAACATCGAAAACATCATAGAAGATGCGAGTGAACTCCGTTTTCGATGAACTCGAGCTTGTCATCAAGATGACCATAAGCTCCAAAACTCACAAAGAGAAGAACCAAACAAGAACCAACAAAGATGATGCAAGGATGCAATGGTTTGAGCTCTCTATGAACGATACGATCAAGCTACTCATCGAGAGCCCCCCTTGATAGTACGGCAATCGATCCTATAACCCGGTCTCCCAACTACCATCATGAGACCGGTAAAATAGAAAACCTATCAAGAGCAAACCTTTGCCTTGCACATGGTCCACTTGAGCTAGATGATGACGATCTTGACTCCCTCAAGTTGGACCACCTTTCTTGGTTGTGTTGGCTCGATGAAGACTAGTTGATTGCTCCCCCATACTCCACTATGGATGAGCCACTCTTCCGCACATCTTCACTAGTCCATTGTCACCATGATGGACGGCAAGCTTCAAGCATTTGATCTCTTCATGATGCTTCACTTGAACTTGCGCACCGCAACATCTTCATAAGTCCATTGTCGCCACAATGGACGGCAAGCTTCAAGCATTTGATCTCTTCATGATGCTTCACTTGAACTTGCACACCGCAACCTAACCCCACAAAGAACTCTCACAAAGATCATGGGTTAGTACACAAAGCGTAATCGACAATGCTTACCACACCATGGGATCGCTTGATCCCTCTTGGTACATCTTGTGCGCTTTGTGTGTTGATCAACTTGATTCACTCTTGACTTAGTCTTGATCAACCTTGACTCTTTCCAACTCTCTTCATTTGGATGATGTCTTGAAGGTAAACATGAATGATCACACAATCTTCTTCTTCAAGACATGCTTGCAATAAGTTCTACTCTCACATGGCCAATCTTTGGATAATTCCTTAATAACACCTTGGTCACCACATAAACTCATGACCAATCTTGACTCTTTCCAACTCTCTTCATTTGGATGATGTCTTGAAGGTAAACATGAATGATCACACAATCTTCTTCTTCAAGACATGCTTGCAATAAGTTCTACTCTCACATGGCCAATCTTTGGATAATTCCTTAATAACACCTTGGTCACCACATAAACTCATGACCAATCTTTGGATAATTCCTTAATAACACCTTGGTCACCACATAAACTCCTTGAAACCAACACATGGACTTCAAGAAAAGCCTATGGACAAATCCTTCAAATATAACTCAAGGCAACCATTAGTCCATAGAGATTGTCATCAATTACCAAAACCAAACATGGGGGCACCGCATGTTCTTTCACTGTTTCGAGTTACTACTCTTAGCAACTGAACTAGTATGAAATACCGGGGGGTTGCTATAAACACTAGTAAAGTACACATCAATAACATGTATATCAAATATACCTTTGTTCACTTTGCCATCCTTCTTATCCGCCAAGTATCTAGGGCAGTGCCACTTCCAGTGACCATTTCCTTTGCAGTAGAAGCACTTAGTTTCAGGCTTGGGTCTAGCTTTGGGTTTCTTCACGGGAGTGACAACTTGTTTGTCATTCTTCTTGAAGTTCCCTTTCTATTCTTTTGCCCTTTTTCTTGAAACTAGTGGTCTTGTAAACCATCAACACTTGCTGCTCTTTCTTGATTTCTACCTTCGCCAATTTCAACATCGCGTAGAGCTCGGGAATTTCGTCATCCCTTGCATATTATAGTTCATCATGAAGTTGGTGATAGTGACTAGAGAACTTTGTCAATTACTATCTTATCTGGAAGATTAACTCCCACTTGATTCAAGCAATTGTAGTACCCAGACAATCTGAGCACATGCTCACTGGTTGAGCCATTCTCCTCCATTTTGTAGGCAAAGTACTATCAGAGGGCTCATACCTCTCGACACGGGCATGAGTATGAAATACCAATTTCAACTCTTGGAACATCTTATATGCTCCATGGCGTTAAAAACATTTTTAAGTCCCGGTTCTAAGCCGTAAAGCATGGTGCACTAAACTATCAAGTAGTCATCATACCGAGCTTTGTCAAACGTTCATAACGTCTGTATCTGCTCCTGCAATAGGTCTATCATCTAGCGGTGCATCAAGGATGTTAGGAAATATGCAACTTGTATTTCCAGGAGGCCATAGGCCAGTATATATACATGTACAGGTGTGAAATATATACAGGAAACCCCTTATATAATAGGGTAAATATGAAAGGTTACATGGCTATATATATATACTCTAACCACCCCCCTCAAACTCATGGTGGATTAACAACACTGAGTTTGGAGAGATAGAAGCCATGCTGCACTCTAGTCTGGGCCTTCATCAGAAAATCCGGCAACTATAACTCGGAAGGCACATACTGAAGAGCAATAACCTGATCCTGCACACCAGCGCGCACATAGAAAGCATCAACACCAATATGCTTGGTGAGCTCATGCTTCACAGGATCACGCGCAATGCTAATAGCACCTGTACTGTCGGATAAGAGCAGAGTAGGTGTAGTAACAGAAACACCAACATCCTGAAGTAACCACCATAACCAAGTCACCTCTGCCGTCAAAAGAGCCATAGCTCGTAACTCAGCCTCTGCACTCGAACAGGAAACTGCAGTTTGTTTCTTCGTCTTCCAGGCAATGAGAGAACCACCAAGAAAAACACAGTAAGCAGAAAGTGAACGGCGATTGGAGGGATCACTAGCCCACGTAGAATCCGAATAGGCCTGAAGCTATAAAGAACTGGAGCGAGGAAAAAATAAACAGTGAGAGATCGTGCCCCGAAGATATCGGAGAACACGAAGGAGGTGACTATAGTGAACCGAAGTGGGAGCGGAGACAAACTGACTCAGAATATGAACCGGATAAGAGATATCCGGACGAGTGACAGCTAGATAGACAAGACTCCCAACAAGATGACGATAACGCGTCGGGTCAGGCAAGGGGTCACCATCAGTATCACGGAGGTGAACATTGAGCTCCATGGGAGTCTCAACAATGCGCTCATCGGTAAGAGCAGCACGAGCAAGAAGATCCTGTATATACTTTTCTTGGGATATAAAAAAGCCATCAGAGGTAGAAGAGACTTCAATACCAAGAAAGTAGCGAAGAGGTCCAAGATCAGACATAAGAAACTGCTCACTAAGATGGGCCTTTACGAAGGCAATATACTCGGGGTCGTCGCCAGTGATGATCATGTCATCAACATAGAGAAGAAGAAGAGTCCGACCACGAGGAGAAAGGTGGACAAACAATGCTGGATCATGAGCACTCGCTGAAAAGCCACCGGCAGTCACCACAGAGGCAAAACGCTCAAACCAGGCACGGGGGGCTTGCTTAAGGCCATAGAGAGAGCGACGAAGACGACATACCATGCCATCAGGAACAGAATAGCCCGGTGGTGGCTGCATGTAGACCTCCTCATGCAGCTCACCGTTAAGAAAGGCATTCTTAACATCAAGCTGAGATACAGACCAGTGGCGTGCAGAGGACACGGCAAGAAGTGTACGAATAGTGGTCATATGGGCCACAGGAGCAAAAGTCTCGTCATAATCACGACCATGCTCCTGCTGAAAGCCACGAGCCACAAGACGAGCTTTGTAATGCTCAAGAGAACCATCGGAGCGAGTCTTAACCTTGTAGACCCACTTACAAGTGATGGGGCGGACACCTGGAGGAAGAGAAACAAGATCCCATGTACCAGTGCGTTCAAGAGTAGCTATCTCCTCTGTCATCGCAAACTGCCATTCAGCATGAACAATAGCCTCACGATAAGAAGTCGGCTCAAGAACAGCAGCACCAGCGGTTGAAAAACCAAGGCGATCAACAGGCGGAAGCGGACGAGGACGCAAGCCATAGGTAGGCTGAGACGAGGAGGATGGCACATCAGTAGACGCATCCACATTACGTGAACGACGAGTGTAATACTAAGGAAAAGATGGAAGAATACGAGGAGGAGTGGCCGAGGTAGAATCAGGAGGTGGAGACGAAGAAATCACCGGGGATGATGGTGTAGAATCCAGTGACACGCGAGGTGAGGAAACCGTGGGAGATGAGGGCGGAAAATCGGCAAGATGTGGAGAAGTAGAGTGAGCAGGACGGAGAGACAAGGGCGCAACTGGAGTGATAGGTGTGTCGGGAAAAGTGAGGAAAGAGATATCCTCCACTGAAAAGGTCGAGGAAGATGCACGTGGGTAGAAGGGACGAGACTCATCAAAAGTTACATCCTGAGAAATACGCATCCGACGACCAATAGGATCCCAACAACGATAACCCTTATGCTCATCACTATAGCCTAAGAAAACACACTCAACAGACTGAGCGGTCAGTTTGGTGCGTTCACGAGGGGCAAGAAGAACATAGCAAACACAACCAAACAAGTGAAGCGTCGAATAATCAGGAGAGTGATCAAAGAGACGCTCAAAAGGAACACCACCCTGGAGAGCAGCGGACGGCTGAAGGTTGATGAGATAGGTGGAGGTGAAGATAGCCTCGGCCCAAAAATGAGGTGGAAGAGAAGCGGCGATCATCAACGCACGAGCCGTCTCAAGAAGGTGGCGATGCTTTCGCTCAGCCACACCATTATGAGCATGAGCACCAGGACAAGAGAACTGAGGAAGAGTGCCCTGCTCAGCAAGAACACCACGCAACATATTGGAAATATACTCGCCAGCGGAGTCAGCACGGAACACACGAATAGGCGAAGAGAACTGAGTGTGAACCATGGCAGCAAAACGCTTATAGATGGAAAGAACCTCACTGCAAGAAGTCATAAAATAAAGCCAAGTGTAACGAGAGAAATCATCTATGAAAATAATATAGTATCGATGGCCCCCTTTCGAAGCGAAGGGAGCCGGACCCCATACATCAGAATGGACTAAATCAAAAGGACGCTGAGACACCGACTCACTAGTAGGATAAGGTAATTGAATCTGTTTTCCTAGTCTACAACCCTGACACTCTAAAGAGACATCTCCTGAGACAGACCCCAGAAGACCTCGACGAACTAATGACGACAAGCGAGACCCACAAAGATGACCAAGTCGATGATGCCACTGCTGGAAGGAGCCGGTAGCTGAAGCGACAGAAGCGGATGGACTGGCGATAGTGGTGGCAGCGGAAGGAACATGAAGCCAGTATAGCTCCCAAAGACCCTGAGAGTCACGGCGGCGAGGGCCAGCCCCAACCAAAGTGTGCGTTCGACGATCCTGAACAGAACAAGAGTCAACGTCAAGGATGACGCGACAACCAGAATCAGTAAGTTGACCAGCAGAAAAAAGATTCATGGTAAGTCGAGGAACATGAGCAACATTAGGAACAGAGTAAGAAGGTGTGGTAAGATTGCCTCGACTAGCAACAGAAAGAGGAGTACCATCAGCAGTGAGTACATGGACAGGAAAATCAAGTGATTTAAGAGAGGACAAATTTGAAGAATGAGAAGACATATGAAAAGAAGCTCCGGAGTCCAGAACCCACGAGGATATACCTGACTGTGTAGGGGGTGGTTGCTTAGTGCGGGAAGCATCAGTCACAGAACCTGCAGTACCCGTCGAAGGAGAACCTGAAGCGGCAAGCAGACGCTTAAGTCGCAAAATATCCTGCTCAGTCAAGGCGGTGGCTGAAGATGTCGAAGTAGAAGAAGAAGTCCCTGAAGCTGATGATCACGCCTTACGCAGGTGTTTCTTCTTCTGGAAGCACTGATACTCAACATGACCATCCATATTGCAGTAGCCGCAGTGAGGACGAGACCGACCCTGGCCGCCCGTAGGAGTAGGCAAGAGCGGAGGAGCACTGGAGCGGGATGGAGTCGGTGCAGTAGGCGACATAATAGGAACTCGAGCAGCAAGCACAGAGGGAACCTCAAGTAGACCAGCACCACGTAGACGAGTCTCCTCAGCACGAATCTCAGAAAGCGCCTCCATGAGGGAGATACGACCACGAGCAAACAACTGAGCGCGCCGGGGCTCAAACTCCTTACGGAGCCGAGATAAGAACTCGTAGACACGATGAAACTCCAAATCAGCCCGCACAGCCTGGCAACACTGACAAGTACGGCAACCAGCAGTGCGGAGAGAATCAAGCTGACGCCAGATAGCAGAACTCTGTGCATAGAAATCATCAACACTGGAGTCACCCTGCTGAAGAGCATGTTCCTGCCGAACCACGGACAGATATAAGGCATCACCAGAGGGCTGATAGCGCTAACAGAGACGGGTCCACATCTCAGATACGGTAGGGAGCCCCAAGAACTCAGAGGCAAACTGAGGCAGAACACTAGCAGTGAGAACAGCTGCAGCACGGGCATCCTCATCAAGCCACTGAGTGTAAACAGAAAGAGCCTCATGATAAGTCTGGAGAGCCTCCTCATAAGTCGAAACATGCTCATCATAAGCACGGACTGCAGCGTCATCTATAAGCTTAGCTGCATCCTTTGCAGCTTGATCAGCATCGGCAGCAAGAACCGGTGGCGTCGGCGGAGTAGGGGCCACAGGTGGAGCCGGACATGGTGGACAATGGACCTCGTCAGAAAGAACACCCCAAAGACGAAGGCCACGCATATGAATGCGCATGAAGCCAACAAACTCGATGTAGTTAGTGCCATCAAGGATCACCGGACAGCGAGGAACTGCGACATAGCCTGACGGTGTAGACATTTTTTTGCGTCAACAAGCAGGCAACAGCAGCTTCCGGTCGTGAGGCTTAGAGCCTAGGCGAAGGCAGAGTCAGCAGCAGGACAATCTGGTGGTCTGCAGTCTGGGATCCGGGATCGGGAGCAGAAGACGATCCAAAGCTAGCCTGAGACGGTGGCTGGGTTGGTGGCGGGGCAATCTGGTGGATTCGGGCGAACGAAGACCGCAGGGGGGGCTATTGATCGGGAGAGGCTCGTTTGCGGGGCGAAAGCGATCGATCGGGAAAGGCCTGACTGCGGGGCGACGGCGACCAGATCGGGAGAGGCCCAAGGCCCGACTGCGGGGCAGGGCGGAGCAATCAGATCCAATCGGGAGGCCTGGCGGGCGAAGGGAAGACGGCGCTCGACGCGATCTGATGGATCGGGAGGGGCAGAGGAAGACCACGTGGCAAGGCGGGCAGATGAAACCCAGCGGCCGGAAGAGCGGATCAATGGCACGAGTTGCGGCGTGCAAAAAATTGACCTAGCTCTAATACCATGTTAGGATATATGCAACTTGTATTTCCAGGAGGCCATAGGCCAGTATATATACATGTACAGGTGTGAAATATATACAGGAAACCCCTTATATAATAGGGTAAATATGAAAGGTTACATGGCTATATATATATATATACTCTAACAAAGGACATCATTCTTCTGTGCAGCAATGAGGATAATCCTCATATCACGGACCAAGTCCGCATCATTGCTACTATCATCTTTCAACTTAGTTTTCTCTAGGAACATATCATAAATAAAACGGGGAAGCTATACGCGAGCTATTGATCTACAACATAGATATGCAAATACTATCAGGACTAAGTTCATGATAAATTTAAGTTCAATTAATCAAATTACTTAAGAACTCCCACTTATATAGACATCCCTCTAATCATCTAAGTGATCACGTGATCCAAATCAACTAAACCATGTCCGATCATCATGTGAGATGGAGTAGTTTTCAATGGTGAACATCACTATGTTGATCATATCTAGTGTATGATTTACGCTCGACCTTTTGGTCTCAGTGTTCCGAGGCCATATCTGCATATGCTAGCCTCGTCAAGTTTAACCCGAGTATTCTGCATGTGCAAAACTGGCTTGCACATGTTGTATGTAAACGTAGAGCTTATCACACCCGATCATCACATGGTGTCTCAGCACGAAGAACTGTCGCAACGATGCATACTCAGGGAGAACACTTATACCTTGAAATTTTAGTAAGGGGTCATCTTATAAAGCTACCGCCGAACCAAGCAAAATAAGATGTATAAAAGATAAACATCACATGCAATCAAAATATGTGACATGATATGGCCATCATCATCTTGTGCCTTTGATCTCCATCTCCAAAGTACCGTCACTGGCATGATACCATGATCTCTATCATCTTGATCTCTATCAACGTGTCGTCATATGGTCGTCTCGCCAACTATTGCTATCGCATAGCGATAAAGTAAAGCAATTACATGGCACTTGCATCTTATGCAATAAGGAGACAACCATAAGGCTCCTGCCAGTTGCCGATAATTTCAAAAACATGATCATCTCATACAACAATTTATATCTCATCACGTCTTGACCATATCATATCACAACATGCCCTGCAAAAACAAGTTAGACGTCCTCTACTTTGTTGTTGCAAGTTTTACGTGGCTGCTACGGGCTGAGCAAGAACCGTTCTTACCTACGCATCAAAACCACAATGATTTTTGGTCAAGTATGTGCTGTTTTAACCTTCAACAAGGACCGGGCGTAGCCACACTCGATTCAACTAAAGTTGGAGAAACTGACACCCGCCAGCCACCTGTGTGCGAAGCACGTTGGTAGAACCAGTCTCGCGTAAGCGCACGCGTAATGTTGGTTCGGGCCGCTTCATCCAACAATACCGCCGAATCAAAGTATGACATGCTGGTAAGCAGTATGACTATTATCACCCACAACTCACTTGTGTTCTACTCGTGCATATAACATCTACGCATAGACCTGGCTAAGATACCACAGTTGGGGAACGTAGTAATTTCAAAAAAATTCCTACGCACACGCAAGATCATGGTGATGCATAGCAACGAGAGGGGAGAGTGTTGTCCACGTACCCTCGTAGACCGTAAGTGGAAGCGTTATGACAACGCGGTTGATGTAGTCGTACGTCTTCACGATCGACCGATCCTACTACCGAAAGTACGACACCTCCGTGATCTGCACACGTTCGGCTCGGTGACGTCCCACGAACTCACGATCCAGCAGAGTGTCAAGGGAGAGCTTCGTCAGCACGACGGCGTGATGACGGTGATGATCGATGAAGCTACCGGCGCAGGGCTTCGCCTAGGCACTGCAACGATATGACCGAGGTGGATTATGGTGGAGGGGGCACCGCACACGGCTAAGAGATCAATGATCAACTTGTGTGTCCTAGGGTGCCCCCTGCCCTCGTATATAAAGGAGCAAGGGGGGAGGCCGGCCGACCCTTGGGGCGCGCCAAGGAGGGGAGGAGTCCTCCTCCTAGTAGGAGTAGGACTCCCCCGTTCCTAGTCCAACTAGGTGGAGGAAGGAGAAAGGAAGGAAGAGGAAGAGGAGAAGGAAAGGGGGGCGCCCCCCTCCCTAGTACAATTCAGACTCCCTATAGGGAGGGGGCGCGGCTGCCCCTTGTGGGCTGCCTCCCCTCTTCCCTATGGCCCATGTAGGCCCAACTTCCCGCGGGGGGGGGGGGGGGGGGGGGGTCCGGTAACCCTCCGGCACTCCTGTTTTCTCCGAAACCACCCGGAACACTTCCGGTGTCCGAATATAGCCGTCCAATATATCAATTTTTATGTCTCGGCCATTTCGAGACTCCTCGTCATGTCCGTGATCACATCCGGGACTCCGAACTACCTTCGGTACATCAAAACACATAAACTCGTAATACCGATCGTCACCGAACGTTAAGCGTGCGGACCCTACGGGTTCGAGAACTATGTAGACATGACCGAGACACGTCTCCGGTCAATGACCAATAGAAGAACCTAGATGTTCATATTGGCTCCCACATATTCTATGAAGATCATTATCGGTCAAAGCGCATAACGATATACGTTGTTGCCTTTGTCATCGGTATGTTACTTGCCCGAGATTCGATCGTCGGTATCTCAATACCTAGTTCAATCTCGTTACTGGCAAGTCTCTTTACTCATTCCGTAATGCATCATCCCGCAACTAACTCATTAGTCACATTGCTTGCAAGGCTTACAGTGATGTGCATTACCGAGAGGGCCCAGAGATACCTCTCTGACAATCGGAGTGACAAATCCTAATCTCGATCTATGCCAACTCAACAAGTACCATCGGAGACACCTGTAGAGCACCTTTATAATCACCCAGTTACGTTTGGACGTTTGGTAGCACACAAAGTGTTCCTCCGGTATTCGGGAGTTGCATAATCTCATAGTCATAGGAACATGTATAAGTCATGAAGAGAGCAATAGCAACATACTAAACGATCAAGTGCTAAGCTAACTGAATGGGTCAAGTCAATCACATCATTCTCTAATGATGTGATCTCATTAATCAAATGACAACTCATGTCTATGGCTAGGAAACTTAACCATCTTTGATTCAACGAGCTAGTCAAGTAGAGGCATACTAGTGACACTCTGTTTGTCTATGTATTCACACATGTACTAAGTTTCCGGTTAATACAATTCTAGCATGAATAATAAACATTTATCATGATATAAGGAAATATAAATAACAACTTTATTATTGCTTCTAGGGCATATTTCCTTCATAATCAACACTACTAGCAACCCACAGGTACCAATCTGAGGTTTTGAGACAAAGATCGGATACAAGAGATGAACTAGAATTTGAGAGGAGATGGTGCTGGTGAAGATGTTGATGGATATTGACCCCCTCCCGCTGAGAGGATTGATGGTGATGACGATGGTGACGATTTCCCCCTCCCGGAGGGATGTTTCCCCGGCAGAACAGCTCCGCCGGAGCCCTAGATTGGTTCTGCCCAGGTTCCGCCTCGAGACAGTGGCGCTTCGTCCCGAAAGCTTGCTTCTTATTTTTTTCCAGGGCAAAAGACACCTTATAACAGAAGATGGGCATCGGGGGGCTTCCAGGTGGCCCACGAGGCAGGGCGCGCCCAGGGGGGTAGGGCGCGCCCTCCACCCCCGTGGACAGGGGGTGGCCCCCCTCTGGTGCTTTATTCGCCCAATATTTTTAATATATTCCAAAAATGACTTTCGTGGAGTTTCAGGACTTTTGGAGTTGTGCAGAATAGGTCTCTAATATTTGCTCCTTTTCCAGCCCAGAATTCCAGCTGCCGGCATTCTCCCTCTTCATGTAAACCTTGTAAAATAAGAGAGAGAAAGCATAAGTATTGTGACATAATGTGTAATAACAGCCCATAATGCAATAAATATCGATATAAAATCATGATGCAAAATGGACGTATCAGCTTCCTTCTTCATGCGCGGGCGCCCGGCGCAGCGGATCGCGCCGAGGGGCCGCACATCTTGGTGTCAGGGCGCCGTCTTGGTGCGGAGGTGGTGGGGGAGCTCCATGAGCTACGTCGCCCGCGGCTAGAGGAGGGCGAGGCAGCGAGAGAGATGGTACGGGAGAGTCCCCAGCGGCGCTGACAAGCTCGGCGATGCGGTCCAACCAGTCCTCGTAGAGGTCATCGGCCGGGCGATAATGCAGGAGTTCACGTGCCATGAGCAGCGTGACCTGCGCGTCTGTGGGGGCGCGACGAGCGTGGGATGACGAGCTGGCCGGAGTCAGCGATGGGGTGGCGGTGCGGCCGTCCCGCTGCATAGAGGGGTGCAGCGATGATGCTTGCTGCTCGTTTCCCACCGAGCCGGTGGCAGTGTTGGCGGCGGGTGATGGAGAACGACGGGGAGGCCCACCGACAGGAGCCGTCTGAGCGACACGGGCGGCAAGGGCGGCCTGGCGCTCAGCGCGAGATCGGCGAGCGTCGGCCATGGATGCGGCGGAGCAGTGGAACGTGGATCAACGGAAGAAAGGCTTTAGCGCACCCCTACCTGGCGCGCCAAATGTCGGACTACGGCGGGTTCCGGCAAACCCTTGAAGTTTGAACACTGGGTTGCGCACGAAGATCTCTCTTCCCCTAGCTCACACTCTCAACGATCTCAAGGCCTAACTTGCCGAACCCAAAGAACAAGGGACACAAGAGTTTATACTGGTTCGGGCCACCGATGTGGTGTAATACCCTACTCCAGTGTGGTGTGGTGGATTGCCTTGTAGGCTGAGGATGAACAAGTACAAGGGAAGAACAGCCTCCTGAGGAGAGGTGTTCTTGAGCTTGGTAAGCTTGTGTGGTTGAGGATGATCTGAATGATCCGTCCTGGTGGAATGAGTCCAATCCCCCTGCTAGGGTGGTGGCTAGTCCTATTTATAGAGGGTCTTGGTCCTCTTCCCAAATGTTAGGCGGGAAGGGATCCCACAACGGCCAATTTTGAAGGGAGACAACTAGTACAAGTTATCCTGACTAAAGGTGGTCTTCGCCTGCCAAAGGCTCTGGTAGTGACGCCGTCGTGGGCTCTGCTGTGACCTCCGTCCTGCCGTCCTGCCGGTCTTGGTCTCGTTGCACCGATATGGAAACCTTTGCCTGATGCCTCGGGACTCCTCGCCTGCGCGTGCCTCTTTAGCACTAAAGAGGAAACTGGTGCTCTGCGCCCGCTGGCGCCCGCCTGGCTTCGGTCATCACGGCTCACGTCATGTGAACCTCGCGAGGTGCGCCTCCGCCTTGATCTCTCCGCTCCTTGCGAGCCAGCCTAACGAGGCCGCCCCTAAGGAGGTCTTGTGTCATCCGCCTCGCGAGGGTCTTGAGTGGTTGTTGGTGAAGATGGGCCGTTGGTGGAGCCACGCCGTGGGCCGCAGGCGGGCAAGTCTGGGGACCCCCATTCCCAGAACGCCGACAGTGATGGTGCTTGCGTTCAGCCAGACCATTTTGAGCATGAGCACCAGGGCAAGAGAATTGGGGAAGAGTACCCTGTTCAGAAAGAAATCCTCGCAATGCACGAGAGATGTACTCACCAGCAGAGCCTGCACGGAAAATACAGATAGGAGTGGAGAACTGGGTATGAACCATGGTGGCAATTTTTTTGTATATAGATAAGACCTCACTACGAGAAGACATGAAATAGATCCAAGTGTAGCGAGTAAAATCGTCTATAAAGAGAATATAGTAGCGATGACCCCCTTTCGAAGCGAAGGGAGCCGGACCCCAAACATCTGAATGAACGAGATCAAAAGGATGCTTGGACATTGACTGGTTGTGAGGATAAGGTAGCTGAATCTGCTTACCAAGCCTACAACCTAGACAATCCAACGAAGCATTACCGGAGACACGCCCCATAACACCATGATGAACTAAAGACGAGAGACGAGAACCACATAAATGGCCAAGACGATGATGCCACTGCTGAAAAGAGCTAGCAAATGCGGCAACGGGGCCCGCGAGAGTGACGGCAGGGACATCGGAGGGAAGACGAAGCCAATCAAGCTCCCACAGACCATCATGGCGTCGGGGGGCAGCACCAAGCAGAGCGCCTGTGTGACTATCCTGAACAGAACATGAATCAAAGTCAAAATTGACCCTACATCCAGAGTCAACAATCTGACTACCTGAAAAGAGTTGCATGCTAAGTTGAGGAACATGAGCAACAGAGGGAACGTGAAAGGAAGATGTAGCAAGAGTGCTTCGACTAGCGACAGGGAGGGGAGTACCATTAGTAGTAAAGACACGAACAGGAGACTCAACAGGTTGAATGGAGGTCAAAGGGGAAGAATTATAAGTCATATGAAAAGATGCTCTAGTATAAAGAATCCATGAGGATGTACCTGAATGAGTAGAAGGTGATCTCTCAGTGCCAGAAAACTCAGGCGCAGAACCTGCAGAACCTGTTGGTGAAGAATCCCAAGCAGCAAGAAGGCATCGGAGTTGTGCAATCTCATGCGCAGACAGGGACACAATGGTAGAGGTCGAGGTAGAACAAACTGCAGCGATGGGGCGAACAACTGCAGCTGCAACCAGACGGACACTTCAATCGGGAGCTGGAGAAGCAGAAACACGGGCCGGCAGGAAATAGGAGACACCGGCGGCGGCCGTGCAAGAGATTGGATCGAGAGGAGCACGAGTTGCACGTGCGGAGGAAATAAAACCTAGGGCTCTAATACCATGTTATGTATGTGCAACTTAATATCATTTAAAGGCCAAAGCCAACATATATATATATATATATATACAAGTACAAGGGGAGGCCAAAGGCCAAAATACAGAAAGCCAAAAGACATCATAACTATAACTCTAACAGATGATATACTGTCCGTTAGGCAAAATCATGAATCTTCAAACTAACTAGAGTGTGAGGTGAAGACTTGTTGCACCATTCTTTAATCATGAGTTATATTTTTATTTTGTTGCAGTTTATTATGGATGGCTCGTGTGTTTCGCCTGGGCTGGTCTGACATTTAATATGGTCGTGTGTTGTTGATTATGGTTGTGTTAAACTTGTCTGTATGATTAGTTGGTGCAGGTGGTATGTAGTGTTTGTGGTAGAGGGAGCTATTGAGTGGGCGCTGTGATGTTGTTACATGTTGCATCGTTTGTGTCAACCGGTGGTGTTCATGTAAGAGCATCTCTAACCGATGATTTAAAACTAGTTAAAGGACTAAAAATCCACTTTTGAGGAGTTAAATCGGACCTAGCCAATCCCTATCAACCTTAGAGGAGTGATTTTTTTAAGCTCCCACTTCTCCGTCCCTCGAATATAATCAACCAGCGCCACTTATCATGATAAATTTTGGCCTCCCCAACCTCGGGCCAGCCCTCCCCCTGCTTGCACCGAATCTTCATCGCCTTCGGTGTCCACCCGCATCCTCCATCGCCGGCATGTCGACACCCAACAACCTTCGCTCTTCCTACCCCACTTCGATCCGCCCGTTGGTCTCCAACATCGCTGTAAACAGCACATATCCCAGCCACTATCGCCTCAATCCCATGGCTGAAAGAACACTGGAGTTGCTTTGTTTGTTCCAAAACGAAGCCGATGGACAACGGAGATGACGTAGAGCACCCGCCGACGAGCTTTGTGGCACTGTTATCACGACAAGACCGATAATCTTTGTAGGTGACCGGCGAGCTTTGTCGTTGGCCGGGGAGGTCGATTTGATGCCCGCCGTCTACTGTCAGTCGTGTGCCACACAACATTTTGGTGTGATTACAATATGGTTAATGGAACCAATGACAATTGTTAAGGTTTACATCAGGTCATTTGTTCCTCAGAGAATTATTGAGGAGAATGCTTGATCCCTACTTCAAAAAGATCAAAGGCGTGGTTTTCTAGCGACTCAGAGTTTTTTTTTATTTGAGTCGCAGGGCAATCACACAATCAAGAGTGTCAAGGTGGTTCAAAGACGGCGTGGGAACACTCAAAACATAAACATCAGGTATCCTACACCTACCACCAAAAGATGCTCTTAAACTTCATAAATATCATCTCACTATGTCCATGGGGTGAAACCCAAGCTTTTGGACACCCCACGTGCACGGGCTAGTGCCCTAGCCTCTGGAGACCCCACGTGCACAGTCTCTTTGACCTCCGTGCGCACGGGGACTTTAACCTTCATACACATGGGGTAGTGCTTAACTCTCTTGACATCCCGTGTCCACAGGGTCTCAGGGCCCTGTGCACACGGGGTAGTGATTTTTTCTCTGAACACCCCGTGTGCATGAGGTCTGTCGGTAGGCAACAGTCACAAAGTGGGTGCACCTCTATAAGAGCTCTTCTTTCACCTCCAACCCTAACCCTTTGCCTTCAGAGCTGCCACCATTTTCAAACCAACATTTTGCTCATTCCTCTCAATCCCTCCACCGCTTTGATACTTTGGGGATTGAGGGAACAAGGTCCAATCTACAACTTGACCAAAATGATTTATGTTCCCCCGCTCGATTTATACACCAACAACTTGTTACTTGGAGCTTGGGTTCCTAGGGGTTAGAGATTCCTCCGGAACCTTCCTTGCTTGCGGTGTGCTCTAGAGACGTATTTAAAGGTTAGGTGGTCACCTTCATCACCAACACCAAGTGATTCAAGGTTCAACCATTGGGTTACTCGAGGAGAATACAGTGAGCCACTTGGTGGCGTGCCGGAGCCTTGGTTCTAGCACCGCTCCAACGAAGATTAGCACTGCACCAAGGAAGTGTGAATTTAGGACAGTAAAACTGCACCACATCCCAGCCCTCTCACGGATCCTCACTTTTTGGCCGTTAGATACGTGTCCTGATCGTTTCTAGTTTTGGAATAAAATCCCTGACTCACTTGTGGTTAATCCTTTCCCGCACTTCACTTTGCTTTGCATGCTTGTGGGCTTTCTAATTAGACTGTTGCCTAGCTTACTTTGCTTTGAACTTGCTCGTCATATAGTTTGTGTTCATCTAGATGCATATCTAGATAACCTACTTTATCTGCAAATCCCTAAAATTGGTAATTAAGCTTAAAAACATGTATTCTCGTATTTACCCCCCTCTAGTTGACCGTGTCGATCCTTTCATATAGTACATGACACATACATTGTACTTGAGAGTAACAGATAACAATATCTCATTGTGTGTCAAAATGGGTCTATTCGACTCGGTGATCCCCATCCCTTGTCCATACTATCGTGTTAGCATATCTATGTCCATAACTTGTGAAACATAATCACCAATCGAATCGTATACTAATCAAAGGATAAGTGTATGCATAACCTTATCAATTAAGGACCATTAGACCAATCATCATACAATATATAGTCTCGTAAACAAGTCACATACTTATTGATACATATCAGTGACGATGTTTAAGACAATACAAATAACTCATCAATACGTAAGGAAATAACATCATCACATGATTGCCTCTAGGGCATGTCTCTAATAGGGCTCTCCTCGCCGGATCCCACCTCACTCGAGCTCCGGGCTAGCTGTAGCAGCCGAGACTTGCCCTACTTTTGGCTATGGGGCTGCAGACTCTTCCAACGGCTGGGGTGCGGCCAATGTCGGCTGTTGGGTTCCTGGCCTCCTTCGTCTCCTAGTTGTGGGTCCTTAGTCGCAACCAGAGCCAGCCCTCTCCCAGTCGTGAGTCCTCGACGAGGTCACCGTCTTCAAGGTCTGGTGCGCCTATGCTCGGCAGCTAGCTGCTAGGTGGTCCATTCGGACAACACAGGGTCATTTCTCGTCCTCATAGTGGTGGCACCGACCAACCACTCGAATGATGGATTGCGATGGCCACCGAAGGGTCTTCGTGAGGGTTCCTCTCTCTAGATCCGATGGCCACTGTCGACGGGGCGCACTGGCGTTGCGGGAAGAAGGCTTCTTTGTGGGTTTTGGCAGCTCTCACTCTGACCAATTTGCATTCGACGATGAGATGAATTCTATGGATGGCAACTTTGATGCAGAGGGTTGGTTGTGCAATAGTGGCAGTGACACCGCCACATCAAGATTCTACTACGTTTGTAGTTGTTGGGGTCGCGAAAAGTAGTGGAAACAAAACATGATTGACTTCGATAGTGGTGCTTCTCGAGTACCCAGTGTCAAGCTCCGGGGCAAAAACCCTATGTCTGACCCGAGTTGATTATACCTGGCAATGGCGATGTTTTGTGTCGTGACCTTGTTGCAGGCATTGCTCAGGTATGCTCGGACTTGTTCTTCATGGTGAAATCCTATGATCTTGACTTTGGTGGTTGGATCCGGTGACGATGACAGTTGACCGATGTACCCTTTCTGAAGGTGTTGTTGTTAAAGAACTTTTCTCATGATCTTTGTGATGTCAAGTGATGGTTGACGCAGACATGGTCATTGTTGTAGTTTATCGATCGCTTTTGTTAGTTTTTTTTGTTCTCTCGCTTAGGCATAACTTTGGTGTTGTATATTCGTGTCTTTCTACTTTTGTGTGTGGGTGTTGACTTAGATGTGTGCATCATCAATAAATCCACCGTTTATCTTGGAAAAAAATCAATCAAATCTGATTGCAACTTCGACCATGGTAGCATCTGACTCTCTCCCCGGTCCTGAGGCCTCACTTCGCCCCCACCCAGAAAACGCCCTCGCTCTCCACCCTCACCTTACACCGGCGGGAGAGGAGCGTGCTTCTCCGCTCGCTGAAATCTCGCGGCTCCTGCTGGTTGATGTTCTGCTCCGGGCCTGGCACAGCAAGGTGAGAACACAATCCCTTGTTCGTACTATTTGCTGCCCATGAATTGGATCTGAGCAGAGCATCATCCACATTTGCAGAGGCCAGAGGGGGGAGGCCGGTGGTAGGTAGGCTTCTGCTTCTCCGTCGTCCTCGCCGGGTCGAGCGGATTCTCTTGGCCGGTGTGCTGCTCTGATGCCGTCTTCCCCGTGCGTACTCAACACTGCACAGGTCTTTTTTATCCATCGAAACCCTAACTAATAGCTGCACTTTAGAGTAAGATATTCTATTAGCTTTGCGTGCTTCCGATCCAATTAATTCATTGTTAGTTAATCCATGAGTTTCCAAGTGTGTGTAATTAGCCCATGGTACATGGAAGGTACTATGTGCAGTTAGCCCTTCTTCCAGTTTGTTATGACTTCTGACTGATTAATCAGCTATGCATCGAGTTAATTAATTCATGACTTCCTTGCTTCTTTATGATATTCGTGTTTGGAGTGAGTGTATCTACACACCTGCAGAGCTCTTGAAACAAATGAGTAAGAACAGATTGATTATTAAATGCATGGAAAGCTGCAAGAAAACCAAACGGCTAGAAATCTGTAGGTGTGAAAGTAGATTACGTGCAAAGATCCTTTACAGAGAGCATTATGTCGTGACCAAATTCTTGGTCTAATCCTGCATATCTATAAGCGGTTGTTCAGTTTTGCTTTTAGTACTGAATCGAACTTAATTTTCTTCACGATGTCCATCATTTCGTTGTTTCTATTGCTCTATACTAATGTTTATGATTACACTATCCCAATAAAGCTGAACTTGAAATGGATTAAAATGATTAACTCGTGTAGCAACTGCTTTATCCCCCATAAAACATAGTTTCAGATGATTGAATTATGTTACAGTTTTTTTGTCTCCATGATTAAAAAACTGCTTTCGTGTCTATCCTGACATTATGAGTTTTGCTTTTCATTAAACTACAATAGAGATGGACACTGAGAATGGTTTTCTTGCTGCTAAGCTAACTGATGATCTAGTCGTGGAGATCCTCTCCCGGCTGCCGTTCAAGTCTTTTTGCCGCTTCAAATGTGTCTGCAAGGCCTGGCTTGCCTTCTCCTCTAATCCAGACTACTGCAAGAAGCTTTTGAAAATTCCGATGGGTCTTCTGTATCAACGCCGTTATGATGAATTTGATAATGATTTCGATGACTCTGCTATCAAGCTTGCTAGCCTGCCCCACAATGATAAGGAATTTGATGAAGCTCTTAGTTTCCTACCACAATATGAGCAGTTAGAGCTGATGGACTCTTGCAATGGCCTGGTCCTTTGTAAGTACAAGAGCAGCTGTACTCCTTTTGGTATTTGCCGCTTCATCGTGTGCAATCTGGCAACACGAGAGTGGAAGGTGCTCCCTGATACTCCTCCTAGCGATTATGACCCATCATGGTCGACAAAGTTCTATATCTTCAACTTTCAACGGCTGAGTACCCGCTATTGGGCATTTGGCCCCGTCAAACTTCAGGTGTTCTCGTCTGACCTTAACACCCGGTTCCTGGACGATACATCAGTGCTCTCTGAGACAAAAGTTTATCGACTACACATGTTTATAGATGGAGCATTGTATGTGCACACAGGTTTGCATGACATTCTGGTACTGAAGAGCTTGGAGGAAACTAGTTCTGGCATTCCGCCGTCTCTTCGGACTATTAAGTTGCCGCATGAAGACGGCGCTTTTATGGGTAGGTTTGGCCAATGTTGCTTCGGCCAATCTTCGGGGGCCTTGCACTACGCATTGCCAGAGGAGGATGCTCGTGCGATTCTTGTTTGGAGTCTTGATGCTGATGAGCCTTATGAGTGGAGCCTCAAGTACCGCCTCAATATGAGCCAAGCATTCGGAAGGGACAACCTTCGTCAGCATGATGCACGCCACTGGAAATGCGACTATGCTGTCGTCTCTCTTGACCTGGAGAGAGATGGTATTTTCCTGTTTGACAAACGGGAGGACAAGATTCGTTTGTACAAAATAAGCACCGGTGAACTTACTGACATTCAACCAGAAGACCACCGCTCCCGCTTTTTGAATAACAAGTACTATCATTATGTGGCATCCTACTCAAAGCTCCCAGCTTTAACCGTGTAGTCGATACCATCTTTGTTTGGCTTTTGAGCGTGACACCTCTTTATGCTGTCAAAAAATGCAGAGGCAGTTCTTTTCTAAGTTAATTGCTATTTATGGACTGTAATCTAGGACCATTTTTTTGTTTTCTTGAACCTTTTCCATTTGAGTACCAAATATTAATGAGGCTAGCTCTATTCTGTCGTCATGTAAACTGATTGTAGCAGCAGCTGCATGTAAGCTGGGAGCCCTATGTATTCTGCCCTAGCCATCTCTCTGCAATTTCTCAGGGAAGATGCTGAATTTCTTGGAAATACTAGAGTGTGTGCTCTGTGACATCTGTCTGAATGGAAGAAATCATGGCGTGCTCCCGTGAAAGGATAAACTGGATTCAGAAAGGAGAAAGTTTTGACTATCTAGCGTTGAAACACATACTTCCTCTGTCCCATAATATAATATAAGAGGTTCCTCCGTGAGAGCGGACGTTTGGCTCCTGGGAGCCATGGAGGCCTTTTTATGAAAACAAATCAAAATTCAAACTTTTCGGTTTCAAAAAAAACTGAAAAATTGTGCAAGTAAACAAGTATGTTATTTCTATGTGTGTAAAATTTCAGAATGAAAAATGTTGAAATGCGACCTGTACAAAAAAGACAAATTCATGATCTGGGAGGATGAATAGTATCATGTGTTAAAAAGCCCCAGATTTGTCTTTTTTGCACAGCCCTCGTTTCAACTATTTTGCCCTGAAAATTTATACACATGTGTGTTATGCCTTCATGTATACGTGTGTTTTTTTTCAGAATTTTTTGAAATGTAGAAAATATGAAATTCGACAAAATTCGAAATTTTTAAAACCGAGCTCCATGGAGCTCGGCCTCCAAAGACAATATCCGGGTCCTCCGTCCCATAATATAATATAAGAGGGTTTTTGGTACTACACTAGTGTCAAAAACCGTCTTATATTCTGGAACGGAAAGAGTATTTAGCTTGACGTCATTTATGTGTACCACTATCAACTGCTTTCAGTACGTTGTACCCTACTCTAAAGCATATCATTTTAAAACACCATTCTGCATCATACTGCCCAAAATCTGATCAATTTCTATGGAATTGTCAGTTTTTACTAGAAAAATGTGGTTAGCCGCATCGTACTACTCATGCGCCATTGTTAGATACACCAAGAATTAACGAGTATGAATTGTCGGCCGAACTAGCTGGCCAACATCAATCTGACTTATGGTCTTGCCAATTCGTGGAAAATAATAAAATTGGGTAAAATTCGTCAGAAGATATCACATTTAAGGGGTTGCATTGTTCAAAGGCTGCGGCCAATTTGATAGAACCAGTTTTTTTTTTCAGCCGCCTAGGTAATAGTCGCTCTCTTTGCATTTAAGAATGACCGAGTGGCGTAGCCAGGATCAGGCCAGGCTCTGGGCAAGCCCCGGGCTGAGCATATGCTACAGTGTCAGAGCATGGTTAGAGCATGGTTAATAGTATAGCCAGCTGCTGGCTATAAGCCAGTGCCATGTCATCTACAGCCAACATGTATAATAGTACATCAAAAGAGTGTACTACTTTTTTTATTAGAGTCAATTACACCGATGGTGCTTAAACTTGGTACAAACGGTCACTTTGGTGCTAGAACTTGTGGCATACATTAAACTGGTGCAGAAACTTGGCTCGGACGTGCAAATACGGTGCTAATCGCACTTGAATACAAAATTGACACTGACTTGGCGCGCCAGCGTGGTGTGGGGCCTATTTTTTTGCGAAACCCCCCTCAACTTTTTTCTATTTCTCAAAAAAACCCTTATCTACACACGGCAGATGCCATTTCTTTTGACTCTATGACACATGGGATCCGCTTGTCACTACGTGAAAATAGAAATGAAACAAACACGCACGGGTCTCGAACCCAAGACCAACTGCTGGATAGCTAGCCGTCCAAGCCACTCCAACATTCACGTTGCAATAACAAATTCTGATAATAATTTTTAATGTAGTATCAGGAGGACGCATGTTTTTTTTTGAGCAACCATCACGAGGACGCATGTGGGACTTATATGAGCCACAAATAGCGCGGCCCATTTTGCACGCACTAGTTTTTTAATACATATGTAAAATGTAACTAATAAAAATAATGTTCAAATATTCGTGTGTTATAAATATTATATACAAACAATGATTAGTAAATAAAATTATTTGAATATACACCCATGTACTCCCTTCGTAAAGAAATATCCAAACACTCTTATATTTCTTTACGGAGGGAATATTATATAAAAATGTTTGGTAAATACGGAGATTAAATGTTTATTAAATGGATACAAAAAAAATATACAGTTGTAGCTTATATTTAAATTATATGAAATGATGAATACAAACATTCGTGCAATATAATTTTCACTGATGATTTATATTCAGAAAAAAAATTGAAATATTAGCCACTAATGAATATTCATATGAAATTTAAATTTAAATTTGAACTTTTATTTATACAAACATTGAAATATAAACATGTGTGTATAATTTCAGAATTATTTGTATAATTAAAATAATATTTCGGAATTGTAATGTTAAAATATTTGTATTGTTATTAATTATCCAAACATTTTTGTAATTAATAAATATTATTTTAAATATATGAATATTTTTAAAATAAAACGTGAACAATTATGAAATGTAAGTTATTAAGTTGGTATGTATAATATTTATACCACACAAATAATTAAACGTTATTTTCATTACTGAGATTAGAAGTTACATACCTTTTACAAAAAAGAACAGGTGCAAATGGGTTGCATTGATCACAGTCCATTTCAGCCCCACGAGCGTCTTTGTTGCTACATTAGTTATCCATTTTGTGACGTCAATACTAGAAGGTGGAGTCACTACGTCCTACTGTGTGCAAGGCGGGGTCAAGGGTTCGAGACACGGGAGCTTTATTTTTCGTTAATTTTCACACTGCACTGACATATGGGACCCACCTCTCATAGAGGCGATAAAATAAAATGCCAATTCAAGTTGGTTTTTGCAACAACAACAAAAAACAGGCCAACACCCTCCTCTCAGCCTTCCAATCATTGACAGTGGGCCCCATGCCATGCTGGCATGCCAAGTCAGCATCATTTCGTATCCAAACGTGATATGCACCGTACTTGCATGTCCGAGCCAAGTTTTTGCACCAGTTCAATGTATGCCGCAAGTTCTAGCACCAAAGTGACCGTTTGCGCCAAGTTCGGGCACCACTGGTGTAATTGACTCTTTATTATGTGGCCCATATTTCATTCTCACAAAGTGCCTAGGAGCACGTGCTAGAGCTGGCTCTTCATGAAGAGCCCGCTTACCTTCTCTCTCCTCTTCTCTTTCCTCCAACTACGCAGAAATATACTAGTTTATTCCTTATAGCTCGTTGACTCAGCTCTGTTGTACGTGCTCTTAATAGTATAGCCAACAACGGGCTATATAGAGTTGTCGTGTCACATATAGTCAACCTAATAGCCAACATGTATAGTAACTAATTGCTAAGTACTACTACTTTATTAATGCATGGCCCATCGTACACTCTTACAATGTTTCTTAGAGTCCGTGCTGCAGCCGGCTGTTAATTTATAACCCGCTTCCCTTCTCTCTTCTATTCTCTCTCTCAACCAACTCGGCACAAATATGATAGTTTAATCCTTATATTCTACTGACTGTACCTTATTATACTTGTAGTGTCGAGGGCGCTAAAGTCAACGAAGAGATCAGGTGCCATGGCCCAGGCGGCCGCCGGGCACCTTGGGCTTGGCTACGCGTCATTATCGACGATGCATTTCAAGGAATCTCTTTTTATGTAAAATGGTATAGCCCTTTACATTGCTTTTATAATAGAAATAACAATTTCCCACAAAAGCACGGGGAAAGCGAGAGATCAAGCAGTAGCAGAGAACCTGCTACTGCTCCGTTTTAAACCGTATATCTGCTGGCAGTGGTTTAATAGTACATGCATGTATGTAACGGGGAGTCGGGGACGATGGCTACTGCGGAGTTGGCAGTGGTTCATCGTACATACATGTATAATGGCCGGAGGCGATGGCTACTGCGGAGTTGGAGCGTAAGGGGCGTACGGGGGCCAGTACAACTGGAGCTCCATCTTGTACGTGACCGTCGATCCCCGCAGGTCCACCGGCGACGACCGGACGTAGCCCAAGGCGTACGCGAAGTCACCGGTGCCGCCCACCACCGGGTTGTCAGACGGCCTGGTGTTGTGGGTTCCCCCGAGGACGGACACGGAGCCCCGGTGGCCGCGGTGGTGGATCGTGATCTTGGCCAGCGACAGGCTCATCAGCCCGTCGAGGCTGGTCGTGATGGACGTCCCCTCCGCCACGCCGGCCACCGCGGAGGCCCCGTCGGCGTGCACCGTCAGGTTGTCGCGGAAGACGTAGACGGTGCCGAAGGGCGTGGTGGTCTGGCTGACCCCGGCGCCCGCCACGCCGTCGACGACCATGTAGCCGGTCTTGTTGATGGTCTCTTGCTGGTACAGGGTGAAGCTGAGCGTCTTGCCGCCGCCGCCGCCGTCTCTGGTCTCGTTGCTGCGTGGCGGCGCTGCAGCTGCAAGTGAGAACAGCTGGAGGTGCGGCACAATGGTGATCACCATCGTCAAGCGCAGCAGCAAGCTCGCGGACCGGGTGTTTGTAGCCATGTTGATCGATCGGTCTCTCGATGGTTTTGCTGTTGGGGCTAGCTACAGAGCGTCTCTATATATAGGGGGAGCTAGGAGTCCATCGAGCCTGAGTCAAGGTTTAGTCTTGATGAGATTTCACACTGAGCTGTTGGTGTTGGTCCAAGTCTAGCGGTGGTGTTGCTGAATGTTCTCTGTTTCCCTGTCAACTGTCTATGTTTGGTTCAAAAGGTCTTTTTACACTTCAAGAACGTATCTTGCTCGGTAAAGAAAATATAACCCATGGCCACGAGGACTCACAGAGTTTTCTAGAAAGAAGGCTCGAGACGAACAACGAAAAAAATAACAAGGCAAATTACAACAAGGGTATGTCTAAGTATCAGTCGACTGAGAAAGTCTCAGTCGGATGACATCATCCAATTTGTAGCCTAGCCCATCTTATTCCCTCGTCCAGTCTTAATGTGTTTTCCTGTTTTTGCTGGGCCGGCCATTGTCTTTGTCTTCTATTATTGTTCGTTCTTTTGGACCAGTGTTCTTTTAATGGCATGTGATTTTTCTAGGCGCTGCTTGTTGTCTAGCTTTCCCGTGTCTAGTGTGACGCTAGTTCTTTGTATGGTTTTCTTGTGTCTAGTTTGTGTTCTCTTTTTTGCGTGTTGTCTAGCTTTTTGTTCTATTTCCTGTGTTTCCTAATTTAGTTTTTCCTGTTGTTTGTTCAATGTTTTTATTTATATTTCATTTTCAGTTACATGTTCACCAAAAAAGGAAGCACTTTTTTGCATTCGTCGCTATACTTCAGAAAAAAGTGTTTGTACATTTCAAAAATATCCATTGTGCGTTGATAAAATTATTGTGTAATTAAAAAATGTTCAAATAGATTTAAAAATATTCACCATATACTTTAATATATAAAAATGCATTTTTAAAATGTTCAATGTGCATTTGAAAAAATAATGAAGGTGTAGGGAGCGGCTAGTTGCTGGTACTTGTATCCCTTGCAGTTACAGTTGAAACACGGCGTGCAATAAATTTTTCATAAAAAACTGGCAGGACAACACTAAGTTGTGGTCGTGTTGAAAAATTGCAGTTGCGGTCGGGTGCGACACTTGCAGTTGCATGCCTAGTGTCGGACATGCAACTGGCCCGCCCCCCTCTCCCGCCGCCCCCTCTGACAAAACAAATGTCCAGTTGCAACCTTGTTAGGGGACATGTAGTTGCGGTCGGGTGCGGCGTTTGCAGTTGCGGGGCTGTTGTCGAGCTTGCAACTGGCTCGCCCATCTCCCGGCGTCCCCTCCGACAGAACAAAAAAGTCCAGTTGCGATCGGGTTAAAAGACATGCAGTTGCGGTTGAATGCGGCACTTGCAGCTGCGGGGCTGCTGTCGGGTTTGCAACTGGCCCGCCCCTCTCCCGGCACCCCTCCGACAAAACAAAAGTTGAGTTGCAACCATGTTGGGGGCATGCAGTTGCGGGCCGGTGCAGCGCTTGCAGTTGCGGGGCTGTTGTCGGGCTTGCAACTGGTGGGCCCCCTCTCCTAGCGCCCCCTCCGACAAAACAAAAATCGAGTTGCAACCATGTTGGGGGACATGGAGTTGCGGGGCTGTTGTCGGGCTTGCAACTGGTCCGCCCCCTCTCCCGGTGCCCCCTCCGACAAAACAAAAGTAGAGTTGCAACCATGTTGGCGGACATGCAATTGATGTCGGGTGTGTCACTTACAATTGCGGGGTTGTTGTTGGGCTTGCAACTGGCCCGCCCCCTCTCTCGGCGGCCCCTCCGACAAAACAAAAGTCGAGTTGCAACCATATTGGGGGACATGCAGTTGCGGGGCTGTTGTCAGGCGTGCAACTGGCCCGCCCCCTCTCCTGGCGCCCCCTCCACAAAACAAAAATCGGGTTGCAACCATGTTGGGGGACATGCAGTTGCGGGGCTGTTGTCGGGCTTGCAACTGGCCCGCCCCCTCTTCCGGCGCCCCCTCCGACAGAACAAAAAAGTCCAGTTGCGTTCAGGTTAGAAGACATGCACTTGCAGCCGGATGCAAGAAAAAAATATATGCTAATATTCTTTTATGCATAAACAAGAAAACTATATATGAAAATGTCGGTCCTATACAAAACAAAAGCCATGGTTTAAAAACCCGCTAACAACCATCATACCCACTAACATTTATGTCTACATAGTTCAAAAATCCCCACTCATCGAAGAAAAAGTATTTCCTACATTATACAAGCATAAAAAAATGCATACATAAATAAATCCACAAATAGAGATCTGGCATAAAAGAGGAGAAAACAGATGAAAAAATGCAACTGAAGAACCTCGAGGGACGAAGACCCCTCCCCTGAGACGAGTATTCCGCGGTAGATATGGTGTGTACATGGCAATTGAAAAGTCCAAAAAAAAACAATGAAAAACGCCTCGCACAACCAGCACATCGCGCATCACCGAACACGAGAAAAGTAAAAAAAGAAGAAGCGAACGCTAAACAGGTCGGGGTAACACTCGACAAGCAGTGTTGAATCTTACGGAAACAATGATCTAACATCTAACGACTATATATGTGTATCAGGACTTCAGTTAAACTCAATCGACTGAATTTTAGCAAATCCCGCTAATAAAATTTCAACTATTGCAGCCAACATTTACTTACAAAGCATCTAATGGATGTGCAACTAAAAATGATTAACAAAAAAATTGGTAGGCAATTTCGTTGCTAAAATAGGACTGCTAGAAAGTTGGAAAATATGCTAAAATCAAATAGAATAAACACAACATTAATAAGCAAGGACAAAATGAAAAATGAAAAATTAAATTAAATAAACAAGAAGACAAACAAAACAAAAAATATGAAACGGGACGAGCAAGTAATAAATAAAAATAAAATAAAATAAAAGTTAAATACTTATAAAAAGTAAATGAAAATTAAAACAATAAAAAGGTAAAGAAAAAGGAAAAATGAAAATTTCTTTTGGGAAAAAGAGAAGCCACCAAGGACTTCCTCTCCTACAGGCAAAACTCACTTGTGTAGGGCGAGAAAAAGAAACAAAACAAAGTACTTTTTTTGTAGGCTGACAAAAATAACTAAAAAAAACACTCTCGGGAAACTTGGGCTGCACAGCAAAGGGAACAAGGCCAAGAAGAAAAATAAAACAAAGGCTCTCTCATCTCCACCGGCCCGTGCAGCGACAAAGAAAAGAGCTTGTTCAAGCCAACGTACACGTACACATGAATCTTAGTGCCATCGACTGAGACTTCGCTAAATCTCAGTCGACTGAAATTTAGTGTAGCCGTAACAACAACGGAAAAACCCAATACAGCAAAAAGATAGAAACTAGAAATACAAATAAAGTAGAACCTCAAAATATAAACAATTATTGATAAACTAATTATATTGAATAATTTTTGAAGGAGTTTCACATGGACGATGAACATCCAGCTACGCATAGCAAACGAGTGTGCAACTATTGTTACGCAAGCGAAATTACATAAATATACGTGTAATATCAAAGTTTTATATCCTTTATAAAACATGTAATTTTACAAGAAGAAAAATATTTATACAAAAAATCTTCATATAATTATACAATTATTCATGTATTTACAAAAATTATTTAGAAAAGAAGAAATGGAAAAACAAAAAAGACAAACATAACAGCACATGAAAAGAATTTTTTTTCTTTTTTTTGAGGATCACACATGAAAAGAAATGGACAAATACTTTTTTCTCCCTAAAACATAACAACGGGGGCAAAGAAAAAAAGGCCAAGCTCACAACCGTTGTACCCCAAAAAAACAAAATTAAAATGAAGAAAAAGAACAAATCACAGGAAAGACACTGAAAATGTCCCCCACACCTCCTCAACCCACAACGCAGACCCTCTGGCCCGTGAGGAAAAGAGCCCAGACAACCAGAAGACCTGAAGAAAAATGAATCGGCTGCATTAACAGGCCAGAAGGAGACAAACCCAGTTACAGCGCGAATCTTAAAGCAAATACCAATCAAACGGTGGATGCATCGACTGAGACTTCGCGAAGTCTCAGTCGACTGAGATTTAGCAGCACCGTTACAACAAATAAAAATGGACCCTGATAAGTGCCAGACGTGTGGCTGAAAGAAGGCGTGCTGAACGCCTTTCTAGCCATCCATTTTGACACGTCAACCTTTTTTTTTATGCATGCAAACAGGGACAAAAGCATATTATATCAGTGGGAATCTTTTGAGTCCTTCAAACTTTAAAGTGTTTTATCTCTTAAATGAATAATTGATTGAAAATCTGTTTTCATCATTAAATCCCTCGCGACGATGACTTCAAAACTAGATTCCATATCGATATGTTTCGAGATATTTTTCGAGATATTTTTTGGCGGTCAAAAGTTGCGATGTCTATTGCACATAATTGTCATGGTGTTTACACTGAAGTTGTCATGATATGTTTTAATTACTTTTTCTATGTTTAAAGTAAATTTTGACATGTTATAAAAAAGGGAATTAAGAAACTAAACTTGCCATGGTGAATTAATAAAAAAAATCATGATCCATGAAATAATGTTGACATGGTTCACAATTAAAAAGAAATCCATCGTCGATTATTTAAAAATGCATGGTCAATGGCTCAAATTTGCCATGAACCAGAAACTAAAATTGTCGTGGTGAATTACTTAAATTTGTCATGATACATGCACTTAAATTTTCCATGGTTCATGCAAAAAATAATTTCAATGGTCAAAATACTAGAATTACCATGATCTATAAACTAAATTTGCCATGATGAATTACTAAAAATTGACATGATCCATGAATTAAATTTGCCGTGGTTAATTAATAAAAATTGCAATGGTCAATTAATAAAATTTTCCATGAAAACTAGTTGAAATACAATGGTAGTCGATCGAGCCTGAGTCAAGGTTTAGTCTTGATGAGATTTCACACTGAGCTGTTGGTCTTGGTCCAAGTCTAGCGGTGGTGTTGCTGAATGTTCTTTGTTTCTCTGTCAACAATCTCTGTTTGGTTTTATCTGAAGGGCGGCAAAGACAAAAGGTCTTTTTACACTTCAAGAGCGTATCTTGCTCGGTAAAGAAAAAATGGCCCATGGCCATGGCTCACAGAGTTTTCTAGAACAAAGGCTTAAGAGGAGTCCGCATTTGAATTAATAAAGACATTAACAAGCCAAGGTTTATAAGGACGAACAACAGAAACAAAAAGTATATAACAAGGCTACAACAATGAACAAATAAATAAATAAATAAAAATAAAGCGAGCAAAACACTAGAAACTTCCATTTTCTTTGTAGGCTTTTTCCCAGCCTTGCCGATAGGCACCTCATGGCTCGCTCACGGAGTTCTTAGATCAGTAGATCTGAATAGAGTCTTGCTCATAAAGTCTATACCTATACCTGATGATTTTCAATCCACAACTCATTTTCGTGAATATGTGATTAGGCTTGCAAATTGTGATAAGGCTGCCAGAGAAATAGCTCAAAAAGCCTCAAATGCTACAAGCTAAAAATAATGAACAAGAAACACGAAGCTTGGAGACACTAAGATCTCTTCTGCGAACGAAGCACCAAAGAGGAGGAACGTGCCGGCTCAAGAGGTGAAAAGCCCGTCCACGAGGGAAGGGCATGACATCTTAAAACAATTGAGGATCACGATGCGACACAAACGTCCATTTCCATCCCCAAAGAAGGCCTCTACCTCCTGGTCTGGCTCGAACATGCGTTGCACCGTCGAGCAATGGAGTTGCTTACCTATAGCATGGAAGAATGTCATCGATAGGCTCCAACAGGGAAAGGATGGAACATGTCCATCATGTCGTAGACGACCTACCTAGAACAGAGCACCCCAACTGCCCATGGGCTCACCACTAAAGAGAAGAAAGTTGCTAGCTTGGATGAAGAAGGATAATAGCAGAAGGTCGGGGGTAACAATGAGGATCGAGGAGGAAGATATGAGGCCGTAGGTAGGAGCTTAGTCTAGCGCACCACACCATTTTTCATCTTCCAACGGTGCGAAGATGGCCGAAAGAAATGACACTTTCAAACCATAAAAGTTGCCTCCGCCGCCCACCAACCACAACACAACAACACTCATAGCCTCCAAAGCTCCCAAGACGACCCCTACAAGAAGGAGACGATGTCTAGAACTCTGTTGCATCACAATAGAGTTAGGATTTTCACCCGGAAGCCTAGAGGGGGAGGTGCAAGGAATAAGAAGACCTGCATGGCACCTCCATGGATGGGAACAGCGCCCGCGGGCCTAGGATTTCTTCCAGTCTTGGGCCCCCACCAACCAGCACACCAACTAGCTCATAATTCAATGACCCACCTCGGCACAAACCAGATCCGAAGGGGTGGGGACCGCTGAAGATTAAAGGGGAATGAAGCAATCAGATCTGGCATTGTCGGTTGTCAGAGCAAAGACCATTCCATGCTCCATACCCGTAGCCATGTCGTCCACACGACCACAACAAATAGACCATGCCAACGCCAACTGCTCCTTGTAGAGTTGATGGCGCCTCGCTGAGGCCGGCGCCTTAGAGCCCAATGCCTCCCCCATGTGAGGCGATGCCTCCAGAACTCAAAGAGTTCTTGGTGCTCCCATGCTATCTTTCAGGCACTATTACAACTCTTATGAGATAGAAGTTATGAAATGTTTTGATAATATTAAAGATAACTTTAAAGCACTCCCATACTAGTATGGACCATTTATTTACTTTGGTTTCTGGTTTGGTAGCTAAGGGCATATCGAACATGGATCATCAAACAGACATCACCAAATGTTTGTGGACACATCTAGACGTGTCCCTGGACAACGGGCCGATAGTGGTCATGGAACCGCGTCCCCCGAAAGATCGTGGATGTCGAAGTTTTCATTTATTTTTGGATTACTATTTACACAACTGAAAGGGCATGTAGCCCCTAAGTGTGGTTTTGGTAATTGAATGACAATCTCTATGGACTAATGTTTTCAGTGAGATATATTTGAAGGTTTTGTCCATAGATGGTGCCTCAAGGATATTGGATGGAATCAAGGATGAAGTCCATATATATGAAGATAATGCCTCAAGGATATTGGATGGAATCAAGGATGAAGTCCATATAGATGAAGTTATATTTGCTCTAAGCTTTGGTATTAAATGACAATTCCTATGGAGCATCAAGTGCATTGGATCTTATATGAAGATATGTTCCATAGTGATGCTTGAAGTTCTTTGGGTTGTTTTGTGAAGATTGCCATAAAAGCATCCGAAGAAGTCCTCATGGTATCCCTCTCTGGATACCCCATGCACACGGGCTTATACCGTGCGCACGGGGTCGAGTGTCAACTCTCTGGATACCCCGTGCTCACGGGGCCTAGGTGTTGGCTCTCGAGATTCCATATCCAGCGAGGTTTCAAGTTGGTCTTCTGAGGATCAAGGCTTGAGGGAATAATCAAAGAGAAGAATTCGAGTTATGGTTTCAAGACAAGATCATGGTGAGCTCATGTGTTGGGTTTCGGTTGATCAAGCCTTGAAGCAAGCAACTAGAGTGAAGAATTCATTATGCCTCTCAAGACAAGATCATGTTGATCAAGTCTTGAAGCAAGCAACTAGAGTGACGAATTCATTATGCCTCTCAAGAGTTTGGGATGGAGTTTTTAGAAGGGCAAGTGGTGACCAAGATGATATTCATAGTGGAACTTGATATGGTCATGAAACAGTCTTTGGTGATATTGTCTTGAAGCAATGAAGTGAAATGAAGAGTTCATTGTGGCTTTCAAGAAACCAAGATGGAGCTTGAAGTAAAGATGTTGGTTGACCAAGATGAAGCTCGAAGAGTATATCTAAGTGGTCAACTCGCAAAGCACAAACAATGTACCACGTGAGATCAAGTGATCTAGTGGTATGGTAAGTAATTGTGAATTGTGCTTTGTTACCTAACCCATGCTATATGTTTGTTATGTCTATGTGGGTTAGGTGTTTCTCATAGGCTTGCATCAAAAGGAAAGATCTCATGTAGCCTATGTGTGGATGACATCAAGTGGTGATGGTCATCGGATTCGAGGAGTCCAAGTGCAAGATGAGATGACATCAAGTGGTGATGGTCATCGAGTTCGGGGAGTCCAGGTGCAAGATGAGAAGCCAGAGGTTATATGCTTTGAAGCTTGCGGTCAACATCATGATAATGTGCATGTGAAGATGGGCTTGAGATAAGGCTTCCCTCATTGCATCATGAGGAAGCAATTCGAGTATCTTCACCAAGTGGTCGTGGACAAGAAAGGGATTTCAACTTGAGGCAAGCATTAAAGTCATCATCAAGCTTAAGTTGAATGTGCAAGGCAAAGGTATACCTTAGCTAGGTTTTCCTAGTTTTGCCGGTCTCATAGTGCTTGGTGGGAGACCGGATTATAGGTTTGATAGCCGTACTATCAAGAGGGACGCGGGCAAGTAGCTTGATCACGTCGCATGTAGAGAGCTCAAACCTTTGCATTACTTGCATCATTCTTTCTTGCTGATCTTGGGTGGTTCTCTATGTGAGGACCTTGGGCTTTTCCATAGCTTCAAAACGAGCCCAAGATCATCGAATTCGGAGTCCGTATGCCCAAGTTATCAATGTTTTAGTGGGCTGCTGCTGGCTATCCTGGGGACCCCGTGTGCACGGGGTCTTTGACCCCCGTGCGCACGGGGTGTCCAGAATTCTAGGTACTCCGTGCACACGGGCTCGTACCGTGCACACGGGGTCTCAACCCCCGTGCGCACGAGGTGCCCAGGAAATGCCCGTTGGAGCCCCAACGGCTAGTTTCAGAGTTTGGCTATTTAAGGGCCCTTTCCTCCCACCGGTTGGGGGTTGGTTCACACACATTCTAAACACCATTTTGAGCCTCTCCCACCTCTCCCAAACCCCTATCTCCCCTCTATGTGAAGGGGGATTTGTGGATGGATTAGTGAGCCATTTGTTGATCATATCCAAAGCATCCCCTCTCTTCAATCTCCTACTTTCAAGAGTGCATCTTCTGAGATTGAGAGAGTGAGTTGAGCATTTGTTGCTTGACCTTGCATTGCATTTGTTGCATTGGTTTGAGCTCCCTGCATCGATTTGTTCGAGTGTGAGCCCGTGAGTTTATTACTCTTGGAGGCCTCCGCCTCCTAGACGGTTTGGTGATACATTGAGAAGATTGTGAAAGAGGCCTATGTGGCCAAGGTTCCCCCGGAAGCTTCCTCTTGTGGTGTGCTCCGGGGAAGGGTGTTGAAGTGGCCTAGGTGGTCAAGTTCCTCCGGAAGCTTCCTTGTTTGTGGTATGCTCAGGAGAAGTTTGTAAAGGTGTGGTGGTCGCCTTCAAGACCAACCCCGAGTGAATCGAGGCTCATCCGTTGGGGTGACTCGAAAAGGAGAATACGGTGAGTCACTTGGTGACGCCCCGGAGCTTTGGCTTCGGCATCGCTCTAATGGAGATTAGCACTCTCACGAGTGTGAACTTCGGGATAAATCCGCGTCTCCGACTCACTTGTGGTTATCTCTTACCCACACCCTTTACTTTCCGCAATTCATACTTGCTCATATTGATATATCTTGTGCTAGTTGAATTGCTTAGTTGCTCCTACATTTCCATATCTTGTGATATAGTTTGTGCTTGCTAGTTTCCTTAAGTGCCTATCTTGTTTAGCATAGGTTGTTGGTGCACTTAGTTGAGCCTAGCATATTTAGGATTTGTGCTTGAAAGGTATCCGTTTAGTTTAATTCCGCATTAGGATAAAGCCAAATCCGTAACAGTTTTAAAACGCCTATTCACCCCCCTCTAGTCGTCATCTAGATCCTCTCAATTGGTATCAGAGCTTTGGTCTCTCCTTGCTAGTCTTCACCGCCTAGAGAGTAAAGATGTCGACTAGTGGTATAGTGCACGATGACACTTTCTGTTTTAGTGGCACAAACTATCACTTGTGGAAAATTTGCATGCTTTGTCATTTCTGGGCCATGGGTCCAAATTTTGTGCGAATTGTTCTTGTAGGGGCTTCTCCATGGAAGGATGAACTTTTTCCATCTATTAAGGAAAATGATGATATGCTTTGTGGGTATGGTGCAAAGAATGCCTTAATCCGGTCTATATCCCTCGAAGTGTTTGAGTCAATTATGACGTGTGCGTCGGCTCATGAGATGTGGACAAAACTTGAAGAAATATATGGTGGGTCCAATCTTGATGAGGTCAATCATATTTCGGAGGTGTCTCTTGAGGAGTTCTCCACATCTTCATATCATGAAGAACTCCATATTGCTTCTTCCTCCGTGTGCTTGGACATTTCAACTTCTTCCACCTCACCATCATATGACATGTCCCAAGGTAATGACATGGTGAGTGGAAATATAATTTGTGATGATGATGTTGTGCTCAACATTGATGATCTTTCATGCATAAATGCTAATTTTGTAGCTTCTTTGGACTTGAACACATCTAGCAAAAATGACATACATTCTTGTGTTGATAGTCCTTACATATCATATAGAGATTCCTTGAATACTTGTTGTGATGATATGCTTGATTCTCCTTGTTGCCATGATATCTATGCTTCTATTTCCTCTAGTTGTTGTTTGACTAACCATGTAGAGGAAATAAGAGAAAATGGTGCACACATCACTAATGGAGAATTTACTAGAAGAGCTAAGAAGGAAATCACTATGTTGGAGAGGAAATGCTATGAGTGTCAAGAGGATGGACATGGATATCCTACTCTTGATGATGAAGAATCTCCCTCTCCAAAAGAATCATCATCAACCTCCGATGTTCACATGTGCCTCATGGCAAGAGGTACTACCGAGTTATCATATACTCTTAGTAATGATAATGATGAGAGTGATGATGAATGTGATAGGTATATGAGTCAAGAAATATATGAAATTGGTAATTCTCTTCGTGGAGTAAATAAGAACACTTATGAGATATTTAAAGATCTTATTACTCATTTTGGAAAATGTAATGATTTACTTCACGAAGAGCAAGAACAAAATGATAAACTTGATTGTAACCTTCTTGATGCTCTAGAAACTCTTAGAGACTTAGAATCTTCCAAAGAAGAGATTGAAGTTGCTCATGATAAACTTAAAGAGGATTTTGAGCACCTTGACCTTGGCTACAAGAATGTCAAAGGAGAGCTCGCCAAACTCTCTAAGTCTTATGAGGAACTTCAAGCTACTCATGTGAAGTCTCTAGTTTCTTCTAGCTCCTCTCATATTGTCAATGATGCTTGTGCTACTAACTCTACTTCTTGTGAAGCATCTATCTTGAAGGAGAATGTTGAGCTACGGGGTCAACTTGTTTTGCTAACTAGCAATTATGGGAAATTAGAAGAAAGTCATGAAAAGCTCTCGGGCTCTCATGATGACCTTCTAATCTCCCATGAAAGGCTAAAGTTAGCTCATGAGGCTATTGTGACTAAGGTAACATCTTGTGAGCCTCATGTGGACATTAGCACTATTTCTACTCAAAATGCTTTATTGACATGTGCTAGTCCTAGTGATTCATCTAGACATATTATTCCCAATTCTTGTGATGAATTTCTCTCCTTGCCTTGTTGCTCTAACAATGAAGTTTCTACTTCCTCTAGTACTTTTGTTGATACTAACCTTGTAGAGGAAAACAAAGAGCTCAAGGCCCAAGTCACTAATTTGAAGAAAGACTTGGAAATGTGTCATGAAGGAAATTCCACTCTCAACACTATCTTGAGTGTTCAAAAATCCCCTCATGACAAGGGTGGACTTGGTTTCATCTCCAACAACAAGAAGTCCAAGAAAAAGAAGAAGGGACAAGACCAAGTCAAGAATGATGCCAACATTACATGCTTCAAGTGCAAGAATGTTGGACACCATGTGAGATATTGTCCATTGAAGAAGAAGGCTTCAAATGTGAAGCAATAAGGGAAGCGGCCTCAAGTTCAATCTCAAGGTCAACCTCAACTTGAAGAAAGGCCACTACCAATGATGAACCAAGATAATGCTCCCCAAGTTGAGAAAATAAAGAAGAAGAGAAGGGGGAGCACATGTTGCTATAATTGTCGTGAGAAGGGACGCATATCCTCATCTTGTCCCAACGGTAACATCCCTAAGCCTCCTCTAGTCAATGATCATTATTCGCTTAGGAAGGATGTTGTTGGCAATTTTTTTGCCAAGTTTGTTGGCGCCCAAAGTGGCTTGGAAATGGAAAAGGCCATTTGGGTTGCCAAGCCTATTGTGACTAACTTCTTAGGACCCAACTTGGTTGGGTACCATCAAGCTCAAACTTGATCAATAGGTGTGTGGAGGACATTGGAGATTTGGCTAGTTCATAAAGAAAAGGATATCCACCATTTATTTGTTCGAGCCAAGTCATGTGGATTATCTTCATATTATCTATCCAATGTTCCTCTTTGCGGTAACTTGTATTTATATTGCTTACATTGAAAGTTGCTCGCCCCTTGCATGCTTAGGTTTTGTATCTAGCATGTGCATCTATATGTTGTGTTTCTTAGTATGCTTGATTTGTGTTATCTAGCATGTGTAGGTTGCTTTGCACATTATATAGTGGTGTTTGCTGTTTTGAGCCTGTATTGTATCATGATTGGCTCTTGCAAGATATTAGTGGATCATCACATTATGGGGGAGTGTTTTGTTGTGTGCACATCACAAACCCAAAATGTGAATATGAGAAATGCCACATAGTATTGATATTCAATCTAGTCACTATGTGGTATGTCAAGCTCATTTGAAATTCAAATTCTCAGAGTATCCACTAATTATCTCTTGTTGGTTGTTATTTACCTTTGTTGCGTGCTTCGTTGCGGTGTCCTGTGAGGTTCTTCAGTAAGTTTCTGGACACCCCGTGTGCACGGGGTCTCTGACCCCCGTGCGCACGGGGTGGGTGAAAATCACTGGACACCCCGTGCGCACGGGGTCCTAGACCCCCGTGCGCACGGGGTGGTGTTTTTTCTCTGGACACACCATGCGCACGGGGCTGACCTAGCCCGTGCGCATGGGGTCCTATGGGCAGAAATGTCCACCCGGCCAAGTACGCTTTATTTATCTTTCTTTGCTTTGGAGTGGTTGATGATCCTGTGCATCTTTGTAATCTACCCCCCGAGTGTTAATTCCAAATACCATTTGTATTCTCTTACAATTGGTATTTCCTCATGTGGTAGAACCTTATGATCATCTTCTTCTCGGCTTGTGCTTCAACTTGCCTTATCTCACTGCTTGTGCTATCTATTATCTACTTGAGTAAGATAAGCCTTTGAGCATGTGTGTATTGTATATCCTATATGCTCTTTGGTTTTTGCTTAGTTCATATGTTGTACTTTGTGTGCGGTCCTGTGTGGATTCGTCACTTTGATATAATTTGGACAACTTGAATACTTTGTGATATTATCGGAGTATTCTTCGGTTAAGTGTTCTTTTGTCCAAATTGTATCTCTCTGGATCTTGGTAGGCATGAGCATGCATATTTATTTATATTCTTCGTCATGCCTTGCTTGCTACTTGATCCTCTATGTAGGGTAAACTCCATAAAATCATTAATGGTTAAAAGTGTGCATGAACTTCAAGTTCATATCCTTTTGCACATATTTAATGTGGAGTTTGCCCTATATATTGTGGTTGTCCTAACTACTACGGACCCAATATGTTTGGGGACCAAATTGTACCTTAATGTGTTTTAGGTACTGTGGAGAAGCATTGGATGCTTGGCTTATTCACAAGGAAGGTGGAGACACCATGGAAAATTATTAGAGCCAAGCTTGGTTGATTCTTTGATTTGAGGGAGAAGATAAATGAAAACCCGATTCGGTTGTAAGTGTTTCATTCTCATCAATTCAACCCGGTTAACATAATTTGGGTCTTTTTGTTGGATATGCATCAAACTCCCACACTTACTGTATTCTCAATAAATCCACGGGATGTATTGAGGAAATGGTGAATGTGGAGTGTGATGAGAATAACAGCTTCCATGCGGAGCAATTTGTTTCAAGTGTTGTAGGTGATGAGGCTCCTTCCCAAGCTACAAGTACAATGGGGATTGGTCATATTCTTCCACAAGAAACACCCCTTGTCCATGTAGAAGAAGAAGGAGTAAGAGCCCCTCTTGTGGATCCACCACAAGGGAAGTCATCACCCCCAACACAAGAGCAAGATGCTATGGGAGATCGTTTACCTATCCAAGAACAAGATCAAGTCCCTCTTGTTCATGGGCTAGATCAAGGGCCCCTTGAACCAATGCTCTCTCGGTAACAAGTACTTACTTCATGCGTTTGTTTAAATTAGAGTCAACATTGTGTATGTTGCATCATGGCATGTTTAGTACTTGTTGAGTTTGTGTTTCTTGCAACAGCTTAAACCTCCTTATTGCATCTATGAGACTTTTGAGAAGAAGCATATCATGGGGATCTATAAAACCATGCTCATGGTTCACTTATCCCAAATATGCCAATTAAGCAATTTAGTGCATACCAATTCCTCAAAGTGCTCTTATGTGCAATATTGATAAAATTGCAAGAAACAATCTTTTTGGTTGTGGTATTTGCTCTCATGCTTAGTAATTCATTTTTATGCAAATGAGATCAGTTTGCGCCATGTGCCTTGTGCCATGTGCCATGTGCCATGTGACAAAGCCCTACGCTAAGATCAAGTTTGTATAAATAATGGATTCATTCTTGGATATCATGTTCTTATCTTTTGTATCTTTTTGTGTGTGCAAGTTTCTTTGTGGATGCTCATCTTGATGATTATTGGCCACGTAAGAAACTTATACACATGAGAAAGTGCATATCCCTCTTTGATATCCTTTCGTTTCCTTGCCGGTCCTTGGAATTGTCTCTTTTTATTCTTTGGTGGATCCAGTAAGAGGTTGAGTAGTGAGTGCTTGTATGTATTGCGTATATCATTGCACTCATGAGTTGTTGGATATATTTTGGACCCTTGCTTAGTCAAGTGATGATCCTATTTTGTGCATGTTGTATCCAAGTACAAAACTAAATAATGCACAAATCATGGGGAGCTTCTCTATGTTCTTTAGAACACTCCTATGCTCATATCATAATATCTTTTTGGTGCATTTTATGGATCCTCAATATAGTGTGAATTTCTTCATTTGTTCGTAACTGGATATGTGCATTTGATTCCACTCACAATATGAGAAATGCACAAATTAAGGAGGAACTCATACTATATTGGTCTTCTAGATTTTTTCTCCATTTTGGCACTTGTTGCCAATGGGGGAGAAGTTTAGAGGGTTTAGGTGAAGTAGGTTGGTTCATGCATATCTACATTTGTTGTGGTTGTTGCATGGATGTGTATATAGAGGAAACTCCACCAAGTTCTTCCATGCATATATTGTGGGGGAGTTTGCTCTATATAGTGTGGTTCTACTAGCATCAAATTCTGGTGTAGTATTTCGATGCTAGTACAACCGGTTTTGATAACATCAACTATATTTGTGATATTTGAGGCTATCAAAACCACCTCAAGTATTCAATTTATTCTCGGATAGATTTTATACTTGTTTTAAATTCATTATATAAACCCTCTTGTTGAGATTGTCATCAATTACCAAAATGGGGGAGATTGAAAGGGCATGTAGCCCCTAAGTGTGGTTTTGGTAATTGAATGACAATCTCTATGGACTAATGTTTTCAGTGAGATATATTTGAAGGTTTTGTCCATAGATGGTGCCTCAAGGATATTGGATGGAATCAAGGATGAAGTCCATATATATATGAAGATAATGCCTCAAGGATATTGTATGGAATCAAGGATGAAGTACATATAGATGAAGTTATATTTGCTCTAAGCTTTGGTATTAAATGACAATTCCTATGGAGCATCAAGTGCATTGGATCTTATATGAAGATATGTTCCATAGTGATGCTTGAAGTTCTTTGGGTTGTTTTGTGAATATTGCCATCAAAGCATCCGAAGAAGTCCTCATGGTATCCCTCTCTGGATACCCCATGCACACGGGCTTATACCGTGCACACGGGGTCGAGTGTCAACTCTCTGGATACCCCGTGCTCACGGGGCCTAGGTGTTGGCTCTCGAGATTCCATATCCAGCGAGGTTTCAAGTTGGTCTTCTGAGGATCAAGGCTTGAGAGAATAATCAAAGAGAAGAATTCGAGTTATGGTTTCAAGACAAGATCATGGTGAGCTCATGTGTTGGGTTTCGGTTGATCAAGCCTTGAAGCAAGCAACTAGAGTGAAGAATTCATTATGCCTCTCAAGACAAGATCATGTTGATCAAGTCTTGAAGCAAGCAACTAGAGTGACGAATTCATTATGCCTCTCAAGAGTTTGGGATGGAGTTTTTAGAAGGGCAAGTGGTGACCAAGATGATATTCATAGTGGAACTTGATATGGTCATGAAACAGTCTTTGGTGATGTTGTCTTGAAGCAATGAAGTGAAATGAAGAGTTCATTGAGGCTTTCAAGAAACCAAGATGGAGCTTGAAGTAAAGATGTTGGTTGACCAAGATGAAGCTCGAAGAGTATATCTAAGTGGTCAACTCACAAAGCACAAACAATGTACCACGTGAGATCAAGTGATCTAGTGGTATGGTAAGTAATTGTGAATTGTGCTTTGTTACCTAACCCATGATATATGTTTGTTATGTCTATGTGTGTTAGGTGTTTCTCATAGGCTTGCATCAAAAGGAAAGATCTCGTTTAGCCTATGTGTGGATGACATCAAGTGGTGATGGTCATCGGATTCGAGGAGTCCAAGTGCAAGATGAGATGACATCAAGTGGTGATGGTCATCGAGTTCGGGGAGTCCAGGTGCAAGATGAGAAGCCGGAGGTTATATGCTTTGAAGCTTGCGGTCCACATCATGATAATGTGCATGTGAAGATGGGCTTGAGATAAGGCTTCCCTCATTGCATCATGAGGAAGCAATTCGAGTATCTTCACCAAGTGGTCGTGGACAAGAAAGGGATTTCAACTTGAGGCAAGCATTAAAGTCATCATCAAGCTTAAGTTGAATGTGCAAGGCAAAGGTATACCTTAGCTAGGGTTTCCTAGTTTTGCCGGTCTCATAGTGCTTGGTGGGAGACCGGATTATAGGTTTGATAGCCGTACTATCAAGAGGGACTCTCGGGCAAGTAGCTTGATCACGTCGCATGTAGAGAGCTCAAACCTTTGCATTACTTGCATCATTCTTTCTTGTTGATCTTGGGTGGTTCTCTATGTGAGGACCTTGGGCTTTTCCATAGCTTCAAAACGAGCCCAAGATCATCGAATTCAGAGTCCGTATGCCCAAGTTATCGATGTTTTAGTGGGCTGCTGCTGGCTGTCCTGGGGACCCCGTGGGCACGGGGTCTTTGACCACCCCCGTGCGCACGGGGTGTCCAGAATTCTGGGTACTCTGTGCACACGGGCTCGTACCGTGCACACGGGACCCCGTGCACACGGGGTCTCAACCCCCGTGCGCACGAGGTGCCCCGGAAATGCCCGTTGGAGCCCCAACGGCTAGTTTCGGAGTTTGGCTATTTAAGGGCCCTTTCCTCCCACCGGTTGGGGGTTGGTTCACACACATTCTAAACACCATTTTGAGCCTCTCTCCACCTCTCCCAAACCCCTATCTCCCCTCTATGTGAAGGGGGATTTGTGGATGGATTAGTGAGCCATTTGTTGATCATATCCAAAGCATCCCCTCTCTTCAATCTCCTACTTTCAAGAGTGCATCTTCTGAGATTGAGAGAGTGAGTTGAGCATTTGTTGCTTGACCTTGCATTGCATTTGTTGCATTGGTTTGAGCTCCCTGCATCGATTTGTTCGAGTGTGAGCCCGTGAGTTTATTACTCTTGGAGGCCTCCGCCTCCTAGACGGTTTGGTGATACATTGAGAAGATTGTGAAAGAGGCCTATGTGGCCAAGGTTCCCCTGGAAGCTTCCTCTTGTGGTGTGCTCCGGGGAAGGGTGTTGAAGTGGCCTAGGTGGTCAAGTTCCTCCGGAAGCTTCCTTGTTTGTGGTATGCTCAGGAGAAGTTTGTAAAGGTGTGGTGGTCGCCTTCAAGACCAACCCCGAGTGAATCGAGGCTCATCTGTTGGGGGTGACTCGAAAAGGAGAATACGGTGAGTCACTTGGTGACGCCCCGAAGCTTTGGCTTCGGCACCGCTCTAACGGAGATTAGCACTCTCACGAGTGTGAACTTCGGGATAAATCCTCGTCTCCGACTCACTTGTGGTTATCTCTTACCCACACCCTTTACTTTCCGCAATTCATACTTGCTCATATTGATATATCTTGTGCTAGTTGAATTGCTTAGTTGCTCCTACATTTCCATATCTTGTGATATAGTTTGTGCTTGCTAGTTTCCTTAAGTGCCTATCTTGTTTAGCATAGGTTGTTGGTGCACTTAGTTGAGCCTAGCATATTTAGGATTTGTGCTTGAAAGGTATCCGTTTAGTTTAATTCCGCATTAGGATAAAGCCAAATCCGTAACAGTTTTAAAACGCCTATTCACCCCCCCCCCTCTAGTCGTCATCTAGATCCTTTCAACAACAAAAAAGCCTAAAAAGGAGAAAAGAACCTAATCAACTTCTCATCACTGTCCGAGTTGAGTTCAACGACCCCGGGGTCAACGGTTCGGCCTTGTCGTCGTTGGGGGTCGGCATGAACGAGCGGGAGCTACTGATGTTGCCTTGTTGGCATCGTCGACATGTTGCTTCGGTGCCTCATCGTCCTAGGCCACCAGCTCCTCGAAAAATTGACACGGAGCTATCAACGCTTGTAGGGGACCATGCAGGCTCTATACATGGACGCGAGCACCGCTCAGTTCACGTCGACGATGCCAGGGTCCGCCTCATCGATGGCCCGACGATAACATTGCACGCGCGCTCCGCCTCCAGCTGAGCCTCCACCAGTCGGTGTGGTTGTCATGTTGTACTGTTGCTCTGCCTGCAACAACTAGAAAACGAACATTGGCGTGGCGTGGACGACAATCGCTCCTCCTCCGCGACCTCCATCATGACCATCGGGCTGCCCTCCTTCCCCTTCATCGAGTTTGGCTCCAAAGGGCTCGATGATTGGGCTGCCTCATTTCGATCCTGGCGTTGAGCGTCCGTGGCATGGACCTGCAATGTCGACAACAGTTTGAACCATGAAATGTCAGAGCCAACTATTGCGACGTCGGATGACGAACGCGGATGCGAATTAGGGATCCAAAATAGCTGCGGCAAGGCTTCTCGGTAGCCGCGCCGACATGAATGCGGTTAGGCGGCTGAAATGTGGGGAGGGTTCTAGAGCTAAACAACCGGAAATAGATGTCCGAACTTTCAAGAGCTCCCCCCAATTTGAGGTCAACTTGTGGGATTTGAGAGGCATTATGATGCTTTGATTACGGTAGCATCAGAACTCTCTCTCTCTCTCCTCAACGGTCCTCACTCCTCCCGTTTCATCTCCTCTCCCTCACTTTCCACCCTCACCTTACACCGGCGGGAAGGGAGCGTGCTTCTCCAGTTGCTGAAATCTCGCTGCGGCAGCTGATTGGCCTTCTGCTCGGGATCTGGTACAGCAAGGTGAGCCTTGAGAACACAATCCCTTGTTAGTACTACTCCGTATTTGCCAGCCATGAATTGGATCTGAGCAGAGCACCGTTCCTACTTAGATAACATTTGCAGAGGTCAGAGGGGAGGCCGGTGGTAGGTAGGCTTCTGCTTCTCCTCCGGCCTCGGCAGTCCGAGCAGATTCTCTTGACCGGTGTGCTGCTCTGATGCCGTCTTCCCCGTGTCAACTCAACACTGCACAGGTCATTTTTATCCATCCAAACCCTAACTAATAGGTGCAGTAAGATATTCGATTAGCTTTGCGTGCTTCCCATCCAATTCTTCATGACCCGTGATGTTTCTCTATACGTCTAACCCTGCACATTGTTAATCGATCCATGACTTCCGGAGTGTGTGCAATTAGCCCGTCGTTCATGGAAGGTACCGTGTGCAATTAGCCCTGCTTCCAGTTTGTCATGATTAATCAGATACACATCGAGTTAATTAATTCCTGATTTCCTTGCTTCTTTGTGGTCTTCGTGTTTGGAGTGAGTGTATACATACGCCTGCAGAGCTCTTGGAACAAGCAAGTCAGAACAGATTGATTATTAAAATTGCATAGAAATCTGCAAGAACACCAAATGGCTCGAACTCTGCTAGGTATGAAGATAGGTTGCGTGCAAGGATCCTTTACAGAGAGCTTTTGTTCTAACCAAATTCTTGGTCTAATCCAGCATATGTATACACTGTTTGTTCAGTTCTGCTTGTAGTACTGTATCAAACTTAAAAACAAATTGGCGATATCCATCATTTAATTCTTTGTATTTCTGTATACTAATCTTTTTTGATTACCTTGTTGGCTTGTTCCAATAAAACTGAACTTGAAATAGATTAAAATGGTTCGCTCATGTAGCAACTGCTTTGTCCCAACATAGTTTCAGATGATTGAATTATGTCATAGTATCTTGGTCTCCATGATTAAAAAACTGCTTCCTTGCCTATCCTGACATTATCAGTATTGCCTTTCAGTAAACAACCATAAAGAGATGGACCCTGGGAATGGTTTTCTTTCTGCTAAGCTAACTGATGATCTGGTGGTGGAGATCCTCTCCCGGCTGCCGTTCAAGTCTTTTTGCCGCTTCAAATCTGTTTGCAAGGCCTGGCTTGCCTTATCCTCCGATCCGCAATACTGCAAGAAGCTTCTGAAAATTCCAACTGGTCTTCTCTACCAACGACGTTATCACTCTGCTATCAAGCTCGCTAGCCTGCCCCACAATGATAAGGATTTTGATGAAGCTCTTAGTTTCCTACCACACTATGAGCAATTAGAGCTGATGGACTCTTGCAATGGCCTAGTCCTTTGTAAGTACAAGAACAGGAACAACTATACTCCTCTAGGTATTTGCCGCTTTATCGTGTGCAATCCGGCAACACGAGAGTGGAAGATGCTCCGGGATACTCCTCCTAGCCATTATGACCCTTTTTACAATATGAGTATTTTAGCCTTCAGCCCATCATGGTCGGCAAACTTCTATGTCTTCAACTTTCAGTGTCTTAGTACCCTCCGTTTGGGATTTGGCCCTGTCAAACTTCAGGTGTTCTCGTCTGACCTTTCCACTTGGTTTCTGGACATCATGGCTCTCTGAGACAATGGTTTCTCAACCACATCTGTTTATAGATGGAGCATTGTATGTGCACACAGGTTTGCATGACATTCTGGTACTGAAGAGCTTGGAGGAAACTAGTTCTGGCATTCCGCCGTCTCTTCGTACTATTAAGTTGCCGCATGAAGACGGCGCTTTTATGGGTAGGTTTGGCCAATGTTGCTTCGGCCAATCTTCGGGGGCCTTGCACTACGCATTGCCAAAGGAGGATGCTCGTGCGATTCTTGTTTGGAGTCTTGATGTTGATGAGCCTTATGAATGGAGCCTCAAGTACCGCCTCAGTATGAGCCATGCATTCGGAAGGGACAACCTTTGTCAGTATGACGCACATTCCTGGAAATGTGACTATGAGGTCATCGCTCTTGACCTGGAGAACGGTGGTCTTGTCCTATTCGATAAACGGGCAGACAAGCTTCGTTTGTACAATATAAAAACTGGTGAACTTAATGTGATTCAACCAGATGACCACCGCTGCCGCGTGTTGCAAGACAATTACTACCATTATGTGGCATCCTACTCAAAGCTCCCTGCTTTAAGCCTTTAACCATGTAGTCGGTACCATCTTTGTTTGGCTTTTGAGTGTCGCACCTCTTTATGCTGTCAAACAATGCAGATACGGTTCTTCTCTCTGTTAAGTGCTATTTATGGATTGTAATCTAGGACCATTTTTTTGTTTTCTTGAACCTATTCCACTAGTACCAATATTAATGAGGTTAGCTCTATTCTGTCACTGATTGTAGTAGCAGCTGCGCTGGGAGCTATGTATTCTGCCCTAGCCATCTCTCTGAAAATATAATTCCTGAAATTGCTGAGGGAAGATGCTGAATTTCTTGGAAATACTGGAGGCCTGTGTGCTCCGTTTATCATTTGGTATCTTGGGAGGTAAGATTCATAAACTGACACTAACCATTTATATTTTGAGAAGATACCAAATGATAACACATACTGTATATTATTGCCATAAATTCTCACCATGCATATAGAGTATAATTTGAAAGTAAAAGGAGAAAACTTTGTGCTTGTGGAAACTGGTACATGTCAAACGACTCAACATACATAGACGGTTGAAATATTACAATGTGAACAGGTTTGATTTTCTAGTTAACTAACCAAGATTTATGAATCCAAATCCCAATATTTTTTTCCCTTTGTTGGGTACCACTAGATTATCCCCATCTTTTGGAACCCCTCACTTTTGCCCCTCCGCCGTTAAGAGGCTCTATGAAAATGCCCTCACAGCATGTTTCCGTCCGGTCAACCCCCTCTGATCATCACCGACACATTTGTTGGATACACTAGATGATACTTTGCATGTTGTTGCGTAACTGGTTAGGCAGTGCGGCTTGCCGCACCTGGCCGGAACCCGGCCGGATGCATCATACTACCGAAAAAGGGTTCCCCCGCTTTGTATTCCAAAGCAAACCGAAAAAGGGTTTCCCCCCGGATGCATCATACTTAACCCGGTAACAAAGCCGATGAGGCATCTCGACTTAATTCAATCATATCCAGCCCGATAATCAGAACGTGAAGGTCCAAAGCATGAAGACCAATTACATTTCATAGATGCATTTCATATAATATGTAGCATAATGCACCAGAAATTTCAAGGTTTAGGACAAAACCATAATAATAAGTTCGATGCGACCTTCTGAGAATTACTTCAAATATACAAAGACACCTTGTCACTGACATTTAATTACATAAGATTAAAAAATCAAAGGTCATTAAATAATTTGAATCAACAAAACAATAGTTCAAGAAAAATATTGACATACAACTGGGGTTTGGAATACTCTGAAGGCATGCAAGCAACATGTGTATTTATTGTCCAGATTGACATACACTATTTTTTCTCTCTCAAACATATGCGAGACGTTTTGACATATATAAACATGTCTTGATTCAGTAAATAGATTAAGTAGCCCGCTTAGATATTCATACATGCAACCTGTGGTCTGCATGGCAACACAAAAAACACAAGCAAATAGAGGCAACGAGAACCTGAATCATGGGCAGGACTGAATGAGAACATTAAAATATTTGCTAGTGTACTTTTGTGTTCTGTTTGCTTAGTCTATGTAAAACAATTGCTTGGATCTATGTGACAACACAAAAAACACAAGGTAATAGAGGGAATGACCTCCCCAGAGGGACTCCGGGCGGCAAGCGGGTCTCTTAGTCACTCTTCTCTATACAGTAATAATCAAAGAAAGAAAATACTCCCTCCGTTCCCAAATATAAGTCTTTTTAGAGATTCCAACAAGTGACCACATACGAAGCAAAATGAGTGAATCTACACTCTAAAATATGTCTACATACATCCGTATGTTGTAGTTCATTTGAAATGTCTAAAAAGACTTGTATTTAGGAACGGAGGGAGTACTATTCTTGGTACTAAACCTACTGAATGAACCAGAGCAAGGGGCAAAATCAAACGTTTGTAACACATGGATTCAGTTGTTTGATCTAACATATATTGTGCTGAATTAAATATATGCCTATAGCTACATAGTTCTAAACCAAATGACAACATATAACCAAAGTTCTCATGACCATATTCTAAATTTATCTTGTTATCAAGAATGATCAAAGAAACCTATGTTATGGCCTTATGGGCATGCAAGTTCTACCAGCTTGCGAAATACTGTAATTAGGAAAAGAGAGCGAAAAGTGAGATCCCACCAGCTGAACGGGACACAGGGGTGTGTAGGAAGGAGTAGCGTCCGTTAGGTTGGGCTTGATCCTCTTGCGTGCGTTCTGCTGCTCGGTACAGGGATGGACAGATGGAGCTCACGCATTTATGCAACAAATGCTTGGATTCCAGGGCAGGGAGGGAGACTGCAGCCGAGACCCGTCTTTTGATGCATCAACGTCTTACCCGGTGCCACCGCTCGGTACTCGAAGGGGATCGCAAGTCCTTTCCTAGAGAAGCTTTGCCCCATCATTGCCTTCATGGTTCTACTTAATGATTACCTATTTCCAGAACTCATTAGATAATGCCCCATTGTGTCCTTGTAGTACTTCAGCTTGTCTCTACACCACAGAAGCCAGTGCCTAAGCCAGTGCCTATTATTGCATCTATCAAATGACAAGTCTATTGCATGCATTACAACAAAAACAGAATCACATAAAGCATGAAAAAGGAATGCATGGGAGAGGAACAAAACACACATTACAAGAGGACTGAGTTTAAAAGAGAACAAAGAAAATGCCATTAAATAAGAATAGCAGCTCATTTCTTTTTATCACATAAAGCATAAAAAAGGAATACATGGGAGAGGAACAAAACACACATTACAAGAGGACTGAGTTTAAAAGAGAACAAAGAAAATGCCATTAAATAAGAATAGCAGCTCATTTCTTTTTATTTTAAAAGGAAACATGAAGCATCTGGCACAAGTTTCCGATTAAAAGAGAAATATAGAACGTCAAACAGGACACCCTAATTACTATTTTTGTAAGAATGTTGGACCATGGCAACAAAATGCACACATCCAAACACAAAGTATATATACTACCAATTACCATGTCTAAAGTGGCAATAATGTGATATGAAAAAGAATTAGACAGTACTCCATCCCATTAGATTATATTACTTACACTAAGCAGAAAAAACAGTAAACTGGGAGCATGCTTTCTACTTCACAATGCTATAACCTAGGGGGTTTACCGGAAACAAATCAGTAATAGTAAATAGGAACAAAAATAAATTATTTTTAAGTATTTGGTGCATCAGAATTTGCTATTATCTTTGTTGGCCGACAAAATTAGCCTTCATATATTTTGGCTATTAAGATCACCTAGTGGAAGAATTCACATGTTATTCTTTCTGCCCATCCAAGGTTGGACAAGAAACTATGCACATAGGAAACAGATCCAACATAATTTCTATGATCATTCACAGTAAGTCCATAACACAAACCAATACTTTTCTCGAGGTTCATAAAACATCAATCATCTCTTAAATATACTTATCTAATATATGCCTAAGAGTCTAAAACATGCTGATGGCCAGCATATAGTTTGTTCTACATGCCAGTCTAACCAAAAGACATTACAGTGTAATGCAGTCAATGTAAATTTTGATCTAACACAACCATAATCCTGCATCGGTAAAACTGAACCAAGATTGCATAATTCTGCATTGGCAAAACTAACATAGAACTCTAAAGGAAGGATAAACGCCAAATAATTAGAGTAAGGAATCACGCCTATCAAACACAAGCATCGACTTCATATCATAATCCACAGATGCATAATACATAAACAATCTGCATAAATATCTACTGCTGGAAACTAAATCAAGCTAGGCAAGTGACATATATAGATTCTCACAGTAGAGGGGTACAAGAGCAAGAGGAGCTTGCCCATCTTCTTCCCAGCAGCTCTGGAGGACTGCAATCCTGCCCCTTGGGAACCAGCCCCTGCAAATGAACAGATTGACATATCAAATTGCATCTCTAGCGGATGAATAGGGGAAAATATGAAGCCTCTTTGCATATGTGATCCATATGAAATAAAGCTGAATCAAGAATGCATAATTCTGCATCGGCAAAACCGTATCAAGATCGCATAATGCGCAACCAGGAACTCAATTTGGCCATGTATTTTGCAGGTAGACTTTAGTATGGCACTCCATATTGTAGCTAAGATCTAATCAACATTCTTTTCAGTGGAACTTTAAACAACCCAAAGCCCTTTTATACAGAGCTAGCTTCAGTTGCAGAAATAGTAAATAAACAGTGATCGATGTGAACAACACATACAGAGAAGAGGAGGTGTTCATCACCAGATGATCCTTTTCGTCAGAGGCAAAGAGGAGGAACTGCTTGTTACCGACGTCGTCTGTCCCGCTGCAGCCAACGTCGCCGGTCTAACCTGGCCATGCACACACCATGACAGCAAGCTGAGTCAAGAAAAGGCGGCATCTCCCAAAGAAAATAGATGCACGAAAAAAAGATTTCATCACCCACAAACGATATTTCAATACCTAACAAACGAATAGACTCTCCACTCGATTGATCACAAATTTGTGGCCGGTTTATTCCTCTCTACAGGCTAACAGCTTCACCAAAGAAAATCATCTATGTTACTAAAGGGGAGCCACAAAGGACAACCATCTACGTAAGCCTAGCTCATCAGTCAATTTAAGAATCAGTCTGCCTCCTATAACTGCTGATGAGCTAAGGAAAGCACAATAACTAAAACATGCACTCTTGTGTATACCTTAAAACCCGAAAAAGTGGGCAACCGTGTACTTAAGAGATAAAGCAGCCTCAAATAATCTACCGAGAAACTGTATATATTTTAGTTACCTTTTTTGGTGAACTCCAGTCTAAAATGATTTACTGATAAAGTAGTCAACAGAGCCAAAGATCTTTCAGCATGAGTATAAATGTGACATCAGGATCTTACTAAGAGAACAAACATGGCAACATGGTTAAGATTTAGCAATATTAAACTATAAGCACGAATTATGTGCTACTGGCAGTCTTGTGAAGAGTATAACATCGGACTGGAAAAGAATCACTACATAGTATACCAAGACTTGCTGATAAGAAATAAATAAAGATGTGATTCGCAAAAGGTACTAACCTTCTTGCAATTAGGAAAGAAAACAAAGACAATGAGAAATCCAGGAACACACTAATGGTTGCACATCCATGATTGTATCTAATCCAGCTTTATCTGAACAGAAACATCCACATACCTTGTCCTAGACCAAAAGAAATTCCAAAAAAAATAGCATTATATGGAATAGTTCTCATGCCTACACAAACCAACAAATTGATTTTGTAATTCACTCCATCCATGACACATCTGTAAAACAGACTTACTGGACATAATTATAACCTAGTTGAGCGACCAATAACAATTCATGCAAGATTTTTATAACTACAGCTTAAAGTGAATGTTCCCTTCAACCTACACAAACCTAAGAAAACAACTGGCCAAAATAAGCTAGCATATGAGCCTGCTTCACGGGTCGTAGGAATGTGCATTGAAGTAATGTTCCTCCATCACAAGCATTAGAGATAATTATTAGTTAGTGCAGCTACTGTCATAGTAGAACATATATGAATCCGATATCATATTGAATTGCATGCATTGAAATTAACAAAGATGATAGCTTCCAAATATTTGTATGCAGGTCAACCTCATGTTTGCCAAACATGTCAATTGCATCCATACGGACTGTATGACAACACAAGATATTGAATAAATATTGAAAAGCATGAGCCTTATGCAAACAGATACCAAACGGAACCCAAACTGATACTTGGATATATTTAATCAATATAACTGACCTTCACATGGAAAAGAAGGAAACGACATATTTATATGAATTGCCAGAGTTTCTCCCCGTTTTAGATCTACAGAAATATGCACGCATTGAAAAGAAAAACTTGAGACGGGTTCATGATCTTGGTGCTGGCAGTCAAAACAATAATAAGTGGGCCTCAAGCCTTGTTCAGTGTGAGACGAGCTCATGAATTCAGTTAACAATGAACCTGAATCTATGTCTACGTGTGAAGGGACAGTGTTCAATGTGAGATGAGCTCATGAATTCAGTTAACAATGAACCTGAATCTATGTCTACGTGTGAAGGGACAGACAGAGAGAAAGATGGGGCTTTGAGGAGGGAGGGAGGGACTGACAGGGTGATCCCGAAAGCTCCGACGATGGGGACGACGCCCCAGAGCACCACCGCGTGCAACAGCTGGTCCTGCAATCAAACCTACAAGCAAGCGATGACAACTTAGAATCCCATGGAGTAGCGATGCATGGTTTGGTCGTTCAGGAGCTAGGATACGCGGTGGCAGCAGTTAGCAGGAGGTGCTTACAAATGCACAAAAGACATGGACAATTCTAATATTTTTAGCAAGCAAATTTCAAATATGATTTGCTTACATACATCAACGGTCAGATAAACAAATTAGGAATCTTTGTATACATACATAAGCAACTGGAAAATAATGGATCTATCAGAGAAACCTCAGAAACTAAAATGTGTCTTATCTATGCCTTTTGATCTCGTAAGACATTGGTTTCTTTGGATTTCTAATTTCATTCATATATATAAGCCACCCAATCGTACAGCGAGAAAGGATTCTAGTGAACAATACCACTAACCAAAAGGTGACTTGTTGACAAACGACTGTAGAACACACAAACAGGTATGCGGTCAGATCCGGAACCAATCGCAGCAGGACCAGGAAATCAGCCAAGCTTGCCCTGCCAAATCAACAATAAATCAGACACTGGCCATTGATTGAGATGCACAGGAGAGAGAGAGGGAGATATATATATATATATATATATATATATATATATATATATATATATAGAGAGAGAGAGAGAGAGAGAGAGAGAGAGAGAAAGAGAGGAAGCTGAGAGCAAGAGGGCCCTGGCGGCGCGAGAGCGAAGGGGCGGCGTAGTCGACCAAGGCCTGAGCGCCGCAGCACCTCGAGGTTCTCCTTCCACTTGCTTCTGCCTCTGCTTCTTCTTCTATCTCCCTCTCATGGCCTCCACTGCTCGAGTGAAATACCTGGTGCTCCTTCGGTCGACGGAGATTGCGTGCTCTGCCTGGTGCGACGCCCTCGATTCAACCGTACACTAACGCAAATGTGTACGATCAAGATCAAGAACTCACGGAAAGATATCATAACACAACTCTAGACACAAAATAAAATAACAAGCTTTATATTACAAGCCATTGGCCTTGAGGGCTCGAATACATAAGCTCAAAAACACAAGAGTCAGCGTAAGCAACAATATCTGAGTACAGACATGAGTTAAACAAGTTTGTCTTAAGAAGGCTAGCACAAAAGCAACATTGATCGAAAAGGCAAGGCCTCCTGCCTGGGAGCCTCCTAACTACTCCTGGTCGTCGGTGGTCTCCACGTAGTAGTAGGCACCTTCGGTGTAGTGGTAATCGTCGTGGTGACATCTGGCTCCTGGACTCCGAGATCTGGTTGCATCAACCGGAAAGAAGAAGAAAGGGGGAAAATGGGGAGCAAATCAACCGTGAGTACTCATCCAAAGTACTCGCAAGCAAAGATCTACACTACATATGCATCGGTATCAATGAATTGGGCTGTATCTGTGGACTGAACTGCAGAATGCCAGAAGAGAAGGGAAAGCCTAGCCTATCGAAGACTAGCATCTTCAAGCAGCTCCAAGCATCTTGCATCATCAAAAGAGATAAGAGTAGCATAAAGTAAAGTAGTAGTAGTGCTATCAACCTCGGCCAGAGATCCTTTCTCGACTCCCTGTGAGAAAGCAATCCTAGAGCCATACTATCCATTTCTCATCACAATCCAATTCTCATCACAAGTATCCAGTTCTAGTTGTATCGATCGGGATACAACTCCAAGTGTCCGTTACCGTAGGACAGGCTATCGATAGATGTTTTCTTCCCTGCAGGGGTGCAACAACTTACCCACCACGCTCGGTTAACTCCGGCCGGACACACTTTTCTGGGTCATGCCCGGCCTCGGCCAAACAATACGCCGCAACCCGACCTAGGCTTAATAGAGAGGTCAACACGCGGGACTAAACCTATGCCCCCAGGGGTCATGGGCCATCTCCCCGGGAACTCCTGCACGTTGCGTGGGCGGCCGGTGAGCAGACCTAACTACCTCCTTAAAAAAGGCAGGTGCTTACGCAGTCCAACCCGGCGCACGCCGCTCAGTCGCTGACGTCTATTAAGCTTCGGCTGATGTATACGACGCAGAACGCCCATACTATGCCCACGTGATGGTTAGTGCTATCAGGCCAGAGGCCCCTCGGATCAAATATCCAAATCGTAGTGGATTAGGAACGCGCGGTAACAAGCAGAGACTCACGAAAGATGTGACCCCGTTGCCCCGTCTCGAGGGCTTGCGGCAAGGCTAGGAATGCCCGGCCACGCCTCGTAATTATCTCGCGGGCACCCTGTAGGTCAACCCGTCTCCACATCACTCGCGGGTACCCCTCAGGGTCGACCCGCCTTTCCAAGTAACAGTTTTAAAATCCAAGTATCCATGTGTCCAAACATCAAGGGGAAAACCCGAGGAATCACCCCCGGTGAATTCCACTCGATGTAATCATCAAGGTGAACGTAAGAGGATCCACTCTCGAGGTTCACACTTGAGGGGTTGCACTACAGAGTCGTATCGGAAGTGGTTAAGGAGGAAATCACCCTTGATGACCACGACCGAATAGCTACACTACAGGGTTAACATCAGAAGTCCTGATGAGGTCTCGCCCTCGGCACTCGGTAGTAACCCAGTAGTGTCGAGCAACTAAGGGGAAAGTGATGTGCGGTGCCGGGGCCTGGTCTTCGATCCCGTTGATCGGGTCTTCGATGATGAAGCAGGGGCAACAAGGACAAGGTGGGCGTCACTGATGGATCACTAACCAACCTATACTAAGCAGTTTAGGATAAGCAGGTAGGTAACAATGAGCAGGTTACAAAAGCAGGCTATGCATCAGAATAGGAGCAAACAATAACAGTAGCAAAATCTAATGCAAGCATGAGAGAATGGAATGGGCGATATCGGGATGATCAAAGGGGGGGGGCTTGCCTGGTTGCTCAGACGAGAAGGAGGGGTCGTTGGTGACGTAGTCGATCACAGGGGCATCAGCATCGTCACGGGGTCTACCGAAGAGAAGAGGGGGGAGAAACAGTAAATACATAGCAAGCAAGTGCATAACAGTACAACAGGCAGAGCTAGACGTGTTCTAACGCAGTGCTACACGATACCGGCGAAGGGGGAAGTCAACCGGGAATGTTTTCCCGGTTCCGGACAAGTGTACGATCAAGATCAAGGACACACGGGAAGATATCACAACACAACTCTAGACACAAAATAAAATAATACAAGCTTTATATTACAAGCCATGGGCCTCGAGGGCTCGAAAACATAAGCTCGAAAACACAAGAGTCAGCGGAAGCAACAATATCTGAGTACAGACATGAGTTAAACAAGTTTGCCTAAAGAAGGCTAGCACAAAAGCAACATTGATCGAAAAGGCAAGGCCTCCTGCCTGGGAGCCTCCTACTCCTGGTCGTCGGCGGTCTCCACATAGTAGTAGGCACCCTCGGTGTAGTGGTAATCGTCGTGGTGACATCTGGCTCCTGGACTCCGACATCTAGTTGCATCAACCGAAAAGAAGAAGAAAGGGGGGAAAGGGGGAGCAAAGCAACCGTGAGTACTCATCCAAAGTACTTGCACGCAAGGATCTACACTACATATGCATCGGTATCAATGAATTGGGCTATATCTGTGGACTGAACTGCAGAATGCCAGAAGAGAAGGGGAAAGCCTAGCCTATCGAAGACTAGCATCTTCAAGCAGCTCCAAGCATCTTGCAGCATCAGAAGAGATAAGAGTAGCATAAAGTAAAGTAGTAGTAGTGTTATCAACCTCGGCCAGAGATCCCTTCTCGACTCCCTGCGAGAAAGCAATCCCAGAGCCATACTATCCATTTCTCATCACAAGTATCCAGTTCTTGTTGTATCGATCGGGATACAACTCCAAGTGTCCGTTACTGTAGGACATGCTATCGATAGATGTTTTCTTCCCTGCAGGGGTGCACCAACTTACCCACCACGCTCGATTAACTCCGGCCGGACACACTTTCCTGGGTCATGCCCGGCCTCGGTCAAACAATATGCCGCAACCCGACCTAGGCTTAATAGAGAGGTCAACACGCCGGACTAAACCTATGCCCCCAGGGGTCATGGGCCATCTCCCCGGGAACTCCTGCACGTTGCGTGGGCGGCCGGTGAGTGATAACCCACAAGTATAGGGGATCAATTGTAGCCTCTTTCGATAAGTAAGAGTGTCGAACCCAATGAGGAGCTAAAGGTAGAACAAATATTCCCTCAAGTTCTATCGACCACCGATACAACTCTACGCACGCTTAACGTTCGCTTTACCTAAAACAAGTATGAAACTAGAAGTACTTTGTAGGTGTTTTTGGTAGGTCTGCAAGAATATAAAGAGAGCGTAAATAAAGGGTAGGGGTTGTTTAGATGAAGACACATCTAAATTAGTTTTAGTAAAGAGCTTTTGGTCACGAGAAAGTTAATTGTCCCTAGGCAATCGATATCTAGACCGGTAATCACTATTGCAATTTTATTTGAGGAAGAGGCATAAGCTAACATAATTTCTCTACTTGGATCATATGCACTTATGATTGGAACTCTAGCAAGCATCCGCAACTACTAAAGATCATTAAGGTAAAACCCAACCATAGCATTAAAGTATCAAGTCCCCTTTATCCCATACGCAAACAACCTACTTACTCGGGTCTGTGCTTCTGTCAGTCACGCCACCCACCATAAGCAAATCATGAACATATTGCAAACCCTACAGCGGGGATCCCTCACGCTTGCGCGACACGGAGAGCACCATAGGACAACACCAATAATAAAACATGCAACTCAAACCAATCTTGATCATCAAATAGCCCATAGGACAAAACGGATCTACTCAAACATCATAGGATAGCCATACATCATTGGGAAATAATATATAGCGTTGAGCACAATGTTTAAGTAGAGATTACAGCGGGTAAGAGAGAGGTTACACCGCTGCATAGAGGGGGGAAGAGTTGGTGATGATGGCGGTGAAATTGTTGGTGAAGATTGCGGTGATGATGATGGCCCCGGCGGCACTCCGGTGCCACCGGAAGCGAGGGGGAGAGAGCCCCCCTCCTTCTTCTTCTTCCTTGACCTTCTCCCTAGATGGGAGAAGGGTTTCCCCTCTGGTCCATGGTCTCCATGGCGTGGGAGGGGCGAGAGCCCCTCCGAGATTGGATCTGTCTCTCTGTCTCTCTCTGTTTCTGCGTTCTGGTACTGCTGCCCTTTCACCGTTTCGTATATATATGGAGATCCGTAACTTCGATTGGACTGAAATATTCGCCGTGATTTTTTTACTGAAAATTAGCTTTCTTGCGGACGAAGAAGGGCATCAACCGCCTTACGGGTGGCCCACGAGGGTCAGGGGCGCGCCCAGTGGGGGCAGGCGCGCCCCCTGCCTCGTGGCCACCTCGGGCACCGTCTCGCGTTGATTCTTCTTCCGGAATTTTCCAAATATTCCAAAAATATTCTCCGTTCATTTTTATCCCGTTTGAATTCCGTTTGATATGGGGTTTCTGCGAAACATAAAACATGCAACAAACAGGAACTGGCACTGGGCACTGGATCAATATGTTAGTCCCAAAAATAATATAAATAGTTGCCAAAAAGTATATGAAAGTTGTATAATATTGGCATGGAACAATCAAAAATTATAGATACGACGGAGACGTATCAGTGAGCAGACCTAGCTACCTCCTTCAAAAAGACAGGTGCTTACGTAGTCCAACCCGGCGCGCGCCGCTCAGTCGCTGACGTCTATTAAGCTTCGGCTGATGTATACGACGCAGAACACCCATACTATGCCCATGTGATGGTTAGTGCTATCAGGCCAGAGGCCCCTCGGATCAAATATCCAAATCGTAGTGGATTAGGAACGCGCGGTAACAAGCAGAGACTCACGAAAGATGTGACCCCGTTGCCCCGTCTCGAGGGCTTGTGGCAAGGGCTAGGAATGCCCGGCCATGCCTCGTAATTATCTCGCGGGCACCCTCCAGGTCAACCCGTCTCCACATCACTCGCGGGTACCCTCAGGGTCGACCCGCCTTTCCAAGTAATAGTTGTAAAATCCAAGTATCCGTGTGTCCAAACATCAAGGGGAAAACCCGAGGAATCACCCCCGGTGAATTCCACTCGATGTAATCATCAAGGTGAACATAAGAGGATCCACCCTCGAGATTCACACTTGAGGGGTTGCACTACAGAGTCGTATCGGAAGTGGTTAAGGAGGAAATCACCCTCGATGACCATTACCGAATAGCTACACTACAGGGTTAACATCAGAAGTCCTGATGAGGTCTCGCCCTCGGCACTCGGTAGTATCCCAGTAGTGTCGAGCAACTAAGGGGAAAGTGATGTGCGGTGCCGGGGCCTGGTCTTCGATCCCGTTGATCGGGTCTTTGATGATGAAGCAGGGGCAACAAGGACAAGGTGGGGGTCACTGATGGATCACTAACCAACCTATACTAAGCAGTTTAGGATAAGCAGGTAGGTAACAATGAGCAGGTTAAAAAAGCAGGCTATGCATCAGAATAGGAGCAAACAATAATAGTAGCAAAATCTAATGCAAGCATGAGAGAATGGAATGGGCGATATCGGGATGATCAAAGGGGGGGGCTTGCCTGGTTGCTCAGACGAGAAGGAGGGGTCGTCGGTGACGTAGTCGATCACAGGGGCATCAGCATCGTCACGGGGTCTACCGAAGAGAAGAGGGGGGAGAAACAGTAAATACATAGCAAGCAAGTGCATAACAGTACAACAGGCAGAGCTAGACGTGTTCTAACGCGGTGCTACATGATACCGACGAAGGGGGAAGTCAACCGGGAATGTTTTCCCGGTTCCGGACCTGTGTTAGACAGATGACCGGAGGGGGAAAGTTCCATGTTCAGCATGCTAGGGGCATGTGACAGATGAACGGACCGCATATTCGGATTCGTTGGATTTTTCTGAGCAACTTTCACATAGAAAACATTTTCATCTGAGCTACGGTTTATTTTCTATGAATTTCTAAAGATTTAAACATTTTTTGGAATTAATTAAATTAACAGAAAGGAATTACTACGTCAGCATGACATCATTGTGAAGTCAGCAGTCAACGGGACGGCTGACCAGGTCAAACTGACCAGTGGGTCCCACCTGTCATAGATAGTGGACTAACAGAAGTTTAAAACTAACTAAACAGAGTTATTTAGCAGGAAGGCCCCACCCGTCATAGACTAATTAGCCAAACTAATTAGTTTTAATTATTAAAACATTTTAATTAGAGGATTAAGCGGTGGGGCCCGCACGTCAGTGGCTGGGGCCTGCCCAGTCAGCACAGTTGACCAGGTCAACTGGTCAACAGGGGGCCAGGGGCCCCACTGGCAGTGACCCAGGGGGTGGCCCCAGGTGTGCCAGCTCAGCGGGCCGGCGTCTGAACGCCAGCGAGCACAAAAACGCGGCGGAGGGCACTCGGCCTAGTCGGGATTTGTCTACAAGGGGTCTACACGGGCGGGGGCGGGCGCGTTCGAACGGGGAGAGCCCGCCACGTCGCGTGGTGAGGCCGGCCAGAGCTGGAGCTGCCGGAAACGGTGCCGGCGACGAGTGGAGGCGGCGGCGCATACGGGTGGGTGAAGGAGACGGTGAAACAGCATGCTACGGAGCAAATGAATAGGTTGGCCAGGTTCTACGCGGTGCGACGAGGCCAATGAGCAGCAGCGCGCGTCCAAATGGTCGCCGGAACGACGCCGGCGACGTGCTAAGCGGCGGAGAACTCGAGCAAGTCGAGGACGGCGGCTAGAGGGAGTAAACGGTGACGGAAGAGAGATAGGAGGGAGAAGAGGCTCACATTGAGCCCGCTGATGTGCGAGAGTGAGCTCGGGGGAGGCTCGAGGCGGCGAAACGGGGCGGCGATCGATGACGGCCGTGCGGGGAAGACGAGCTCGGGGAGGTCGTTGAAGTTGCTCCAAGCTTCAATGGAGAGGCGGAGGTGATGTAGTCAAGGGCGGCGACGGCGTACGACACGAGGGAGTGGCGATTGGGGCACAGTGGCCGCGGGATCGAGCGGAGGGCGGCGGCAGGGGCGCTCGGGCAGTGGGGAGAAAGGGTGAGCGCGAGCGAGGGAGAGAGGGGAGTGGATCTGGGAGGGGGGCGAGTGGGAGAGGTGGCAGGGGAGGCTGAGGCGTCGCCCTTATCCCCTCGGGGTGGCGCCGGCGAGGTGGGTTCTGTGGCGACCGCGCCCTGTAGCGGCGCGCGACCGAGGAACAGGAAGGGGGGGTGCGGTGCGGGGAGCTAGGCCGACTGGGCCGGCCAGGCTGGTTGAGTTCCAGGGGGACTTGGGGGTTCTCTCTCTCTTCTGCTTTTCTTATTCTTTTGTTTCTCTTTTTCCACCAGCTTTTGCATTTTTCTTTTAGCCACTAATGACTTTGAAAAATTATGCCACTGGCTAAAACAATTCCAAAGAATTATTTTGCATTGCCACAAAAACATTGTGAGGCTTTTTGAAAAAGGTAGCAATTTTTATAAATTAAAAAGCCATTTAATCTATTGTTTTAGCCACTGCTTTAATTGGTTTAGGCCATTTAAACACCTTGCAAAAATGTTGGTCCACCACCAATATTAACAAATGATTATTTGCCACAAGATGAACATTTTAGATTTCATGTCTGACAAAAAGAATTTTTGACTTTAGATTAGATTTGAATTTGAATGGTGATTTGGATCAAGTGAAGGTTAGCAACAGTAACATGATGACATGGCACCATTAACAGGTGATTACTGTAGCATGACACTGGGGGTGTTACACTGGGTCTCCTCCTCTGCCCCGGTCGTTGGCGCGCCCTCTGCGGGGTCGGAGCAGGAGGCTGATGTCTACTACGCAACCTTCTTTTTGTAGACTCATGTTGGGCCTCCAAGCGTAGAGTTTTGTAGGACAGTAGTAAATTTTCCTCAAGTGGATGACCTAAGGTTTATCAATCCATGGGAGGCGTAGGATGAAGATGGTCTCTCTCAAACAACCCTGCAACCAAATAACAAAGAGTCTCTTGTGTCCCCAACACACCCAATACAATGATAAATTGTATAGGCGCACTAGTTCGGCGAAGAGATGGTGATATGATACGTCTCCAACGTATCTATAATTTTTGATTGTTCCATGCTATATTATATTCTGTTTTGGACATTAATGGGCTTTATTATACACTTTTATATTATTTTTGGGACTAACCTATTAACCGGAGGCCCAACCCAGAATTGTTGTTTTTTGCCTATTTCAGAGTTTCACAGAAAAAGAATATCAAGCGGAGTCCAAACGGAATGAAACCTTCGGGGACGTGATTTTCGGAACGAACGTGATCCAGAGGACTTGGACCCTACGTCAAGACATCAACCAGGAAGGCACGAGGTAGGGGGCGCGCCCTCCACCCTCGTGGGCCCCACGTTGCTCCACCGACGTACTTCTTCCTCCTATATATACCTACGTACCCCCAAACTACCAGGTACGGAGCCAAAAACCTAATTCCACCGCCGCAACCTTCTGTACCCGTGAGATCCCATCTTGGGGCCTTTTCCGGAGCTCCGCCGGAGGGGGCATCGATCACGGAGGGCTTCTACATCAACACCATAGCCTCTCCGATGATGTGTGAGTAGTTTACCTCATACCTTCGGGTCCATAGTTATTAGCTAGATGGCTTCTTCTCTCTTTTGGATCTCAATACAATGTTCTCCCCCTCTCTTGTGGAGATCTATTCGATGTAATCTTCTTTTGCGGTGTGTTTGTTGAGACCGATGAATTGTGGGTTTATGATCAAGTTTATCTATGAACAATATTTGAATCTTCTCTGAATTATTTTATGTATGATTGGTTATCTTTGCAAGTCTCTTCGAATTATCAGTTTGGTTTGGCCTACTAGATTGATCTTTCTTGCAATGGGAGAAGTGCTTAGCTTTGGGTTCAATCTTGCGGTGTCCTTTCCCAGTACAGTAGGGGCAGCAAGGCACGTATTGTATTGTTGCCATCGAGGATAACAAGATGGGGTTTATATCATATTGCATGAGTTTATCCCTCTACATCATGTCATCTTACTTAAAGCGTTACTCTGTTCTTTTGAACTTAATACTCTAGATGCATGCTGGATAGCGGTCGATGTGTGGAGTAATAGTAGTAGATGCAGGCAGGAGTCGGTCTACTTGTCTCGGACGTCATGCCTATATACATGATCATACCTAGATATTCTCATAACTATGCTCAATTCTATCAATTGCTCAATAGTAATTTGTTCACCCACCGTAATACTTACGCTCATGAGAGAAGCCACTAGTGAAACCTATGGCCCCCGGGTCTATTTTCCATCATATTAATCTCCCATCAACAAGCTATTTCTAGCCCTGTTTTTATTTTGCTTTCTTTACTTTGCATCTTTATCATAAAAATACCAAAAATATTATATTATCATATCTATCAGATTTCACTCTCGTAAGTGACCGTGAAGGGATTGACAACCCCATTATTGCGTTGGTTGCGAGGATTTATTTGTTTGTGTAGGTGCGAGGGACTCGTGCGTGGCCTCCTACTGGATTGATACCTTGGTTCTCAAAAACTGAGGGAAATACTTACGCTACTTTGCTGCATCACCCTTTCCTCTTCAAGGGAAAACCAACGCAGTGCTCAAGAGGTAGCATGATACAAGTGCAATATGGATGGTAGATATAGGTTTTTGTAATATGAAAATATAAAAACAGCAAGGTACCAAGTAACAAAAGTGAACGAAAACGGTATTGCAATGCTTAGAAACAAGGCCTAGGGTTCATACTTTCACTAGTGCAAGTTCTCTCAACAATGATAACATAATTAGATCATATAACAATCCCTCAACGTGCAACAAAGAGTCACTCCAAAGTCACTAATAGCGGAGAACAAACGAAGAGATTATTGTAGGTTACGAAACCACCTCAAAGTTATTCTTTCTGATCGATCTATTGGGCTATTCCTATAAGTGTCACAAACAGCCCTAGAGTTCGTACTAAAATAACACCTTAGGACACACATCAACCAAAACCCTAATGTCACCTAGATACGCCAATGTCACCACAAATATCTGTGGGTTTGATTATACGATATGCATCACACAATCTCAGATTCATCTACTCAAACCAACACATAGAACTTCAAAGAGTGTCCCAAAGTTTCTACCGGAGAGTCAAGACGAAAATGTGTGCCAACCCCTATGGATAAGTTCACAAGGTCACAGAACCCGCAAGTTGATCACCAAAACATACATAAAGTAGATCACGTGAATATCCCATTGTCACCACAGATAAGCACATGCAAGACATACATCAAGTGTTCTCAAATCCTTAAAGACTCAATCCGATAAGATAACTTCAAATGGAAAACTCAATCCATTACAAGAAGGTAGAGGGGGAGAAACATCATAAGATCCAACTATAATAGCAAAGCTCGCGGTACATCAAGATCGTGCCAAATCAAGAACACGAGAGAGAGAGAGAGAGAGAGAGAGATCAAACACATAGCTACTGGTACATACCCTTAGCCCCGAGGGTGAACTACTCCCTCCCCATCATGGAGAGTGCCGGGATGATGAAGATGGCCACCGGTGATGATTTCCCCCTTCGGCAGGGTGACGGAATAGGGTCCCGATTGGTTTTTGGTGGCTACAAAGGCTTGTGGCGGCAGAACTCCTGATCTAGGTTTCTTTTCAGGGGTTTCTGTATTTATAGAAATTTGTGGCATCTGTTTCACGTCAGGGGGGTCCACGAGGAGCCCACAAGGACGGAGGGCGCGCCCAGGGGGGTAGGGCGCGCCTCCACCCTTGTGGAGGCCTCGTGGCTCTTCCGGACCAACTCTTTTGCTTCGGGGGCTTCTTCTAGTCCATACAAAAACATAGTAAATTTTCAGCTCATTTGGACTCCGTTTGATATTCCTTGTCTGTGAAACTCAAGAACAAAGGAAAAAAACTGAAACTAGCACTGGCACTGGGCTCTAGGTTAGTAAATTAGTCTCAAAAATCATATAAAATAGCATATAAATGCATATAAAACATCCAAGATAGATAATATAATAACATGGAACAATCAAAAATTATAGATACGTTGGAGACGTATCAAGCATCCCCAAGCTTAATTCCTGCTCGTCCTCAAGTAGGTAAATGATAAAAAAAATTGATGTGGAATGCTAGCAAGTGCACAAGTTTGATCAATGATAATTTCAATCAGTTTTTCTAGCATCATTATATATCATAACAGTAGCTCATATCATAAAGCTTTTCTTGATCAAGTAGCAAGCTATTCACATGTTAAAGCATAGATCATAAAATTTCTTGAAACTAACAAACTATGTTCTCAGTCATCAAACAATTGCAATTCATCTTATTTTCAGGAAGGGTCTATGTAAGAGCTTTGATTTAGCAAATCCCACATACTCAACTATCATATAGTATTTCATGATTGCTACCACTCAAAGCATATTTTTAGAACAAATAACATCCATTGAACACAGAGAAAGATAGGGGCTTAATGTTTTGCCTCCCAACTGATACATCTCTAGCGTATCTATAATTTTTTATTATTCCATGCTGTTATATTATCAATCTTGGATGTTTTATAATCATTTTATATCATTTTTTGGTACTAACCTATTGACATAGTGCCAAGTGCCAGTTGCTGTTTTCTGCATGTTTTTTACACCGCAGGAAATCAATATTAGATGGAGTCCAAATGCAACGAAACTTCGCGGAGATTTTTTTTGGACCAGAAGGAACATAATGGGCCCTGGCTACGCCTGGGGGTGCTCCGAGGAGAGCACAACCCACCAGGGCGCGCCAGGAGGCCCAGGCGCGCCCTGGTGGGTTGTGCCCACCTTGGGTGCCCCCCGGACCGCCTCTTTGCTCTATAAATACCCCAATATTCCCAAAACCCTAGGGGAGTCGACGAAATATTCATCCAGCCACCGCAGAGTCCAGAACCATCAGATCCAATCTAGACACCATCTCGGATGGGGTTCACCACCTCCATTGGTGCCTCTCCGATGATGCGTGAGTAGTTCTTTGTAGACCTTCGGGTCCGTAGTTAGTAGCTAGATGGCTCCATCTCTCTCTCTCTGTATTCTCAATACAATGGTCTCTTGGAGATCCATATGATGTAACTCTTTTGCGGTATGTTTGTTGGGATCGATGAACTTTGAGTTTATGATCAGATCTATCTTTTTATATCCATGAAAGTATTTGAGTTTCTTTGATCTCTTTTATGCATGATCTCTTATAGCCTCGTATTTCTTCTCTGATATTTGGGTTTTGTTTGGCCAACTTGATCTATTTATCTTGCAATGGGAAGAGGTGCTTTGTAGTGGGTTCGATCTTACGGTGCTTGATCCCAGTGACAGAAAGGGAACCGACACATATGTATCGTTGCTACTAAGGATAAAACGACGGGGTCTATCTCTACATAGATAGATCTTGTCTACATCATGTCATCGTTCTGATTGCATTACTCCGTTTTTCCATGAACTTTATACACTAGATGCATGCTGGATAGCGGTCGATGTGTGGAGTAATAGTAGTAGATGCAGGCAGGAGTCGGTCTACTAATATTGGACGTGATGCCTATATAATGATCATTGCCTGGATATCGTCATGAGTATTTGAAGTTCTATCAATTGCCGAACAGTAATTTGTTCACCCACCGTTTGCTATTTTTCTCGAGAGAAGCCACTAGTGAAACCTACGGCCCCCGGGTCTCTTTCTCATATATTTTCCTTTGCGATCTACTTTTTCCTTGCATTTATTTTCAGATATATTAAACCAAAAATACAAAAATACCTTGCTGCATTTTATTTCTATTTATTTTATTTGGCTTTCGATCTATCAATCTACTACAATTTTATCGCACGTTCGTTTGCCTATCTTGAGGCGCCGTACCCCGGAAGGGATTGATGTAGGGAATCGTAGCATAATTTAAAATTTTCCTACGCTCACCAAGATGCATCTATGGAGTCTACTAGCAACGAGGGGAAAGGAGTGCATCTACATACCCTTGTAGATCGCGAGCGGAAGCGTTCCAATGAACGTGGATGACGGAGTCGTACTCGCCGTGATCCAAATCACCGATGACCGAGTGCCGAACGGACGGCACCTCCGCGTTCAACACACGTATGGTGCAGCGACGTCTCCTCCTTCTTGATCCAGCAAGGGGGAAGGAGAGGTTGATGGAGATCCAGCAGCACGACGGCGTGGTGGTGGATGTAGCGGGTCTCTGGCAGGGCTTCGCCAAGCTTCTGCGAGAGAGAGAGAGAGGTGTTGCAGGGGAGGAGGGAGGCGCCCAAGGCTGTAGGTTGCTGCCCTCCCTCCCCCCCCTTTATATAGGCCCCCTTGGGGGGGGGTGGCGGCCAAAACCAATCTAGGGTTGGGGGGGCGGCGGCCAAGGGGTGGAAAGGGGTGCCTTGCCCCCCAAGGCAAGGGGGAAGCTCCCCCCTAGGGTTCCCAACCCTAGGCGCATGGGGGGAGGCCCAAGGGGGGCGCCCCAGCCCACTAAGGGCTGGTTCCCTTCCACTTTCAGCCCACAGGGCCCTCCGAGATAGGTAGCCCCACCCGGTGGACCCCCGGGACCCTTCCGGTGGTCCCGGTACAATACCGGCAACCCCCGAAACTTTCCCGGTGGCCGAAACTTGACTTCCTATATATAATTCTTCACCTCCGGACCATTCCGGAACCTCTCGTGACGTCCGGGATCTCATCCGGGACTCCGAACAACTTTCGGGTTTCCGCATACATATATCTCTACAACCCTAGCGTCACCGAACCTTAAGTGTGTAGACCCTACGGGTTCGGGAGACATGCAGACATGACCGAGACGCCTCTCCGGTCAATAACCAACAGCGGGATCTGGATACCCATGTTGGCTCCCACATGTTCCACGATGATCTCATCGGATGAACCACGGTGTCGAGGATTCAATCAATCCCGTATACAATTCCCTTTGTCAATCGGTATGTTACTTGCCTGAGATTCGATCGTCGGTATCCCAATACCTTGTTCAATCTCGTTACCGGCAAGTCTCTTTACTCGTACCGCAATGCATGATCCCATGACTAACGCCTTAGTCACATTGAGCTCATTATGATGATGCATTACCGAGTGGGCCCAGAGATACCTCCCCGTCACATGGAGTGACAAATCCCAGTCTCGATCCGTGCCAACCCAACAGACACTTTCGGAGATACCCGTAGTGCACCTTTATAGTCACCCAGTTATGTTGTGACGTTTGGCACACCCAAAGCACTCCTACGGTATCCGGGAGTTGCACGATCTCATGGTCTAAGGAAAAGATACTTGACATTGGAAAAGCTCTAGCAAACGAAACTACACGATCTTTTATGCTATGCTTAGGATTGGGTCTTGTCCATCGCATCATTCTCCTAATGATGTGATCCCGTTATCAATGACATCCAATGTCCATAGTCAGGAAACCATGACTATCTGTTGATCAACGAGCTAGTCAACTAGAGGCTTACTAGGGACACGTTGTGGTCTATGTATTCACACATGTATTACGATTTCCGGACAATACAATTATAGCATGAATAATAGACTATTATCATGAACAAAGAAATATAATAATAACCATTTATTATTGCCTCTAGGGCATATTTCCAACAGTCTCCCACTTGCACTAGAGTCAATAATCTAGTTACATTGTGATGAATCGAACACCCATTGCGTCCTGGTGTTGATCATGTTTTGCCCTAGGGAGAGGTTTAGTCAACGGATCTGCTACATTCAGGTCCGTATGTACTTTACAAATATCTATGTCTCCATTTTGAACACTTTCACGAATGGAGTTGAAGCGACGCTTGATATGCCTGGTCTTCCTGTGAAACCTGGGCTCCTTCGCAAGGGCAATGGCTCCAGTGTTGTCACAGAAGAGAGTCATCGGGCCCGACGCATTGGGAATCACCCCTAGGTCGGTAATGAAATCCTTCATCCAGACTGCTTCCTGTGCTGCCTCCGAGGCTGCCATGTACTCCGCTTCACATGTAGATCCCGCCACGACGCTTTGCTTGCAACTGCACCAGCTTACTGCTCCTCCATTCAAAATATACACATATCCGGTTTGTGACTTCGAGTCATCCAGATCTGTGTCGAAGCTAGCGTCGACGTAACCCTTTACGACGAGCTCTTCGTCACCTCCATAAATGAGAAACATATCCTTAGTCCTCTTCAGGTACTTCAGGATATTCTTGACTGCTGTCCAGTGTTCCATGCCGGGATTACTTTGGTATCTTCCTACCAAACTTACGGCAAGGTTTACATCAGGTCTGGTACACAGCATGGCATACATAATAGACCCTATGGCCGAGGCATAGGGGATGACACTCATCTTTTCTATATCTTCTGCCGTGGTCGGGCATTGAGCCGTGCTCAACTGCACACCTTGCAATACAGGCAAGAACCCCTTCTTGGACTGATCCATATTGAACTTCTTCAATATCTTGTCAAGGTATGTACTCTGTGAAAGACCAATGAGGCGTCTTGATCTATCTCTATAGATCTTGATGCCTAATATATAAGCAGCTTCTCCAAGGTCCTTCATTGAAAAACACTTATTCAAATAGGCCTTTATGCTCTCCAAGAATTCTATATCATTTCCCATCAACAGTATGTCATCCACATATAATATGAGAAATGCTACAGAGCTCCCACTCACTTTCTTGTAAACACAGGCTTCTCCATAAGTCTGTGTAAACCCAAACGCTTTGATCATCTCATCAAAGCGAATGTTCCAACTCCGAGATGCTTGCACCAGCCCATAGATTGAGCGCTGGAGCTTGCATACTTTGTTAGCATTCTTAGGATCGACAAAACCTTCCGGCTGCATCATATACAACTCTTCCTTAAGGAAGCCGTTAAGGAATGCCGTTTTGACGTCCATCTGCCATATCTCATAATCATAGTATGCGGCAATTGCTAACATGATTCGGACGGACTTCAGCTTCGCTACGGGTGAGAAAGTCTCATCGTAGTCAACCCCTTGAACTTGTCGATAACCCTTAGTGACAAGTCGAGCTTTGTAGATGGTCACATTACCATCCGCGTCCGTCTTCTTCTTAAAGATCCATTTGTTTTCTATGGCTCGCCGATCATCGGGCAAGTCAGTCAAAGTCCATACTTCGTTTTCATACATGGATCCTATCTCGGATTTCATGGCTTCTAGCCATTTGTCGGAATCCGGGCCCGCCATCGCTTCTTCATAGTTCGAAGGTTCACCGTTGTCTAACAACATGATTTCCAGGACAGGGTTACCGTACCACTCTGGTGCGGAACGCATCCTTGTGGACCTACGAAGTTCGGTAACTTGATCCGAAGCTTCATGATCATCATCATTAACTTCCTCCCCGGTCGGTGTAGGCACCACAGGAACATTTTCCCGTGCTGCGCTACTTTCCGGTTCGGAAGGGGTGACTATCACCTCATCAAGTTCCACTTTCCTCCCACTCAATTCTTTCGAGAGAAACTCCTTCTCTAGAAAGGACCCGTTCTTGGCAACGAAGATCTTGCCCTCGGATCTGAGGTAGAAGGTATACCCAATAGTTTCCTTAGGGTATCCTATGAAGACGCATTTTTCCGACTTGGGTTTGAGCTTTTCAGGTTGAAGTTTCTTGACATAAGCATCGCATCCCCAAACTTTTAGAAACGACAGCTTAGGTTTCTTCCCAAACCATAATTCATACGGTGTCGTCTCAACGGATTTAGACGGTGCCCTATTTAAAGTGAATGCGGCAGTCTCTAAAGCATAACCCCAAAATGAGAGCGGTAAATCGGTAAGAGACATCATAGATCGCACCATATCCAATAGAGTGCGATTACGACGTTCGGACACACCATTTCTCTGAGGTGTTCCAGGCGGCGTGAGTTGTGAAACTATTCCACATTTCCTTAAGTGTGCACCAAACTCATGACTTAAATATTCTCCACCACGATCTGATCGTAAGAATTTTATTTTCCTGTCACGTTGATTCTCAACTTCACTCTGAAATTCCTTGAACTTTTCAAAGGTTTCAGACTTGTGTTTCATTAGGTAGACATACCCATATCTACTTAAATCATCAGTGAGAGTGAGAACATAACGATATCCTCCGCGAGCCTCAACACTCATTGGACCACACACATCGGTATGTATGATTTCCAATAAGTTGGTTGCTCGCTCCATTGTTCCGGAGAACGGAGTCTTGGTCATCTTACCCATGAGGCATGGTTCGCACGTGTCAAATGATTCGTAATCAAGAGACTCCAAAAGTCCATCTGCATGGAGCTTCTTCATGCGCTTGACACCAATGTGACCAAGGCGGCAGTGCCACAAGTATGTGGGACTATCGTTATCAATTTTACATCTTTTGGTATTCACACTATGAACATGTGTAACATCACGTTCGAGATTCATCAAAAATAAACCATTGACCAGCGGGGCATGACCATAAAACATATCTCTCAAATAAATAGAACAACCATTATTCTCGGATTTAAATGAATAGCCATCTCGAATTAAACGAGATCCAGATACAATGTTCATGCTCAAAGCTGGCACTAAATAACAATTATTGAGGTTTAAAACTAATCCCGTAGGTAGATGCAGAGGTAGCGTGCCGACGGCGATCACATCGACCTTGGAACCATTCCCGACGCGCATCGTCACCTCGTCCTTCGCCAGTCTCCGTTTATTCCGTAGTTCCTGTTTTGAGTTACAAATATGAGCAACCGCACCGGTATCAAATACCCAGGAGCTACTACGAGTACTGGTAAGGTACACATCAATTACATGTATATCACATATACCTTTGGTGTTGCCGGCCTTCTTCTTGTCCGCTAAGTATTTGGGGCAGTTCCGCTTCCAGTGACCACTTCCCTTGCAATAAAAGCACTCAGTCTCGGGCTTGGGTCCATTCTTTGACTTCTTCCCAGTAACTGGTTTACCGGGCGCGGCAACTCCCTTGCCGTCCTTCTTGAAGTTCTTCTTACCCTTGCCCTTCTTGAACTTAGTGGTTTTATTCACCATCAACACTTGATGTTCTTTTCTGATCTCCCCTTCCGCTGATTTCAGCATTGAATATACCTCGGGAATGGTCTTTTCCATCCCCTGCATATTGTAGTTCATCACAAAGCTCTTGTAGCTTGGTGGAAGCGACTGGAGGATTCTGTCAATGACCGCGTCATCCGGGAGATTAACTCCCAGCTGAGACAAGCGGTTGTGCAACCCAGACATTCTGAGTATGTGCTCACTAACAGAACTATTCTCCTCCATTTTACAGCTGAAGGACTTGTCGGAGACATCATATCTCTCGACCCGGGCATGAGCTTGAAAAACTAATTTCAGCTCCTCGAACATCTCATATGCTCCATTTTTCTCAAAACGCTTTTGGAGACCCGGTTCTAGGCTGTATAGCATGCCGCACTGAACGAGGGAGTAATCATCAGCACGTGATTGCCAAGCGTTCATAACGTCTTGGTTCTCTGGGATTGGTGCTTCACCTAGCGGTGCTTCTAAGACATAATCTTTCTTGGCTACTATGAGGATGAGCCTCAGGTTCCGGACCCAGTCCGTATAGTTGCTGCCATCATCTTTCAGCTTGGTTTTCTCTAGGAACGCGTTGAAATTGAGGACAACGTTGGCCATTTGATCTACAAGACATAGTGTAAAGATTTTTAGACTAAGTTCATGATAATTAAGTTCATCTAATCAAATTATTTAATGAACTCCCACTCAGATAGACATCCCTCTCGTCATCTAAGTGAAACATGATCCGAGTTTAACTAGGCCGTGTCCGATCATCACGTGAGACGGACTAGTCAAGATCGGTGAACATCTCCATGTTGATCGTATCTTCTATACGACTCATGCTCGACCTTTCGGTCCTCCGTGTTCCGAGGCCATGTCTGTACATGCTAGGCTCGTCAAGTCAACCTAAGTGTATTGCGTGTGTTCCGAGGCCATGTCTGTACATGCTAGGCTCGTCAACACCCGTTGTATTCGAACGTTAGAATCTATCACACCCGATCATCACGTGGTGCTTCGAAACAATGAACCTTCGCAATGGTGCACAGTTAGGGTGAACACTTTCTTGAAATTATTATAAGGGATCATCTTACTTACTACCGTCGTTCTAAGCAAATAAGATGCAAAAACATGATAAACATCACATGCAATCAAATAGTGACATGATATGGCCAATATCATCATGCTCCTTTGATCTCCATCTTCGGGGCACCATGATCATCTTCGTCACCGGCATGACACCATGATCTCCATCATTGTGTCTTCATGAAGTCGTCACGCCAACGATTACTTCTACTTGTATGGCTAACGCGTTTAGCAACAAAGTAAAGTAAATTACATGGCGTTATTCAATGACACGCAGGTCATGCAAAATAATAAAGACAACTCCTATGGCTCCTGCCGGTTGTCATACTCATCGACATGCAAGTCGTGATTCCTATTACAAGAATATGATCAATCTCATATATCACATATATCATTCATCACATCTTCTGGCCATATCACATCACATAGCACTTGCTGCAAAAACAAGTTAGACGTCCTCTAATTGTTGTTGCAAGTTTTTACGTGGTTTGTAGGTTTCTAGCAAGAACGTTTTCTTACCTACGTATGACCACAACGTGATTTGCCAAGTTCTATTTACCCTTCATAAGGACCCTTTTCATCGAATCCGTTCCGACTAAAGTAGGAGAGACAGACACCCGCTAGCCACCTTATGCATCTAGTGCATGTCAGTCGGTGGAACCTGTCTCACGTAAGCGTACGTGTAAGGTCGGTCCGGGCCGCTTCATCCTACAATGCCGCCGAAACAACAAACGACTAGTAGCGGCAAGAAGAATTGGCAAACTCAACGCCCACAACTGCTTTGTGTTCTACTCGTGCATAGTAACTATGCATAGGCCTGGCTCATGATGCCACTGTAGGGAATCGTAGCATAATTTAAAATTTTCTTACGCTCACCAAGATGCATCTATGGAGTCTACTAGCAACGAGGGGAAAGGAGTGCATCTACATACCCTTGTAGATCGCGAGCGAAAGCGTTCCAATGAACGTGGATGACGGAGTCGTACTCGCCGTGATCCAAATCACCGATGACCGAGTGCCGAACGGACGGCACCTCCGCGTTCAACACACGTATGGTGCAGCGACGTCTCCTCCTTCTTGATCCAGCAAGGGGGAAGGAGAGGTTGATGGAGATCCAGCAGCACGACGGCGTGGTGGTGGATGTAGCGGGTCTCTGGCAGGGCTTCGCCAAGCTTCTGCGAGAGAGAGAGAGGTGTTGCAGGGGAGGAGGGAGGCGCCCAAGGCTGTAGGTTGCTGCCCTCCCTCCCCCCCTTTATATAGCCCCCCTTGGGAGGGGGGGCCGGCCAAAACCCATCTAGGGTTGGGGGGGCGGCGGCCAAGGGGTGGAAAGGGGTGCCTTGCCCCCCAAGGCAAGGGGGAAGCTCCCCCCCTAGGGTTCCCAACCCTAGGCGCATGGGGGGAGGCCCAAGGGGGGCGCCCCAGCCCACTAAGGGCTGGTTCCCTTCCACTTTCAGCCCACGGGGCCCTCCGGGATAGGTGGACCCACCCGGTGGACCCCCGGGACCCTTCCGGTGGTCTCGGTACAATACCGGTAACCCCCGAAACTTTCCCGGTGGCCGAAACTTGACTTCCTATATATAATTCTTCACCTCCGGACCATTCTGGAACCTCTCGTGACGTCCGGGATCTCATCCGGGACTCTGAACAACTTTCGGGTTTCCGCATACATATATCTCTACAACCCTAGCGTCACCGAACCTTAAGTGTGTAGACCCTACGGGTTCGGGAGACATGCAGACATGACCGAGACGCCTCTCTGGTCAATAACCAACAGTGGGATCTGGATACCCATGTTGGCTCCCACATGTTCCACGATGATCTCATCGGATGAACCACGGTGTCGAGGATTCAATCAATCCCGTATACAATTCCCTTTGTCAATCGGTATGTTACTTGCCCGAGATTCGATCGTCGGTATCCCAATACCTTGTTCAATCTCGTTACCGGCAAGTCTCTTTACTCGTACCGCAATGCATGATCCCGTGACTAACGCCTTAGTCACATTGAGCTCATTATGATGATGCATTACCGAGTGGGCCCAGAGATACCTCCCCGTCACATGGAGTGACAAATCCCAGTCTCGATCCGTGCCAACCCAACAGACACTTTCGGAGATACCCGTAGTGCACCTTTATAGTCACCCAGTTACGTTGTGACATTTGGCACACTCAAAGCACTCCTACGGTATCCGGGAGTTGCACGATCTCATGGTCTAAGGAAAAGATACTTGACATTGGAAAAGCTCTAGCAAACGAAACTACACGATCTTTTATGCTATGCTTAGGATTGGGTCTTGTCCATCACATCATTCTCCTAATGATGTGATCCTGTTATCAATGACATCCAATGTCCATAGTCAGGAAACCATGACTATCTGTTGATCAACGAGCTAGTCAACTAGAGGCTTACTAGGGACACGTTGTGGTCTATGTATTCACACATGTATTATGATTTCCGGACAATACAATTATAGCATGAATAATAGACTATTATCATGAACAAAGAAATATAATAATAACCATTTATTATTGCCTCTAGGGCATATTTCCAACAATTGACAACCCTTTAACACGTCGGGTTGCGAGGATTTGTTATCTATGTGCAGGGGCTGTTTACGTTGTGTTGCTTGGTTCTCCTACTGGTTCGATAACCTTGATTTCATATCTGAGGAAAATTCCTACCGCCGCTGTGTTGCATCATCCCTTCCTCTTTGGGGAAATACCGACGTAGCTTCAAGAGACATCACCAACTTACTTATCATATAGATAATTGTCAACAATAATAATTCATGATCAAATATATTTGAATGGCCATATATGCTTAGATCTTTCCCCATCACATGATGCTTGCCAACTAAAGAGTAAGTTGGAATGAGAAGGAATACTACTGGCTCTTGCATAAAAGTAAAAGATAGGCCCTTCGCAGAGGGAAGCAGGGATTTGCAGAGGTGCGAGAGCTCGAAGCTTTTAAAATAGGGATGAAAATAATTTTGAGAGGTATGCTTTCATTGTCAACATAACAACCAAGAGTTCCCAATATCTTCCATACTAGATACATTATAGGTGGTTCCCAAACAGAAAGGTAAAGATTTTACTCCCCCTCCACCAACAAGCACATTCCATGGCTGGTCCGAAACAACGGGTACCGTCCAACTATCAACAATCCTGGGGGAGTCTTGTTTAATTTATTTGCGATTTTGTTTTTGATCTTTTGATCATAGGACCGGGCATCCCAATTACCAGCCATTTTCTCATGAATTATGAGCGGAGTCCACTCATCGTGAGAATAACCCACCTAGCATGGAAGATACTGACAGCCCCTAGTCGCTACATGATCGATTCGTGCATACAAAACAGATCATGATTTGAAGGTTTAGAGTTTGGCACATGCAAATTTACTTGGAACACCAGGTAAATACCGCATATAGGTAGATATGGTGGACACTCATGGAAGAAACTTGGTTCAAGGATTTTGGATGCACAAGCAGTATTCCCGCTTAGTACAGAAATTTTGGCTAGCAAAAGATTCTAAAAAGCAAGCACCACATGTTGGAGGATCCATAACAATATAACTTCTATACAAATATACCCAAACATAACTCATTATGTTGTCTTCCTTGTTCAAGTTCAACTAATTTGCTCAAGTTTGAAAATAATTAATGGGGATCACAATCATAGAAGATGTCTAAGATAGTATATTTATATGTGAAATCTCTCTTCCTTCGATATTCTTTCATGAATTGTTCAAGTGACCAATACTATGTTTGCTAACTTTCAATGAATTTACCACCTCTACTTCTTATATGTGAAGTCACTACTCTACATGGTGTAAGCATATGAAACATATATAAATTCAGATTTATGATATTCAATTCATTCAACCATTTACTCATGGGATACATAAGTGAAGCACGAGAGTAAATGACAAACTACTCCAAAAAGATATAAGTGAAGATCAATGAGTAGTAGTCAAATAATTATTTAGCTATGTGAGGACTCTCTCTCATTTAAGTATTTTAGATCTTAAGTACTTTATTCAAACATCAAGCAAAACAAAATAAAATGACATTGCAAGGATATCACATATCATGTGAAGAAGCAAAAACTTAGGCTCAACCAAAACTGACCAATCATTGTTGAAGAAGAAAGGTGGGATGCCAACCGGGGCATCCCCAAGCTTAGATGCTTGAGACTTCTAGAAATATTAACTAGGGATGCCTTGGGCATCCTCAAGCTTGAGATTTTGTGTCTCCTTAATTCCTCTCATATCATAGTTTCCCGGAATCTTAAAAACTTCATCCACACAAAACTCAACAAGAACTCGTGAGATAAGTTAGTATAAATCAATGCATAAACCTTATCATTCTCTACTGTAGCAAATCACTAAAATTATTATTTGATATTGCCTACTAAATGCCTCTGCATATTTAAGACTCCTATCCTCAAATAGAATCATTAAACAAGCAAACATAGGCAAACAATGCAAACATAACAACAATCTGTCTAAACAGAACAGTCTGTAAAGAATTCAAGAGGAATCATACTTCCCTAACTCCAAAAATTCTGAAAAATTACCACACTGTAGAAAATTTGTTTTTACTCATTGTGTAAAAATTTCAAGATTTTATCATGTTCTGACTATTCACCAGTATTCAAAACATAACAACAAACTTTCTGTTTTCAAACAGCAAAATGTAGACATGCAAAATAAGCATGATAAAGGCTATACTTGACCTTTTTATTGAAATAAAAGGTGCCAAACATTACTCTAAATAACATCAAGCAAATCCTAATAAAAGAAAATGACGCTCCAAGCAAAACACATATCATGTGGTGAATAAAAATATAGCCTCAAGTAAAGTTACCGATGAATGAAGACGAAAGAGGGGATGCCATCCGGGGCATCCCCAAGCTTAGGCTCTTGGTTGTCCTTGAATGTTACCTTGGGGTGCCTTGGGCATCCCGAAGCTTAGGCTCTTGCCACTCCTTATTCTGTAGTCCATCGAATCTTTACCCAAAACTTGAAAACTTTACAACACAAAACTCAACAGAAAACTCGTAACCTCCGTTAGTATAAGAAAGCAAATCACCACCTAGGTATTGTTGTGAACTCATCTGAAATTTATATTGGTGTAATATCTAGAGTATTCCAACTTCTCTATGGTTCATATCCTCCGATACTACTCATAGATTCATCAAAATAAGCAAACAACACATAGAAAACAGAATCTGTCAAAAACAGAACCGTCTAAAGTAATCTGTAACTCTCGAATACTTCTGTAACTCAAAAAAATCTGAAAAATTAGGACAACCTGAGAAATTTGTTTATCAATCTTCTGTAAAAATAATCAGTATTTTATCACGCTTCTGCTAAAAAAGAGAATTGTTTTCCTGAGCGCAAAAGTTTCTGTTTTTCAGTAAGATCAAATCAACTATCACCGTAAGCCATCCCAAAGGTCTTACTTGGCACTGTATTGAAACAAGAGCTATAAAACATGATTACAACAGTAGCTTAATCATGTGGACACACAAAAATAGTAGGGGTAAATATTGGGTTCTCTCCCAAGAAGAGCTTTTCTTTAATGCCTTTCTAGCTAGGCATGACGATGTCAATGATGCTCACATAAAAGATAAGAATTGAAACATAATGGGAGCATCCTGAAGCATATGACTAGCACATTTAAGTCTAACCCATTTCCTATGCATAGGGATTTTGTGAGCAAACAACTTATGGGAACAAGAATCAACTAGCATAGGAAGGTAAAACAAGCATGACTTCAAAACTTTCAACACATAGAGAGGAAACTTGATATTATTGCAATATGTAGAAGCATAAGTTCCTCTCTCATAATAATTTTCAGTGGCATCATGAATGAATTCAATAATATAACCATCACATAAAGCATTATTTTCATGATACATAAGCATAGAATTTTTATTACTCTCCACATAAGCAAATTTATTCTCATGAATAGTAGTGGGAGCAAACTCAACAAAATAACTATAATGTGAGGCATAATCCAATTGAAAATTAAAATCATGATGACAAGTTTCATGGTTATCATTATTCTTTATAGCATACATGTCATCACAATAATCATCATAAATATGAGGCATGCTTTCATCATAATTTTGCTCATCAAAACTTGGGGGACAAAAAATATCATCTTCATCAAACATAGCATCCCCAAGCTTGTGGCTTTTCATATCATTAGCATCATGGATATTCAAAGAATTCATACTAACAACATTGCAATCATGCTCATCATTCAAAGATTTAGTGCCAAACATTTTAATGCATTCTTTTTCGAACACTTTGGCACAATTATCGGAATCCTTATTTTCACGAAAGATATTAAAAAGATGAAGCATATGAGGCAACCTCAATTCTATTTTTTTTTGTAATTTTCTTTTATAGACTAAACAAGTGATAAAACAAGAAACTAAAAGATTCGATTGCAAGATCTAAAGATATACCTTCAAGCACTAACCTCCTCGGCAACGGCGCCAGAAAAGAGCTTAGTTGACGGGGTGTCAGTGTCGCTCACCTAGCCTCCCCGGCAACAGCGCCGGAAAAGAGCTTGATGTCTACTACGCAACCTTCTTCTTGTAGACTCGTGTTGGGCCTCCAAGTGCAGAGTTTTGTAGGACAGTAGCAAATTTCCCTCAAGTGGATGACCTAAGGTTTATCAATCCGTGGGAGGCGTAGGATGAAGATGGTCTCTCTCAAACAACCCTGCAACCAAATAACAAAGAGTCTCTTGTGTCCCCAACACACCCAATTGCTACCTCTTGAGCACTGCATTGGTTTTCCCTTGAAGAGGAAAGGGTGATGCAGTAAAGTAGCGTAAGTATTTCCCTCAGTTTTTGAGAACCAAGGTATCAATCCAGTAGGAGACATGCGCGAGTCCCACGCACCTACACAAACAAATAAGAACCTTGCAACCAACGCGATAAAGGGGTTGTCAATCCCTTCAGGGTCACTTACGAGAGTGAGATCTGATAGAGATGATAAGATAATATTTTTGGTATTTTTATGATAAAGACTAAAAGTAAAGAAAGCAAAATAAACGGCAAAAGTAATAGCTTGTTGACGGGAGATTAATATGATGGAAAATAGACCCCGGGGCCATAGGTTTCACTAGTGGCTTCTCTCAAGATAGCATAAGTATTACGGTGGGTAAACAAATTACTGTCGAGCAATTGATAGAATTGAGCATAGTTATGAGAATATCTAGGTATGATCATGTATATAGGCATCACGTCCGTGACAAGTAGACCGAAACGATTCTGCATCTACTACTATTACTCCACACATCGACCGCTATCCAGCATGTATCTAGAGTATTAAGTTCATAAGAACAGAGTAACGCTTTAAGCAAGATGACATGATGTAGAGGGATAAACTCATGCAATATGATATAAACCCCATCTTTTTATCCTTGATGGCAACAATACAATACGTGCCTTGCTGCCTCTACTGTCACTTGGAAAGGACACCGCAAGATTGAACCCAAAGCTAAGCACTTCTCCCATTGCAAGAAAGATCAATCTAGTAGGCCAAACCAAACTGATAATTCGAAGAGACTTGCAAAGATAACCAATCATACATAAAAGAATTCAGAGGAGATTCAAATATTGTTTAGAGATAATCTTGATCATAAACCCACAATTCATCGGATCTCGACAAACACACCGCAAAAAGAAGAGTTACATCAAATAGATCTCCAAGAGAATCGAGGAGAACTTTGTATTGAGATCCAAAGAGAGAGAAGAAGCCATCTAGCTAATAACTATGGACCCGAAGGTCTGAGGTAAACTACTCACACATCATCGGAGAGGCTATGGTGTTGATGTAGAAGCCCTCCGTGATCAATGCCCCCTCCGGCAGGACGCCGGAAAAGGCCTCAAGATGGGATCTCACGGGTACAGAAGGTTGCGGCAGTGGAATTAGGTTTTCGTGGTGCTCCTCGATGGTTTGGGGGTACGTAGGTATATATAGGAGGAAGAAGTAGGTCGGTGGACCCACGAGGGGCCCACGAGGGTGGAGGGCGTGCCCAGGGGGTAGGCGCGCCCCCTGCCTCGTGGCCTCCTCGTCGGTTGCTTGACGTCCACTCCAAGTCCTCTGGATCACGTTTGTTCCGAAAATCACGTTCCCGAAGGTTTCATTCCGTTTGGACTCCGTTTAATATTCATTTCCTTCGAAACACTGAAATAGGCAAAAAAATAGCAATTTGGGCTGGGCCTCCGGTTAATAGGTTAGTCCCAAAAATAATATATAAGTGTATAATAAAGCCCATTAAACCTCCAAAACAGAATATATTATAGCATGGAACAATCAAAAATTATAGATACGTTGGAGACGTATCACCAATACAATGGTAAATTGTATAGGTGCACTAGTTCGGCGAAGAGATGGTGATACAAGTGCAATATGGATGGTAGATATAAGTTTTCGTAATCTGAAAATATAAAAACAGCAAGGTACCAAGTAACAAAAGTGAACGAAAACGGTATTGCAATGCTTAGAAACAAGGCCTAGGGTTCATACTTTCACTAGTGCAAGTTCTCTCAACAATGGTAACATAATTAGATCATATAACAATCCCTCAACGTGCAACAAAGAGTCACTCCAAAGTCACTAATAGCGGAGAACAAACGAAGAGATTATTGCAGGGTACGAAACCACCTCAAAGTTATTCTTTTTGATCAATCTATTGGGCTATTCCGATAAGTGTCACAAACAGCCCTAGAGTTTGTACTAAAATAACACATTAAGACACACATCAACCAAAACCCTAATGTCACCTAGATACTCCAATGCCACCACAAATATCCGCGGGTTTGATTATACGATATGCATCACACAATCTCAGATTCATCTATTCAAACCAACACATAGAACTTCAAAGAGTGTCCCAAAGTTTCTACCGGAGAGTCAAGACGAAAACGTGTGCCAACCCCTATGCATAGGTTCACAAGGTCACAGGACTCGCAAGTTGATCACCAAAACATATATCAAGTAGATCACATGAATATCCCATTGTCACCATAGATAAGCACATGCAAGACATACATCAAGTGTTCTCAAATCCTTAAAGACTCAATACGACAAGATAACTTAAAAGGGAAAACTCAATCCATTACAAGAAGGTAGAGGGGGAGAAACATCATAAGATCCAACTATAATAGCAAAGCTCGCGGTACATCAAGATCGTGCCAAATCAAGAACACGAGAGAGAGAGAGAGAGAGAGATCAAACACATAGCTACTGGTACATACCCTTAGCCCCGAGGGTGAACTACTCCCTCCCCGTCATGGAGAGCGCCGGGATGATGAAGATGGGCACCGGTGATGATTTCCTCCTTCGGCAGGGTGACGGAACAGGGTCCCAATTGGTTTTTGGTGGCTACAGAGGCTTGTGGCGGCAGAACTCCCGATCTAGGTTTCTTTTCAGGGTTTTTTGTATTTATAGAAATTTGTGGCATCTGTTTCACGTCAGGGGGTCCACAAGGACGGAGGGCGTGCCCAGGGGGTAGGGCGCGCCCTCGACCCTTGTGGAGGCCTCATGGCTCTTCTGGCCCAACTCTTTTGCTTTGGGGGCTTCTTCTGGTCCATAAAAATCACAGTAAATTTTCAGCTCATTTGGACTCCGTTTGATATTCCTTTTGTGCGAAGCTAAAAAAAGGAAAAAACAGAAACTGGCACTGGGCTCTAGGTTAGTAGGTTAGTCCCAAAAATCATATAAAATAGCATATAAATGCATATAAAACATACAAGATAGATAATATAATAGCATGGAACAATAAAAAATTATACATACGTTAAAGACGTATCAGAGGCCTCGAGAGCCGGCGGCGCGCCCTGAGCGTGGTCGAGCAAGATGGCAACGACGCACACAGCATGGCGCTCTTTTCTTGACCACCTCCCGTCGCTCCGTCTGGCCTTCTCCCGACGACGCGACAAGCGAGGTCGACGGGGAAGTGGCGACGCGATGGCGACCGCGGCGCGAGAAGCAGAGAGAGGAATGGGACGGGGAAGAGGCGGCTAGGGTTCCCACCAGTGGGTCGCTCTCCTCGCCTTTACACTCCGGCCATCCATCCACGAAGCGACACACAAGGATGAGGACATGAAATGTCGAGATTGCCCTCGGCGGGCATCTAAAATTGCAGGCGGTGGCAAGCCACACCGCACGTAGAATCCAGCACCGCTGGAACCCGGCTCCGCAGTTACTGACACCAACGGCCCACCCGACATGGGCCCGCCTGTAATAGAGGGTCAGGGGTAGCCTAATGGGGGAGAAAAGTCATGCACTATTCATTGTAGCAGTGTTTAGAGCGATCGGACGGCCAGGATCGCTCCATCAAGAGATCGATGGCCCGGATCGTCTCACTCGAAGATCCGACGGTCCAGAGTCGTTTGGAACGCTAATCCCACGGCCCAGATTCACACATCCTGGGAAGGCTCTATTTCTTCTCACACTCTAACAAATTGGATGTTCTGCAATATATTTCAATGAAACAGAAAATACAAAGATTTGTTGTGTCTTATTATTGTATAGTTGTATAATATTTAATTAATATGAAGAACATGGTAGGATGAAAATTGTTATGCATGTTGAGGTGAGCCTTTTTCCTACATGATGAGGTGATATGCTTGCATGTTGAGAGAAATATGTTAAGGGGCAGTGGGGTGTTTTGGTGACCGGGCTCCATGGAGCCCGATTTTTTTTATAAAAAAAATCAACCTTTCCGGTTTGAAAAAAAATCAGAAAAAATATGCAAGTATACAAGGATGAAACGTGTATGTGTGTGTGTGTGTGTGTAGAAATTCAGGATGAAATACCTTAAAACGTTTCCCGCAAAAAAAATACCTTAAAATGCGACCTGTACGGAGAAAACAAATTCATGGACTTTGAGGAAGAATAGTATCATGTGCTGACAAGCCTCAGTTTTGTTGTTTTGCACAACCCTCATTTCAATGTATTTTGTCTTGAAAATTTACACACATGTACATTATGCCTCCATGTATCTGTATTTTTCCTAGAATTTTTTGAAATGTAGAAATATGAATTTTCAAAATTGCAAATGGAGGCCTCTACGAAGCTAGGCCTCCAAAAGCAATTTTCGGTTAAGGGGTGGCTATTCAGATACAGAAGATATATCCCCCTTCACAGCATGCCACTGCCAGCTGGGTCACAGAAGAGTTTTGGAGAAATAGGGCACTCGAATTCACACGTAAATGTACTCCCTCCGTAAAGAAATATAAGAGCGTTTAGATCACTACTTTAATGATCTAAATGCTCTTATATTTCTTTACAGAGGGAGTACTTGGTAATGCTAAGCAGATCTCAGTCAACCAAGCTCTAGTATCAAGATTTGTTGGTAAAAGTATGTAAAGCATTTCCTATGGAGGTACATAACATCTCTCGACAAAGCAGATACCTCAGGTATGCATAAAACAGTGCTTGCTGCAGTATATTCTATCAGCCTCTTCATCCACACAAAGATATTCAGGTACATAAACTGAATCTAAGAGATGATGCCGTACCAGGACAGGTGCAACAGATATGCACAAAACAGTGGATTACAACAACACATCTTACTACGAAGTCATAAGGTCATACCCACTACTCAATGTTGCAGTTCTGGACCGAGGGTTTGTCATCGGGGCCGGGACCGTATGTTTGTTCGACAGTATGGGCAATCTGCGCATTTCCGCACCCATGGCTCCAAGCAAGTCGAGTGGAACCTGTGTCCGCAGCGCAGCCTTATCAGCTCGTCTCCGTCGTAGAAACCATCAAGACAAATCGAGCATTCCGGCGATGCCTCCCTGTTGTCATCTTTCTTAGCCTCAAAGATCTCTATCTGTAGCCGAAGAAAGGCAGACTTGCTCAGTCCAGGTGACCTGTTGGAAGTAGTTGAACTGATGGATGTGTTCTCCAGGCTCTCTTCATCCGACCCGCTGCTTGGCTGGACAGATGATGAGCTGGGCCAATTTGCCTCATATGGGGTTTCTCTGCTTCCGAAGTCGATGATTCTAAACACATCCGTGGCTGAAAATTCATCCAATGTGATGGATGGCCTGGAGGTAGATGATCCGATGGAAACACCTCTCAGTCTCTCTAGAACACGTGCCTGAGCTTGCAGTACGGCACCGGGAAGCCGCTCATTTGTTCTGAACATCAGCCTGTCAAGTCGGTTCCTTGTAGCTGCAGAATCCCCAATGTTGCTATTGTCTATGTATGATAAGATGCGGTCCTGTAGACAACAGAAACAACAACAAAAAAATCATTTGATGATATATATGATCACAAACAACATGAAAATGCACATGAAAGCTAAAGTCATGACTTCTCAATCCAACGTTTTCTTCTCTCTTTGTGGAACCAGGCAGGAACACTGCCACTCAATTAGAAGATAAGCAAGACAATAAACTGAAGTTAGTGCATCAAAATGGCAAGAAGACCAAGTTGCGGCATGAACCAGTTTGGTACCAAGCTGAAGTTTCAGCTACACATATCTCAAACTATATGTTTGGCCAGAAGATTGAAGCAGTGACAGTTTCTTTCTTCAGTATCACAGAGAGATGGAACAAGCAGTTGCAACTCAGAGCCTAAGGCTGTTATGTACCTTTTGGTTTGCTCAATGACCATGATGGTTGGGTGCACTGCTTTGTTTACCTCCCAAGATTTAGGCTGGTTTCATTTCGCAGCCTGAAGCTGACTTGCTTTAACTTTTGCGATGGCAACTTACAAATTCAATTGTGTAGACAACATTCCAAACGTACAACAAAATTAATTGTGCAGGAAGTCGAATTAATTACCCTGGTCCCCTCAGAAATCTACTTATGAGCTATCCATATCGTTTCTACTTACTATCTAACTTCAGCACAAAAATTACAACGACGCGGGCCCATATCGTTTCCCATTTTGGAATGGTCGCTACCCATTTCCGGAGCTATCAAACCAGGCTGATCGAAACCCCGCGCTTCAAAATCACCGCATGATCGTGCCCGGGACGAATTGGTGACCCTAATCCTCTCACAAATTTTACAGGACAAGACCCGAAACGCTTCGATCTAACCAACCACGGCACGGGAACTGCAATCACCCAGCGGGCGGAGAAGGAGTCTCTCACCGTGTAGGAGCCGCGTCGGCGCGGGGGCGGCGGGCCGGTGTGGAGGTGCTGGCGCACGTCCCCGGCGGCGTCGAGCTGGCGTCGCGCGCGGCATCCCCTCCGGCGGCGGCGGGCGGCGAGGCCGTGCGGGTCCTGCGGCGCGTCGGCGAGCGGATCCGGGCCGGGGTCCCCCGGGTCGGAGAGGCGGGGCGCGCGGGCGCGGCGGGCGGTGAAGAGCTCGGAGGCGCTCGTCATGGCCGGCCGGATCCCTACGGATCAGGCGCGCGTGTGGCGTGGCCTGCGTGACTCGAGGATGGAAAATGCGCTCGTCGCCTTGCTTTTCGTCTCTTTCCCCGCCCGGTTTGGTGGTTTCCCCGTGCCGCGGGCGGGCTGGATCCGGTACTTGGATAGGGCGGGCGTGGGTGGGACGGTATAGGAAGGGCGGAAGGAGCGGAGGAAGGTACGGGGCCTGTAGCTGCACGGCAAGTCGGTAAACACCGCCGGGGTTGTCACGGAGACCATGACCAGTGGCAGTGGACCAGTGGACTGGCCGGTGATGGGTTGCCGCGTTGGGTTGGAAACTTCCGACGGCATGGGACACATATGCCCATTTTCTTCCTAGCTAGATTTGCTTGCCAAGTCGTAGGTCCAGTATCAACGTGTCAGTGAACAGTGATGGTCCAGCATCAGTGGTGGACGAGCATACTCTTCAACAGTTCTATCGATTGTGGCTTGGCTGTGAAACCGGGTTCATCACAATGCCGCGGGAATGGGTCTACAGTAGACCACGGAAATGTCAAAATTCCATCACTTAAACTGGTCTGTGACGCTCTAATGGACTTTATTCATGGGATTGGCAAGGCAGTTAATCCATGTTTGCTTGTAGCACTACTAAGGCCATGTCCAATGCAAGGCGCCTAAGCATGCGCTTGAGCAATAATAGAAAAATAATTTTCATACGTAGCGGTTGTGTGGAGTCCCATCGTCCAACGCAGGTACGTAGGCGCTTGCCCTTCCGTCAACTGAGTTTGTGTAGAGAAAAGAAGGGAGCGCTCGGTCCCTTGGCTGGCATCGATGCCACATATTTTCCTTCGATCGACCAGGATTATGGAGTAACTGCAGGGAAATCAATCTTAGCGCTCCTTAGCGCCCGCATTGGAGGTGCCCTAAGAGAACCAAGTCAGTCAAGCTCAAAAGTTAAACCTTCTTTTTTTTGTAAGAGCCGACGGAGCACTGCCATTTATTCATAGGAATGGAGTTTCAAAAGTACAACGGCGAGCCCCCTATATGAGAGGTGGAGGTTCCCTGTGCAGTGGATGACGTCTCCGGGTGAGAAAAACCATCTGAATTGTTGTCATGACATTTTTCCAAATTACTCTTCACATTTTGTTGATTCAGAGCAAAAGATGAGAGAACATTCCACCCAAACCACATGCAAGTTGAAGCATATAACAGTATCAGTAGGATGTCACACAACAGAAACCAAGTAAGATCCTTCAGGACAGTTGGAAGAATAAGCTGCGCACACTACTAACTCCAAATTACGTACCACTGAATGCAAGTTCAAACTGAAAGCTGTCACAAAGACCAAAATCAAGTAGAAGTAATATGCATTAGAATCAGGATTAATCAGAAGTCAAAATCATCAGGGTGTCAAACACATATGCTCACACATGTAACGTGACAAGAGAGATCTTCACTGGTAGTTACTTCAGAAGGTAGTTTAGGCGCAACATTTTGTTATCTTCTGTTGTAACTAGCTAGCCCTATCTCCTCCCTTTCTTTCTCCTCAAGATGTACCTCTGATTCTCTCCAACCGACTATGTATGCGCTATCAGGGTTATTGCACCCCTGCTATATAAAACACAACACATCCCCTCGTACGAGGTAAGACGTTTCCACCAATCGCACATGGTATCAGAGCTATTCTTCTTCCCATCTAAGCTTCCCATGATTCCAGCCTTGCCTAGCCATGTCTTCATCCTCGGGCGCCTTCTAGCCTAGCCTCACTGGCCAGGTCATCGAGAAGCTGTCCCACACGAATTGTGTGCTATGGCGCACGCATGTCACACCGCAGCTGTGTGGTGCTAGTGTCTTTGGCTACATCGATGACACCTCGCCGGAACCGGCCAGGCTCCTCGTGACTAAGGATAAGGATGGCAAGGAGACCTTTGAGCCCAACCCTCTCCACCCCATATGGGTCCGGGAGGACCAACAGGTGCTCGGCTACCTGCTGAACAATAATCGCAAGCTCATGTTTCACTCGAAACAATGTGTGTTTCTTGGATATAGTGCTCAACACAAGGGTATAAAATGCCTAGATGTCTCCATGGGTCGTGTCTACATATCTCGTGATGTTGTTTTTTATGATCTTCATCCTAATGCTGGTGCCCTTCTTCCTAAAGAAATTCTTCTTTTGCCATCTCATCTCACCGGTATCGCTCAAGGGGGAAATAATATTGATGATCAATTGTTGACTAGTCCTACTAATAGCATGCATGAGACTTGTGCTGATGAAACAGGAGAAAACAACGACGTAAATGCCGTCAAAAAAATGTAAATGGTGAAAAATATTGGGCCATATTTCATGTGCCCCAAAACAGGAGACAGATTCCCCTCGGGATCGGTTCGGTGGCAGGAAATCAGATCCTCCTCGGGATCCGTTGCCGCAGACGCACCGGGTGCAGGCGCACGCGCCGCTGCTTCTGACACCGCGGGCGACACACAACCGCCTCCCACTGGCCCGTCATATCTCCATCTCTGCGCCAATTGCCGTCTACCACTTGGCGACCTGCAGCTGGCCCGGGCAACGCGCGGTTCCGCGCCCAACCCATGTGCTACAAGCGACGGGCTCCGGGTCGCTCCACCGGTGTGGGGTCCGGCACGGGTGCAGGATCTGGAGCAGATCCCTCTGCGCCCACTCAGCCGACAGGCGCGGGCTCCCGTGCTGATGCGCCATCATTGGACAATGATGGGTCGGTCTGCACGCCGGGATCCTCCGCGGACTCAGCAGGCGCTATGGCGCGGATATCGGCCACAGAAGATCCGACAAACACAACTCATGCTGCTGCGGCTGCGGATTCCTCCCCAGGGTCTGCTGCGGCTGAAACTCCTGTGCAGCCCACTGGATCTTCTGTGGCCACGGATTTGGCTACACTATCTCCATGATGCACACGGCTACAAAAAGGTGTAACACAACCTGTTAATTACAACCATACAACCAAATATGGTATGGTTTGTTCTACAGGTGAACTAGGTGAACCCAATACAATTGAAGAAGCACTTGGTGATGAAAAATGGAAGAAAGCTATGAAAGAAGAGTACATGACACTAAAGAAAAATAAAACATGGCACTTGGTTCCTCCACAACAAGGTAAAATTTTGATTGATTGCAAGTGGGTATTCAGGATTAAAAGAAAATCTGATGGAACCATTGATCGTTATAAGGCTAGGCTTATTGCAAAAGGCTTCAAACAGCGGTATGGCATAGATTATGAGGACACTTTTAGTCCATTTGTAAAAGCTGCCACTATCCGTCTTGTCTTATCCATTGCTGTTTCTAGGGGCTGGAGTCTTAGACAGCTAGATGTGCAGAATGCATTTCTTCATGGTGTTCTGGAAGAGGAAGTGTACATGAAACAACCTCCTGGGTTTGAAATTAAAAATGCTCCCTCTCATGTGTGCAAACTTGATAAAGCACTATATGGATTGAAGCAAGCTCCAAGGGCATGGTACTCTCGTCTCTGTCACAAAATGCATGCACTTGGTTTTGTTCCCTCTAAGTCTGCACCTTGTTGTTTATTTACAACAAGTCCAACACATGCATATTTGTTCTCATATATGTTGATGATATCATTGTGACAAGCTCATCTAATGAAGCAATCACAAGACTTTTAAAAGACTTAAGTGCAGACTTTGCTTTGAAGGATCTTGGAGACTTGCATTTTTTCCTTGGAATTGAGGTAAAGAGACACAAGGATGGACTTCATCTCTCTCAGGAAAAGTATGCAACTGATCTGGTAAAAAGGGCTGGCTTGCAAGGTTGTAAACCGTCACCCACTCCATTATCCAGTTCAAAAAAATTATCTCTTATAGAAAGGACACTCTTGAATCAAGAGGACAACACAAAATACAGAAGTTTAGCATGAGCACTACAGTGTTTGACTCTCACTAGACCTGACATTTCTTTTGCTGTTAACAAAGTATGCCAGTTCCTTCATGCACCCACTACTTCTCACTTGACTGCTGCCAAATGTGTAGTTAGATGCATCAAAAACACTTTGAGCATTGGTCTAAATTTCAGCAAATCACCATCTACACTTGTCAGTGCCTTCTCTGACTCTGATTGGGCAGGTTGCTTGGATGTCAGGCGATCAACTAGTGGGTTTGCAGTATTTTTTGGACCTAACTTAATATCGTAGTGTGCACGAAAACATGCCACTGTCTCTCGGTCAATGATACGTCTCCAACATATCTATAATTTTTGATTGTTCCATGCTATTGAAGTATCAATCTTGGATGTTTTATATACATTTATTAGCAACTTTATATCATTTTTGGGACTAACCTATTAACCTAGTGCCCAGTGTCAGTTGCTATTTTTTGCTTGTTTTTTACTTTGCAGAATATCAATACCAAATGTAGTCCAATTGCCACGAAACTTTTTGGAGATTTTTTGGGTGATAAGAGACCCTTGGAGCTTCTGGAGTACACGAGAGGAGTCCCGTGGGGCCCACTAGACACCAGGGCGTGCCAGGGGCATCTGGCGCGCCTTGATGGGTAGTGGGGCCCACAGGCACCGCCTTGACCTACCTCCGCCTATATAAATACTCTAAAATCCCAAAACCCTAGGGGAGTCGACGAAATACTTTTTTCGCCGCCGCAAGTTCCAGAACCACGAGATCCAATTTGGGTGCCTTTCCCAGTACTCTGCCGAAGGGGGCAACGATCACGAAGGGGTTCTTCATCATCCTTGCCGCCCCTCCTATGATGCGTGAGTAGTTTACCACAGACCTATGGGTCCGTAGTTAGTAGCTAGATGGCTTATTCTCTCTTTTTGATCTTCAATACAATGTTCTCCTCGATGTTCTTGGAAATCTATTTGATGTAATGAATTTTTGCGGTGTGTTTGTTGGGATCCGATGAATTGTGAGTTTATGATCAGATCTATCCATGAATATTATTTGAGTCTTCTCTGAACTCTTTTATGCATGATTGTTACATCTTCGTATTTCTTCTCCGATTTATTGGTTTGGTTTGGCCAACTAGATTGATTTATCTTGCCATGGGAAGAGGTGCTTTGTGATGGGTTCGATCTTGCGGTGCTCAATCTCAGTGACAGAAAGAGACATGACATGCATGTATCATTGCTATTAAGGGTAACAAGATGGGGTTTATTCATACATGAGTTTATCTTATCTGCATCATGTCATCTTGCCTAATGCATTACTCCGTTTTTCCATGAACTTAATACACTAGATGCATGCTGGATAGCGGTCGATGTGTGGAGTAATAGTAGTAGATGCAGAATCGTTTCCGTCTACTAATCTTGGATGTGATGCCTATATACATGATCATTACCTTGGATATCGTCATAATTATTTGCTTTTCTATCAATTGCCCAATAGTAATTTGTTTACCCACCATATGCTATTTTCTCGAGAGAAGCCTCTAGTGAAAACTATGGCCCACGTGTCTATTTTCTATCATATATTAAACCAAAAATACCTTGCTGCAATTTTATTTTATTTATTTTAATTTAACTTTATTTTTTATTTTGTGTTTTAGTTTGATCTATTTATCAAATCTCATACAATTTAATCTATCTCAATACCGTTGAGGGATTGACAACCCCTTTACGCGTTGGGTTGCAAGTATTTGTTGTTTGTGTGCAGGTGCTGTTTACGTAGTGTTGCTTGGTTCTCCTACTGGATTGATAACCTTGGTTTCGTGACTGAGGGAAATACTCACCTCTGCTATGCTGCATCATCCCTTCCTCATCGGGGAAATATCAACGCAGATTACAAGCATCACGGAGAATTTTGGGCCAATTCCAGTTCTGCCCCTAACTCGAACCCACTACTCAGTTTTGCCCCTAATTTTCAGGTATGCTCAGTTATGACCCTCCGCCGTTAGTGTCACTTATAGAAATGCCCTTTTGCGCCGTTACCGTCCGGTCAAAGTACTTTGACCATCCAGAAAAAATAGCAAAAAAATCAAAAAAATATGAAATTTGGTGGGGTCGAAGATAGTCATGTCCGCAAGGCGCGTGCACATTTTTGTGTTGGTTGGACACTCCGGGAGCTCGTGGCAAAGGAAAACAAAAATAATTTATGCCTATGAATAGTAAATTCAAAAAAATAGCAAAAAAGTTCAAAAACAATTGAATTTATTTGGGGCCAAAGAGGCTTGAGTGCACAAGGTGCTTGCAAGTTTTGGTGATCAAATGACCTACGAGGCGCTCTAGAGAAAAAAAAACAAAATAGTGCATTTTTTCAAAAAAATTTGAGCTAATTTTTTTTCTCCACGAGCTCCTACGATGTCCAAACACAACCAAAATGTGCACACATCTTGCGCACCTGAATATCTTCAGTCCCACGAAATTTCATATTTTTTGATTTTTTTTCTATTTTTTTGAATTTACTGTTCGCATGCATACAAAATTTATGTTTTCCTTTGCCACGAGCTCCCAGGGTGTCCGAATGGCATGAAAATGTGCACGCGCCTTGCGGACATGAGTATCTTCGATCCCACAAAGTTTCAATTTTTTTTGATTTTTTTTGCTATTTTTTCAGGACGGTCAAGGACCTTTGACCGAACGGTAACGGCAGAGAAGGGCATTTCTATAAGTGAAACTAACGGCGGAGGGGCAAAACTAAGCATACCTAAAAATTAGGGGCAACACTGAGTAGTGGGTTCAAGTAAAGGGCATAGATGTAAATGTCCCAAGAATTTTTGGCGCCGTTGCCGGGGAGACATCATCAACATCTATCAAGTACCTATGCATAAACTTTCATCTCCTTGCATTTACATTATTTAACATTTGCCTCTCGTTTTCATCTCCTCTACTTCTAAAAAGTTTATACAAAAATTACAAAAATATTTTTTCATTTGCCTTTTTGCTTGTTTGCTTGCTTTTTGCCCTCATGTCAACACACCGAAAAACAAAAAAATAAATAAGAAAAATAAGATGGATCCTCATCCACTTGCTAATCTCTTTAAAAGATCCAATTATGATGAACCAATTGCTAGTGAATTGAGTTCACTAGATTATCTTTATGAAGTTTTGCTTGAGATTCATGAATCTGAAAATTGTGATGAAGTGTTAAAAGAAGAGATTATAAAGTGATTCACGATAGCTCCGTGAATGAAAAGCATGGTTGCAATGAAGTTATTATAAATTCTATTAATGTTAATTGTGATAACAATATGCAAAACCCCAAGCTTGAGGATGCTAATTTTGCTATGTCCACTACTTATTGCAATGATCATGCATGATTGGGGCGATTCTTCTTATGATCTTGAAAATTTATTTATGACTCGTGGTGACTATGATATTGATAATAGTGTTTGCAATAATATTGAAAGTGGGTTTGGAAGAGTTCCAACTTTTGGTAATAATGATGCCACTACTTTGGAGAATGATCAATCCTATGAACTTTTTGATAAAAGTGGGCTTGGAGAGGTCATGACTTTGTTTGATGATAATCCCACTATTTTGGAAGAGTGTCAACTTTGCATGCACATGGATCATGTAGAGAATATGTTATGTGATAGCTATATTGTTGAATTTTAATATGATCCACATGTAATTATTATGAGAGAGGGAAATATGGTTGTAGAATTTTTCATGCTACTAAATTACCTCTCTTCATGTGGAGATTGTGAATGCTTTATTCTTCTTCCTTGCATATGCTAGTTTTTGCTTGTTTTGATAATTTGTTTGCTTATAAAATGCCTATGCATAGGAATTATGTTAGACTTAAATGTGATTTTCACATGCTAGATGATGCTCTCTTTGTGCTTCAATTCTTGTCTTTCATGCGAGCATCATTAAAATTATCAATGCCTAGCTAAAAGGCTTTAAAGAAAAGCGCTTGTTAGGAGACAATCCGACATTTTTCCTTTCTGTTTTTATGAGCTCACACAATTATGCTACTGTTATGATTGTGTTTTAGTGTTTTAATTAGTGTTTGTGCCAAGTAAAGCCTTTGGGATGATTTTGGTGATAGTTGATTTGATTCTGTGCATTAACAGAAACTTTTGCGTCCAGTAACAGAATTGTTAAAATTCACTGGAGCGTGATAACATTCTGAATTTTTTACACATGCTTGATATACAAATTGCCTACGTTTTTTGGAGTTCCAGAAGTATGGTTAAAGTTCAGAGTACTACAAACTGTTCTGTTTTTTACAGATTCTGTTTTCGTTGCATTCTGTGCTTATTTTGATGAATCTATGGATTGTATCGGGGGTATAAGCCATGGTAAAGTTAGAATACAATAGGTATAATAAAATAATAAAATATGAATGGGTTTGCAACAGTACTTAAAGTGGTGATTTTCTTTATTATACTAACGGATCTCACAAAGGTTTTGTTAAGTTTTGTGTGATTGAAGTTTTCAAGTTTTGGGTGAGATCACGATGGATGAAGGAATAAGGAGTGAAAAGAGCCTAAGCTTGGGGATGCCCATGGCACCCCAAGGTAATTGTTGGGAAACGTTGCATGCAATTTCAAAAAATTTCCTACGCTCACGCATGATCTATGTAGGAGATGCATAGTAACGAGGGAGAGTGTGTCTACATACCCTCGTAGACCGTAAGCGGAAGCGTTTGAAAACACGGTTGATCTAGTCGAACTTCTTCTAGCTCCGACCGATCAAGTACCGAACGTACGGCACCTCCGAGTTCTGCACACGTTCAACTCGATGACGTCCCTCGTCCTCTTGATCCAGCAAGATGTCGAGGAAGTAGATGAGTTCCGTCAGCACGACGGCATGGTGACGGTGATGGTGAAGTGATCCGTGCAGGGCTTCGCCTAAGCACCACGAGAATATGACCGGGGTGTAAACTATGGAGGGGGGCGCCGCACACGGCTAACAATTGATGTTGTGTGTGGTAGGCGCCCCCTCCTCATATATATAGGTGGGAGGGAGAGGGGAGAGGCCAAGGGGCGCCCCAAGTGGGGCTAAATCCCAGTTGGGCTCCTACCCTGGTTCGGACCCCCTTCCTTGTATAGCGCCAGGGGAAGGAAGGGGGAGGTGCAGTCCCCCCTTTCCTTTCTCCCTTAAGGAGGGGAAGGAAGGAGGGACTTGCCCTCCCCCCTTTCCTTTCCCTAGGGCTGGTCGGCCTGGTGGAGGGGCGCACCAGCCCCTTGTGGGCTGGTCAGTCCCTCCCTAGGCCCATTAAGCCCATATCTTTGCCAGGGGTGCCCAGAACCCCTTCCAGTGACCCTATATTTACCTGGCACCCTCCGGAACACTTCCGGTGTCCGAATACCATCGTCCTATATATCAATCTTTACCTCTCGACCATTTTGAGACTCCTCGTCATGTCGGTGATGTCATCCGAGACTCTGAACAACATTCGGTCACCAAATCACATAACTCATATAATATTATATCGTCATTGAACGTTAAGCGTGCGGACCCTACGGGTTCGAGAACTATGTAGACATGACCGAGACACCTCTCCGGTCAATAACCAATAGCGGAACCTGGATGCCCATATTGGCTCCTACATATTCTACGAAGATCTTTATCGGTCGAACCATTATGACAACATACGTAATTCCCTTTGTCCATCGGTATGTTACTTGCCCGAGATTCGATCGTCGGTATCTTCATACCTAGTTCAATCTCGTTACCGACAAGTCTCTTTACTCATTCCGTAATACATCATCCTACAACTAACTCATTAGTCACTTTGCTCGCAAGGATTCTTATGATGTGTATTACCGAGAGGGCCCAGAGATACCTCTCCGATACTCGGAGTGACAAATCCTAATCTCGATCTATGCCAACCCAACAAACACCTTCGGAGATACCTGTAGAGCATCTTTATAATCACCCAGTTATGTTGTGATGGTTGATAGCACACAAGGTATTCCTCCGGTATCCGAGAGTTGCGTAATCTCATAGTCGAAGGAATATGTATTTGACATGAAGAAAGCAATAGCAATAAAAATGAACAATCATTATGCTAAGCTAACAGGTGGGTCTTGTCCATCACATCATTCTCCTAATGATGTGATCCAATTATCAAATGACAACACATGTCCATGGTTAGGAAACCTTAACCATCTTTGATTAACGAGCTAGTCTAGTAGAGGCTTACTAGGGACACTGTATTTGTTTATGTATTCACACATGTATTTAAGTTTCCGATCAATACAATTCTAGCATGAATAATAAACCTTTATCATGAATAAGGAAATATAAAATAAAAACTTTATTATTGCCTCTAGGGCATATTTCCTTCAGTCTCCCACTTGCACTAGAGTCAATAATCTAGTTCACATCGCCATGTGATTTAACACCAATAGTTCACATCGTCATGTGATTAACACCCATAGTTCACATCGCCATGTGAGAAACACCCAAAGGGTTTACTAGAGTCAATAATCTAGTTCACATCACCATGTGATTAACACCCAAAGAGTACTAAGGTGTGATCATGTTTTTCTTGTGAGAGAAGTTTAGTCAACGAGTCTGTCACATTCAGATCCATATGTAGATGTGCAAATATCAACGTCTACAATGCTCTGCATGGTGCTACTCTAGCTAATTGCTCCCACTTTCAATACGTATCCAGATTGAGACTCAGAGTCATCTAGATTAGTGTTAAAGCTTGGATCGTCATAACCCTTTACGACGAACCCTTTATCACCTCCACAACCGAGAAACATTTCTTTAGTCCTCTTTAAGGCACCTAAGGATAATTTTGACCGCTGTACAGTGGTCCAGTCCTGGATCACTTTTGTACCCTCTTGCCAAACTTATTAGCAAGGAACACAACATGTCTGGTACACAACATGGCATACTTTATAGAACCTATGGCTGAGGCATAGGGAATGACTTTCATTCTTTCTCTATCTTCTACCGTGGTCGGGCTTTGAGTCTTACTCAACTTCACACCTTGTAACACAGGCAAGAACCCTTTCGTTGACTGATCCATTTTGAACTTCTTCAAAATCTTGTCAAGGTATGTGCTTTGTGAAAGTCCTATTAAGCGTCTCGATCTATCCCTATAGATCTGGATGCCCAATATATAAGTAGCTTCACCGAGGTCTTTCATTGAAAAATTCTTATTCGAGTATCCTTTTATGCTATCCAGAAATTCTATATCATTTCCAATCAACAATATGTCATCCACATATAATATCAGAAATGCTACAGAGCTCCCACTCACTTTCTTGTAAATACAGGCTTCACGGAAAGTCTATATAAAACCATATGCTTTGATCACCTCATCAAAGCATATATTCCAACTCCGAGATGCTTGCACCAGTCCATAGATGGATCACTGGAGCTTGCCTACTTTGTTAGCACCTTTAGGATCGAAAAAATCTTCTGGTTGTATCATATACAACTCTTCTTTAAGTAGTCCATTAAGGAATGCAGTTTTGACGTCCATTTGCCAAATTTCATAAAAATGCGGCAGTTGTTAACATGATCCAGACAGACTTAAGCATCGCTACGGGTGAGAAAGCCTCATCGTAGTCAACCCCTTAAACTTGTCAAAAACCTTTTGCAACAAGTCGAGCTTTGTAGACAGTAACATTACCATCAGCGTCCGTCTTCTTCTTGAAGATCCATTTATTATCTATGGCTTGCCGATCATCGAGCAGGTCCACCAAAGTCCACACTTTGTTCTTATACATGGATCCTATCTTAGATTTCATGGCTTCAAGCCATCTGCCGGAATCTGGGCTCATCATAGCTTCTTCATAGTTCGTAGGTTCGCCTTGGTCTAGTAACATGACTTCGAGGACACTATTACTGTACCACTCTGGTGCGGATTGTGCTCTGGTCGACCTACGAGGTTCAGTAGTAACTTGATTTGAAGTTTCATGATCATCATCATTAGCTTCCTCTCTAGTTGGTGTAGGCATCACGGGAACGGATTTCACTGATGTGCTACTTTCCAATTCGAGAGAAGGTACAATTACCTCATCAAGTTCTACTTTCCTCCTACTCACTTCTTTCGAGAGAAACTCCTTCTCTAGAAAGGTTCCATCCTCGGCAACAAGGATCTTGCCTTCGGATCTGTGGTAGAAGGTGTACCCAATTGTTTCCTTAGGGTATTCTATGAAGATGCACTTCTCCGATTTGGGTTCGAGCTTATCAGGCTGAAGCCTTTTGACATAAGTGTCGCAACCCCAAACATTAAGAAACGACAACTTAGGTTTCTTGCCAAACCACAGTTTATACGGTGTCGTCTCAACGGATTTAGATGGTGCCCTATTTAACGTGAATGCAGCTGTCTCTAATGCATAACCCAAAAACGATAGTGGTAAATCGGTAAGAGACATCATAGATCGCACCATATCTAATAAAGTACGGTTACGACTATCGAACACACCTTTACGCTGTGGTGCTCCAGGTGGCGTGAGTTGTGAAACTATTCCACATTGTTTTAAATGAAGGCCCAACTCGTAACTAAAATATTCACCTCCGCGATCAGATTGTAGAAACTTTATTTTCTTGTTACGATGATTCTCCACTTCACTCTGAAATTCCTTAACTTTTCAAATGTTTCAGACTTGTGTTTTTATTAAGTAGATATACCCATATCTTCTCAAATCATCTGTGAAGGTCAGAAAATAACGATACCCGCCGCGTGCCTCAACACTCGTCGGACCGCATACATCGGTATGTATTATTTCCAATAAGTCATTGGCTCGCTCCATTGTTCCGGAGAACAGAGTTTTAGTCATCTTGCCCATGAGGCATGGTTTGCAAGTATCAAATGATTCATAATCAAGTGATTCCAAAAATTCCATCCGTATGGAGTTTCTTCATGCGCTTTACACCAATATGACCTAAACGACAGTGCCACAAATATGTTGCATTATCAGTATCAACCTTGCATCTTTTGGCATCAATATTATGAATATGTGTATCACTATGATCGAGATTCAATAAACCATTTACATTGGGTGTATGACCATAGAAGGTTTTATTCATGTAAACAGAACAACAATTATTCTTTGACTTAAATGAATAACTGTATTGCAATAAACATGATCCAATCATATTCATGCTCAACGCAAACACCAAATAACATTTATTTAGGTCCAACACTAATCTCGAAGGTAGAGGGAGTGTACGATGGTGATCTTATCAACCTTGGAATCACTTCCAACACACATCGTCACCTCACCCTTAACTAGCCTCTATTTTGCAACTCCTGTTTCGAGTTACTAATCTTAGCAACTGAACCGGTATCAAATACCCTGGGGTTACTATGAACACTAGTAAAGTACACATCAACAACATGTATATCAAATATACCTTTGTTCACTTTGCCATCCTTCTTATCTGCCAAGTATTTGGGGTAGTTCCGCTTCAAGTGACCATTCCCTTTGCAGTAGAAGCACTTAGTTTCAGGCTTAAGTCTAGCTTTGGGCTTCTTCATAGGAGTGGCAACTTGCTTGTCATTCTTCTTGAAGTTCCCTTTCTTTTCCTTTGACCTTTTTCTTGAAACTAGTGGTCTTGTTAACCATCAACACTTGATGCTCTTTCTTGATTTCTACCTTTGCCGATTTCAGCATCGCGAAGAGCTCGGGAATCTTTTCCGTTATCCCTTGCACATTATAGTTCATCACGAAGTTCTAGTAGCTTGGTGATAGTGATTAGAGAACTCTGTCAATCACTATCTTATCTGGAAGATTAACTCCCACTTGATTCAAGTGATTGTAGTACCCAGACATTCTGAGCACATGCTCACTAGCTGAGCTATTCTCCTCCATCTTGTAGGCAAAGTACTTGTCAGAGGTCTCATACCTCTCGACTTGGGCATGAGTCTGAAATACCAATTTCAGCTCTTGGAACATCTCATATGCTCCGCGGCGTTCAAAATGTTTTTGAAGTCCTGGTTCTAAGCCGTAAAGCATGGCGCACTAAACTATCAAGTAGATATCATACCGAGCTTGTCAAACGTTCATAACGTCTACATCTGCTCTTGCAATCGGTCTGTCACCTAGCGGTGCATCAAGGACATAATTCTTCTGTGCAGCAATGAGGATAATCCTCAGATCACGGACCCAATCCGCATCATTGCTACTAACATCTTTCAACTTATTTTTTCTCTAGGAACATACCAAAAATTGTGGAGCTACAACGCGAGCTATTGATCTACAACATAATTTGCAAATACTATCAGGACTAAGTACATGATAAATTTAAGTTCAATTAATCAAATTACTTAAGAACTCCCACTTAGATAGACATCCCTAAAGTCATCTAAATGATACGTGATGCAAATCAACGAAACCATGTCCGATCATCACGTGAGATGGAGTAGTCTTCAATCGTGAACATCTCTATGTTGATCATATCTACTATATGATTCACGTTCGACCTTTTGGTCTCCAATGTTCCAAGGCCATGTCTATACATGCCAGGCTCGTCAAGTTTAACCTGAGTATTCCGCATGTGCAAAACTGTCTTGCACCCGTTGTATGTGAACGTAGAGTCTATCACACCCGATCATCATGTGGTGTCTCAACACGACAAACTGTCGCAATGGTGCATACTCAGGGAGAACACTTATACCTTGAAATTTAGTTAAGGGATCATCTTATAATGCTACTGCGGTACTAAGAAAAATAAGATGCATAAAAGATAAACATCACATGCAATCAAAATATGTGACATGATATGGCCATCATCATCTCGTGCTTTTGATCTGCATCTCCAAAGCATCATCATGATCTCCATTGTCACTGGCTCGACACCTTGATCTCCATCGTTGCGTCGTGGTCGTCTTGCCAACTATTGCTTCTACAACTATCGCTAATGCATAGTGATAAAGTAAAGCAATTAGATGGCGTTTGCATTTCATACAATAAAGAGACAACCATAAGGCTCTTGCCGGTTGCCGATAACTTTTACAAAACATGATCATCTCATACAATAACGTATATCACATCATGTCTTGACCATATCACATCACAACATGCCCTGCAAAAACAAGTTAGACGTCCTCTACTTTGTTGTTGCAAGTTTTACGTGGCTGCTACGGGCTTCTAGCAAGAACCGTTCTTACATACGCATCAAAACCACAACGGTGATTTATCAAGTTTGCTGTTTTAACCTTCAACAAGGACCGGCCGCAGTCAAATTCGATTCAACTAAAGTAGGAGAAACAGACACCCGCCGGCCACCTTTATGCAAAACTAGTTGCATGTCTGTTGGTGGAACCGATCTCATGAACGTGGTCATGTAAGGTTGGCCCGGGCCGCTTCATCCCACAATACGGCTGAACCAAAATAAGACGCTGGTGGTATGCAGTATGACTATCACCGCCCACAACTCTTTGTGTTCTACTCGTGCATATCATCTATGCATAGAACTGGCTCATGATGCCACTGTTGGGAAACGTAGCATGCAATTTCAAAAATTTCCCTACGCTCACGCAAGATCTATCTAGGAGATGCATAGCAATGAGGGGGAGAGTGTGTCTACGTACCCTCGTAGACCGTAAGCAGAAGCGTTTGACAATGCGATTGATGTAGTCGAATTTCTTCTAGCTCCGACCGATCAAGTACCGAACGTACGACACCTCCGAGTTCTGCACACGTTCAGCTCGATGACGTCCCTCGTCCTCTTGATCCAGGAAGATGTCGAGGAAGTAGATGAGTTCCGTCAGCACGACGGCATGGTGACGGTGATGGTGAAGTGCTCCGCGCAGGGCTTCGCCTAAGCACCACGAGAATATGACCGAGGGTGTAAACTGTGGAGGGGGGCACCGCACACGGCTAATGATACATCTCCGTCGTATCTATAATTTTTGAATGTTTCATGCCAATATTATACAACTTTTATACACTTTTGGCAACTTTTTATATGATTTATTGGACTAACCTATTGATCCAGTGCCCAGTGCCAGTGCCTTTTTGCATGTTTTTTGTATCGCAGAAAATCCATATCAAACGAAGCCCAAATGCAATAAAATTTCATGGAGAATTATTTTGGAATATATGTGATTTTTGGGAGTTGGAATCACCACAAACGGAGTCCCGTGGTGGGCACAACCCACCGGGATCCGACCCCTAAGCCTGGCGCGTGGAGGTGGGTTGTGCCCTCCTCGAACGTCGGTTGGAGCTATACTTCGGGCGCAAGGAAGCTTATATCCGGAAAAAAATCGTGTTAGAATCTCAGCGCAATCGGAGTTACAGATCTTCGGGAATATAAGAAATGGTTTTTGGCCAGATCTGGGGGACGTGAAACAGAAGAGAACAAAGAGGGAGATCCAATCTCGGAGGGGCCCCCGCTCCTCCGATGCCATGGAGACCAAGGACCAGAGGGGGAACTCTCCTCCCATCTAGGGGGCGGCCAAGGAAGAAGAAGAAGGAGGGGCACTCTTCCCCTCTCTCCCGGTGGCGCCGGAGTGCCGCCGGGGCTAGGATCGTGACGGCGATCTACGTCAACAATCTTGCTACCGTCAACACCAACTCTCTCCCCTCTATGCAGCAGTGTAACACCTCTTCCCCCTGCAGTAATCTCTACTTAAACATGGTGCTCCACTCCATATATTATTTCCCAATGATCTATGGTTATCCTATGATGTTTGAGTAGATCCGTTTTGTCCTGTGGGTTAATCGTGATCTTGGTTGGTATGATTGTATATTTTATTTATGGCGCTGTCCTACGGTGCCCTCCATCTCGCGCAAACGTGAGGGGCCACCGCTGTAGGGTGTTGCAATATGTTCATGGTTCGCTTATGGTGGGTTGCGAGAGTGACAGAAACTTAAACCCGAGTAGGTGGGGTATGACGTATGGGAGTAAAGAGGACTTGATACTTAATGCTATGGTTGGGTTTCACAACCTTAGTGATCTTTAGTAGTTGCGGATGCTTGCTAGAGTTCCAATCATAAGTGCATATGATCCAAGTAGAGAAAGTATGTTAGCTCATGCCTCTCCCTCATATAAAATTACAAGAATGATTACCGATACTTGTTACAGATTGCCTAGGGACAAATAACTTTCTTGTTGACACAAACCCTTTTACTAAACACCTAACTTTTATTATCTTGCAAAGTACTTCTAGTTTTATTCTTGCAAAGTAGTTCTAGCATCACTCCTACAAACTAGTTTCATACTTGTTTTCGGTAAAGTAGACGTCAAGTGTGCGTAGAGTTGTATCGGTGGTCGATAGAACTTGAGGGAATATTTGTTCTACCTTTAGCTCCTCGTTGGGTTCGACACTCTTATTTATCGAAGAAGGCTACAAAGGATCCCCTATACTTGTGGGTTATCAGCTAACAATTGATGTTGTGTGTGCTAGGCGCCCCCCTCATCATATATATAGGTAAGAGGGAGAGGGGAGAGGGCAAGGGGCGGCCCAAGTGGGGCCGAAACCCACTTGGGATCCTGGCCTGGTTCGGAACCCCCTTCCTTGTATAGGAGGCTGGGGAAGGAAGGGGGAGGTGGCGCCCCCCTTTCCTTTTTTCCTTGAGGAGGGGAAGGAAGGAGGGACTTGCCCTCCCCCTTTCCTTTCCCTAGGGCTGGCTGGCCTGGAGGAGGGACGCACCAGCCCTGTGTGGGCTGGTCTGTCCCTCCCTTGGCCCGTTAAGCCCATATCTTTGCCGGGGGTGCCGGGAACCCCTTCCGGTGACCCTATATGTACCCGGTACCCTCCGGAACACTTCTGGTGTCCGAATACCATTGTTCTATATATCCATATTTACCTCTCGAACATTTCGAGACTCCTTGTCATGTCCATGATCTCATCCGGGACTCCGAACAACATTCGGTCACCAAATCACATAACTGATATAATACTATATCGTCATCAAACGTTAAGCGCGCAGACCTTACGGATTCGAGAACTATGTAGACATGACCGAGACACCTCTCCAGTCAATAACCAATAGCGGAACCTGGATGCCCATATTGGCTCCTACATATTCTACGAAGATCTTTACCGGTCGAACCGTTATGACAACATACGTAATTCCCTTTGTCCATCTGTATGTTACTTGCACGAGATTCGATCGTCGGTATCTTCATACCTAGTTCAATCTCGTTACCGACAAGTCTCTTTACTCGTTTCGTAGTACATCATCCTGCAACTAACTCATTAGTCACTTTGCTTGCAAGGCTTCTTATGATGTGTATTACCGAGAGGGCCCAGAGATACCTCTCCGATACTCGGAGTGACAAATCCTAATCTCGATCTATGCCAACCCAACAAACACCTTCGGAGATACCTGTAGAGCATCTTTATAATCACCCAGTTATGTTGTGACGTTTGATATCACACAAGGTATCCGAGAGTTGCATAATCTCATAGTCGAAGGAATATGTATTTGACATGAAGAAAGCAATAGCAATAAAACTGAACAATCATTATGCTAAGCTAACGGATGGGTCTTGTCCATCACATAATTGTCCTAATGATGTGCCCATTATAAAATGAAAACACACGTCCATGGTTAGGAAACCTTAACCATCTTTGATCAACGAGCTAGTCTAGTAGAGGCTTACTAGGGACACGGTATTTGTTTATGTATTCACACATGTATTTAAGTTTCCGATCAATACAATTCTAGCATGAATAATAAACCTTTATCATGAATAAGGAAATATAAAATAACAACTTTAGTATTGCCTCTAGGGCATATTTCCTTCAGTAATATTCAAGGAGTACCAAACAATTAAGCTTGGGGATGCCCCGGAAGGCATCCCCACTTTCTTCTAACGACCATCGGTAATTTTACTTGGAGCTATATTTTGATTTGTCACATATCATGAGTTTTGCTTGGAGCATCTTATATTATATGAGTCTTTGCTTGTTTTGCTTTTTAGTTTTTCACAATCATCCTTGCTAGACACACCTATTCGAGAGAGCCATAATGATGCTATGATTTGTTAGAATTGCTCTATGTGCTTCACTTAATTATTTTTTTGAGCTATGGAATTGCTCTAGCACTTCACTTTATATCTTTTTGAGCACGGTGGTGGTTTAACTTTTGAAGAAATACTCTCATGCTTCACTTAGATCATTTTGAGAGTAAGGAACTTTTGAAGAAATACTCGCATGCTTCACTTAGATCATTTTGAGAGTTAGTAACTTTTGAAGAAATACTCTCATGCTTCACTTAGATCATTTTGAGAGTTAGTAAAATTTGGAATAAATATCCTCTCATGCTTCACTTATATTATTTTGAGAGATGAAAATTTTGAAGAAATATCTATCCTCTCGTGCTTCACTTAAATTTGTTTGAGAGCTTGTTATTAGCAATGGCAATTTGCTTAAGATATGAAATTGGTCCCAAAGTGATAGATATTCAAGAGGGATATAATAAAAACTTTCATGAAGATCATTGGATATTAAAACTTGATTCCTTGCAATAGTTTTGCGATATGGAGATAGTATTATGTGAGTCATGTTGGTGACTAATTATGCTTTAGTAAGAATATTGGTGTTAAGGTTTGTGATTCCCTATACAAGCACGAAAGTCAATAGTTATGCAACGAAGTTACATCCTACTTGTGGTGCATTATTCAGTGTTAGTTATGCTCAATTCGTTTTTTGGTTGGTTGCTTCTCAATCTATTTGCTAGCCTTTCCTTGTACTAAGCGGGAATACTGCTTGTGCATCCAAATCCTAAACCAAGTTGTGCCAAATTAGTCCACCATACCTACATATATGCGTTATTTCCATGCCGTTCCAAGTAAATTTGTATGTGCCAACTCTAATTTTCAAAATGAACTTCCTTTTTGTGTCCCGTACCGCTCATGAAGCGGTAGGGGGTGGCCAATATTTTCCATGCTAGATAGGTTATTCTCAAGATGAGTGTTTATTCACTAGTCATTGCATGAGAGTTTGGCGGGTAATAGGGATGCCCGGTCCCGAAATGCAAAAATACTATGATAATAAATTCCATGGAAAGTGTTGGTATGGAAGGCTCCCGTGGATACGGCTAGCCATGGATTATGAAAGAATGGTGGAAAGGAAATAAATTTTATTTTATGTTTGGAAACCGTCTATAATTTATCTAGCATGGAAGATATTGGGAATTCTCGGTCATTTTCGTTGACAGGAAAAGCATGCCTCTCAAAACAATTTTATCTTTCAATTTAAGCTATGAGCTCTGGCACCTCTACAAATCTCTGTTTCCCTCTACAAAGGGCCTATCTATTTACTTTCATGCAATTTTTACTTTTATTGAGTCTCCATCTTCTCTTATAAAGCACCAACTAGGGAACACTATTATCATAATTGTGCATTGGATGTAGCTAATATTTGAGTGTGTTTCATGAATGGATCAATGATTGAGCATAATGGGCTTGGGATAGCTTTCTTTAGCGTTCATATTTTGAAAGACATGGTTGCTTATTGATATGCTTGAGTATTGATGTCTTCATGTCAAATTATAGACTATTGCTTTGAATCACTTAAAGTCCAAATGTCCATGCTACAAAAGAACAGAATATGTGATGAATATGATAGGTAGCATTCCACATAAAAAATTATGTTTTTATCATTTACCTACTCGAGGACGAGCAGGAATTAAGCTTGGGGATGCTTGATACGTCTCCAATGTATCTATAATTTTTTATTGTTCCATGCTATTAGAGTACCAATCTTGGATGTTTTATATACATTTACTAGCAACTTTATATCATTTTTTGGGACTAACCTATTAACCTAGTGCGCAGTGCCAGTTGCTGTTTTTTGCTTGTTTTTTACTTTGTAGAATATCAATACCAAACGAAGTCCAATTGCCACGAAACTTTTTGGAGATTTTTTTCTGGTGATAAGAGACCCTTGAAGCTTCTGGAGTACACGAGAGGAGGCCTGTGGGGCCAACTAGACACCAGGGCGCGCCAGGGGAATCTGGCGCGCTCTGATGGGTAGTAGGGCCTACAGGCACCGCCTTGACCTACTTCTGCCTCTATAAATACTCTAAAATCCCAAAAACCCTAGGGGAGTCGACAAAATACTTTTTTCGCCGCCGCAAGTTACAGAACCACGAGATCCAATCTAGGTGCCTTTCCCGGTACTCTGCCGGAGGGGCAACGATCATAGAGGGGTTCTTCATCATCCTTGCTGCCCCTCCGATGATGCGTGAGTAGTTTACCATAGACCTATGGGTCCGTAGTTAGTAGCTAGATGGCTTCTTCTCTCTTTTTGATATTCAATACAATGTTATCCTCAATGTTCTTGGAGATCTATTTGATTTAATGACTTTTTGCGGTGTGTTTGTTGGGATCCGATGAATTGTGAGTTTATGATCAGATCTATCCATGAATATTATTTGAGTCTTCTCTGAACTCTTTTATGCATGATTGTTACATCTTCGTATTTCTTCTCCGATTTATTAGTTTAGTTTGGCCAACTAGATTGATTTATCTTGCCATGGGAAGAGGTGCTTTGTGATGGATTCGATCTTGCGGTGCTCAATCTCAGTGATAGAAAGAGACATGACACGCATGTATCATTGCTATTAAGGGTAACAAGATGGGGTTTATTCATACATGAGTTTATCTTATCTACATCATGTCATCTTGCCTAATGCATTACTCCGTTTTTCCATGAACTTAATACACTAGATGCATGCTGGATAGCGGTCGATGTGTGGAGTAATAGTAGTAGATGCAGAATTGTTTCGGTCTACTAATCTTGGACGTGATGCCTATATACATGATCACTGCCTTGGATATCATCATAATTATTTGCTTTTCTATCAATTGTCCAACAGTAATTTGTTTACCCAACGTATGCTATTCTCTCGAGAGAAGCCTCTCACTACAGGAATCAGGAACTTTGCCGTCTGCCATGGCTGACGGCAAAGGCATGCCTGACGGATGACAAAGGCCTTTGCCGTCAGCCAGCAGACGGCAACACGTCTGGTTGAACAAATTACGGCAAAGGTTACTTTGTTGTCTGCTGGCAAACGAAAAAGATGCAAAGGTCTTTGCCGTCTGCCAGCAGATGGCAAAGGGCCTGGATGGCACACGTGGCAGCTTAGGTCCATTAGGGGTTAATAGCGTGCTTTGCCGTCTGCTGGCAGACGTCAAAGACCTTTGCATATTTGCCGTCTGCCAGCAGATGACAAAGTGCCTAAATAGGCCAGTCTAGATGCCCCCATGTAGCTGCCACGTGGCATGCTATGCCGTCTGCTGGTAGACGGTAAAGATGCAAAGGTCTTTGCCGTCTGCCAGCAGACGGCAAAGCAACCATATAGGTCAGCCCCAGTGCCCCCAGGTTGCACAGGTAGCTGCCACGTGGCAGCTTTGCTGTCTGCTGGCTGATGGCAAAGCTCTTTGCCGTCTGCCAGCAGATGGCAAAGTGCCTGTATAGCCCCTATTTTTTTTTCTGCAAGCATACCAACACATGAATCGTGAAGAGAGGAACATATGCAACATATAGCCAACATATCCAACAACAAGCATACAATGGTTTCATCCATACATACATATATAGGTCGCAAGTTTCACATTGTTTGTCGTAAAAAATCGAAACAAAAAGGAAGCACAAGGAGAAGAGTAGACTCCATCAACGCAATCTTCCTCATCTAAAGCAAATCTGCAAATTGGGAAAGAAGAAAGTTAGAAGAAGAAGAAGACTAGCTAGAAGGAGAAGAAGAAAAAGAAGAAGAAGAAGAAGAAGAAAAAGAAGAAGAATTTTTCTTCACTTGTTTTTCTCCTCTCCTCTTCTTTATCTTCTTCTTCTAACGAAGGTAGGTAAAAATGCCATTTTTTAGCTAAGCTAGGTAAAAATGCTAAGTGTAGGTCATTTTAGAGCTAAGTTAGGTAAATAGGTCATTTTGGAGCTTAGTAAGGTTATTATGTCATTTTCGAGGAAAATAAGCTAAGTCTATGTCATTTTGGAGGTAACCAAAATTATCATGCCATTTTTGACCTAAGTATGCTAAGTATGTCATAAATGAACGGAAGAAGCTAAGTATAGGTCATTTTTCAGCTAACCTAGGTAGTTATGCCATTTTGAGCTAACTAAGCATATTTATTCATTTTGGAGGACAAAATGGCAAGTGTAGGTCATTTTAGAGCTATCCTAGTTAAAATCGGTCATTTTGGAGGTAGGTAAGGTTATTTTGTTATTTTGAAGGAAAATAAGCTAAGTCTATGTCATTTTGGAGCTAAACCAAGGTTATGATGCCATTTTTACCTAAGTATGCTAAGTATGTCATAAATGAACTAAAGAAGCTAAGTACATGTCATTTTTGAGCTAACCTAGGTAGTTATGCCATTTTTTAGCTAACTAAGCATAGTTATTCATTTTTGAGGACAAAATGGCAAGTGTAGGTCATTTTAGAGCTATCCTAGTTAAAATCGGTCATTTTGGAGGTAGGTGAGGTTATTTTGTCATTTTGGAGGAAAATAAACTAATTATATGACAGTTTGGAGCTAAACCAAGGTTATTATGCCATTTTTACCTAAGTAAGCTAATTATGTCATAAATGAACTAGGTAAGCTAAGTATAGATCATTATTGAGCTATCCTAGGTAGTTATGCCATTTTAGCTAACTAAGCATATTAAGTCATTTAGGAGGAAAAAATGCTAAGTATAGGTCATTTTATAGCTATCCTAGGTAAAGTATGTCCGTTTGGAGCTAAGTAAGGTTATTGTACCATTTTTGAGGAAAATAAGCTAAGTATAGGTCATTTTGGAGCTCAACCAAGGTTATTATGCCATTTTTACATAAGTGAGCTAATTATGTCATAAATGAACTAGCTAAGCTAAGTATAGATCATTATTGAGCTATCCTAGGTAGTTATGCCATTTTCTAGCTAACTAAGCATATCAAGTCATTTTGGAGGAAAACAATTGCTAAGTATAGGTCATTTTATAGCTATCCTAGGTAAAATATGTCATTTTGGAGCTAAGTAAGGTTATTATGTGATTTTCGAGGAAAATAAGGTAAGTATACGTCATTTTGGAGCTAAGTAGGTCATTTCTTAAGCTAAGTATGCATTTGTTAAGCAAAACACTTGGGAAAACTTACCATCATCACGGAGGTGAAGGACCGGTCTGGTTTGCGCTAGTGCCAGACGGAGAAGGACCGGCCGGGGTTGCGCCAGTTCCAGACGGAGAAGGATCGGTCGATGCTTGTCGGGAGGCATGCTGCATGATACGTCTCCAACGTATCTATAATTATTGATTGTTCCATGCTATTATATTATCTGTTTTGGATGTTTAATGGGCTTTAATATGCTCTTTTACATTATTTTTGGGACTAACCTATTAACCAGAGGCCTAGTGCCAGTTTCTATTTTTTTTGCCTATTTTAGAGTTTTGCAGAAAAGGAATACCAAACGGAGTCCAAACAGAATGAAACCTTCGCGATGATCTTTCTTCGACCGAAAGCAATCCAGAAGACTTGGAGTCGAAGTCTGGAGCTCCACGAGGAGGCCACGAGGCAGGAGGGCGCACCCAAGGGGTAGGCGCGCCCGCACCCTCATGGGCCCCTCGTAGCTCCACCGACATACTTCTTTCGCCTATATATACTCTTATACCCTAGAAACATCAGGGAGAGCCACGAAACCACTTTTCCACTGCCGCAACCTTCTGTACCCATGAGATCCCATCTTGGGGCCTTTTCCAGCGATCTGCCGGAGGGGGAATCATTCACGGAGGGCTTCTACATCAACACCATTGCCTCTCCGATGAAGCGTGAGTTGTTTACCAAAGACCTTCGGGTCCATACTTATTAGCTAGATGGCTTCTTCTCTCTCTTTGATTCTCAATACAAAGTTCTCCTCGATGTTCTTGGAGATCTATTTGATGTAATACTCTTTTGCGGTGTGTTTGCCGAGATCCGATGAATTGTGGATTTATGAACAAGATTATCTATGAATATTATTTGGTTCGTCTCTGAATTCTTATATGCATGATTTGATATCTTTGCAAGTCTCTTCGAATTATCGGTTTAGTTTGGCCTACTAGATTGATCTTTCTTGCAATGGGAGAAGTGCTTAGCTTTGGGTTCAATCTTGCGGTGTCCTTTCCCAGTGACAGTAGGGGCAACAAGGCACGTATTGTATTGTTGCCATCAAGGATAAAAAGATGGGGTTTATATCATATTGCTTGAGTTTATCCCTCTACATCATGTCATCTTGCTTAATGCGTTACTCCGTTCTTATGAACTTAATACTCTAGATGCATGCTGGATAGCGGTCGATGTGTGGAGTAATAGTAGTAGATGCAGAATCGTTTTGGTCTACTTGACACGGACGTGATGCCTATATTCATGATCATTGCCTTAGATATCTTCATAACTATGCGCTTTTCTATCAATTGCTCGGCAGTAATTTGTTCACCCACCGTAATACATGCTATCTTGAGAGAAGCCACTAGTGAAACCTATGGCCCCCGGGTCTCTTTCCTATTATATTGCATCTCTTTTATTTACATCGCATCTCGTTTACTATTTTGCAATCTTTACTTTCCAATCTATACAACAAAAATACCAAAAATATTTACTTTACTATCTCTATTGGATCTCACTTTTGCGAGTGACTGTGAAGGGGTTGACAACCCCTTTATCGCGTTGGTTGCAAGGTTCTTGATTGTTTGTGCAGGTACTAGGTGACTTGTGCGTTGTCTCGTACTGGATTGATACCTTGGTTCTCAAAACTGAGGGAAATACTTACGCTACTTTGCTGCATCACCCTTTCCTCTTCAAGGGAAAACCAACGCACACTCAACAGGTAGCAAGAAGGATTTCTGGCGCCGTTGCTGGGGAGATCTACGCCAAGCCAAGACATACCAAGTACCATCATAAACTCTTCTCCCTCGCATTACATTATTTGCCATTCGCCTCTCGTTTTCCTCTCCCCAATTCTAAAACGAGTTTCGCAAACCTGTGCCTTCTCTCGTTGTCCTCTTGTTTGTTTAAGTTTGCCTTTCTATCGCCATGGCCGAACCAAAAGGGGCTAAGGGTTTTCTCCCGGGTTTTCGTACCTTGGATAGTCCCTCCGTCCTTTCTAAGCTCATAAATAATGATGCTATGGAAAGACCTACCAGGGTTATCGATGAGAGCTTGAATAATTTTGATGAAGATGACCCCGGAATTTTTCATTATTTGCTTGATGAATCTTTGAAAGATGCTTGGGATAGGCTATTAAGGATCCGAGCCAGCTATGTGCCCCAATATCAAATTGAGATATACTTAAAAAGTTTTTATGTTGGCTTACCTTCTTCTTTCAAGAAAGTTTTGGATTCTATTTTTGAAGAAGGTTTTCTTGAGGGGGATGCCATCGATACCTATGAAAAGATGAAAGCTATATTTGGGCACCCCATGAGTGAAAAGGTTGAATTCACCTCTCTTTTGTGTGTTTATTAGAATCAAATTATCAAAGAGATGAAGGCTAGCTTAGATGCAAATTTTCGTAGTGTGCTTAATCTTTCTTCTACCATTAACGGCCACGTGCTTTCACAAAATAGAAAGATAAGCGCTTTAGATAAGAAATTCTCTCTTTATCACCAAAAGGGAGAAGATGGCAATACCTAGATCTATTCTTGTTTTTATGCCTAGCTAGGGGCGTTAAACGATAGCGCTTGTCGGGAGGCAACCCAATTTTATTTTTGTTCTTTGCTTTTTCTCCTGTTTATTAATAAATAATTCATCTAGCTTCTGTTTACATGTGGTTTTATGTTTTAATTAGTGTTTGTGCCAAGTAGAACCTTTGGGAAGACTTGGGTGAAGTCTTTGCAATCTTGCTGTAAAAAACAGAAACTTTTGCGCTCACGAGATTAGCTGTCATTTTTTACTGGAGAGTGCTTTTAGGTTGATTCTTTTTGCAGATGATTAATAGAAAAATTCCTCACGTCCACCAATTTATTTCAGAATTTCTGGAGTTACAGAAGTATTCTAAAGTTACAGATTGCTACAGACTGTTCTGTTTTTGACAGATTCTGTTTTTCGTGTGTTGTTTGCTTATTTTGATGAATTTATGATTAGTATAGGGGGGTATGAACCATAGAGAAGTTGGAATACAGTAGTTTTAACACCAATATAAATAAATAATGAGTTCATTAAAGTACCTTACAGTGGTGGTTTATTTTCTTATACTAACGGAGCTCATGAGATTTTCTGTTGAAGTTTTGTGTTGTGAAGTTTTCAAGTTTTTGGGTAAAGATTTGATGGATTTTGGAATAAGGAGTGGCAAGAGCCTAAGCTTGGGGATGCCCAAGGCACCCCAAGGTAAAATTCAAGGACAACCAAAAGCCTAAGCTTGGGGATGCCCCGGAAGGCATCCCCTCTTTCGTCTTCGTCTATCGGTAACTTTGCTTGAGGATATATTTTTATTCACCACATGATATGTATTTTGCTTGGAGCGTCTTGTATGATTTGAGTCTTTGATTTTTATTTTACCACAATCATCCTTGCTGTACACACCTTTTGGGAGAGACACGCATGAATCGGAATTTATTAGAATACTCTATGTGCTTCACTTATATCTTTTTAGAGCACGGTGGTGGTTTTATTTTATAGAAATTATTGATCTCTCATGCTTCACTTATATTATTTTGAGAGTCTTTTAGACCAGCATGGTAATTTGCTTTGGCTATAAAACTAGTCCTAATGTGATGGGCATCCAAGATGGGTATAATAAAAACTTTCATATAAAGTGCGGTTAATACTATGAGAAGTTTGATGCTTGATGATTGTTTTGAGATATGAGGATGGTGATATTAGAGTCATGCTAGTAGAGTAATTGTGAATTAGAGAAATACTTGTGTTGAGGTTTGCAAGTCCCGTAGCATGCACGTATGGTAACCGTTGTGTAACAAATTTGAAGCATGAGGTATTTCTTTGATTGTCTTCCTTATGTGTGGAGGTCGAGATCGCGCGATGGTTAACTCCTACCAACCCTTCCCCTAGGAGCATGCGTGTAGTACTTTGTGTTGATGACTAATAGATTTTTGCAATAAGTATGTGAGTTTTTATGACTAATGTTGAGTCCATGGATTATACGCACTCTCACCCTTCAACCTCTCTAGTACCGCGCAACTTTCGCCGGTACCATAAACCCACCATTTACCTTCCTCAGAACAGCCACCATACCTACCTATTATGGCATTTCCATAGCCATTCCGAGATATATTTCCATGCAACTTGCCACCGTTCCGTTTATTATGACACGCTCCATCATTGTCATATTGCCTTGCATGATCATGTAGTTGACATCGTATTTGTGGCAAAGCCACCATTCATAATTTTTTCATACATGTCACTCTTGATTCATTGCACATCCCGGTACACCGCCGGAGGCATTCATATAGAGTCATATTTTGTTCTAAGTATCGAGTTGTAATTCTTGAGTTGTAAATAAATAGAAGTGTGATGATCATCATTATTAGAGCATTGTCCCGTGTGAGGAAAAAAAGAGAGGCCAAAGAAGCCAATGAAAAAAAGAGGCCAAAGAAGCCAAACAAAAAAAAGAGAGAGAAAAAGAGAGAAGGGACAATGCTACTATCCTTTTTCCACACTTGTGCTTCAAAGTAGCACCATGATCTTCATGATAGAGAGTCTCTTATTTTATCACTTTCATATACTAGTGGGAATTTTTGTTATAGAACTTGGCTTGTATATTCCAATGATGGGCTTCCTCAAAATTCCCTAGGTCTTCGTGAGCAAGCAAGTTGGATGCACACCCACTTAGTTTCTTTGGTTGAGCTTTCATACATTTATAGCTCTAGTGCATCCGTTGCATGGCAATCTCTACTCACTCACATTGATATCTATTGATGGGCATCTCCATAGCCTATTAATACACCTAGTTGATGTGAGACCATCTTCCTCCTTTTTGTCTTCTCCACAACCACCACTCTATTCCACCTATAGTGCTATGTCCATGGCTCACGCTCATGTATTGCGTGAAAGTTGAAAAAGTTTGAGAACACTAAAGTATGAAACAATTGCTTGGCTGAAACCGGGGTTGTGCATGATTTGAATATTTTATGTGACGAAGATGGAGCATAGCCAAACTATATGATTTTGTAGGGATGCACTTTCTTTGGCCATGTTATTTTGAGAAGACATGATTACTTTGTTAGTATGCTTGAGGTATTATTATTTTTATGTCAATATTAAACTTTTGTCTTGAATCTTTCAGATCTGAACATTCATGCCACAATAAAGAAAATTACATTGATAATTATGTTAGGTAGCATTCCACATCAAAAATTCTGTTTTTATCATTTACCTACTCGAGGACGAGCAGGGATTAAGCTTTGGGATGCTTGATACATCTCCAACGTATCTATAATTTTTGATTGTTCCATGCTATTATATTATCTGTTTTGGATGTTTAATGGGCTTTAATATGCTCTTTTATATTATTTTTGGGACTAACCTATTAACCGGAGGCCCAGTGCCAGTTTCTGTTTTTTTGCCTATTTTAGAGTTTTGCAGAAAGGAATACCAAACGGAGTCCAAACGGAATGAAACCTTCGCGGTGATCTTTCTTGGACCAAAAGCAATCCAGAAGACTTGGAGTCGAAGTCTGGAACTCCACGAGGAGTCCACGAGGCAGGAGGGCGCGCCCCCACCCTCGTGGGCCCCTCGTAACTCCACCGACGTACTTATTTTGCCTATATATACTCTTATACCCTAGAAACATCAGGGAGAGCCACAAAACCACTTTTCCACCGCCACAACCTTTTGTACCCGTGAGATCCCATCTTGGGGCCTTTTCCGGCGATCTGCCGGAGGCGGAATCGATCACGGAGGGCTTCTATATCAACACCATTGCCTCTCCGATGAAGCGTGAGTAGTTTACCACAGACCTTTGGGTCCATAGTTATTAGCTAGATGGATTGTTCTCTCTCTTTGATTCTCAATACAAAGTTCTCCTCGATGTTCTTGGAGGTATATTCAATGTAATACTCTTTTGCGGTGTGTTTGCCGAGATCCGATGAATTGTGGATTTATGAACAAGATTATCTATGAATATTATTTGGTTCGTCTCTGAATTCTTATATGCATGATTTGATATCTTTGCAAGTCTCTTCGAATTATCGGTTTAGTTTGGCCTACTAGATTGATCTTTCTTGCAATGGGAGAAGTGCTTAGCTTTGGGTTCAATCTTGCGGTGTCCTTTCCCAGTGACAGTAGGGGCAGCAAGGCACATATTGTATTGTTGCCATCGAGGATAAAAAGATGGGGTTTATATCATATTGCTTGAGTTTATCCCTCTACATCATGTCATCTTGCTTAATGCGTTACTCCGTTCTTATGAACTTAATACTCTAGATGCATGCTGGATAGCGGTCGATGTGTGGAGTAATAGTAGTAGATGCAGAATCGTTTTGGTCTACTTGACACGGACGTGATGCCTATATTCATGATCATTGCCTTAGATATCTTCATAACTATGCGCTTTTCTATCAATTGCTCGGCAGTAATTTGTTCACCCACCGTAATACATGCTATCTTGAGAGAAGCCACTAGTGAAACCTATGGCCCCCGGGTCACTTTCCTATTATATTGCATCTCTTTTATTTACATCGCATCTCGTTTTCTATTTTGCAATCTTTACTTTCCAATCTATACAACAAAAATACCAAAAATATTTACTTTACTATCTCTATTAAATCTCACTTTTGCGAGTGACCGTGAAGGGATTGACAACCCCTTTAACGCGTTGTTGCAAGGTTCTTGATTGTTTGTGCAGGTACTAGGTGACTTGTGTGTTGTCTCCTACTGGATTGATACCTTGATTCTCAAAACTGAGGGAAATACTTACGCTACTTTGCTGCATCACCCTTTCCTCTTCAAGGGAAAACCAACGCATGCTCAAGAGGTAGCACTGCACCAAACATCATTTGCAATGTCTCGTTAGCATGATGCAACTGAAATGTGAATACTAGTAACTAATGACCATTCAAATAAAACTCACCGTGGGCGCTATACCAATCTGGGGCATCGGCGGAGGGGTCTGATCGTTGTTCTGGCACACGGTCTGCACATTTTGTGTTCACAAGTCAGTCATATTAGTTAGTAATGAAACAAACATTACGTGCATGATTTGGCTAATATGCAGGAGAAACTTACCACGAGGAGCTCGTATAGGTCCCGGTGAGACGCGTCATTCCGGTTCCTCTCCACCTCCAATAGACTAGCCGTCCTCTCCTCCAAGTCCCCCTCTCTCTCCGCCGCTTGCCTGTTTGCCTCCGCCAGAAGATCCTGGGCCCTAGCCTCGATGGCGAGCTCCATTGGCCGTGGACGGGGCCTTATCTCAGGATCAGAGCTCGTCTGGCGCTTCTTGATCTCCGGGAGAGTTATAGGACAACATATGAGTCCATCCCCAATGGCTACCGAGCCATGGTACCTCCCGCCACCAGATAGCATCACGATCTCTGGATCAAAAGGACTCTGGCTCGGGTTGAAGTCCTCCCCTTTCCTTGTCTTCCCAACGTCTCTGTACCTCACGAGCTTGTTGTGGGAGGAGATGTTGGTGAAGCTCTCTGGATGATCGAGGTCATCCTCAGAGAATGCCTTGGCCTTCTTGTACGGGGCAGTATGGGCCATGGCATAGAGGTCGAACAGAGGTGGCACCTCCTTCTTGTTGTGTCGCGCCTAAAAGAGAGGAGCAAAATATTAGTTAAGGGCTCAAGCTAGCATGAAGAATGAAATTGCATGAATCGTGAAGCAAACCACATACCCAGTGATCCCCGTACTCAAACATGTTGGAGCTCCCTTGATGGTGTGGCACACCTTGCATTTGGGCACGCTTATCCCTGGCCTTGTTGTGGACGACTAGCCATTGGGGAGAGCACCACTCATCCACCAACGCCTCCCAACAGTCCATCCTATCCGCACACCATCTCGGGGGCACCTAAGTTAGACAAAGAGAAATTTCAGTGCTACACCTACGAATCAAATCAAGGAAACTAAGTACAAGGCCTTAAGAATAGGTAATTACCTTCGTGTACTTCTCCTTACTCAGATACTTGGCGCGGCACTTCTTCTTGGCCCTCTTAATGTTAGTCGAGGCGTAGTAGTCTCGAACAGCCTGCACCCAAGCCTCGTGCCGTAAGTTCTGAAGTAGGCGCTTGCACTCGGCTTCGAGAACCATAGCCGCGTCCGCCTCGTGTTCCTCAAGACACCTGTAGAAGGCCTGCAATCAAACAAGACAACACTGATTAGTACAATCACCAGGTACTGTTGATTTTTAATTCTGTAAAGGAGAAATTACCCAAAACCGCTGGATCACATTGTCGGCCACCGTCTCGCACAAGACACCGTCGACCCTCTCCTCTGGCGGGGCCGGGGCAGCCACGTACAACTTCCAGCTCAGTGCTAGATGTGGAACCTCACCCTCACCGGACGAAGACTCTGGGACCCGAGTCTTGTGGGACGAAGGCTCGGTGACCCGAGGCTCGTGGACCGGAGTCCGAGACGGGTCCACCTGAGACGGAGCACTCTTATGGTCGGGAGAATCAGCTGGGGGTGGCAGCGAGGAAGGCACAGTAGCCTTCCTACCTCTCCCGCCGCTACGTCCACCTCTAGCACCCCTCTTCGTCTTCCCCCGACCTCTCCCGGCCGAAGAAGAAGCTCCCGCCGGTGTCTGCATACTGTCTACCAACGCTCTCCAGAGGTGCTGGGGTGGAATAATAGCACCCCTCCTAGCACGCGTCGAGGAAGGAGGCTCGGAGCGCTCTCGACCCGCGCCCACCATCTGTCAACACCTGCAATGACAAAGAGTAAACAAAATTAGTACAACATAAACATAATAAAAAAAATTAAGTGTGTATCATCATCATGAAAATAATAAAAAATTGAATACCTAATAACATGAACTAATTAATAATATATATATGTACACAATAATAATTGAATATATGACCTAACTCATAATTCACAAATATATGACCCCATCGGCCTCTGGAAGGCCGAAGAGCACCTTTTTCGGGAGGTGTCGGGGGTCGGGGTGTCAGGGGTGTCGTGTCGTGGTCGGGGTACTGTGTCGGGGTTGGGGGTACCGTGTCGGGGGGTCGGGGTGTCGGTGGTGTCGTGTCGGGGTCGGGGTGCTGTGTCGGGGTCAGGGGTGCCGTGTCGGGGTCGGGGTGCTGTGTCGGGATCGCGGTGTCGGGGTGTCGTGCCGGGGTCGGGGTGTCGTGTCGGGGTTGGGTTGTCGGGGTCAGGGGGTCGGTGTGTCGGGGTGTCGGGGGTGTCGTGTCGGGGTCAGGGTGTCGGGGTGCCGGTCATGTCTTCTTCTTCTTCTATTTTTCTCCTCCTCCTCCTCCTCCTCCTCCTCCTCCTCTTCTTCTTCTTCTTCTTCTTCTTCTTCTTCTTCTTTATTTTCCTTTTTCCTCTCCTTCTTTTTCTTCTTCTTCCTTCTTTTCCTTCTTCCTCTTGTCTTCTTTTTCTTCTTCATTTTCCTTATTTTCCTTTTTTCCTCTCCACTTCTACTTTTTCTTCTTTTCTTCTTTTTTTCATCTCACAAAATGTACTAATAACTTAAAATATGACTAACCTAAAATATGACTAAGGCTGCATTTGGCAGCAAAGTTTTTTTAAAGTTTTCTGGCAATACGCGGTTTCTGAGAAAAAACATGGTTTTGAATACTTTGATGTGTTTGGCTTCAACAAAAACTAAATTTTCGTAAACCACGGTATCCCCGAAACGATGGTCTTTTTGGAGTATCTGGAAAAGAGGTCCTAATCTCTTTTTTCTAGACAGAGCAGAGAGAAAAGATCGGGGCGATCACAGTTGACATTGCCGTTAGATTTGTTTACCACGTGCTAGTCTCCGTCTCTTCTCTTCACCATGAGCGAATCAAGCTCACCAAGGGATATACATATTCTACGGATCCTAGCATCTATAGATCGAGCGAACGTGTGCATGGCGGCTGCATGCCGCCGGCCGCCGTTAACAGCCACTAATTACTCAGTTATTCATGCTAAATACTTGGGTCAAAACTTTGATAAAACAACACCAGCCAAACTAGTCCTAAATATAGAAAAACTAAGGGTGCATTTGGATGCAAAGTATTTTTGCAGTTTTTTGAGGCATACCATGTTTTCTGAAAAAACCTTGGTCTTGAATACTTTGCAGTGTTTGGATGAAAAAGATACTGTAGTTTAAGATACCATGGTATCTCTCATACTATGATTTTTTTGCAGTATCTAAAAAAGAGTCATTTTTAAAAACTGAACTTAAGAGAAATCGACAGCGTCTCCGACTCTTCTGTCTATTACTGTTAAATGATCAGAATAGTTTTCCGCAAAAAAAAAAAAAGATCAGAATCGTTGGACTGCTCCTGATTAGTAGGTGTTCAGGTGGTTCCACAAGGTGCATCATGTAGATTAGTTTTTCTATTCTAAGGACGTCATCATCGGTTGGGAGAATGGTGCACGTTACTTTCTACGGACGATCTTGCATGCTTCTGTCGACTCGCTGGCTGCCGGTTACTTTATGGCAAGTAGCGCTCATCTGAAACGAAGCTCGCCCATTGATTAGATCAATTTGTGCATGCATTGTCCGGCCGGTTTTTACACGCACATCAACTCAGCTACACTGAAGGAACTAGGTGCAGCTCATCAAAACTACGGCGCCAAACGAGTCGTGGTTTTGTCAATACTGAGAGAAACCGCATTTTGTAGAAACCAAAGTATTCATTGTCCAAGAATTGAAATACCAAGGTTTTGAAACCTACAATCTACTAACCTAATAAATCAACTAATCTAAATTACTAACAGTACAACCTAAATCAACTAACCTAAGTTACTAACAATACAAACTAAATCAACTAACCTAGATTACTAACAGTACAACCTAAATAAAAAAAAAAAAAAAAAAGAAAGAAAAAAAAAGTGAAGAACCTCACCAGGGGGCGGCTGGACTGAGAGGCGCCAGGCGGCGAGGGGCTAGACGGAGAGGCGCCGGGCGCCGGGGGCGGCTAGACGGAGAGGCGGCGGGCGGCTGGACAAAGCGGCACCGGGCGGCGGGGGCAGCTGGACGGAGAGGCGCCGGGCAGCGGGGGGGCAGAGTGGCGACGGGCGGCCTGAGTGGCGGGGCGCCGGGGCACCGGGGCGGCGGGGCGGCCGCAAGGCCTGGGCGGGGCGTCGGGGCGACGGGCGGCCTTGGGGGTTGGTGGCGGTGGGGGTCGGGGGCGGGGGCGGCTCAGGCACGAGGATGGCGCGGGTGAGATGAAGGGGGAAAGAGAGGGGTGGGGTGCGGGCGCTGACCGTTTTTTAGTTATGTCAAAGCTTTTCGCAGTGTGCTAGCAGACGGCAAAGAGCCTAGCTAGTGGGGTGGGGCCGGGGGAAACGGCCGTTAGGTTGGCCACTTTCTTTGTCGTCTGCTAGCAGACGGCAAAGAAAGTGGTGGTTAGGTGGTTCTCGTTAGTGGGCCATCCTCCCTCTTTGTCGTCTGCTAGCAGACGACAAAGCTTCTATGCTGTCTGCTAGCAGACGACAAAGAGCTGGCTGACGGCAAACATGATCTTTGCCGCCAGCTCTTTCTTTGCCGTCAGCTCTTTCTTTGCCGTCTGCTTTCTGTAAGCTGATGGAAAAGACCTTCTTTACCGTCAGCTAGCTGACGGCAAAGAGCTGGCTGACGGCAAAGATCCTGATTCCAGTAGTGTCTAGTGAAAACTATGGCCCTCGGGTCTATTTTCTATCATATATTAAAACCAAAAATACCTTGTTGAAATTTCATTTTATTTATTTTATTTTGTGTTTTAGTTAGATCTATTTATCAAATCTCATACAATTTAATCTATCTCAATACCGTTGAGGGATTGACAGCCCCTTTACGCGTTGGGTTACAAGTATTTGTTGTTTGTGTGCATGTGTTGTTTACATAGTGTTGCTTGGTTCTCCTACTGGATTGATAACCTTGGTTTCATAAATGAGGGAAATACTTACCTCTGTTGTGCTGCATCATCCCTTCCTCTTATGGAAAATGCCAACGCAAATTACAAGCACCAGTCAAGCACAAAGGTAGAATATAAAGCATTAGCAAATGCTACAACTGAGATCATATAGGTTCAGTCCATGTTGAAGGAGTTTGGTGTGAAAAATACACAAGCCCTATGCTTATGGTGTGATAACCTTGGTGCTATTTATCTCTCTGCAAATCCAGTCTTTCATGCTAGAACAAAGCATATAGAAATTGACTTTCATTTTGTCAGAGAAAGAGGTTCTCAAAAGCAACTTGACATTCGCTTTGTGCATTCGAGAGATCAAATTGCAGATGAATTCACAAAGACCTTGCCTGTAAGAAGTTTCGAAGACTTCAAACATAATCTTAACTTGATGATGTTGTGATTAAGGGAGGGTGTCAAACATATATGCGCACACGTGTAACATGACAAGATAGATCTTCATTGGTAGTTAGTTCAGGAGGTAGTTTTGGCGCAACATCTTGTTATCTTCTATTGTAACTAGCTAGCCCTATCTCCTCCCTTTCTTTCTCCTCAAGATGTTCCTCTGATTCTCTCCAACCTACTATGTATGCGCTATTAGGGTTATTGTGCCCCTGCTATATAACACGCAACACGTCCCGTCATACGAGGTAAGACGTTTCCGCCAATCGCACACATGGAAGCAGACGATCTATTAGCTTCACCAAGTCCCCACACCAACTGGCGTTTTGCTAGACTTTCCAACTCTATAATGTTCCAATAAAACCTCCAACACTGCAAATCAATGAACAACCCAAATATAATCGACATACTTCAATGTTTTTTCAAGGAGATTCAGACCATAATTAGAATAGGACAATTGAGTCGAAACAAGGATGGAGTATAGGTACTCCTCTGTTCCATAATATAGTGCCTATAGATTTTTGCAAAAGTCAAACATTACAAACTTTGACCATATTTATAGAGAAAAGTAGGTACATCTAGAATATCAAATGCACATCCTTGGATACATCATGAGTTATATTTTCAGAATGTACATATTTGGTATTGTAGATGTAGACAATTTTCTCTATATATTTAGTCAAAGTTAGCAAAGTTTGACTTCCATAAATATTTATAGGCACTACATTGTGGAATGGAGGGAGTATTAGTTTTTTTGGCTGTAGAAGACTCCTCTATCCAGAACAAAGCTCCCAAACAAGCCTTTAGCTTCACCTCCGCGGATCAGTTTGAATACTCAGATTTAACAGCTCAGGTAATTGGTTTTCTAACTAACAAAATAGAAAATGTGAAATCAGAAGGTCTCCAAACAGATTTTCACGCAACATGACATCAGCTTTCTTTTGTAAAATTGTCAAGTACACCTGCAATTAACAGAAGACCAAACCATTTTGGAAAAAGCTGTTCAACATCGAAAACATGTGAACACTCATAGAACTAAGAATTAATGACAAGAAAGAACAATATTTGGTATGTTAAAAGTTAACAGAGAGGAGTTTGACAACATCGAATCGTGAAGAATCTCTTAGAGCTCTGCACCATTCGTTTTATTGAGCCAAAAAGTAGTCCAGGCAAGGCTACACTCAAATGCTGGAGAACCAAAAGTCCAAATCATACTTAGAACAGAAACCAAACTGCTCACATGGAGGAATCAAATAGGAGGAGAATATATCCAATCAGTCCAATCACGCCTCAAGACACCTTTGAATCCTCAAGCACAGCAAGCATGACCAACAGTTCAAATCCCAAACTTAAGATTTCGCTCTGCCTCGGGAGGCGATGGCTGCGGGCGCGGCGGCTGGCCTTGCTTCTGCAGCGACATTGGTTGTGTTCGGCGACGGCTACCGGATATGCGGAGACGGGCCATCTGACTCCGGATCAGCGGCAGCGGCATGGAGGGCCTGGTGGACAGGTCGAGGCCATGCATGGTTTGGCCTCCGGATAGATCTGATCTGGCCGGTGCGGCCTATTCGATGCGCGGCGGCTCAGATCAGTGGCGACCCATGCACACGATGCTTGATGGAGGTTCGTCAAGCTGATCCGAGTGAAAACCTCGTTCTTGGCTTGTTGCCAAGACCGGTGATGGTGGCAGTGCTTCATCTTACACATTGATGGCGGCGGATCTTGACAGCGTGACGCAGTGGAGACTCGACGACCGATGCGCGGAGATGGACTCACGCAGGAGGAGGACGCTGTCTGGCGTCATGGTGGCGTCGATGGTAGAGAAGCCTGACAAGGTCGATGCGTTAGTTTCTGCTCTGAAGATGGATTGGTGGAAGACGGCGACGATGACACATGAGAGTGCGTCGAACCGGTTTGTACCCCAAACCCAGTATGTGGCTTGGTTAGGGCCTCCAACTTTAGATGTTAGGCTTTTGTGCGATGTCTGTTTGGTATTATGCTCGGACTATAGGCACCCCTTCATCAAGTAGATAGGAGTAGCGACTATTGTTGCTAAGATGGTGGCTTCAGACTGCTTGATGTATTACTTTGTAAGGTCTTCATGAATTATCAATAAAATGGCTGCATGCATCGCCCAGATGTAGAGGCCAGGGATAATCCTCCTTTAGAATAAATAAATAAATCTAAAGAGCTAAACAACCATGAATTACCCTGTATTATGTTTTTTTAAACCGGGCTGACCCCCTTTTCATTACAAAGAATGGAAATACAAATAGTCTGAGAAACATTCAGGAGGCGAGAAAGGGAGGTAGCGAGTTCAATGCACTGTCAGGAAACCCACTGCCTTCACCAGCAATCGGAACGAAGGCTATGGGGCGAAAACCTGACAGCACCAAAATAACTAACCTATTACATGCCCAAATAAGAGGGGCACAAACCCAGAACAGCCGGGGTATGCAAGTATATCAGTTCTGGCCACCGAGAGAACCCAAAAGAGATAAACTACCGACAGGATGCGAACCCATCACATGATAGTACCGATTCATCAACTCGGACTTGGAATCGAAAGACTGCTGCTTGATCACCAGGAAAGTACGCCCCCCGCATCATCGCCCAGATGCCTAGATGTCTCGCAGAGTTTCATCAGATTCATTGTACTGGTTCTCACCATCTCCGCGCCATGTCGCAGCTTCTCCACTTCCCCTGCTGGTTGAAGACCTGCCCAATATAGAAGAAAGGAACACATCGAGAAAACAATCTCAAAAGGAGATTTAATCAAATTTTTCTCAAAAGTGACCCTGTTACGAGCTAGCCAGATGGCCCAGGTGGCAGCAGCCTGACCAACCGTATACAGCTGGGGTTCATCAGGGAGAAATTTGTGACACCAAACATAGTATTGCCAGTAATCATTAGGGCACCAGTTAGTCCCCAGAACCACCCCAATGGATCTCCATACCACACGGGCCACGGGACAGGTAAAAAAGAGATGAATGGATGTCTCAACTTCATCGCAAAAAGAGCAGGCTAGGTTACCAGGCTGAATCGTTGATTAGCCATTGGAGATTGGAGAAGAGAGGAACAAAGCTAATTTTTTGCATCGGGAGCAGACCAGACACTGACCTGACTCTGTACAGGGCACACCAATTCCAACATATATTGCAAAGAACAAGCGCAGCAGGCCAACCAGACTAAAAGGAACACATGGATGGGGAGTACAGACAACAAAGTAAACCACAGAGAGGATCAGAAACCAAAAAGGCGACATATTTTGAACGGCTACCAGCATGTCTTGGGATAAACAATGTGCAACCACAGGAAGGCGGAAGCAAAAACCACAATCAATGCTACAAGCAAAAAGCAACTAAGACAACAAAAGTTTCTTCAGGAGATCGAAAAGAGAGAGAGAGCACTGAGTTTTTTGGGTTGTAGGATGTCTCATCTAGACTGAAGCCCCAGAGCATCCTTCGAATCTTGTACATCCAACAAATCAATCTGAATGTTCAAATTTTGTCTCCATAAGATAATTTATATGTCGAACAAATTGCGATGAATTGGAAAGGTGTAGGTAGGGTTTAGAAGATCTTGAAACAGATAACTCAGCATCAGGTTGGACCTAAATCATCAATTAGGACCAGCAACGACCAAGAGAAGAGACCTTCCTATTAATTTTTAGTTTGGGGAAACGAAGCTTCTTAAGCAGCTAAATAATACATCAAACAGTGAGGGGATAGGATAAGCCTGCTTGGCTGGGAGAGATCAGTTAGGCAACAACACCAGTTCCAAACAGGGACATGATTAAACTGAATGGAACTAACATCTCCGCTAAGCTCTTGAATTTGCTTCATTCTCCTTGCAGGTCTTCTTCCACAGCTCGATGTGTCGAAGATCCGATGGGTACCATATTATACCATGTGTAGCTTACTTAAAAGAAAATACAAGACACACTTTCTTTTCCTATCTTTTTCCCAGTAAAGAAATTTGCACATGAAAAAGATGGTGGAAACACATACACTGAACTACATGAACAAGTCCAATTGCTGTACTAGACTACTAGTACCATTATCAAATCTATAAATTCTCATGAAATCTGCGCAAGCAGGATATTTTTAACCATCGATTCATCCATCACTCCAGATTTCTGTTGCTTAGAGCATTTGTACTCTACATATATATTTGTCATCAGTTGAGGATTTTGGAAAAACCGCACGTATTGTGCACTATAAGTATAACTCACTGTAAACAACATGTCAACACTACGTCAGAACTACACATCTCTGATTCTCTGGATGTGTGCAGAATGACACATACAATTCAGAGAAACAGGCCAACACAACACTAATGGGCGATCCGGCGATCAAGGCGCCAAAGGATCTACTTCTGCTTGATAGTCATCGAAGCATTTACATAGATGGATCATCCAATCACAGATACATTTGGAGAGTTCAATTACACTTGTTGTGCTGCGTTCCACACAGCGACGGGAATTTTGAGTAGATTCTTCTGTTGCATGGTCGGCGGGATGAACTTGATCCTTGGTGCCTTCTTTACCGGAAACGACAAAGCGTCGACCTTTGCCGCGGCGGGTGCGCGACGAGGAGCAGCAAACCATCGGTGTTTGAGGGCCGCGGCCGCCGTCAGTCGCTTGTCGGGGTTGCAGGTGAGGAGGCCTTGCAACACCTGGAATCCTTCGTCGGACAGCTTCTCTTGAGGGAACAGGTCCCGCAGCTTGTTCTCCTTGTGCCCCGGCGGTAGGAATCGTAGGGCCTTGGCGGTGTGCGGCAACGATGTGAACTCCGGCCACGTCCTGTCGTCCGGCGTCCCGAGCAAGCGGAAGATGCTCCAGAGTTGGATGATCTCATTGTTTGTGTCGTCGTCATCGTCGTCATCATCATCATCGCCGAGGAACAGAGTCTTGCCGGTGAGCATCTCGGCCATGACGCAGCCGAGAGACCACGTGTCGACGAGCGCGTCGTAGTCTTCCTTCCCCAGCAGCATCTCGGGTGCCAAGTAGAACGCCGTGCCGGCCTGGGTGTACGGCGGCAGCTCGGACAAGGAGATCGCCAGCCCAAAGTCGCAGATTTTGACGAGCTCCCCTTCTTGGCCGATGAGGATGTTGGCCGGCTTGATGTCGCGGTGGACGACGTGGCGGTCGTGCATTTTCTTGGCACCGGTGAAGAACTTCCACATGATGGCGCGCACCGTGGACTCCGGCAGCGGCGGGCCGCCGCCGCGGCGCCTGTTCCACAGGAACTCATGGAGGGTCGGCGCGGCGACGTACTCCATGACGAGGCCGTAGGCGCCGTTATCAGGGTCGCGCACCAGGCCCTCGAAGCCGACGACGTAAGGGTTCCCGTCGCAGGCCTCGAGGAATCCGGCCTCTCGCAGAAGCTCGGTGGCGTCGGGGGGCTCCGCGGACCCGTCCTCCCAGTTGAGGTACTTGATGGCGACGATCTTGCCGGTGGCGCGGTGGCGCGCCAGCAGGACGCTGCCGAAGCCGCCCTCGCCGAGGCATGTCTTCTCCTCGTAGTCCGCGCTGCTCCGGATGTTGTTGACGCGGCTCCTCTTGCAGCGCGTCGGCGATCCTTGGGTGGTGGTGGCGTGGCCGGCGCCGAGGACGGCAGCAGCAGGTCGCTTGCGCGCGGCCATCGCCGTCGCGCGAGCTCGACGGACGAACTACGCGCTTCGGTTGATGGAGGCGAGGAAGATGGAAGCGGTGGATCGAGGGAGGAGGGGAGGTGGGTGATGAGCTGATGGATGGATGGATCGACGCAATTGGGCGTGGAAATATACGCAGGAGCGGCCCCGATTGGAATCGGATTCAAATTCAAATCCGAGTTACGCCCGGCACAGCAAACACCACACGCGCAAGGCCGCTTGCCGCCCGCGTTTTCACCACCTAGCTGTTTGGAGTCTGAATCTGAAGGCATTCTTTCTTTCTCTCTTTCTTGGCGGTTGCGTTTTCCCTTGCAATCTTCGATTCCCAATCGGCCATGCGATGTGTCCGGCACGTGTTCGACCGTTTTTCACTTGCAATCTTGGATTTCAAATCGGACACACCTGCACCGTTGGTTCTGCATAGTAGTTTGTGTTGAACATGTATTTACGTATGTAGGTCCGCATTTTATATGCCGCACCTGTAGTATCTCTATCCCCTGTATTTACTTGTATTTTGAGAGATAAAACACCGGTCGCACCCCTTACCTATATATGTACCTACTGATCTGAAGATATCGATGCACACAATCAAAACTTACATGGTATCAGATATCGTATAGATTCTTTCCTAAATCGCTTCCGCAACCCTAAGCCGTCGCTGCCCCGGGCCGCCGCCGCCGCCATCCGCGACATCAACATCACCCCATGGTCCTCAATGCCACCGACTCCACGTACTTTGCATGAAATACTTATTTCTCGCTCCTCTTCTGCGAGAACAATCTCGTGGATCATGTCGACGGCACCGTCGACTCTCGCGCCATGGTGGGCGACTCCGAGTGGACCGCGATCGACGCTACGCTCGTCCGGTGGTTCTTCACCACCATCTCTAAGGACCTGTTTCACACGGTCGTGAGCGATGGTGGTGACGCCCGCGCCGTGTGGGTCAAACTCAACGGCCTCTTCACCGACAACAAGCTCCAGCATCGCGTTTTTCTGCAGCAGGAATTTTTTGACTATCATCAGGATGAACAGTCCATCGATGACTACTGCCATCGCCTGAAGACATTGGCGGATAAACTCCGTGACATCGGTGCCAAGGTTGATGATGACCTCCTCCTCAACACGTTCACCGCTGGCCTCAACGAGGACTTCGGCAACGCCGCCGCCAAGCTTACCTTGATGTCGGAGCCCTCCTTCCCCAAGTTTGTGGCGTACTTGCGGTTGGAGCAGCGCCGGATCAAGGGGGTGAAAAAGCGCGTGCAGCACCACGCCCTCGCCACTGGCACCTCTCGCGGCGCCCCGCCGCCACCCGCTCCACCCGCATGGCGGCAGCAGCCGCCGCCTCCTGCGCCCCCGGGGTTCTACCCCCTCCCGCCCGCGCCCCCGCTCCTCCCACTGCCCCCAGCAGCAGCCGCAGGGTGGCGGGCGGCGCGGCAACCGCCGCCGGGGCGGGCGCAAGCAGCCGCAGCGGGCGCACGGGGGCTCCTCGTCAGCAGTAGCCCACTCCGCCGTGGACCTACGACACCAACCCGTGGACGGGTGTTGTCCACGCGTACTCGATGCCGGTTCCCCGGCCTCCCGCCCCGGGCATCCTTGGGCCCCGTCCAGCGAGCCACCAGGCGTATCTCGCCGCGCCCGGCGCCGCCCCTACCCGCCCCTTCCTGCATCGCCGGCCATGGGCGGCTATGGCGCCGCTCCCACGCCCGCTTATGGCGGGTTCTACCCGCCCCAGGTGCCTCCGACGTGGGATCCCGCCCTTCTCGCCGCCCTGCACTCGGCTCCGTCACCTAGTAACTATGGTGGCAGAGGTGACTGGTACATGGACTCGGGCGCCACTGCTCATATGACATCTCATCCCGGTAACCTCACGTCTTCCACTCCCGTTCATACTCCCACTCGCATCACCGTTGGTAACGGTTCCTCTTTACCCATTACACATGTCGGTCGTATGTCGTTTCCTTCTACTTCCACTCTGATTAACATGTCTAATGTTCTTGTCTCTCCTGACTTAGTCACAAACCTTGTATCTATTCGTCGCCTTGCTCGTGAGAATCCTATTACTGCGAATTTGACGATGTTGGCTTTTCTGTGAAGGACGCCCGTACACGGATGGTACTCCACCGATGTGATAGCCCCGACAAGCTCTACCCGGTGCATCCCTCCGCCACCACCGCAACCCGTCCAGCCGCCCTCGCTGCTAGTGTCGACCTTTGGCACGCTCGTCTCGGTCATCCCAACTCCATAGTTTTGCATCCGATTCTTTAGAGTTTTTCATTCTCATGTAATAAGGTTGACAACCACACTTGTGAGGCATGCCATCTCGGCAAGCACGTTCGTCTTCCTATTAGCGAGTCTACAAACGTTTCCACTTTTCCGTCTCAGCTATTGCATAGTGATGTTTGGACGCCCCGGTTGCAAGCAATACGGGCTATCTATACTATTTGGTGATATTGGATGACTTCTCTCATTATGTGTGGACGTTTCCTCTCCGTCGCAAGTCCGACGCCCTCACCACACTCACCGCCTTTTATTCCTACGTCACCACACAATTCGGTCGTCCTATCCTTGCCCTACAAACTGACAACGGAAAAGAGTTTGACAACGTCGCCGTCCGTAACCTCCTCACTTCTCACGGCACCATCTTTCGCCTCACTTGTCCTTACACATCCCAGCAAAATGGCCGCGCCGAGCGTGTCATTCGCACTCTTAATGACTGCGTCCGCATGTTTCTCTTTCACTCCAACGTGCCCCCTCGGTTCTGGCTGGATGCTCTCGCCACCGCCAGCCTCCTCATCAACATCCGCCCGTGCCGCCCTCGCTGGAACTATGCTCCTCACCGGCTCCTCTTCGGTGCGGCCCCATCTTATGATGGCCTTCGCATCTTCGGGTGTCTTTGTTATCCTAGCACCGTGTCCAGCACTCCTCACAAACTCGCTCCCCGGTCGGTTCCTTGAATCTTTCTCGGTTACCCTCCCAACACCAAAGGTTACCAGTGCTATGATTCAGTGTCCCACCGTGTTTATACATCGCGGCACGTGTACTTTGATGAGTTAGTGTTCCCTTTTCAGCAAGTACCGTCCCTCCCCGCGCAGACTTCGGCACCTCCCGAGGCGCGGCTCGCCCTGCCACCACCTACGGCGGGCCGCCCCCTTCGCCGAGTAGTGCCCCGGTCCCCCTCGCGCGCCCCGCGCCCTCGGGTCCGGCCACCCCCTCCAGCGACGTCTCAGGAGCGGCCGCCGCCTCGGGCGCCCCCTCCGCCGCGGCCTCCGGCGCCCCCTCAGGCGCCCCTGCTGCAGCGGCGTCTGGCGCCCCCTTTGGCGCCCCCGCCGCGGACCATTCGGAGTCCTCGGAGACCACGTCGACCTCCTCATTGTCGGTCTCCCCTTCGGCTCCCCCGACGGTGGCTGCACCCCTCACCGGTGTGGTCACTCTGGCTTGGACTGGGACGTTTCATCCTAGCACGCGCTACACCTCCGACGAGCACGCGTGTGCCGCATCTACCTCGGCCCCGTCTCCGCTGCCCACCTCTGCTCGCGCAGCCCTTCGGGATCCGAACTGGCTTGCTACGATGCGTGAGGAGTTCGACGCCCTGAAGCGCAACCGTACATGGCAGCTTGTCCCGCTGCCTCCCCGTGCCAATGTTATCACTGGCAAGTGTGTTTTCCGCCACAAGACTCGCCCCGACGGTTCACTTGAGCGCTATAAGGCGCGTTGGGTGGTGCGCGGTTTCTGATAGCGCGCCGGCGTGGATTTCATCGACACCCTCGCCCCGGTTGTAATATCGGGCACGATTCACATCGTTCTCCAGTTGGCTGTCTCTCGCGCCTGTCCAGTTCACCAGCTCGACGTGTCCAATGCTTTCTTGCATGGTCATCTCGATGAGCAGGTGTTTTGTCAGCATCCCACTAGTTTCATCGACACCACCTATCCGGACCACGTGTGCTTACTCTCTAGTTCCCTTTACGGGTTGAAGCAGGCACCTCGGGCCTGGTACCAGCGGATTGCGGCCTTCCTTTAGCAGCAGGGATTTCGGTCCACACGGTCCAATGCCTCCCTGTTTGCTTATCACAAGGGCACCGCTACCGCATACCTTCTCCTGTACATCGACGACATCATCCTGACCGCTGAAGGAAATATGCCCTAGAGGTAATAATAAAGTTGTTATTTATATTTCCTTATATCATGATAAATGTTTATTATTCATGCTAGAATTGTATCAACCGAAAACTTAGTACATGTGTGAATACATAGACAAAACAGAGTGTCCCTAGTATGCCTCTACTTGACTAGCTCGTTAATCAAAGATGGTTATGTTTCCTGACCATAGACATGTGTTGTCATTTGATGAACGGGATCACATCATTAGAGAATGATGTGATCGACAAGACCCATCCGTTAGCTTAGCATAATGATCGTTTAGTTTTATTGCTATTGCTTTCATCATGACTCATACATGTTCCTCTGACTATGAGATTATGCAACACCCGAATACCGGAGGAACACCTTGTGTGCTATCAAACGTCACAACGTAACTGGGTGATTATAAAGATGCTCTACAGATGTCTCCAAAGGTGTTTGTTGGGTTGGCACAGATCGAGATTAGGATTTGTCACTCCGTGTATCGGAGAGGTATCTCTGGGCCCTCTCGGTAATGCACATCACTATAAGCCTTGCAAGCAATGTGACTAATGAGTTAGTCATGGGACGATGCATTACGGAACGAGTAAAGAGACTTTCCGGTTACGAGATTGAACTAGGTATGATGATACCGACGATCGAATCTCGGGCAAGTAACATATCGATGACAAAGGGAACAACACATGTTGTTATGCGGTTTTACAGATAAAGATCTTCGTAGAATATGTAGGAGCCAATATGAGCATCCAGGTTCCGCTATTGGTTATTGACCAGAGATGTGTCTCGGTCATGTCTACATAGTTCTCGAACCCGTAGGGTCCGCAAGCTTAACGTTCGATGCCGATTTGTATTATGAGTTATGTGCTACCTCTTGAGCATGCGTTGGTTTTCCCTTGAAGAGGAAAGGGTGATTCAGCAAAGTAGCGTAAGTATTTCCCTCAGTTTTCGAGAACCAAGGTATCAATCCAGTAGGAGGCCACACGCAAGTCCCTCGTACCTACACAAACAAATAAGAACCTTGCAACCAATGCGATAAAGGGGTTGTCAATCCCTTCACGACCACTTGCAAAAGTGAGATCTGATAGAGATGATAAGATAATATTTTTGGTATTTTTATGATAAAGAGTGAAAGTAAAGAACGCAAAGTAAAATAGATGTAAACTTATATGTTGGAGAATAGACCCGGGGGCCATAGCTTTCACTAGTGGCTTCTCTCAAGATAGCATAAGTATTACGGTGGGTGAACAAATTACTGTCGAGCAATTGATATAAAAGTGCATAATTATGAGAATATCTAGGCATGATCATGTATATAGGCATCACGTCCGCGACGCATAGACCGACTCCTGCCTACATCTACTACTATTACTCCACACATCGACCGCTATCCAGCATGCATCTAGAGTATTAAGTTCATAAGAACAGAGTGACACATTAGGTAAGATGACATGATGTAGAGGGATAAAATCAAGCAATATGATATAAACCCCATCTTTTTATCCTCGATGGCAACAATAAAATACGTGTCGTTTCCCCTACTGTCACTGGGATCGAGCACCGCATGATTGAACCCAAAGCCAAGCACTTCTCCCATTGCAAGAAAGATCAATCTAGTTGGCCAAACCAAACTGATAATTCGAAGAGACTTGCAAAGATAACCAATCATACATAAAAGAATTCAGAGGAGATTCAAATATTGTTCATAGATAATCTTGATCATAAACCCACTATTCATCGAATCTCGACAAACACACCGCAAAAAGAGTTACATCGAATAGATCTCCAAGAAGATCGAGGAGAACTTTGTATTGAGATCCAAAGAGAGAGAAGAAGCCATCTAGCTAATAACTATGGACCCGAAGGTCTGTGGTAAACTACTCACACATCATCGGAGAGGCTATGGTGTTGATGTAGAAGCCCTCCGTGATCCATGCCCCCTACGGCGGAGCGCCGGAAAAGGCCCCAAGATGGGATCTCACGGGTACAGAAGGTTGCGGCGGTGGAAATAGGGTTTCGTGGTGCTCCTGGATGGTTTCAGGGTACGTAGGTATATATAGGAGGAAGAAGTAGGTCGGTGGAGCCACGAGGGGCCCACGAGGGTGGGGGCGCGCCCATGGGGGCAGGCGCGCCTCCCTGCCTCGTGGCCTCCTCATTGATTTCTTGATGTCCACTCCAAGTCCTCTGGATCACGTTTGTTCCAAAAATAACTCTCCCGAAGGTTTCATTCCGTTTGGATTCCGTTTGGTATTCCTTTTCTGCGAAACACTGAAATAGGCAAAAAAATAACAATTTGCACTGGGCCTTGGGTTAATAGGTTAGTCCCAAAAATAATATAAAAGTGTATAATAAAGCCCATTAAACATCCAAAACAGAATATATAATGGCATGGAGCAATCAAAAAATTATAGATACGTTAGAGACGTATCAAGCATCCCCAAGCTTAATTCCCGCTCGTCCTCGAGTAGGTAAATGATAAAACAGAATTTTTGATGTGGAATGCTACTTAGCATATTCTTCAATGTAATTTTCTTTATTGTGGCATGAATGTTTAGATCCGAAAGATTCAAGATAAAAGTTTAATATTGACATAAAAATAATAATACTTCAAGCATACTAACAAAGCAATCATGTGTTCTCAAAATAACATGGCCAAAGAAAGTTATCCCTACAAAATTGTAACATCCCAAATTTTCAATTTGGAATGTTTTACAATTATTAGCTAAGCATCTATGCATTTTGATTGAAATTGAGTGGCATTTGAAAATTTCAGAGGGAGTTGAGTTTTTGTTGTGAATTTGAACTTGATTTGGCATTGAAATTTATTTCAAATATCCCTGACAAATACTTGATCAAAAGTATGCGAGGAGCTAACATGACACTCCAAAAATGTCAGAAGAAATGTATTGCCAAAAAGTTTGAATTCAAATTTGAATTTTATTTGGGATTTCCAGCAATTGTTTTTTTAGTTTGAGTTTTACCTCTGGAAAAATGTCCACGTTGTAGGATTAATTCCCCTGAGAATTTTGATATATATATATGTCCTATATAAAAATAATATATACTTTTTCTATATTTTTCCTTCCCTCTAATTCAAAAAAAAGGGAAAGCCCCAGGCGCCAGCCAGGCCAACCGGCCCAGCCGTTAGCTTAGCATAATGATCATTTAGTTTTATTGCTATTGCTTTCATGATGACTTATACATGTTCCTCTGACTATGTGATTATGCAACTCCCGAATGCCGGAGGAACACCTTGTGTGCTATCAAACGTCACAACGTAACTGGGTGATTATAAAGATGCTCTACAGATGTCTCCGAAGGTGTTTCTTGGGTTGGCATAGATCGAGATTAGGATTTGTCACTCCGTGTATCGGAGAGGTATCCCTGGGCCCTCTCGGTAATGCACATCACTATAAGCCTTGCAAGCAATGTGACTAATGAGTTAGTCACGGGATGATGCATTATTGAACGAGTAAAGAGACTTGCCGGTAATGAGATTAAACTAGGTATGATGATACCAACGATCGAATCTCGGGCAAGTAACATACCGATGACAAAGGGAACAACGTATGTTGTTATGCGGTTTTACCGATAAAGATCTTCGTAGAATATGTAGGAGCCAATATGAGCATCCAAGTTCCGCTATAGGTTATTGACTAGAGATGTGTCTCGGTCATGTGTATACATAGTTCTTGAACCCGTAGGGTCCGCACACTTAACGTTCGATGACGATTTGTATTATGAGTTATGTGATTTGATGACCGAAGTTTGTTCGGAGTCCCGGATGAGATCACGGACATGAGGAGGAGTCTTGAAATGGTCGAGAGGTAAAGATTCATATATAGGACGATGGTATTTGGACACCGGAAGTGCTCCGGGTGATACCGGGTCACCAAAAGGGGTTCTGGGCAACCCCCGGCAAAGATATGGGCTTAATGGGCCAAGTAAGGGAACACACTAGCCCACAAGGGGCTGGTGCGCCCCTATAGGGCAAGACACGTGGGGAGAAAGGGAAAGGAGAGGAGGAAAAGGAAACTATGAAGTAGGACTCCTACTTCCTTCCCCTCCCCCTCCTTCCTTTCCCCCTTGTCCAAATATGGTGGGGGGCATGCCCTAGGCTGCCTCCCTCCTTCTCCCTCCTTTATATACGTGGGGAGGGCACCCCTAGAAGACACATCAATTGTTCCTAGCCGTGTGCGGCGCCCCCCTCCATAGTTAACTCCTCGGTCATATCGTCGTAGTGGTTAGGCGAAGCCCTGCGCCGGTAACTTCATCGTCACCATCGCCACGCCGTTGTGCTGACAGAACTCTCCCTCGCCCTCAATTGGATCAAGAGCTCAAGGGACGTCATCGAGTTGAACGTGTGCTGAACGCGGAGGTGCCGTACGTTCGGTACTTGGATCGGTTGGATCACGAAGACGTTCGACTACATCAACCGCGTTACTAAACACTTCCACTTTTAGTCTACGAGGGTACGTGGACGCACTCTCCCCGCTCGTTGCTATGCATCTCCTAGATAGATCTTGCATGATCGTAGGTATTTTTTTTGAAATACCGCGTTCCCCAATAGTGGCATCGGAGCCAGGTCTATGCGTAGATGTTATATGCATGAGTAGAACACAAAGAGTTGTGGACGATAATAGTCATACTGCTTACCAGCAACGTCTTACTTTGATTCGGTGTTATTGTTGGATGAAGCGGCCCGAACCGACATTACATGACCACGTTCATGAGACTGGTTCTACCAACGTGCTTCGCATACAGGTGGCTGGCGGGTGTCTGTTTCTCCAACTTTAGTTGAATCGATTTTGACTACGCCTGGTCCTTGTTGAAGGTTAAAACAACACACTTGATGAAAAATCGTTGTGGTTTTGATGCGTAGGTAAGAACGGTTCTTGCTAGAAGCCCGTAGCAGCCACGTAAAACTTGCAACAACAAAGTAGAGGACGTCTAACTTGTTTTTGCAGGGCATGTTGTGATGTGATATGGTCAAGACATGACGAGATATAAATTGTTGTATGAGATGATCATGTTTTGTAACTGTTATCGGCAACTGGCAGGAGCCTTATGGTTGTTGCTTTATTGTATGAAATGCAATCGCCATGTAATTGCTTTACTTTATCACTAAGCGGTAGCGATATTCATTGAAGCAATAGTTGGCGAGACGACAACGATGCTACGATGGAGATCAAGGTGTCAAGCCGGTGACAATGGTGATCATGACGGTGGTTTGGAGATGGAGATCAAAGGCACAAGATGATGATGGCCATATCATATCACTTATTTTGATTGCATGTGATGTTTATCCTTTATGCATCTTATTTTTCTTAGTACGGTGGTAGCATTATAAGAGGATCCCTCACTAAATTTCAAGGTATAAGTGTACTCCCTGAGTATGCACCGTTGCTACAGTTCATCGTGCCGAGACACCACGTGATGATTGGGTGTGATAAGCTCTACGTTCACATACAATGGGTGCAAGCATGTTTTGCACACACAGAATACTCGGGTTAAACTTGACGAGCCTAGCATATGCAGATATGGCCTCGAACACTGAGACCGAAAGGTCGAGTGTGAATCATATAGTAGATATGATCAACATAGTGATGTTCACCATTGAAAACTACTCCATCTCACATGATGATCGGACATGGTTTAGTTGATATGGATCACGTGATCATTTAGATGACCAGAGGGATGTCTATCTAAGTGGGAGTTCTTAAGTAATATGATTAATTGAACTTTAATTTATCATGAACTTAGTCCTGATAGTTTTTGCATATCTATGTTGTAGATCAATAGCTCGCGTATAGCTCCCTTGTTTTATTTTTGATATGTTCCTAGAGAAAAATAAGTTGAAAGATGATAGTAGCAATGATGCAGACTGGGTCCGTGGTTTGAGGATTATCCTCATTGCTGCACAGAAGAATTATGTCCTTGATGCACCGCTAGGTGAGGGACCTATTGCAGGAGCAGATGCAGACGTTATGAACGTTTTGGCAAGCTCGGTATGATGACTACTTGATAGTTTAGTGCGCCATGCTTTATGGCTTAGAACTGGGACTTCAAAAATGTTTTGAACGCCACGGAGCATATAAGATGTTCCAAGAGCTGAAATTGGTACAGACTCATGCCCGAGTCGAGAGGTATGAGACCTCTGGCAAGTACTTTGCCTACAAGATGGAGGAGAATAGCTCAACCAGTGAGCATGTGCTCACAATGTCTGGGTACTACAATCGCTTGAATCAAGTGGGAGTTAATCTTCCAGATAAGATAGTGATTGACAGAGTTCTCTAGTCACTATCACCAAGTTATTGGAACTTCGTGATGAACTATAATATGCAAGGGATGACGAAAACGGTTCCCGAGCTCTTCGTGATGCTGAAATCGACGAAGGTAGAAACCAAGAAAAGCATCAAATGTTGATGGTTGACAAGACCACTAGTTTCAAGTAAAAGGGCAAGGGAAAGAAAGGGAACTTCAAGAAGAATGGCAAGCAAGTTGCCACTCCCATGAAGAAACCCAAAGCTAGACCCAAGCCTGAAACTGAGTGCTTCTATTACAAAGGAAATGGTCACTGGAAGTGGAACTGCCCCAAATACTTGGCGGATAAGAAGGATGGCAAAGTGAACAAAAGTATATATGATATACATGTTATTGATGTGTACTTTACTAGTGTTCATAGTAGCCCCTGGGTATTTGATACTGGTTCAGTTGCTATGATTAGTAACTTGAAATAGGAGTTACAAAATGAACAAAGACTAGTTGAGGGCAAGGTGACGATGTGTGTTCGAAATGATTCCAAAGGTTGATAATATCACCATCGCACACTCCCTTTACCTTTGGGATTAGTGTTGAACCTAAAATAAATGTTATTTGGTGTTTGTGTTGAGCATAATATGATTGGATCATGTTTATTGCAATACGATTATTCATTTAAGTCAAAGAATAACTGTTATTCTGTTTACATGAATAAAACCTTCTGTGGTCATACACCCAAGGTGAATGGTTTATTGAATCTCGATCGTAGTGGTACACATATTGATGATATTGATGCGAAAAGATGCAAAGTTGAGAATGATAGTGCAACATACTAGTGGCACTGCCGTTTAGGTCATATTGGTGTAAAGCGCATGAAGAAACTCCATGCGTATGGACTTTTGAAATCACTTGATTATGAATCATTTGATGCTTGCGAACCATGCCTCATGGGAAAGATGACTAAGATTTCGTTCTCCGGAACAATGGAGCGAGCCACTGGCTTATTGGAAATAATACATGCCGATGTATGCGGTCCGATGAGTGTTGAGGCTCACGACGGGTATTGTTATTTTCTGACCTTCGCAGATGATTTGAGCAGATATGGGTATATCTACTTAATGAAACACAAGTCTGAAACATTTTAAAAGTTCAAAGAATTTCTGAGTGAAGTTGAGAATCATCGTAACAAGAAAATAAAGTTTCTACGATCTGACCGCGGAGGCCAATATTTGAGTTACGAGTTTGGCCTTCATTTGAAACAATGTGGAATAGTTTTGCAACTCACGCCACCTGGAACACCACATCATAATGCTGTGTCCGAACATCGTAACCATACTTTATTAGATTTGGTGCAATCTATGATGTCTCTTACCGATTTACCACTATCGTTTTGGGGTTATGCATTAGAGACAACTGCATTCACGTTAAATAGGGCACCGTCTAAAAATCCGTTGAGACGACACCATATGAACTGTGGTTTAGCAAGAAACCTAAGCTGTCATTTCTTAAAGTTTGGGGTTGTGATGCTTATGTGAAAAAGTTTCAGCCTGATAAGCTCAAACCCAAATCGGAGAAGTGCGTCTTCATAGGATACCCAAAAGAAACTGTTGGGTACACCTTCTATCACCGATCCGAAGGCAAGATCTTTGTTGCTAAGAGTGGATCCTTTCTAGAGAAGGAGTTTCTCTCGAAAGAAGTGAGTGGGAGGAAAGTATAACTTGATGATATAATTGTACCTTCTCTCGAATTGGAAAGTAGCTCATAACTGAAATTAGTTCCAGTAATGTCTACACCAATTAGTGAGGAAGTTAATGATGATGATCATGAAACTTCAGATCAAGTTACTACCGAACCTCGTAGGTCAACCAGAGTACGATCTGCACCAGAGTGGTACGGTAATCCTGTTCTGGAAGTCATGTTACTAGACCATGATGAACCTACGAACTATGAGGAAGCGATGATGAGCCCAGATTCCGACAGATGGCTTGAGGCCATGAAATCTGAGATAGAGTCCATGTATGAGAACAAAGTGTGGACTTGCCCGATGATCGGCAAGCCATTGAGAATAAATGGATCTTCAAGAGGAAGACGGACGCTAATTGTAGTGTTACTATCTACAAAGCTCGACTTGTCGAAAAGGGTTTTTGACAAGTTCAAGATGTTGAATACGATGAGATTTTCTCACTCGTATCGATGCTTAAAGTCTGTCTGAATCATGTTAGCAATTGCCACATTTTATGAAATCTGACAAATGGATATCAAAACTGCATTCCTTAATGGATTTATTAAAGAAGAGTTGTATATGATACAACCAGAAGGTTTTGTCAATCCTAAAGGTGCTAAAAAAATGTGCAAGCTCCAGCGATCCATCTATGGACTGGTGCAAGCATCTCGGAGTTGGAATAGACGCTTTGATAAGTTGATCAAAGCATATAGTTTTATATAGACTTGCGGTGAAGCCTGTATTTACAAGAAAGTGAGTGGGAGCACTACAACCTTTCTAACAAGTATATGTGAATGACATATTGTTGATTGGAAATGATGTAGAATTTTCTGGGAAACATAAAGGAGTGTTTGAAAGGAGTTTTTCAAAGAAAGACCTCGGTGAAGCTGCTTACATATTGGGCATCAAGATCTATAGAGATAGATCAAGACGCTTGATAAGATTTTTCAATGAGTACATACCTTGACAAGATTTTTAAAGTAGTTCAAAATGGAACAGTCAAAGAAGGAGTTCTTGCCTGTATTGCAAGGGGTAAACTTGAGTAAGACTCAAAACACGACCATGGCAGAAAATAGAAAGAGAATGAAAGTCATTCCCTATGCCTCAGCCATAGGTTCTATAAAGTATGCTATGTTGTATACCAAACCTATTGTGTACCTTGCCATGAGTTTGGCAAGGGGGTACGATATTGATCCAGGAGTGGATCACTTGACAACGGTCAAAATTATCCTTAGAAGACTAAGGAGATATTTCTCGGTTATGGAGGTGATAAAGAGTTCGTCGTAAAGAGTTACGCCGATGCAAGCTCTTACACCGATCCGGATGACTCTGAGTCCCAATCTGGATACATATTGAAAGTGGGAGCAATTAGCTAGAGTAGCTCCATGCAGAGCATTGTAGACATAGAAAATTTGCAAAATACATACGGCTCTGAATGTGACAGACCCATTGACTAAGCTTCTCTCACAAGCAAAACATGATCACACCTTAGTACTCTTTGTGTGTTAATCACATAGCGATGTGAACTAGATTATTGACTCTAGTAAAACCCTTTGGGTATTAGTCACATGGCGATGTGAACTAATCACATGGTGATGTGAACTATTGGTGTTAAATTACATGGCGATGTGAACTAGATTACTGACTCTAGAGCAAGTGGGAGACTGAAGGAAATATGCCCTAGAGGCAATAATAAAGTTGTTATTTATATTTCCTTATATCATGATAAATGTTTATTATTCATGCTAGAATTGTATTAACCGGAAACTTAGTACATGTGTGAATACATAGACAAAACAGAGTGTCCCTAGTATGCCTCTACTTGACAAGCTCGTTAATCAAAGATGGTTATGTTTCCTGACCATAGACATGTGTTGTCATTTGATGAACGGGATCACATCATTAGAGAATGATGTGATCGACAAGACCCATCCGTTAGCTTAGCATAATGATCGTTTAGTTTTATTGCTATTGCTTTCATCATGACTCATACATGTTCCTCTGACTATGAGATTATGCAACACCCGAATACCGGAGGAACACCTTGTGTGCTATCAAACGTCACAACGTAACTGGGTGATTATAAAGATGCTCTACAGATGTCTCCAAAGGTGTTTGTTGGGTTGGCACAGATCGAGATTAGGATTTGTCACTCCGTGTATCGGAGAGGTATCTCTGGGCCCTCTCGGTAATGCACATCACTATAAGCCTTGCAAGCAATGTGACTAATGAGTTAGTCATGGGACGATGCATTACGGAACGAGTAAAGAGACTTTCCGGTTACGAGATTGAACTAGGTATGATGATACCGACGATCGAATCTCGGGCAAGTAACATATCGATGACAAAGGGAACAACACATGTTGTTATGCGGTTTTACAGATAAAGATCTTCGTAGAATATGTAGGAGCCAATATGAGCATCCAGGTTCCGCTATTGGTTATTGACCAGAGATGTGTCTCGGTCATGTCTACATAGTTCTCGAACCCGTAGGGTCCGCAAGCTTAACGTTCGATGCCGATTTGTATTATGAGTTATGTGCTACCTCTTGAGCATGCGTTGGTTTTCCCTTGAAGAGGAAAGGGTGATTCAGCAAAGTAGCGTAAGTATTTCCCTCAGTTTTCGAGAACCAAGGTATCAATCCAGTAGGAGGCCACACGCAAGTCCCTCGTACCTACACAAACAAATAAGAACCTTGCAACCAATGCGATAAAGGGGTTGTCAATCCCTTCACGACCACTTGCAAAAGTGAGATCTGATAGAGATGATAAGATAATATTTTTGGTATTTTTATGATAAAGAGTGAAAGTAAAGAACGCAAAGTAAAATAGATGTAAACTTATATGTTGGAGAATAGACCCGGGGGCCATAGCTTTCACTAGTGGCTTCTCTCAAGATAGCATAAGTATTACGGTGGGTGAACAAATTACTGTCGAGCAATTGATATAAAAGTGCATAATTATGAGAATATCTAGGCATGATCATGTATATAGGCATCACGTCCGCGACGCATAGACCGACTCCTGCCTACATCTACTACTATTACTCCACACATCGACCGCTATCCAGCATGCATCTAGAGTATTAAGTTCATAAGAACAGAGTGACACATTAGGTAAGATGACATGATGTAGAGGGATAAAATCAAGCAATATGATATAAACCCCATCTTTTTATCCTCGATGGCAACAATAAAATACGTGTCGTTTCCCCTACTGTCACTGGGATCGAGCACCGCATGATTGAACCCAAAGCCAAGCACTTCTCCCATTGCAAGAAAGATCAATCTAGTTGGCCAAACCAAACTGATAATTCGAAGAGACTTGCAAAGATAACCAATCATACATAAAAGAATTCAGAGGAGATTCAAATATTGTTCATAGATAATCTTGATCATAAACCCACTATTCATCGAATCTCGACAAACACACCGCAAAAAGAGTTACATCGAATAGATCTCCAAGAAGATCGAGGAGAACTTTGTATTGAGATCCAAAGAGAGAGAAGAAGCCATCTAGCTAATAACTATGGACCCGAAGGTCTGTGGTAAACTACTCACACATCATCGGAGAGGCTATGGTGTTGATGTAGAAGCCCTCCGTGATCCATGCCCCCTACGGCGGAGCGCCGGAAAAGGCCCCAAGATGGGATCTCACGGGTACAGAAGGTTGCGGCGGTGGAAATAGGGTTTCGTGGTGCTCCTGGATGGTTTCAGGGTACGTAGGTATATATAGGAGGAAGAAGTAGGTCGGTGGAGCCACGAGGGGCCCACGAGGGTGGGGGCGCGCCCATGGGGGCAGGCGCGCCTCCCTGCCTCGTGGCCTCCTCATTGATTTCTTGATGTCCACTCCAAGTCCTCTGGATCACGTTTGTTCCAAAAATAACTCTCCCGAAGGTTTCATTCCGTTTGGATTCCGTTTGGTATTCCTTTTCTGCGAAACACTGAAATAGGCAAAAAAAATAACAATTTGCACTGGGCCTTGGGTTACTAGGTTAGTCCCAAAAATAATATAAAAGTGTATAATAAAGCCCATTAAACATCCAAAACAGAATATATAATGGCATGGAGCAATCAAAAAATTATAGATACGTTAGAGACGTATCAAGCATCCCCAAGCTTAATTCCCGCTCGTCCTCGAGTAGGTAAATGATAAAACAGAATTTTTGATGTGGAATGCTACTTAGCATATTCTTCAATGTAATTTTCTTTATTGTGGCATGAATGTTTAGATCCGAAAGATTCAAGATAAAAGTTTAATATTGACATAAAAATAATAATACTTCAAGCATACTAACAAAGCAATCATGTGTTCTCAAAATAACATGGCCAAAGAAAGTTATCCCTACAAAATTGTAACATCCCAAATTTTCAATTTGGAATGTTTTACAATTATTAGCTAAGCATCTATGCATTTTGATTGAAATTGAGTGGCATTTGAAAATTTCAGAGGGAGTTGAGTTTTTGTTGTGAATTTGAACCTGATTTGGCATTGAAATTTATTTCAAATATCCCTGACAAATACTTGATCAAAAGTATGCGAGGAGCTAACATGACACTCCAAAAATGTCAGAAGAAATGTATTGCCAAAAAGTTTGAATTCAAATTTGAATTTTATTTGGGATTTCCAGCAATTGTTTTTTTAGTTTGAGTTTTACCTCTGGAAAAATGTCCACGTTGTAGGATTAATTCCCCTGAGAATTTTGATATATATATGTCCTATATAAAAATAATATATACTTTTTCTATATTTTTCCTTCCCTCTAATTCAAAAAAAAGGGAAAGCCCCAGGCGCCAGCCAGGCCAACCGGCCCAGCCAGCGCCGAGCGCAGCCCACCAGCGGGCCAGGCGCAGCCCACCGACGCCCGAGCCGGCCTGCCCCCAGCGCCCGATGCCCGAACCCCCTCGCCCTCGGTCGCCCGATCGCTCTCCCCCTCTCTCGATCCCTCTCTCTCTCTCACTGACCCGTCGGCCCCACCCTATCCCTAACCCCTCGCCCACGACACCGCGCCAGAGCGCGTTCGCCGCCGCCGCGTCCGAGTTCCACGGGATCACGATCCCGAGACGCCCCATTGCCCAAGTTGATGCCCTATATAAACCCAGCTCCCTCCTCTCTCGATCCCCCAAAACCCTAAGCGCAACTCCACCCATAGCTCGCGCCCTCGCCGAACGCATCTCACCGCCGCCGCCTCGGTTCGCCGCCACTCCCGACGCCGGTGAGCACCCTCTGCCCCTCCAAGCATCTTCACCCGAACCTCAACTTCTTGACGCACCTCCTTGACATCATATCCCTGTCCAGGAGCCCTCGAAGCCGTCGCCCCTAAGCTCGTTCGCCGCCCGCCGGAGCTGCAGAGCACCGGGCTCTGCACCGCCTCGTCCCCGCCGCTCCAGTCGCCCCCGAGCTCCACCAAGACCACCCCGACGACGCCCTCGCTCCGCCGCACCGCCCCGGCCACTGCTCCTACCTCCCCGATCGCCGGAGCCACCGCGCCGTCGTCTCCCGAGTCGCCGTCGCCGTCGAACTCTCTGTAAGTTGCCGGAGTTACCCGCAGCCGTCCGATCTCAAACCGACGCGTTAGATTAGATTAGATCGACGAGTTTGGTTTTTCTTTAGTGGATCGGTTTAGATCGGTTTATTTTATGTTGCGGTTTAGTTGGACCGGCCGAAGGGTTTATTTCTGTTAGCCCGTGGACGCGTTGGATTATTAAACGCTTAGGCGCTGTTTAGTTTTAGAACGCTCACTATTTCGGCCCGTTAGCGCCTTAGTTGTTCTTTTAAAAAAATTTCGTTTCTTTTTTTAACAGAATAGTTCCAATCTATAAAAATCTATATCTTTTAGGTTATTTATTATTTTCAGTTGATTCTTTTTTTGTTAGTTTGCAAATTTGTTGTAGTTTCTGTAGAAAATATGTTTAGCCATGTTTAAATTATTAGAAATAGTTTTATATTAGATTTAGACAGATTAGTTTTTCTGCCATAAATTGAGTTAGGATTATTATTTTTTAGTGATTCTTTTTTTCTACTGCTTAGTTTTGACCATGCCTAGCAGTAGGAACTTGTTTGGGTATTTTAGATTTAATAAACAATTAGTTTTATGTCGAAATCAAGTTTTCCTTCTTTATTTAGCTAGCTACTGTTTTCCTACTGTTCTAGTTAGTAAATAATTTTATTATTATTATGTTATAGTTTATTTTATATTAGTTTATGTAGCTACAGAGGAGGAACTTTTATTTACGGTAAAATAATTTTTTTTATATTTTATTTTCTTTGCTAGGATTGTTTTAGGCATAATATGAGTTCTATAATAGCTTTTGATGTGATTCTTTTTGCTACTAGTTTGTATGATGTTTTCCCTTCTGTTAGTTAGCAAAACCAATGCTTAGGTTCTGTTAAGAAAAGTTTTAGTTGTGTAAAACTATTTCTTAGTTGTTGCTTGATATGATGAAAACCTTGATTTGCTTTCTCCGAGTTTTTCTTTGGTTTCTGTTTGAGTGCTTGGGTGTTTTACTTCAACTTGCTGTTATGTTATATTGTTCTATACTTATTTGTGCTATTGTTTGACTTGGTAGAATTCCCGGAGTGCGAAGCCTACTATTACGAGTCGCTAGCTTTCGAAGACCGTCAGCCAGGCAAGTCATTTGATCATGTTTTTACAATACCTACGATTTTATTGCATTAGAGTTATACCTCCCCACCATGCATGCAGTAGGAGAATTTTGTTAAGTTATGTTCTTGAGTAGTATCATGAGGTAGGATGAACCCTTCTCCCTTGTTACCGATGCCCGGGACGATGTAGTTTATTTTGCTATGCTCGTAGACGGGGTTGGTTGAGTGATTCATAAGGGAGATGTGAGAGTCAAGATGATGAAAACCCCATGACATCAAGCTCAAGATGGACTTCAAAATTCACTACTGGGTGGAGGACGGTTGACGGGCACCCTGGAGAAACCAGCGTATGGCCGGGATGCATGGAGAAGCGCCATGACATCTTGCGGAAAGCTTGACCCAGCCACGAAGAGATGGATGGATACCCCATTGACCGGAAGCTTACCTGTGCAGCCGCAAGCCATTATGGGCTCTGGCTTGGTCGACCCTAGGCGTGACTCTGGACGGACGGTGCTACGAGATGTAGAAGAACGGTAGGATTGGATGGGCACCGGCAGTGGCCCAGAGGAACTCTTCGGAAGACCCTGTTTCGTTCGTCCCGTCTTCAAACACCAGGCAGTGTGAAGACTTAAAGGAGGGAACGATTCTTGCGGGTAAAGTGCACAAACCTCTGCAGAGTAAGAACCTAATCGATTAGCCGTGTCCCCGGTTACGGACAAATGAGCCTCTGGAATTGGAGTATTTCGGATATCTCAACACTGAACTTAATAAATTAATTGAGGGGGTTATTTAATAATTGGGAACGAGACATTGGTTGGCGGAACCATCTCAATAACTACCAACAATTTTGTAGTAATTGCAAACAAGTCCTTGTTGTAGGGAAAATCCGGCTTTTTCGCAAAACAATGAAACTTAGAGCCCCACAGCCAAATTGCATATAGTATTAGTAATTTTATTGTTGTTCTCTCTTCATGACTTGCCGGCATATTCAAAATGCTGACCTACACGGCTGCAACGTCCTATGTTGCAGAGGAATTTTCCGACCAGGAGTTAGGCTACGATCCACGCTTGGCGATTGCCCTTTGGAGTCGGATGGACTCGCTATTCGTCTACGCTTCCGCAGCTTTATTTAGTTTATTTCTCATGAGTTGGCCTTTGGCCGAATTTATTATGATGTAATAAAGACTCGATATGAGAATCATGTAATAAATTCAGGTGTGATTGAACTTTGAATCTTTACATCAATGTATTGTGTGTGCCAGCATGATCTTGGGATGGTACAGCTACACAGAGACTTGACCGATTTCGGGTCGGGTCGTTACAGAGATGGTATTTAGAGCACACGCTGACCGTAGGACGTAACCCCTAGGATCAGAAAGCCATAGGAAGAGACTATTTTATTTTATGTCCTTATCATTCCGTAATTCTCCCCTGTTCATTTCCGACTTCTCTCCGATTTTCAACATTCTAGATGGCCGCCGAGTTCACCCCAGTTCTGCTACCGGAGTTTTGCCAGCCAGATGAGACGATGCTTCTCGGCAAGAAGCTGGTTCAGATCGTGAAGAAGCTGAAGATTGCCCTGCCCTCAATCACCAGGAAGCCTATCAATGCACTTGCGACGGATACCCGCTACAGGATTATGGTGCACATTCCAGGGAGGACCTTCGGAGGACATTCAGAGCCCATTGACTTTGAGTTTACCGATTTCACTTGGATCCTCGGAAGAGACATGGCGATTTATCGTGCACTTGGACATCTCCGAGAAGAGTACAGGGCCGAGGTCGACCCATCAGACCTCGCCATGATTTCTCGCAGAGCTAGGAATGGAGATATCATCCGTACCGTAGAGGACAACTCCATTCTTTCATATGTCCAAGACTTGGAGAGTCTCATTAGGAACCTGGAAATCCAGACGCGCCGAAACTCGAAGGTACACAGGAGGTTGTTGTTCCGTGAACTGGAACTGGAGGAGAAAGCACGCGCGGACTTCCTTGAATATGAAGAAGAAGTCAAGGATTTTATGGATAGAATCGAGGTCCGGGATAAATATATTGCCACACTGGAGGAGAAGATAGACCTGGGACAAGACCTTTTTCCGAGTGGAGATGATGGACCTCTCGTGAGCAATGACCAGGATTATGAAGAGAGCTCCACCGAAGGAAGCCGCAAGAGGAGGCGCCGCACCAGAGGACGCCGCACCGGAGGACGCAAGAATAATTGATGAAGACATTTAGTCGACCGCCATGTTATTTTATTTTTTTCGTCGATCAGTTAGGCCGTTATTTTCGATTAGTCGTGAGATTTTTGTAATCCCAGATTGAACCTTGTTTGAGATGAATGAATAAATGATTGGTGTGATTATGATTGTGCATTCATATGGGTAGTGCTATTTTCTCATTAGACCCTTGTTCTATTCTAATTTCTCATCCACTCCAAAACACCAGATGCCTCCGAGACGTGACCCCGGTTTCAACTTTCCGCCGGAGCTCACCCAGCTGATCCAGCAGCAGAATGCCCTGATGCAGATGCTCATCCAGAACCAGAACAACAACAACAACAACAATCCACCGCCACCACCCCCTGTTGACAACTTGACTCGCTTCCTAAGGCTGAATCCACCAGTGTTCTCTAGCAGCACTGAGCCGATTGTGGCCGATGATTGGCTCCGCAAGGTCGGAAGGGAGTTAGCCACTGCTGGATGCACAGATGCAGAGAAGGTGCGCTTTGCCGCACATCAGCTTGATGGACCCGCAGCTTCTTGGTGGGAGAACTACACCGCCACTTATCCGGCCGCCACCCTGACATGGGCTGAGTTCCAGCAGGCCTTCCGCACCGCTCATGTCTCAGCTGGAGCCATGAGTCTGAAGAAGCGTGAGTTCCGCAACTTACACCAGGGGAACCGTACTGTGGGGCAGTACATGGATGAGTTCAGCAAATTATCTCGCTATGCCCCAGATGATGTGGCCACAGATGCCGCAAAGCAAGAGAAGTTTCTTGAGGGACTCAATGATGAGCTAGGAATGCAGCTAATGGTGGCTACCTTCAACAACTACCAGGAGCTGGTAGACAAGGCCATCATACTTGAAGGCAAGCAGCAGCAGACTGATAGCCGCAAGCGGAAATATGGCCAGGGAAAGTACAACTCCGGAGATCAGCAGAAGCCCCGCTATACCCCATACTCAGGAGGACATACCCATCACACCCATGGAGGACATAATCATGGAGGACATAACCATGGAGGGAATGGGAACAATCGCAACCACGACAACAACTCCAAGTCAGGCAATGGAGGCAATGGCAACTAGCACCGTCCTGCTCCGGCTCAGAAGGATCTGAGTCATATCACCTGTTTCAAGTGCCAGAAGACAGGACACTATGCCACCGATTGTCCGGAGGCCAAGCAGAGGAATGGAAACGGCAACGGCAATGGAAGCTCAGCAAAGAAGCCCAACCCTTTTCCTCGTGCTCAGGTGAATCACCTTGACGTGGAGGACGTCTATGATCAGCCAGACACTGTGGTTGGTAAGTTTTTATTAAATTCACATCCAGTATTGGTACTCTTTGATTCCGGTGCAACACATTCATTCATATCAAGGGTAGTTGTGGAAAAGTACGGGTTGCCCACTAGAACCCTTAGAACCCTGCTTCAGGTCACTTCCCCAGGAGGAGAGATGACGGCAGGCTTAGGCTGTCATTCGACCCTCAGCATCGGAAACCATGATTTTCCTGCAGACCTCATAGTATTGGAATCCCAGAGTTTGGATGTAATTCTAGGCATGGATTGGTTGACCTAGTTTGAAGGAAACATCGACTGTGCTCGCAAGACGATTTTGCTCACCACCCGGGAGCAGAAAAGGATCAAGTATGTATCCAGACGCACACCGATGAAGAATCGGGTGAATTCCCTCACGGGTGTTGTTCAGGAGGAAGTGCCCGTAGTGCAAGATTTTCCCGATGTGTTTCCAGAGGAATTACCAGGAATGCCACCGGACAGAGACATTGAGTTTTTGATTGAGTTATTGCCCGACACAGCCCCAATATCCAAGAGACCCTATCGGATGCCCCTGAATGATTTGGAAGAGATCAAGAAGAAAATTAAGGAGCTATTGGAGAAAGGATATATTCGCCCAAGCTCGTCACCTTGGGGAGCCCCAGTTCTTTTGGTAGAGAAGAAGGATGGAACCCTGAGAATGGTTGTGGATTATCGTTCAATGAACGATGTGACCATCAAGAACAAGTACCCTCTGCCGATGATTAATGATTTATTTGATCAACTAGTTGGAGCCAAGGTATTCTCCAAGATCGATCTTCGATCAGGGTATCATCAGTTGAAGATTCGTGAACAGGATATACCCAAAACAGCTTTCACCACCAGGTATGGTTTATATGAGTATACCGTCATGTCATTCGGATTAACTAATGCCCCTGCGTATTTCATGAGTATGATGAACAAGGTATTTATGGAATATCTGGACAAGTTTGTCGTGGTGTTCATCGATGACATATTGGTTTTCTCCAAGAGCGAGGAAGAGCATAAGGAACATCTGCGTCTAGTTCTGGAGAAACTCCGGGAACATCAGTTATATGCCAAGTTCAGCAAATGTGAATTTTGGCTGAAGGAAGTCGGATTCCTCGGACATGTTATTTCAGGAGAAGGAATAGCAGTCGACCCCACCAAGGTCGAATCAGTCACCAACTGGCAGTCCCCCACCTCAGTCAAGGAGATCCGCAGTTTTCTCGGACTCGCAGGATATTATCGAAGGTTTATTGAGAATTTCTCCAAGATTGCCAAGCCCATGACTGAGCTGTTGAAGAAGGAAGCCAAGTATATTTGGACCGAGGATTGTGAAGCCAGTTTTCAGGAGCTAAAGAAACGTTTGGTTACCGCCCCGGTGCTAATTTTGCCGGACATACACAAGGATTACCAGGTATATTGTGACGCTTCTCGTCAAGGACTCGGAGGAGTGCTCATGCAGGAAGGAAAAGTTGTAGCTTATACCTCCAGACAGCTACGACCTCACAAGATTAATTATGCCACACACGATTTGGAGTTAGCAGCCGTAGTGCACGCACTCAAGACCTGGAGACATTTCCTTGTCGGAACAGTTGTGATGTTTACACGGATCATAAGAGCCTGAAGTATATTTTCACGCAGAAGGAATTGAACCTCAGGCAGAGGAGATGGCTTGGATTGATCAAGGACTATGACATGAGATTGCATTATCACCCAGGGAAGGCAAATGTTGTAGCAGATGCCTTGAGCGGTAAAAGTTATGTGAACACCCTCATAGCTGGAGGATTACCTCAGGAATTAGCCGACGATATCAGAGAGCTCCGACTGGAGATAGTACCGAGAGGATTTGTCGCCACCTTGGATATACAGTCCACTCTGACCGAAAGAATCCGTGAAGCCCAGAAGACATACAAGGGAATTGTAGAGATAAAGGAAAAGATGTGTAACGGAAAGGCGAAAGGTTTTCGTGAAGATGAGCACGGAAATTTATGGTTTGAGGATCGCATCTATGTGCCTAATGACCCAGAGGTCAGGAAGTTAATTCTTCAGGAGGCCCATGATTCACCGTACTCGATTCACCTAGGCAACACCAAGATGTATCTGGATTTGAAGGAAAGTTTCTGGTGGACAGGTATGAAGAAGGATATTGCCGAGTACGTAGCAGTACGCGATGTTTGTCAGTGAGTAAAGGCGGAACATCAGAAGCCGGCAGGGTTACTTCAACCTTTGCCGATACCCGGGTGGAAATGGGAAAAACTTGGAATGGATTTTATCACAGGATTACCGAGGATCCGTTCAGGTTATGATTCTATCTGGGTAGTGGTTGATCGCTTGACCAAGGTAGCTCATTTCATTCCCGTGAAGACCACATATACCAGCGCTAAGTTAGCCAAGATATACATGACCAGGATCGTATGTCTGCATGGAGTTCCAAGGAGTATCGTGTCAGATGGAGGAACACAATTTACCTCAAAGTTTTGGAATCAGTTGCATGAAACTTTGGGTACGAGGCTGGAGTTTAGTACAGCTTTTCATCCGCAGACAGATGGACAGACCGAGAAAGTCAAATAGATTTTGGAGGACATGTTGAGAGCCTGTGCGCTAGACTATGAGTCTAGCTGGGATGACAACTTGCCATATGCAGAGTTCTCGTAGAACAACAGTTATCAGACCAGTCTGAAAATGGCCCCTTTCGAAGCTCTATACGGAAGGAGGTGCAGAACACCATTGTTGTGGGATGGTGTTGGAGATCGAAAACTTTTTGGTCCCGATCTTATCAGAGACTCCGAAGAGAAGGCCAAGCTGATTCGAGATAGACTCAAGATAGCCCAGTCGGGACAGAAGAGTTATGCCGACAGTAAACGCAAGGAGATAAAGTATGAAGTTGGAGACCGAGCATATCTCCATGTGTCCCCACTTCGTGGAATCAAGAGGTTTGGTGTTAAAGGAAAGTTAGCACCCCGGTTTATAGGCCCCTATAAAATCCTCGAACGCAGAGGAGAAGTTGCATACAAGCTGGAATTGCCGGAAGGATTGTCCGGAGTTCACGATGTCTTCCATGTTTCTCAACTGAAGAAATGCCATGTTGAGATGGCCGAAATTCCGTTGAGAGACACAGTGCCCCTAGAGGCCATACAGCTCGACAGTGATCTGACTTATGAGGAGAAACCTGTCCGAATTCTTGAGACTGCGAACAGAGTCACCCGCAGCAAGATCATCAAGTTTTGCAAGGTTTTGTGGAATCATCATTCCGAGGAGGAAGCCACCTGGGAGCGAGAAGAAGACCTCCGCCGAGACCACCTGCACCTATTTGCTAGCCAACCCGAATCTCGAGGGCGAGATTCATCTTAAGGTGGGTAGGTTTGTAACATCCCAAATTTTCAATTTGGAATGTTTTATAATTATTAGCTAAGCATCTATGCATTTTGATTGAAATTGAGTGGCATTTGAAAATTCCAGAGGCAGTTGAGTTTTTGTTGTGAATTTGAACTTGATTTGGCATTGAAATTTATTTCAAATATCCCTGACAAATACTTGATCAAAAGTATGAGAGGAGCTAACATGACACTCCAAAAATGTTAGAAGAAATGTATTGCCAAAAAGTTTGAATTCAAATTTGAATTTTATTTGGGATTTCCAGAAATTGTATTTTTAGTTTGAGTTTTACCTCTGGAAAAATGTCCACGTTGTAGGATTAATTCCCCTGAGAATTTTGATATATATATGTCCTATATAAAAATAATATATACTTTTTCTATATTTTCCTTCCCTCTAATTCAAAAAAAAGGGAAAGCCCCAGGCGCCAGCCAGGCCAACCGGCCCAGCTAGCGCCGAGCACAGCCCACCAGCGGGCCAGGCGCAGCCCACCGACGCCCGAGCCGGCCTGCCCCCAGCGCCCGATGCCCGAACCCCCTCGCCCTCGGTCGCCCGATCGCTCTCCCTCTCTCTCACTGACCCGCCGGCCCCACCCTATCCCTAACCCCTCGCCCACGACACCGCGCCAGAGCGCGTTCACCGCCGCCGCGTCCGAGTTGATGCCCTATATAAACCCAGCTCCCTCCTCTCTCGATCCCCCCAAAACCCTAAGCGCAACTCCACCCGTAGCTCGCGCCCTCGCCGAACGCATCTCACCGCCGCCGCCTCGGTTCGCCGCCACTCCCGACGCCGGTGAGCACCCTCTGCCCCTCCAAGCATCTTCACCCGAACCTCAACTTCTTGACGCACCTCCTTGACATCATCTCCCTGTCCAGGAGCCCCCGAAGCCGTCGCCCCTGAGCTCGTTCGCCGCCCGCCGGAGCTGCAGAGCACCGGGCTCTGCACCGCCTCGTCCCCGCCGCTCCAGTCGCCCCCGAGCTCCACCAAGACCACCCCGGCGACGCCCTCGCTCCGCCGCACCGCCCCGGCCACTCCTCCTACCTCCCCGATCGCCGGAGCCACCGTGCCGTCGTCTCCCGAGTCGCCGTCGCCGTCGAACTCTCTGTAAGTTGCCGGAGTTACCCGCAGCCGTCCGATCTCAAACCGACGCGTTAGATTAGATTAGATCGACGAGTTTGGTTTTTTTTAGTGGATCGGTTTATTTTATGTTGCGGTTTAGTTGGACCGGCCGAAGGGTTTATTTCTGTTAGCCCGTGGACGCGTTGGATTATTAAACGCTTAGGCGCTGTTTAGTTTTAGAACACTCACTGTTTCGGCCCGTTAGCGCCTTAGTTGTTTTTTTTTTAAATTTTCGTTTCTGTTTTTAACAGAATAGTTCTAATCTTGAAAAATCTATATCTTTTAGGTTATTTATTATTTTCAGTTGATTCTTTTTTTGTCAGTTTGCAAATTTGTTGTAGTTTCTGTAGAAAATATGTTTAGCCATGTTTAAATTATTAGAAATAGTTTTATATTAGATTTAGACAGATTAGTTTTTCTGCCATAAATTGAGTTAGGATTATTATTTTTTAGTGATTCTTTTTTTCTACTGCTTAGTTTTCACCATGCCTAGAAGTAGGAACTTGTTTGGGTATTTTAGATTTAATAAACAATTAGTTTTATGTCGAAATCAAGTTTTTCTTGTTTAACTAGCTAGCTACTGTTTTCCTACTGTTCTAGTTAGTAAATAATTTTATTTTTATCATGTTATAGTTTATTTTAGATTAGTTTATGTAGCTACAGAGGAGGAACTTTTATTTACGGTAAAATAATTTTTTTTATATTTTATTTTCTTTGCTAGGATTGTATTAGGCATGATATGAGTTCTATAATTGCTTTTGATGTGATTCTTTTTGCTACTAGTTTGTATGATGTTTTCCCTTCTGTTAGTTAGCAAAACCAATGCTTAGGTTCTGTTAAGAAAAGTTTTAGTTGTGTAAAACTATTTCTTAGTTGTTGCTTGATATGATGAAAACCTTGATTTGCTTTCTCCGAGTTTTTCTTTGGTTTTGGTTTGAGTGCTTGGGTGTTTTACTTCAACTTGCTGTTATGTTATATTGTGCTATACTTATTTGTGCTATTTTTTGACTCGGTAGAATTCCCGGAGTGCGAAGCCTGCTATTACGAGTCGCTAGCTTTCGAAGACCGTCAGCCAGGCAAGTAATTTGATCATGTTTTTACAATACCTATGATTTTATTGCATTAGAGTTATACCTCCCCACCATGCATGCAGTAGGAGAATTTTGTTAAGTTATGTTCTTGAGTAGTATCATGAGGTAGGATGAACCCTTCTCCCTTGTTACCGATGCCCGGGACGATGTAGTTTATTTTGCTATGCTCATAGACGGGGTTGGTTGAGTGATTCATAAGGGAGATGCGAGAGTCAAGATGATGAAAACCCCATGACATCAAGCTCAAGATGGACTTCAAAATTCACTACTGGGTGGAGGACGGTTGACGGGCACCCTGGAGAAACCAGCGGATGGCCGGGATGCATGGAGAAGCGCCATGACATCTTGCGGAAAGCTTGACCCAGCCACGAAGAGATGGATGGATACCCCATTGACCGGAAGCTTACCTGTGCAGCCGCAAGCCATTATGGGCTCTGGCTTGGTCGACCCTAGGCGTGACTCAGGACGGACGGTGCTACGAGATGTAGAAGAACGGTAGGATTGGATGGGCACCGGCAGTGGCCCAGAGGAACTCTTCGGAAGACCCTGTTTCGTTCGTCCCGTCTTCAAACACCAGGCAGTGTGAAGACTTAAAGGAGGGAACGATTCTTGCGGGTAAAGTGCACAAACCTCTGCAGAGTAAGAACCTAATCGATTAGCCGTGTCCCCGGTTACGGACAAATGAGCCTCTGGAATTGGAGTATTTCGGATATCTCAACACTGAACTTAATAAATTAATTGAGGGGGTTATTTAATAATTGGGAACGAGACATTGGTTGGCTGAACCATCTCAATAACTACCAACAATTTTGTAGTAATTACAAACAAGTCCTTGTTGTAGGGAAAAACCGGCTTTTTCGCAAAACAATGAAACTTAGAGCCCCACAGCCAAATTGCATATAGTATTAGTAATTTTATTGTTGTTCTCTCTTCATGACTTGCCGGCATATTCAAAATGCTGACCTACACGGCTGCAACATCTTATGTTGCAGAGGAATTTTCCGATCAGGAGTGAGGCTACGATCCACGCTTGGCGATTGCCCTTTGGAGTCGGATGGACTCGCTATTCGTCTACGCTTCCGTAGCTTTATTTAGTTTATTTCTCATGAGTTGGCCTTTGGCCGAATTTATTATGATGTAATAAAGACTCGATATGAGAATCATGTAATAAATTCAGGTGTGATTGAACTTTGAATCTTTACATCAATGTACTTTGTGTGCCAGCATGATCTTGGGATGGTACAGCTACACAGAGACTTGACCGATTTTGGGTCCGGTCGTTACAAAAATCATATAGTATGGCTATGCTCTATCTTCATCACACAAAGTATTTAATCATGCTCAACCCCGATGACAAGCCAAGCAATTGTTTCATACTTTTGATGTTCTCAAACTTTTTCAATCTTCACGCAATACATGAGCGTGAGCCATGGACATAGCACTATATGTGGAATAGAATGGTGGTTGTGGACAAAAAGGAGAAGATAGTCTCACATCAACTAGGCGTATCAATGGGCTATGGAGATGCCCATCAATAGATATCAATGTGAGTGAGTAGGGATTGCCATGCAACGAATGCACTAGAGCTATAGGTGTATGAAAGCTCAACAAAAGGAACTAAGTGGGTGTGCATCCAACTCGCTTGCTCACGAAGACCTAGGGCATTTTTAGGAAGCCCATCATTGGAATATGCAAGCCAAGTTCTATAATGTAAAATTCCCACTAGTATATGAAAGTTACAACATAGGAGACTCTCTATCATGAAGATCATGGTGCTACTTTGAAGCACAAGTGTGGTAAAAGGATAGTAACATTGTCCCTTCTCTCTTTTTCTCTCATTTCTTTTTTTGGGCCTTTTCCCTTTTTTTATGGCCTCTTTTTTTCGTCCGGAGTCTCATCCCGACTTGTGGGGTAATCATAGTCTCCATCATCCTTTCCTCACTTGGGACAATGCTCTAATAATGATGATCATCACACTTTTATTTACTTACAACTCAAGAATTACAACTCGATACTTAGAACAAAAATATGACTCTATGTGAATGCCTCCGGCAGAGTACCAGGATATGCAATGAATCAAGACTGACATGTATGAAAGAATTATAAAGGTGGCTTTGCCACAAATACGATCTCAACTACATGATCATGCAAAGCAATATGACAATGATGGAACGTGTCATAGTAAACGGAACGGTGGTAAGTTGCATGGCAATATATCTTGGAATGGCTATGGAAATGCCATAATAGGTAGGTATGGTGGCTGTTTTGAGGAAGGTAATGGTGGGTGTATGGTACCGGCGAAAGTTGCGCGATACTAGAGAGGCTAGCAATGGTGGAAGGATGAGAGTGCGTATAATCCATGGACTCAACATTAGTCATAAAGAACTCACATACTTATTGCAAAAATCTATTAGTTATCAAAACAAAGTACTACGCGCATGCTCCTAGGGGGATAGATTGGTAGGAAAAGACCATCGCTCGTCCCCGACCGCCACTCATAAGGAAGACAATCAATAAATAAATCATGCTCCGACTTCATCACATAACGGTTCACCATACGTGCATGCTACGGGAATCACAAACTTTAGAACAAGTATTTCTCAAATTCACAACTACTCAACTAGCATGACTCTAATATCACCATCTTCATATCTCAAGACAATTATCAATTATCAAACTTCTCTTAGTATTCAATGCACTTTAAAGTTTTTATCTTGGATGCCTATCATATTAGGACTAAATTTATAACCAAAGCAAATTACCATGCTGTTCTAAAGGACTCTCAAAATAATATAAGTGAAGCATGATAGATCAATAATTTCTATAAAAGAAAACCACCGCCGTGCTCTAAAAGATATAAGTGAAGCACTAGAGCAAAAACTATATAGCTCAAAAGATATAAGTGAAGCACATAGAGTATTCTAATAAATTCTGATTAATGTGTGTCTCTCCCAAAAGGTGTGTACAGCAAGGATGATTGTGGAAAACTAAAAAGCAAAGACTCAAATCATACAAGATGCTCCAAGCAAAACACATATGATGTGGTGAATAAAAATATAGCTCCAAGTAAAGTTATCGATGGACGAAGACGAAAGAGGGGATGCCTTCCGGGGCATCCCCAAGCTTAGGCTTTTTGATGTCCTTGGATTTTACCTTGGGGTGCCGTGGGCATCCCCAAGCTTAGGCTCTTGCCACTCCTTATTCCATAATCCATCAAATCTTTACCCAAAACTTGAAAACTTCACAACACAAAACTCAACAGAAAATCTCATAAGCTCCGTTAGCGAAATAAAACAAACCATCACTTTAAGGTACTGTAATAAACTCATTATTTATTTATATTGGTGTTAAACCTACTGTATTCCAACTTCTCTATGGTTCATAAGCTCCATTACTAGCAATAGATTCATCAAAATAAGCAAACAACACACGAAAAACAGAATCTGTCAAAAACAGAACAGTCTGAAGTAATCTATATCAAACGCAAACTTACGGAACTCAGAAAAATCTACCTAAATAGGAAGACCTAGAAAATTTGTTTATTGATCTACTGCAATTGGAATCAGTATTTTATCACGTTCTGGTGATTTTTAACAATTGTTTTTGTGAACAGAAAGTTTCTGGAATTTTCAGCAAGATCAAATAACTATCATCCCAGAAGATCCTATAGGTTTAACTTGGCACAAACACTAATTAAAACATAAAACCTCATCTAACCAGAGGCTAGATCAAAGATTTATTACTAAACAGAAACAAAAAGCAAGAAAATAAAATAAAGTTGGGTTGCCTCCCAACAAGCGCTATCGTTTAACGCCCCTAGCTAGGCATAAAGGCAAGGATAGATCTAGGTATTATCATCTTTGGTATGCAATCCATAAGTGGCTCTCATAATAGATTCATAAGGTAATTGAATTTTCTTTCTAGGAAAGTGTTCGATGCCTTTCCTTAATGGAAATTGGAATCTAATATTTCCCTTCCTTCATATCAATAATTGCACCAATCGTTCTAAGGAAAGGTCTACCAAGAATAATAGGACATGAAGGATTGCAATCTATATCAAGAATGATGAAATCTACGGGCACATAATTTCTATTTGCAACAATAATAACATCATTAATTCTTCCCATATGTTTCTTAATGGTGGAATCCGCAAGGTGCAAGTTTAGAGAACAATCATCAAATTCACGGAAACCCAACAAATCACACAAAGTTTTTGGAATCGTGTAAACACTAGCACCCAAATCACACAAAGCATAGCATTCATGATCTTTAAGTTTAATTTTAATAGTAGGTTCCCACTCATCATAAAGTTTTCTAGGGATAGAAACTTCCAATTCAAGCTTTTCTTCATAAGATTGCATTAAAGCATCAACGATATGTTTGGTAAAAGCCTTATTTTGACTATAAGCATGCGGAGAATTTAGCACGGATTGCAACAAGGAAATACAATCTATTAAAGAACAATTGTCATAATTAAATTCCTTGAAATCCAAGATAGTGGGTTCATTGCTATGTAAAGTTTTGACCTCTTCAATCCCACTTTTATCAATTTTTGCATCAAGATCTAAAAACTCTGAATCATTGGGACGCCTTATAACTAAAGTTGACTCATCTCGAGTCCCATAATTATCAAGATTCATATTGCAAAACAAAGATTTAATAGGGGACACATCAACCACTTTTAGATCTTCATCCTTATTATCATGAAAACTAGAAGAACACGCTTTCACAAAGCAATCTTTCTTAGCACGCATCGTAGCGGTTCTTTCTTTGCACTCATCAATGGAAATTCTCATGGCTTTGAGAGACTAATTGATATAATGCTTAGGTGGAGTAGATCTAAGTTTCAAAGAATCAACATCAAGAGAAATTCTATCAACATTCCTAGCCAACTCATCAATCTTAGGCAATTTTTCTTCAAGCAAAGCATTGAGATTCTTTTGGGAAATCATAAATTCTTTAACACTAGTCTCAAAATCAGAGGGCATCTTATTAGAAGTTCCATAAGAGTTGTTTTAGGAATTACCATAATTATTAGAGGAATTACTAGGATACGGCCTAGGATTAAAATTTCCTCTATAAGCGTTGTTACCAAAATTGTTCCTACCAACAAAATTCACATCCATAGATTCGTTATTATTCTCAATCAAAGTAGACAAAGGCATATCTTTGGGATCATAAGAAACACTCTTATTAGCAAACAATTTCATAAGTTCATCCATCTTTCCACTCAAGACATTAATCTCTTCAATTGCATGCACCTTTTTACTAGTAGATCTTTCAGTGTGCCATTGAGAATAATTAACCATAATATTATCTAGGAGTTTAGTAGCTTCTCCTAAAGTGATTTCCATAAAAGGGCCTCCCGCGGCCGAATCTAAAAGATTTCTAGAAGCAAAATTCAATACGGCATAATTTTTTTGTATAATCATCCATAAATTCAAACCATGTGTAGGGCAATTACGTATCATTAATTTCATCCTCTCCCAAGCTTGTGCAACATGTTCATGATCAAGTTGCTTAAAATTCATAATATCATTTGAAGAGAGATGATCTTAGCGGGAGGAAAATATTTAGAGATAAAAGCATCTTTGCACTTATTCCATGAATCAATACTATTTTTAGGCAAAGACAAAACCAAGTTTTAGCACGATCTCTAAGCGAAAACGGAAATAGCTTCAATTTAACAATATCGTTGTCCACATCTTTCTTCTTTTGCATATCTCACAAATCAACAATTTAGATGGGTAGCGGCATCTTCACTAGGAAGGCTGGTGAATTGATCTTTCATGACAAGATTCAGCAAAGCGGCATTAATTTCACAAGATTCAACATCGGTAAGAGGAGCAATCGGAGTACTAAGAAAATCATTGTTGTTGGTATTGGCAAAGTCACATAATTTAGTATTATCTTGAGCCATCGTGACAAGCTAGCAATCCAACACACAAGCAAACAAGAAGCAAGCGAAAGAAAAAGCGAACAGAAAAAAGGGCGAATAAAACGGCAAGGGTGAAGTGGGGGAGAGGAAAACAAGAGGCAAATGGCAATTAATGTAATGTGAGGGATAAGAGTTTGTGATAGGTACTTGGTATGTCTTGACTTATGTGTAGACTCCCCGGCAACGGCGCTAGAAATCCTTCTTGCTACCTCTTGAGCATGCGTTGGTTTTCCCTTGAAGAGGAAAGGGTGATGCAGCAAAGTAGCGTAAGTATTTCCCTCAGTTTTTGAGAACCAAGGTATCAATCCAGTAGGAGGCCACATGCAAGTCAATCGTACCTACACAAACAAATAAGAACCTTGCAACCAACGAGATAAAGGGGTTGTCAATCCCTTCACGGCCACTTGCAAAAGTTTGATCTGATAGAGATGATAAGATAATATTTTTGGTATTTTTATGATAAAGAGTGAAAGTAAAGAACGCAAAGTAAAATAGATGTAAACTTATATGATGGAGAATAGACCCAGGGGCCATAGGTTTCACTAGTGGCTTCTCTCAAGATAGCATAAGTATTACGGTGGGTGAACAAATTACTGTCGAGCAATTGATAGAAAAGTGCATAATTATAAGAATATCTAGGCATGATCATGTATATAGGCATCACGTCCGCGATAAGTAGACCGACTCCTGCCTGCATCTACTACTATTACTCCACACATCGACCGCTATCCAGCATGCATCTAGAGTATTAAGTTCATAAGAACAGAGTAACGCATTAGGTATGATGACATGATGTAGAGGGATAAACTCAAGCAATATGATATAAACCCCATCTTTTTATCCTCGATGGCAACAATACAATACGTGTCGTTTCCCCTACTGTCACTGGGATTGAGCACCACATGATTGAACCCAAAGCTAAGCACTTCTCCCATTGCAAGAAAGATCAATCTAGTAGGCCAAACCAAACTGATAATTCGAAGAGACTTGCAAAGATAACCAATCATACATAAAAGAATTCAGAGGAGATTCAAATATTGTTCATATATAATCTTGATCATAAACCCACAATTCATCGGATCTCGACAAACACACCGCAAAAAGAGTTACATCGAATAGATCTCCAAGAAGATCGAGGAGAACTTTGTATTGAGATCCAAAGAGAGAGAAGAAGCCATCTAGCTAATAACTATGGACCCGAAGGTCTGTGGTAAACTACTCACACATCATCGGAGAGGCTATGGTGTTGATCTAGAAGCCCTCCATGATCGATGCCCCCTCCGGCGGAGTGCCGGAAAAGGCCCCAAGATGGGATCTCACGAGTACAGAAGGTTGCACCGGTGGAAATAGGGTTTCGTGGTGCTCCTGGATGGTTTCGGGGTACATAGGTATATATAGGAGGAAGAAGTAGTTCGGTGGAGCCACGAGGGGCCCACGAGGGTGGGGGCCACGCCTCCCTACCTCGTGGCCTCCTTGTTGATTTCTTGACGTCCACTCCAAGTCCTCTGGATCACGTTTGTTCCAAAAATAACTCTCCCGAAGGTTACATTCCGTTTGGACTCCGTTTGGTATTCCTTTTCTGCGAAACACTGAAATACGCAAAAAAACAGCAATTTGCACTAGGCCTTGGGTTAATAGGTTAGTCCCAAAAATAATATAAAAGTGTATAATAAAGCCCATTAAACATCCAAAACAGAATATATAATAGCATGGAGCAATCAAAAATTATAGATACGTTGGAGACGTATCATTATGTGATTTGATGACCGAAGTTTGTTCGGAGTCCCGGATGAGATCACGGACATGACGAGGAGTCTCAAAATGGTCGAGAGGTAAAGATTCATATATAGGACGATGGTATTTGGACACCGGAAGTGCTCCGGGTGATACCGGGTCACCGGAAGGGGTTCCGGGCAACCCCCAGCAAAGATATGGGCTTAATGGGCCAAGTAAGGGAACACACCAGCCCACAAGGGGCTGGTGCGTCCCCTACAGGGCCAGCCACGTGGGGAGAAAGAGAAAGGGGAGGAGGAAAAGGAAAGTATGAAGTAGGACTCCTACTTCCTTCCCCTCCCCCCTCCTTCCTTTCCCCCTTGTCCAAATATGGTAGGGGGGCCGAATTGGACTAGGGGCCCAAGTAGCCTTCCTCCTACTTGGGTGCGCCCTAGGCTGCCTCCCTCCTTTATATATGTGGGAGGGCACCCCTAGAAGACACATCAATTGTTCCTAGCCGTGTGCGGCGCCCCCTCCATAGTTAACACCTCGGTCATATCGTCGTAGTGCTTAGGCGAAGCCCTGCGCTGGTAACTTCATCATCACCGTCGTCACGCCATTGTGCTGACGGAACTCTCCCTCGTCCTCAACTGGATCAAGAGCTCGAGGGACGTCATCAAGATGAACGTGTGCTGAACGCGGAGGTGCCGTACGTTCGGTACTTGGATCGGTTGGATCGCGAAGACGTTCGACTACATCAACCGCGTTACTAAACGCTTCCGCTTTCGGTCTACGAGGGTACGTGGACACACTCTCCGCGCTCGTTGCTATGCATCTCCTTGATCGATCTTGCATGATCGTAGGTAATTTTTTTGAAATACTGCGTTCCCCAACAACTGCGTCCTTGCCAATGCTACTTCAGCATATCACCGCTCGTCTTGGCACCGAGTTCGCCCTCAAGGACTTGGGGGCTCTCCACTACTTCCTCGGCATCGAGGTCGTTCGTCGTGCCACTGGATTTTCTTTCTGCACCAGCAGAAGTACGCATACGAGCTTCTGGAGCGAGCCGACATGCTTAATTGCAAGCCTGCTTAAGGTGTCCGCCGTCGATGGCTCTCCGGCGTCCGACGCTCCTTTCTACCGCTCCATCGTCGGTGCTCTTCAGTACCTCACGCTGACACGGTCGGATCTTCAGTATGTTGTTCAGCAGGTGTGCCTTCACATGCACGCCCCTCGTGACACCCATTGGGCTTTGATGAAACGTATCCTCTGAAGGAAATATGCCCTAGAGGCAATAATAAAGTTGTTATTTATATTTCCTTATATCATGATAAATGTTTATTATTCATGCTAGAATTGTATTAACCGGTGATACGTCTCCAACGTATCTATAATTTTTGAATGTTCCATGCTATTATATTATCCATCTTGGATGTTTTATATGCATTTATATGCTATTTTATATGATTTTTGGGACTAACCTATTAGCCTAGAGCCCAGTGCCAGTTTCTGTTTTTTCCTTGTTTTTGAGTTTTACAGAAAAGGAATACCAAACGGAGTCCAATTGACGTGCCAATTTTTGATAATTTTTATGGACCAAAAGAAGCCCCCAGAGTAAAAGAGTTGGGCCAGAAGAGTCCTGATCCATCCACGAGGGTGGAGGGGGCCCCCTATCTCGTGGATGACTCGGAGACCCCCCTGATGTGAGACCGACGCCAAAAATTCCTATAAATACAGAAACCCCTGAAAAGAAACCTAGATTGGGAGTTCCGCTGCCGCAAGCCTCTGTAGCCACCAAAAACCAATCAGGACCCTATTCCGGCACCCTGCCGGGATCCATCATCGGTGGCCATCCTCATCATCCCGGCGCTCTCCATGACGAGGAGGGAGTAGTTCACCCTCGGGGCTGATGGTATGTACCAGTAGCTATGTGTTTGATCACTCTCTCTCTCTCTCTCTCTCTCTCTCTCTCTCTCTCTCTCTCTCGTGTTCTTGATTTGGCACGATCTTGATGTACCGCGAGCTTTGCTACTATTGTTGGATCTTATGATGTTTCTCCCCCTCTACCTTCTTGTAATGGATTGAGTTTTCCCTCTGAAGTTATCTTACCGGATTGAGTCTTTAAGGATTTGAGAACACTTGATGTATGTCTTGCATGGGATACCTGTGGTGACGATGGGGTATTCTATTGATTCACTTGATGTATGTTTTGGTGATCAACTTGCGGGTTCCGTGACCTTGGGAATCTATGCATAGGGGTTGGCACACGTTTTCGTCTTGACTCTCCGGTAGAAACTTTGGGGCACTCTTTGAAGTTCTTTGTGTTGGTTGAATAGATGAATATGAGATTGTGTGATGCATATCATATAATCATACCCGCGGATACTTGAGGTGACATTGGATTATATAGGTGACATTAGGGTTTCGTTGATTTGTGTCTTAAGGTGTTATTTTACTACGAACTCTAGGGCTGTTTGTGACACTTATAGGAATAGCCCAATGGATTGATCGGAAAGAATAACTTTGAGGTGGTTTCATACCCTACAATAATCTTTTCGTTTTTTCTCCGCTATTAGTGACTTTGGAGTGACTCTTTGTTGCATGTTGAGGGATAGTTATATGATCTAATTATGTTATCCTTGTTGAGAGAACTTGCACTAGTGAAATTATGAACCCTAGGCCTTGTTTCCTAGCATTACAATACCGTTTACGCTCACTTTTACCACTTGCTACCTTGCTGTTTTTATATTTTAAGATTACAAAAACATATATCTACCATCCATATTGCACTTGTATCACCATCTCTTCGCCGAACTAGTGCACCTATACAATTTACCATTGTATTGGGTGTGTTCGGGACACAAGAGACTCTTTATTAGTTGGTTGCAAGGTTGCTTGAGAGATACCATCTTCATCCTACGCCTCCCACGGATTGATAAACCTTAGGTCATCCACTTGAGGGAAATTTGCTACTGTCCTACAAACCTCTGCACTTGGAGGCCCAACAACGTCTACAAGAAGAAGGTTGTGTAGTAGACATCAAGCTCTTTTCTGGCGCCGTTGCCGGGGAGGTTAGTGCTTGAAGGTATATCTTTAGATCTTGCAATTGAATCTTTTTGTTTCTTGTTTTATCACTAGTTTAGTCTATAAAAGAAAACTACAAAAAAATGGAATTGAGGGTGCCTCATATGCTTCATCTTTTTAATCTCTTTCGTGAAAATGATGGAAAGGAAAATTGTGCTCAGGTGCTAGAAGAAGAATGCATTAGAATGTTTTGCACTAAATCTTTGCATGATGAGCATGATTGCAATGTTGTTAGTATGAATTCCTTGAATATCCATGATGCTAATGATATGCAAAGCCACAATCTTGGGGATGCTATGTTTGATGAAGATGATATTTTTAGTCCCCCATGTTTTGATGAGAATATTTATTTTGATGATAGCATGCCTCCTATTTATGATGATTATATTGAAGAAAGTGGGTTTGGAAGAGTGTCAACTTTAGGAAGTAATGATACCACTATTTTGGAGGGTGTTGAATCTTATTGTGATAATTATGAAAGTGGATTTGGAGAGGTCATGACTTTATTTAGTGATGAATCCACTATTTCGGAAAAGGTTCCAATTGATTATGAGAACAAAGTTGCTATCTATGATGATTATTGTGATGACATGTATGCTATAAAGAATAATGGTAACCATGAAACTTGTCATCTTGATTTTAATTTTCAATTGGATTATGCCTCACATGATGGTTATTTTGTTGAGTTTGCTCCCACTTCTATTCTTGAGAAGAAATTTGCTTATGTGGAGAGTAATAAAAATTCTATGCTTGTGGATGAAAAGAATGCTTTATGTGATAGTTATATTGTTGAATTAATACATGATGCTACTAAAAATTATTATGAGGGAGGAATATATGCTTGTAGGAATTGCAATAATATCAAGTTTCCTCTCTATGTGCTTAAAGTTTTAAAGTTATGCTTTTTTTGCCTTCCTATGCTAGCTGATTATTGTTCCCATAAGTTGTTTGCTCACAAAATCCCTATGCATAGGAATTGGGTTAGGGTTAAATGTGTTAGTCATATTCTTCATGATGCTCTCTTTATGTTTCAATTCTTATCTTTTAGGTGAGCATCATTGAAATCGTCATGCCTAGCTAAAAAGGCATTAAAGAAAAGCGCTTGTTGGGAGACAACCCAATATTTACCCCTAATGTTTTTGTGTGTCCACATGATTAAGCTACTGTAGTAATCATGTTTTATAGCTTTTGTTTCAATAAAGTGCCAAGTAGAACCTTTGGGAAGACTTGGGTGAAAGTTAATGTGATTTTGCTGTAAAAAACCGAAACTTTGCGCTCACGAGATTAGCTGTCATGTTATTACAGAAGAGTGCTTTTAAGTTGATTCTTTTTTCAGAAGATTAATAGACAAATTCATCAGGACCACAAATTTATTTCAGAATTTTTTGAGTTACAGAAGTATTCGAGAGTTACAGATTACTACAGACTGTTCTGTTTTTGACATATTCTGTTTTCTATGTGTTGTTTGCTTATTTTGATGAATCTATGAGTAGTATCGGAGGGTATGAACCATAGAGAAGTTGGAATACAGTAGATATTACACCAATATAAATAAATAATGAGTTCACAACAGTACCAAAATTGGTGATTTTATTTCCTTATACTAACGGAGCTTACGAGTTTTCCGTTGAGTTTTGTGTTGTGAAGTTTTCAAGTTTTGGGTAAAGATTCGATGGACTATGGAATAAGGAGTGGCAAGAGCCTAAGATTGGGGATGCCCAAGGCACCCCAAGGTAATATTCAAGGACAACCAAGAGCCTAAGCTTGGGGATGCCCCGGAAGGCATCCCCTCTTTCGTCTTCGTTCATCGGTAACCTTACTTGGAGCTATATTTTTATTCACCACATGAAGTGTGTTTTGCTTGGAGCGTCATTTTATTTTATTTTGTTTTGCTTGCTGTTTGAATGATATCCCAAGATCTGAAATTCTTAAATATTTGAGAGTCTTCACATAGTTACATAATTATTCAACTACTCATTGATCTTCACTTGTATCTTTTGAAGTAGTTTGTCGTTTGCTCTAGTGCTTCACTTATATCTTTTAGAGCACGACGGTAGTTTTATTTTGAAGAAATAGATGAAATCTCATGCTTCACTTATTTTATTTTGAGAGTATTTAGAACAGCATGGTAATTTGCTTAGGTTATGAATTTAGTCCTAATATGATGGGCATCCAAGAGGGATATAATAAAAACTTTCATATAAAGTGCATTGAATACTATCAGAAGTTTGATTCTTTATGATTGTTTTGAGATATAAAGATGGTGATATTAGAGTCATGCTAGTGGAGTAGTTGTGAATTTGAGAGATACTTGTGTTAAAGTTTGTGATTCCCGTAGCATGCACGTATAGTGAACCGTTATGTGATGAAGTCGGAGCATGATTTATTTTTTGATTGTCTTCCTTATGAGTGGCGGTCGGGGATGAGTGATGGTCTTTTCCTACCAATATATCCCCCTAGGAGCATGCGCGTAGTACTTCATTTCGATAACTAATAGATTTTTGCAATAAGTATATGAGTTCTTTATGACTAATGTTGAGTCCATGGATTATACGCACTCTCACCCTTCCACCATTGCTAGCCTCTCTAGTACCGCGCAACTTTCACCGGTACCATACACCCACCATATACCTTCCTCAAAACAGCCACCATACCTACCTATTATGGCATTTTCATAACCATTCCGAGATATATTGCCATGCAACTTTCCACCGTTCCGTTTATTATGACACGCTTCATCATTGTCATATTGCTTTGCATGATCATGTAGTTGACATCGTATTTGTGGCAAAGCCACCTTCATAATTCTTTCATACATGTCACTTTTGATTCATTTCACATCCTGGTACACCGCCGGAGGCATTCATATAGAGTCATATTTTGTTCTAAGTATCGAGTTGTAATTCTTGAGTTGTAAGTAAATAAAAGTGTGATGGTCATCATTATTAGAGCATTGTCCCATGTGAGGAAAGGATGATGGAGACTATGATTCCCCCACAAGTTGGGATGAGACTCCAGACGAAAAAAAAGAAAATAAAAAAAAGAGGCCATAAAAATTTGAGAAAGGCCCAAAAAACAAAAAAATGAGAGAAAAAGAGAGAAGGGGCAATGCTACTATCCTTTTACAACACTTGTGCTTCAAAGTAGCACCATGATCTTCATGATAGAGAGTCTCCTATGTTGTCACTTTCATATACTAGTGGGAATCTTTCATTATAGAAGTTGGCTTGTATATTCCAATGATGGGCTTCCTCAAAATGCCCTAGGTCTTCGTGAGCAAGCGAGTTGGATGCACACCCATTCAGTTTCTTTTTGAGCTTTCATACACTTATAACTCTAGTGCATCCGTTGCATCGCAATCCCTACTCACTCACATTGATATCTATTAATGGGCATCTCCATAGCCCGTTGATACGCCTAGTTGATGTGAGACTGTCTTCTCCTTTTTGTCTTCTCCACAACCACCATTCTATTCCACCTGTAGTGCTATATCCATGGCTCATGCTCATGTATTGCGTGAAAGTTGAAAAAGTTTGAGAACATCAAAAGTATGAAACAATTGCTTGGCTTGTCATCGGGGTTGTGCATGATTTAAATATTTTGTGTGATGAAGATAGAGCATAGCCAGACTATATGATTTTGTAGGGATAGCTTTTTTGGCCATGTTATTTTGAGAAGACATGATTGCTTTATTAGTATGCTTGAAGTATTATCGTTCTTATGTCAATATTAAACTTTTGTTTTCAATCTTATGGATCTGAATATTCTTGCCACAATAGAGAAGATTACATTTATAAATATGTTAGGTAGCATTCCACATCAAAAATTCTGTTTTTATCATTTACCTACTCGAGGACGAGCAGGAATTAAGCTTGGGGATGCTTGATACGTCTCCAACGTATCTATAATTTTTTATTGTTCCATGCTATTATATTATCCATCTTGGATGTTTTATATGCATTTAAATGCTATTTTATATGATTTTTGGGACTAACCTATTAACCTAGAGCCCAGTGCCAGTTTCTGGTTTTTCCCTTGTTTTTGAGTTTTACAAAAAAGGAATACCAAACGGAGTCCAATTGACGTGCCAATTTTTGATGATTTTTTTTGGACCAAAAGAAGCCCCCGGAGTAAAAGAGTTGGGCCAGAAGAGTTCCGAGCCATCCATGAGGGTGGAGGGCGTGCCCTACCCCCTGGGCGCGCCCCTATCTCGTGGATGACTCGAAGACCCCCCTAACGTGAGACTGACGCCAAAAATTCCTATAAATACAGAAGCCCCCGAAAAGAAACCTAGATCGGGAATTCCGTCGCAGGAAGCCTCTGTAGCCACCAAAAACCAATCGGGACCCTGTTCCGGCACCCTGCCGAAGGGGGGATCCATCACCGGTGGCCATCTTCATCATCCCGACGCTCTCCATGATGAGGAGGGAGTAGTTCACCCTCGGGGCTGAGGGTATGTACCAGTAGCTATGTGTTTGATCTCTCTCTCATGTTCTTGATTTGGCACGATCTTGATGTACCGCGAGCTTTGCTACTATAGTTGGATCTTATGATGTTTCTCCCCCTCTACCTTCTTGTACTGGATTGAGTTTTCCCTTTGAAGTTATCTTATCGGATTGAGTCTTTAAGGATTTGAGGACACTTGATGTATGTCTTGCGTGGGATACCTGTGGTGACAATGGGGTATTCTATTGATTCACTTGATGTATGTTTTGGTGATCAACTTGCAGGTTCCATGACCGTGGGAATCTATGCATAGGGGTTGGCACACGTTTTCGTCTTGACTCTCCGGTAGAAACTTTGGGGCACTCTTTGAAGTTCTTTGTGTTGGTTGAATAGATGAATCTGAGATTGTGTGATGCATATCGTATAATCATACTCGCGGATACTTGAGGTGACATTGGAGTATCTAGGTGACATTAGGGTTTTGGTTGATTTGTGTCTTAAGGTGTTATTTTACTATGAACTCTAGGGCTGTTTGTGACACTTACAGGAATAGCCCAATGGATTGATTGGAAAGAATAACTTTGAGGTGGTTTCGTACCCTACAATAATCTCTTCGTTTGTTCTCCGCTATTTGTGACTTTAGAGTGATTCTTTGTTGCATGTTGAGGGATAGTTATATGATCTAATTATGTTATCCTTGTTGAGAGAACATGAACTAGTGAAAGTATGAACCCTAGGCCTTGTTTCCTAGCATTGCAATACCGTTTACGCTCACTTTTACCACTTGCTACCTTGCTGTTTTTTATATTTTCAGATTACAAAAACCTATATCTACCATCCATATTGCACTTGTATCAGCATCTCTTCGCCGAACTAGTGCACCTATAGAATTTACCATTGTATTGGGTGTGTTGGGGACACAAGAGACTCTTTGTTATTTGGTTGGAGGGTTGCTTGAGAGAGACCATCTTCATCCTACGCCTCCCATGGATTGATAAACCTTAGGTCATCCACTTGAGGGAAATTTGCTACTGTCCTACAAACCTCTCCACTTGGAGGCACAACAATGTCTAGAAGAAGAAGGTTGTGTAGTAGACATCAACCGGAAACTTAGTACATGTGTGAATACATACACAAAACAGAGTGTCCCTAGTATGCCTCTACTTGACTAGCTTGTTAATCAAAGATGGTTATGTTTCCTGACCATAGACATGTGTTGTCATTTGATGAATGGGATCACATCATTAGAGAATGATGTGATGGACAAGACCCATCCGTTAGCTTACCATAATGATCGTTTAGTTTTATTGCTATTGCTTTCATCATGACTTATACATGTTCCTCTGACTATGAGATTATGCAACTGCCGAATACCGGAGGAACACCTTGTGTGCTATCAAACATCACAACGTAAATGGGTGATTATAAAGATGCTCTACAGGTGTCTCCGATGGTGTTTGTTGAGTTGGCATAGATCGAGATTAGGATTTGTCACTCCGTGTTTCGGAGAGGTATCTCTGGGCCCGCTTGGTAATGCTCATCAATATAACCCTTGCAAGCAATGTGACTAATGAGTTAGTTGCGAGATGATGCATTACGGAATGAGTAAAGAGACTTGCTGGTAACGAGATTGAACTAGGTATGATGATACCGACGATCGAATCTCGGGCAAGTAACATACCGATTAGAAAGGGAACAACGTATGTTGTTATGCGATTTGACCGATAAAGATCTTCGTAGAATATGTAGGAGCCAATATGAGCATCCAGGTTCCGCTATTGGTTATTGACCGGAGATGTGTCTCGGTCATGTCTACATAGTTCTCGAACCCGTAGGGTCCGCACGCTTAACGTTCGATGACGATTTATATTATGAGTTATATATGATTTGATGACCGAAGTTTGTTCGGAGTCCCAGAGGAGATCACAGACATCATGAGGAGTCTCGAAATGGTTGAGACATAAAGATTGATATATTGGACGATGTTATTCAGACACCGGATGAGTTTCGGGAGGTACCAGATAAATATCGGAGTGCCGGAGGGTTATCGGAACCCCCCGGGGAACTAATGGGCCTACATGGGCCTTAGTTGGGAGAGAGAAGGGCCACAAGGGGCTGGCCGCGCGCCCCCGGGTCTGAATTGGACTAGGGGAAGGGGCGGCGCCCCCCTTTCCTTCCCTTCTCCCTCTCCCTTCCTCCCTCCCCCTTCCACCAAGTGGAATCCTACTAGGACTTAAAGTCCTAGTAGGAATCCTCTCCTTGGCGCGCCCTACAGGGACCGGCCGGCCTCCCCCTCCCCTCCTTTATATACGGGGGCAGGGGCAACCTAGAACAGACAAGATCAATTGTCTTAGCCGTGTGCGGTGCCCCCCTCCACAGTTACACACCTCGGTCATATCGTCCTAGTGCTTAGGCGAAGCCCTGCGCCGGTAACTTCATCATCACCGTCGCCATGCCGTCGTGCTGACGGAACTCTCCTTCGTCCTCAACTGGATCAAGAGATCGAGGGACATCATCAAGGTGAAGTGTGCTGAACGCAGAGGTGCCGTACGTTCGGTACTTGGATATGTTGGATCGTGAAGACGTTTGACTACATCAACCGCGTTGCTAAACGCTTCCGATTTCGGTCTACGAGGGTACATGGACACACTCTCCCCGCTCGTTGCTATGCATCTCCTAGATAGATCTTGCGTGATTGTAGGTAATTTTTTTGAAATACTGAGTTCCCCAACAGTGGCATCCGAGCCAGGTCTATGCGTAGATGTTATATGCACGAGTAGAACACAATGAGTTGTGGGCGATAATAGTCATACTACTTACCAGCAACGTCTTACTTTGATTCGGCGGTATTGTTGGGTGAAGCAGCTCGGACCGACATTACATGACCGCGTTCATGAGACTGGTCCTACCGACATGCTTCACACACAAGTGGCTAGCGGGTGTCTGTTTCTCCAACTTTAGTTGAATCGAGTTTGACTATGCCCGGTCCTTGTTGAAGGTTAAAATAGCACACTTGACGAAAAATCGTTGCGGTTTTGATGCGTAGGTAAGAACGGTTCTTGCTAGATGCCCGTAGCAGCCACGTAAAAATTGCAACAACAAAGTAGAGGACATCTAACTTGTTTTTGCAGGGCTTGTTGTGATGTGATACGGTCAAGACGTGATGATATATAAATTGTTGTATGAGATGATCATGTTTTTTTTAAAGTTATCGGCAACTGGTAGGAGCCTTATGGTTGTCGCTTTATTGTATGAAATGCAATCGCCATGTAATTGCTTTACTTTATGACTAAGCGGTAGCGATAGTCATAGAAGCAATAGCTGGCAAGACGACAATGATGCTATGATGGAGATCAAGGTGTCAAGCCGGTGATGATGGTGATCATGACGATGCTTTGGAGATGGAGATCAAAGGCACAAGATGATGATGGCCATATCATATCACTTATTTTGATTGCATGTGATGTTTATCTTTTATGCATCTTATTTTGCTTAGTATGGCGGTAGCATTATATGATGATCTCTCACTAAATTTCAAGGTCTAAGTGTTCTCCCTTAGTATGCACCATTGCTACAGTTCGTCATGCCAAGACACCACGTGATGATCGGGTGTGATAAGCTCTACGTTCACATACAATAGGTGCAAGCCAGTTTTGCACACGCAGAATACTCGGGTTAAACTTGACGAGCCTAGCATATGCAGATATGGCTTCGGAACACTGAGACCGAAAGGTCGAGCATGAATCATATAGTAGATATGATCAACATAGTGATGTTCACCATTGAAAACTACTCCATCTCACGTGATGATAGGACATGGTTTAGTTTATGTGGATCACGTGATCATTTAGATGACTAGAGGGATGTCTATCTAAGTGGGAGTTCTTAAGTAATATGATTAATTGAACTTTAATTTATCATGAACTTAGTACCTGATAGTATTTTGCATGTATATGTTGTTGTAGATCAATGGCCCGTGTTAGCGTTCATTTGAATTTTAATGCATTCCTAGAGAAAGCTAAGTTGAAAGATGATGGTTGCAATTACACCAACTGGATCCGTAACTTGAGGATTATCCTCATTGCTGCACAGAAGAATTACGTCCTAGAAGCACCGCTAGGTGCAAGACTCGCTGCAGGAGCAACTCCCGACGTTGTGAACGTCTGGCAAAGCAAAGCTGATGACTACTCGATAGTTTAGTGTGCCATGCTTTACTGCTTAGAACAGGGACTTCAACGACATTTTGAACGTCATGGAGCATATGATATGTTCCAGTAATTGAAGTTAATATTTCAAGCAAATGCCCGAGTCGACAGATATGAAGTCTCCAACAAGTTCTATAGCTACAAGATGGAGGAATAGTTATGTCAGTGAACATATACTCAGAATGTCTGGGTACCACAACCACTTGACTCAACTGGGAGTTAATCTTCCTGATGATAGTGTCATTGACAGAGTTCTTCAATCACTGCCACCAAGCTACAAAACCTTCGTGATGAACTATAATATGCAAGGGATTGATAAGACAATTCCCGAGCTCTTCGCGATGCTAAAGGCTGCGGAGGTAGAAATCAAGAAGCACTACAGGAATCAGGAACTTTGTCGTCGGCCATGGCAGACGGCAAAGGCACACATGGCGGGCGGCAAAGACCTTTGTCGTCAGCCAGCTGACGGCAACACGTCCGGCTGAACAGGCTACGGCAAAGGCTTCTTTGCTGTCTGCTGGCGGATGTCAAATATACAAAGGTCTTTGCCGTCCGCCAGCCGATGGCAAAGAGCCTGAACGGCGCACGTGTCAGCTTAAGTCCGTTAAGGGGTTAACGATGTTCATTGTCGTCGGCTGGCGGACGGCAAAGACCTTTGTATCTTTGCCGTCAGCCAGCAGATGACAAATAGCATTGAATCATTGCCGTCAGCCGGCGGATGGCCAAGCGTGCCACGTGGCAGCACTTGGGGGGCTGGCCTGTTTGGTAGCTATGCCGTCAGCTGGCTGATGGCAAATATTAAACGTTCTTTGCCGTTCGCTGGCGGACGGCAAAGCAAAAAAATAGGCAGCCTACTGCCGCAGGTTGCACAGGTAGATGACACGTGGCATGTTTGCCGTTCGCTAGCTGATGGCAAAGCTCTTTGCCGTCCACCAGCTGACGGCAAAGAGTCTATATAGCCCCTGTTTTTTCTATTTTTTTCTTGAAACCATTCAATTTGATATAATTTCACATATATATACACACACACATATGAAAATACTTTCGACAAGCATACCAACACATATACATACCAAATCATATCCCTGCCATATGGATATGATCATCCAACACATATACAAGGCGAATGGTTTCATCCAACACATATACATAGCCAACACATCCAACAACAAGCATACAATGGTTTCATCCATACATACATATATAGGTAGAAAGTTTGACATTGTTCATCGTACAAAATCAAAACAAGCAGGAAGCATGAAGAGAAGAGTAGACTCCGTCAACACAATCTTCCTCATCTAAAGCAAATCTACAAATTGGGAAAGAAGCAAGTTAGAAGAAGAATACTATCTAGAAAAAGAAGAAGAAGAGGAAGAAAAGGAAGAAGAAGAAGAAGAAGAAGTTTTCTTCTCTTTCTTTTTCTAAGTGTAGGTCTAACTTAGGTAGTTATGCCATTTAGGAGGAAAGTAAGCTAAGTATACATTTGTTAAGCAAAACACTAGAGAAAACTTACCCTCATGACAACAAATGCGATGAAGATCACAACTAAGGTAAAGATTGATCCAACGGCATAATGATACCAAGCCTCATTATCAGTGGCATATTTTCTAATCTTCTTAAGCTTTAGGCACATTCCATCCATCTTCAAGCGCGTTGCATTCATCTTCATCTTGTGATCATCGACGACATCGGCAACATATAACTCCAATGTCGTCTTCTCTTCTTCAATTCTTTTAATTTTTTCTTTCAAATACTCATTTTCTTTTTCAACTAAATTTAACTTCTCGACAAGAGGGTCGGTTTCAAATTCCGGTTCACATACCTCGTAGATTAAAATATCTCTATGTGAACTTGATGGCCATAATTGTCATAAATGAGAAATGCAACAAATAGTTATGAAAGAGAATTTACCAAATCTGAATCATAAAGCGGGCGAGGGCCGACGGGGACGGACATTAAGACCATGGCACTATGTATAAGAAACAATCATACAAAGTAAGAAAAATATACAAGTAACTATATAAATCATACAATCATACAAGTAACTATATAAATCAAGTACAACATAAAAAATTGAATACCTAGTCATAATCTGGTTCAATAAATGCTTCGGATCAATAAATGCATCATCATCATCACTAACAGTAATGACGTGCTCATCATCATCATTAATAAATGCATCATCATCATGTGAAAGGCCACCTCTACGTTATCTGTCAAGCATTAATAGGTCATCCGCAGCAGTAACCTCTTCTAGTTCAGGCTCTTCTTGTTTCGGCTGAGGGGTGAAGTCGGGTTCACTGTCGCTGTCTACTTCAATGTTCTGGGGTGAAGTAGAGCGGTTCTTGAAACGGTTTTTTTGGAAAGACGCATTTCTTGGAAGAATTCTCCTTCATATGTGTCTGGGTTAATGTGAGGTGCATAATCATCTTCATTGGGGGGAGGTGGTCTAACACGTGGCAGCACTTCATAAACGACATCCCAACCTTTGAGATTAGGATCACTTTGACAGGCCCACGGTAGATAGAAAACTTGGGTTGCCTGTTGAGCCATAATATAGACATCGGGAACATCCAAATGGGTGCTTTGATTGATTTCCACTAGCCCTATATGTTCATGAGTCCTTCTAGTCTCCTTCGGCTGGAACCAATAACATTTGAAGACTACGACGTAGTACATGGCCTTTGGGTAGAAAATGTCCAAATATTGTCATAATTGCATCATAGCATTCTCTGCCCAAGTTGACTTGAGCCTTCAGAGCCATTATTTGTGAGATGGCATCCAGCTGACAAAGCTCGGTGTGCTCGTGGAGAGGACGTTTTGAAGACTCCAACATTTCATTGAAGGCCTTTGCAGATTCCTCCATCTCATCGTTCGAGTCCCGAGCATTATCAAAGTCTTGCACCATGTCTTGCATCCCGGTACCATGCTCGTCGGTGCGACGACGAAGCACCTCAGCTCTGGCACGTTGGGCAGTCTCGCCATGGAATGTCCACACCGTATAATCTGGCGTAAACCCCACTTCTGCAGGTGTTTGCCCATTTCATTCTCTGTCCTCTTGCGCCAATTGTTGCACCCGCCGCAGGGGCACCATGTTGTCCTCTGGCTATTTGCAAATGCGGCTCTCAGAAACCCCTTGGTTTTTGTTAACCATTCAGTGGTCATGTCTTTTTGACTAGTGTGACCGGTGTACATCCACGGACGATCAGTCATCTTGCCTAGCTAATGGACACATAAGAAATATATATATAAATCAACATGTATATATTCATCAGTTAATGGAGTTTGTCACTTTTATTACGTCCATGCAACCTAGACGCTAATAGGTAAAGATAGGTCATAATCCCACCCGAGTATGTGTAGATTGGGTTCGTTTCCCCATGCTCTGCTCCGGATCCGACGCAAAATTTCGGCAGCACCTCCCCACTGTTCTCCTGATACACGTCTCGGCAATAAGTAGAGAGGATGTGTACCCCGAGAACAACAGGGAGGCACTGACGAAATTCTGCATCGGATCCGGAGCAGAGCATATGGGAAAACGAACCCAATCTACACATACTCGGGCTGTCCATGGATAACGTTGGACAATTCGAAAGAATCATGGTTATAAATATGCAAATGCATGCATATTTATAGATGTAACCCTTTCGAACGGGAGACACATAGTGGTCACGCATACTGATGATTGAAGACACCTATAGCTAGCATGTTTCATTGGCACGAAGGACGAAACGGAGCCAATCAAGGGGGAGGAGATGTCATTTGTGCTAACCCACGAACGTAGGGGCGGAGCTCGTCGAACACTAGACCCTCGCAGCGACGAAAAAACTGCACATTTAAATCGAAAGATGAGTTTCATAGCAATATTATTTTTTCCATCAACCTAACTATATATTTACAACAGGACGACCGGGTTAGGGGTTCCTCGGCGTCGATAGAACCTTAAATAGCAAGTACCATCGGTGCAAGATACATGAGGCGCTCGGTGTTGAACACTAGGTCCACATCCCACAAGTGACATCGGCGCCCGGCGTCCCGCAACAATAGTTCTGGTGGCCGATGACGGTCGAACACCTTGGCAAATTTGTCTGGCAGTCTCTGCAATGAGGATTAAAGCCAAGTTCTGAAATTTGAAACAACCAAACCGACTTGAGTCAGTTTGGGTGTTTCAAGTTTCAACACTTAGCTTTCAATCGTCATCTCTGAGGCTGCCAGACAAATTCGCAATGGTGTTCGATCGCCATCGACGCCGAGAACTGTTGCTGCAGGACACAGGACCCCTGTGTCACTTGTGGGACGTGGATGTAGTATTCGACACCGACGACCACATGTATCTCGCACTGACGATACTTGCTATTTAGGGTACCATCGACACCGAGGAACCCCCTAACCCGCTCGTCCCGGGTAAATTAAATTAGCATGCATTCAATAAGCAAAACTTCATCATCTCTTGTGTCCGTACATCGTCGAATATTATCACTAATACATCTCGAATAGTATCATATATATATATATATATATATATATATATATATATATATATATATATACAGCATCGCTAATACAGCTAGAACCGTAGTGCCCGACGGGTATCGGCGCGGGCGGTGGACACCCAAAGAGAAGGAAGCATCACATGATCATAGCTCCAATGAGATCCCTGAAGAACCTGCCAGGTATTGTCGAACCTGCCCTCCAACGCAACCATGTAGCGACAGACATGCTCATCCTCCTCGCTGACACGGTGACGTACCACCTCCGCAGTGTCCAAAAGCCTCGGCACCGTCACTGGCCCACGCGACCTCCACCAAACAAGGTTCGGGTCAATGACGGGCTGACTCCTCACCAACCTGCGCCCCCGGAAGGTAGAACCTCCCAGTACCAGCCCGGCGGAGCCCAGTCTCGGACATAGCCCCTCTGATCAAGCAGGCCTCCTCCGCCGAGTCGACGATGAGGATGCGGGATAGGCATCATTGACGTCGAAGCGGGAATAAATGCTTGAACTAAAAAAAGAACAACAAATTTCACATGTTTAAAATAAACCAGAAACTTAACCTAAAGTAAACTAAACTAAACCTAAACTAAACTAACTAAACTAAACCTAAACTAAACCTATACTAAACTAACTAAACTAAACCTAAACCTAAACCTAAACTAAACTAAACCGGAAACTTGACCTAAACTAAACCAAATTAAACCTAAAGTAAACTAACTAAACTAAACAAAACCCACTACTGCAAGATGGGACAAACGTGACACTACGATCAGAGACCCTTCGACGAAACTGTGTGTGATGGCATAATCGCAAACGGTGATGTAAAAGAACCGTCAAAAAAGTTGCAAAACATTTGCGATGGCGGAGCTATCAAACACAACTTAGATTTTAGTTGCGTGTGCGATGTAGGGCATACGGTTCAGCTCAATGAACTATTTGCAATGAGGCGGAACAAAAGAAATGGGCAGCCTGATGAAGGCGTGTGCGATATAGAGCATATGGTTCACTCGGATGAACTGTTTGTGATTAGGCAAAACAAAATAAATGGTTAGCCAGATCAAGGTGTGTGTGATACGTGGCAAACAGGCCCGTAATCAGAAATGTGTGCGAAGACCAATAATAACACAGACGCTTGCTACTAATAAGCCATGTGAATTGCTTTGTCTATGGTAGAATAACATGTATATATATAATTGAAATAAACATCCAATTACATAAGTGACTATACAGATCATTCGCATACACCTCAATAAACAATTGCACGCATTCTAAAGTAGGAGAAACAATCGTCTAGTCATCTACTTCTTGTGACGCTCCCCCCACTGTTATGTGGCTCGATCCCTCGTCTGGGTCAGGAAGAAGACAGTTCCTCATGTCAACGATCCGCCTGTAGATCTCATAGCTTGTGTATGCGTCCATGGCCGCGTACTTGACATGTTGTTCATCCAGTCTCTCATGCCACACACTATGCCAGGCGTTCTTGTCCTTATTGGTCTCTTCCTTCATCTGCGCGTAGTAGGGGTCGATGATGGCCGAGGCAAGGTCAACCAGGGAGTTCATTTTGTTTTTGTCGCTGCCCCAGACCTTGTAGTGGTGCTGGATGTTGACAAGATTTGGGCATTTCAAGTCCAAAACCTTGAGCGCTTTTAGATCGTTGGTGGTGTCCACCGTAGTGAAACTATAGTCGAAGCTGTTGATAAACCTGGAGAAATGCTCGCAAGGCCTTGTGGCAAGGTGGTAGTGGTAGACGAGGACATCATGTCGCACGCACAACTGGGCGACGACAACCTTCTGATCGTGTCCGGCACGACCGATGGTGTACTCGAGGTCGAAGCCGACCACTCGGTACTTGTCCTCGGCAAGGAACTGCTCCATAGTTTGGATGGAGCTCTCCACCGAGACCGGATCATTCGTGTACACCACCGAAAGGGCCTTCCCCCTCACGTGGGTGTCCACTACGTGATGCGTGGTGAACTGCCCGCCCTTGTCGTCGTCGGCCGTTGGGAGCGCCATTGGAGCCACGGGGAGTGCCATTGGAACCGCTGGATGTCCTCTCTGTATGTGTCCTCGTGGGTGTGCTTATTGTGTCGTGTGAGATGAGATATGAAGGTAAATGGCCGCAGGAATAAAAGGGGGTCGGGCGGCCTGGATTCTCGGCGCGTCCGCATGGCAGTTTCTGCAGCGGGTAACTGCATCGTCGCGCCGCGCCCGGCGCAACTGCTTGCACACGAACGTGCGTGATCGTGCGCCGGCCCCAAACACTGGTATCGCGCGTGGAGGTACGAGGGCAGAGCACCCGGAGGGACACGGGAGCAGAGCGCGCGCGGCGGGACGCGAGGAGAGCGCGCCGCGGCCACCTGAACCGCAAGAAACCACACACATAGAGCAGTTGAACACGCAGGAAATGGTCGCCTACAAGCCGGCCGACAGTTGCGTTGCTGCGTAGAGAGCGGCCGTGTGCGACCACCTCCGTCTAGTCTATAGTCTCCTTTATATTCTATGCCATACTTTGCCCTCAAATTTAACCAACAAAATGTTAATGCATCTTTTAAAAATTATATAATTGGAAACTATGTTCAAATACAAATCAAACTATATAATCTTTGGCGACATGCATTCGTATTTTATTAGTTAAATCATACTTATAAACCAGGACGGTGGTATAGTAGGTAATTAAATCGCAAACATTTTTTATTAACCATATGTGTACATGGCCTTTCGTCCTCCTCACGCATATCTTGTCACCCCGCTGCCGCAGACGGCTTACAACGCAAGCTTGCGCAGCGCGCGAGGGCGTTCTTTTGGCCAAATGGTGGTGCCAATGAATCGTCGGTGAGCCCGTTCCTGCGCAACCTCGTAGGTTCCCGTGCAAGCTTCCCGCCCGACTCGGTGAAATCCCCCAAAATCCCAATGCTTACCGGCCTGCTATAAAAACCCTCATGGCCGGCGAGTCCTGCGTCGCATTTTCCCCTCCCTCCATGTAGCTTATCTCATCTACTTCTCCCACAATTGCCAATGGCACCGGTCCGTCGTCGTCGCTCAGCCACTCCACCGTCATCAGAGGACAGCTCCAGCTGGGAGGCTACACCGCAGCGGCGGCGCAGTCGTCGGCGTAGTGTAGTACGCGTGGTGTCCCTGTTGGGTGTGCACGGAACACCCGCCACACCACCGTTAAAAGCCAGGGCCATTGCCCACTCCGCCGCTGCGGCCCGAAGGCGGGAGGTGGAAGTCGTGGCCGCCACCCTATTGCCGGCCACTGTGGCCATCACCCGCTCCACCACCGTAGCCCGAAGGCAGGAGGTGGTGGTCGTGGATGCCACCCCGTCGTCGGCCGCCGCGACCGCCAGCCCACCGTCGACCGCCGGGGTCATCACCCGCTCCACCATCGCCGCCCGATGGCGGGAGGTAGAGGTGGATGCCCGCACGTGCGTAAGCGACCTTGCACGCTACACCGCGTTCCTGCGTGAGGGGGAGGAGTGCCTCGTCGAGCACGCAAAGAGACTTACCGCTGCCGTGGCCGCGGCACACGCCGCCTTAGAGGCGAGGAATCAGGAGATCTACGAGGAGAACCACCACTTTGAGAGGGGTCGTCGGGAGCGGCAGAGGGCGTTCGAGGTGAGCGTCGCTGAAGCTGCAACAGCGGCAGGCACCGCATTGCGGTTGCCCAGTAGTAGTAGTAGTAGTAGTAGTAGTAGTAGTAGTAGTAGTAGTAGTAGTAGTAGTAGTAGTAGTTTATCTAGGGGCTATTTTGTTCAGTTCATCTGACTATAGATGTGGTGGAACTGTACAACGTACTTAAAATTAGCTAGTATATATAGTTGAACTAGCTATTTCAGTACGTGGTTGGCAACAATTGGGGAAAAGTTTGGTCGGTTCAGCTGTCGAGTTGAACTGTTTGTATAAATTAAGAAAGACTCCTTAATCTATGAATGAAATCTATGCTTAATTACTAAATTTTAGTTGCAAAAATTAGATACTGCTAGTGATTTTTAGCTTCATATTTTGACAAATCGCAGTGTTACAAGGATTGACAAATCTTACCAAATTGTTTGTACGTGGTTGCACACGGGTCATCCAAAACAACCGTTTGCGTTGAAGGGATGCACAAATCCTGCGCTGCTCTCACTTTGCAGACGGGTGTTCTATCTAAAACATTTGCGATCAAGAGCTGCAGAAATCCTGCTCGGCACATTTTCTCTTGGCTTCCTAGGGAAGATATCGGTTGGCATATGGGTGTTCTAACTAAAACATTTGCGATGAGTGTTTTATATTTAAAAAAGCGAATTAAACTGCGGCTTGGGCGCCATTAATGGAGAGGATGCGAGCAAGGGGGGCGGCCACGGAAGTCAAAGGGCTCGCTTCCCAGTGAGCCTGCGCAGCGTACAACTCGCATGCTTCCCGGTGAGCCTGCACATTCGAGGACAGCTTGCACGCCTCTCGGTCAGCCTGCGCACCGGATGGCGCTCGCACGCCTCCCGTTCAGTCAAGGTCAAGCAGCTGTCCGCACGACACCTCCTACAACCATTAAAACCAAGACATGTGGCGTCACGTGAATGGTTAACAGAACACACACGGTTTGTATTATACAAACGATTGAGATATTAAAGTGGCAGCTATTTTTTCAAAATGCCTTTGTTGGCTGTCATTATTTGAGTGCGCCTTCTATCAAAATGGACAAGGAAAATACCACAACATGTCGGGTGCCATTCCATGATAGCATGCCAAGTTTCATGAATTTCACACGAGTTTTGGATTTACTAGAATTTAAAAACCAGACATCTCAATGTTTTGCCGGCAATCAACTGTGCCCTGGTGTTTGAAATTCATTCCCATTTCTTGCATGGGACCTAAGCATGCACTCAAGGACACATATTTGATTTTTCAACCAATTTATATGCACCGGAGCATGTGTATGTAGTTAAAATTTGAATTATGCACATAAATGCATTGAAAACTCAATTAATGCATAAAAATCTCCAAACGAACCCCGAGAAATCACAAAAATTCACACAACACTCCTGTTGTTCGATGTTGACCCGAGAAAAAAATTTGAAAGCAAAAAGAGGCAATGGATGTCGTTTTGTCCCCAAAGGTGGGACGTTCCCTACCGAAAACCATCATGCTTGTTGTGAGAAGCCCCTGTTTGTGAAAAGCATATACCCAAACCAGCCCCAAATGGGACAAAAAAATTACCACGGCATGTTGATGCCGCTCCATGATAGCATGCCAAGTTTCATGAATTTCAAACGAGTTTTGGATTTACTAGAATTTAAAAACCAGGCATCTCAATGTTCTGCCGGCAATCAACGATGCCCTGGTGTTTGAAATTCATTCAAATTTCTTGCATGGGACCTAAGCATGCACCCAAGGACACAGATTTGATTTTTCAACCAATTTATATGCATCGAAGCATGTGCATGTAGTTCAATTTTGAATTTCACACATAAATGCATTGAAAACTCAGTTAATGCATAAAAATGTCCACACGAACCCCAAAAAATCAGAAAAATTGACACAACACTCATGTTGTTCTATGTTGACTTGAGAAACAAATTGAAAGCAATAAGAGGCAATATATATCGTTTCGTCCCCAAAGGTGGGACGTTCCCTACCGAAAACCATCATGCTTGTTGTGAGAAGCTCTGGTTTATGAGAAGCATATACCCAAACCTGCCCCAAATGGGACAAAATTTTTACCACGGCATGTTGATGCCGCTCCATGATAGCATGCCAAGTTTCATGAATTTCATACGAGTTTTGGATTTACTAGAATTTATAAAACAGGCATCTCAATGTTTTCCCGGCAATCAACGGTGCTCTGGTGTTTGAAATTCATTCCCATTTCTTGCATGGGACCTAAGCATGCACCCAAGGACACATATTTGATTTTTCAACCAATTTATATGCACCGGAGCATGTAGATGTAGTTCAAATTTGAATTATGCACATAAATGCATTGAAAACTCACTAATGCATAAAAATGCCCAAACGAACCCCAAAAAATCACCAATATTCACACAACACTCCTGTTGTTCTATGTTGAGACGAGAAAAATTTTGAAAGCAATAAGAGGCAACGGATATCATTTCGGCCCCAAAGGTGGGACGTTCCCAACCGAAAACCATCATGCTTGTTGTGAGAAGCTCCGGTTTGTGAGAAGCATATACCCAAGCCTGCCCCAAATGGGACAAAAATTTTACCACGAGATGTTGATGCCGCTCCATGATAGCATGCCAATTTTCATGAATTTTACCACTGAGTTTTGGATTTACTAGAATTTAAAAACCAGGCATCTCAATGTTTTCCTAGCAATCAATGGTGCCCTGGTGTTTGAAATTCATTCCCATTTCTTGCATGGGACCTAAGCATGCACCCAAGGACACAGATTTGACTTTTCAGCCAATTTATATGCACCGGAGCAAGTGCATGTAGTTCAATTTTGAATTATGCACATAAATGCATTGAAAAACTCAGTTAATGCATAAAAATGTCCAAACGAACCCCCAAAAATCACAAAAATTCACAGAACGCTCCTTTTGTTCTATGTTGACACGAGAAATTTTTTGAAAGCAATAAGAGGCAATGGATATTGTTTCGTCCCCAAAGGTGGGACGTTCCCTACCGAAAACCATCATGCTTGTTGTGAGAAGCTCCGGTTTGTGAGAAGCATATACCCAAACCTGCCCAAATGGGACAAATTTCTTACCACGGCATGTTGATGCCGCTCCATGATAGCATGCCAAGTTTCATGAATTACAAACGAGTTTTGGATTTACTAGAATTTAAAAACCAGGCATCTCAATGTTTTGCCGGCAATCAACGGTGCCCTGGTGTTTGAAATTAATTCCCATTTCTTGCATGGGACCTAAGCATGCACCCAAGGACACAGATTTGATTTTTCAACCAATTTATATCCACCGGAGAATGTGCATGTAGTTCAATTTTGAATTATGCACATAAATGCATTGAAAACTCAGTTAATGCACAAAAATGTCCAAATGAACCCCGAAAAATAACAAAAATTCACACAACACTCCTGTTATTCTATGTTGACACGAGAAAAAATTAGAAAGCAATAAGAGGCAATGGATATTGTTTCGTCCCCAAAGGTGGGACGTTCCCTACCGAAAACCATCATGCTTGTTGTGAGAAGCATATACCCAAACCTGCCCCAAATGGGACAAAAAATTTACCACGGCATGTTGATGCTGCTCCATGATAGCATGCCAAGTTTCATGAGTTTCAGACGAGTTTCAGATTTACTAGAATTTAACAAATTTATATGAACCAATTTATATGAACCGGAGCATGATAGCATGCCAAGTTTCATGAATTTCAAACGTGTTTTGGATTTACTAGAATTTAAAAACCAGGCATCTCAATATTTTGTCGGCAATCAACGGTGCCCTTGTGTTTGAAATTCATTCCCATTTCTTGCATGGGACCTAAGCATGCACCCAAGGACACAGATTTGATTTTTCAACCAATTTATATGCACCGGAGAATGTGCATGTAGTTCAATTTTGAATTATGCACATAAATGCATTGAAAACTCAATTAATGCATAAAAAATTCCAAATGAACCGCGAAAAATAACAAAAATTCACACAACACTCCTATTGTTCTATGTTGACACGAGAAAAAATTAGAAAGCAATAAGAGGCAATGGATATCATTTTAACCCCAAAGGTGGGACGTTCCCTACCGAAAACCATCATGCTTGTTGTGAGAAGCTCCGGTTTGTGAGAAGCATATACGCAAACCTGCCCCAAATGGGACAAAAAATTTACCACGGCATGTTGATGCTGCTCCATGATAGCATGCCAAGTTTCATGAGTTTCATACGAGTTTCGGATTTACTAGAATTTAAAAACCTCACATCTCTTTGTTTTGCCGGCAATCAACGGTGCCCTGGTGTTTGAAATTCATTCCCATTTCTTGCATGGGACCTAAGCATGCACCCAAGGACACAGATTTGATTTTTCAACCAACTTATATGAACCGGAGCATGTGCATGTAGTTCAATTTTGAATTATGCACATAAATGCATTGAAAACTCAGTTAATGCATACAAATGTCCAAACGAACCCCAAAAAATCACAAAAAATCACACAACACTCCTGTTGTTCTATGTTGACACGAGAAAAAATTGAAAGCAATAAGAGGCAATGGATATTATTTCGTCCCCAAAGGTGGGACGTTCCCTACCGAAAACCATCATGCTTGTTGTGAGATGCTCCGGTTTGTGAGAAGCATATACCCAAACCTGCCCCAAATGGGACAAATTTTTTACCACGGCATGTGGATGCCGCTCTATGATAGCATGCCAAGTTTCATGAATTTCAGACGAGTTTTGGATTTACTAGAATTTAAAAACTAGGCATCTCAATGTTTTGCAGGCAATCAACGGTGTCCTGGTGTTTGAAATTCATTCCCATTTCTTGCATGGGACCTAAGCATGCACCGACACAAATTCGATTTTTCAACCAATTTGTATGCACCGGAGCAAGTGCATGTAGTTCAATTTTGAATACACACATAAATGCATTAAAAACTCAGTTAATGCATAAAAATGTCCAAACGAACCCCGAAAAATCACAAAAATTCACATAACACTCCTGTTGTTCTATGTTGACACGAGAAAAAATTTGAAACAAATAATAGGCAATGGACATCATTTCATCCCCAAAGGTATAAAATTTTGAATTGTGCACCTGAAATGGCTAGAAAACCAATTTAATGTATAAAATTTTCAAACGAACCCTGAATAATTCCAATTCTTTTACGGCACACATATAGTTGCATGTTCACTCCAGGTAAAAGTTCTAGCAATTCAAACACTGTCCTTTGCCGTTGTGACCCCATTATGTAATTCAAATCAAGATGAAAAATCAAGTAGATCGCACACAGTTTATTATCAGCAACCGTGTGAGATCCAGCAAAAAATATCGTGGAGCACCATCGGTGTATAGTAGACCTATGGCTTACGTGAGCAGGTGCATCGGCTACAGTCCACAGCCGGCGTCTCAAGCACAATAGCTCGCTCCCCTAATATCATTTCACTGTTCAATCGTCGCCCGTGAAAGATGGGCATGTGGACCCGCGTCGTGAGGGCAACTTCGGTGGCCCACTCCGGCGAGAGCATGGTCGCAGCCGCCATGCGCGTGCTAATAAGGTGCATGAGCGCGGCCGCAATCTGCGACCGGGTGGCAAAGGCAGCCCAAACGGTCGCTGTTGCTTCTCAGGTGGCGGAAGCAACATCTGCCTCGGGGATAGCAACTGGCGAGAGCGTCACAGCAGTTGCCCGTTCCGCAGCGGCGACCTTAGCCCTGATGGAGGTCGCCCACGACCATGTCGAGGCCGCCCACACCCAGCTCCTGGCAGTCACTGCACAAATCGAACGAAGCTTCTCTGACAACGGTCGGCAACCCACGACCGAAGAGCTGGCAATCGCCAAGAGCGTTCGAGCAGCCGTCCGTTCCTCCGCCACATGCCTTGCGACGACGGAGCCCGTCCAAGCCCAGATCGCGTCCGCTGTAACACCCCGGATGTAACTTTCCATATTTGTAACTCCGACTCTTGCCTTTCTCGGCTATGTGCTATGATATTCCCTCCGTGGTCGGGTTTTGTTTTTCGTTTTGTATTTTGTTCATGTTATGCATTTCATATCATGTCATCATGTGCATTGCATTTGCATACGTGTTCGTCTCATGCATCCGAGCATTTTCCCCGTTGTCCGTTTTGCAATCCGGCGCTCCTATCTCCTCCGGTGCACCCATCTTGCTTTCTTTCATGAGCGGGTGTCAAACATTCTCGGAATGGACCGAGGCTTGTCAAGTGGCCTTATTATACCACCCGGAGACCACCGGTCAAGTTTCGTTCCATTTGGAGGTCGTTTGGTACTCCAACGGTTAACCGGGCATCCGCAAAGTCCATTTGTGTGTGCAGCAAAAACCCCCCTAAAAACCAGCCCAAAACCCACCAAACTCTCTTCCATGCTCTAGGTCGTTCGATCACGATCGTGTGGGCGAAAACCGCACCTCATTTGGAGCCTCTTAGCTCCCTCTAGCTATAAAAGAGCATCCCCTCCCGAAAACGAAACGCAGACAAACCCTAACCCGCTCCTCGCGCCGCGCGGGACACGTCCGCCGCCGGCCGGACGCACCGGCCGCAACCAACCGCGTCGCGCCACCTGTCACCCACCGGCTCTCCCACCGCCGCGGCCCGCAGGCCCGCCGCGGGCCCGCCGAGCCCAGCTGCCGCCGCCCTCGCGCCCGCGCCCTTCGCCTCCTGCCCGCGCCGCCGCCTGCCCGCACGCCGGCCGCCTCGCCGTCGAGCTCCGGCGCCGCCGCCGCCGCGGCCTCCTCCGCCGCCCGTGCCACGGCGCGCCGCCGCCGTCCTTCTCGCCGGCCGGAGCACCGGAGCCCGAGCTCCTCCGCCTCTCCTCCCTCCGACCGCCGGCCTTCCTCTCCTTCCTCTCCCGTCGACCGGCGAGCTCCATCGAGACAAATCCCGATCTGGATCTGGTACTGTAGCACGTTGACTTCCCCCCCCCCCCGAAACTGCTAAGTCGTGATATTTCTACAGCATGTGCACCTGTTTATAGCTCCATAACTCACTGTGCATAGCTCCGTTTCACGCGTGTAATATGTCAAAAAGTTCGTCTCGTGATGCTCTACATTTTGTTCAGTTTCACCATGTTCATTAGAGGTCATCTTGATGCCAAAATATCTGTTGCAAGAGGGCTAGTTGCTGTTATCTGCTGGTTCTTATCAGAACTTGGAGATTTGTCATTTTTGTATCTTTTAATTTGTGCATCTTATGGGCATGAGCTCTACATGTGTTTTGTTGTATGCCATGCTTGTTTGAGCTTGATATGAGCTTGATTTAAGTCTGTGAACCTGTTATCTTTTGCACTTTTGCCATGCTTGTTTGAGCTTGATATGTTGTGAACTAGCCGTAGCTCAGTGTTCATCTTTTGTCAAGCATCTCCTGTAGATTACTGCCATATGCTTTGTTGCTATGTTGGAGTGCTGTAGCATTGTTGTTTGTTGTATTTTAAGTGCTATCATGCTGTTAATCGCAGATTCGTGTCATTCTTGTTTTGCTTGCCATTTGCAAACCGTGCATCCGTTTCCGGTGATCTTTATATCGATTTCGACCGAAATCATCTCATCTTTCCAGTGGCATGCTTGGTTTGCCAAGTTACTGCCTTGTTCATCATTTTCCTTCCGGAGCACGCATATGCATCGCATATCATATCTCGCATATCATACATGTTTTGCATCATGTTGCTTGTGCATTCCTCGTGATTGATCGTGGTTCCGTTGCTTGTGTTCTTGTCTTGGGTAGAGCCGGGAGACGAGTTCGCGAACGAGGAACCTGTTGAGTACGCTTACGAGGATCAAGCTTTCGACAACTCTGAGAACCTTGCAGGCAAGATGACCACCCCTCGAAATCACTTCTATCTTTGCTTTGCTAGTTGTTCGCTCTATTGCCATGCTACGCTACCAATCACTTGCTATATCATGCCTCCCATATTGCCATGTCAGCCTCTAACCATCCTTTCCTAGCAAACCGTTGTTTGGCTAAGTTACCGCTTTTGCTCAGCCCCTCTTATAGCGTTGCTAGTTGCAGGTGAAGTTGAAGTTTGTTCCATGTCGGAACATGGATATGTTGGGATATCACAATATCTCTTATTTAATTAATGCATCTATATATTTTGGGTAAAGGGAGGAAGGCTCGGCCTTATGCCTGGTGTTTTGTTCCACTCTTGCCGCCCTAGTTACTGATATACCGGGATTATGTTCCTTGAGTTTGCGTTCCTTACACGGTCGGGTGATTTATGGGACCCCCTTGACAGTTCGCCTTGAATAAAACTCCTCCAGCAAGGCCCAACCTTGGTTTTACCGTTTTCCACCTAAGCCTTTTCCCCCGGGTTTTCGCGAGCCCGAGGGTCATCTTTATTTTAAGCCCCCCGGGCCAGTGCTCCTTCGAGTGTTGGTCCGAACCGAGCAGCCTGCGGGGCCACCTCGGGGAAACTCGAGGTCTGGTTTTACTCGTAGCTTGACTTATCCGGTGTGCCCTGAGAACGAGATATGCGCAGCTCCTATCAGGATTTGTCGGCACATTCGGGCGGCTTTGCTGGTCTTGTTTTACCATTGTCGAAATGTCTTGTAAGCCGGGATTCCGAGACTGATCGGGTCTTTCCGGGAGAAGGTTTATCCTTCGTTGACCGTGAGAGCTTATGATGGGCTAAGTTGGGACACCCCTGCAGGGTATTATCTTTCGAAAGCCGTGCCCGCGGTTATGAGGCAGATGGGAATTTGTTAATGTCCGGTTGTAGAGAACTTGCCACATGACCCAGTTAAAATACATCAACTGCGTATGTAGCCGTGATGGTCTCTTCTCGTGGGGAAATGTGTCTTCATAGGATACCCAAAGGAGACTGTTGGGTACACCTTCTATCACAGATCCGAAGGCAAGATATTCGTTGCTAAGAGTGGAACCTTTCTAGAGAAGGAGTTTCTCTCGAAAGAAGTGAGTGGGAGGAAAGTAGAACTTGATGAGGTAATTGTACCTTCTCCCGAATTGGAAAGTAGTTCATCATAGAAATCAGTTCCAGTGATTCCTACACCAATCAGTGAGGAAGGTAATGATGATGATCATGAAACTTCAGATCAAGTTACTACTGAACCTCGTAGGTCAACCAGAGTAAGATCCGCACCAGAGTGGTACGGTAATCCTGTCCTGGAGGTCATGTTACTTGACCATGATGAACCTACAAATTATGAGGAAGCGATGATGAGCCCAGATTCCGCAAAATGGCTTGAGGCCATGAAATCTGAGATGGGATCCATGTATGAGAACAAAGTGTGGACTTTTGTTGACTTGCCCGATGATCGACAAGCAATAGAGAATAAATGGATCTTCAAGAAGAAGACTGACGCTGACGATATTGTTACTGTCTACAAAGCTTGACTTCTTGCGAAAGGTTTTCGACAAGTTCAAGGAGTTGACTACAATGAGACCTTGTCACCCGTAGCGATGCTTAAGTCTGTCCGAATCATGTTAGCAATTGCCGCATTTTATGATTATGAAATTTGGCAAATGTGTGTCAAAACTGCATTCCTTAATGGATACCTTAAAGAAGAGTTGTATATGATACAACCAGAAGGTTTTGTCAATCCAAAAGGTGCTAACAAAGTGTGCAAGCTCCAGCGATCCATTTATGGACTCGTGCAAGCCTCTCGGAGTTGGAATATACGCTTTGATAGTGTGATCAAAGCATATGGTTTTATACAGACTTTTGGAGAAGCCTATATTTACAAGAAAGTGAGTGGGAGCTCTGTAGCATTTCTGATATTATATGTGGATGACATATTTTTGATCGGAAATGATACTGAATTTCTGAATAGCATAAAAGGATACTTGAATAAGAATTTTTCAATGAAAGACCTCGGTGAAGCTGCTTATATATTGGGCATCAAGATCTATAGAGATAGATCAAGACACTTAATTGGACTTTCACAAAGCACATACCTTGATAAAGTTTTGGAGAAGTTCAAAATGGACCAGTCAAAGAAAGGGTTCTTGCCTGTGTTATAAGGTGTGAAGTTGAGTTAGACTAAATGCCCGACCACTGCAGAAGATAGAGAGAAAATGAAAGTCATTCCCTATGCCTCAGCCATAGGTTCTATCATGTATGCAATGCTGTGTACCAGACCTGATGTGTGCCTTGCTATAAGTTTAGCTGGGAGGTACCAAAGTAATCCAGGAGTGGATCACTCGACAGCGGTCAAGAACATCCTGAAATACCTGAAAAGGACTAAGGATACGTTTCTCATTTATGGAGGTGACAAAGAGCTCATCGAAAATGGTTACGTCGATGGAAGCTTTGACTCTGATCCAGATGACTCTGAGTCACAAACCGGATGCGTATTTATATTGAATGGTGGAGCCGTCAGTTGGTGCAGTTCCAAGCAGAGCGTCGTGGCGGGATTTACGTGTGAAGCGGAGTACATAGCTGCTTCGGAAGCAGCAAAATAAGGAGTCTAGATGAAGGAGTTCATATCTGATCTAGGTGTAATACCTAGTGCATAGGGTCCAATGAAAATCTTTTGTGACAATACTGGAGCAATAGCCTTGGCGAAGGAATCCAGATTTCATAAGAGAACCAAGCACATCAAGAGACCCTTCAATTCCATCCGTGATCTAGTCAAGGAGAGAGACATAGAAGTTTGCAAAATACACACGGATCTGAATGTTGCACACCCGTTGACTAAGCCTCTTCCACGAGCAAAACATGATCAACACCAATACTCCATGAGTGTTAGAATCATTACTATGTAACCTAGATTATTGACTCTAATGCAAGTGGGAGACTGAAGGAAATATGCCCTAGAGGCAATAATAAAGTTGTTATTTATATTCCTTATATCATGATAAATGTTTATTATTCATGCTAGAATTGTATTAACCGGAAACTTAGCACATGTGTGAATACATAGACAAACAGAGTGTCCCTAGTAGGCCTCTACTAGACTAGCTCGTTAATCAAAGATGGTTAAGTCTCCTGACCATAGACATGTGTTGTCATTTGATGAATGGGACCACATCATTAGAGAATGATGTGATGGACAAGACCCATCTGTTAGCTTAGCACAACTGATCGTTTAGTTTTATTGCTATTGCTTTCATCATGACGTATACATGTCTCTCTGACTATGAGATTATGCAACTCCCGAATACCGGAGGAACACTTTGTGTGCTATTAAACATCACAACATAAATGGGTGATTATAAAGATGCTCTACAGGTGTCTCCGATGGTGTTTGTTGAGTTGGCATAGATCGAGATTAGGATTTGTCACTCCGTGTTTCGGAGAGGTATCTCTGGGCTCTCTCGGTAATGCTCATCACTATATGCCTTGCAAGCAATGTGACTAATGAGTTAGTTGTGGGTTGATGCATTACGGAACGAGTAAAGAGACTTGCCGGTAATGAGATTGAACTAGATATGATGATACCGACAATCGAATCTCGGGCAAGTAACATACCGATGACAAAGGGAACAACGTATGTTGTTATGCGGTTTGACCGATAAAGATCTTTGTAGAATACGTAGGAGCCAATATGAGCATCTAGGTTCCGCTATTGGTTATTGACCAGAGATGTGTCTTGGTCATGTCTACATAGTTCTCGAACCCGTAGGGTCCGCACGCTTAACGTTCGATGATGATTTATATTATGAGTTATATGTGATTTGATGACCGAAGTTTGTTCGGAGTCCCGGACGAGATCACGGACATGATGAGGAGTCTCGAAATGGTCGAGACATAAAAATTGATATATTGGACGATGTTATTTGGACACCGGATGAGTTCCGGGAGGTACCGGATAAATATTGGAGCGCCGGAGGGTTATCGGAACCCCCCGGGGGAACTAATGGGCCTACATGGGCCTTAGTGGGGAGAGAGAAGATCCACAAGGGGCTGGCCGTGCCCCCCCGGCCCCCTTGGGTCCGAATTGGACTAGGGGAAGGGGGCGGCGCCCCCCCTTTCCTTCCCTTCTCCCTCTCCCTTCCTCCTTCCCCCTTCCACCAAGTGGAATCCTACTAGGACTTAGAGTCCTAGTAGGACTCCTCTCCTTGGCGTGCCCTACAGGGGTCGGCCGGCCTCCCCCTCCCCTCCTTTATATACGGGGGCAGGGGGCACCCTAGAACAGACAAGATCAATTGTCTTAGCCGTGTGCGGTGCCCCCCTCCACAGTTACACACCTCGGTCATATCGTCGTAGTGCTTAGGCGAAGCCCTGCGCCGGTAACTTCATCATCACCGTCGGCACGCTGTCGTGCTAACGGAACTCTCCCTCGTCCTCAACGGGATCAAGAGATCGTGGGACGTCATCGAGCTGAACGTGTGCTGAACGCGGAGGTGCCGTACGTTCGGTACATGGATCGATTGGATCGTGAAGACGTTCGACTACATCAACAGCGTTACTAAACGCTTCCGCTTTCGGCCTACAAGGGTATGTGGACACACTCTCCCCGCTTGTTGCTATGCATCTCCTAGATAGATCTTGCGTGATCGTAGGTAAATTTTTTGAAATACTGCGTTCCCCAACATCCTCCGGTACATACGTGGCACCAAGGCTATGGGTCTCACCCTTACAGCGTCCTCCGATACCGGCCTCGTCGTCTACTCTGAAGCCGACTAGGCTGGGTGCCCCGACACTCGGCACTCCACCTCCGGCTACTGTGTCTACCTCAGGCCATCTCTGATCTCGTGGTCGTCTAAACCACAACCCATAGTTTCACGATCCAGCGCCGAGGCCGAGTACAGGGCTGTGGCTAACGCCGTCGCGGAGTGCTCCTGGCTACGACAACTACTTTAGGAGTTGCTATGTGAGGTTCTCAAGGCCACGATTGTCTACTGTGACAACGTTTCCACGGTCTACCTCTCTGCCAACCCTGTTCATCATCGCTGGATGAAGCATATTGAGCTCGACATCCACTTCGTCCGGGAGCACGTCGCACTTGGTCGTGTTCGAGTTTTGCATGTGCCCACCGATCAGCAGTTCGCCGATGTCATGACGAAGGGACTACCTACCTCGACTTTCGAGGGCTTTCGGTCCAGACTTTGGGTCACCAGCGACGCTTCGACTATGGGGGGGGGGTGTTGAACATGTATTTACGTATGTAGGTCTGGGTTTTGTATGCCGCACCTGTTGTGTCTCTCCCTCCATGTATTTACTTGTATCTTGGGAGACAAGACACCAGTCGCACCCCTTGTACCTATATATATGCGCCTAGTGCATGAACAATGAAGATATCGATGCACACATCAAAACTTACAGTTTGAAATGGATCGTTGGTTCTGCGGTTGTGGGCTCGTGCCTGCAGTTATCTGAGAACCATGGTTACATTTCCCTTTGGGAATGGACCAGCGTTAGGGTTATTGTTATCAGCATTTTGCGCGCTGCAACCTCAGACCTGGGTCGGGGTGGTTCTGCAGTTTGTTTTGATTTGTCATCATGTAATCAAAGTTCACAGTCATAGGGTTCTGGGCTATCTGAGAACCATGGTTACATTTCCCTTTGGGAATGGATCAGCACTGAGATTTTTGCACTTGCTTATCAAAATGTAAATAATTTCAGATTTCCTTCCATTACTGTCCCACAATGTAAACAACAAGTGTTTCGCAGTTCAAATGATCAACTGTTGTTCCTGATCATATGCTACCAAATTTCTGAGGCCAAGCTTAAAGTTACGGTGGCTGCAACCTGGGACCTAGCGATATGGGCCTACGATTTTATTGTTGTGGCATGGGTTGGTACGTTGTTAGTTTGCTCTGTTTTTTGAACAGGGGCGCTTTTTGTCAGTTTGCTCTATTGGAAGGTTGACATGCTGATATATTGTGCTCTCACGATATGTTGCCAAAGAAGCATTAGGTGCCAATGGTGGAGCATATTAGGGTCTCCATGTCATAAGTTGCAACAGCCGAGGGGTAGCACACTTTAATAGGAAGTGACTGTGCATCATGATCGTATCATAAGCATCATATTTATTTAATTCTAATACAAAAATGGAGATAATACAAACACTCACCTTTTAATTAAAGAAAAACAATAAAAAATTGCAAGTTGTCCAAATACCATTCCAAACCATAAATATTTGGAAAAAGCGTCATATTCATTAAGTGGGTCCTTCAAAAAATTTAATGTTTAAAAGGATTTAATTTTGGGTTTGGATTAAACCCTAATTATAAATGCAATATTTAATAAAAATGCATTTAATTTGATATATTTAAATCAAGGGATTTCACATGGTAATTTCTCTTAGAACCTACAATTAGCCTTCCAATATTATTAGGAAGGTATTGCAATTTGTTCCAAATTTTTGTAATCACCCATAACACACTTATAGTTCAAACCCATTTAATAATTAAATCAGGATTTTAGTCCACGGAGGCTACACAAAAATTTCAATTAATTTGAAGCTAGTTTGAACCCCCAAACATAAATTAAATAGGATTTATTGCATTTTAATTAAGAAAAACTAGCAAAACCTCCTTGTGTACAGTTTAACTAAACTGCGCCCATGAGCGCAGTATAGCTGGTACCACAGCAGGCCGGCCCATATTCCCCTAGCCGCCGCCTAATCAGCCCAAACCTAACTCTAATCTCTCTTCTATCCTCCTTTTCCTCCCACCGGCTGTCGCCTCCACCTTGTCTCCTCTCTACCCCGCCCCCTCCCCTGCGTCGCGTGGAGACAGCGCGTCCAATTGCGCCAACCATCACCGCGACCAGACCACCGATGTCACCCCAGCCATCCTCCGCCACGGGCACCTCCTGTCAGAGCTAAATTTGGCATATCCCTTAGTAGGGTGCCATAGCTAAGCAACTTGGTGCGATGGTAACAAGAATAAGGGATTTCCCCAGGTTCGGACTCTCAGGAGAACATAATACCTGACGTCCTGCTTGGGTTTGCTGCGTTGGAATGAGTAGAGAGTACATGCAAAGTACCTAGAGATTGTAATTGTCTAAGTTGTCTCTATCGACTAGTCCGATCCTGACTTATATAAGATACCCATGATGTGTGCGATTGCAACGGAGTTGTCTTTTGTCTTCCTCTTGTTCTAAGTGTCTGGAGGCACCCAGTATCCTGTTAAATTGATCAAGGAGGAGGTAAGAAGCGAGGAGATGTGCAATGTTATTCTAAACACTGGTGACATAAAGGTCTAGTACAGTAGCGTAAAGTAATTCCTATTGGGACAAACGAGGTGTAGTCATTAAAATTCCAATAATTTTGTCTGAATTACTATTCTTAATAACCGAGGTAACCCCGTGTGAAGGTAACGGCCATCGGTTAGACAATTGATTCTTGACGCGGGTTGTGAATGGTCAGGATGTAGTTTGGACACATCCTCCACTTAATCACATAGTAAGCACATCATAACGGCTATCTTACAGGGCTATGTTTATTAGCAAGATGAGATCCCAATCAAAAATATAAGGTTGTGAGAGTGAGACGTCATACCCATGCTTGTTTTAATCATAAGTGTTTTCCTCCTAAAGGTTGTACGGTCTGCTTTGTAGAAAACTGAAATTTAATTCAATAGCAATAACATGTGTGACCCTTTGTCGTCCTCTTGTGGGTTTGATAGCCCAATGTCACTCCTTGGGGAAAGGGAACATGGACCTTCTGCAATCCAAACTGGATCACAGAGGGCATCAAGCACCTTTTCTGGCACCGTTGTTGTGGAGGCATCGTGTCACTAGTCATTGTGTTAGAATTCCTGTTAAAAATTATTTAGTTTTTCTTCATGTCTTATTTGTCTTTAGTTGTGTTGTTACGAAAAAACCCAAAAAATCATGGCACAATCTTAGAGACTATGCTTCTTCGAATGAGAACTTTATGCGTGCACAAATCACACTGCCCAATGTTGCCATAGAGAAAATTAAGATAAAGCCTCATTTAGTCATTATGGTTCAACAAAAGAAACTTGAAGGCTCCGCTTCACAGGATACTGGTATGAACTTACTAACTTTCACTAAAGTGTGTGATATGACGCGTCTTAAGGATTATGTGTGATATGACACGTGTTAAGGACTATGAACCAGACCCTTGTGAAGTTGCGTTTATTTCCTTTCTCTTTGAGAGGAAAATGGAAAGAATGGCTTGTAGCTTTGCCTACAGGAGTTGTAACTTCATGGAATATGTTGCGGCATGTTTTAATCCAAGTTTTATCCCCGCAAAAAATATGTAACTTCGATATTAGATCACAGGTTTTAACGAGGAAGATTGTGAGTCACTAGCGCTTGCGTGGGATCCCATGAAGGAGGCTATGAGAAAACGCCCCAACCATGGGATGGAAGAATGGTTAATTCTTCATATATTTTATAATGTTGTTAATCTTATGTCGGAAGCTATGCTTGATACAACTTCAGGGGCAATCATTATGGGAAAACTGATTGCGAGGAGATACACCGATTGCAAGTATATTATGCTTGATACAACTGAAGGAGGAATCATTATTGATGGTGAATCAACACGTGGAGATGGGCTGGGCCGCAATGTAAAAAAGAAGGTAAGTCGGCCCTTCTTCTTTATTTTTTTCTTTTACTTGTCTTTTCTATTAAACGAGAAAGTAAGAGAAAGAAGGAATGGAGGGGTAGGAATGGAATTTGGCTATGGGGCTATTTTTCTTGAAGTACAAGATTTATACTTGGTCTAGAAAAATGGTTCCCAATTATTCACAAAACTTGAACTCAAATTGATTTGAATCTGAACCAAATGGATGTTAACTAGGGCTATCAGCTAGGAGTGTCCAAAAACTATGAAATTTCTAGAGGAGGCTACGAATGTGAAAAGGAGATGTGCAAAGTTGTGGAGAAAATGGGAAAGTTTGAATTTGAAAGAATTCAAATCCTTGCAAAGGATTTGAATAGGAGCCAAGATTTAAAATAGCTACTGACTTCAATTAAATAAACTATAAAATGTTGGCTATTTTTAATTGCCACATATTACTTAACATGTTCGTGAATGGATGATGACATAAAACAAAAAACTACTTATTAAAAAAAAGCAACAATGCCAGATAAGGGTTTATTATAACTGGGATGCTAAATTTATAACTACCTGCAATAAACAACTATTACAGGCGATTTCTGAACTACATGTGGTTTCTCATGGGGAGCCGCCTCCATTGTTAAGCATCACACGCGACTCTGTCCCTCTTTGGAAAAAGTACTTTTGGGGCCTGCTGCTAATGCTCTTTTTTTACTAATGAAAATTAATTTTTTGATACAGGGTGGCCTATCTCTAGTTTTGTCTCCTTCCCTCTCTCCACGATTAGACCACGGTGTTAAGATGTAAATATGATCTTTGAAACAATTAAATGAAACATCACTTAGACTAGTTATAGTGCATAGTATCTTAGATTGGTATTTCAGACTACCTCGTTTACTATTCTGTGTGGCCCATAGTCCCACATGATCTATGTTAAGATACAGTTGTCTTATGTTTCTTCAGTTAGTACAATGTTATGTGAGCAATATGCCTAGTTAGTATTGCACAAAGGTGCATGATGCTAGGTGATGATATCCCACTATGATACGTCTTGGATATATAACACCTAAAATACAATGTATTGGGGGCGATTGCCTCTAACATTCTTATGCCACCTATGTTGGTGTGTTGAAAGTCAAAATGTATTGGGGATGCGTGAATGTCATGTTTTTCTAGCAGTGCTAATGCCATATTAGAGGAAACTCCATTTTGGACAGTATCCCCCTCCTCGCAGTTGTTTTGTTTCCCCCATTTTGGACAGTGAGTCATAGAATGTGATCGTAGTGGCAAGTATAGCTGTGGAAATAATCTTGGGAATCAAGTCATCATGGTTCCGACCAACTACTAATGGCATGTACATTTATGGGCTTACACTGGGCCCAAACACAAAACACTGATACACAAGCCCGATAAAGCCCAGACAGCTAGCTATCATTCAAGACAATATACCACTAGTTAAAAGAAGACAAGCCCTCATTATTATTAAGGTGTCATTATTGTTATTATTATTATTATTATTATTATTATTATTATTATTATTGACAAGGAATTTTTATTATTAGAAGGATGGCAGTTTTATTACTAATAGGATGGCAGTTTTATTATTAAGAGCATGACATTTTTATTATCAATAACATGGTTGTATTATTATTAAGAACATGTCATTTTAATAGTCAACAACATGACATTTTAAATTTAAGAGCATGACATTTTTATTATTAAGAGGATCAGATGGACTTTCTTTCCTCTTTTTTATACCATGCCATTTTTTATCTAGAGGATGACATATTTTAAAGTTTAGCATGACAAAAAAATCCAAATCACGTGACCTTTTTGGGTTTTTGCTCATACTCGTTGTAAATTTATAAATTAGAGAAATAGGGAGTTTTATAAATTAGCTTCAAATCATGGCAATTAGGTCTATTCTTGTTTGATGGCATTTTTTCTCAAACAAAAAGTTGACTAGGCCTGTGGGTCAAACAGGGGGGGTCGCATGAGAGCATTTCCAGAGCAAACGGCCGAAAATGTATGTTGCCAGCATCCTCCCTCACAAATGAAACGGACACTGGAGGGCGTCCCTTTGTCTCGCATTAAGCAAGACCTTTGGAACCCTCACTAAAGAGGGAGAGCGAGATGGGTCGGCCTAGACGCGTAGGACACCACAACCTCATTTTTTTCTTTTGACCTTTTTTTGCTTTTGTTTTTTGCATTATTTTTCACTTATGTTTATACTTTAAAAAATTCTAAATATACGTATAACAAAAAACATTTGAAATATGTTGACCAAGAATTTAAAAATCGTTAAATGTGGATAGAGGAAATGTTTATTACATATACAAAAAACAATCTGTACGACCAAATTTGATCACATATTTAAAACATTTCAATCCAGTATTTAAAAAAATTGAACAAGTATTTGAAAAATGTTAATCAAACATTTGAAAATGGTTAAATGTGTATAGACAAAATGTTGACCATGTATTAAAGAAAAATGAAATTATTAGATCATGTAAATAAAAATGTTAATCAAGCATTTGAAAAAGTGTTGAACAAGTATTCAAAATCTTAATCTGGCATTTGGAAAATATTAAATATGTATAAAAAATGCTTACCATGTATTAGAAAATTTATGTATATAAAATTGTTAATCAAGCATTTAGAAAAATATTGAACAAATATTTGAAAAATGTTAATCAAGCATTTGGAAAATGTTAAATATGTATAAAAATGTTGACTATGTGTTAATAAAATGTTAATTGTTTATTTGAAAATGTTAGTCTAGCATTTAAGAAATGTACAAAAAAATGTTGACTGTGTGTTAAAAATTGTTAATCTTATGTTTGAAAAATGTTAATCAATGATTTGAAAAAATGTGTACAGAAAAAATGTTAACCATGTATTAAAAAATGTTAAATTTGTATTGTTAAAATGTTAAGAAAGTATTAGATAAATGTTTGTGACATATGCGAAAAATGTAGAATGAAAACCCAAACAAACAATGAATAACCGAAAAAGAAGGAAACCCGATAAAAACAATGAAAGATACAAAGAAAAATCAAAAGAAAAACAAAAAACTGATAAGAAAAAAGAAAAACAAGAAAAAAACAAAAAAGGAGAGAAAACCGAATAAAATAGAGGAAAAAGAAAGAAGTAAACGGAGAAAGTCCGGTGAAAAAAGAAAGGCAAGACAAAAGAAAAGAAAAAAAACCCAGGAAAAACCAATGCAAAACCAGCTCTTTTACCCTCAACCATCTCACGCTTTAGTAGCTTACATGAAGTTGAAGCTGGCCTATTCGCCAGCAGAGGTGCCCCTTAAGCTGGGAGACTAGGGTTCAAATCCTAGGATCGCCATTTTTCTTCACCCCTCAACTATCATGGGAGCATTCGCTTTAGTGAGATGGAAGTAGCACTCACCTTCTCTTCTTTTCTTTTCTTTTCTTTTTAAACATGCGCTAACAGGATTTTTTTTTTGATAAAGAGAGCTCCCTCTCCGATTTCCATTTAAAAGAAACTACAATGTCTTTTGTTGCTATCTTGGAATAACATTGATAAACCACAAACCAGTTCTTGAGAAATAAAGCTTGGTTGGTCACAAATAATAAGAATACGAACTATTGCTGATCAACGAAGCATGTTATTTTTTACCTGGACAATTGTTGTTTGTTTTGCTGGGCCATGTGTGTGTGTAAAGATAGAACGAGTTGTGGTGAACTAATGACAAATACAAATTCAAGGGAACAGTCTAGCAGATAACATAAAAGGGAAAGATTGCATTTGGTAATTTGTTCAACTCAAACAACTCATGTCACATTCAGGTATTTCTGGGGATAGGTTTACAGACAAGATCAATGTTTGATGCTTCCTGCAAGGCTAATTACCTAGCAATTTAGCGAGCCTAGGTTAGTGCCAGTTCACTGATGACATGCACATATTATAGGGGAACATGTGATTCTTCCTGGATCACTAATTCCTGTAGCAGTAGCCGTGTACTGATTGTTAGATGTGTATAGTCCCTTTTTGGTACATCCCCATTGTATAAGGGGTTTCTTGCACTTTACCACACATGTATATGTAATGGCCTTTGGCCCTCAGTGAATACTAGTTGCTCATTATCCAACATGGTATCAGATGCTAGGTTGGCCTCTCCCGCACGATGCAACTCCGTGTGTTCCCCACTCTAGCCGCTGCCGCCGCTAGCTTCGTCCCTCGTCTTCCTTGCCGGATCCACAACCCTCGCTCTCTACTTCCTCTCGAGCCTGCTGATTCTTCCCGGTACTGGAGCCAATCTGCAGCTCCTGCGTTCTGCCTCTTCTCCAACTGGCCCCTGCTGCTGCTTGCTCCAGGTGCGGGAGCCTCCTTCACCTACCGCTGCTTCCCATCCTGGCTGCTGCCGCCGCTCCGTCCCTGCTCCTACTCCATCCCGGCTGCTGCTGCTGCTTCTCAGGCCATCCCGGCCGCTGCTGCTACTTCTCAGGCCGGCTGCTGCTGCAGCTCCTTCCCGGCCGCTGCTGCTGCTCCCTTCCGGCCCCGATCGACCGGCGTGGCTGCCTAGCTTGCCCGCTGCTGCCTAGTCGCCCATTGCCGGTTGCTTCGTTCGTTTGGTCGGGAGCTACTTCCCGATCCAGATCGGGTCTCTGTGAAGGTTGACCAAAAAAACTGAGAGCGAGCTTGCCATGTCTTCTTCAGGCTATGTTGTTGTTCCTCGGTGCTCAGTGATCTTCGATGGCACTAACTATGCTGAGTTTGCAGGTTTCATGCGTATACACATGCGCGGACTTCTGCTGTGGGGCGTTCTCTCTGGCGAGGTCCCCTGTCCGCCATGCCCTGTTGCTCCACTAGCTCCTACCCTGCCGGCACCGCCGGTTCTTGCTGCTGATGCTTCTCAGACTGATCGGGATGCAGCCAAGGCTCTCGATGATGCCGTGATTGATGCTTATGATCAGCAGATGTCAGCTTATTCAGATGCTCTTTCTGTCAACCGGCATGATCTGTCTGCTTACACTCAGTGGTGCAATGATGATGCTCGTGCTGCTGCTGTTCTCACTGCGAGTGTCCTCCCTCAGTTTGCCTCGGAGTTCATGGGTCTGGGCACCGTGGCCGCGATGTGGTCTATATCTCTGTCAGCGCTATCAGCCATCTGGTGATGCTCTCTACTTATCTGTGGTGCGTCAGGAGTACGCTCTTCAGCAGGGTGACTCATCTGTTGACGAGTTCTACACATAGAGCTCTGCCATCTCGCGCCAGATTGACTCTCTTTAGACAGTTGTTTGTGGATCTTGCTGTTGCTATCAGACTATGCGGTCCGACTTGGAGTTTCAGCGTGTCCATGAGTTCTTATCTCGCCTCCGCTCCGAGTTTGAGCCTCGACGTGCTCACTTGCTTGTTCGTGGTCGTGTTCCTATCTCGGAGGTCCTTGCTGAGCTTCGTGCTGAGGAGACCCACCTTCGTTCTACTGGATTGCTTGCGGTTCCTTCAGTGTTGGCAGCCAGAGCTCCAGTGTCGCCTGCTCGTCTCACAGCTCCACCGCTCCTGCCCACACCTTCAGGGGGGGTGGGTCGCCCTCCTTATGTTGAGAAGGGACGGTCGCGCCGTGACACCTTCTGTGACTACTGCTCCAGGCTAGGTCACCCAGAGTCTGATTGCCGCCAGAAGCAGTGAAACCAGAGGCGCTCCTCTTCCAGTGGGACTCCTGTGTCGTCATCGACTCCGTCACTCACTAACCAGGACATTGTGCGCCTCAAGTGCCTTCTGGCTTCCTCCGGCTCTTCATCGACGGGCTCTGCTGCTGCTGTGACTGCTTTCACCACTTCATCACTGCCGGCATCTACACCGTCAGGTACATCTTCGTGGGTTCTGGACTCTGGAGCTTCCTTTCATATGTCGTCTGATTCTTCAGTGTTGTCTTCTCTTCGCCCTCTTGATTCTCCTATTAATGTTCTTACTACCGATGGCACATCCCTTCCTGTTGCTAGTCGCGGCCTTCTTTCCACTCCATCCTTTTATGTTCCTAGTGTTTCTCATGTTCCTCGCCTTACCATGAATCTTTTTTCCGCTGCCCAACTTACTGATTTTGGTTGTCGTGTCATTCTTGATACCGACTCTTGCTCCATTCAGGATCATCGCACCAAGGCTTTGGTTGGTGCTGGCCCCCGGCGCCGTGAGTCAGAGGGCCTTTGGGAGGTTGACTGGCTTTGTGTTCCTTCCGCTGCCACCACTTCTGCCAGCTCTCATGCTCTTGCTGCCTCTTCGTCTGCGTCCTTCCAGCAGTGGCATCATCGCCTTGGTCACATCTGTGGGTCTCGCTTGTCATCTTTAGTGCGTCAGGGCCTCTTAGGGTCTGTATCTGGAGATGTTTCTTTACATTGTAATGGTTGTCGACTTGGCAAATAGACCCAGTTACCTTATCCTACCAGTGAGTCGGTCTCTCAGCTTCCTTTTGACTTAGTTCATTCTGATGCCTGGGGTCCTGCTCCCTTTGATTCGAAAGGTGGTCATCGCTACTATGTTTTGTTTATTGATGATTTCTATCGCTACACTTGGCTCTACTTCATGAAATCTCATAGCAAGGTTCTCTCCATATACAAATGATTTGTTGCCATGGTTCACACCCAGTTTTCCACGCCCATTCGTACTTTTCCTGCTGACTCCGCTAGTGAGTATATCTCCCAGCTGTTGCGTGTGTAAGGGCATATTTATCCCTTAGTAGTTTTGGTGATTGATAACAATGCTTTTGCGGACTAATCGTGTGCATTGAGCATTTCAGCTATATCATGTCTAAGCACAAGACGATTTGGTGCCCCTCGAAGCTTATTGAAGACGGCGTTTCTCTATGTTTCTTTTCGGTGGATTTGAGTCGTAGGAAAGTCGTACTATTAAGAGGGTGTCCGCATTGGAAAGGTTTGGGTGGAATCATCTTGTACACATCAGTTCCTTTCTGCACCACCTTTCCTTTGGCTCTTTGGAGCATCCTCCGTTTCTCCGTGCCTCTGCAAAATAAAGGACTTCTAGTGTTGCTGAACTGGGGCATGCGGTAGTACTGCTCTTCGAAGCGGTAGTACCGAAGGGCCTTGCTGTAGTACCAGCCATGGGCGTGGTAGTACCGCAGGTGCTCACAGTAGTACCGCTCCTTGGGCGCGGTAGTACCATGACTTCAGGCCAGGCACAGCTGCACGAGCGGAAGTAGGGGCGGATGTAATTTTTTACATCCGCGCCCTACGCGGTAGTACCGCTCCAGGCTTGTGGTAGTACTGTGGCCTCAGGCCAAGCACAGCAGCACGAGCGGAAGTAGGGGCGGATGTAATTTTTTACATCTGTGTCCTACATGGTAGTACCGCTCCAGGCTTGCGGTAGTACCGTGTCGGATTTTTGCATAGATCGAAACTCAGTGGAAGTAGCCACGGATGTATTTTTATATGTCCGTGCCTTCCCAGGCTAGACTAACCCTGCCTTGCGGTAGTACCGCAAGGGGGAGCGGTAGTACCGCGCCAACGGTTCTACCGCTCTCTGTTTCTTTGCAACAGGGCTGGTCTAGCTCCTGCCGCGCTAGCGGTAGTACCGCAGAGCCATGCGGTAGTACCGTGGGCCCTTGCGGTAGTACCGCCTGTCTGGTGCGGTAGTACCGCTCGTCGCAGGCTAAGTTAGTGGATAACGGTTGGATTTGTTCTTTCACTATAAAAGGGGAGTCTTCTTCTCCGAGTTGACTACCTCTTCCACCCCAAGCTCCATTGTTTCTCTATAAGCTCCATTTTCGCCCGATCTCTCTCCCTAGCCAATCAAACTTGTTGATTTTCTAGGGATTGGTTGAGGAGGCCCCGATCTACACTTCCACCAAGAGAAATTTGATTCCCCCCACTAATCCCTTGCGGATCTTGTTACTCTTGGGTGTTTGAGCACCCTAGACGGTTGAGGTCACCGCGGAGCCATATTCCATTGTGGTGAAGCTTCGTGGTGTTGTTGGGAGCCTCCAATTAAGTTGTGGAGATTGCCCCAACCTTGTTTGTAAAGGTTCGGTCGCCGCCTCCAAGGGCACAAATAGTGGAATCACGGCATCTCGCATTGTGTGAGGGCGTGAGGAGAATAAGGTGGCCCTAGTGGCTTCTTGGGGAGCATTGTGCCTCCACACCGCTCCAACGGAGACGTACTTCCTCTCAAAGGGAAGAACTTCGGTAACACATCCTCGTCTTCACCGGCTCCACTCTTGGTTATCTCGTCCCTTTACTCGTGCAAGCTTATCTTGTGTTACATCCCTTGCTTGCTTGTATACTTGTTGTTGTTGCATCATATAGGTTGCTCACCTAGTTGCATATCTAGACAACCTACTTTGATACAAAGTTTAAATTGGTAAAGAAAAGCTTAAAATTGTTAGTTGCCTATTCACCCCCCCTCTAGTCAACAATATCGATCCTTTCAATTGGTATCAAAGCCTCGTCTCTTTATTAAGGACTTTGCCGTCCGAAGAGTATAGTTGACACCGTAGACGGTGAGGAGGAGCACCCCGGTGTGATTCCGTCCTCGTCTATGGCCGATGGGGGAACCTCGGTCTCACATGAGGAGTTCAATGTGGCTTTGGACACATTGAAAACCTCCATGACGGCCGAGGTCAAAGGCATGCTTAAGAACTTTCTTGATGGTCTCAAATTATCCACCGCACCGTTGGAAGTGTTCAATCCGACTAACAACGTGACGGATGCTAACTCTGACAAGGGGGAAGCTACTAGTGAGAAAGTACCTGTGTCCAGTGGTAGAAATGGTAGTGGCATCTTTGCCCATGTGGAACCTCTTATTACTTATGGAGGACCTATTCCCTCCACTCATTTCAATCATGCCGGCTCTCCTCCTAAGATTGTGAAAAATGAGGATTTTGACGCTTGGGTATATCGCTTTAAACGTCATTTAAATCATGTTAATACTAATCTCTGGAGAATCATTGAGCAAGGTTTTTATCCGCATGACCCAAGCATCTTCACCCCTAGAGAAGCCGTGGATTATCAATTCAACGAGAATGCTCTCTTCATCATCCAAGATGCAATTCCATCCGAAGATCTTGCACATCTCCGACCTTTCACCATGGCCAAGGAAGCATGGCACGATGTTGTCTCCCTTTACAAGGGAAGCGCAAGCATTCAACACTCCAACTATGAAGTGGTGCAAGATGAAGCCGATGAGTTTTCTATGAATGAAGATGAAGAACCTCGTGAGCTTTAACGGAGGTTAACCAGTCTCGCGGTCTCACTCCAAGATCTTGGGAGCAAGGATACGGACGACAATTGGATCAAGCGCAGGTTCCTTAAGGCCATGATGCCTTACCACAAGGCCATGTCCTCCGTCATCCGTCAAAGGCCGGACTTCCACACCTTGTCCTCAAGTGAAGTGTTGTATGAGTTTGTGGCAATGAGGCTGTTGGACAAGACCGCCGACAATGCAGTGTTGTGTTCTCAAAGAGCCAAGAAGCCCAACCTTGCTTTGAAGGCCAAGGTTAGTGTGGAAGAAGAGGATGAAGAGGAAGAAGAGGAGAGCAATCCCGAAGATACAAAATATGCTTATCATGAGCACATGGCTCTTGCTTCAAGGCAATTTTGGAGCAAGAAGAACACGAGGCCCAACTTCAACAAGAACAACTCAAGTGGCGCGAAGGGCAAGCAACTAGTGAGGACTTCCTATAGTTGCGGCAATGTGAGCCACTTTGTTGCGGAGTGCCCATATGAGAAGAGGGAAGACAATGGTGGCAAGCTCATCCGAAAAGATAAGGCCAAGTCCTTCCCCAACACTACAAAAAAAAGACACATCCGTGACATTTTGGGCCGAACGAAAATCTTTTCTATCATACTTATGACACTTCTATGACAATAATTGTGACAAAACACGGTATCATCATAGATGTGGTGGGGTCCTACTTCTATGACAAAAAATCATGACAGAAAATGGGCTTTTCGTCCTGGGCGGGCTGGAGACGCAGCTGCATGACATTCTTTGGGCCATCCATGACGGAAAAAACCGTGGTAGAAGCGAGGGCAAGGAAAATATCGGGATGTTCCCTGTTACGGTGGGTGGTCGGGGCCGAGCGATGCGCGTTTCTCTCGTACACACACGCGCGTTGGTGCAAGGCGTTGGGCTCTAAGTGAACCCGAGCGAGGCGTTGGGCTCTAACTGAACCCGAGCGATCACACTGCAGGCTACGCATTACTGAACCCGAGCGATCGCTCGATGGCTCTTAACTGAACCCGATCGAGCGAGTCCTTCGCTACTGCTGCTAACTGAAGACGATCGATGCTGCCTCTCGATGAACAGTGAGCGTTGCTGGGGGGGTTTGGATGAACAGTTGCTGGGGGGGTTTGGATGAACAGTTCCCGGTGGGGGTGGATGAACAGGATCCCGTGGCGTTGCCTTTGGATGAACAGTGAGCATTGCTTGGGGGTTTGGATGAACAGTTCCTGGTGGGGGTGGATGAACAGGACCCCGATCGTTCGAGCCGGTTGGGGCTAGATGAACAGGACCCCATGGAGGGCAGGATGAACAGGACCACCCCGTGGAGGGCAGGATGAACAGTGGATGGTGGAGGGCTGGATGAACAGCAGCCCGTGGAGGGGTGGTTGAACAGGAGCCCGTGGAGAGGGCTGGTTGAACAGTAGCCGGTGGAGTAGCGCGCGATGGAGGCTGGATGAACAGGAGCCCGTGGATGAACAATCATAGGTGGAGGCTAGAGGAGGTCAACGGTGGATGAACAGTAGCCCGTGGAGGCTGGAGGGGGTCGACGGTGGAGATGAACAGTATCCCGTGGAGTCCCGTTTTGCGGTATGCCACACCCCTCCCGATGAACAGGACCCCCGTTTCGACCGTAGCGCTCCAACACAAGTTCGTTTCCTCCATTTTGCGGTACGCCACACCCCTCCCGATCAACAGGACCCCCGTTTCGACCGTAGGAGGTCCGTTTCCTCCGTTTTGCGGTACGCCAGGCCCCTCCCGATGAACAGGATCCTGTTTCGAACGTGGCCGGTCGAACACAAGGACGTTTCCTCCGTTCTGCGGTATGCCAGGCCTCGTTTCCATCGGCTGTTCCGTCCAAGCCCTCCCGATGAACACGACGACACATTCCGTTCCGACCCAGCCGGTTGGCTCCCCAAAAACACGACGACGACGCAGTTTCTCCATTCCGACCCAGCCATGTACACGAGCCCTGGCCGTACGTATGCGCGAGTAGGCGTTCAAGACCCTGCCCGTATGTACGTATGTGGCCGTATTTTCTTTCTTGCACACTGGCCGCTGTACGTACGTGTACATGCTACGTGCGCGCCTCTACATCGACCAGTATGTACATACACGTTTGCGACCAGAATGACAATGCTACGTATGCTTCGACCAGGTGGGTCCCGACTGTCAGGCACTTCCTTGCATGCGAAGATGTAGCTGGTGGGTCCCAGCAGTCAGGGGGCGAATCGTTTTTTTGCCCGGACACACTTCCTTGCATGCGAAGATGTAGCTGGTGGGTCCCAGCAGTCAGGGGGGAACGTTTTTTCGTGAAATACGGTGGCCCGTACGGTGGGTCCCCGCTGTCAGGTGGAGGAATAATTATTTTGCGCGTAATAAGGAGGCATTTCCTTGCTACGGCCGTGGACCCAGCTGTCAGCCTCTCCACGTACAGTCCACGTCCGATGGAAGCCGTTCCTTGACCACGTTGACCACGCCGCGCCGAGAGCACCAGGGCGGTGGACGACGGCGAGGCCTAGGAAGGGGACGACGCGGAGCCGGGGAAGATGCGGCAGTGGATACTCACGCGTAGAGGAGTATGAGGGTTCACTGGTTCGCTGCGGTGTGAGGCTCTCGTCGCCGCAGAATAACAGGGGGTGTGGGTGAGTAGAGGGATGGCCTGGCCAGCGGTGGGAGTATAGGGGGCGGTGAGGCCTCCGCCGCATCGCAGCCGGCCACGGGAGGCAGGAGCACGAGGCACGGCCGGCGCTGCTTTGGGCGGCTGGAGCAAGACCAGAGGTTGAAGCAGCACTACGGCCGTTGGATGGACATCGTACGGTCACTGGAGCTAGAATCGTGCATATTGACTAAGTTGACAAAGCCCTCCGTCCCCGTCAACTTAGTAGGCCCACAAGTCAGCCTGCCACTGTACTGTGTCCCAGCTAGCAGGGGGTATTCATTTTTTTGTGCGTAATAAGGAGGCACTTCCTTGCGTGCGAAGATATAGCTGGTGGGTCCAAGCTGTCAGCGGCGGTAACGTTTTTTTCGCGAAATACAGAGGCCCTTTCGGTGGGTCCCAGATGTCAGGTGGTGGAATCATTATTTTGCGCGTAATAAGGAGGCATTTCCTTGCGTGCGGCCGTGGACCCAGCTGTCAGCCTCTCCACGTACAGTCCACTTCAGATGCATGTCGGTCGTTGACCACGTTGACCAGGCCGCGCCAAGAGCACCAGGGCGGTGGACGATGGCGAGGCCTAGGAAGGGAACGACACGGAGCCAGGGAAGACTCGGCAGTTGTTTCCCATGCGGAGGAGTATGAGGGTTTACTGGTTCGTCTGCCGTCGCCGGAGAATAACAGCAGGTGTGGGTGAGTAGAGGGATGGCTAGGCCAGCGATGGGAGTACGGTGGGGCGGTGAGGCCTGCGCGGCAGCACAGCCGGCCGTGGGGAGGAGGGAGCAGGCAGTCCCGCCGGCGCTTGTTTGAGCGGCTGGAGCAGGAAGAGCAGAGATTGAAGAAGCATGACGGCCGTTGGATGGACATCCAACAGTCACTACTTGTGCGTCAACCTTTTTTTAGGAAAGCCTCAAATCTGTGGAAAACACCATACAGCCTATTTGCCATTATTTCTAATAATTTACAGCCCATTTGCTAATTCTTAAGGTTTTTTTTGGAGCCCATATTCTTTTTGTTAGCATTACAGCCCATAGTGTGGCCATGGTTAAAAAACTATACGAAATTTTGCATATTTCGGTGCGGTCCGAACTGTTTTAATCCTGAAATTTCGAGTCACATTCAAACTGATTTTATAAATAAATGTATATCAATATAAAATCCAACAAAGTGCCCACGCATAAAAATCAATGCAATTTAAAATCTTGAAATGAAAAAAAGAAATTTGAAACTAATTGCCGGTTTGATGTGTTTTAAAAATGTACAGCCCATTTGTCATTACTGATAGGCCATTTTCTCGGCCAGCCGAATGAAGCTCTCCTCGTCTTGAAAGATTTGCAGCCCAACAGGCCTGACAAAGCTACTTACTTGGCAAATCACAAAAAAACTGGGCTGTGGCCGTGGACCCAGCTGTCAGCCTCTCCACGTACAGTACTCTTCCGATGGAAGTCGGTCGTTGACCACATTGACCACGCCGCGCCGAGAGCACCAAGGCGGTGGACGACGGCGAGGCCTAGGAAGGGGACGACGCGGAGCCGGGGAAGACACGGCAGTGGATGCCCACGCGGAGAGGAGTACGAGGGTTCACCGGTTCGGCTGCGGTGTGAGGCTGCCATCGCCGCAGAATAACAGGGGGTGTGGGTGAGTGGAGGGATGGCCTGGCCAGCGGTGGGAGTAGTATGGGGGCGGTGAGGCCTCCGCGGCAGCATAGCCGGCCACGGGAGGCAGGAGCAGGCGACACGACCGGCGCTGCTTTGGGCGGCTGGAGCAAGAAGACCAGAGGTTGAAGAAGCACTATGGCCGTTGGATGGACATCGTACGGTCACTGGAGCTAGAATCGTTCATATTGACCAAGTTGACAAAGCCCTCTGTCCCCGTCAACTTAGTAGGCCCACAAGTCAGCCACCCACCATGGTGGGTCCCAGCTAGCAGGGGGTATTCATTTTTTTGTGCGTCATAAGGAGGCACTTCCTTGCGTGCGAAGATATAGCTGGTGGGTCCGACCTGTCACCGGGGGGAACGTTTTTTTTCGCGAAATACAAAAGCCCTTCCCGTGGGTCCTAGCTGTCAGGTGGAGGAATCATTATTTTGCGCGTAATAAGGAGGCATTTCCTTGCGTGCGGCCGTGGACCCAGCTGTCAGCCTCTCCACGTACAGTCCACTTCCGATGGATGTCGTTCATTGACCACGTTGACCAGGCCGCGCCGAGAGCACCAGGGTGGTGGACGACGGTGAGGCCTAGGAAGGGAACGACACGGAGCCAGGGAAGACTCGGCGGTTGTTTCCCACGCGGAGTAGTACGAGGGTTTGTTGGTTCGTCTGTCGTCCCCGGAGAATAACAGAAGGTGTGGGTGAGTAGAGGGATGGCTAGGCCAGCGATGGGAGTACGATGGGGCGGTGAGGCCTGTGCGGCAGCATAGCCGGCCGCGGGAGGAGGGAGCAGGCAGTCCCGCCGGCGCTTGTTTGAGCGGCTGGAGCAAAAGCAGAGATTGAAGAAGCACGACAGCCGTTGGATGGACATCCAACAGTCACTGCTCTCGTGTGCATTATTTCTAATAATGTACAACCCATTTGCTAATTCTTAAGAATTTTTTTGGAGCCCATCTTCTTTTTGTTAGCATTACACCCCATATTGTGGCCACGGTTAAAAAGTATACAAATTTTTTGCATATTTCGGTGCGGTCAACTGTTTTTAATCCCGAAATATCGATTCACATTCAAACTATTTTGAAAAATAATTTATATAAATATAAAATCCAAATAATTGTCCACGCATAAAAATCAATGGAATTTAAAATCTTGTAATGAAAAAAAATTGAAACTAATTCCCGGTTTGATGTGTTTTAAAAATGTACAGCCCATTTCTGGGCAAACCGAATGAAACTCTCCTCGTCTTGAAAGATTTGCAGCCCAGCAGGGCTGATAAAGCAAGTAGGCCTCGTTTGGCTATTTCTTAAGAAAAATAGAACTGGGCTAGCCATTTTCAGCAAGAAGAAAACACAACTGGGCTCATGATGTGGTAAACATAAATAAAACCCTGGCTGGACGGGCCACAGCCCGTGCACAGCCCCGTTGTTACCCTGATCCATCGCTAAAACTAGTATAAATAACTAGTTGAGATTTGTTAGTTGTTACAATATTTCATTCTAAATTAAACGACTGGCAAGCCATTTGCCTTGCTTCAAAGAAAATATTACAGTCACAGCCGAGTTGAAAAGGGCAAGAACATCTAACTCCAGCTTACAAACTGTACAGAAGCACGACGGTTAATTGTTCATCAGGTTTACAAAAAACCCCAGGTTGAAAAGGGCAACAACATCTAACTCCAACATTGTTTTTGGCAGTCACAGTCAAATGGATCGGTCAGGTCCATAAAATGAACATCCTGGGTCGTAAAATTTACTGGATTATGACCACAATATGTTGTAAATAGAAGCCCGGCACGTTCAGAAGCTCTTTTGCCCACCTGAAACTCCTTTTTTTGCTCTTCCACATACCCATCCGTCAAAACCATGCTGCTGATAATCTTAAGCCTGATGGACAATAGTAACCTCGCATTCAGCAGGAAGAATGTGACAAATCTAGTGTTTGCACGGTTGGCTACATATCGTTCTAGCGTTATTGTCTTCAATCGAATATCATGAGAAGTGAGAAAATCCCAATGCTTACGAATCCACCGATTGGTTATAACTTTCTTACCCCGTCCTGTTGCCTAAATAGACATGAAGATTGAAAACAGTTAAGGTCTAAAAAAAGAGTGTCGAAAGAGCAACAACTGAACGGTTAATTCTAGTACACTATATGCGGGCTTCCAATGTGCGTGAAATTATCACCTTTATATACAACTTCTCCAGACATGGAAAGCATTGCAGCAAGCCAATAATCTTGTTCAGATCAAAACTATTCATTTGGATATATAAGATCTTGACAGAATGCAACACCATTGATAGGCCATCCATGGAGAAACTCTTCATTGAGCATAGAACATAATATTAGTACAAAATGTGTACTCCAAGATGACATATAACTTATGCGCAGAAATTTAAAATGCAGCTTATGGTTACAAGTGTAGATGATAATGTAAAGTACCTGAAGAACTGTGGAGCCAAACACGATATTGAAATGGGCACAGAGATCATGTATTACACCCAAGGTCTCCAGTTTAGGCGTAGAGAGGACGGTTATTTGCAACGGTGAATAACTAGAATCAAGGATCAACCTTTGAAGTGAAGGGGCATCTTGGATGATGAGCTGCCTTCCGTCAAAACAAATTCCAATTCTTACAAGGTTAGGCGACTTTATTTGGAGACAACCGATTCTAACTGTGAAAACAAGCACCAAGCACTCCAAGGCAGGGCAACTGGAGTGGATGATGATGTGCAATGAGGCCTCCGATATACGAACTCGCACAAGTGAAAGTTTCTTGAGAAATGGGAGTCGAAGGTTTAGTACCAGATTGTCTGGTAGGTCACACAGCGCAAAGGTGGCGGTGTGGAGAGAGGAGGAAAACCGCGAGATGGACATCGGTGCTGAGGGCACAGGTAGATGGCGTTCGGTATCTGGTAGGTGATTTCCAGGGGAATAGTAGAACTCAAGCAGCTGTAGTTCTGTGAATTCAGGGGATTTCAGCCAGGCGTCCACCGTGTAGGGCATGGTATGCTTGCTCAGGTAGCATGACGGGATGCAGAGGGTTTGAACGAAGCCCTAGTGGGAGGAGATGATGGCTCTGGGGATTTCAAAATCATTGAAGAGAGATAGCTGACGAAAGTCGAGATTAAGGGGCACGGCGCGCCATAGAGGGCACCACCGAATTGAGAGGACTTGGGTGCGGCAGCAATCCTTGGTGGGGAGGAGCGAGATGATCTCCCCAAGGACAGCGTCCGGGAGATCGCTGATGCGGTCCACCCGAGATTCTACGGGTTCCTGGGATCCGGTGGGGGCGGGGGCGCCGCTTCTCCCCGCACTACCGGGTGCGGGATCTACAACAGGCGTCGCCGCTAGCGGGAGCCTCATCTTCTTGGCACTGGGGTCAGCCGACTCCATTTTCCTCGAGGGCTTCGCGTCGCGCTCACGGATTTGAGCAGAGTAACGAATGACGAGCCTAGTTGTAGTGCGAGTGAAGAAGAAGGGGAGCTGGGGTTTTTCTGTAGTAGTGAGGAAGAAGGGGAGCTGGGGTTTTCTGTAGGAGTGAGGTGAGGAATTTGGGGGTACGAGTGGAGCGAGCTGACGTGAGGTGGGTGGGAGTGAGGAGGAAGAACACCCAGGTTGTTTTGGGGGCGGTGTGCTGGGTGTGGGTAGCGCCTCTCATTCATTAAATATATGGACTTTTGAATTGATTTTACTATTTACTAGGGTGGATGGGCTGTTTTGTCTTGGGCCCAGAGAAACAATTACTACTAGTACAGTGGAGACACTCTACAACTACCCAGAAAACAATTACTACTAGTACAGTGGATACAATACCGCTTCTGGCTCCTCCTAGGTCATCGAAACGTCTCCCTCTACTGAATGTCGTTATACTTTTGTTCACCGACATGCGGGCCATGCAGCGCGCGGGCCCAAATGCCATCCACCAAATTAGAAGGTAGTATGCAGGCGGAGAGTCACCCCGGTCGTAGCGCGGCAATAACGAGCCGTCGTATCACAAAACCCCACCTCCCCGCAGTCTAAGTTTGACGGACGAAGCAACCATCATTTCACTCTTTGCTGAATCCCCTTCTCCCTCACCGTCTTCAAGAAAGGCAACACTCGCATCTGCCACTATTCTTCTCTCCCAACGAAGGGAAGGTAAGCGGATCCGTGATGTTGGTATATTTTCGTTCAGAGAAAAAAAAGAACTTTTGCAAAGCACTAACCGATCCTCACTCTCTTTTTTGTTTCATTGTCATTGCGATTGTGTTTTCCTTTCAGTGGTCTCCTAGTATTCATCAGTTCCATGATGGACCAAGGAGAACCCGGCAAAGATCTGCCGATATTGGAGCAGACGCGGGAGGCTGATCCCCACGAGACAGAGAGCTCCAAGAAGATGAAGGCAGCCACCAAGCCGACCCCAGAAACGCTCACGGCCACTACTGAGATGGTCAATGCCCCGTTTGAGGTTACAGCCCTCGTGGCACTGCAGGAGCAGTTTCCCCCCTTCGAGGATGTGTCCCCCCCCCCCCCCCCCGCTGAGCTGCTCAAGGTGATTTTCTTGTTTGCCGATCTCGATTGTGGTTTTTCATCTAAGTATGTGGTGATGAATAATGCAAAATTTTATTAGCTTCGATGCCATGCTATACATAGTGGTTTAAATAACTTGTGTTTCTTATGCTGGAAAGTAATTCAGAATTTGTTTCTGTTTCAATTAGAGCCCTGATGCATACAAGGATTGTGTGGTTGTACATGTCACTCGTTATGAGGCGGATGACCTGAATATACGCACTGGGAAAACAGAGTTTTTAGGCTGTTGGATCCTGGAAGCCATTTGCGCTTATACCAATGAAGAGTTGTATTCCAGCCTCACTGTTGTCAGGCGTGTTGTCCAGGGTGTACTGAAGCACAAGAAGTTCAATGCTACTCCTTCGTTTGTGAGGCATACTGTTCTTGTCAAGCTTACACAGGAAGATGACGTGGCATGGCTCAACAAACAAGTTTATGAGTGGCAAGGCCACAAGGTTGTCTTCATGAAGGTTCACAGGATTGAGCTGCTGCCGGACGTCCTCGATGATGTTCATGGCAAGGTCCGTCTTGTGTCCAGCCCAAATTAGATCGAGGCATGAAATACTTGCCCCAGCTAGTGTTTAATAGTAGTTTGGATTATGTCTAATTATCCGAACCTTGCCTGTTATCGAGCCCTCTGGGGCTAGTACTCTATTTGAATCCGTCTATGGGAACTGCTGCTACTTTTGTGTGCCCGTGAATCATCGTAATTGTTGCTGAAACAGATGCGTCCTCACTAGTTTTATCATACGAGCAGTGTGTGTTTTGATGAAATAGAGTACTCGTTCGAGAACTGTGCACCGACGTATACATAAGTACTTGTAAACACTGTTGGTGCTACCCCACTTGTAAGCAGTTGTGCAAAACATGGCACATTGGCTCAGCTCGCTTCAACACTAGGCTATCGACCAGCTAACAATCAACAATCTGCTGTCTGACATATAAGCAACTATGTATCTTGTTACAGTGGTTCATGCAGTTAACTGAGGCCACAATTTAAATTCCAAATGTTCACACGCTAGTCCAGCGTTCATGTGGAACACTCACATTAAACTTGGCTTCATAAAAACTTGAAAAGCATAAGTTAAGAAATTTTATACATCTCAATGATTCATAGAACATAACAAACATATACTAGTTAATAGCAAAAGACAAAGTTGTGAGAAGGTTTACAAATCAGGGAAAAAACAAGCAAGGCTTCTCTGAGCAAAGGGCCTCCCGGCAGGCTTAAATTTCCTGGAGTTCACTCTGGTTTTTTCGTGTTGCCACCATCCAGGGTTAGGTTCTCTCATTCCAGAATAACCAATTATAATTGTGTTCTCAGCTGGAATGCTGAACTGAACCATGCAGTGTACTGACCAGCTGAAAGTCTTGTGCATTCCACTAAATTTAAGCGCCGCTATTTGCAGAAATAAGCAGACCACAATGCCTCTTGTCCGCGCACCTGTCCCAAAAACCTCTGTGCAGCCGTGCCAGCTTGCCTCGGTCCATGGATGAAATGGAGGAAAGTGCATCCGGACTAGGATGCAGATGTTTTCGCTCGTCCCTGCACTGCAATCAGGAAGTAAAACGTATGAATCAGCTTCTTTTAGACTGCGTTGGTCATTCTACCTAGTAACTACCAATGTAGGAATACCTGGAAGACGGGTGGTTAGACAACGGCAACGAGGGATAGCCATCTCATTTTGCGCAGTTCTACTAAAACTGAGGTGTGTGCTTTTGATTGCGCGGATAGAAACGATACGGAGACAGACATCCCGAAACGATATGGAGACAGACATCCCTGTTTGCGCAAATACGAAATATGGTTATTTAAACAGTGACAGATATTTGCAGTGGCGTATGATTAACAACAGCATCTATTGTGTTATAATTGGCACTAGATTGATAGTATGAAAGTGTCCTTAAGTAAGTAGCATCACATCACATCAACACTGCCACTAGATTAACATGCAGAACAATAGCATTAGTATTACTGTCATGAGAGTAGCACATGGTCAGTAAATGTGCAATCAAATTTGTGCAGTTCCACTGGGATGAAGCAATGTTAGCGGTGTGAGATTTAAGTGTAACTGCAAAAACACAATTCATGGGAAATAAAGCAAGACGGAAGCACTTCATAAAATGGTGGTGGCATTGCTTCAATTTATCGACGGCACAAGACCATTACTTATAGTGACATTAGGTGGCATTGCTTGATGCTTCATGTGATTTTACATTAACGGTAGCGATATGGGCGTAGGGACAGTAGAGGCATAAAGTGGTGAGGCAGATGTGGTTGCCGAGAGGGGCAAACACTCAGGCAACTTGTCTGCATTTGTCCCATTTTTTATCTCCTCGGCGACATTTTCCTATGTGAGCACAGGAAATCTAGACCTGCTCATTCTCATTTGCGTTGTCCCCCAACACCCGTCACTTTCCTTCCTTTTTCAACCAAGAGATAGGTCCACTTCCCCCACCCTTCACCATCCACCATGCTTTCTTCGTCTTTTCAACCAAGAGACCGGTTGGGTAGCCAGTATCTACTACTTTCCCCCGTTTCCTCTTAGAACCAAGTCCTAGATTCATGCTACAGCTTTCCCACGTTCTTCCCTGTTTGAACCAAATCTTAGAGTCGACTGTATGAACTAGCTTTACCTCTAATAATAGTAAAAGTCTAGGTGGCTTTGGAACAGCGGACGGAAGTAGAAAAAGATCCACACAAAGCCAAGTGGGGTGCTGGGGCAGTAGAGCAAGGCAGGTTTCTAAGGAATATATACTTGAGGGTCGTCGGCATGTGGCAAAGACGGCGTCGGGAGGCAGCATCTTGGCCACAATACCGCAGGGAGGAAGAAGGGGTCGGAGGTCCTTCGGAGCCGGCGCTCTCTCGGAGAGAACGGCATGGCCGCCGATCGGGACGCACGGGCAGCCATTGGTGTCATCCCTCGCCGTCGACGACAGCGTGAACGATGCACCTACACGCCTGCCCCGGTCAAGGTTGTCTGGCCGGATTTGTGACCAGCCGTGAGCCGAGAGAGAGTGTGGCCACCTATGTCTTGCTTAGATCTCGAGAGCATGAGAGAGTGAACGAGAGGAACCCTAGTAAAGCAAGCGCTAAGGCTCCTGCTTATATATATAGTGGAGTGATTTTATTGTACCGGCTTCAAAAAAATGCGCTCCTACGTGTACCCGCGAGTGGGTGTGAGAGAACTAGTGCGTGCGTGCACCGCTTCTCTTCGTGAGAGTACAATATACTATGCCCAAAGAACGTTCGCGACAAGAGTAATAGTATAAGTGTGTGACGTGTGAGCTGAAATAAAATGTGCGTGACATGTTTTGTTTTTTAGAAGTTCTGAGGGTAGGGTGTGAAGAGCACATATGTGTGTGACGTCTACCTGCAGATAGACGATGGGTGCGAGAGGACTCGGGAGGGTGCGTGTGCGTGAGAGAGAGGGGGGCATGTATCAATGCAATGCATGTGTCCGTAAATCATTATCCGACAAACGTTCGCCACAAGCCTTTTCCTGACGAACGCCGTAAGAACCGTTAGATCGGCATCCGACAGTGTCAGTTTTGCCATGTCATTTAACAGAACAGCCACTCCTCCTACACACAAATCTTCCACGTGAGTGTTAGCAACTGCCGTATGCTCCCTCCGTTCAAAAATGCAGTGCATATAGCTTTATTGAAAATTCGAACCTCACAAACTTTTACCGAGTTTTCGGGTACCAAATTGCACATGTAGAATACCCTATATATATCATTTCATTCATCTTCGAGAGGTAACTATAAAGATGGGGGAGGAGTCTACAAAGAAAGACCATCGTATCACCTGCAGCAATTTCAACCATCCTTTGGTGTGGAGGAATATCATAGGAACTCTATATGATATGATTTTTATAGGATTTTTTCCTTTAGAGCCAATTGGTTCATAGGAATAGATTCATATACTCCACATTTCAAAGGAAATAAACATGATATCATTTCTATAGCTTTAGAGCCACTTGGTTCATATGAATGGATTCCTATACTCCCATAATTTCAAAGGAAAATAAACATTAGCGTATATTCAATAGAAAAGTTCCTATGATATGAACCAACTTACATCTCTTTTCTAATCCCTCCTCATAGGAATTGAGATACATGTCATCTCTAGATTCAATAGAAAAGTTCCTATGATGTCAACCAAATGACATCTCTTTTCCAATCCCTACTCATAGGAATTGAGATACTCCATGTCATCTCTTTCCCTACAACTTCCATGTATACATCTTCTATTCCTAATTAGCTAGTACAACCCACTAGTAGCTTTTTTCCAAGACATGCAACTATGGCACAAGAACTATATAGTGTGCGAATAACTTGAAAGATGGTCGTTGGATGAAGCTAATCCGACAGTGCAGAGATGGCAAATCCAAGCACTACTGGCCGTTGGATATCATCAACATTCCACCAGATCTGCCACATGTACAATTTAGAAGACTCCATGCTTAAGCATAATGCACAAACCTCAAAACACAAGCACTTCCCCTTTGACTAGAATCTTCCGTATCATAATTGATTTTTTTCTAAATGAATTGCCATTATTTGTTTTTTACTTTATGCTTTACAATGCACAACCCCATGAATCTTAACATTTTTATAAAACTAATTGATTTTGAATGAGATGAACTATAAGAACTAAACGAACATCTACATCATGCATATATGACTCAAAGCTTTACATGCTATAGTGTGTATTTATTCATAATTTGGTTTCGAAATCTCATGTGTTCAATGCATGTGTACGTTACTAGTTTTGAGTAGAGTAGTAAATTTCACGCGGCCCCGGGTATATAAAATGCAGGGCCCATGCATCATTGCCTTTCGGTCAAACCTACGTCCACAATTTTTTGTACGTAATATATCTCCACTGGTCCCCGAACCCAAAATGCTGTCTCGTTCCCCTAAAACCAAGCGGCCCACACATATTTAAGGCATCGACTTGAAATCAATCCCTCTCTCGTTTACTATGACGTGGCCCCGCACGCCCTAGTAGTACTCCTACAAACCCTACCACCGCACGCATCATCGGTTTTCTTCAAGAGGACGAGGGAGAAGCCGATTTCTAGTGGAGGCGCTTTCAAAAAAATGATCTGTAGTGGAGACCCCTACCCTAGGGTGCCCTAGGTAGCTGTCGCACGCATCATTGGTTTTCTCTTTTCTTTATGCTCTTGCGCCCTAGAGTGAAATGATGGTTGCTTCGTCCGTTCAGCTTAATGCGGGAAACGTGGGGCTTTGTGATTTGACCCCTCATCGCTCATTTTCTACTACTGCAGCACTACGACCGGGGTGCCTCCAATTCCAACCATTGCTCCGAACTGTAATTTGGTGCATCGCACATGGAACAAGACGGTGGATGAGCCACATGTCGGCCAAAGGGGTCCTGTTAAGTGTGTCGCCATTTCGTGTGCGGACTGACCCTACTTGAGTCGCTACGCCAACACGACAGGTGCAGCCTACCACTTGGTTTTGCTCCTTGGTGAATCCCGACTATATTGATCTAAAAAGATACGTACTGAACTACCCTCTCCGTCTCATTTTTTTAGACGTCTCGGTTTATAGGGCGTGCACGTAGTTCTAGGTCATCCATTTGACTAACTAAATCTGAGTTACTATGTCACAAAAAGTATATCATTGGATTATTAAGCGGATGTAGTTTCTAAACATATATTGTTCATCACATATATAGCCAGTTAAATTCTCAACCTAGAACGACATGCATGCCATGTAAACCGATACGGAGGAAGTATAGTAGTAAAAATGAGGCGATTTTACCGAGCGATCGGCGGGGGAGCATGGTCTGTCATGCGGTCCCACGTGTCATGATGTACCAAGGCGATGCGCGTGTCCCTCTTGAGGCAGAAGCAATACTACGTGGTTTGAGATGATGGCGAACCGAAGTGTGAAATAATGGTTGCTTCGTCCGTCTGGGAAGGTGCGGCATTGTGATTTGACGTCTCATTGCTCATTACTACTACTACTGGGGCGGTACGACTGGGGTGCGTCCCCCTTGCTGTTCTGCACTGTTATTTGGTGCTCGACACGTCGACCCGGTTGGAGTAAATTGCACGAAACCACCACTTTGAAGGCTAGGTTTGCAGAAAACACTACGCTACATTTTCGTTGCAGAACACACCACGTCTTGTGTAATCGTTTTGCAAAAACCACTGATCGGCGGATTAGAGGTCTTTGAGCATGGTTATGACAAATGGGGCCCGTTCGTCAGGAGCTGACTTGGCAAAAACATGCCACACGTACACTTTGACTGGTCTTCTGTGGCCAAAACGATAAGTCATCTGGTTTTCTCGCATGTGCGCCTCTACCCACGCCCAGTCCCGCAGACGGACTGCACCGTCGTCACCGGCGCGCCCAACGGCCCCTCCAGCTCCTCTCCCCTCCCTCTACTCCTCTCCAATCCATCGTCGCTCGCCCCGCCCCGGCCAAGGCAGAGGTCACAGTCGCCGTTGCCGCACCGAGGCAGAGGCCGACACCAGCGCTCCCCCGTGGATCGGCGCCATCCTTGAGCAGGGCCACCCTGTCCTCGCAGGGATCCCGACGCTGCCTGGAGCACCATCGTCGAATCCATGTCAGATCTGGAGCACCTCGAGCACGAGGCGGGTGTCTTGTAGCTCGGAGACGGCCGAGGAGCTCGCGTGCGCGGCCTGGGACACGCCGACGCGGTCGGGGGCGCGCCGCCGGCTCCTGCCCGCGAATCTCGTCGTTGGTGGGCGGCGGCGCCCATGGAGGCTTGGGTCGACGTCATCTTCGAGACCTGCCGGTGGACACTGCTGCCGTTGGGGCAAGGGGTGCGCGATGTCCTGCTAGGGGAAGGGGCACGCCGTCGGCTGGGCGACCCGCCGGTGGACGCTGCTATCGTCGTCTTCCCGATGCGCTGCTGGGGGAAGGGCGCGCCATGACGGGGAAGGCGGCTGAGGAGAGGAGCGCGACTACCGCAGGGCACTCGCCGGTGGACGCTGCTGCCGCGGAGGCCGACACCGAGGGAGTTGGGGCGGCGGTGGTGGTGGCTTGAATGGGGATTGGGCGAGAGGAAGAAGAGAATGGACTGTGTGGGATCGTGTCAACGTGGCGTTTTTGACTAGTCAAAGTCCCCGCGTGGCATGTTTTTGCCAAGTCAGCTCCTGACGAACGGGCCCCATCTGTCATAAACATGCTCAAAGACCTCTAATCCGCCGATCAGTGGTTTTTGCAAAACAATTACACAAGACGTGGTGTGTTCTGCAACGAAAATGTAGCGTAGTGTTTTCTGCAAACCTAGCCTTCAAAGTGGTGGTTTCGTGCAATTTACTCACCCGGTTGCTATATGTCCCACATGTCGGCGATAGGAAGTACATAATTCATGAAAGTGAGCGTCGACGGAGGAGTACAAGACACGGCTTGGGTTTTTGCTGCTTCGCGCGATCCATCGATACAAACCCGGATTAAAAAAAGGCGAGGGCGGGTCTTTTCCCGCGCGGCAGGTAGCGGAGTTTGGCATAGTCTGTTCGAGGCAAGGAGGCAGGAAGGGAAACAAGCAAATAAAGGTTGAGCGACTTAGTTTTGGGAAAATCTGATTTTACGGAGTACGTACCCACTAGGGTTTATAGGGCTCATCTAAAAAACATTCGTTTTTCCGTTTTATAAGTCTCGATTCTACTACTTGCATTGGTGAGTTTTCTCTTGACACTGCTTGCATCGGGAGTACTAGTAGTAGTACCATCACATGTTAGATTTCGAGGTGTGTTAGAGCAATTATAATAGATCCTAGTCAGCTGGCTATAAGGTGTTCCACATCAGCAAAATCTGAACTGGCGGAGAGAGAAAATAAGAGAGAGAAGGGAGCCGGCGCTTGATCAATCGCCCGGCGATAGCACAAGGTTTGATGAAATGGAGCTGCATGCAGCATGCGCGAGGACTAAAGGCAGGTGTCAGCCAATCACTATGCCCTTCATTGCATCTCTCTCCATGAAAGCATTAAAGTCTATAGCCAACGTACAACTAGATTATTATATGAGCAGGCCATATAGCTGACATGGCACTAGTACATAGCCAGCTGCAGGCTATTCTATTGGGCTAGTCATAGTGGGGAGTAACTTAGACTAGTAACATGCATATGTTCCTAGTCTATGTTACTACCTCTATAGTGCATAGTATCATAGATTAGTATCATAGGTGGTCTCATTTATTGCCATGCATGACACATAGTAGCATCACATTTGTTATGTTACGGTATCTACCTATGTTACTATAACCATCTCTCTCTTCTTTAATTGCCTGCCACATAAGCATGTTTGCGAGTCCCAAGTGCATGATACTACTTATGTTACCCCCACTATGGCTAGCCTTAGCTTTGCTCTTAGATCACCCGATGCAAGCAGTGTCAAGAGAAAACTCACCAATGCATGTAGAAGTTCATGGAAATTTAGTGGTCATTCATGCATTTGTTCTAATTAATGCCTCGGTAAACATAACTTCTTGAGAAAAACGAGTGTACTAATTACTTGTGCAAACTAGGAGCATGAAATTAATTTGACCACTCACCGTCTACCTTGGTTGGAGAGATTTTGAAATCGAGCCATAAACTGGAAAGTAGGGAGTAGTAACTTTTGTCTCGATTACTATTTGTGGCCTTGTATAGATGCAAAATGTATTTTTTTATAGTGGCCTTGTATAAGTAAATGGAGGGCGTACTAAAGGACATATATATTCCAAACCATATCATAATCTCTCTAACCAAGGTAGTAGGGACGAGGAGTAAACGGAGAGAGTACTAGTAAAATTTTCTCCTCGTCCTGCGAGCCACCGTGCGCATGTGCGAGGGAGCGGGCGTAAGGCGTAGTAAGCAAGCTTCACCTCATCCTGCGAGCCACCGCGCCCGTGGGCGGGGGAGACGGCGTACTAAGCAAGCTTCTCCTTGTTCTCCGAGTTGACGGGACACACCAAAAGTACTCCAGTGTATAGAGCCTTGCCTCTAAGGTAGGCCCCACATGGTTTGCCTCTTTTTTAACATAACGCGTCAAGTCACAATTTGTTTTTTCACCCGTGGTAGACGATCCTCCCTCCATCTAGTGGACAACCAGTACACGTGTCAAGTTACCACGTGGGCTGCCTTTTCGTACAGAAATGAGCTCCACCGTGTACCCGCGCGGGTGTGGTTGGGAAAGAGACGAGAGTACGTGCGCCGTGCATGCACCTCTTCTCTTCGTGCACGTCCCCCACCTACGTGGGTGTGTGTGAGAGGGACTATAGAGATACAAACCTAGACATAATGCGCCGTCCATCCCCATGCCTCCGCCCAGTCCGACCACCAGTGACGACCACGCCCCACTCCTCCTCACCTTATCTCTCATCTTTCTCCCTCCATTTTTATATACAAGGCCACTATCAAAATTACAATTTGCAGATATACAAGGCCACTAAAACTAATCGATGTAATATTAATGGTGTTTGCCTTGTAGTACTACTAGCAAAGGAGGACATTAATTATCCCTTGCATGCATGCGGGAGTGTGAGCATTGGCTTGATGTGCATGAAAGAGAAGAATACACATTAATTTACACGGCAAACAAGGAAACAAGGTGGCTTGCAACATTGAGTCAGAAGACATTAATTTTTGCCTTGGTACCTGTAATATGGGTTTGTGGCCTTGTATACAAAAATGGAGTCCGATAAAATTCTCGAGATACCATTTATCCGATAAAATTCTCAAGCAATCATTAGTTTTTACAAAATGGGATTACTCCTGCATGGGTCAATCACAACAGATGTTTTGTAAGAAAATGCATCTTGATGTTCCGTGCAATGCACGGGCATCTTGCTAGTCCATGAAAACAACACATGGCAAAATTCCACGGCGAACGAGGGATTTGAATCTGTTGGGAGGGGCTGTTTGGATCTTGCCCGGGGTAGCCAAAATATTGGCGACCCTTTTGTCCACCGGGGCCTTTGCCACCGATGAACGAGGAATGGCTCGGGTTCTCATGCATCCTCCAGCGCGCACGTTGGAGACGAGCTCGCACGAGTTGTGTTCTTTTTGTCCCACCACGCCGCCCGAGCCGCCCGCAGACCGACCGACGACCCGCAAATTACGCCATTCAACCGTAGCCGCACACATTATGACAGCAAGTCAACCAACTGGACGAAATTCACGCAAACACGGCGATATTTCATATAAACAACTACGGAAATCATATAAGATACCAGATTTTCATACAAACATGATGGATTTCATTACATTCAAATGAACTATGCGGTGCTAGTTCTAGACAGCGCAGGTATATAATACCTGGCCTAAATGCTCGCTCGCCAATCGATTTGTGTTCCTCATGTCCGGCAGCACGATCACCGGACTGCCGGGAGCCCCAGAGGTATATGCGGGGTCGACGAAGGTCCTCGCAAGAAAAGGATCCGGCAAGACACCTGCTGTGTACGCCGGCGTCGCCTCCATGGTGGCCTTCATGGGACCGAAGCGGCGGCGGCCTCCCATGTTCTACTTCTCCTCGATAATGGCGGCGGACGCGGAGGCGCTCGCCACCGACTCGTCGCTCTCCGTGCACCCGGCTTCTGTCGCTGCTTGCATGGAGCGGCTGCCAGCATGGGAGTCTCGGCCATCGAAACGGGAGACGCGGTACGAGGCGGCGGCGTGGTACTTCTCCTTGATGATGGCAGCAGACGCGGTGGCGCTCGCCACCGACTCGTCGCTCTCCGCGCACCCGGCTTCTGTCGCTGCTTGCATGGTGCGGCCACCGGCATGGGAGTCTCGGCCACAGAAACGGGAGACGCGGTACAAGGCGGCAGCGTGGACGGCAGCAACGATGCATGTGCGCCACTCCTCGTCGAGCTGGCCTGGAGCCGCGAGTTGCTGAACCGCGCGCCGACTTGGGGTGGGAACTGGCTCCGTCGGGCAGGGGAGGGAGGTGCATCAGCGAGCTGCATAGCTCGTATCCGGCGGGCTCGGCGGGCCACCCAGCGGCTTGGATGCGGAATAACTACTCTTCGTAAGCCATTGTAAGAGTGGACATAATGGTGAAGGAGGAGACAGGGGAGCGGCAGAGGTGTGCGATTCTTGGCCGGCGTTTCGTCTCGTTTAAATAGGAGATTAAATAGACGGCAGACGGGAGGAGCTCGGCCGCGTTGCGTTTAATGCCGGCCCGGTCATGAACGGACGTGTGTCTAGAGTGGGTTTCTCGGCTTCCACACGGGCGGGTTTCATGGAGGCGTGTTCAGCCGGGCGTGCAGCGAGTGGCGCCCTCAACTCTGGCGTAGGACAGCGCGCCGTTCTTCCACTGACGTGTGGGCTCTTTGGGTACATGGCCTGCATGTCAGTGACCCAACGCAGGCAGCGCACAGCAGAGGAACCTTTGGTGGGCCAGGGCGGTCAGAAGCGGGCATTTCATAAACCGATGATTGTTCATTGAGTGTCACATCATCCTTTTCATGTAGATAAGCCTACTATGTTGATAGCCCGTTCGATACGTTGTGATTCATAAAGACCGCTACAAACATCAATGTTCTGCTTATCACACATAAGATTGATTAATACCCGTAACAATACATGTCCTTAACAAAGGGTGCATGCACGTATAGGTTGAGCGTGTGTCTTGTGTCATGTGCTGTGTGCATGCAGGCGTGCGAGTGTTGCGTGCGTGCAAGGGTACGTTTCAGTGTTGCATGCATGTGTGCGTATGTTCGTGTGTTCGTGAGTGCATGTGTACGCGTCAGTGTTGCACGCCTGCATGCGTCCGTGTGTTCGTTATGTGTACGTGTCAGTGTTGCACGCCTGCATGCGTGCGTGCATGTGTACGTGCGGGGTGAGGCTACACGTCAGTCGACTGACTTTTTCATCTCTGGTCATTAGATTTTCCAGCCGTTGGATACGAAATCAAGGGCCTGCCATTTATCATCAAACTCCACCCCCCTGAGCTGCCAGCCACCACCGGACGAACCGCCGGCCCCCGCCGCCCGCGGCCGGCCCGCGCCGCCACGCCGCCCCGCCCGCCCCGAAACCACTCCTCACCGCCGGTCCGCCGCCGCACCGGCCATCCCTCTAGGCCCCCCGCGCCGAGCTTTTTCTCCGGCGATCCCCACCCCACCGCCCAATCAACGCGCCCCCCACCGCCGGCGACTGCCAACCAGAGGTCTCACGACTTCGAGTACCCACCGACCACTAATTTATTACCATTTCTGTCCTTCATATACGCGCTGACGGGTGGGCCCTATGGTAATGTGCGCTGCTGAATGTGGACCGTTCGACTGGTTAATTGATCGTGTCATCAACAAATTACGGAGCTATATGGTGAGCCAGTGACCGTATGATCACCCTAAAATGTATTTTATTAACACAGTACAGACTCAAACCACCATTTCTTTCTTTCATATACGGGCTGAAGGGTGGGCCCCACGGTTACGCACCCCGATGGTGCAACATTAGTTGCGCCACGTGGAACGTTTGACTGGTCAATTGATTGTGTCATCAACAAAATATAGAGTTGTACGGGTGAGCCAGTGACCGTATAATCATGACATGTATTTTTTTAACACGGTACAGACGCAAGGGCTCATATATACGCGCAAGCACTCACCGCTATAAGCGCACACACGCAGACCCTACCCCTATGAGCACCTTCGAGAGAGTGGGCCAACATATGATCTTGAGATTTTACGAAGTCACCACAGGTGCCTCGTAGTCGAGTGGAACGTCTCCTCCCACCGAACGCACATCGCCGGAAAATGCTGAAATTAACCCAGGATAAATGCGAGCACCAGGACTTTAACCCTGGTGGGCTCGAGAAACCACTGTCCTCCTAACCATCCAACCACATGTTGGTTAGCACGACAAAATGTATGTGGTGACCGTGATGAGCTTATTCCGAAGTGACCATATCGTGCTTTCGCTTCAAATACAATGACCGTAAGTGTCGTCAACAAAATACGGAGCACGCATAAAATGCAAAGTCCGTCAGTGTCATCAAGAAAATACGGAGAAGTATCGTGAGCTAGATACCGTATGATCACCACGAGAATGTATACGGTGACCATAATGAGCATATTCTGAACTCCAGTGACCGTATAGTGCTTTAGCTTGAAATACAGTGACCGTCATGCGTGAATGTGTCGTGGGCATGCATACTTTTAGAGGGCCGAGAGATAGTTTGTGTGCGTACGTGAAAGTGGTGTAGAAAGAGGGGATGTCCGGTGGAGACAAGGAGAGATATGCCCCTCGTTTCTCTTTCTCGCGACTAATATTTTAGAAGAATATATAAACAATCACAATGCAGAACAAATATTTTTGGATGCACCATGCAATTAACTTTCATGTATAACATTGTGCTATTGTATATGCTTATTTTTCTTAGTGGCCGATTGCGTGTGTAGTGTGGTGGGCACATCATTTCTAGTTGTGGTGGGTCAACATGAGGACTCATGGGTCGGTTCCATCCTGCGCCACATAGGTTGGATCGAGATGCGTTATACGAAGACCCATTTGGAGGACTCGGCATACAACACGAAGCTAGCTACCAGAGTCGCGGAGGACTCTATCCCCACTGGTGATAAGCCGACTATATATGATTTGTAACCCTAGGCCCCCAGTATGTTATAAAAGCTTGGGGGCTAGTTCGTCGATAGTATACACACACGCACAATGCCTTCTATTCACATGTACTTTGTACACACCCCTATCACTAATATACAGTTCCAGGAGTAGGCCTCTTCCTCAACTGCAAGGTTCCGAACTAGGGTAAAACTTTGCCTCGTATTACCATCCAGCCTAACAGTCAGGGATATCCTGCCGAATGATATGATGGAACCATATCTGCCAAATACTAAGAGAGAGGTGTGTCTGGGGGGGCAATGTGTGCGAGAGAGGCCTAAAGATAATGTGCGTGCGGGAGACACGTAGGCACATATATGTGCATATAGAGGGCTAGTAGAGACCGTGCGTGTGTATATATGCATGTGAGAGAAATAGTGTTTTCCAACTGAGATTAGTGAAAAGAGTGGTACATAGTAGTCAGAAAGAGAGAGAGCGATACAGAGAGAGCATGTGCGTGAGACTCCCCGACACCCCGAGAGAGATTGTGAGCATGTGTGAAAGAGAAATGTCGATGCATATAAAGTGTGTGCACTTATGCGGTAGATAGAGATATATATAGCGCGTTTGTGAGAACGGGCCGAGGCATAGTGCATCTACGTGTAAAAGGCGGTTCTACGCATTAAATTAAAATATAAATGGCATTATTATTTTTTGATGAGATCATGAATTTTGCAAATTGCATATGGACGAAAATCGGTCTATCAATACCCATACTTGATTGAATTCTAGCATGTGCATGTGTTTATTTCATATTATGGATCCATAGAGTGAGAGCGGTTTGAAATACAGGCAATTGATGCTTTTGCAATTCATATATAAACATTAATTAGTGCACTCCATGTTGTTAGTGTGAAGCACTTTATACATATGTCACTTGCATGGATACATTCCAAATTGCTAGCTACGAAATAGAATACATGTTGAATTCAACATAAAGGGGGTTTCGAAGATTCGAATTCATAGGAAGTGCATTCATCTATTTGAACCCGAGATAATGGCATTTGTAAATCAGATGTAAAAGGGGGCATCAATCTTTGTTGTGCATTTGAACATGCTATATATATATATTCATACGCATGTCTAACTTTTTTTGCAACCAAGGAGATTATATCTGGAACCATGCATGAACTGAGGTAAGTTGTATATTTTTTAATATATACTTGTGTACAATGTATATTCAAATGTACCACCTCCATTCCAAAATAATTGTAGCTTTAGGATTTTCAAGAGTAAAGATTTGTGAAGTTTGACAAATCCTGAATGTTCAATTCAAGAGAACCGAAAACGTTAATGCTTCTGCTCCCAAATATTGAACGAAGCACCAAATAGGCCTCTGGTCACCCGAAACCGCGCGAGACTAATGTTTGGTGGTAGGAAATTACTTTCCTGACTCTGGCCCGTGTAGCCTATCGGCCCGATGTCCAAAGGTCTAAACCGGGGTAGGTTTGTAACTTCACCAAGACGCCAGTCTCAACCGCCTCCGAGAAGCATTCATACGCCATGGGCGCCTAAACACCCATGCGCTCGGCCGAAATCTATCCCGCCCACATTTGGGACACCTGAGATTACTGTCCTACCCCCAACTCGCAATATGTCCGAAATTTTAGATGGGAGCAAAGTTTGTAACTTTCCCCAAATTTCAAACAAGCGCGTCCCAAACCGAAACATTGTCCCCCCTTAGTTCCCCGCCTCGCTCCGTTTCCCCATTCATACTCCGTGGGCGCCAAAACACCCTCTCCACCAGCCGCGAAACCCCAGCCTCCTCCATCCTCCACCCCATAGCGCCCAATCCACCGCCGCCCTCCTCCATCACGCAGGAGCCGGTACCCTGACGTCGTCGTCCAACGCAACCGCAACCGCGACGCCCTCAAGGACTTAGCGGCTGAAGCCGATGTAGAGCTGCCTCCACGACGCCGACGCCAACGTGTGCCGTACCAAAACTACTCTGACCACACCGTCCTGCACCTCACTGCTGCCGCTCCACTATCGCAACCGTCCACCGCACCGGAGCTGCTCCCGCTACGCCGTCGTTCGCCGCCTCAGATCTGCTTCCCCGCCGCCGACAGACGGCCATCGCACCACACTAAACAACTTGGCCATGGGTTCGTCCAAGGCTGCACCGTCCTCCACAACTTCTCGTTTTCGGCGAACCACAAGAAGATCGTTGGAAAAACAGAAGGAGGACACAGCACTGCCAGCAGAAAGAGGTACTCCTCTTCCCTTATTCGTGCAAACCTTACGTCTCTGCTCACACCATATTCATCCCACGAAAGAAACTAGTTGAGCGCTTCTTACTGCATCTTCTTTGTGATACTAAATGCACAAGGTTTCCTCCCTTTACTATTTCACCTTTGCTAGAGGTCAGTAGCCCGCCTGGATTTCAATTCAGGGTCAGTCGAACCGCAATTAAAAGAAGCAGCACCCACTTAGGCGCGCGGAGCACTTAGTCCGCCTGTTCGCCGGGGAAGCAACGCATCGGTGTCTATCATAGGGGTGTGGGGTGCAGGAGCTGCTTGCGCCCGATCTGGAGGTCGGCGGGGCTTGAATGGATTGCCGGGGGGCGGTGCCAAGCACGGCGGTGCGGTGAGATCGAAGGGAGGGCGTAGGCAGGGGACTGGGCTGGTGATCGCTGCCGTTTCGAGGAAGATCGTCAACACTGACTGGCTGGAGGTAGATGAAGGTGATCTGCCCGTTCTTTGTACATCGGACGGTGCAGAAAAAATGGACTGACCTATTTGTTTTCAGTCGAATGTTATTTTCATAGAATCCTGTAGTAATTTAGTGTGCCATGCATGTTGCAGAGCTATCATATGTCTCCCGTCATTTATTTCTCACCGACCTGCTATCTGCTACCTTTACACTATGCTAATTGTGCACACACTTCACCCATACTCACACTATTGTTTTTTTATGCATGGGTATTTCAGACTCTGACGCAGTGTTGATGAATGCTGAAAAGAAAAGACAGAAGTCGCTCCAGTGTAATTCGAAGATAAGCACTAGGCGTTTCAGCGCTCTAAAGGATGCAGTGTCAGCAGTTGGAGACAGTAAACGTAGCTCTGCAGTTGATGATCTCAATTGCCAGACACAACCATCCCAGGTGCTTGCTTTAACTTCGCGCTGTCGAATGTGGTTGCATGTTGCATATGGTGTCTAGCTTGTATTGCTTCCAATTTGGTTAAATTGCATCTGCTTACTTTACACATTATACCTTTGATAATGACATGCCTTCCTGTTTTTGATACATACTCCCTCTGTTCGGAATTACTCGTCCAAGAAATGAATGTATCTAGATGTATTTTAGTTGTAGATACATCCATTTTGAGACAAGTAATTCAGAACGGAGGGAGTACTACATATGTCTATTAACCATGTTCGTACATCAAACTAATGCTCTTTTGTATCCCTCGTCAATCACTTATGATGAGACAGTCACCCGGGTGGGTTACTGTGAGACGCCATACTCGTTTAAAGAGTGCAGTGTCATCCTCCCCACATGATTCTCAAGAAACAGCAAGGCTAAATGAAGATAGTCAACGTAGCTCTCTAGTTGATGACCGCAATTCCCCCACACCAGCATCACAGGTGCTTTCTCTAACTTCGCAGTGTGATATGTGGTTGCATGTTGCATACGGTGTCTAGCTTGTAATGCTTCTAATTAGGGTAAATTGCATCTGCTTAGTTTACACATTATACCTGTGAATATGACATGCCTTCCTATTTTTGGTACACACTACATCTATGTGTTAACCTTGTTCTTACATGAAACTACCTCTCTTCTGTATCCTGCATCAATCACTTACGATGAGTCACCTTTATTCATTGCATATTGCATATTATTTCTAGCCTGTTGCCATGTATTGCTTCTAATTTGGTCAAATACATTTGTTAGGGCACCCTTTTAATTTGGCAGAGTGATATTGGTTTCATCTTTCATATGGTTTCTAGCTTGCATTGATTCTAACAAGTTCAAGCACCTTGTGCTTAGTTTACACTTTATAAATCATACATGTCAATATGTCACGCGGTCCTGTTTTTCATACATATTCCATCCTCCTATCATGCGGCTGCCTTACATGAAAGTAGTGTTCGTCAGTATCATGCATCAATGAGTTCTGAAGAGCAAATTTTATTCCTTTTTCTTGTGGGTTTGACTTGACAAGGCAAAATCAAGAAAGAGGAAGGAAAAGAGTAAGGAAGGCGATGATGGTGGTCCTCTGCAGCAACGTAAACGGAGCATCTGTACCGATTCTCCTTGTACTGATAGTGCATTACAAGGTCCAAGTCTCCGCTCCCCTACTCCACCATCCAAGGTGCTTGCTCTAACTTGGCAGTGTGATATCTGGTTGCATGTTGCATATGGTGTCTAGCTTGTATTGCTCCTAATCAGTGTAAACTACATCTGCTTAGCTTACACATGATACGTGTGAATATGACACGCTTTCCTGTTTTTGGTACATACTATATCTGTCTATCACACCATGTTCTTACATGAAACTACTCTTCTTGTGTATCCTGCATCAGTCACTTATGATGGAACACCTTTAAGTTGGCAGTGTGATATTGGTTTGTGTCTTGAATATAATTTCTAGCATGTATTGCTTCTAGTTTGATGAACGCCACCTATGATGAGACAATTTTAACTTGGCAGAGTGATATTGATTGCACCTTTCATATGGTGTCTAGTTTGCAGTGCTTCTAATTTGTTGAAGTGCCATCTGCTTAGTTACCACATCATAGGTGTGAATATGTTAAGCCGTCCATTTTTTCATACATATTCCATCCTCGTATCATGACTTTGCCTTTCATCAGAGTAGTGATCGTCAGTATCATGCATGAATGAGTTCTGAAGAGCGAATTATATTCCTTTTTCTTGTCGGTTTGACCTCACAATGCAAAATCAATAAAGCTGAAGGAAATTGGCAAGGCATTGGATGATGGTGGTCCTTCCGAGCAACTGAAACGGAGGTTCTCTACCTATTCTACCCCGCCATCCTCCCAACAAGATTCGCAAGACAACGCAAGGCTAGACAGTCAACGTAGCTGTGTAGATGATGAGCACATCTTCCCTACTCCACCATCACAGGTGCTTGCTCTAACTTGGCACTATTATATGTGGGTGCATGTTGTGTATGATGTCTAGCTTGTATTGCTTCTAACTTTGTTGAATTGCATCTGCTTACTTTACACATAATGCCTGTGAATATGACACGTGTTCCTGTTTCTAGAACATACGTGTACATGATGAGCACATATCCCCTACTCCACCATCACAGGTGCTTGCTCTAACTTGGCACTATTATATGTGGATGCATCTTGCGTATGATGTCTAGCTTGTATTGCTTCTAACTTTGTTGAATTGCATCTGCTTACTTTACACATAATGCCTGTGAATATGACACGTGTTCCTGTTTCTAGAACATATGTGTACATGATGAGCACATCTCCCCTGCTCCACCATCGCAGGTGTTTGCTCTAACTTGGAACTGTTATATGTGGTTGCGTTTTCTGTATGATGTCTAGTTTGTATTGCTTCTGATTATGTTGAATTGCATCTGCGTAGCTTACAACTTATACCTGCAACGATCACTTACCCATAAGACACATTTAAGTTGGGACTGTGATGTAGGTTGCATCTTGCATTGTCTTCTAGCTTGTACTGCTTCTAATTTCTTGAAATGGCACTTACGACGAGACACTTTTTACCTGATAGAGTGATATTGGTTGCATGTTCATATGGTGCCTAGCTTTCAATTGTTCTAATTTTGTTGAAATGCCTTCCGCTTACTGTTTTTTCATACATATTCCATCCTCCTACCGTACGTGTGAATATGAAACGCTGTCTATTTTTGTATATATTCCATCCTCCTATCCTGCGCTTGCCTTACATCAAAGTAGTGTTCGTCTGTATCATGCATCAACCAGTTATGCAGAGCTAATTTTATTCATCTTCTTGTGATTTTGACTTCATAAGGCAATATCAGAAAATAGGAAGGAAAAGAGTAAGTTAGGGGATGTTGGTGGTCCTCCGCACCGACGCAAACAGAGACTCTCTAGATTTGCCACTACTACTGCTAGTGAAGTTGAAATCCCAAGTCTACATGATGAGTTCATCTCCCGTACTCCACCATCGCAGGTGCTTGCTCTAAGTTGACAGTGTGATAATTGGTTTCATGTTGCATATGTTGTCTAGCCTGTATTTCTTCTATTTTGATTAAATTGCACCTGCTGAGTTCATACATTATACATGTGCATATGACATGGCGTTTTGTGTCTAGAATACACTGCATCTATCTATCATACCATGTTCTTACATCAAAGTACTGCTGTTGTGTATCCCGCATCAGTCACTCATGATTGGACACTTTTAACATGGCAGTTTGATAGTGGTTGCATCTTGCATTGATTTCTACGTTGTACTGCTTCTAATTTTTCGAATTGCCACTTATGACAAGATACTTTTAACTTGGCAGAGTAATATTGGTTGCATCTTTCATATGGTGTATAGCTTGCATTACTTCTATTTTCTTGAAAATCCTCCTGCTTAGTTTACACATTGTAGCTGTGAATATGTCATGCCATCCTATTTTTCTTACATATTCCATCCTCATACGGTTGTCTTACATCAAAGTATTGCTTGTCTGTATCATGCATCAATGAGTTCTGAAGAGCGATTTTATTCTTTTGTGTTGTGGGTACGGCTTGACATGGCAAAGTCAAAAAAGAGCAAGGAAAATAATATAGTAGGGAGTGGTGTTACTCGTTGGGTGAAACGGAAAAGGATCTGCCGTCCAGATTCTGCTGGTACTTATAGTGCAGTAGAAGGTCCATGTCCACCGGCTAAATCTACAAACACAGTGTCACCCGCTCCACCAGCTGCAGCATCCGTTTCAACTGTACCAGCATCTCAACGAGTTACTGGTTCGTTTGCTCCGGAACTGGCCAGTTCCCAAGCTGCCTTCACACCTAACACTACTTCTGAAGCACTGCTGACACAACAGGACTTGGCAAGATCAGATGAACCTCATGAGCATCAACACCAAGACGGTACCTGACCGAGTCAAGTTGCAGTTGCATGCTCCTTTATATGTACTCTCACGGTTTGATGTACGCTAACACTTTCCATATTCGTTGTTGAACTAGCACCACGACGCAAGCGGAAACATACATCAGGGATAATGCTTGACAGATTAACAAAATCTAAAGGAGGAAGAATGGAGATCCATTTTGAGGCAGGTTTAAAAAGGCCACGTGATGCTACAGAGTTAGCCAAGTTAGTATCAGAGGCAGCCGTTGCCGTTAGGTGGCATGCACGTATCCTCCCAACGTGGATCCAGTACAGGAATGAGAAAGACAATACCCAGTTTAACACCTTCCTTGACCATTTATCCGTAAGTAATGTTATTCATCGCAATTAGTAATATTGTCTTGCTTTGTCCCATACTTTCTAGCTTCCTCCTAATAAGACTCACATTCTTTTTTCAACAGATGAGGTTCAAGTTGGATTCGAAAGATGATGCAACTAAACAAGCATGCACTCATGTTTTTCAGTCTGCTCTGCGGCAGTATCGGTACCACCTTAGAAAATCTCACTTTGAAGGCAAGGCTAACAATGAAATCGCCCAAACATCTCTAGTGGAATATATTACAGATGAAGACTGGACAGCCCTCGTTAAACACTGGTCTGATCCAAAGTATCAGGTAGGCTATATGTATTTGATCAGACCACATATTGAACTTGTATTTATGTATGTGCCTTACAAGTGTATCTTCTTCTAGGCTAACTGTTTGAAGAACAAGACCAACCGTTCTAAAGTGAAATTCCAACAGACAACAGGATCTCGTAGCTATATTGCACACTGCGAGGATCTTGTAAATAGCTGCTACTTCCTTCTTTTTTCTGTGCCATATTATCGTATCTATATTGACTTGTTCCAAATACAGAGGAAAGCCTGTGCGGACCAAAAAGAACCTGAACCGAATGCAGCGCAAATCTTCAAGGATTGCCACACCAGCAAGATGAAGGGCATGAGCACACCAGTTCAAGCCGTTGTTGTAAGTCCTTACTCCTCCTGCCTTTGAACTGATTGGTACTGTGATGTGTTCATTTAACTACTTGGTTTGCAGCCAATGTCAGTTACTCTGTTCACTTTTATACGCAGTTGTCTTAACGTATCATTTCACCTTACATGGTTTAAAAGAGATGAAGGATATTCTTTTGGTCTTGATCTGTATTCTAGTTGTTATGTTCACGTGCGCACACAATGATAAAATAGCCTATTTTTTATATCTGTTTGCCCATGATATGAATGATGTCATACTATGTTCATCCTACTTTAAACCATGTCTCTTTATCCTTAGATGTCAACGAATGTGAGGAAATAGACAATACAGTAGGCATGCTACATGGACATATGTTCCGAAAGTGATTTTATTATGTAGTTGGCACTACAATACATGCTAATGTATTACAGTAGTTCACCAAAATAAGTTATGTATAAACGTGTAACCTACTTTGTTTGTTTTTGTCTCATTAGTAACTTATCTGGTACACTAATCTACAAGTTCAAACTTTCAGGAAGCTATGGAAAAAATGATTGAACAGCCACAACCACCTGAAGGTGACGAGGCTACCATAGGCACAATGTCACCTCTTGCTGCAGTGCGTCAGTATCTCTCCACTAACAGTGCAAAAAGCACCTTCCTGCGTAATTCTGGGTTGGTTGTCAAGGTAACCTCGTCCAAATCGCCTACTGAACAAAATCTTCCTGCTAGACAGAGTGATATATCTGTGCTCCAGACACAAGTCCAATCCCTAATGGACGTCGTTTTGGAAACAAGAATAGTGGTTGACAAATGTCGTCAAGATATGAATGGTTTTGAAACTAGACTATCAGACATTCGCTTCGTTGTTCAAGACAAATAGCGGAAAAAGATGAAGATCGTGCTGCTCCATCAGATTCTACAGCCTGAAACATTAGCACTCAGGTCAAATGATCTGTGCTTCTATACATCTGATGGTGCTTTTATCTGCAAGGACTGTAAATTTATGCCAACATGCCTTTTGTTGTGATACAGCATTTATGATGCTGCCAAAGGCTGCAATAATTACGACGCTATTTTTGTATAGTGTAGGTTTATCTTAGTAATGTATTTGGCCGAAAGCTTCGTAGGAGACCAACATGCCAACATTCATCGGGCCCATTCCAATTGGGCTAAAAACGATTATGGGCCGAAATTTGCATGTAGCCCACTAAAAATATCTGGGCCTAAATCAGCATAAGATTTCATATTTTTCTGGTAGGCCTGTGCCCATAGGGGGCCTTTAACAGGCCTAAACATAATTTGGGCCCTCAGTAACAATAGGCCGTTTACAGGTGTAAATATCTCGAGCCCATAAAAAACATGGGCCTTTAAAAGACCGAAAGTGAGATTGGGCCCATTTACGATGCGGATCTTTCACAGGCCGAAATTCGGACGGGCCGTAAATGCGCCGACCTAATACACGGGCCTTTAACATGCCGGAAGTTTGGTCGGGCTAGATTATCGTCATTTTTATATAGGTCGTTAATGGGCCCGATGTGACGTTGGGCCACATATGGCCCATGGATTTCGTCCGACGTTAACAGGCCGAAAATCACAACAGGCCGAAAGTGGCCCAAATCTATAGTGGGCCTCTAACAGGCCGAATGTCAGACATGGCCGAATAGGACCCAAATCCTTCACGGTCGTTTATGGGCCGAAAGTTTCAATGGCCTGTAAATGGGCCCAAATGAAGCAGGACCTTTAACAGGCCAGAAATACACCGGGCCGTAATTTGGCCCATACACTTAGCGGACTGTTAACGGACCAGAAGTGACCATGGGCCGCGATGATGACAAGTTTAGGATAGGCCGTTGACGGGCCGATTTCACACTAGTCGTACGGGCCTTAATTGAGAATGTTGGGCCTTTAGCTGGGCCGGCCCATTATGGTCCGCAAAATCTCGGGGGCCTTTAGCTGGGCCGGCCCATTATGGTCCGCAAAATCTCGCGGGCCTTTAGCTGGGCCGGCCCATTATGATATGCAAAATCTCGTGGGCCTTTTGCTGGGCTGGCCCATTATGGACCGCAAAATGTTGTGGGCCTTTAGTTGGGCCGGCCCATTTAAACTTTATGGGCCACTTTTGGGCCGGTCCACGTGTCAACATATCATAGGCGCATCTCGCCCATTGGATGAATGACACCTGTGCCAACGCGGAGCTGACACATGTTTTCGTCAGCCAATGAGAATTTTACACGTGGAAAATCCCCATTGGTCCAAGCTGTTAACGGGTTATCGGATCCAAAACCGGACCCGATAGCTTAACGGCGTTCCGTTACGGTGGATGCCACGTGTCGGTCACCCTTGACGAAAGCACTTCTGTGACGCGCGATTTATCGTCATGGAAGTGGACACTTCTGTGATGATAATTTTGGTAATGTCATGGAACACTTCTATGACAGCACAGGTATGACTATCTTCATTCTGTCATAAATTTGTCATGGATGTACATGCATGACAGAAAACGTGACCTACTGTGACAAACACGTATCATCACGGAAGTGTATTTTTTTGTAGTGCAACAAGAGCAACTTCACCAAGAAGACTCCTCCCAAGGGGTTGGTGGCACAAGAAGAGTACAATGAGGATCATGATGATGATGAAGACGGTGAGTCGGTTGCCATGGCCTCCGTTGCCATTGCGACAACTTCACGGATGTCTCTCTTCGACTCACCCAATGAGAACATCACTGCCAAGTGCATCATGGCTAAAGCCACCAATAAGGTAACCCCCAACATCAAAACTACCATCATTACTAATCCTTCTTTGATGGATTGCATTGATTAAAATGAGGGGTCTAATGAGGAGGAAAATGAATTTGAGTCTTTTATGAGTAAGCTCAAGGGTAAATCCAAGAAGCACTTTGTTGCTCTCCTGGAACAACTTGGTGAAGCCAATGACATGATCGAGGCTCATGAAGAAACCATGTCTAAGATGGAGGGGCATAGTCATGACTATGCTGATGAGATATCGGATCTCTCTAATGCGCTTAAGGAAGAGCGCGGTCACCGTTTGGCTCTTGAGGAGTCACACAACGATGACCATGCTAAATTAAAGAAAGATCTTGATCATGCTCTTGTTGTATCTCGTGTGCTAAATTCCGAGAAGGCCAAACTTGGGATTGATCTTGCTAGACTCAAGGAGGAGTTTGATATACTTGACAAGGGTCACAAGGCCTTGAAGGGTACTCATGCTAGTCTTATAGAGTCTCATGATCAACTCCAAGTGAAGCTAACCAAGGAGAAAGACACTTTTCCTCATATGGTTTTAATTGATAATGCAAATGCTACTAACCCTTGTTGTGAGCATGTGCATCTTGTTGAGGAGAATGCAAAGTTGAAGGAGCAACTTGAGAAAGGCCTTGTGTCGTGCATACAAGGTGAAAAGAACCTCAGCGACCTTTTGAGCAATCAAAAGGAAGTTGTAGCCAAGGAAGGGATTGGGTTCGCACCCAAGTCCAAGAACAAGAAGAAGAATGACAAGGCCAAACGAACTCCTCCTCTCAAGCAAACTTTTGTGAAAGAGGGAGAGGGTGCCTCTAAGGAGAAGAAGAACAATGTGAAGGGTGGTGGTGTCAAGAAGGGCAATGCCACCCCTTCCAACAAAGCCGGCGACTTTAACCCATCCTATGTGTTATGCCGTGCTAGTGATGGGCATGTTTATGCTAAATTTGTTGGTTCTCCTTATGAGTACATTGAATGGTCTATTTGGGTTCCTAAGGCCCTTGTCACTAACATCAAAGAACCCATTACAAAATGGGTACCTAAAACCAAGCATTGATCTCTTGTAGGTGTTTGCTTCCGGTGGGGGATCATGGTTGCTCGATAGTGGAGCCACTAATCATATGACTGGAAGCAAGGACTTTGTGGTGGACGTGCACAAGATTCCATCTATGCCCACCAATGTCGAGTGGGGTGATGCCTCGTCCTCTAAGGTATTGGGACTTGGCAAGGTTGTCATTTCTCATGATCTCACGATCGAGAAGGTCATGCTTGCTGAGTCCCTTGCATACAATTTACTTTCCGTTCGTCAACTTGCAATCATGGGCTTTGCCACTTTCTATGATATTGATACCGTGGCCCTCTTGTGGAGCAAGACTCTTAAAGTAGCCTTTGTTGGGCATGTCGAGAATGGTCTCTATGTGATTAACTTTTCGGAGCGACCCACTAAGACCGCGACATGCCTAATGGCTAAAGTTGACATGGGATGGCTTTGGCATCGCCGTTTAGCCCATGTCAATATGAGATCTTTGAAAATTCTTCTCAAAGGGGACCATGTTCGTGGACTAACAAATGTTAGTTTTGCCAAAGATTGTGCTTGCAGTGCTTGCATTGAAGGAAAGCTACATGAGAAGGCTCACCCTCCCACGACTATCATTTACTCAAAGAGGCCTTTGGAGCTCCTTTACTTGGATCTCTTTGGGCCTCCATCCTTTGATAGTCTTGGGGGTAGAAAGTATTGCTTGGTGATTGTGGATGACTATTCAAGATACACTTGGGTGTACTTCTTCAAGAGGAAGAGTGAGACTCAACAAACCGTCATTGACTTTGCAAATGGAGCTCAACGCCAACACAATGCAAAGATCTTGACAATAAGAAGTGACAACGGCACCGAGTTCAAGAACTACACCTTGGATGAGTTCCTTAGTGATGAGGGGATCAAGCGTCAATATTCCGCACCTTACACCCCTCAGCAAAATGGTGTACCGGAGAGGAAGAACCGGACGTTGATGGATGCGGCAAGGACCATGATGGCGGAGTTCAAGTCTCCATACAACTTTTGAGCCAAAGCAATCAACACCGCGTGTCATGCATCCAATCGGATCTATCTCCGCAAAGGCTTGAACAAAACTCCATATGAGATACTCACCGGTAACAAGCCCAACCTCAAGTACTTCCGGGTGTTCGGGTGTAAGTGTTTCATTCTCAAGAAAGGTGTTCGTTTGTCAAAATTTGAGGCTAGAGCTCATGAGGGCATATTTGTTGGTTATGCTACAAACTCTCATGCTTACCGAGTCCTCAATAAGTCCACGAGACTTATTGAGGAGACGTGTAACATGGAGTTTGATGAGAATAACGGCTCCCAAGTGGAGCAAAGTGGTACTTGTGATTTAGGTGATGATATTCGTTCCCAAGCCATAAGAAGAATGGGTGTTGGTTTTATCCTACCCATTGAGGAACCCCTTGTGGCCGAAGGAGAAGGACAATGTTCCACTCAAGTGGAACCATCACCAACCCAAGACCCACACGCTTCCGAAGAACAAAGTGAAGGCCCTCAACCTCATGAACAAGATCAAGGGCAAGATCAACCTCAAGATGGTGGTGAACCACCAAGTGATGCCCAAGGTCAAGTTCTCTCCTCTGAGCATGGTCAAGGTCAAGAACAAGCTCAAGACGACGCTCAAGAAGATCAAGTTTCCGCTCCTCAACTCACTCCTGAGGAGGAATTGGAGCGTCGTACCGCCAAGATTGCTTCCAAGCTCTCCACCAAGGGTCATCTCATGACGAATGTGCTTGGAAGCATACGAATGGGGGTAAGCACTCGTAGACAATTGGCAAACTATTGTGAACATCACGCGTTTGTCTCTTGTGTTGAACCCCAAAAGGTCTATTAGGCGCTCGAAGACCCGGATTGGCTTAATGCCATGCATGAAGAACTCAACAACTTCGAGCACAACAAGGTGTGGATATTGGTGCCAAGGCCAACGAGGAACCATAATGTCATTGGAACCAAGTGGATTTTCAAGAAAAAGCAAGATGCTCATGGAATTATTGTCCGCAACAAGGCTCGCTTGGTAGCACAAGGCTACTCCCAAGTCGAGGGTATCGACTACGGTGAAACCTTTGCTCCCGTTGCTTGCCTTGAATCTATTCGTTTGTTGATTGCTTATGCTTCTCATCATAACTTCAAGTTGCAACAAATGGGTGTGAAGAGTGCTTTTCTTAACGGTCCTATTAATGAGTTGGTGTATGTCAAACAACCCCCCGGGTTCGAGGATCCCTATTTCCCTGATCATGTGTACCAACTCGATAAGGCACTCTATGGCCTTAAACAAGCCCCACGTGCATGGTATGACCACCTTACCGAGTTGTTGCAAGATCGTGGGTTTGGAATTGGGAAAATCGACCCCCACTCTTTTTACTAAGAAGGTCAAAGGGGAGTTGTTTGTGTGCCAACTATATGTTGATGATATTATCTTTGGTTCTCCTAACAAAGCTTTCAATGAGGAATTTGCCGCTCTCATGACCTCAAAGTTCAAGATGTCCATGATGGGAGAGTTGAAGTTCTTTCTCGGGTTCAAAGTCAAGCAACGAAGAGAAGGAACCTTCATCAATCAAGCCAAATACACTCAAGACATGCTCAAGAGATTCAATCTAAGTGATGTCAAGCCGGCTTCCACTCCAATGCCCGTCAAATGCCAACTAGACATAGATCCCAATGGTAAAGCAGTGGATCAAAAGGTATATCGCACCATGATTGGCTCCTTGCTTTACCTTTGTGCATCTAGACCAGATATCATGTTGAGTATGGGAATTTGTGCACGGTTTCAAGCCGCACCTAAGGAAAGCCACTTTGTGGCGGTCAAGCGAATCTTTCGATATTTGGCTCATACCCCAAACTTTGGCTTATGGTACCCAAGAGGACCAAACTTCAACCTTGTAGGCTATTCGGACTCCGATTGGGCAGGAGACAAAGTGGATAGGAAGTCAACTTCCGGAAGGTGCCAATTCCTTGGTTGCTCTTTGGTGATTTGGTCTTCTAAGAAGCAAAGTTGTGTGTCTCTCTCGTCCACCGAAGCGGAGTGTGTGGCCGCGGGCAGTTGTTGTGCACAACTTCTATGGATGAGGCAAACTTTAAAGGATTACGGTGTCATTTGTGACAAAGTGCCTCTTTGGTGTGACAATGAAAGTGCCATCAAGATTTCTCTCAACCCGGTGCAACACTTCAAGACGAAGCATATTGAGATTCGGTATCACTTCATCCGGGATCATATTAGGCGAGGGGAGATCGAGCTCAACTATGTCAACACTCATGGTAACCTTGTAGATATCTTCACGAAGCCTTTGGATGAAGCAAGATTTCGCGAGTTAAGGCCTGAGCTAAATATCATTGATTCGAGCAATGTGGCTTGAACCCTTGCACTCCCCACCATACTCAACTTGATATCTTGTTTAGGTGTAGGCATGGACATAGGGGGAGTGTTGTTCTCTCAATGAACTCTCCCTCCCCCCATTATGCATAAATTGATCAACTCTTTCACATTAGCCATTTTTTATGGAACTTGTGCTTCAAAGACGAGTTTTGGTCATGGGCCCAAGGATAATTCTTCGCGGTGCCATACCAATTAACTCAAACATAGGTGGCTCCGGCCACCGCCCTCTCTATGGAGAGGTTGTGTCTCGTGTTTGGTCCTTGTTGTCTTTTGCCTTTCTTTCTTCGAGCCGAGCTTGTGTTTGAGTTGCCTCGTGTGTTAGCTCTTTGGTGTGTCCATTCGCTTGAAGGTTGCATTGCAAAGGCCGTTTTTCTCTCTTGTTTGCAAAACTTGCATTTTTCTTGGGTCTACGGTACTACGGTGGCTTGCCACGGTGCTACCGCAGGAGCTGTGCACGGTACTACCGCAACCAGCACGGCAATAAATTTTTACTGCCGCTGGAGGAGTAGTACTACCGCCCTGTGTGCGATACTTCCGCCCGGGCGGTACTACCGCGCCGTCGTGAGCGGGTGGGGGTCAAGAGCGGGCAGGGGGAGTTCCAACTCCCCCATACCCATTCAACTCCTTTTCCCCACGTCGTCTCTCTCTCTCTCTCTCCTGCCCAAGAACGGCACCGGAGGACCTCGCCGGCTCTCCATCTCCGGCCACTCTCCTTGCATTCCGTCCAGTGGGATCGTTCCCCACCTCGCCCTCTTGCCATGGAACAAGATTTCTCCCCAAATCCCTCTGTTTTTGCCCCTCTATTTACCTCGTTGTTTTGTCTCTAGGTTTTGGGGAGATGCATGTTGTTCTTGAGATTTTAGGCCAAATCTCTGCAAGAGTAGGTTGTAGGAGAGTAGTAATGCAGTAGAGATGCTATTTGGTATGTTGCTACTCGGTAGTTTTGATCAACCGTAGTACCGCTCCATTGTTGCGGCTGTAGTTAGATCTGATTCGTCTCGGATCTGACCCGAGCGGTACTACCGCACCTATCACTCTGGCCACATTCGCCTCGTACGGTACTACCGCTCCTCCGGAGCGGTACTACCACGCGCGGCGCGGAAGTAAAATTTTACTTCCGCTCTAGGCGCGGTACTACCGTGCCATCCCGGCGCGGTACTACCGCGGCTAGAGCAGCAGTAAAATTTTAGTTCCGCATCATGGTGCGGTACTACCGTTGACTTCAAACCTTTCTCGTGGCCACTACCCAATGTTATTTCTACTTGTTTCATTTGTTTTTGTTGTGGTCTTTGCATTGATCCTTCTCGCTTCTCTTGCGTGTTCTTGTGTTGTGTGTCATAGGTGGTGGCTCCGGTTTCAATGTCCGTCATTCGAATCCCAGCCGTGACATAGGCTCGAAGCGCCTGCGTAACCAAGAGGAGGCTCCAGAGGGCTCCAATGCTCCCCAACGCAGAACCAAGACCACCGCCACCAAGACCAGGGAGCCATCAATGAGCATGGATGATATACCACTCGCTGAGTTTGTCACTCGCAGGAAGATCAACCCCTATGTGAATCCCCACGCAAATTTCAGAGGGAATGATTTGTTCTGGACCAAGTTGCAGAATCTTATCTTTCTAGATGTGATCAAGGCCAAGCAGAACATCGACGTGGACGTGCACTGGATTGACATGGTTCATATGAGGAAGGATCAACACCGGGCATATTTTGGTGAGGCTTTGGACCTGGTGGAGCAATTTGGCATTGAGCACTTGCTCACTTTCCACCTGGACTTTGACCCTGAGATTGTGGCCCAATTCTTTACTTCGGTCCACTTCCATGCTGATGAGGAACGGACCATGACATGGATGACCAATGGACATCAGATGACTGCTAAGTGGAAGGACTTCATGGATTTGCTACAGGTTCGTGATGAGGGGCTCAACAAGCCCGTTGGTGTTCGTCCTCATGCCAACCCCGAGTCAGCCAGCAAGAACAAGCTTTAGCCCTACTATGTTGAGAAGACGCTTCCCAGTGGCAAGAAGGCATGGGTGCTGAACTCATTCGTTGACATCATGCATCGGATCTTCCTCAACTCCCTCTTTCCGCGCATTGGTGACAAGGATAAGGTGCATGCCTATCTCGTGGATATGATGCTCATTTGTGAGGAGATGCGTCGTGCTCAGATGCAACCACTTGATGTCTCACATATCATGTGGTGTGAGCTACGGTTTGCGGTGTTCAACCGCAAGGTACCCATCTATGGACCTTACCTGTTTCTCTTGATCTCGAGGACTTGGGAGAAGCTCTATCCCAATGATGAGTTTGTTGCCCCCGACTAGATTCGTCATGAGCCCATCAAGCTCCGCATCAAGAGCAAGTGGGATAACACCACTACCCGTGCTGAGGCAGCGACTGCTCAGATGGATGTGGATGAGGATGAGATTGAGGAGGAGGAAGCGGATGAGGACAGCTCTGCCGGCTACTCGCCTTCATCTTCTGAGCCTTCTTGGGCTAAGAAGATGAAGAACAAGATGAAGGCTCTATTCTGCATGCAGGCCAAGGGACGGTACAGGTCTCATGTTGCTCAGAAGGAGAGTCGCCGTCGCGACAAGAGGATCTTGAGGACGTTTGGCGAGGAGATATCAAGCGGGTCTGAGAAGCACATCACCCTAGACGCAGAATGGATGGCGAAGCAGGGCTATGAGTGGACTGAATCTAAGGAGGAGCCCATCCCCTCTGCCGAGTCCGACGAGGAGCGTGATGAGTGATCACTTCAGCTTGGGATACCACCTGTGTCGTACGTGTCCTCTTTGCCTTTTTGGTGTCTCGATGCCAAAGGGGGAGAGAGTGTAGGATTTGCAAGTCGTGTGTCGTGTTTGTTTCACCTTGTCGCTTTGCTTTCTTTCTGTTGAACCTCATTTGCTTTCTTTCCTATGGTGTGAGACATATGCACTCTAGCGTATCTTATTGTCCTTCATGCTTAGTAGCCCGTGAGCTTATGCTATCTTGTGCTAGTTCTTTATGCTCATAGTTTTTATCTTGCCTCCTTGCTTAGTATTAGTCATTTTATTGCAAGATATGCCTCGTCTATAAAACATAGGGGGAGGGTTGATCCTAGTATGTGTGCCGTGCAGACCAAAGCACTTCTCTAGAGTGCACACATCTAGGGGGAGCCCGTCTATATTTTATAGATGTTGGGTTTGCCTATGTTCATTTTATATCCCTATGTGCAAATCCCGTATTGTCATCAATCCACCAAAAAGGGGGAGATTGTAAGGGCATATTTATCCCTTAGTAGTTTTGCTGATTTATGACAATGCTTTTGCGGACTAATCGTGTGCATTGAGCATTTCAGATATATCATGTCTAAGCACAAGACGATTTGGTGCCCCTCGAAGCTTATTGAAGACGGCGTTTCTCTATGTTTCTTTTCGGTGGATTTGAGTCGTAGGAAAGCCGTACTATTAAGAGGGGGTCCGCGTTGGAAAGGTTTGGGTGGAATCATCTCGTACACGTCAGTTCCTTTCTGCACCACCTTTCCTTTGGCTCTTTGGAGCATCCTCCGTTTCTCCGTGTCTCTGCAAAATAAAGGACTTCTAGTGTTGCTGAACTGGGGCATGCGGTAGTACCGGCCATGGGCGCGGTAGTACCGCAGGTGCTCACGGTAGTACCGCTCCTTAGGCGCGGTAGTACTATGGCTTCAGGCCAGGCACAGCTGCACGAGCGGAAATAGGGGCGGATGTAATTTTTTACATCCGCGCCCTACGCGGTAGTACCGCTCCAGGCTTGCGGTAGTACCGTGGCCTCAGGCCAGGCACAGCAGCACGAGCGGAAGTAGGGGCGGATGTAATTTTTTACATCCGCGTCCTATGCGGTAGTACCGCTCTAGGCTTGCGGTAGTACCGTGTCAGATTTTTGCATAGATCGAAACTCAGCGGAAGTAGCCATGGATGTATTTTTATATGTCTGGGCCTTCCCAGCCTTGACTAACCCTGCCTTGCGGTAGTACCGCAAGGGGGAGCGGTAGTACCGTGCCAACAGTTCTACCGCTCTCTGCTTCTTCGCAACAGGGCTGGTCTAGCTCCTGTCGCGCTAGCGATAGTACCGCGGGCCCTTGCGGTAGTACCGCCTGTCTGGTGTGGTAGTACCGCTCGTCGCAGGCTGAGTTAGTGGATAACGGTTGGATTTGTTCTTTCACTATAAAAGGGGAGTCTTCTTCTCCGAGTTGACTACCTCTTCCACCCCCAAGCTCCATTGTTGCTCTAAGCTCCATTTTCGCCCGATCTCTCTCCCTAGCCAATCAAACTTGTTGATTTTCTAGGGATTGGTTGAGGAGGCCCCAATCTACACTTCCACCAAGAGAAATTTGATTCCCCCCACTAATCCCTTGCGGATCTTGTTACTCTTGGGTGTTTGAGCACCTAGACGGTTGAGGTCACCGCGGAGCCATATTCCATTGTGGTGAAGCTTCGTGGTGTTGTTGGGAGCCTCCAATTAAGTTGTGGAGATTGCCCCAACCTTGTTTGTAAAGGTTCGGTCGCCACCTCCAAGGGCACCAATAGTGGAATCACGGCATCTCGCATTGTGTGAGGGCATGAGGAGAATATGGTGGCCCTAGTGGCTTCTTGGAGAGCATTGTGCCTCCACACCGCTCCAACGGAGACGTACTTCCCCTCAAAGGGAATGAACTTCGGTAACACATCCTCGTCTTCACCGGCTCCACTCTTGGTTATCTCGTCCCTTTACTCGTGCAAGCTTATCTTGTGTTACATCCCTTGCTTCCTTGTGTACTTGTTGTTGTTGCATCATATAGGTTGCTCACCTAGTTGCATATCTAGACAACCTACTTTGATGCAAAGTTTAAATTGGTAAATAAAAGCTAAAAATTGTTAGTTGCCTATTCACCCCCCTCTAGTCAACTATATCGATCCTTTCAGCGTGGTTTTCTTGCGGAACACGGTACTCTTGCCCAGTTCTCATGTCCTGGTACTCATGCTCAGAATGGCGTTGCTGAACGTAAGCATCGTCATCTGCTTGAGACAGCTCGTGCGTTGATGATTGCCGCTTCCCTTCCACCCCATTTTTGGGCTGAGGCTGTTTCTACCTCCACCTATCTCATCAACATTCAGCCATCGACTGCTCTGCAGGGTGGTATTCCTATGGAGTGTCTCACTGGTCGTTCTCCTGACTACTCAGCTCTTCGTATGTTTGGATGTGTGTGCTATGTCCTTCTTGCTCCGCGAGAACGCACCAAACTGACTGCTCAGCCCGTTAAGTGTGTTTTCCTTAGCTACAGTGATGAGCACAAGGGCTATCGCTGCTGGGATTCAGTTGGACGTCGCTTACGCATCTCGCGTGATGTGACTTTTGACGAGTCTCGTTCTTACTACCCATGTCCTTCTTCCACGAGCTTCTCTGTGGATAATATATCCTTTCTTCTTCTTCCCGATACACCCTGCTATGTGCCTCATGTTTCATCTCTTCCACCGGCACCTCTCATTCCTTCTCCCTCACCACCGATCCCCTCTTCTCCATCCTCCTCCTCCACCTCTCCACCATCATCTCCAGTCCGCCGCCCTCTCTCACCGTTTCCTCTCCACTACACTCGCCGCCCTCGTACTGAGGATGCTTCCACTGATTCGCCTGACGCGCCTTCCACCTCTGGTGCACCTCCATTCACGCCTCCCCCGGTTCATAACCTCCGTGCTCGGTCTCGCCCCCCACCTGATCGCTATTCTCCTGATCGGTACGGTCTCTCTGTTATTGCTGAGCCCACTTCCTATCGGACTGCCATGACTCAACCTGAATGGCAGCTTGCGATGGCCGAAGAGCTTGCTGCCCTTGAGCGCTCTAGCACATGGGATCTGGTTTCCTCCCTTCCGGTGTTCGTCCCATCACCTGCAAGTGAGTCTATAAGATTAAGACTCGCTCCGATTGTTCTCTTGAGTGCTATAAAGCTCGTCTTGTGGCCCGTGGTTTTCAACAGGAGCAGGGACGCGATTATGATGAGACATTCGCTCCTGTGGCCCACATGACCACTGTCCGCACTCTCCTTGCTGTAGCTTCTGTTCGTCATTGGTCTATCTCTCAACTTGATGTTCAGAACGCTTTTCTCAATGGCGAGTTGCGTGAGGAGGTTTATATGCAGCCACCACCGGGGTACTATGCTCCTGATGGTATGGTCTGTCGACTTCGCCGCTCCCTCTATGGTCTTAAGAAGGCCCCTCGCGCCTGGTTTGAGCGTTTCGCCTCTGTGGTGACTGTCACTGGTTTCTTGCCCAGTGATCATGATCCCGCGTTGTTTGTTCACACGTCTCCTCGTGGTCGGACTCTTCTCCTTCTCTATGTTGATGACATGATCATCACTGGTGACGACTCTGACTACATTGCCTTTGTTAAGGCTCGCCTTCGCGACCAGTTCCTCATGACTGATCTTGCTCCACTGCACTATTTTATTGGGATTGAAATCTCCTCGACCCCTGATGGCTTCTACATCTCCCAAGAAAAATATATTCAGGATCTTCTTGCTCGTGCTACTCTCAGTGATGAGAGCACAGTTGTGACTCCGATGGAGCTCAACGTTCAGCTGCGTGCCTCTGATGGTGACCCTCTTCCTAATCCCACTCGCTATCGTCACCTTGTTGGCAGCCTTGTCTATCTTGCTGTTATGCGTCCTGACATCTCCTATCCTGTCCACATCCTGAGTCAGTTTGTTTCAGCCCCCACCTCTGTCCACTATAGTCACCTCCTCCGTGTTCTACGATATCTTCGTGGCACGATCTCTCAGCGCCTTTTCTTTCCCCGCTCCAACTCTCTTGAGCTCCAGGCCTACTCTGATGCTACCTGGGCTAGTGATCCCTCTGATCGACGCTCGTTGTCTGCTTACTGTGTCTTTCTTGGTGGCTCTCTTTTTGCCTGGAAGACAAAGAAACAGACTGCAGTTTCTCGCTCGAGTACAGAGGCTGAGTTGCGAGCCATGGCTATGTTGACGGCCGAGGTGATCTGGTTACGGTGGTTACTTGAGGATTTTGGTGTGTCTGCTACTACCTCGACTCCCTTACTATCAGACAGTACCGGTGCTATCAGTATTTCGCGAGACCCGGTGAAGCATGAGCTCACCAAGCACATCGGTGTGGATGCCCACTTTGTGCGTGCTGCTGTGCAGGATCAGACTTTCGCTCTCCACTATGTGCCCTCTGAGTTACAGTTGGCGGACTTCTTCACGAAGGCACAGACTCGAGGGCAGCATGGTTTTCTTCTCTCCAAACTCAGTGTTGTTGATCCATCATGAGTTTGAGGGGGGTGTTAGATGTGTATAGTCCCTTTTCGGTACATCCCCATTGTATAAGGGGTTTCTTGCACTTTACAGCACATGTATATGTAATGGCCTTTGGCTCTCAGTGAATACTAGTTGCTCATTATCCAACACTGATGACACAAACATTTGGTACGGAAAAGGCTAGCAGACAAGATCAAACTATGATTTTCCTGGATTCAGCGTTACTGCAGCTTCAGCTTCAAATGCTTCTTCAGACAAAGATGAAGAACAGCGGCGAGATTCAGGATCCCGACGATGAGGATCCATTTCATTGTGGTGTTCCAGTGCCTGGGCTCGATTGAGACAGGGATGAACAGCTTCTTGGGCCACTTGGCTCGAAGCACGCCAATGTCGACCGAAGCGGATCCCGACAAATTTATTATCATCAGTTCAGAATTTTGGAAAACGCGCACAAATTGTGCACTATATATAGGACATGACTAAACTGAAAGGAACTAAAATCTCCGGTAAGCTCTCTACGAATATGACTAAATTGAAAGGAACTAAAGTGTCCACTAAGCTCTTGAATTTGCTTCATTCTCCCTGTAGGTCTTCTTCCACAGCTCGATGTGTCAGAAGATCCGACAGGTACCAAACTATACCATGTGTAGCTAACTTAATAGAAAATACATGACATAGTTTCTTTTCCTATCTAGTAGTATTTCACAGTAAAGAAATTTGCACATGAAAAAGATGGTGGAAACACATACACTGAACTACATGAACAAGTCCAATTGCTGTACTAGACTACTAGTACCATTATCAAATCTATAAATTCTCATGAAATCTGCGCAAGCAGGATATTTTTAACCATCGATTCATCCATCACTCCAGATTTCTGTTGCTTAGAGCATTTGTACTCTACATATATATTTGTCATCAGTTGAGGATTTTGGAAAAACCAGTATAACTCACTGTAAACAACATGTCAACACTACGTCAGAACTACACATCTCTGATTCTCTGGATGTGTGCAGAATGACACATACAATTCAGAGAAACAGGCCAACACAACACTAATGGGCGATCCGGCGATCAAGGCGCCAAAGGATCTACTTCTGCTTGATAGTCATCGAAGCATTTACATAGATGGATCATCCAATCACAGATACATTTGGAGAGTTCAATTACACTTGTTGTGCTGCGTTCCACACAGCGACGGGAATTTTGAGTAGATTCTTCTGTGGCATGGCCGGCGGGATGAATTTGATCCTTGGTGCCTTCTTTACCGGAAACGACAAAGCGTCGACCTTTGCCGCGGCGGGTGCGCGACGAGGAGCAGCAAACCATCGGTGTTTGAGGGCCGCGGCCGCCGTCAGTCGCTTGTCGGGGTTGCAGGTGAGGATGCCTTGCAACACCTGGAATCCTTCGTCGGACAGCTTCTCTTGAGGGAACAGGTCCCGCAGCTTGTTCTCCTTGTGCCCCGGCGGTAGGAGTCGTAGGGCCTTGGCGGTGTGCGGCAACGATGTGAACTCCGGCCACGTCCTGTCGTCCGGCGTCCCGAGCAAGCGGAAGATGCTCCAGAGTTGGATGATCTCATTGTTTGTGTCGTCGTCATCGTCGTCATCATCATCATCGCCGAGGAAGAGCGTCTTGCCGGTGAGCATCTCGGCCATGACGCAGCCGAGAGACCACGTGTCGACGAGCGCGTCGTAGTCTTCCTTCCCCAGCAGAATCTCGGGTGCCAAGTAGAACGCCGTGCCGGCCTGGGTGTACGGCGGCAGCTCGGACAAGGAGATCGCCAGCCCAAAGTCGCAGATTTTGACGAGCTCCCCTTCTTGGCCGATGAGGATGTTGGCCGGCTTGATGTCGCGGTGGACGACGTGGCGGTCGTGCATCTTCTTGGCACCGGTGAAGAGCTTCCACATGATGGCGCGCACCGTGGACTCCGGGAGCGGCGGGCCGCCGCCGCGGCACCTATTCCAAGGAACTCATGGAGGGTCGGCGCGGCGACGTACTCCATGACGAGGCCGTAGGCGCCGTTATCAGGGTCGCGCACCAGGCCCTCGAAGCCGACGACGTAAGGGCTCCCGTCGCAGGCCTCGAGGAATCCGGCCTCCCGCAGAAGCTCGGCGGGGTCAGGGGGCTCCGCGGACCCGTCCTCCCAGTTGACGTACTTGATGGCGACGATCTTGCCGGTGGCGCGGTGGCGCGCCCGGAGGACGCAGCCGAAGCCGCCCTCGCCGAGGCATGTCTCCTCCTGGTAGTCCGCGCTGCTCCGGATGTTGTTGACGCGGCTCCTCTTGCAGCGCGCCGGCGATCCTTGGGTGGTGGTGGCGTGGCCGGCGCCGAGGACGGCAGCAGCAGGTCGCTTGCGCGCGGCCATCGCCGTCGCGCGAGCTCGACGGAAGGACTACACGCTTCGGTTGATGGAGGCGAGGAGGATGGCAGCGGTGGATCGAGGGAGGAGGGGAGGTGGGTGATGAGCTGATGGATGGATCGATCGACGCGATTCGTCATGGAAATATACGCAGGAGCGGCCCCGATGGGAGTCGGATTCAAATTCAAATCCGAGTTACGCCCGGCACAGCAAACACCACACGTGCAAGGCCGCTTGCCGCCCGCGTTTTCACCACCTGGCAGTTTGGAGTCTGAATCTGAAGGCATTTTCTCTTTCTTTCTTGGCGGTTGCATTTTCCCTTGCAATCTTCGATTCCCAATCAGCCGTGCGGTGTGTCCGGCACCTGTTCCAGCGTTTTTCCCTTGCAATCTTGGATTCCAAATCGGACACACCTGCACCGTTGGTTCTACAGAGTAGTTTGAAATGGACCGTTGGTTCTGCGGTTGTGGGCTCGTGCCTGCAGTTATCTGAGAACCATGGTTACATTTCCCTTTGGGAATGGACCAGCGCCGGGTTGTTGTTATCAACATTTTGGTGGCCGCAACCTCAGACCTGTCGATATGGGTCTATGATTTTATTGTTGTAGCATGATTGGTACTTTGTCAGTTTACTCTATTTTTTTGAACAGGGGCGTTTTTTGTCAGTTTGCTCTGTTGGAAGGTTGACATGCTGATATATTGTGCTCTCACGATATGTTGCCAAAGAAGTATTAGGTGCCAATGGTGGAGCATATTAGGGTCGCCATGTCATACGTTGCAACAGCCCAGGGGTAGCACACTTTAATAGGAAGTGACTGTGCATCATGATCGTATCATAAGCATCATATTTATTTAATTTTAATACAAACACTCACCTTTTGATTAAAGCAAAACAATAAAAAATTGCCAGTTGTCCAAAATACCATTTCCAAACCATAAATATTTGGAAAAAGCGTCATATTCATTAAGTGGGTCCTTCAAAAAGTTTAATAATTAAAAGAATTTAATTTTGGGTTTGGATTAAACCCTAATTATAAATGCAATATTTAATAAAAAAATGCATTTAATTTGATATATTTAAATCAAGGGATTTCACATGGTAATTTCTCATAGAACCTATAATTAGCCTTCCAATATTATTAGGAAGGTATGGCAATTTGTTCCAAATTTTTGTAATGACCCATAACACACTTATAGTTCAAACCCATTTAATAATTAAATTAGGATTTTAGTCCAAAGAGGCTACACAAACATTTCAATTAATTGGAAGCTAGTTTGAACCCCCAAACATAAATTAAATAGGATTTATTGCATTTTAATTAAGAAAAACTAGCAATACCTCCTTGTGTACAGTTTAACTAAACTGCGCCCATGAGCGCAGTATAGCTGGTACCACAGCAGGCCGGCCCATATTCCCCTGGTCGTCGCCTAATCAGCCCAAACCTAACTCTAATCTCTCTTCTATCCTCCTCTTCCTCCCACCGGTTGTCGCCTCCACCTTGTCTCCTCTCTACCCCGCCCCCTCCCTTGCGTCGCGTGGAGATGGCGCAGCCAATTGCACCAACCATCACCCCGACTAGACCACCGATGTCAGCCCAGCCATCATCCTCCACCGGCGCCTCCTGTCGGAGCTAAATTTGGCATATCCCTCAGTAGGGTGCCATAGCTAAGCAACTTGGTGCGATGGTAACAAGAATAAGGGATTTACCCAGGTTCGGACTCTCAGGAGAACATAATACCTGACGTCCTGCTTGGGTTTGTTGTGTTGGAATGTGTAGAGAGCACATGCAAAGTACCGAGAGATTGTAATTGTCTAAGTTGTCTCTATCGACTAGCCCGATCCTGACTTATATAAGATACCCATGATGTGTGTGATTGCAATAGAGTTGTCTTTTGTCTTCCTCTCGTTCTAAGTCTCTGGAGGCACCCAGGATCCTGTTAAATTGATCAAGGAGGAGGTAAGAAGCAAGGATGTGTGAAATTTTATTCTAAACACTAGTGACAGAAATGTCTAGTACAGTAGCGTAAAGTAATTCCTATTGGGACAAATGAGGTGTAGTCATTAATTTTGTCTGAATTACTATTCTTAATAACCGAGGTAACCCCGTGTGAAGGTAACGACCATCGGTTAGACAATTGATTCTTGATGCGGGTCGTGAATGTTCAGGATGTACTTTGGACACATCCTCCACTTAATCGCATAGTAAGCACATCATAACGACTATCTTCCAGGGCTATGTTTATTAGAAAGATGAGATCCCAATCAAAAATATAAGGTTCTGAGAGTGAGACATCATACCCATGCTTGTTTTAATCATAAATGTTTTCGTCCTAAAGGTTGTACGGTCTGCTTTGCAGAAAACTGAAATTTAATTCAATAACAATAACTTGTGAGACCCTTTGTCGTCCTCTCGTGGGTTTGATAGCCCAATGTCACTCCTTGGGGAAAGGGAACATGGACCTTCTGCTATCCAAACTGGATCACAGAGGGCATCAAGCACCTTTTCTTGCACCGTTGTTGTGGAGGCATCGCGTCACTAGTCGTTGTGTTAGAATTCCTGTTAAAAAATTATTTAGTTTTTGTTCATGTCTTATTTGTCTTTAGTTGTGTTGTTACCAAAAAAACCCAAAAAATCATGGCACAAACTTGGAGACTATGCTTCTTCGAATGAGAACTTTATGCATGCACAACTCACACTACCCAATTTTGCCATAGAGAAAATTGAGATAAAGCCTCATTTAGTCATTATGGTTCAACAAAACAAACTTGAAGGCTCGGCTTCATAGGATGCTGGTATGAACTTACTCACTTTCACTAAAGTGTGCGATATGACACGTCTTAAGGATTATGTGTGATATGACACGTGTTAAGGACTATGAACCAGACCCTTGTGAAGTTGCGTTTATTTCCTTTCTCTTTTAGAGGAAAAGGGAAAGAATGGCTTCTAGCTTTGCCTACAGGAGTTGTAACTTCATGGAATTTATGTTGCAGCATGTTTTAATCCAAGTTTTATCCCCGCAAAAATTAGGTAACTTCGATATCAGATCGCAGGTTTTAACGAGGAAGATCGTGAGTCACTAGGCTTGCGTGGGATCCCATGAAGGAGGCTATGAGAAAACGCCCCAACCATGGGATTAATCTTATGTGGGAAGCTATGCTTGATACAACTTCAGGAGCAATCATTATGGGAAAATCGACTGCGAGGCGATACACCGATTGCAAGTATATTATGCTTGATACAACTGAAGGAGGAATCATTATTGATGGTGAATCAGCACGTGGAGATGGGCTGGGCCACAATGTAAAAAAGAAGGTAAGTCGACCCTTCTTCTTTCATTTTTTCTTTTAGTTGTCTTTTGTATTAAACGAGAAAGTTGGAGAAAGAAGGAATGGAGGGGTAGGAATGGAATTTCCCTATGGCTCTATATTTCTTGAAGTACAAGATTTATACTTGGGTCCAGAAAAATGGTTCCCAATTATTTGCAAAATTTGAACTCAAATTGATTTGAATCTGAACCAAATGGATTTCAACTAGGGCTATCAGCTAGGAGTGTCCAAAAACTATGAAATTTCATGGGGAGGCTACGAATGTGAAAAGAAGGAGATGTGCAAAGTTGTGGAGAAAATGGGAAAGTTTGAATTTGAAAGAATTCAAATCCTTGCAAAGGATTTGAATTGGAGCCAAGGCTAAAAATAGCTGCTGACTTCATGTGGTTTCTCATGGGGAGCCGCCTCCATTGTTATGCATCACACGCGACTTTTTCCCTCTTTGGAAAGTATTTTTGGGGCATGCTGCTAATGCTCTTTTTTTACTAATGAAAATTAATTCTTTGATTCAGGGTGGCCTATCTCTAGTTTGTTCTCCTTCCCTTCTCTCGAAAATTAGACCACGGTGTTAAGATGTAAATATGATCTTTGAAACAATTAAATGAAACATCACTTAGACTAGTTATAGTGCATAGTATCTTAGATTGGTATTTCAGACTACCTCGTTTATTATTCTGTGTGGCCTATAGTCCCACATGATCTATGTTAAGATACGGTTGTCTTATGTTTCCTCAGTTAGTACAATGTTATGTGAGCAATATGCCTAGTTAGTATTGCACAAAGGTGCATGATGCTAGGTGATGATATCCCACTATGATGCGTCTTGGATATATAACACCTAAAATACAATGTATTGGGGTGATTCTCTCTAAAATTCTTGCGCCACCTATGTTGGTCTGTTGAAAGTCAAAATGCATTCGGGATGCGTGAATGTCATGTTTTTCTAGCAGTGTTAACGCCATATTGTAGGAAACTCCATTTTGGACAGTATCCCCCTCCTCACAGTTGTTTTGTTTCCCCCATTTTGGACAGTGAATCATAGAAAGTGATCGTAGTGGCAAGTATAGCTGTGGAAATAATCTTGGGAATCAAGTCATCGTGGTTCAGACCAACTACTAATGGCATGTACATTTATGGGCTTACACTAGGCCCAAACTCAAAACACTGTTACAGAAGCCCGATAAAGCTCAAACCACTAGCTATCATTCAAGACAATATACTACTAGTTAAAAGAAGACAAGCCCCCATTATTATTAAGGTCTCATCGTTGTTATTATTATTATTATTATTATTCACAAGGAATTTTTATTATTAGAAGGATGGCAGTTTTATTCCTAACAGGATGGCAGTTTTATTATTGAGAGCATGTCATTATTATTATCAATAACATGGTTGTATTATTATTAAGATCATGGCATTTTAATAGTCAACAACATGACATTTTAAATTTAAGAGCATGACATTTTTATTATTAAGAGGATCACATGGATTTTCTTTCCTCTTTTTTATACCATGCCATTTTTTATCTAGAGGATGACATATTTTAAAGTTTAGCATGACAAAAAAAATCCAAATCACGCGACCTTTTTTTGGTTTTTGCTCATACTCGTTATAAATTTATAAATTAGAGAAATAGGGAGTTTTATAAATTACCTTCCAATCATGGCAATTAGGTCTATTCTTGTTTGATGGCATTTTTTCTCAAACAAAAAGTTTACTAGGCTTGTGGGTCAAACGTGCGCGGGGGGGGGGGGGGGGGGGGGTCGCGTGAGAGTCTTTCCTGAGCAAACGGCCGAAAATGTATGTTGCCAGCAGCCTCCCTGGTGTTAGAATATAACTTGTAATAGGATTAGGACTCCTACTCGGTTTGTAATAGAGCTAGGTCAGGTGCGGCTTGGCTCTTATATATACCTCTTGTACTGGCACAATATTGCATAAACAATTATTCAATACAATTCTACATGGTATCAGACTTATAATCCTAGGGTATGGCTAACCTGCCGGCCCCACCGCCGCCCGGCTACTCCGAGCGGCACGCCGCCATCGTCGCCGCGTCCACGACCTCCTCCGCCTCTACCTCTACTCTAGCTCTACCTCCACCAACAGCACCTCCTCAACCATCCGGCTGGCGTCCAAGTCCAAACTACCGGGGCAAAAACCCTAGGCCGCCGCAGTTCCGCACGGCCCCTGCTGCTGCTCCGCCCCCGGCTCCACAACTGCGCCACCACCGCCTCCGGCTTCATCAACTGCACCACCGACGCCGCCCGGATGGTGCCCATCTCCTGATCCATGGACAGGGCTAGTCCAGGCGTGGCCTATGCCCTGGTCCGCCCCTACGCCATATGGTGCCCCGCCTGCCTATACCGGTGGCGTGCAGCCCGGTGCGCCCTCACACCGGCGCGCCCATCCTCGCGCCTCGACAGCCGACAGCCGCGTACCACGTTGCTCCCTTCTACGCGCCACCGATCTACAACACCAGACCTTATGCATCATATGGCGCTCCATCGCCCCCCTACATGCAGCAGTACAATGATGGTGTCTCTCTCTTTACGCTGATGTCGGCCCTACCGCCGATGCCACCACACCCGCAAGCACCCATGACTACACCGGCCTCTACTTCGACTCTGAGCTAGGACCAAGCTATTTTTCCACAAGCCATGAACAACTTTGCTGCACAAGGGAACTCGGGTACGGATTGGATTTTTGATTCTGGTGCTTCTCGTCATATGTCTGCATCGAGTAATTTGCTTTCTTCTTGCACACCTTCATCTTTTCCCTCTCTTACTCTCGGTGATGGATCTTCTATTCCTATTTACAGTGTCGGTCAGGCTCAAATCCAATCCCCAACTAAGCCTTTGCTTCTTCGTGATGTTCTTGTAGCTCCTGCTCTTATTAGAAATCTGATTTCTGTTCGCCAAATCACCACTAATAATCTTATTTCAGTTGAGTTTGACCCCTTTGGTTTGTGTGTGAAAGACTACCGGACCAAGGCCGAGATCGCTCGATTCAATAGCTTCGGTGATTTATATTCTCTCCATGGTGTTCCGGCCGCTGCTCCTCCAACATCTATGGCGGCCTCTGTTGATCTGTGACACCAACGTCTCGGCCATCCCAATAAAAATGTGTTATCCACACTTCTTAGTGAATTTTCAATGCCTCGTCATAGAGACACTCATAATTCTTCTATGTGTCAGTCATGTCAATTGGGCAAACATGTTCGCCTTCCCTTTAGTTCCTCTCAATCCTCTAGTACTTTTCCTTTTGAATTACTTCATTGTGATCTCTGGACATCACCAATAGAAAGTGTATCTGGTTTTAAGTATTATCTCGTGATTCTTGATGATTTTACTCATTATGTTTGGACTTTTCCTTTACGCAACAAATCCGACGTTCATAATATATTTCTTAACTTTCAGCACTATGTCTCGGTCCACTTTTTCCTCCCTATAAGATTCATAAAATGTGATAATGGTCGTGAATTTGAAAACTTTAAAAATCAAAATTTCTTTCTACAATATGGAATTCTCTTGCGTTTCTCCTGTCCTTATACCTCCCCTCAAAACGGCAAAGTCGAGCGTTATCTTCATACTCTTAATGACATCATTCGCACTTTGCTTGTTCACTCTTCTCTGCCTCCGACGTTCTGGGCTGAGGCCTGAAGGAAATATGCCCTAGAGGCAATAATAAAGTTGTTATTTATATTTCCTTATATCATGATAAATGTTTATTATTCAGGCTAGAATTGTATTAACCGGAAACTTAGTACATGTGTAAATACATAGACAAACTAAGTGTCACTAGTATGCCTCTACTGGACTAGCTCGTTGAATCAAAGATGGTTAAGTTTCCTAGCCATAGACATGAGTTGTCATTTGATTAATGGGATCACATCATTAGAGAATGATGTGATTGACTTGACCCATTCCGTTAGCTTAGCATATGATCGTTTAGTATGTTGCTATTGCTTTCTTCATGACTTATACATGTTCCTATGACTATGAGATTATGCAACTCCCGAATACCGGAGGAACACTTTGTGTGCTACCAAATGTCACAACGTAACTGGGTGATTATAAAGGTGCTCTACAGGTTTCTCCGATGGTACTTGTTGAGTTGGCATAGATCAAGATTAGGATTTGTCACTCCGATTGTCGGAGAGGTATCTCTGGGCCCTCTCGGTAATGCACATCACTATAAGACTTGCAAGCAATGCAACTAATGAGTTAGTTCCGGGATGATGTATTACGGAACAAGCAAAGAGACTTGCCGGTAACGAGATTGAACTAGGTATTGAGATACCGACGATCGAATCTCGAGCAAGTAACATACCGATGACAAGGGGAACAACGTATGTTGTTATGCGGTTTGACCGATAAAGATATTTGTAGAATATGTAGGAGCCAATATGAGCATCCTGGTTTCACTATTGGTTATTGACCGGAAACGAGTCTCGGTCATGTCTACATAGTTCTCGAACCCGTAGGGTCCGCACGCTTAACGTTCGGTGACGATCGGTATTATGAGTTTATGTGTTTTGATGTAGCGAAGGTAGTTCGGAGTCCCGGATATGATCACGGACATGACGAGGAGTCTCAAAATGGTCGAGACATAAATATTGATATATTGGACGACTATATTCAGACACCGGATGAGTTCCGGGGGTCACCGGATATTTATCGGAGTGTCGGGGGTTATCGGAACCCCCGGGGGATATAATGGGCCAACATGGGCCTTGTGGGAGAGAGAGGAGAGGGCCTAGGGCTGGCCGCCCCCCCCCTTGGGAGTCCGAATTGGACAAGGAGGGGGGCGGCGCCCCCTCTTTCCTCCCTCTCTCCCTCTCCTTCCTTTCCCCTTCCCCCTTCCTAGTTGGACTAGGAAAGGGGAGTCCTACTCCCACTAGGAGGAGGACTCCCCCTTTCCTTGGCGCGCCCTAAGGCCAGGCCGGCATCCCCCTTGCTCCTTTATATACGGGGGCAGGGGCACCCTAGGACACACAAGTTGATTGTTCCAAGCCGTGTGCGGTGCCCCCTTCCACCATAATCCACCTCAATCATATCATAGCGGTGCTTAGGTGAAGCCCTGCATCGGTAGCAACATCATCACCGTCATCACGCCGTCGTGCTGACGGAACTCTCCCGTGAAGCTCTGCTAGATTGGAGTTCGTGGGACGTCATCAAGCTGAACGTGTGCTGAACTCGGAGGTGCCGTACGTTCGGTACTTGGATCGGTCGGATCATGAAGACGTACGACTACATCAACCGCGTTCTCATAATGTTTCCACTTACGGTCTACGACGGTTCATGGATAACACTCTCCCCTCTCGTTGCTATGCATCACCATGATCTTGCGTGTGCGTAGTATTTTTTTTAAATTACTACGTTCCCCAACCGTGGCATCAGAGCCAGGTTTATGCATAGATGTTATATGCACGAGTAGAACACAAGTGAGTTGTGGGTGATACAAGTCATACTGCTTACCAGCATGTCATACTTTGCTTCGGCGGTATTGTTGGATGAAGCGGCCCGGACCAACATTACATGTACGCTTACGCGAGACTGGTTCTACCGACGTGCTTCGCACACAGGTGGCTGGCGGGTGTCAGTTTCTCCAACTTTAGTTGAATCAAGTGTGGTTACGCCCGGTCCTTGTGAAGGTTAAAACAGCACATACTTGACGAAATAACATTGTGGTTTTGATGCGTAGGTAAGAACGGTTCTTGCTCAGCCCATAGCAGCCACGTAAAACTTGCAACAACAAAGTAGAGGACGTCTAACTTGTTTTTGCAAGGCATGCTGTGATGTGATATGGTCAAGACATGATGCTAAATTTTATTGTATGAGATGATCATGTTTTGTAACCGAGTTATCGGCAACTGGCAGGAGCCATATGGTTGTCGCTTTATTGTATGAAATGCAATCGCCATGTAATTGCTTTACTTTATCACTAAGCGGTAGTGATAGTCGTAGAAGCAATAGTTGGCGAGACGACAACTATGCTACGATGGAGATCAAGGTGTCACGCCGGTGACGTTGGTGATCATGATGGTGCTTTGGAGATGGAGATCAAAGGCACAAGATGATGATGGCCATATCATATCACTTATATTGATTGCATGTGATGTTTATCTTTTATGCATCTTATTTTGCTTAGATCGATGGTAGCATTATAAGATGATCTCTCACTAAATTTCAAGGTATATGTGTTCTCCCTGAGTATGCACCATTGCGAAAGTTCGTCATGCCGAGACACCACGTGATGATCGGGTGTGATAAGCTCTACGTTCAAATACAACGGGTGCAAGCCAGTTTTGCACACGCAGAATACTCGGGTTAAACTTGACGAGCCTAGCATATGCAGATATGGCCTCGGAGCACTGAGACCGAAAGGTCGAGCGTGAATCATATAGTAGATATGATCAACATAGTGATGTTCACCATTGAAAACTACTCCATCTCACGTGATGATCGGACATGGTTTAGTTGATATGGATCACGTGATCACTTAGATGATTAGAGGGATGTCTATCTAAGTGGGAGTTCTTAAGTAATATGATTAATTGAACTTTAATTTATCATGAACTTAGTACCTGATAGTATTTTTCATGTCTATGTTGTTGTAGATAGATGGCCCGTGCTGTTGTTCCGTTGAATTTTAATGCGTTCCTTGAGAAAGCAAAGTTGAAAGATGTTAGTAGCAATGATGCGGATTGGATCCATGATCTAAGGATTATCCTCATTGCTGCACAGAAGAATTATGTCCTTGATGCACCGCGAGGTGACAGACCGATTGCAGGAGCAGATGCAGACATTATGAACGTTTGGCAAGCTCGATATGATGACTACTTGATAGTTTAGTGCACCATGCTTTACGGCTTAGAATCGGGGCTTCAAAGATGTTTTAAACGCCACGGAGCATATGAGATATTCCAAGAGTTGAAATTAGTATTTCAGACTCATGCCCATGTCGAAAAGGAATGAGACCTTTGACAAGCACTTTGCCTACAAGATGGAGGAGAATTGGTCAGCTAGTGAGCATGTACTCAGAATGTCTGAGTACTACAATCACTTGAATCAAGTGGGAGTTTATCTTCTAGATAAGATAGTGATTGATAGAGTTCTCTAGTCACTATCACCAAGTTACTAGAACTTCGTGATGAACTATAATATGCAAGGGATAACGGAAACGATTCCCAAGCTCTTCGTCATGCTGAAATCGACGAAGGTAGAAATCAAGAAAAGCATCAAGTGTTGATGGTTGACAAGACCACTAGTTTCAAGAAAAAGGGCAAAGGGAAGAAGGGGAACTTCAAGAAGAACGACAAGCAAGTTGCTACTCAAGTGAAGAAGCCCAAGTATGGACCTAAAGCCTAAGACTAAGTGCTTCTACTGCAAAGGGACTGGTCACTGGAAGCAGAACTACCCCAAGTTTTTGGCGGATAAGAACGATGGCAAAGTGAACAAAGGTATATTTGATATACATGTTATTGATGTGTACTTTACTAGTGTTTGTAGCAACCCCTCAGTATTTGATACTAGTTCAGTTGCTAAGATTAGTAACACGAAACGGGAGTTGCAGAATGAATAGAAACTAGTTAAGGGTGAGGTGACGATGTGTGTTGGAAGTAGTTCCAAGATTGATATGATCATCATCACACACTCCCTATACTTTCGGGATTAGTGTTGAACCTAAATAAGTGTTATTTGGTGTTTGCGTTGAGCATGAATATGATTTGATCATGTTTATTGCAATACAGTTATTCATTTAAGTTAGAGAATAATTGTTGTTCTGTTTACATGAATAAAACCTTATATTGTCATACACCCAATGAAAATGGTTTGTTGGATCTCGATCGTAGTGATACACATATTCATAATATTGAAGCCAAAAGATGCAAAGTTAATATTGATAGTGCAACTTATTTGTGGCACTGCCGTTTAGGTCATATTGGTGTAAAGCGCATGAAGAAACTCCATGCTGATGGGATTTTGGAATCACTTGATGCTTGCAAACCATGCCTTATGGGCAAGATGACTAAAACTCCGTTCTCCGGAACAATGGAGCGAGCAACTGACTTATTGGAAATAATACATACTGATGTATGCGATCCGATGAGTGTTGAGGCTCGCGGCGGGTATCATTATTTTCTGACCTTCGCAGATGATTTGAGCAGATATGGGTATATCTACTTGATGAAATATAAGTCTGAAAACATTTGAAAAGTTCATATAATTTCAGAGTGAAGTGGAAAATCATCGTAACAAGAAAATAAAGTTTCTGCGATCTGATCGTGGAGGAGAATATTTCAGTTATGAGTTTGGTCTTCATTTGAAACAATGCAGAATAGTTTCGCAACTCACGCCACCTGGAACACCACAGCGTAATGGTGTGTCCGAACATCCTAACCGTACTTTATTAGATATGGTGCAATCCATGATGTTTCTTACCGATTTACCACTATCGTTTTGGGGTTATGCATTAGAGACGGCTGCATTCACGTTAAATAGGGCACCATCTGTGGCACCCCGATCCGCATGGAGCAGGGGGCCTTCGCACATCAGCCCAGGATTACGCCTGACGCACGACAGGTCCATGATACAGCATTCCAGGTACAATAATATTCATCAAATACATGTGTATATGATTACATCATTGATGAATACAATTATCTGGCATAGCCCTAAGGCTATTTAAATGGCAGCGGAAGTCTATTTAAATGGCGGCGGAAGTCTTGGTTTGGCTGCGTCTCACTCTGGCTGGACTCCATAACTCAAAGGACTGGCAAGATTATGGCCTAGCACAACGGAACAAGCGAACAAGTTGAGCACAACCTACAAAACTGGCATGACATGCTAGGTCGGTACATTGAATGTACTTGCAAGACAACCAAATACATAGCATCCAAACAAACAGATGACAAAGCAAGAACCAAGCATATGCAACAGTCTACTGCAACACAACTTCTAAGCATGGCATGATATTAACTAGAACCATAAATCAAACTAAGCATGAACAACATCATAGCATCTACTAGCATGGCGTATCAAACTTACTTCTAGCAAAGCATAGCATATCAAACATGGCATGGCATCATGAAACTATGCTTAAAATAAACTACCAGTTACCTTCCGTGAAGACATGTTGTATTAACCTTATGAAACAATCACTTACTCTGCCACGGCTCCTCGGAGCACACGCATGACTTACCGAGACCTCTTCTCGGGGTCATATCAACACATCATCATGACTTCTCACGATTTTCTCATAGTCCAAGTCACCACATGATTTATCACATCTTAGTTATCACACAAGTTGCAGGTTTATCCTCCATTTCTATCGAGACCCGATAGTGTGACCTACTACAAAATTGTGCCCATGACCGAGGACGCGATTATCGATAGAATGAATACACTCTGCAGAGGTAGCGCACTTTACCCACACTACGGAACCCTGGCCTCGCACTCCCATACGTGCGGACCACGGCATTCCGACAAAACCGAGCTACTGCCATGACACTCTCCTGGCCACTTCGACCAACACCCCCTTGGGGTTCAGTCCTGGATGGCCTCGTGTCTACCAAAGACACTAACGGCCACCGTCACGGTCCCAAATGAAAGCTGAATAAAACTGTTGCTTATTGATGATTTGGTGCGGCATACAAGAGTATATAAGAGGGTACAAACCGACTTGGGGTAGGGGTACAAAACTGACTTGAACTAGAAGTCGTATACCATAATGACTACTCTAACATCCCCCCGCAGTATCAACGGCAGGCTCGACGACGTTGAGACTGAAACAGATATCTTGAAACGGCTTAGTAGGCAGTGCCTTGGTGAAAATGTCAGCAAACTGAGCCGTAAAGGAAACATGAAGCACCCGAACCTGACCAAGAGCAACCTTTCCACGAACAAAATGAATATCAATCTCAATATGCTTTGTGCGTCGGTGTTGAACTGGATTGCTGGTCATGTAGACTGCTGATATGTTGTCACAGTAGACAATAGTGGCCTGCTCAATAGGCCTGTGTAGCTCGGAGAGTAACTGCCGAATCCAGATTGTATCTGCAACGGCATGTGCCACAGCGCGATACTCAGCCTCGGCCGACGAACGTGAGACTGTAACCTATCTTTTCGAAGACCAAGAAATCAAATTGTTACCAAGAAAAACACAAAAAACGGAAGTGGACCTTCGAGTGTCAGGACAACCAGCCCAGTCTGCATCAGAGTATGCGGTAAGCGAGTTTGGAGAAGAATTATTGAGGTGGAGACCATGATTGAGAGTTCCTTTTAAATACCGAAGAATGCGTTTAACATGATTATAGTGAGGAACCCGGGGATCATGCATATAGAGACATGCTTGTTGAACAGCAAAAGAGATTTCAGGACGAGTAATGGTGAGATATTGGAGAGCACCTGTTAGGCTACGATAGAGAGTAGGATCGGAAAAGGGTTCACCGGTAGCCGAAAGTTTAAAACTAGTATCGATAGGAGTGCGAGATGATTGACAGTCAAGCATACCAGCACGATTAAGAAGATCAAGAATATACTGGCGTTGGGAAAGAAAAAGGCTGGAGGAATCTCGAACAACAGCAATGCCTAAGAAATGATGAAGGAGTCCTAGGTCAGTCATAGAAAATTCAGATCTAAGAAGAGAGACAATATGATCTAAGAACTTTTGAGAGGAGGCGGTAAGAATGATATCATCTACATAGAGAAGTAAATAGGCAGTGTCAGAAGTTTGATGATACACAAAAAGAGAGGTGTCGGAGAGATATGGAGTGAAGCCTATTGTTTGAATGAAGGAGGAGAAGCGTTGAAACCAAGCTCGTGGGGCCTGTTTAAGACCGTAGAGAGATTTCTGAAGAAGACATACATGAGTTGGAAAGGATGGATTTTCAAAACCCAGAGGTTGCTGGCAGTAGACAGTTTCTTGAAGGGAACCATGGAGGAAAGCATTTTTAACATCAAGTTGGTGAATGGGCCATGAAGAGGAGACAACAACACTAAGAACGGTGCGAATGGTGCTAGGTTTAACAACAGGAGAGAAGGTTTCTTCGTAATCAATTCCTTGTTGCTGAGAAAAGCCACGACAAACCCACCTGGCTTTATATCGTGAGAGGCTCCCATCGGAGTGGAACTTTTGGCGAAAAGTCCATTTTCCAGAAACAATATTTGTATTGGGAGGACGAGGAACAAGTTGCCAGGTGTTGTTTTGAAGTAAAGCATTATATTCTTCTTGCATGGCAGCGGCCCAATTGGGATCAAGTAGAGCAGTTTTGTAATTCTTTGGAAGAGAAGTGAGAGATACGGAGGTATGAAGGTTTAGGTGGTCTTGGGGTTGATGAAATCTTGATTTGGCCCTAGTACGCATGCGATGATCATTAATCGGGGCTGCTGTAGGAATAGCACGAGGGGGTAAGGTGGGTACTGGTGAGTCCGGCGCAGCGGAAGAGTCGGACGAAGGAGTAGGGCTGGGTGGTGGAGTGGGAGCAGGGCTGGGTGGTGGAGTGGGAGTAGGGGCCGGGGGTGTTGGGGAGGGAGCAGGGGCCGGGGGTGGTGGGGACGTCTCGGGTGGGGTGAGTGTATGGTTGGGATTGGCTATGGTGGGTGTTAATGGTGGTGGTGATAAGTTGTGTTCGGCAGGTAGGGGATTATATAGTTGGAAAGGACGGGGAGAGGGGGTGTTTGCGGAGCTAGGGGTGTTGGATGGTGTAGTAGTGCGTTGTGAGAAAGGAAAAATGTGCTCAGCAAACGTGACATGACGAGAGACATGAACGTGTCCGGTGTGAAGGTCGAGACAGCGATAGCCTTTGTGCTCGTCAGAGAAGCCGAGAAAAGCACATGGGATAGAGCGTGGTGACAATTTATTTGCAGAAGTGGCATAGGCATTGGGAAAACAGAGACAGCCGAAAACACGAACCGCGGAGTACTCGGGGTGGGAAAGAAAGAGGGAATAATAGGGAGTAGTGTTGGGTTTAGTTTTAGAAGGTCGAATATTTAGAAGGAAGGTGGCCATGTGTAGGGCTTCAGCCCAAAACTTGGGTGGCATAGATGATTGAATGAGGAGAGTGCGAACTATATCATTGAGGGTGCGAAGAGAGCGTTCTGCTTTACCATTTTGAGGGGATGTGTAGGGACATGAGAACCTAAGCAGGATGCCATGTTGTAAGAAGAAAGTACGATTTTTAATGTTATCAAACTCGCGACCATTGTCACATTGGATAAAGCGAATTGGGAGGAAGAAGTGAACAGACACATAGCGTTGAAAATTAAGGAAAAGAGAATGGACCTCGGATTTGTTGCGTAGAGGAAAAGTCCAGACAAAGTGAGTGAAATCATCTAGGATAACAAGGTAGTATTTAAAACCCGAAACACTTGCAATGGGAGAGGTCCATAAATCACAATGTATTAATTCAAAGGGATAAGTGCTACAAGAACTAAAGGAACTAAAGGGAAGACACACATGTTTGCCTAATTGACAAGACTCGCAAAACACAGAATTATGAGAGTCCCTATTACATGGTATGGTAAATTCACTAAGCATAGAAGCTAAGACGGCGGGGTTGGGATGGCCCAAGCGACGATGCCAGAGATCGACGGAGGCCAGCATGGATGTTGGAGGGGTGGCGGCAGGAACTCCATTAAGAGAATAAAGATCACCGGAGCTATTGAAGCGAGCGATCTCGGCCTTGGTCAGGTAATCCTTCACAGATAAACCAAAAGGGTCAAATTCAGCCGAAACTAGATTGTCGCAAGTAAATTAGCGAACAGAGATAAGATTTTTAATGAGGGCGGGTGCAACTAGAACATCGCGAAGTAAAAGAGGTTTGGTGGAAGAGGGAAGTTGAGCCTGACCAACACAATATATAGGAATAGATGATCCATCTCCAAGGATAATGGAAGGGAAAGGAGATTTAGTGCAAGAAGATAACCAATTACTAGATGCAGACATATGACTAGAGGTCCCTGAATCAAAGATCCAATCCGTACCTGAGTTTCCTTGTGCAGCAAAGTTATTCATGGCCTGGAGAAAGGCAGCTTGATCCCAGCTCGACGTCGCATGTGAGGGTGGCGTCGGAAGCAGTGCCGGCGGATACGATGGTGAAGGCAGTAGGGCCGGCTGGGGAGTGTAGTAGGCATTGGCCGGCTGTGGTGGGGGTGGAGTCGGGAGCAGGGCCGGCTGAGGTGTGTAGTAGGCGCCGCCGTAGGTGGTGTAATGACCATAAGGAGCATACGTCGGGGCGGCGTGATAGGCATTGGCCGACTGTCGGGAGTTGAGAACCCCGGGAGCACCAGTAGGCGGCCGAAGGCCGGGTTGCCAGGCACCTGAGTATGCCGGCGGAGCACCGAGGGTGGACGGAGCGGACCAGGGCATGGGCCATGCTTGAACAAGCCCCGTCCAAGGATCATGAGGAGGCCGCCATGCAACCGCAGATGGAGCACTGGTGGGTGGTGCAGGACTCGGTGCTGGTGATGTCGTAGGCGGAACCGAACGAGTCGACGGCGGCCTGTAGATAGGGTTTTTGCCGCGGTAGTTCGGACTAGGACGCCAGCCTGGGGGCGGTTGAACAGATGACGATGCGGACGGCCCGGCGGCAGGAGCCGGCCTGGAAGGCGGCGCTGGTGTAGACGACAGAGGAGGATGAGCCGCAGCATGAAAGACCTTGGGGCGAGAGTCCTTGCGAGCTTGTGTTTCCGCCGCGAGTTGTAGCAAGGAACGAATTTCAGCGAAGGTAGGAGGGGGCCGTATCATCGGTATGAACGAGGCTTGCTTGTCAAAGTCTTTGCTGAGGCCGACGACGACGATATTGATTAGCTATGAGTCGCTAACTGTATCGCCGAGTTCGCGGAGCTCATCACCAATGGTCTTAACGCGCTGGCAGAACAGGTTCACCGGGGCGTCTCCTTGCACCATATTGCGAAGCTCGGTGTGGAGAGCGTTTTTCCGAGCGTCGGTGTTGCTTTGGAAGAGCTGACGGAGGGAGTGCCAGATGTTGGCAGCGGTGGCGCCGTCGTGATCGAGCATGTTGAAGATCTCGGTGGTGATGCGGGTGTAGAACCACTGGACGATCGCGAGATCGTCTTTCAACCATTGCGGATCGTCGGGGCGGGGAACACAGTTGGCGGCGACATGCGAGCGCAGGTTGCAGCGGCCGAGGTGGAGATCGAAGAGATGTCTCCAATGGTAGTAGTTGTGGGCGGCGAGATCAAGAACTATGGGGATGTAGGGGCTGACGTCGGAGATTGTGTCAGCAAGAGATATTGGTGTGGCGGATGGGTGCAGGGTAATTTTTTGGAGCTATGGTGAGGGCCGAGAGAGAAGCGGCCGCGGCGTTCGCAGCCTTGGCGATGAGTGCGGCCCGGCGCTCGAAGTAGCCGGGCGGCGGCGGCGGTGGCGTTGGCGGAGCCATACCCTAAACCCTGGGACCGGTATCTGATACCATGAAAGCTGAATAAAACTGTTGCTTATTGATGATTTGGTGCGGCATACAAGAGTATATAAGAGGGTACAAACCGACTTGGGGTAGGGGGTACAAAACTGATTTGGACTAGAAGTCGTATACTATAATGACTACTCTAACACCAAACAGGGACAAGGTACCATAAAAACAAAAACGAGCACACAAGGTTATGTCCGCCTACCTGATCAGGGTAGCGCGCGCCCATAACCTTCCCTCGCGGGAGGCACCGGCAAGAGGCATGACAATAGACCCAGCTAGGACCTCCCCATAAGGTAAATGTGGTTGCACTGGAGAAAGCTCGATTTGGGTGGCACTATGATATCCCAGTGATGATGGAGGAGGTTTGTTATGAAGTCATATTATTAACTTCTCCATCATCAATCATCATGCAAACATTATTAACATGAATGCAGCAACTAACATGCAACATACCGATGTAACAAACATCAAGCATTTCAAAAGAACAAAGATAGCATGCGAAACATGGCAATACCAAGTACTAGCAAACTTATCAGTGCAACAGAATTATCATAACATCGATACACTAACATGAAACTAAACTAGACAGAGGCATGATATTATTAGTAACAACATCGAACTAGCATGGCAACTTATTTAATGAAAACTCAAGCATGCATGGCAGATAACAAAATTATTTAGCACGGCTGAAATAACAGCAGACGAAACAGACAGGAAACTACGGCAACTAAACACACACACGAGGTGCAAGCAAAGTCAACATGCAAGTTCGGGGCTCATGATAAGAGGTTGGCTTGCCTGGGGTCGAGAAATACTCCGGGAAAAAGTGCGGAACGATCGCGGAAAGATTTGCCGGAAACCGTTCTCTCTCGGAGGGGGCTGTTTACGTGCAAGGGCAAAGTGGTCATTTTCACTGTGTGAAAACATAATGAAAATGATACCAACGGAAAGAGTTCGACGAGACGAAGACGTGAGCGTTGGTTTCACCTCAATCGGAGTTACGGTTGCGGAGTTATGAAGTGATGAAAATCAGGGACTTTTCTGCAAAAAGAATATTCACAGATGGGTCCCTGAGTGGATAAGACAGAGGCGCAAAATTAGAAATACACTTTTTAATCAAGAAAAGACATTCTGGGTTGAAACAGAGGGAAATACTCTTTCAGTAAAAGAAAACGTACTTTCAGCTGAAGCAGGGGAAAATACGCTTTCGTTGGATGAAAGCGTACACCGGCAAAAGCTGTGTCCACTTATCCATGTCAGCAGGGCGGGATTAACGCGGGGCCGACGGATGGCTCACTGACGCGCGGGGCCCGCTAGCCAGCTGGAAGGGAGGGGCGTGGGCGTCGTCTTCCTCCTCGCTCGCGCCTGCGAGGTAGTGGCATGGCCGGCGCCCGACGGCGACTGCGGCCAGCTCAGGCCACCTCTCGCGGCGCTCGACCTACCGGGATGCTCAGGGGAGGGAGCCGCACCCGCCTGTGCGCAGAGCAGTCGCGGGAGAGCACGGGGGAGGTCAGAGCACGGGGCACGGCGGAGGAGGGCTTCGGGTGGAGATGGGCACGTGGCCATAGTGGCTCCGGCGAGGGGGCGAGGGCACGGGGAGGATCCTGGAGGTCTGGAGAGTTCTCTGGTGGAGACAGAAAGGAGGGGGAGGGCTCGGATGGAGTGAATTTAGGAGGGAGGCCGCGGTGGGCACGACGGCCATGGGAGGGACAAAGAGCTCTTGGAGCTCGGCCGAGTGGTTGGGGAGGTCTAGGGGCGTGGGGAGAAGATCTTGGCGAGGTAAGGAGGCCTCGGGGCTGCTTAAATAGCCGAGGGGCGAGGTGGTTCGTCGAGATGCCGCCGAGCACGTCCGGCCGACACTCTGACGGGCTCGTCGAGCACGGGCGGGCACGGCAACACAATGAGGGAGGACGCGGACGAGCCGCAGAGATCACGGAGTCGAGGATAGCTCGGGGACAAGTGAGGAAGAAGCCACAGCGTCATTAATGCCTTGTCGGCACTGTGCGCTCGTGGACGCTCACTGTTCGGCGATGGGGACGGCTCACCGGGGAAGAATACGAAGGGGGAAACGGGTCAAGGCGCACGACGACGATGAGGCTGAGCTGGTTAACAAGCTTGGACGAGCCAGAGCCAGCCGGAGCTGCGCCACTGTGGCCAACAGTGGCGAGACCACCGATTTGGCCTGCATAGCCCCGTGGTCAGCACCGACATCGCGCGCTCTGGTCGTCAACTAAGTGCCAAACCTTGTCTACAGCGTAGTCCTTCCAAGGCTTATTAAAGAGGAGGTGATGTCACAGACAGAGGTGTAGGGATCAGAGGGACACAAGCTCGACAAGTTTGCTGTTGCAAACTTGGCCACATCTTGGTGATCAATACAGTGTGATTAAGGGCTAAAAGTGATGTCTGGGAAGTTTAGGGTAGTAAGGACTACGGTCCTGGAAAGTTGGAAGGGATTTGGGCAAGTATTTAATATAGCTGCAGTGCAACTAGGAAATATGGCCCAGAAAACAAATGATGAAGAAGCACTCACTAGGAGTGTTAGATTGGGCTAAAACTTGGCAAAGCTCCATGATTTGGTCATGTTTAGATGCTGCAAAAAGGTCATACCAAATGGAGTTGCCAAATTGGTACTTATTTCACAAGCATCACATCTGACCAGAAACTTTGGAAAAATCCAGGAAAATATTGGCTACATGAAATGAGCTAAAATTTGTTGGATATGGGTTACATGGATAGGAGAAGGCCTGGGAATATTTTCAGCCATAATGGAGCAAGATAAAATATACTTGCTTCACAAACTGAAAATTTGGACAGAAACCAAGAATTGCTCCTGTGCTCACATAGTTCAATGGAATGAACAGAATTTAGGTGGAGGCTAATGATTTGAGATACTTGAGAATATGGAAAAGTTTCATCCCATTTGGAAACTCTATTAAGGTACTTCCTTCACAAGAGAGACAAACAAAGCACGAAACAAGCACGAATACATACACAGCATACGGATTACAGCATACAACAAAGCACGAACGCTCTACGTGCTAAACGAAACTACTTACTCCGGGATACATAGTTCTATCCTCATATCGAGGATGAACAGACTGGCTGGCCTACTCACAGAATCATCTCACTACGCGACTGAGGTCATGCAGAGGACTGGCCTTGCTGGGGCTCTCCTGGAGGACGAAGACTGAGCTAATCTCCATCTTGCTGGTGGATCCGTAAAAGAGCCTTGTCGAGGGTGATGATGTTTGGCCTGGGCCACAACACAGGCTGAGAGGGTAGCACTGGTTCGGATGGCATGGGATGAACGGCTTGGGATGCAAATTTATGAGCCTCACGATAAGCTTCCTTGACAACTCATACCGCATCGTTGTCTAGGGTTCTAAATTTGGCAAGCATCTTAGAAATCATCATCCCGTGGGCAGTGATATATTGCACCAGGCGAGCGATTGCGGGGTCATCTCCTTGGATAGCGGGAGAAGGCCGCATTCCTGCTTCTGCCACAATGGGGGAAAAGCAGAACTCCCGCCTCGTTGCCACATGCGGGAACTTGGTTCGGAGGTGTAGGATAGCCTCCACAGCAGCGGCCTGAATGGCTAAATCAGTGGTAGGCATGGCTCTACCCTGAAAAAACAACGGCTCGCCATCTACTGCCGGACCTAGGCTGGTGTGCACTCTTGCATCAAAGCGATGAAGGTGAGGGACGGGTGCCGATTGGAACACCAGGTAATCGGGGCTAGCCTTACAGCCAAAAGCTTTGGTGAGCATCTCAGTAAGAAGGGGTGGAAAGCCAGTGTGGTTGACGGCACAGGTGCGGGTGTAAAACTTGGGAGCTTTGAAGGTGCTAGCCATGGCTGGAGTGTTGCTAGCTAGGCTTCTTTGCAGGGACATGGCTAACTGAGGGGTGAGCGATAAAGCTAGCAGAAAGGGGGCTTTTATAGGCAGCTATGCGAGACATGCCCGTATGGTGTGGCCCCTTTCCCTTAATGGCGAAGGGTACGTGGTGCGGCCGACCAAAAAGGATAGGGTTGCTATTCGTTCCACGGATAACTAGGCGGGGACAGTGGAGTGAGGACGTGTCGGTCCTGACTGCGCCACCTGTTGATTAATAGTGGCCATGCCGGATGCCAGGGATGGGTCAAATCCCTTAGGGTCATTACGGGTTGATGGTAGCGGTGATCTAATGCTAGGATAACCTATGCCAGCCTGGCTGCTCTGATACCATCTCCTGTGACACCCCGATCCGCATGGAGCAGGGGGCCTCCGCACGTCAGCCCAGGATTATGCCTGACGCACGACAGGTCCATGATACAGCATTCCAGGTACAATAATATTCATCAAATACATGTGTATATGATCACATCATTGATGTATACAATTATCTGGCATAGCCCTAAGGCTATTTAAATGGCAGCGGAAGTCTATTTAAATGGCGGCGGAAGTCTTGGTTTGGCTGCGTCTCACTCTGGCTGGACTCCATAACTCACAGGACTGGCAAGATTACGGCCTAGCACGACGGAACAAGCCAACAAGTTGAGCACGACCTACAAAACTGGCATGACACGCCAGGTCAGTACATTGAATGTACTTGCAAGACAACCAAATACATAGCATCCAAACAAACAGATGACAAAGCAAGAACCAAGCATATGCAACAGTCTACTGCAACACAACTTCTAAGCATGGCACGATATTAACTAGAACCATAAATCAAACTAAGCATGAACAACATCATAGCATCTACTAGCATGGCATATCAAACTTACTTCTAGCAAAGCATAGCATATCAAACATGGCATGGCATCATGAAACTATGCTTAAAATAAACTACCAGTTACCTTCCGTGAAGACATGTTGTATTAACCTTATGCACCAATCACATACCTTGCCACGGCTCCTCGGAGCATGATACATCTCCAACGTATCTATAATTTTTTATTGTTCCATGCTATATTATATTCTGTTTTGGACATTATTGGGCTTTATTATACACTTTTATATTATTATTGGGACTAACCTATTAACCGGAGGCCCAGCCCAGAATTGCTGGTTTTTGCCTATTTCAGAGTTTCGCGGAAAAAGAATATCAAACGGAGTCCAAACGGAATTAAACCTTCGGGAACATGATTTTTGGAATGAACTTGATCCAGAGGACTTGTACCCTACGTCAAGAAATCAACCAGGAAGGCACGAGGTAGGGGGGCGCGCCCTCCACCCTCGTGGGGCCCACGTTGCTCCATCGACATACTTCTTCCTCCTATATATACCTACGTACCACCAAACTACAAGAGACGGAGCCAAAAACCTAATTCCACCGCCGCAACCTTCTGTATCCGTGAGATCCCATCTTGGGGCCTTTTCCGAAGCTCCGCCGGAGGGGGCATCGATCACGGAGGGCTTCTACATCAACACCATAGCCTCTCCGATGATGTGTGAGTAGTTTACTTCAGACCTTCGGGTCCATAGTTATTAGCTAGATGGCTTCTTCTCTCTTTTTGGATCTCAATACAATGTTCTCCCCCTCTCTTGTGGAGATATATTCGATGTAATATTCTTTTGCGGTGTGTTTGTTGAGACTGATGAATTGTGGGTTTACGATCAAGTTTATCTATGAACAATATTTGAATCTTCTCTGAATTCTTTTATGTATGATTGGTTATCTTTGCAAGTCTCTTCGAATTATCAGTTTGGTTTGGCCTACTAGATTGATCTTTCTTGCAATGAGAGAAGTGCTTAGCTTTGGGTTCAATCTTGCGGTGTCCTTTCCCAGTGACAGTAGGGGCAGCAAGGCACGTATTGTATTGTTGCCATCAAGGATAACAAGATGGGGTTTATATCATATTGCATGAATTTATCCCTCAACATCATGTCATCTTACTTAAAGCGTTACTCTGTTCTTTTGAACATAATACTCTAGATGCATGATGGATAGCGGTCGATGTGTGGAGTAATAGTAGTAGATGTAGGCAGGAGTTGGTCTACTTGTCGCGGACGTGATGCATATATACATGATCATACCTAGATATTCTCATAACTATGCTCAATTCTGTCAATTGCTCAACAGTAATTTGTTTACCCACCGTAATACTTATGCTCTCGAGAGAAGCCACTAGTGAAACCTATGCCCCCGGGTCTATTTTCCATCATATTTAATCTCCCGACAACAAGCTATTTCTAGCGCCGTTTTTATTTTGCTTTCTTTACTTTGCATCTTTATCATAAAAATACCAAAAATATTATCGTATCATATCTATCAGATCTCACTCTCGTAAGTGACCACGAAGGGATTGACAACCCCTTAGTGCGTTGGTTGCGAGGATTTATTTGTCTGTGTAGGTGCGAGGGACTCGTGCGCGGCCTCCTACTGGATTGATACCTTGGTTCTCAAAAACTGAGGGAAATACTTACGCTACTTTACTACATCACCCTTTCCTCTTCAAGGGAAAACCAACACATTGCTCAAGAGGTAGCAAGAAGGATTTCTGGCGCCGTTGCCGGGGAGTCTACGCAAAAGTCAACATACCAAGTACCCATCACAAACCCTTATCTCCCGCATTACATTATTTGCCATTTGCCTCTCGTTTTCCTCTCCCCCACTTCACCCTTGCCGTTTTATTCGCCCTTCTTCTGTTCGTCCTTTTGTTTGCTCGTGTTGCCATGTGCCTTCTATATGCTTGCATCTTCGCTTACTGAAAATCTATTGATATGGATCCGCTTAAAGTATTCTACTTGGATCATCTTCGATCCTTATGCGCTCGTGCTGAAACCCCAACTAGCCTAGTTGATGGGAAATATTTAGATGAGCATGCTCATTTTGTGCATCATCGTTTGTCTGAAAAAGGGAAGCTTTTATGGTATCACATAAATAGTTTGCTATGCTATGCTTGGAATCTTTGTGAAATTTGTGATTTTACTTGTTGCTCTAAGAACCCTAGAAAACACCTTCCCTACCTATGTGAGTTTAATGATAATGAAATCTTATCTTCTTATGCAAAGGGTGTTTATAGTTACTATGATATCGAATAAATTGAAGAATTTGTCGTTTTTAAGGGTGCCCATGAAGTTGCTTCTTTGATTGACAAGTATGATTTTACTCTCAACAAATCTGAAAATTCTGTCATACTTAAATATTGCAATGAAAACTTTGCTCATAATGTCTATGTCCAGGAATTTATTGAAAGAATGACCGTTGCTTTGGAAGAAAATAATGATATGCATGAATCTATGGATAATGATGATTCCGATGATTTGGTTAAAATATCCCTTGATGAACATGATGCTTGCTATTCTTGTGGCCATGATGCCAATATCTATGAAGACGAATTTGCTATAGTTCCTTATGTTAAAAATGAGATCGTTGCTATTGCACCCATGCTTGATAGTTCCTTCGATGAAAATTATGATTGCAATGATTTTACTATAAATTCTCTTGGTGTCAATTGTGCTAATAATATGCAAAACCCTAAGCTTGGGGATGCTAGTTTTGTTATGTCCACTATTTGTTGCAATGATCATGATTGGGGTGATTTTTCTTATGATCTTGAAAATTTATTTAATCCCCATGATGAATATGAGATTGATAATATTGTTTGCAATAATATTGAAAGTGGGTTTGGAAGAGTGTCAACTTTAGATCCCACATATTTGGAGAATATTCAATCTTATGAAATTTTTGATAGAAGTGGGTTTGGAGAGGTCATGACTTTAGTTAATGTTAATCCCACTATTTCGGAAGAGTGTCAACTTTGCATGGATGTGGATCGTGTTGAAAATATTTTATATGATAGCTATATTGTTGAATTTCTTATGATCCTACATGTAATTATTATGAGAGAGTAAAATATGGTTGTAGAAATTTTCATGTTACTAAATTACCTCTCGTCATGTTGAGATTGCTATCGTCTCTTTCTTCTTCCTTCCATATGCTAGTTTTTGCTTGCCTTGATAATTTGTTTGCTTATAAAATTCCTATGCATAGGAAGTATGTTAGACTTATATGTGCTTGTCACATGCTATTTGATGCTCTCTTTGTGCTTCAATTCTTGTCTCTCTCATGCGAGCATCATTAAAATTATCTATGCCTAGCTAGGGGCGTTAAACGATAGCGCTTGTTGGGAGGCAACCCAATTTTATTTTTTGGTTTTTGCTTTTTGCTTCTGTTTAGGAATAAATATTTGATCTAGCCTCTGGTTAGATGTGTTTTTATGTTTTAATTAATGTTTGTGCCAAGTTTAACCTATAGGATCTTCTTGGATGATAGTTATTTGATCTTGCTGAAAATTCCAGAAACTTTCTGTTCACGTAAATAATTGTTAAAAATCACCAGAACGTGATAAAATATTTATTCCAATTTCTTCTGATCAATAAACAAATTTTCTAGGTCGTCCTATTTTGGCTGAATTTTTGGAGTTCCGGAAGTTTGCGTTAGTTACAGATTACTGCAGACTGTTCTGTTTTTGACAGATTCTATTTTCCGTGTGTTGTTTGCTTATTTGTATGAATCTGTGGCTAGTAAAATAGTTTATAAACCATAGAGAAGTTGGAATACAGTAGGTTTAACACCCATATAAATGAAGAATGTGTTCATTACAGTACCTTGAAGTGGTGTTTTGTTTTCTTTCGCTAACGGAGCTCACGAGATTTTCTGCCAAGTTTTGTGTTGTGAAGTTTTCAAGTTTTTGGTAAAAGATTTGATGGATTATGGAACAAGGAGTGTCAAGAGCCTAAGCTTAGGGATGCCCATGGCACCCCAAGATAATCTAAGGACACCTAAAAGCCAAAGCTTGGGGATGCCCCGGAAGGCATCCCCTCTTTTCGTCCACTTCCATCGGTAACTTTACTTGGAGCTATATTTTTATTCACCACATGATATGTGTTTTGCTTGGAGCGTCTTGTATTATTTGAGTATTTGTTTGTTAGTTTGCCACAATCATCCTTGCTGTACACACCTTTTGAGAGAGACACACATGATTCGGAAATTGTTAGAATACTCTATGTGCTTCACTTATATCTTTTGAGTTATATAGTTTTTTCTCTAGTGCTTCACTTATATCTTTTAGAGCACGGTGGTGGATTTGTTTTATAGAAACTATTGTTCTCTCATGCTTCACTTAGATTATTTTGATAGTCCTACAAAACAGGATGGTAATTTGCTTTAATTATGATAGGCATTCAAGATTAAAAAAACTTATGAGTGTGTTGAATACTATGAGAAGTTTGATGCTTGATAATTGTTTTGAGATATGGAGATGGTGATATTAGAGTCATGCTAGTTGAGTAGTTTTGAATTTGAGAAATACTTGTGTTAAAGTTTGTGATTCCCGTAGCATGCACGTATGGTGAACCGTTATGTGATGAAGTCGGAGCATGATTTATTTATTGATTGTCTTCCTTATGAGTGGCAGTCGGGGACGAGCGATGGTCTTTTCCTACCAATATATCCCCCTAGGAGCATGCGCGTAATACTTTGCTTTGATAACTTGTAGATTTTTGCAATAAATATATGAGTTCTTTATGACTACTGTTGAGTCCATGGATTATACGCACTTTTCTTCCTTCCACCATTGCTAGCTTCTCTAATACCGCGCACTTTTCGCCGGTATCATACACCCACCATATACCTTTCTCAAAACAGCCACCATACCTACCTATCATGGCATTTCCATAGCCATTCCGAGATATATTGCCATGCAACTTACCACCGTTCCATTTATTATGACACACTCCATCATTGTCATATTGCTTCGCATGATCATGTAGTTGACATCGTATTTGTGGCAAAGCCAGCGTTCATAATTCTTTCATACATGTCACTCTTGATTCATTGCATATCCCCGCCGGAGGCATTCACATAGAGTCATATTTTGTTCTAAGTATTGAGTTGTAATTGTTGAGTTGTAAGTAAATAAAAGTGTGATGATCATCATTTTTAGAGCATTGTCCCAAGTGAGGAAAGGATGACGGAGACTATGATTCCCCCATAAGTCGGGATGAGACTCCGGCCATCAAAAAAAGAGGCCATCAAAAAAAGAGGAAAGGACCAAATAAAAAAAATGAGAGGAAAAGAGAGAAGGGACAATGTTACTATCCTTTTACCACACTTGTGCTTCAAAGTAGCACCATGATCTTCATGATAGAGAGTCCTATGATATCACTTTCATATACTAGTGGGAAATTTTCATTATAGAACTTGGCTTGTATATTCCAATGATGGGCTTCCTCAAAATGCCCTAGGTCTTTGTGAGCAAGCGAGTTGGATGCACACCCACTTAGTTTCTTTTGTTGAGCTTTCATATACTTATAGCTCTAGTGCATCCGTTGCATGGCAATCACTACTCACTCACATTGATATCTATTAATGGGCATCTCCATAGCCCGTTGATACGCCTAGTTGATGTGAGACTATCTTCTCCTTTTTTGTCTTCTCCACAACCACCATTCTATTCCACATATAGTGCTATGTCCATGGCTCACGCTCATGTATTGCGTGAAGATTGAAAACGTTTGAGAACATCAAAAGTATGAAACAATTGCTTGGCTTGTCATCGGGGTTGTGCATGATTTAAATACTTCGTGTGGTGAAGATAGAGCATAGCCAGACTATATGATTTTGTGGGGATAACTTTCTTTGGCCATGTTATTTTGAGAAGACATCATTGCTTAGTTAGTATGCTTGAAGTATTACTATTTTTATGTCAATATTAAACTTTTGTCTTGAATCTTTCGGATCTGAATATTCATACCACAATTAAGAGAATTACATTGAAATTATGCCAAGTAGCATTCCACATCAAAAATTCTTTTTTTATCATTTACCTACTCGAGGACGAGCAGGAATTAAGCTTGGGGATGCTTGATACGTCTCCAACGTATCTATAATTTTTAATTGTTCCATGCTATATTATATTCTGTTTTGGACATTATTGGGCTTTATTATACACTTTTATATTATTTTTGGGACTAACCTATTAACCGGAGGCCCAGCCCATAATTGTTGTTTTTTGCCTATTTCAGAGTTTCGCAGAAAAAGAATATCAAACGGAGTCCAAACGGAATGAAACCTTCGGGAACATGATTTTTGTAACGAATGTGATCAAGAGGACTTGGACCCTACGTCAAGAAATCAACCAGGAAGGCACAAGGTAGGGGGGCGCGCCCTCCACCCTCGTGGGGCCCATGTTGCTCCACCAACGTACTTCTTCCTCCTATATATACCTACGTACCACCAAACTACCAGAGACGGAGCCCAAAACCTAATTCCCCCGCCGCAACCTTCTGTACCTGTGAGATCCCATCTTGGGGCTTTTTCCGGAGCTTCGCCGGAGGGGGCATCGATCACGGAGAGCTTCTACATCAACACCATAGCCTCTCCGATGATGTGTGAGTAGTTTACTTCAGACCTTCGGGTCCATAGTTATTAGCTAGATGGCTTCTTCTCTCTTTTTGGATCTCAATACAATGTTCTCCCCCTCTCTTGTGGAGATCTATTCGATGTAATCTTCTTTTTCGGTGTGTTTGTTGAGACCGATGAATTGTGGGTTTATGATCAAGTTTATCTATGAACAATATTTGAATCTTCTCTGAATTCTTTTATGTATGATTTGTTATCTTTGCAAGTCTCTTCGAATTATCAGTTTGGTTTGTCCTACTAGATTGATCTTTCTTGCAATGGGAGAAGTGCTTAGCTTTGGGTTCAATCTTGCGGTGTCCTTTCCCACTGACAGTAGGGGCAGCAAGGCACGTATTGTATTGTTGCCATCGAGGATAACAAGATGGGGTTTATATCATATTGCATGAATTTATCCCTCTACATCATGTCATCTTACTTAAACCGTTACTCTGTTCTTTTGAACTTAATACTCTAGATGCATGCTGGATAGCGGTCGATGTGTGGAGTAATAGTAGTAGATGCAGGCAGGAGTCGGTCTACTTGTCGCGGACGTGATGCCTATATACATGATCATACCTAGATATTCTCATAACTATGCTCAATTATGTCAATTGCTCAACAGTAATTTGTTTACCCACCGTAATACTTATGCTCTCGAGAGAAGCCACTAGTGAAACCTATGGCCCCCGGGTCTATTTTCCATCATATTTAATCTCCCGACAACAAGCTATTTCTGGCGCCGTTTTTATTTTGCTTTCTTTACTTTGCATCTTTATCATAAAAATACCAAAAATATTATCTTATCATATCTATCAGATCTCACTCTCGTAAGTGACCGCGAAGGGATTGACAACCCCTTAGTGCGTTGGTTGCGAGGATTTATTTGTTTGTGTAGGTGCGAGGGACTCGTGCGTGGCCTCCTACTGGATTGATACCTTGGTTCTCAAAAACTGAGGGAAATACTTACGCTACTTTACTGCATCACCCTTTCCTCTTCAAGGGAAAACCAACGCAGTGCTCAAGAGGTAGCAGAGCACACGCATGACTTACTGAGACCTCGTCTCGGGGTCATATCAACACATCATTGTGACTTCTCACGATTTTCTCATAGTCCAAGTCACCACATGATTTATCACATCTTAGTTATCACACAAGTTATTAGCAGGTTTATCCTCCATTTCTACCAAGGCCCGATAGTGTGGCCTACTACGAACTTGTGCCCATGACCGAGGATGCGGCTATCGATAGATTGAATACGCTCTGCAGAGGTAGCGCACTTTACCCACACTACGGAACCCTGGCCTCACACTCCCATACGTGCGGACCACGGTGTTCCGACAAAACCGAGCTACTACCATGACACTCTCCCGGCCACTCCGACCAACACCCCCTTGGGGTTCAGTCCTGGGTTGCCCCGTGTCTACCACAGACACCAACGACCACCGCCGCGGCAAAATGGTCCCAAACGGTGCCAAGGTACCATAAAAAAATGAGCACACAAGGTTATGTACGCCTACCTGATCAGGGTAGCGCGTGCCCATAACCTTCCCTCGCGGGAGGCACCGGCAAGAGGCATGACAATAGACCCAGCTAGGACCTCCCCATAAGGTAAATGTGGTTGCACTGGAGAAAGCTCGATTTGGGTGGCACTATGATATCCCAGTGATGACGGAGGAGGTTTGTTATTAAGTCACATTATTAACTTCTCCATCATCAATCATGATGCAAGCATTATTAACATGAATGCAACAACTAACATGCAACATACCGATGTAGTAACAAACATCAAGCATTTCAAAAGAACAAAGATAGCATGCGAAACATGGCAATACCAAGTACTAGCAAACTTATCAGTGCAACAGAATTATCATAACATCAATAATACTAACATGAAACTAAACTAGACAGAGGCATGATATTATTAGTAACAACATCGAACTAGCATGGCAACTTATTTAATGAAAACTCAAGCATGCACGACAAATAACAAAATTATTTAGCACGACAGAAATAATAGCAGACGAAACAGACAGGAAACTACGGCAACTAAACACAGACACACACGAGGTGCAAGCAAAGTCAACATGCAAGTTCGGGGCTCATGATAAGAGGTTGGCTTGTCTGGGGTCGAGAAATACTCCGGGAAAAAGTGCGGAACGACCGCGGAAAGATTTGCCGGAAACCGTTCTCTCTCGGAGGGGGCTGTTTACGTGCAAGGGCAAAGTGGTCATTTTCACTGTGTGAAAACATAATGAAAATGATACCAACGGAAAGAGTTCGACGATACGAAGACGTGAGCGTTGGTTTCACCTCAATCGGAGTTACGGTTGCGACTGCGGCCAGCTCCGGCCACCTCTCGCGGCGCTTGACCTACCGGCATGCCCAGGGAGGGAGCCGCACCCGTCTGTGGGCAGAGCGGTCGTAGGAGAGCACGGGGGAGGGAGAGCACGGGGCACGGCAGAGGAGGGCTTCGGGTGGAGATGGGCACGTGGCCAGAGTGGCTCCGGCGAGGGGGCGAGGGCACGGGGAGGATCGTGGAGGTCCAGAGAGTTCTCTGGTGGCGATAGAAAGGAGGAGGAGGGCTCAGATGGAGTGAATTTAGGAGGGAGGCCGCGGCGGGCACAACGGCCATGGGAGGGACAGAGAGCTCTTGGAGCTCGGCCGAGTGGTTGGGGAGGTCTAGGGGCGTGGGGAGAATATCTTGGCGAGGTCAGGAGGCCTCGGGGCTGCTTAAATAGCCGAGGGGAGAGGCGGTTCGTCGAGATGCCGCCGAGAACGTCCGGCCGACGCTCTGACGGGCTCATCGAGCATGGGCGGGCACGGCAACACGACGAGGGAGGACGCGGACGAGCCGCAGAGATCACGGAGTCGAGGATAGCTCGGGGACAAGCGAGGAAGAAGCCACGGCGCGATTAATGCCTTGTCGACACTGTGCGCTCGTGGACGCTCACTGTTCGGCGACGGGGACGGCTCACCGGGGAAGAAGACGAAGGGGGAAACGGGTCAAGGCGCACGGCGACGATGATGCTGAGCTGGTTGACAAGCTTGGACGAGCCAGAGCCAGCCGGAGCTGCGCCACTGTGGCCAACAGTGGCGAGTCCATCGATTTGGCCTGCATAGCCCCGTGGTCACCACCGACATCGCACGCTCTGGACGTCAACTAAGTGCCAAACCTTGTCTAAAGCGTAGTCCTTCCAAGTCTCATTAAAGAGGAGGTGATGGCACAGGCAGAGGTGTAGGGAGCAGAGGGACACAAGCTCGACAAGTTTTCTGTTGCAAACTTGGCCACATCTTGGTGATCAACACAGTGTGATTAAGGGCTAAAAGTGATGTCTGGGAGGTTTAGGGTAGTAAGGACTGTGGTCCTGGAAAGTTGGAAGGGATTTGGGCAAGTATTTAACATAGGTGCAGTGCAACTAGGAAGTATGGCCCAGAAAACAAATGATGAAGAAGCACTCACTAGGAGTGTTGGATTGGGCTAAAACTTGGCAAAGCTCCATGATTTGGTCATGTTTAGATGCTGCAAACAGGTCATACCAAATGGAGTTGCCAAATTGGTATTTGTTTCACAAGCATCACATCTGACCAGAAACTTTGGAAAATCCAGGAAATTATTGGCTACATGAAATGAGCCAAAATTTGTTGGAGATGGGTTACATGGATAGGAGAAGGCCTGGGAATATTTTCAGCCATAATGGAGCAAGATAAAATATACTTGCTTCACAAACTGAAAATTTGGACAGAAACCAAGAATTGCTCCTGTGATCACATAATTCAATGGAATGAACTGAATTTAGGTGGAGGCTAATGATTTGAGATACTTGAGAAGATGGAAAAGTTTCATCCCATTTGGAAACTCTATGAAGGTACTTCCTTCACAAGCATGCCATCTGGTCAGAAACTTTGAAAAATTGCACAGGGAGCTAGGATGAATGGATTGAGCTCATCTTTGGTATCCTTGGCTGATTTATCAAGGTTAATCACCCTGCCAAATTGCAGCTCAAATGGATCAAGGGTTCAAGCACTTCCTTTGCAAAAATTTCAGAGAGGGCAGAAACTTGCATTGGATCATGTGCTCAAATTATGATCTTTGGAGCACGGGTTTGGATGGAAATGGTGAAGATATAGCAATTACAAACTCCACAAATTATTTGGGAATTTTCCTTGCTATAAAAATGGTAGCTCCTTTGGAAAATGGCAGAAATGCAATATTGGCTTAAAATAGGAAAAGACAGTTTTCCTTATTTAATTATGGCCAATATATTTGTCAGAGCTTGGATTAGGCATAAATATCAACTCCACGAGTTCACATGAATTGAGGAGATGGCTAGCTATGCCTTTGGATTTTATTCCTCAGAAAGGCAAGGAAAGGAATAAATCATAATTCAAAAATATTGCATAAGACTTAGCAATATTCTTGCATATCCAAGGATTAAAAGGATAGGAGGGTCTCTGGAAACAGATGGGATGATCAACAGATCAAGGAAAATGATGGCTCCTTTGTATTCACAAAGGGCACATTCAAATTCCAAAAATTGGAATTAGGGTTTGAGAGGATTTGAGATGATGCAAAAGAGGTCTTGCCCACTGACAAAGAAATGAGCAAGGTTTTGAAAGGTTGGAAATGGCAGGAAATCTCAGAGTCCTCCAATAAACTCAGGAGAAAGATTTTGAAAATGAGTGCCAGGAAGGAGTAACAGCACAAAAATTGATAACCCTATTTTGGGACTTTTACACCATCTAAATCCGTTGAGACGACGCCTTATGAATTGTGGTTTGGCAAGAAACCAAAGTTGTCGTTTCTTAAAGTTTGGGGCTGCGATGCTTATGTGAAAAAGCTTCAACCAGATAAGCGCGAACCCAAATCGGAGAAATGTGTCTTCATAGGATACCCAAAGGAGACTGTTGGGTACACCTTCTATCACAGATCCGAAGGCAAGACATTCGTTGCTAAGAATGGATCCTTTCTAGAGAAGGAGTTTCTCTCGAAAGAAGTGAGTGGGAGGAAAGTAGAACTTGATGAGGTAACTGTACCTGCACCCTTATTGGAGAGTAGTTCATCACAGAAATCTGTTCGTGTGACTTCTACACCAATTAGTGAGGAAGTTAATGATGATGATCATGTAACATCAGATCAAGTTACTACTAAACCTCGTAGGTCAACCAGAGTAAGATCCGCACCAGAGCGGTACGGTAATCCTGTTCTGGAGGTCATGTTACTAGACCATGACGAACCTACAAACTATGAGGAAGCGATGATGAGCCTGGATTCTGCAAAATGGCTGGAGGCCATGAAATCTGAGATGGGATCCAGGTATGAGAACAAAGTGTGGACTTCGGTTGACTTGCCCGATGATCGGCAAGCCATCGAGAATAAATGGATCTTCAAGAAGAAGACTGGCGCTGACGGTAATGTTACTATCTACAAAGCTCGACTTGTTGCGAAAGGTTTTCGACAAGTTCAAGGAGTTGACTATGATGAGACTTTCTCACCCGTAGTGATGCTTAAGTCCATCCGAATCATGTTAGCAATTGTCGCATTTTATGATTATGAAATTTGGCAAATGGATGTAAAGACTACGTTCCTGAATGGATTTCTGGAAGAAGAGTTGTATATGATGCAACCTGAAGGTTTTATCGATCCAAAGGATGCTAACAAAGTGTGCAAGCTCCAGCGATCCATCTATGGACTGGTGCAAGCATCTCGGAGTTGGAATAAACGTTTTGATAGTGTGATCAAAGCATATGGTTTTATACAGACTTTTGGAGAAGCCTGTATTTACAAGAAAGTGAGTGGGAGCTCTGTAGCATTTCAAATATTATATTTGGATGACATATTGTTGATTGGAAATGATATAGAATTTCTGGATAGCATAAAAGGATACTTGAATAAGAGTTTTTCAATGAAAGACCTCGGTGAAGCTGCTTATATATTGGGCATCAAGATCTATAGAGATAGATCAAGACGCCTAACTGGACTTTCACAAAGCACATACCTTGATAAAGTTTTGAAGAAGTTCAAAATGGATCAAGCAAAGAAAGGGTTCTTGCCTGTGTTACAAGGTGTGAAGTTGAGTCAGACTCAATGCCTGACCACTGCGGAAGATAGAGAGAAAATGAAAGATGTTCCCTATGCTTCAGCCGTAGGCTCTATCATGTATGCAATGCTATGTACCAGACCTGATGTGTGCCTTGCTATTAGTTTAGCAGGGAGGTACCAAATTAATCTAGGAGTGGATCACTGGACAGCGGTCAAGAACATCCTGAAATACCTAAAAAGGACTAAGGATATGTTTCTCGTTTATGGAGGTGACAAAGAGCTCGTCGTAAATGGTTACGTTGATGCAAGTTTTGACACTGATCCGGATGACTCTAAGTCTCAAACCGGATACGTATTTTATTGAACGGTGGAGCTGTCAGTTGGTGTAGTTCTAAGCAAAGCGTCGTGGCGGGATCTACGTGTGAAGCGGAGTACATAGCTGCTTCGGAAGCAGCAAATGAAGGAGTCTGGATGAAGGAGTTCATATCTGATCTAGGTGTCATACCTAGTGCATCGGGTCCAATGAAAATCTTTTGTGACAATACTGGTGCAATTGCCTTGGCAAAGGAATCCTGATTTCACAAGAGAACCAAGCACATCAAGAGACGCTTCAATTCCATCCGCGACCAAGTCAAGGAGGGAGACATAGAGATTTGCAAGATACATACGGATCTGAATGTTGCAGACCTATTGACTAAGCCTCTCTCACGAGGAAAACATGATCAACACAAAGACTCCATTCGTGTTAGAATCATTACTGTGTAATCCAGATTATTGACTCTAGTGCAAGTGGGAGACTGAAGGAAATATTCCCTAGAGGCAATAATAAAGTTGTTATTTATATTTCCTTAAATCATGATAAATGTTTATTATTCATACTAGAATTTTATTAACCGGAAACTTAGTACATGTGTAAATACATAGACAAACTAAGTGTCACTAGTATGCCTCTACTTGACTAGCTCGTTGAATCAAAGATGGTTAAGTTTCCTAGCCATAGACATGAGTTGTCATTTGATTAACGTGATCACATCATTAGAGAATGATGTGATTGACTTGACCCATTCCGTTAGCTTAGCATACGATCGTTTAGTATATTGCTATTGCTTCTTCATGACTTATACATGTTCCTATGACTATGAGATTATACAACTCCCGAATACCGGAGGAACACTTTGTGTGCTACCAAACCTCACAACGTAACTGGGTGATTATAAAGGTGCTCTACAGGTGTCTCCGATGGTACTTGTTAAGTTGGCATAGATCAAGAGTCACTCCGATTGTCGGAGTGGTATCTCTAGGCCCTCTCGGTAATGCACATCACTATAAGCCTTGCAAGCAATGCAACTAATGAGTTAGTTGCCGGATGATGTATTACGGAACAAGTAAAGAGACTTGCCGGTAACGAGATTGAACTAGGTATTGAGATACCGACGATCGAATCTCAGGCAAGTAACATACCGATGAAAAAGGGAACAACGTATGTTGTTATGCGGTTTGACCGGTAAAGATCTTCGTAGAATATGTAGGAGCCAATATGAGCATCCAGGTTCCACTATTGGTTATTGACCGGAAACGAGTCTCAGTCATGTCTACATAGTTCTCGAACCCGTAGGGTCCGCACGCTTAACATTCGATGACGATCGGTATTACGAGTTTATGTGTTTTGATGTACCGAAGGTAGTTCGGGGTCCCGGATATGATCAAGGACATGACGAGGAGTCTCGAAATGGTCGAGACATAAAGATTGATATATTGGATGACTATATTCGGACACCGGATGAGTTCCGGGGGTCACCGGATATTTATCGGAGTGCCGGGGGGTTATCGGAACCCCCGGGGGGTATAATGGGTCAACATGGGCCTTGTGGGAGAGAGAGGAGAGGGCCTAGGGCTGGCCGCGCCCCCCTTGGGAGTCTGAATTGGACAAGGAGGGGGGCGGCGCCCCCTCTTTCCTCCCTCTCTCCCTCTCCTTCCTTTCCCCTTCCTCCTTCCTAGTTGGACCAGGAAAGGGGAGTCCTACTCCCACTAGGAGGAGGACTCCCCCTCTCCTTGGCGCGCCCCAGGGCCAGGCCGGCCTCCCCCTTGCTCCTTTATATACGGGGGCAGGGGGGCACCCTAGGACACACAAGTTGATTGTTCCAAGCCGTGTGCGGTGCCCCCCTCCACCATAATCCACCTCGATCATATCGTAGCGGTGCTTAGGCGAAGCCCTGCATCGGTAGCAACATCATCACCGTCATCACGCCGTCGTGCTGACGGAACTCTCCCGTGAAGCTCTGCTGGATCGGAGTTCGTGGGATGTCACCGAGCTGAACGTGTGCTGAACTCGGAGGTGCCGTGCGTTCGGTACTTGGATCGGTCGGATCGTGAAGACGTACGACTACATCAACCGCGTTCTCATAACGCGTCCCCTTACGGTCTACGAGGGTACGTGGACAACACTCTCCCATCTCGTTGCTATGCATCACCATGATCTTGCGTGTGCGTAGGAATTTTTTTGAAATTACTACGTAAGCCAACAAGGCCCCCCACATGGCCACATATTTACTCAATATTCGTCCATCTAAAGTTAACCCACAAACTACTCCTTACTTCTCTTTATTTCACTCTCATCCAAATTACTCTGACATTCGCGTCTTTGGTTGTCTTTGTTTCCCAAAATCCTACTCCACTTCTCCTAACATACTTTCCCCGTGCTCTATCCCGTGTGTCCATCTAGGGTTTTCTGACGAGCATAAGGGTTATCGTTGTCTAGATCTTGTTAGTGGTCGTGTTCATGTGTCTCGTCATGTAACATTTCACTGGTGCGTGTTGGTCCTAAACAAACGGTTTAAAACCCCTTTCTGCGACGGCATTTGGAACCGTCGCCAAGTGAGTGTGTGCGATAGGGTGTCCTTCCCACACGACCCAGAAATCATCGGGGATAGGCCCTCCTGGGACCCAGGCTGGGGCCGTGTGCGATCGGGTGAGGCATCGAAACCCAATCATTTCCGTAGGTATGTACATCCCACACGGTGAATCCCAGAAATCATTTCCGTAGGTATGTACATCCCACACGGTGAATCCCAGAAATCATTTCCGTAGGTATGTACATCCCACACGGTGAATCCCAGAAAAACATTTCCGTTCGTATGTATATCACACACAGTCAATCCAAAGAATATGTTTCCGTTCTTATGTACATCCCACACAGTCAATCCAGGGAAAACGTTTCCGTTCGGATGTACATCCCACATGGTTTTATGTATACGCTCGTGTGTGAAAGGTGTAACTATCACACACGCTTTGATGTAGAAAACTGTGTGGCATTGGGCAATCCATCGCAAGCACTTTTACTGCTAGAACCGTTTGCAAAGGTCCATGACTGTCTGTTTTATTTTTATTTTTGCCTGTAATTTATTATTCTAATTGGAAATTTTGAAATACGAAACGTGCAATTCAAATTCTCAGCACAATGGTTCAACAACGAATCCATAAATAAAATTGCCAGTACAATATGTTCAGTAATTACAGGATTAGGCAGCAATTAAGTATGATGAACCGCAGTATTTAAAGGCGGTAAAGGTGAAGAGACAAGTGTAAATCATTTTGACTGCCGACAGTGTTGAAGAAGCGGAATTCCCATAATGTGACTTCCTGCATGCCATAGGCACGAACCACTTTTGTCCAACCCCTTGTGACGATCGCCCGCCCATCCTTCACCACCTTCAGGAAGACTTCTAGAACATTATCATGGTAGCATGAATTATATACTTTAACCTTAGTTGCCTCCACTCCGGTCATGTAGTTTGCAAGGTAATCATCAGTAAATAGCTTCGGAAACCACTGAAAAGAGAAAAATATCAGATACTAAGGTCTAATAGAGTAACTTGTTGTGGGCAGGGGGAAAAGGCAACACATTACTTACCATCCTAAAGTTCACTGTTGTCTTTGACAAAGTGTAAATAAAGAGCTTAATTCCAATCACCTGTTTCTTTCGCCTAACAATATTTCTTAGTTTTCTCACTTGACGCTTGTTCATGAATATCTCATTGCCCCATACGCAAAAGCGATCGAAGCGTGGATCAGTACCCCTCGTATATGTACCTACAAGCAACCAGTAAATGTTAGAAGCTAAACTGAGATTGCATAAATGATGTAAAATACAACTACCTATGTTCCTAAGTACAAGTATTTTTTTAATATGAACTACATACGGATGTATATAGAATTATAGATATAGTTTAGATTAGAATCTAGATTCACTCATTTTGCTCCTTATGTAGTCTATATTGGAATCTCTAAAAATACTTATATTTAGGAATAGATGGTGTATAAGACATGGGATGCAGCTAACCTTGACGGCAAACAACAACATCGCCCATTGTAGCCCTGTGTAAGTACATGGAAAGCCAATGTTAACTACAACAGGGTTAACATCCACCAAAAATAGCAAATGGTAATAAAACGGCAGCATCTGTAGTGATATCTTCATTTCGAAAGAGTAGCACAGTAGCAAAGGGACGGATTAAAAAATGGATACAACTGTTAATTGCAACAGGCTTAACAACATCCTAATTCATGTTTTGTAAGTTTGTAGCCAGTGAAATACAACTCTTTAAAAATGGATACAACTGTTAATTGCAACAGGCTTAATGGCCATTGAAACCGGTACTGATAAAAGTGCAATTGGCAAAGTTAAACATCACAGGGCAGGTGCTGCCGGAGCAGATAATGGCCCAGTTGTCTATAAAAAGGTAGGGAAAATAGCTCAAACGTGTTAGGCATGTTTACTATAACATGCTTAATACATCGACAGTACAAAACATAGCCATTAATTGCAACTGGTATTGGTAAGATTGAACTGGTGGGTACATACTTGGTAAATCCTGAGAGGTAGTTGCTGGGGCACTCTCATCTTGGCCAGAGCCCGCCCAAAGTCAGCGGCGGCGGAGGCGAGCTGTTCCTCCGGTTCGAAACGTGGATCAGTGCCACTGACATGTGTACCTACAGGCAACCAGTAAATGGTAGAAGTTAAACTGCAATTGCACAAATGATGTGAAATACTGTAAGACATGTGATGCAGCTAACCTTGACGGCACACAACAACATCAGCCGTTATGACCCTGCGTAAGTACATGGACAAGCATGTTAAGTACAACAGGGTTAGCATCCACCAAAAATAGCAAATGGCATAGTTAAACATCACAAGTCATTTTTTGTAAGTTTGTAGCCATTGAAATGCAACTGTTTAAAAATGGATTCAACTGTTAATTGCAACAGGCTTAATAGACATTGAAACCGGTACTGATAAAAATGCAATTGGCATAGTTAAGCATCACAAGGCAGGTGCTGCCAGAGCAGAGAATGGCCCAGATGTCTATAAAAAGGTAGGGATAGTAGCAAAAACGTGTTAGGCATGTTTACTGAAACATGCTTAATACATCGACCATACAGAACATAGCCATTAATTGCAACTGGTATTGGTAAGATTGAACTGGTGAGTACATACTTGGTAAGTCCTGAGAGGTAGTTGCTGGGGCACTTCATCTTGGCTAGAGCTCGCCCAAAGTCAGCGATGGCAGAGGCGAGCTGTTCCTCCGGGTCGAAGCGTGGATCAGTGCCACTGACATGTGTACCTACAGGCAACCAGTAAATGGGTAGAAGTTAAACTGCAATTGCACAAATTATGTGAAACACTGTAAGACATGGGATGCTGCTCACCTCTACGGCAAACAAAAGCATCGGCCGTTATGACCCTGCATAAGTACATGGACAGGCATGTTAAGTGCAACAGGGTTAGCATCCACTAAAAATAGCAAATGGGCAGCATCTCTAGTGATATCCTGAGTCATGTATTGTAAGTTTGTTGCTGGTATTGGTGAAATTGAGCTGGACATGGTAATATTTCAACATCACACAGTGTGTAGTACTGAAATAAACAAGGCACGAACATGCTTAATACATCAATCATACAAATCATAGCCGTTGCAAGTGGTATTGGTAAGATTTAGCTGGTCAGATCTTACCTGTTAAGTCCTGGGGGGTAGTCGCTGGGGGACTTCATCTGGGCCAGAGCTTGCACCATGTCGGCGGCGGCGGCGGAGGCGAGGTGTTCCTCCGGGTCAACACGCACAGCGGCCATCGCGCCATCGACCGCCATCAGCTCCTGGGGGGGGATTTGGAGGCATGAGGATGTTTTGCAGGCGCCATTTAAGCAATCAGGCCGGGGACGTGATAGAGATTGGTGGGTTACCTGACTGGATCTGAGCAGAATGTAGATGTGGTTGAAGCTGTGGTTGCGGCGGCGGCGGTTTGAGATGCCGGTTGGGGGAGGCGCGAGGGGGGGATACTAAGGGGAAGGGGATGTGGTTGGAGGAATAAATTCTAAAATCGCGTGCCTAATGAAAATTTCGGTGCGAAATTTGAAACTTGGGCGGGGGAAACACACAACACAGACGAAGCGCGTAAAATACTCGTGTGCGAGAAAAAACAAAGTTGGCAGATCCCGTCTCTAAAAAAATGTACACGTGTACTTGATTTTTTTCGGTCAATGGTACGCTTGGATTATTAGGAAATATCGCACAGGTAACTGACTTATGGGTCATTAACGCAAAAAACGCAGACGGGTACGGCATAGAAACCGTGTGTTTTGTGATCTTCTAATGATTAACGCAAAAAAACGCACACGGGCACACATGCTAATCAACGCTCAAAGCCCTCAAAGGATGCTCTTACCGACATTATACGTTAATACTACAAACTTAAAGTACTACTGGTAATTTGCTCTAATACTAAAAACTTAAACTACTCCTCACATGCTGCAATCAGGGCATGCTGGCCAGACACCGGCGTTCTCCTTCCCGGCCTTGTAGGCGGCAGCCCACCGTGCTTCGATCTCCGCCAGGCTCTCCTCACCATGGAGTGCAGCCTCTTTTTCTTGCGGCAGCGGGACTCTCTTTTCTTGACTGCTTTCTGCCTTTTCCGCTCCTTTTGTGCGGCTTTGGCCGCCTCTAGATCCACCACCCATTTGGCCATGGCAGCCTCAAAGTCCGCCCATGTAACTGTCTGGCCGCCGGCGGCGATGAACGCGGCATGGGCAGATGCCATCGCTTCCTTACCATGTGCGCGGTCGTCGGCGGCGAGGAATGCGGCACGGCGGGATGCCATCGCTTCCTTACCAGTTATTGTGCGCTGCGGTGCCATGGACGACGCCTTGAGAGAGCTCTGGGACGGAGGGGCCGGGCAGCCGTATAGTGTGGTGGTATTCAAGAGCTCAACCACAAACGACAACAGAAATTTGGCTTCCCTTACAATTTTGCTCGTTCATTATTGCACACGGTTCATCGCCGTCGCTTCTGGAAATAGTGTGCGCTGAGCCTATTGTGTGTTGCGTTATGATTGGCCGGAACCACGGCCACGCGGATCGCGCGTGTGCACCGTTGGATGCGCCGTGATCGAACGACAATCCACGTCCCTCACATCACACCCGTGCACCTGTAGCTGGATTGGATTTATATGCGCTAAATGCCTAGAAAATGCACATAATCCCGTAAATATGGTAAATGAGCCCGGAAAAATGCCAAATTTGAACACGGTGATTTGCAGGGTGTATGTTCGTCGTAGAAAAAAACTCCAGGGCAAAGAACGAATAAAATTTGGATTCCCCTTCAATCTTGTGGATTTCCCTTTCGAAAGCATGGAACTTCCTCGATGATGGTTCGATTTATGAAGGGCGTGCATGACAACATAAGCCAAACCTTCTCAAATTTTTACCAAGGCATGGTGAGGTCATACCATGGTACCATGCCAAGCGTCATGTTTTTTAAGCATTTATTTCATTTTTTATAGTTGAAAACCCAACAAACAAACATTTGTGGTTGACTATTGCCACACATTTCATCGAAATATCTGTCCATTCCTTGTAAAAGGCATGAGAATTTACTAAATGGCACGAGCATGGTTTTCTAGGCTGTTCTTGTGGACCCTTTCATGCATCGATTGTTTGAACTTGAATTATGCGCATTAATGCCTAGGAAATGCACATAATCCCCTACATATGGCAAATGAACCCGGAAAAGTGCCAAATTTGAACACGGTGATTTGCAGGTTGTATTTTCATCGTAGAAAAAACTCGTGGACAAAGGACAAAGGAAATTTGGACCGCCCTCAATCTTGGTGATTTCCCCCTTGAAACCATGAAACTTCCTCGGTGATGGTTCGATTTATGAAAGGCGCGCATCACGACATAAGGAAAACGTTCTCCAATTTTTACCAGGGCATGGTGAGGCCATACCATGGCACCAAGCCAGGCGTCATGTTTTCCAACCATGTATTTCATTTTTTGTATAGTTGTTAACCGAGTAAACGACGCGTTTATGGTTGACTATTGCCACACATTTCCTTGAAATATCTACCCATTCATTGTAAAAGGCATGAGAATGTGCTAAATAACACGAGCATGGTTTTCCAAACCGTTCTTGTGCACCTTTTCATGCACCGATTGTTCGAATTTGAATTATGTCCATTAATGCCTAGAAAATGCACATAATCCCCTAAATATTGTAAATGAGCCCGGGAAAATGTCAAATTTGAACACGTTGCATTTGAGGCGGTATGTTGATCGTTGGAAAAAAGATGAATGACAAACTAGGACGGAAATTAGGATTCCCCTTCAATCTTGGGGATTTTCCCTCTCGAAAGCATGGAACTTCCTCGGTGATGGTTCGATTTATGAAGGGCGTGCATGACGACATAAGCCAAACCTTCTCAAATTTACCAGGGCATGATGGGGTCATACCATGGCACCATGCCAGGCGTCATGTCTTTTAACCATTTATTTCATTTTTTCTATAGTTGAAAACCCAACAAACAAACATTTGTGGTTGACTATTGCCACACATTTCATCGAAATATCTGTCCATTCCTTGTAAAAGGCATGAGAATTTACTAAATGGCACGAGCATGGTTTTCTAGGTCATTCTTGTGGACCCGCAACGATTGTTTGAACTTGAATTATGCGCATTAATGCCTAGGAAATGCACATAATACCCTAAATATGGCAAATGAACCCGGAAAAGTGCCAAATTTGAACACGGTGATTTGCAGGTTGTATGCTCATCATGGAAAAAAACTCTGTGTAAATTCCAACCATGTATTTCATTTTTTGTATAGCACGAGCATGGTTTTCTAGACCGTTCTTGTGCACCTTTTCATGCATCGATTGTTTGAATTTGAATTATGTGCATAATTAATGCCTAGAAAATGCACACAATCCCCTAAATATGGTAAATGAGTTCGGAAAAATGTCATATTTGAACACGTTTCATTTGAGGCGGTATGTTGATCGTTGGAAAAAACTGAAAGACAAACTAGGACGGAAATTTGGATTCCCCTTCAATCTTAGTGATTTCCCTCTCGAAAGCATTGAACTTCCTCGGTGATGGTTCGATTTATGAAGGGTGTGCATGACGACATAAATCAAACCTTCTCAGCTTTTAACCAGGGCACGGTGAGGCCATACCATGGCACCATGCCAGCCGTCATGTTTTTCAAGCACATATTTCATTGTTCTATAGTTGATAACCCAGTAAATGACGCGTTTGTGGTTGACTCCATTGAAATCTCTGCCCATTCCTTGTAAAAGGCTTGAGAAATTACTAAATACCACGATTATGGTTTTCCAGACTGTTCTTGTGCACCCTTTCATTTTCATTCATCAATTGTTTGAATTTGAATTACGTGCATTAATGCCTACAAAATGCACATAATCCCCTAAATATTGTAAATGAACCAGGAAAAGTCTCAAATTTGAACACGATGATTAGTAGGGTTTATGTTCATCGTAGAAAAGAAACTCATGGATGAAAGACAAAGGAAATTTGGACTCCCATTCAATCTCGGTGATTTACTATCGCACACGGTTCATCTCCGTCGCCTCTGCGAACCGTGTGTGTTCACTCACACATGCAAAATGAAAAGAAAACCCTCGCCCACTTCGTCCCCACACTCACTCGCCGCGGACTCCTCCGCAACTCTGCACCCTAAGCTCGACGGCTGTTAACGGCAGCCGTAGGTCGCGCTCCAAATGGCACCGGATTTCGCCTCCACCGCTTTCCGCCGCCTATCTGCACCGACATTCTAGACTCTGGTCGACTGGGGTTTTCTGCGGGATTGGGCTGGGGATTTTTCTCATGGATAAGGTAATCAACTTAATTAGCGAAATATTCACTCATCTCTTATCGCAGTACATCCGTCGCTGTTAATCAACCGGCGGAAATCGCCGTGGAATCATTTTTGTTCTAGCTGATTCATGGTGTTCATTCATGTGTGCACAGTGCGAGCACAAATCGGGCAACTGTGGTCGTGGTCAGTCGAAAACGAAGTTCTATCTCACCATTCCGGATGATTTCAAGGAGCGCTCGATATGTTCAATCTCAACCTACCACGGTCGGCATGGCCTAAATTTGTGAACATATACCGTCTGTTGCTACATTATCTATATATTTGCATCAAATCTTTGTTACATTATTATCTATTTTTAATTCTATATTTTTGTACTTTGCTTGCATCTATATATGGATATGTTCTATCAGTTACTCCCATATTTGCATCTTGCTCGGTTATTTCATTATATCTAATTTACAATCTTAATTTTCATTTCAAGCAGTACATCCCTTGCCTTGCAAGAACAGGAGTAGAAGGAAATCTTGGGCTTTACTTTGCTGATGTCTCCCAGGATGTCATATTGACAACGCAACATGGGTTTATAATGACGGTTAGCGTAATACTTGATAAAGATGGTCACTCCTATTTTAATACGGACCTTTGGAGAAAAATGTCTAAGTGTTATGAACTGAAAGCTGGCAATAAAATTCTAGTGCGTGCACCACAGCCTGGTCTAATTAACATGGATGTTTACTTCCCCAACGTCATCAGCCGATCAAAGTCTGATCGAGGTTAGTGTCCTTTCAACTTTCTCCATGCTGTCATATTATATTTAAGCAACCAATTGATCACTATTTAAGCAACCAATTGTGATATCATATTCTGGCTCCGTTCCTAGGCAGTAACAAATTCTGTTTACCAATTTATGCGCACTATATATTCTTCTACCATGTTCTGAATAAATAATACATTTCCACCTTTTAAGCAGGATATGTTGGATGCATAGTGAACGATCTGTATGTTACTAAGCGTACCAAATTTCACTGGAAGGACTTGAAGCATGTCATAAACTTTGTTGATAATCTGACAAAGATAGCACAGCGTATGAACGCTGGATTTTGGATGGGATTAATTAGACCTATGGTGCACACACTGAACAAGACCAATTGTGTGCACAAAGCACTGGTAAAAAGTCTTATTTTAATGTTGATGCTCATAAACTATATATATCTTCAACGATATGTTACAATTGTTTTTATTCTACATGTCAACAGAAATTGCCCCCTGTAGCCGTTCCTGGATTGATTTCCTGGCGTGGTCGAATTACACTTGTGCCTGCTAATAACACCAAAGTGATTGCAAGGTACTGCATTTCCCGCAAAAATGGAACCATTCAAATTAACAAGTTCTCGCTTCTCGTGGCAATGCATCCATATTGGAAAATTGGAGAGACTGTTCTACTCCCGCTCTACCGAGGCACAGGAGGGCTCTTCCTTTTCATTGACGGCTGAGTCGCCGTGATCAAGCTGCTTCTAGTGGATAGTTGTGGTTGTTGGCCCTCAGCCTCTTAAAATGTGCTAGTTGTTACTATATATGTTAAGTATGTAGATATGGACCATATGGTTGTTGGCCCTTAGTCTCTTAAAATGTGATAGTTATTACTATGTTAAGTATGTAGATATGGACCATATGGTTGTCAAAAATGTGTTACAAAGATCCTCCTTTTGTCGAATAGTGTAACTACTATATATATATGTTACTCAAATGCTGTTACCCAAGTTCATAAATTTTTATGGAAAGTATTAGTTTCGTACACAATTCATTGAGTTTAAGCGTGTGCCCGATGTCCAGAAGGCATTTGCATATTAACTATCCATATTGCAAATTCACACACATGTTCACATAAGGAAACGTATGTGTAACATACTAATCAGCGCACACGAGTACTCGCAGACGCATCGTGTGCGATATTCCTAGCCACCGCAAGCAACTAGTTTGCATTTTTCAAAAAAAATTGTACACACAGAATCACACACGAAGTAACTGTATTGACCGTCTGTGTTGTAATTTCTCATCGCAAACAGTTCATCCGTGTCGGCTGTTTGCCACGTATCACACACATCTTGTTTACACGACTCATTTGTGTTCTTTTGGCTCATCGCAAACAGTTCATCCGTGTGAACTGTATGCTGCATATCACACACATCTTGTTAAGTTGAACCGTTTCTGTTGTGTTCCCTAATCAAAAACAGTTCGTCCGAGTTAACCGTATGCCGTATATCGCACACACATTGATATGGCTGCCCGTTTCTGTTGTTCTACCTCATCACAAACAGTTTGAATGGATTAACCATGTGTTCTGGATCGCGCACACATTGTTATGGCTGCCTGTCCCTATTGTTCTGCCTCATCGCAGACAGTTTGAATGGATTAACTGTATGCCCTTCATCGCACACGCATCTAAAACCTGAACCGTGTTTGATGCATACATCATCACAAATGTTTTGCACCTTTTTTGATGGTTTTTTTAACTAGCATTTGCCATTATTGCATCGCACACAGTTTCGGCAAAGGGTCTCTGATCGTAATGTCGCGTTGGCAGTCTCCTGCAGTAGTGTTTGCTGAAAAAAATTTCCCCTTTTCCAAGCGTCAACAATTAGATCCCAACTCACCCACGCTGTCCACTAGTCCCTCTCGTTGCAATCATCTTCCCTTCTTTCACCCGCCGACCTATCCAGAGAAACCAGCCGCAGTAGCGGATCCTGCCGCCACCACTTCTGTCATCACCTGTGTCCCGGCAGAGGAAAACACATTACACTCTGACGCGGCAGACCTCCTGCCGCCGCATCTTCACCGACATCTCCCGCGTCTGCTTCCTCCGCTGCGCCGGACGCGTCCACCACATCTTCCCCCACTCCCCCTGCTCATGCTATTCCCGTTCCAGCTCCTACTAACGATCATACCATGCGCACACGTGCCAAGTCCGGGTTTCGTTTACCTGCAAAAGATCGTCTCAATCTTCATGCATCTATATCTCCTTCCTCTCTACCCAAATCTTACAAATCAGCTCTCCTAGATCCTAATTGGGCCGCAGCTATGAAAGATGAATATGATGCCCTTCTGCAGAATAACACGTGGCAGTTAGTTCCTCGTCCTTCCAATACAAATATCGTTTCGGGCAAATGGGTTTTTCGCAATAATTTAATTCTGATGGGAGTCTTGCATGTTATAAGGCTCGATGGATATGCCGTGGTTACACTCAGCAACACGGCATCGATTATGATGAGACTTTCTCTCCAGTTGTCAAGCCCAGCACTATTCGCACTGTCCTTAGCATCGCCATCTCTTCTTCCTGGCCAATTCATCAACTAGATGTCAAAAATGCTTTTCTTCATGGCTCTCTTCAAGAAACAGTCTATTGTCAACAACCTCTTGGCTTCGAACATTCCTCATATCCTAATCATGTTTATCTTCTTCAAAAATCTCTTTATGGTCTTAAACAAGCACCACGTGCCTGGTTCCAACGCTTTTCTACTTATGCTCAAACCATCGGTTTTACCCCTTCCCGTTCTGACACTTCACTCTTCACCTTTCATCACAACAACAACACCGCTTATCTTCTTTTATATGTTGATGATATTATCCTCACAGCTTCCTCACAACAATTTTTAGATCATATTATCTCTCTTCTTCGCAATGAATTCTCTATGACAGATTTAGGTATTCTTCACCACTTCTTAGGTATTGCTGTTGTCCGTGACTCCTCTGGTCTTTTCTTGTCTCAACGTCAGTACATTCTGGATCTTCTTTCTCGTGCTGGTATGCTTGATTGTCAAACTTCCCGTACCCCTGTTGATACAGGTTCCAAACTCTCTGCCGACGGTGATCCTTTCTCTGATCCTTCTCTTTATCGTAGTCTTACAGGTGCACTTCAATATCTTACTCTCACTCGTCCTGAAATTTCTTTTGTTGTCCAACAAGCTTGTTTATACATGCATGATCCTCGTATTCTACACTACAATCATGTCAAACGTATTCTTCGATATCTCATAGGCACACTAGACTTAGGTCTTCATATCAACAAATCCTCTCCCACCTCCTTGACAGCTTACTCTGATGCAGGTTACAGTCTCCCGCTCGTCTGCTGAAGCTGAGTACCGCGCTGTTGCTCATGCAGTTGCTGAAACGGTTTTGGTTGCGCCAGTTGCTGTCGGAGCTGCACCGTCCTACTGAGCAAGCTACCATTGTTTACTGTGATAATATTTCAGCTGTCTACATGTCAGGGAATCCGGTTCAACACCGTCGCACCAAGCATATTGAGATGGGAGCAACTAGTATAGAATCTGAGGCTATGGTGCAAACATAGAAAAAATGGATCGGTACCATTGGATGGAATATTGGCGGCCCAGATTCGGGTGGGGCGTTGTGCGCGCAAAATTTGTAAAAAAGACCATCCACAACCGCTAATTTGGTCCCGATGACCCTACTGGTTCATACCCAAATCCCCTGGGCAGAGGCAACGCACGAACAGATTTTTCCCCAGGGGTGGCGGCGGCGGCGACCCAGATCCCTTTTGCAAGCTAGACGAGTACTCCCTCCTCCAAATCTCCGGATGGCTCCATGCCGTCGTGTGGCTGGCGGCCCAGTTTGAGACGGACCAGATCGGAGCTCGTCAGCCCCCAACCTCCGTTCCACACTGTCCTCGTCGCAACCTCCGTTCTGAAGGTCCTATAGTTCTTGGTTCGTCACCTCCTCTCCCTCTCTCTCTAAGGCTCCAGTAATAGATCGCATCCTCCTCCCCCACGTCGGCGGCAAGTCGGTTGTGGTCTCCTCAGCTCCTTCCCGATCGGCAGTGCGAGGAGGTGCTTCATTTTTGTAGTAAGTAGATGTTAACTTTTATTTCCTAGTAATTTCTGCTACAACCCAATTTCTATCAAGTAGATTAATGCTGCATTTCTCTGATTCTATTTTTTTGTTCATGTCAAATTTTCTCAGTGAATGATGCATTTTAATAACTTAGATTTGATGGTGTATTAGTACTATTATTATAGGCATTTTGGTACTCTAATTTGGAAGATCTGATGGTGTATTGCTATTGTTCTAAACTCTGGGTTGCTCAAGCATATGCCTACAATATTTTCGAATTTTCCTTTGATATGTTAGTTAATGGATGTGCCTAATTATTGTGAATCATCAACACTACAGTTCGCACGAACATGCCATTAGTCATGAATATACTCTATTGTTGTTGTGCGATCAAGTTCACTTAGCTGTTGCTTTAGTCTCAACACCTAAATATCTTGGTTCAGAAATAGCTTGACAAGCAAAACATGCTGGAAAGAAAGTGAATTATTCTACTAGGCAGAAAAATTGAACAATGTTGTGTTCTTTATATAGGTTAAACGAAGATATATGCAGTTGTCGTGTTCTTTATTTGATCAGTGTGCCTAATGTGTGACCTAAAAAAGATGATATCATTTCTGACTTTGCAATTCTTGTCGCAAGATCTAGTAATGGAGGGGAGTAGCGCGATGTCGCCTTTAGGAGAGCCCGTGGGTGCAAAGATCGCAGCATGTGCACCAGCACTATCAGGTGAGAACATCGGTCTAAGAAAGTATGTTGATGTACCTAACATTCTGTTAATCCCTTGTGTGATGTTTGCGAAAAAATTGTTTGTAGCTGTGGAATCGGTCAACATCGTTCAAAATCAAGATTTCAGCGATTCTACCTCGTTTCTAGAGTTCAATTCCCCCCATGCTTCTCATTGATGATTTCAATACTCCAAAAAAGAAACAATCATTTTCTCAAGAGGTATCTATACTGCTCACAACCTACAATACTTGTTGACTGTGCATTGCATCTGGCTAATAGTAGTTGAATTTTAGTTTGTCTGAAAATATACTACTAGATGTGACAGAAAAATGAGATCTCATAAGTAAATAGCATGTAGTATTTTACATATCAATATGGTATCACGAACGGGATACCAGGGCGAAGGTATTAAACTTAAAATTTGTGTTGCAGGGTTCTTTGTATAAGCCAAAGTGTTATGAGGAATTGAAGCCAAAAGTAGGGATGATATTTGATGACATTGGCTCGGTGATGGAATTTTACAAAACATATGCACACAATGTCGGCTTTGGTGTACGTCTTGGGCAACAAAAAGTCGTGGATAATGTACTTCAGTGGAAGCGCTTCTTGTGTGCAAAAGAAGGCTTTCGGACCGAGAAAGGTATGATTGCTACTGACCCTGCTAAGAAAAGGAGAAAGGTGAAATTGACAAGATGTGGATGTGAAGCTTATATCTATGTCACTCGTGAAAGTGATGGAAAATATAGGATTGCCTCACTCACTGAATATCACAATCACCCTTTTGTGCCTCCTAGCCAAAAGCATTTGATTAGATCTAATCATCAAGTTAGTGAGAGGGTGAAGACAACACTTTATGACTGCCAGAGAGCTAGCATCGGCACCGCTTTAGCGTATAGGTTCCTTCATGTTGATGCAGGTGGTTTTGAGCATGTTGGGTGCACAAAGAAGGACCTACAGAATCACTATGGTGTACTGAAAAACAAAATTAAAAATTGTGATGCTCAAATGCTAGTGGACCAATTTGGTAGATTGAAGGCCTTGAATCCTGCTTTTTTCTATGAGTACGAAGTTGACGATGTTGGTACATTGGTCCGTTTGTTTTGGGCAGATGGATCTAGTAGGAAAAATTATGGTCATTTCAATGATGTGGTATCTTTTGATTCGACTTACAACACTAACCAATATGAATACATCTTTGCACCCTTCACTGGAGTTCACCATCATATGCAAAGTGTATTTTTTGGGGCGGGGTTTCTACTACATGAGACAAGAGACTCGTATGCTTGGTTGTTCACGACGTTTCTTAGAGCAATGGGTGGGATTGCACCCAGGCTGATAATAACTGATGAGTGTCTTAGGATGAAGAATGCTATTGTTAAATTCTACCAAACACTGCACATCGATTGTGTATGTGGCACATTATGGAGAAGGTTCCTGGAAAGGTACGTCCTGAATTGAAGAATGATCTTGAATTCTATGGTAGGCTGAAACATTGTGTGTGAAATTCTGAAACACCAGCTGAGTTTGAGGATAGATGGAAGTCTTTCATCACAGAGTTTAAGTTGGAGGACCATGAGTGGTTTGCTAAAAAGTACATGCTTCGTGCGACATGGATACCAGCTTATTTCATGAACATTCCACTAGCTGGTTTTCTTAGGACAACTTCGATTTCAGAGAGTGCAAACTCATTTTTTAAGCGCTTCATCTGTCGCAAGCTCACATTTGTTGAATTTGGCTAAGGTTTAACACTGCTTTGAAATGTCAGAGGCAGAATGAGTTGATTGCTGATAACACAAGCCAATACACAACAATTGAATTGTTAACATCATGGGATATAGAGAGACAAGCTAGGGCCTTATTCACACATGAGATCTTTGAATTGTTCCAGGCTCAGGTGCTTGCTGCGAGAGATGAATGTGATGTTCAGGAGATGGCAAATGGCGAGGGGATTAAAATCATCTCTGTTAGCGATCAATATAAGAAGATTAGAGAAGTTTGTTATGACACAACAACCATGACTGCTAAATGTTCTTGTAAGCTTTTTGAGTCAACAGGAATTATATGCCGCCATATTATCGAGTATTGAGGGGTGCCAAGATAAATGAATTACCGAGCTCATGTGTTCTTAAGCGGTGGCAGAAAAATTGCAAAAGGTATATTTCTTACATTTAGATGTAGACTCATTAATGCTTCTTTACCTTGACCCACATGATGATTTTTTTCTAGGGACATTGTATTGGATGGGGAAGGAAACGTGCTTGAAGAGAATTTCATTGACCAAGTAGACATGGCCGTGAAAAGGAAGATAGCTGCTGTCAGGAACAAGCTAGAAGATCTTATACAGAATGCTAAAGGGTCCATGGAAGGAATTGAATTGCTCCACACTAGTTTGTGCAATGTTGAGTTGGGTTTAGCCCAGCTCGTACCGGACGTAGCATGTAGCACACAAGAAAATCAGGAGTCATTTATTGGGAGCGCAATTCCAAAGCATGTTACCATCCTCACACCTACTGATGTCAATGGAAGGGGCACATGCTCTAGAATAAAGGGACACAGGGATGGTGTGAAGAGTGGATCTGGTGAGAGGAGCAGAAGGCCTGGAATCCATCAAAAAGTCACGCGCAAATGCAGCATTTGTAAGGAACTGGTGATCCATAATGCAAGAACATGCTCCAAGAAACAAACGGCACAACAATACAGGTTTGTTTTCCGTCTTGATTCCAAGACTACCACTTCTTTTGTCTTGCTATGACTGCTCAACTAGGCCGACTGAAATGATCTGGCTTACATAGATCATTTACCTAAGATATCTATACCTTCCATTTTGACTGACATCTGTTATCGCTAAAGCAAGGATGTATGTATGTGATTTAGTATCAGTCATTCTTCCATGACTTGAGCATATCTGCCATCCTGTTCGTTTATATTTTTCCTGTGTTGTTGTAGTTTTATTTTTATTACAAGGTATAATATAATGCATGCCAAATTCTGAGTTTATAGCTATCAAATTCGAATATAATCTACATCTCCTGCTATCGAATTCGAATATAGTACCGTCTCTGTTAGGCATCTCCTGCTATTTCGTATTTCTTTCTAACTGACACATATTTATTTTGTGTTCTTAGCTAGGTAGATTGAACTGATAAATGTATAAGAGTCCATGGAGGTTGTCATCTCTCACAACAGAGAAGGTGGCTCTCGGTCAAGTTCGCGTTCTCCACGTGCCTACTTCTGCTCAGTTCGTTGATATCTTTACTAAAGGCCTGGCGACTACTCCGTTTCAAGACATTCGTTTCAGTCTCAACGTCGTCGAGCCTATCGTTGACACTGCGGGGGGATGTTAGAATACAACTTGTAATAGGATTAGGACTCCTACTCGGTTTGTAATAGGGCTAGGTCAGGTGCGGCTTGGCTCTTATATATACCTCTTGTATTGGCACAATATTGCATAAACAATTATTCAATACAATTCTACACCTGGCAAATGAAACGGACATTGGAGGGCGTCCCTTTGCCTCGCATTAAGCAAGACCTTTGGAACCCTCACTAAAGGGGGAGAGCGAGATGGGTCGGCCTAGACGCGCAGGACACCACAACCTCGTTTTTTTTTGACCTTTTTTGTTTTTGTTTTTTTGCATTTTTTTCACTTATGATTATACTTTAAAAAATTCTAAATATACATATAAAAAACATTTCAAATATGTTGACAAGAATTTAAAAATCGTTAAATGCGTATATCGAAAATGTTTATCACATATACAAAAAACAATCTGTATGAACAAATTTGATCATGTATTTAATACATTTCAATCCAGTATTTAAAAAGAAACTGAATAAGTATTTGAAACATGTTAATCAAGCATATGAAAATGGTTAAATGTGTACAGACAAAATGTTGACCATGTATTAAAAGAAAAATGAAATTATTAGATCATGTAAATAAAAATGTTTATCAAGCATTTGAAAAAGTGTTGAACAAGTATTCAAAAATCTTAATCCAGCATTTGGAAAATGTTAAATGTGTATAGAAAAAATGCTTACCATGTATTAGAAAATTTATGAAAAAACTTGATCATGTATATAAAAATGTTAATCAAGCATTTAGCGAAAAAATTGAACAATTATTTGAAAAATGTTAATCAAGCATTTGGAAAATGTTAAATGTGTATGAAAATGTTGAGTATGTGTTAATAAAATGTTAATTGTTTATTTGAAAATGTAGTCTAGCATTTGAGAAATATACAGAAAAAATGTTGACTGTGTGTTAAAAGTTGTTTCTTATGTTTGAAAAATGTTAATCAATGATTTGAAAAAATGTGTACAGAAAAAATGTTAACCATGTATTAAAAAATGTTAAATTTGTATTGTTAAATTGTTAAGAAAGTATTAGAATAATGTTTGTGACATATGCGAAAAATGTAGAATGAAAACCAAAACAAACAAAGAAAAACCGAAAAAGAAGGAAACCCGATAAAAACAATGAAAGATACAAAGAAAAATCAAAAGAAAAACAAAAAAATGATAAGCAAAAAGAAAAACAAGAAAAAAAACAGAAAAGGAGAAAAAACCGAATAAAATAGAGGAAAAAGAAAGAAGTAAACGGAGAAAGACCGATGAAAAAAGAAAGGCAAGACAAAACAAAAAACCAGGAAAAACCAATGCAAAACCAGCTCTTTTACCCTCAACCATCTCGCGCTTTAGTAGCTTACATGAAGTTGAAGTTGGCTTATTTGCCTGCAGAGGTGCCCCTTAGTTGGGAGACTAGGGTTCAAATCCTAGGTTCGCCATTTTTCTTCACCCCTTTTTTTGAACGTGCGCCTAACAGGCCGCCCAAATAGCTACAGCCTACATCATGGGAGCATTCACTTCAGTGAGATGGAAGTAGAACTCGCCTTCTCTTCTCTTTTTTTTTTAAACATGCACTAACAGGATTTTTTTTTTTGATAAAGAGAGCTCCCTCTCCAATTTCCATTTAAAAGAAACCACAATGTCTTTTGTTGCTATCTTGGAATAACATGGATAAACCACAAACCAGTTCCTGAGAAATAAAGTTTGGTTGGTCACAAATAATGAGAATACGAACTATTGCTGATCAATGAAACTTGTTATTTTTTACCTACACAATTGTTGTTTGTTTTGTTGGGCCATGTGTGTGTGTGTAAAGATAGAACGAGTTGTGGCCGACTGATGACAAACACAAATTCAAGGAACAGTCTAGCAGATAACATAATAGAAAGATTGCCTTTGGTAAAGTTTTCAACTCAAACCACTCATGTCACATTTAGATATTTTAGGGTACAGGCTTACAAACAAGATCGACGTTTGATGCTTCCTGGAAGGCTAATTACCTAGAAATTAAGCGAGCCTGGATTAGTGCCAGTTCACTGATGACATATACACATATTATAGGGGAACATGTGATTCTTCCTGGATCACTAATTACCTAACAATTAAGCTAGACTGCAGCAGTAGCCGTGTACTGATTACACAAACATTTGGTACGGAAAAGGCTAGCAGAGAAGATCAAACTATGATTTTCCTGGATTCAGCGTTACTGCAGCTTCAGCTTCAAATGCTTCTTCAGACAAAGATGAAGAACAGTGGTGAGATTCAGGATCCCGACGATGAGGATCCATTTCATTGTGGCGTTCTAGTGCCTGGGCTTGATGGAGACAGGGATGAACAACTTCTTGGGCCACTTGGCTCGAAGCACGCCGATGTCGACCGAAGCGGATCCCGACATATTTATTATCATCAGTTCAGAATTTTGGAAAACACGCACAAATTGTGCACTATATATAGGACATGAGTAAACTTAAAGGAACTAAAATCTCCGGTAAGCTCTCTACGAATATGACTAAATTGAAAGGAACTAAAGTGTCCACTAAGCTCTTGAATTTGCTTCATTCTCCTTGCAGGTCTTCTTCCACAGCTCGATGTGTCGAAGATCCGACATGTACCGAACTATACCATGTGTAGCTAACTTAAAAGAAAATACATGACATAGTTTCTTTTCCTATCTAGTAGTATTTCACAGTAAAGAAATTTGCACATGAAAAAGACGGTGGAAACACATACACTGAACTACATGAACAAGTCCAATTGCTGTACTAGACTACTAATACCATTATATATCAAATCTTTAAGTTCTGATGAAATCTGCACCAGCGGGACATTTTTAACCATCGATACATCCATCACTCAGATTTCTGTTGTTTAGAGCATTTGTACTCCAGATTTTGGAAAAACTGCACATATTGTGCACTATAACTCACTGTAAACAACATGTCAACACTACGTCAGAATTACACATCTCTGATTCTCTGAATGTGTGCAGAATGACACATACAATTCAGAGAAACAGGCCAACACAACACTAATGGGCGATCCGGCGATCAAGGCGCCAAAGGATCTACTTCTGCTTGATAGTCATCGAAGCATTTACATAGATGGATCATCCAATCACAGATACATTTGGAGAGTTCAATTACACTTGTTGTGCTGCGTTCCACACAGCGACGGGAATTTTGAGTAGATTCTTCTGTGACATGGCCGGCGGGATGAACTTGATCCGTGGTGCCGTCTTTACCGGGAACGACAAAGCGCCGACCTTTGCCGCGGCGGCGGCGGGACGTGGAGCAGCAAACCATCGGTGCTTGAGCGCGGCGGCCGCCGTCAGTCGCTTGTCGGGGTTGCAGGTGAGGAGGCCTTGCAACACCTGGAATCCTTCCTCTGACAGCTTCTCTTGAGGGAACAGATCCCGCAGCTTGCTCTGCTTGTGCCCCGGCGGTAGGAGTTGTAAGGCCTTGGCGGTGTGCGGCAACGATGTGAACTCCGGCCACGTCCTGTCGTCCGGCGTCCCGAGCAAGCGGAAGATGCTCCAGAGTTGGATGATCTCATTGTTTGTGTCGTCGTCATCGTCATCATCGCCGAGGAACAGCGTCTTGCCGGTGAGCATCTCGGCCATGACGCACCCGAGAGACCACGTGTCGACGAGCGCGTCGTAGTCTTCCTTCCCCAGCAGCATCTCGGGTGCCAAGTAGAACGCCGTGCCGGCCTGGGTGTACGGCGGCAGCTCGGACAAGGAGATCGCCAGCCCAAAGTCGCAGATTTTGACGAGCTCCCCTTCTTGGCCGATGAGGATGTTGGCCGGCTTGATGTCGCGGTGGACGACGTGGCGGTCGTGCATCTTCTTGGCACCGGTGAAGAGCTTCCACATGATGGCGCGCACCGTGGACTCCGGGAGCGGCGGGCCGCCGCCGCGGCACCTATTCCACAGGAACTCATGGAGGGTCGGCGCGGCGACGTACTCCATGACGAGGCCGTAGGCGCCGTTATCAGGGTCGCGCACCAGGCCCTCGAAGCCGACGACGTAAGGGCTCCCGTCGCAGGCCTCGAGGAATCCGGCCTCCCGCAGAAGCTCGGCGGGGTCAGGGGGCTCCGCGGACCCGTCCTCCCAGTTGACGTACTTGATGGCGACGATCTTGCCGGTGGCGCGGTGGCGCGCCCGGAGGACGCAGCCGAAGCCGCCCTCGCCGAGGCATGTCTCCTCCTGGTAGTCCGCGCTGCTCCGGATGTTGTTGACGCGGCTCCTCTTGCAGCGCGCCGGCGATCCTTGGGTGGTGGTGGCGTGGCCGGCGCCGAGGACGGGCAGCAGCAGGTCGCTTGCGCGCGGCCATCGCCGTCGCGCGAGCTCGACGGAAGGACTACACGCTTCGGTTGATGGAGGCGAGGAGGATGGCAGCGGTGGATCGAGGGAGGAGGGGAGGTGGGTGATGAGCTGATGGATGGATCGATCGACGCGATTCGTCATGGAAATATACGCAGGAGCGGCCCCGATGGGAGTCGGATTCAAATTCAAATCCGAGTTACGCCCGGCACAGCAAACACCACACGCGCAAGGCCGCTTGCCGCCCGCGTTTTCACCACCTGGCAGTTTGGAGTCTGAATCTGAAGGCATTTTCTCTTTCTTTCTTGGCGGTTGCGTTTTCCCTTGCAATCTTCGATTCCCAATCAGCCGTGCGGTGTGTCTGGCACCTGTTCCAGCGTTTTTCCCTTGCAATCTTGGATTCCAAATCGGACATACCTGCACCGTTGGTTCTACAGAGTAGTTTGAAATGGACCGTTGGTTCTGCGGTTGTGGGCTCGTGCCTGCAGTTATCTGAGAACCATGGTTACATTTCCCTTTGGGAATGGACCAGCGCCGGGGTTGTTGTTATCAGCATTTTGGTGGCCGCAACCTCGGACCTGCCGATATGGGCCTATGATTTTATTGTTGTAACATGATTGGGACTTTGTCAGTTTGCTCTGTTTTTTGAACAGGGGCATTTTTTGTCAGTTTGCTCTGTTGGAAGGTTGACATGCTGATATATTGTGCTGTCACGATATGTTGCCAAAGAAGTATTAAGTGCCAATGGTGGAGCATATTAGGGTCACCATGTCATACGTTGCAACAGCCTAGGGATAGCACACTTTAATAGGAAGTGACTGTGCATCATGATCGTATCATAAGCATCATATTTATTTAATTTTAATACAAACACTCACCTTTTGATTAAAGAAAAACAATAAAAAATTGTCAGTTGTCCAAAATACCATTTCCAAACCATAAATATTTGGAAAAAGCGTCATATTCATTAAGTGGGTCCTTCGAAAAGTTTAATAATTAAAAGAATTTAGTTTTGGGTTTGGATTAAACCCTAATTATAAATGCAATATTTAATAAAAATGCACTTAATTTGATATATTTAAATCAAGGTATTTCATATGGTAATTTCTCATAGAACCTATAATCAGCCTTCCAATATTATTAGGAAGGTATGGCAGTTTGTTCCAAATTTTTGTAATGACCCATAACACACTTATAGTTCAAGCCCATTTAATAATTAAATTAGGATTTTAGTCCATAGAGGCTACACAAACATTTCAATTAATTTGAAGCTAGTTTGAACCCCCAAACATAAATTAAATAGGATTTATTGCATTTTAATTAAGAAAAACTAGCAATACCTCCTTGTGTACAGTTTAACTAAACTGCGCCCATGAGCGCAGTATAGCTGGTACCACAGCAGGCCGGCCCATATTCCCTTGGCCGCCGCCTAATCAGCCCAAACCTAACTCTAATCTCTCTTCTATCCTCCTCTTCCTCCCACCGGTTGTCGCCTCCACCTTGTCTCCTCTCTACCCCACCCCCTCCCTTGCGTCGCGTGGAGATGGCGCAGCCAATTGCACCAACCATCACCCCGACCAGACCACCGATGTCACCCCAGCCATCATCCGCCACCGGCGCCTCCTGTCGGAGCTAAATTTGGCATATCCCTCAGTAGGGTGCCATAGCTAAGCAACTTGGTGCGATGGTAACGAGAATAAGGGATTTACCCAGGTTCGGACTCTCAGGAGAACATAATACCTGACGTCCTGCTTGGGTTTGCTGCGTTGGAATGTGTAGAGAGCACATGCAAAGTACCGAGAGATTGTAATTGTCTAAGTTGTCTCTATCGACTAGCCCGATCCCGGCTTATATAAGATACCCATGATGTGTGCGATTGCAATAGAGTTGTCTGTTGTCTTCCTCTCGTTCTAAGTCTCTGGAGGCACCCAGGATCCTGTTAAATTGATCAAGGAGGAGGTAAGAAGCGAGGATGTGTGGAATGTTATTCTAAACACTAGTGACAGAAAGATCTAGTACAGTAGCGTAAAGTAATTCATATTGGGACAAATGAGGTGTAGTCATTAAAATCCCAATAAATCCCAATAATTTTGTCTGAATTACTATTCTTAATAACCGAGGTAACCCCGTGTGAAGGTAACGGCCATCGGTTAGACAATTGATTCTTGATGCGGGTCGTGAATGTTCAGGATGTACTTTGGACACATCCTCCACTTAATCACATAGTAAGCACATCATAACGACTATCTTCCAGGGCTATGTTTATTAGAAAGATGAGATCCCAATCAAAAATATAAGGTTCTGAGAGTGAGACATCATACCCATGCCTATTTTAATCATAAATGTTTTCGTCCTAAAGGTTGTACGGTCTGCTTTGCAGAAAACTGAAATTTAATTCAATAACAATAACTTGTGAGACCCTTTGTCGTCCTCTCGTGGGTTTGATAGCCCAATGTCACTCCTTGGGGAAAGGGAACATGGACCTTCTACTATCCAAACTGGATCACAGAGGGCATCAAGCACCTTTTCTTGCACCATTGTTGTGGAGGCATCATGTCACTAGTCGTTGTGTTAGAATTCCTGTTAAAAAATTATTTAGTTTTTGTTCATGTCTTATTTGTCTTTAGTTGTGTTGGTACCAAAAAAATCATGGCACAAACTTCGACACTATGCTTCTTCGAATGAGAACTTTATGCATGCACAAATCACACTACCCAATTTTGCCATAGAGAAAATTAAGATAAAGCCTCATTTAGTCATTATGGTTCAACAAAACAAACTTGAAGGCTCGGCTTCATAGGATGCTGCTATGAACTTACTCACTTTCACTAAAGTGTGCGATATGACACGTCTTAAGGATTATGTGTGATATGACACGTGTTAAGGAGTATGAACCAGACCCTTGTGAAGTTGCGTTTATTTCCTTTCTCTTTTAGAGGAAAAGGGAAAGAATGGCTTCTAGCTTTGCCTACAGGAGTTGTAACTTCATGGAATTTATGTTGCAACATGTTTTAATCCAAGTTTTATCCCCGCAAAAATTATGTAACTTCGATATCAGATCACAGGTTTTAACCAGGAAGATCGTGAGTCACTAGGCTTGCGTGGGATCCCATGAAGGAAGCTATGAGAAAACGCCCCAACCATGGGATGGAAGAATGGTTAATTCTTCATATATTTTATAATGTTGTTAATCTTATGTTGGAAGCTATGCTTGATACAACATCAAGAGCAATCATTATGGAAAAACCGATTGCGAGGCGATACACCGATTGCAAGTATATTATGCTTGATACAACTGAAGGAGGAATCATTATTGATGGTGAATCAGCACATGGAGATGGGATGGGCCACAATGTAAAAAAGAAGGCAAGTCGGCCCTTCTTCTTTCATTTTTTCTTTTACTTGTCTTTTGTATTAAACGAGAAAGTAGGAGAAAGAAGGAATGGAGGGGTAGGAATGGAATTTGCCTATGGCTCTATATTTCTTGAAGTACAAGATTTATACTTGGGTCCAGAAAAATGGTTCCCAATTATTTGCAAAATTTGAACTCAAATTGATTCGAATCTGAACCAAATGGATTTCAACTAGGGCTATCAGCTAGGAGTGTCCAAAAACCATGAAATTTCTTGGGGAGGCTACGAATGTGAAAAGAAGGAGATGTGCAAAGTTGTGGAGAAAATGGGAAAGTTTGAATTTGAAAGAATTCAAATCCTTGCAAAGGATTTGAATTGGGGCCAAGACTTAAAATAGCTGCTGACTTCAATTAAATAAACTATAAAATGTTGGCTATTTTTAATTGCCACATATTACTTAACAAGTTAATGAATGGATGATGACATAAAACGAAAAACTAGTTATTAAAAAAAGCAACAATGCTAGATAAGGGTTTATTATAACTGGGATGCTAAATTTATAACTACCTGCAATAAACAACTATTATAGGCGATTTCTGAACTACATGTGGTTTCTCATGGGGAGCCGCCTCCATTGTTAAGCATCACACGTGACTTTGTCCCTCTTTGGAAAAAGTATTTTTGGGGCCTGCTGGTAATGCTCTTTTTTTACTAATGAAAATTAATTCTTTGATCCAGGGTGGCCTATCTCTAGTTTGTTCTCCTTCCCTTCTCTCGACAATTAGATCACGGTGTTAACATGTAAATATGATCTTTGAAACAATTAAATGAAATATAACTTAGACTAGTTATAGTGCATAGTATCTTAGATTGGTATTTGAGACTACCTCGTTTATTATTCTGTGTGGCTTATAGTCCCACATGATCTATGTTAAGATACGGTTGTCTTATGTTTCCTCAGTTAGTACAATGTTATGTGAGCAATATGCCTAGTTAGTATTGCACAAAGGTGCATGATGCTAGGTGATGATATCCCACTATGATACGTCTTGGATATATAACACCTAAAATACAATGTATTGGGGTGATTCTCTCTAAAATTCTTGCGCCACCTATGTTGGTCTGTTGAAAGTCAAAATGCATTCGGGATGCGTGAATGTCATGTTTTTCTAGCAGTGTTAACGCCATATTGTAGGAAACTCCATTTTGGACAGTATCCCCCTCCTCGCAGTTGTTTTGTTTCCCTCATTTTGGACAGTGAATCATAGAAAGTGATCGTAGTGGCAAGTATAGCCATGGAAATAATCTTGGGAATCAAGTCATCGTGGTTCCGACCAACTACTAATGGCATGTACATTTATGGGCTTACTCTAGGCCCAAACTCAAAACACTGATACAGAAGCCCGATAAAGCCCAAACCACTAGCTATCATTCAAGACAATATACCACTAGTTAAAAGAAGACAAGCCCCCATTACTATTAAGGTGTCATCGTTGTTATTATTATTATTATTATTATTATTATTATTCACAAGGAATTTTTATTATTAGAAGGATGGCAGTTTTATTACTAACAGGATGGCAGTTTTATTATTGAGAGCATGTCATTATTATTATCAATAACATGGTTGTATTATTATTAAGATCATGGCATTTTAATAGTCAACAACATGACATTTTAAATTTAAGAGCATGAAATTTTTATTATTAAGAGGATCACATGGATTTTCTTTCCTCTTTTTTATACCATGCCATTTTTTATCTAGAGGATGACATATTTTAAAGTTTAGCATGACAAAAAAAATCCAAATCACGTGACCTTTTTTGGTTTTTCTCATACTCGTTATAAATTTATAAATTAGAGAAATAGGGAGTTTTATAAATTAGCTTCAAATCATAGCAATTAGGTCTATTCTTGTTTGATGGCATTTTTTCTCAAACAAAAAGTTTACTAGGCCTCTGGGTCAAACGTGCGCGGGGGGGGGGGGGGGGGGTGGGGGGTCGCGTGAGAGTCTTTCCAGAGCAAACGGCCGAAAATGTATGTTGCCAGCAGCCTCCCTGGTGTTAGAATACAACTTGTAATAGGATTAGGACTCCTACTCGGTTTGTAATAGAGCTAGGTCAAGTGCGGCTTGGCTCTTATATATACCTCTTGTACTGGCACAATATTGCATAAACAATTATTCAATACAATTCTACATGGTATCAGACTTACGATCCTAGGGTATGGCTAACCTGCCGGCCCCGCCGCCGCCCGGCTACTCCGAGCGCCACGCCGCCATCGTCGCCGCCAAGGTCACCGCGTCCACGACCTCCTCCGCCTCTACCCCTACTCTAGCTCTACCTCCACCAAGAGCACCTCCTCAACCATCCGGCTGGCGTCCAGGTCCAAACAACCGGGGCAAAAACCCTAGGCCGCCGCAGTTCCGCACGGCCCTCGCTGCTGCTCCGCCCCTGGCTCCACCAACTGCGCCACCACCTCCTCCGGCTTCATCAACTGCACCACCGCCGCCGCCCGGATGGCGCCCATCTCTTGATCCATGGACAGGGCTAGTCCAGGCGTGGCCTATGCCCTGGTCCGCCCCTATGCCATATGGTACCCCGCCTGCCTATACCGGTGGCGTGCAGCCCGGTGCTCGCCCTCACACCGGCGCGCCCATCCTCGCGCCCCGACAGCCGACGGCCGCGTACCACGTTGCTCCCTTCTACGCGCCACCAATCTACAACACCAGTCCTTATGCATCATATGGCGCTCCATCGCCCCCCTACATGCAGCAGTACAATGATGGTGTCTCTCTCTTTACGCTGATGCCGGCCCTACCGCCGATGCCACCACACCCGCAAGCGCCCATGACTACACTGGCCTCTACTTCGACTCCGAGCTGGGACGAAGCTGTTTTTCTACAAGCCATGAACAACTTTGATGCACAAGGGAACTCAGGTACGGATTGGACTTTCGATTCTGGTGCTTCTCGTCATATGTCTGCATCGAGTAATTTGCTTTCTTCTTGCACACCTTCGTCTTTTCCCTCTATTACTCTCAGTGATGGATCTTCTATTCCTATTTACTGTGTCGGTCAGGCTCAAATCCAATCCCCAACTAAACCTTTGCTTCTTCGTGATGTTCTTGTAGCTCCCGCTCTTATTAAAAATCTGATTTATGTTCGCCAAATCACCACTGATAATCTTGTTTCTGTTGAGTTTGACCCCTTTGGTTTGTGTGTGAAAGACTACCGGACCAAGGCCGAGATCGCTCGATTCAATAGCTCCGGTGATTATATTCTCTCCATGGTGTTTCGGCCGCTGCTCCTCCAACATCTATGGCGGCCTCTGTTGATCTGTGGCACCAACGTCTCGGCCATCCCAATAAAAATGTGTTATCCACACTTCTTAGTGAATTTTCAATACCTTGTCATAGAGACACTCATAATTCTTCTATGTGCCAGTCATGTCAATTGGGCAGACATGCTCACCTTCCCTTTAGTTCCTGTCAGTCCTCTAGTACTTTTCCTTTTGAATTACTTCATTGTGATCTCTGGACATCACCAATAGAAAGTGTATCTGGTTTTATGTATTATCTCGTGATTCTTGATGATTTTACTCATTATGTTTGGACTTTTCCTTTACGCAACAAATCCGACGTTCATAATATATTCCTTAACTTTCAGCGCTATGTCTCGGTCCACTTTTTCCTCCCTATAAGATTCATACAATGTGATAATGGTCGTGAATTTGACAACTTTAAAAATCAAAATTTCTTTCTGCAACATGGAATTCTCTTGTGTTTCTCCTGTCCTTATACCTCCCCTCAAAACGGCAAAGCCGAGCGTTCTCTTCGTACTCTTAATGACATCATTCGCACTTTGCTTGTTCACTCTTCTCTGCCTCCGACGTTCCGGGCTGAGGCCTGAAGGAAGTATGCCCTCGAGGCAATAATAAAGTTGTTATTTATATTTCCTTATATCATGATAAATGTTTATTATTCATGCTAGAATTGTATTAACCGGAAACTTAGTACATGTGTAAATACATAGACAAACTAAGTGTCACTAGTATGCCTCTACTGGACTAGCTCATTGAATAAAAGATGGTTAAGTTTCCTAGCCATAGACATGAGTTGTCATTTGATTAACGGGATCACATCATTAGAGAATGATGTGATTGACTTGACCCATTCCGTTAGCTTAGCATACGATCGTTTAGTATATTGCTATTGCTTTCTTCATGACTTATACATGTTCCTATGACTATGAGATTATGCAACTCCCGAATACCGGAGGAACACTTTGTGTGCTACCAAACGTCACAACGTAACTGGGTGATTATAAAGGTGCTCTACAGGTGTCTCCGATGGTACTTGTTGAGTTGGCATAGATCAAGATTAGGATTTGTCACTCCGATTGTCGGAGAGGTATCTCTGGGCCCTCTCGGTAATGCACATCACTATAAGCCTTGCAAGCAATGCAACTAATGAGTTAGTTGCGGGATGATGTATTACAGAACGAGTAAAGAGACTTGCCGGTAACGAGATTGAACTTGGTATTGAGATACCGACGAGCGAATCTCGGGCAAGTAACATACCGATGACAAAGGGAACAACGTATGTTGTTATGCGGTTTGACCAATAAAGATCTTCATAGAGTATGTAGGAGCCAATATTTGCATCCAGGTTCCGCTATTGGTTATTGACCGGAAACGAGTCTCGGTCATGTATACATAGTTCTCGAACCCGTAGGGTCCGCACGCTTAACGTTCGGTGACGACCGGTATTATGAGTTTATGTGTTTTGATGTAGCGAAGGTAGTTCAGAGTCCCGGATATGATCACAGAGATGACGAGGAGTCTTGAAATGGCCGAGACATAAAGATTGATATATTGGATGACTATATTCGGACACCGGATGAGTTCCGGGGGTCACCGGATATTTATCGGAGTGCCGGGGGGTTATCGGAACCCCCGGGGGATATAATGGGCTAACATGGGCCTTGTGGGAGAGAGAGGTGAGCGCCTAGGGCTGGCCCCCCTTGGGAGTCCAAATTGGACAAGGAGGGGGCGGCGCCCCCTCTTTCCTCCCTCTCTCCCTCTCCTTCCTTTCCCCTTCCTCCTTCCTAGTTGGACTAGGAAAGGGGAGTCCTACTCCCACTAGGAGGAGGACGCCCCCTCTCCTTGGCGCGCCCCAAGGCCTGGCCGGCCTCCCCCTTGCTCGTTTATATATGGGGGCAGGGGCACCCTAGGACACACTAGTTGATTGTTCCAAGCCGTGTGCGGTGCCCCCCTCCACCGTAATCCACCTCGATCATATCGTAGCGGTGCTTAGGAGAAGCCCTGCACCGGTAGCAACATCATCACCGTCATCATGCAATCATGCTGACGGAACTCTCCCGTGAAGCTCTGCTGGATCGAAGTTCGTGGGACGTCATTAAGCTGAACGTGTGCTGAACTCGGAGGTGCCGTGCGTTCGATACTTGGATCGGTCGGATCATGAAGACGTACGAGTACATCAACCGTGTTCTCATAAGGCTTCCGCTTACGGTCTACGAGGGTACGTGGACAACACTCTCCCCTCTCATTGCTATGCATCACCATGATCTTGCGTGTGCGTAGGAATTTTTTTGAAATTACTACCTTCCCCAACGGTGGCATCAGAGCCAGGTTTATGCATAGATGTTATATGCATGAGTAGAACACAAGTGAGTTGTGGGCGATACAAGTCATACTGCTTACCAGCATGTCATACTTTGATTCGACGGTATTGTTGGATGAAGCGGCCCGGACCGACATTACGCGTACGCTTACACGAGACTGGTTCTACCGACGTGCTTCGCACACAGGTGGCTGGCGGGTGTCAGTTTCTCCAACTTTAGTTGAATCAAGTGTGGCTATGTCCGGTCCTTGTGAAGGTTAAAACAGCACATACTTGACAAAATATCATTGTGGTTTTGATGCGTAGGTAAGAAACGGTTCTTACTCAGCCCGTAGCAGCCACGTGAAACTTGCAACAACAAAGTAGAGGACGTCTAACTTGTTTTTGCAGGGCATGCTGTGATGTGATATGGTCAAGACATGATGCTAACTTTTAATGTATGAGATGATCATGTTTTGTAACCGAGTTATCGGCAACTGGCAGGAGCCATATGGTTGTTGCTTTATTGTATGAAATGCAATCGCCATGTAATTGCTTTACTTTATCACTAAGCGGTAGCGATAGTCGTAGAAGCAATAGTTGGTGAGACGACAACGATGCTACGATGGAGATCAAGGTGTCACGCCGGTGACGTTGGTGATCATGATGGTGCTTTGGAGATGGAGATCAAAGGCACAAGATGATGATGGCCATATCATATCACTTATATTGATTGCATGTGATGTTTATCTTTTATGCATCTTATTTTGCTTAGATCGACGGTAGCATTATAAGATGATCTCTCACTAAATTTCAAGGTATAAGTGTTCTCCCTGATTATGCACCATTGCGAAAGTTCGTCATGCCGAGACACCACGTGATGATCGTGTGTGATAAGCTCTACGTTCAAATACAACTGGTGCAAGCCAGTTTTGCACACGCATAATACTCGGGTTAAACTTGACGAGCCTAGCATATGCAGATATGGCCTCGAAACACTGAGACCGAAAGGTCGAGCGTGAATCATATAGTAGATATGATCAACATAGTGATGTTCACCATTGAAAACTACTCCATCTCACGTGATGATCGGACATGGTTTAGTTGATATGGATCACGTGATCACTTAGATGATTAGAGGGATGTCTATCTAAGTGGGGGTTCTTAAGTAATATGATTAATTGAACTTTAATTTATCATGAACTTAGTACCTGATAGTATTTTGCATGTCTATGTTGTTGTAGATAGATGGCCCGTGTTGTTGTTCCGTTGAATTTTAATGCGTTCCTTGAGAAAGCAAAGTTGAAAGATGTTAGTAGCAATGATGCGGATTGGATCCGTGATCTGAGGATTATCCTCATTGCTGCACAGAAGAATTATGTCCTTGATGCACCGCTAGGTGACAGACCGATTGTAGGAGAAGATGCAGATGTTATGATCGTTTGGCAAGCTCGATATGATGACTACTTGATAGTTTAGTGCACCATGCTTTACGGCTTAGAATCGGGGCTTCAAAGACGTTTTGAACGCCACAGAGCATATGAGATGTTCCAAGAGTTGAACTTAGTATTTCAGACTCATGCCCATGTCGAAAAGGTATGAGACCTTTGACAAGCACTTTTCCTACAAGATGGAGGAGAATTGCTCAGCTAGTGAGCATGTGCTCAGAATGTCTGAGTACTACAATCACTTGAATCAAGTGGGAGTTTATCTTCCAGATAAGATAGTGAGTGACAGAGTTCTCTAGTCACTATCACCAAGTTACTAGAACTTCGTGATGAACTATAATATGCAAGGGATAACGGAAACGATTCCCAAGCTCTTCGTGATGCTGAAATCGACGAAGGTAGAAATCAAGAAAAGTATCAAGTGTTGATGGTTGACAAGACCACTAGTTTCAAGAAAAAGGGCAAAGGGAAGAAGGGGAACTTCAAGAAGAACGGCAAGCAAGTTGCTACTCAAGTGAAGAAGCCCAAGTATGGACCTAAAGCCTGAGACTAAGTGCTTCTACTGCAAAGGGACTGGTCACTGGAAACAGAACTGCCCCAAGTTTTTGGCGGATAAGAAGGATGGCAAAGTGAACAAAGGTATATTTGATATACATGTTATTGATGTGTACTTTAATAGTGTTTATAGCAACCCCTCAGTATTTGATACTAGTTCAGTTGCTAAGATTAGTAACACAAAACGGGAGTTGCAGAATGAATAGAAACTAGTTAAGGGCGAGGTGACGATGTGTGTTGGAAGTAGTTCCAAGATTGATATGATCATCATCGCACACTCCCTATACTTTCAGGATTAGTGTCGAACCTAAATAAGTGTTATTTGGTGTTTGCGTTGAGAATTAATATGATTTGATCATGTTTATTGCAATACGGTTATTCATTTAAGTTAGAGAATAATTGTTGTTCTGTTTACATGAATAAAACCTTATATGGTCATACACCCAATGAAAATGCTTTGTTGGATCTCGATCGTAGTGATACACATATTCATAATATTGAAGCCAAAAGATGCAAAGTTAATATTGATAGTGCAACTTATTTGTGGCACTGCCGTTTAGGTCATATTGGTGTAAAGCGCATGAAGAAACTCCATGCTGATGGGATTTTGGAATCACTTGATGCTTGCGAACCATGGCTTATGGGCAAGATGACTAAAACTCCGTTCTCCGGAACAATGGAGCGAGCAACTGACTTATTGGAAATAATACATACTGATGTATGCGATCCGATGAGGGTTGAGGCTCGCGGCGGGTATCATTATTTTCTGACCTCCGCAGATGATTTGAGTAGATATGGGTATATCTACTTGATGAAATATAAGTCTGAAAACATTTGAAAGTTCATATAATTTTAGAGTGAAGTGGAAAATCATCGTAACAAGAAAATAAAGTTTCTGCGATCTGATCGTGGAGGAGAATATTTGAGTTACGAGTTTTGTCTTCATTTGAAACAATGCAAAATAGTTTCGCAACTCACGCCACCTGGAACACCATAGCGTAATGGTGTGTCCGAACATCGTAACCGTACTTTATTAGTATGGTGCAATCTACGATGTTTCTTACCGATTTACCACTATCGTTTTGCGGTTATGCATTAGAGACGGCTGCATTCACATTAAATAGGGCACCATCTGTGGCACCCCGATCCGCATGGAGCAGGGGGCCTTCGCACGTCAGCCCAGGATTACGCCTGACGCACGACAGGTCCATGATACAGCATTCCAGGTACAATAATATTCATCAAATACATGTGTACATGATTACATCATTGATGAATACAATTATCTGGCATATCCCTAAGGCTATTTAAATGGCAGCAGAAGTCTATTTAAATGGCGGCAGAAGTCTTGGTTTGGCTGCGTCTCACTCTGGCTGGACTCCATAATTCACAGGACTGGCAAGATTATGGCCTAGCACGACGGAACAAGCAAACAAGTTGAGCACGACCTACAAAACTGGCATGACACCCCAGGTCAATACATTGAATGTACTTGCAAGAGAACCAAATACATAGCATCCAAACAAACAGATGACAAAGCAAGAACCAAGCATATGCAACAGTCTACTGCAACACAACTTCTAAGCATGGCATGATATTAACTAGAACCATAAATCAAACTAAGCATGAACAACATCATAGCATCTACTAGCATGGCATATCAAACTTACTTCTAGCAAAGCCACAGCAAAGCATAGCATATCAAACATGGCATGGCATCATGAAACTATTCTTAAAATAAACTACCAGTTACCTTCCATGAAGACATGTTGTATTAACCTTATGCAACAATCACTTACTCTGCCACGGCTCCTCAGAGCACACGCATGACTTACCGAGACCTCGTCTCGGGGTCATATCAACACATCATCGTGACTTCTCACGATTTTCTCATAGTCCAAGTCACCACATGATTTATCACATCTTAGTTATCACACAAGTTATTAGCAGGTTTATCCTCCATTTCTACCGAGACCCGATAGTGTGACCTACTACGAACTTGTGCCCATGACCGAGGACGCGTCTATCGATAGATTGAATACACTCTGCAGAGGTAGCGCACTTTACCCACACTACGGAACCCTGGCCTCGCACTCCCATACGTGCGGACCATGGCGTTCCGACAAAACCGAGCTACTGCCATGACACTCTCCCGGCCACTCCGACCAACACCCCCTTGGGGTTCAGTCCTTGGTGGCCCCGTGTCTACCAAAGACACCAACGGCTACCGTCATGGCAAAACGGTCTCAAACGGGGATAAGGTACCATAAAAACAAAAACGAGCACACAAGGTTATGTCCGCCTACCTGATCAGGGTAGCACGTGCCCATAACCTTCCCTCGCGGGAGGCACCGGCGAGAGGCATGACAATAGACCCAGCTAGGACCCCCCGATAAGGTAAATGTGGTTGCACTGGAGAAAGCTCGATTTGGGTGGCACTATGATATCCCAGTGATGACGGAGGAGGTTTGTTATTAAGTCATATTATTAAGTTCTCCATCATGAATCATCATGCAAGCATTATTAACATGAATGCAACAACTAACATGCAGCATACCGATGTAGTAACAAATATCAAGCATTTCAAAAGAACAAAGATAGCATGCGAAACATGGCAATACTAAGTACTAGCAAACTTATTAGTGCAACAGAATTATCATAACACCGATACTACTAACATGAAACTAAACTAGACAGAGGCATGATATTATTAGTAACAACATCGAACTAGCATGGCAACTTATTTAATGAAAACTCAAGCATGCACGGCAGATAACAAAATTATTTAGCACGACTGAAATAACAACAGACGAAACAGACATGAAACTACGGCAACTAAACACACACACACGAGGTGCAAGCAAAGTCAACAAGCAAGTTCGGGGCTCATGATAAGAAGATGGCTTGCCTGGGGTCGAGAAATACTCCGGGAAAAAGTGCGGAACGATCGCGGAAAGATTTGCCGGAAACCGTTCTCTCTTGCAGGGGGCAGTTTACGTGCAAGGGCAAAGTGGTCATTTTCACCTTGCGGAAACATAATGAAAATGATACCAACGGAAAGAGTTCGATGAGACGAAGACGTGAGCGTTGGTTTCACCTCAATCGGAGTTACGGTTGCGGAGTTATGAAGTGATGAAAATCAGGGACTTTTCTGCAAAAAGAATATTCACAGACGGGTCCCTGAGTGGATAAGACAGAGGCGCAAAATTAGGAATACGCTTTCTGATCAAGAAAACGCATTCTGGGCTGAAACAGAGGGAAATACGCTTTTAGTAAAAGAAAACGTACTTTGAGCTGAAGCAGGGGGAAAATACGCTTTCGTTGGATGAAAGCGTACACGGGCAAAAAGCCGTGTCCACTTATCCACGTCAGCAGGGCGGGATCAACGCGGGGCTGACGGCTGGCTCACTGACTCGCGGGGCCCGCGGGGCCCGCTAGCCAGCTGGAATGGAGGGGTGTGGGCGTCTTCTTCCTCGTCGCTCGCGCCCGCGAGGCAGAGGCACGGCCGGCGCCCGACGGCGACTGCGGAAATCGCCGTGGAATCATTTTGGTTCTAGCTGATTCATGGTGTTCATTCATGTGTGCGCAGTGCGAGCACAAATCGGGCAACTGTGGTCGTGGCCAGTCGGAAACGAAGTTCTATCTCACCATTTCGGATGACTTCAGGGAGCGCTCGGTATGTTCAATCTCAACCTACCACAGTCGGGATGGCCTAAATTTGTGAACATATACCGTCCGTTGCTACATTATCTATATATTTGCATCAAATCTTTGTTACATTATTATCTATTTTTAATTCTATATTTTTGTACTTTGCTTGCATCTATATATGGATATGTTCTATCAGTTACTCCCATATTTGCATCTTGCTCGGTTATTTCAATATATCTAATTTACGATCTTAATTTTCATTTCAAGTAGTACATCCCTTGCTTTGGAAGAACAGGAGTAGAAGGAAATCTTGGGCTTTACTTTGCTGATGACTCCCAGGATGTCATATTGACAACGCAACATGGGTTTACAATGACGGTTAGCGTAATACTTGATAAAGATGGTCACTCCTATTTTAATGCGGACCTTTGGAGAAAAATGTCTAAGTGTTATGAACTGAAAGCTGGCAATAAAATTCTAGTGCGTGCACCACAGCCTGGTCTAATTAACATGGATGTTTACTTCCCCAACGTCATCAGCCGATCAAAGTCTGATCGAGGTTAGTGTCCTTTCAACTTTCTCCATGCTGTCATATTATATTTAAGCAACCAATTGATCACTATTTAAGCAACCAATTGTGATATCATATTCTGGCTCCGTTCCTAGGCAGTAACAAATTCTGTTTACCAATTTATGCGCACTATATATTCTTCTACCATGTTCTGAATAAATAATACATTTCCACCTTTTAAGCAGGATATGTTGGATGCATAGTGAACGATCTGTATGTTACTAAGCGTACCAAATTTCACTGGAAGGACTTGAAGCATGTCATAAACTTTGTTGATAATCTGACAGAGATAGCACAACGTATGAACGCTGGATTTTGGATGGGATTAATTAGACCTATGGTGCACACACTGAACAAGACCAATTGTGTGCGCAAAGCGCTGGTAAAAAGTCTTATTTTAGTGTTGATGCTCATAAACTATATATATCTTCAACGATATGTTAAAATTGTTTTATATTCTACATGTCAACAGAAATTGCCCCGTGTAGCCGTTCCTGGATCGATTTCCCAGCGTGGTCGAATTACGCTTGTGCCTGCTAATAACGCCAAAGTGATTGCAAGGTACTGCATTTCCTACAAAAAATGGAACCATTCAAATTAACAAGTTCTCGCTTCTCGTGGCAATGCATCCATATTGGAAAATTGGAGACACTGTTCTACTCCCGCTCTACCGAGGCACAGGAGGGCTCTTCCTTTTCATTCACGGCTGAGTCGCCGTGATCAAGCTGCTTCTAGTGGATAGTTGTGGTTGTTGGCCCTCAGCCTCTTAAAATGTGCTAGTTGTTACTATATATGTTAAGTATGTAGATATGGACCATATGGTTGTTGGCCCTTAGCCTCTTAAAATGTGATAGTTATTACTATGTTAAGTATGTAGATATGGACCATATGGTTGTCAAAAATGTGTTACAAAGATCCTCCTTTTGTCGAATAGTGTAACTACTATATATATATGTTACTCAAATGCTGTTACCCAAGTTCATAAATTTTTATGGAAAGTATTAGTATCGTACACAGTTCATTGAGTTTAAGCGTGTGCCCGATGTCCAGAAGGCATTTGCATATTAACTATCCATATTGCAAATTCACACACATGTTCACATAAGGAAACGTATGTGTAACATACTAATCAGCGCACACGAGTACTCGCAGACGCATCGTGTGCGATATTCCTAGCCACCGCAAGCAACTAGTTTGCATTTTTCAAAAAAAATTGTACACACAGAATCACACACGAAGTAACTATATTGACCGTCTGTGTTGTAATTTCTCATCGCAAACAGTTCATCCGAGTCGGCAGTTTGCCACGTATCACACACATCTTGTTTACATGACTCGTTTGTGTTCTTTTGGCTCTTCGCAAACAGTTCATCCATGTGAACTGTATGCTGCATATCACACATATCTTGTTAAGTTGAACCGTTTTTGTTGTGTTCCCTAATCAAAAACAGTTCGTCTGAGTTAACCGTATGCCGTATATCGCACAAATATTGTTATGGCTGCCCGTTTCTGTTGTTCTACCTCATCACAAACAGTTCGAATGGATTAACCGTGTGTCCTGCATCGCACACACATTGTTATGGCTCCCCATCTCTATTGTTCTGCCTCATCGCAGACAGTTTGAATGGATTAACCGTATGCCCTTCATCACACACGCATCTAAAACCTGAACCGTGTTTGATGCGTACATCATCGCAAATGTTTTGCATCTTTTTTGACGGTTTTTTAACCATCGTTTGCGATTATTGCATCGCACACAGTTTCGGCAAAGGGTCTCTGATCGTAGTGTCGCGTTGGCAGTCTCCTGCAGTAGTATTTGCCGAAAACATTTTTCCCTTTTCCAAGTTTCAACAATTAGATCCCAACTCACCCACGCTGTCCACTAGTCCCTCTCGTCGCAATCATCTTCCCTTCTTTCACCCGCCGACCTATCCAGAGAAACCAGCCGCAGTAGCGGATCCTGCCGCCACCACTTCTGTCATCACCTCTGTCCCGGCAGAGGAAAACACATTACACTCTGACGCGACAGACCTCCTGCCGCCGCATCTTCACCGCCATCTCCCGCGTCTGCTTCCTCCGCTGCGCCGGACGCGTCCACCACATCTTCCCCCACTCCTCCTGCTCATGCTATTCCTGTTCCAGCTCCTACTAATGATCATACCACGCGCACACGTGCCAAGTCTGGGTTTTGTTTACCTGCAAAAGATCGTCTCAATCTTCATGCATCTATATCTCCTTCCTTTCTACCCAAATCTTACAAATCAGCTCTCCTAGATCCTAATTGGGCCGCAACTATGAAAGATGAATATGATGTCCTTCTGCAGAATAACACGTGGCAGTTAGTTCCTCGTCCTTCCAATACAAATATCGTTTCGGGCAAATGGGTTTTTCACAATAATTTAATTCTGATGGGAGTCTTGCACGTTATAAGGCTCGATGGGTATGACGTGGTTACACTCAGCAACACGACATCGATTATGATGAGACTTTCTCTCCAGTTGTCAAGCCCAGCACTATTTGCACTGTCCTTAGCATCGCCATCTCTTCTTCCTGGCCAATTCATCAACTAGATGTCAAAAGTGCTTTTCTTCATGGCTCTCTTCAAGAAACAGTCTATTGTCAACAACCTCTTGGCTTCGAACATTCCTCATATCCTAATCATGTTTGTCTTCTTCAAAAATCTCTTTATGGTCTTAAACAAGCACCACGTGCCTGGTTCCAACGCTTTTCTACTTATGCTCAAACCATCGGTTTTACCCCTTCCCGTTCTGACACTTCACTCTTCACCTTTCATCACAACAACAACACTGCTTACCTTCTTTTATATGTTGATGATATTATCCTCACAGCTTCCTCAAAACAATTTTTAGATCACATTATCTCTCTTCTTCGCAATGAATTCTCTATGACAGATTTAGGTCTTCTTCACCACTTCTTAGGTATTGCTGTTATCCGTGACTCCTCTGGTGTTTTCTTGTCTCAACGCCAGTACACTCTGGATCTTCTTTCTCGTGCTGGTATGCTTGATTGTCAAACTTCCCGTACCCCTATTGATACAGGTTCCAAAATCTCAGTTGACGGTGATCCTTCCTCTGATCCTTCTCTTTATCGTAGTCTTACCGGTGCACTTCAGTATCTTACTCTCACTCGTCCTGAAATTTCTTTTGTTGTCCAACAAGCTTGTTTATACATGCATGATCCTCGTATTCTACACTACAATCATGTCAAACGTATTCTTCGATATCTCAAAGGCACACTAGACTTAGGTCTTCATATCAACAAATCCTCTCCCACCTCCTTGACAGCTTACTCTGATGCAGACTGGGCTGGTTGTCCAGATACTCGTAGGTCCACATCCGGATTTTGTGTTTTTCTTGGTAACAATTTGGTTTCTTGGTCTTCAAAAAGGCAGGTTACAGTCTCCCGCTCGTCTGCTGAAGCTGAGTACCGCGTTGTTGCTCATGCGGTTGCTGAAACGGTTTGGTTGCGCCAGTTGCCGTCGGAGCTGCACCGTCCTATTGAGCAAGCTACCATTGTTTACTATGATAATATTTCAGCTGTCTACATGTCAGGGAATCCGGTTCAACACCGCCGCACCAAGCATATTGAGATGGGAGCAACTAGTATAGAATCTGAGGCTATGGTGCAAAAATAGAAAAAATGGATCGGTGCCATTGGATGGAAGATTGGTGGCCCAGATTCGGGTGGGGCGTTGTGCACGCAAAATTTACAAAAAAGACCGTCCACAACAGCTAATTTGGTCCCGATGACCCTACTCGTTCATACCCAAATCCCCTGGGCAGAGGCAACGCACGAACAAATTTTTCCCCAGGGCGGCGGCGGTGGCGGCGACCCAGATCCCTTTTGCAAGCTAGACGAGTACTCCCTCCTCCAAATCTCCCGATGGCTCCTTGCCGTTGTGTGGCTGGCGGCCCAGTTTGAGACGGACCAGATCGGAGCTCGTCAGCCCCCAACCTCCGTTCCACACTGTCCTCGTCGCAACCTCCGTTCTGAAGGTCCGATAGTTCTAGGTTCTTCACCTCCTCTCCCTCTCTCTCTCTCTCTCTCTAAGGCTCCAGTAATAGATCGCATCCTCCTCCCCCACGTTGGCGGCAAGTCGGTTGTGGTCTCCTCAGCTCCTTCCCGATCGGCAGTGCAAGGAGGTGCTTCATTTTTGTAGTAAGTAGATGTTAACTTTTATTTCCTAGTAATTTCTGCTACAACCCAATTTCTATCAAGTAGATTAATGCTGCATTTCTCTGATTCTATTTTTTGTTCATGTCAAATTTTCTCAGTGAATGATGCATCTTAATAACTTAGATTTGATGGTGTATTGGTACTATTATTATAGGCATTTTGGTACTCTAATTTGGAAGATCTGATGGTGTATTGCTACTGTTCTTGACTCTGGGTTACTCAAGCATATGCCTATAATATTATCGAATTTTCCTTTAATATGTTAGTTAATGGCTGTGCCTAATTATTGTGAATCATCAACACTACAGTTCGCACGAACATGCCATCAGTCATGAATATACTCTATTGCTGTTGTGCGATCAAGTTCACTTAGCTGTTGCTTTAGTCTCAACGCCTAAATATCTTGGTTCAGAAATAGCTTGACAAGCAAAACATGCTGGAAAGAAAGTGAATTATTCTACTAGGCAGAAAAATTGAACAATGTTGTGTTCTTTATACAGGTTAAACGAAGATATAAGCAGCTGTCGTGTTCTTTATTTGATCAGTGTGCCTAATGTCTGACCTAAAAAAGATGATATCATTCCTGACTTTGCAATTCTCGTCTCAGGATCCAGTAATGGAGGGGAGTAGTGCGATGTCGCCTTTAGGAGAGCCCGTGGGTGCAAAGATCGCATCATGTGCACCAGCACTATCAGGTGAGAACATCGGTCTAAGAAAGTATGTTGATGTACCTAACATTCTATTAATCCCTTGTGTGATGTTTGCGAAAAAATTGTTTGTAGCTGTGGAATCGGTCAACAGCGTTCAAAATCAAGATTTCAGCGATGCTACCTCGTTTCCAGAGTTCAATTCCCCCCGTGATTCTCATTGATGATTTCAGTACTCCAAAAAAGAAACAATCATTTTCTCAAGAGGTATCTATACTCCTCACAACCTACAATACTTGTTGACTGTGCATTGCATCTGGCTAATAGTAGTTGAATTTTAGTTTGCCTGAAAATATACTACTAGATGTGACAGAAAAATGAGATCTCATAAGTAAATAGCATGTAGTATTTTACATATCAATATGGTATCACAAATGGGACACCGGGGCGATGGTATTAAACTTAAAATTTGTGTTGCAGGGTTCTTTGTATAAGCCACAGTGTGATGAGGAATTGAAGCCAAAAGTAGGGATGATATTTGATGACATTGGCTCGGTGATGGAATTTTACAAAACATATGCACACAATGTCGGCTTTGGTGTACGTCTTGGGCAACAAAAAGTCGTGGATAATGTGCTTCAGTGGAAGCGCTTCTTGTGTGCAAAAGAAGGCTTTCGGACCGAGAAAGGCATGATTGCTATTAACCCTGCTAAGAAAAGGAGAAAGGTGAAATTGACAAGATGTTGATGTGAAGCTTATATCTATGTCACTCGTGAAAGTGATGGAAAATATAGGATCGCCTCACTCACTGAATATCACAATCACCCTTTTGTGCCTCCTAGCCAAAAGCATTTGATTAGATCTAATCGTCAAGTTAGTGAGAGGGTGAAGACAACACTTTATGACTGCCGGAGAGCTAGCATCGGCAAAGCTTTAGCATATAGGTTCCTTCATGTTGATGCATGTGGTTTTGAGCATGTTGGGTGCACAAAGAAGGACCTACAAAATCACTATGGTGTACTGAAAAACAAAATTAAAAATTGTGATGCCCAAATGCTAGTGGACCAATTTGGTAGATTGAAGGCCTTGAATCCTGCTTTTTTTCTATGAGTACGAAGTTGACGATGTTGGTACATTGGTCCGTTTGTTTTGGGCATATGCATCTAGTAGGAAAAATTATGGTCATTTCAATGATGTGGTATCTTTTGATTCGACTTACAACACTAACCAATATGAATACATCTTTGCACCCTTCACTGGAGTTCACCATCATATGAAAAGTGTATTTTTTGGGGCGGGGTTTCTACTACATGAGACAACAGACTTGTATGCTTGGTTGTTCATGGCGTTTCTTAGAGCAATGGGTGGGATTGCACCCAGGCTCATAATAACTATTGAGTGTCTTAGGATGAAGAATGCTATTGGTAAAATTCTACCAAACACTGCACATCGATTGTGTATGTGGCACATTATGGAGAAGGTTCCTGGAAAGGTATGTCCTGAATTGAAGAATGATCTTGAATTCTATGATAGGCTGAAACATTGTGTGTGGAATTCTGAAACACCATCTGAGTTTGAGGATAGATGGAAGTCTTTCATCACAGAGTTTAAGTTGGAGCACCATGAGTGGTTTGCTAAAAAGTACATGCTTCGTGCGACATGGATACCAACTTATTTCATGAACATTCCACTAGCTGGTCTTCTTAGGACAACTTCGATTTCAGAGAGTGCAAACTTCTGCTTAGTTCGCTGATATCTTTACTAAAGGCCTGGCGACTGCTCCGTTTCAAGACATTCGTTTCAGTCTCAACGTCGTCGAGCCTACCGTCGACACTGCGGGGGGATGTTAGAATACAACTTGTAATAGGATTAGGACTCCTACTCGGTTTGAAATAGGGCTAGGTCAGGTGCGTCTTGGCTCTTATATATACCTCTTGTACTGGCACAATATTGCATAAACAATTATTCAACACAAATCTACACCTGGCAAATGAAACGGACACTAGAGGGCGTCCCTTTGTCTCGCATTAAGCAAGACCTTTGGAACCCTCACTAAAGGGGGAGAGCGAGATGGGTCGGCCTAGACGGGCAGGACACCACAACCTCGTTTTTTTTGAACTTTTTTGTTTTTGTTTTTTGCATTTTTTTCACTTATGATTATACTTAAAAAAATTCTAAATATACATATAAAAACATTTGAAATATGTTGACCAAGAACTTAAAAATCGTTAAATGCGTAGATCGAAAATGTTTATCACATATACAAAAAACAATCTGTATGAACAAATTTGATCATGTATTTAATACATTTCAATCCAGTATTTAAAAAGAAAGTGAATAAGTATTTGAAAAATGTTTATCAAGCATTTGAAAATGGTTAAATGTGTACACACAAAATGTTGACCATGTATTAAAATAAAAATGAAATTATTAGATCATGTAAATAAAAATGTTTATCAAGCATTTGAAAAGTGTTGAACAAGTATTCAAAAATCTTAATCCAGCATTTGGAAAATGTTAAATGTGTATAGAAAAAATGCTTACCATGTATTAGAAAATTTATGAAAAAACTTGATCATGTATATAAAAATGTTAATCAAGCATTTAGAGAAATATTGAACAAATATTTGAAAAATGTTAATCAAGTATTTGGAAAATGTTAAATGTGTATGAAAATGTTGACTATGTGTTAATAAAATGTTAATTGTTTATTTGAAAATGTAGTCTAGCATTTGAGAAATATACAGAAAAAATGTTGATTGTGTGTTAAAAGTTGTTTCTTATGTTTGAAAAATGTTAATCAATGATTTGAAAAAATGTGTACAGAAAAAATGTTAACCATGTATTAAAAAATGTTAAATTTGTAATGTTAAATTGTTAAGAAAGTATTAGGAAAATGTTTGTGACATATGCAAAAAATGTAGAATGAAAACCAAAATAAACAAAGAAAAACCGAAAAAGAAGGAAACCCGATAAAAACAATGAAAGATACAAAGAAAAATCAAATGAAAAACAAAAAAAATATAAGCAAAAAGAAAAACAAGAAAAAAACAGAAAAGGAGAAAAAACCGAATAAAATAGAGGAAAAAGAAAGAAGTAAACGGAGAAAGACCGGTGAAAAAAGAAAGGCAAGACAAAACAAAAAAACCAGGAAAAACCAATGCAAAACCAGCTCTTTTACCCTCAACCATCTCGCGCTTTAGTAGCTTACATGAAGTTGAAGCTGGCTTATTTGCCGCAGAGGTGCCCCTTAGTTGGGAGACTAGGGTTCAAATCCTAGGTTCGCCATTTTTCTTCACCCTTTTTTTTTGAACGTGCGCCTAACAGGCCGCCCAAATGGCTACAGCCTACATCATGGGAGCATTCGCTTCAGTGAGATGGAAGTAGCACTCGCCTTCTCTTCTTTTCTTTTTTTTAAACATGCACTAACAGGATTTTTTTTGATAAATAGAGCCGCCTCTCCGATTTCCATTTAAAAGAAACCACAATGTCTTTTGATGCTATCTTGGAATAACATGGATAAACCACAAACCAGTTCCTGAGAAATAAAGTTTGGTTGGTCACAAATAATGAGAATACGAACTATTGCTGATCAATGAAACTTGTTATTTTTTACCTACACAATTGTTGTTTGTTTTGTTGGACCATGTGTGTGTGTGTAAAGATAGAACGAGTTGTGGCCGACTGATGACAAACACAAATTCAGGGAACAGTCTAGCAGATAACATAAAAGAAAGATTGCATTTGGTGAAGTTTTCAACTCAAACCACTCATGTCACATTTAGATATTTTAGGGTACAGGCTTACAAACAAGATCGACGTTTGATGCTTCCTGGAAGGCTAATTACCTAGAAATTAAGCGAGCCTGGATTAGTGCAGTTCACTTATGACATATACACATATTATAGGGGAACATGTGATTCTTCCTGGATCACTAATTACCTAACAATTAAGCTAGACTGCAGCAGTAGCCTTGTACTGATGACAGAAACATTTGGTACGGAAAAGGCTAGCAGACAAGATCAAACTATGATTTTCCTGGATTCAGCGTTACTGCAGCTTCAGCTTCAAATGCTTCTTCAGACAAAGATGAAGAACAGCAGCAAGATTCAGGATCCCGACGATGAGGATCCATTTCATTGTGGCGTTCCAGTGCCTGGGCTCGATGGAGACAGGGATGAACAGCTTCTTGGGCCACTTGGCTCGAAGCACGCCGATGTCGACCGAAGCGGATCCCGACATATTTATTATCATCAGTTCAGAATTTTGGAAAACGCGCACAAATTGTGCACTATATATAGGACATGACTAAACTGAAAGGAACTAAAATCTCCGGTAAGCTCTCTACGAATATGACTAAATTGAAAGGAACTAAAGTGTCCACTAAGCTCTTGAATTTGCTTCATTCTCCCTGCAGGTCTTCTTCCACAACTCCATGTGTCGAAGATCCAACAGGTACCAAAGTATACCATGTGTAGCTAACTTAAAAGAAAATACATGACGTAGTTTCTTTTCCTATCTAGTAGTATTTCACAATAAAGAAATTTGCACATGAAAAAGACGGTGGAAACACATGCACTGAACTACATGAACAAGTCCAATTGCTGTACTAGACTACTAATACCATTATATATAAAATCTTTAAGTTCTGATGAAATCTGCACCAGCGGGACATTTTTAACCATCGATACATCCATCACTCAGATTTCTGTTGTTTAGAGCATTTGTTCTCCAGATTTTGGAAAAACCGCACGTATTGTGCACTATAAGTATAACTCACTGTGAACAACAAGTCAATACTACGTCAGAATTACACATCTCTGATTCTCTGAATGTGTGCAGAATGACACTACTAGTTGCTCATTATCCAACACTGATGACACAAACATTTGGTACGGAAAAGGCTAGCAGACAAGATCAAACTATGATTTTCCTGGATTCAGCGTTACTGCAGCTTCAGCTTCAAATGCTTCTTCAGACAAAGATGAAGAACAACGGCGAGATTTAGGATCCCGACGATGAGGATCCATTTCATTGTGGTGTTCCAGTGCCTGGGCTCGATTGAGACAGGGATGAACAGCTTCTTGGGCCACTTGGCTCGAAGCACGCCAATGTCGACCGAAGCGGATCCCGACATATTTATTATCATCAGTTCAGAATTTTGGAAAACGCGCACAAATTGTGCACTATATATAGGACATGGCTAAACTGAAAGGAACTAAAATCTCCGGTAAGCTCTCTACGAATATGACTAAATTGAAAGGAACTAAAGTGTCCACTAAGCTCTTGAATTTGCTTCATTCTCCCTGTAGGTCTTCTTCCACAGCTCGATGTGTCAGAAGATCCGACAGGTACCAAACTATACCATGTGTAGCTAACTTAATAGAAAATACATGACATAGTTTCTTTTCCTATCTAGTAGTATTTCACAGTAAAGAAATTTGCACATGAAAAAGATGGTGGAAACACATACACTGAACTACATGAACAAGTCCAATTGCTGTACTAGACTACTAGTACCATTATCAAATCTATAAATTCTCATGAAATCTGCGCAAGCAGGATATTTTTAACCATCGATTCATCCATCACTCCAGATTTCGGTTGCTTACAGCATTTGTACTCTACATATATATTTGTCATCAGTTGAGGATTTTGGAAAAACCAGTATAACTCACTGTAAACAACATGTCAACACTACGTCAGAACTACACATCTCTGATTCTCTGGATGTGTGCAGAATGACACATACAATTCAGAGAAACAGGCCAACACAACACTAATGGGCGATCCGGCGATCAAGGCGCCAAAGGATCTACTTCTGCTTGATAGTCATCGAAGCATTTACATAGATGGATCATCCAATCACAGATACATTTGGAGAGTTCAATTACACTTGTTGTGCTGCGTTCCACACAGCGACGGGAATTTTGAGTAGATTCTTCTGTGGCATGGCCGGCGGGATGAACTTGATCCTTGGTGCCTTCTTTACCAGAAACGACAAAGCGTCGACCTTTGCCGCGGCGGGTGCGCGACGAGGAGCAGCAAACCATCGGTGTTTGAGGGCCGCGGCCGCCGTCAGTCGCTTGTCGGGGTTGTAGGTGAGGAGGCCTTGCAACACCTGGAATCCTTCGTCGGACAGCTTCTCTTGAGGGAACAGGTCCCGCAGCTTGTTCTCCTTGTGCCCCGGCGGTAGGAGTCGTAGGGCCTTGGCGGTGTGCGGCAACGATGTGAACTCCGGCCACGTCCTATCGTCCGGCGTCCCGAGCAAGCGGAAGATGCTCCAGAGTTGGATGATCTCATTGTTTGTGTCGTCGTCATCGTCGTCATCATCATCATCGCCGAGGAACAGCGTCTTGCCGGTGAGCATCTCGGCCATGACGCAGCCGAGAGACCACGTGTAGACGAGCGCGTCGTAGTCTTCCTTCCCCAGCAGCTCGGGTGCCAAGTAGAACGCCGTGCCGGCCTGGTTGTACGGCGGCAGCTCGGACAAGGAGATCGCCAGCCCAAAGTCGCAGATTTTGACGAGCTCCCCTTCTTGGCCGATGAGGATGTTGGCCGGTTTGATGTCGCGGTGGACAACGTGGCGGTCGTGCATCTTCTTGGCAGCGGTGAAGGAAAATATAAAATAGAACACCTGCACCCAGGCCCTGTCTATCTAGCTATCCATTCTTTGCATCGCAATTCGTGCAAATCGATTTCTCTTTTTTGTTTCTCTTACATAAAACATGTTTTGAAGTTCAAACCTTTGCAGCGTGGCAAAGCTTTCTATCTAGAATCTAGGATAAATCTTTCAGAATTTTTTCTCAAACATAAATATACAAAAAATGATTTTTTAGATTTATCCTAGATTCTAGATGGAAAGCTTTGCCACGCTGCAAAGGTTTGAACTTCAAGACATCTTTCATGTGAGAGAAACAAAAAAGAGAAAATTTCATTTGAAAAGTTAGTTGTGTTGCACAGATCTTAAAGCAATATTGGACAGTCAGGATACGAGGGCCGGGGTGCAGGTGTTCTAAAAATCCATATCCCACCGGTGAAGAGCTTCCACATGATGGCGCGCACCGTGGACTCCGGCAGCGGCGGGCCGCCGCCGCGGCGCCTGTTCCACAGGAACTCATGGAGGGTCGGCGCGGCGACGTACTCCATGACGAGGCCGTAGGCGCCGTTATCAGGGTCGCGCACCAGGCCCTCGAAGCCGACGACGTAAGGGTTCCTGTCGCAGGCCTCGAGGAATCCGGCCTCTCGCAGAAGCTCGGTGGTGTCGGGGGGCTCCGCGGACCCGTCCTCCCAGCTGCTCCGGATGTTGTTGACGCGGCTCCTCTTGCAGCGCGTCGGCGATCCTTGGGTGGTGGTGGCGTGGCCGGCGCCGAGGACGGCAGCAGCAGGTCGCTTGCGCGCGGCCATCACCATCACGCGAGCTCGACGGACGAACTACGCGCTTCGGTTGATGGAGGCGAGGAAGATGGAAGCGGTGGATCGAGCGAGGAGGGGAGGTGGGTGATGAGCTGATTGGATGGATGGATCAACGCAATTGGGCGTGGAAATATACGCAGGAGCGGCCCCGATTGGAATCGGATTCAAATTCAAATCCGAGTTACGCCCGGCACAACAAACACCACACGCGCAAGGCCGCTTGCCGCCCGCGTTTTCACCACCTAGCTGTTTGGAGTCTGAATCTGAAGGCATTTTTTCTTTCTTTCTTGGCGGTTGCGTTTTCCCTTGCAATCTTCGATTCCCAATCGGCCGTGCGATGTGTCCGGCACGTGTTCGGCCGTTTTTCCCTTACGATCTTGGATTTCAAGTCGGACACACCTGCACCGTTGGTTCTGCATAGTAGTTTGTATTGAACATGTATTTACGTATGTAGGTCCGCGTTTTATATGCCGCACCTGTAGTATCTCTATCCCCTGTATTTACTTGTATTTTGGAAGATAAAACACCGGTCGCACCCCTTTACCTATATATGTACCTAGTGGACGATCAATGAAGATATCAATGCACACAATCAAAACTTACATGGTATCAGATATCGTATAGATCCTTTCCTAAACCGCTTCCGCAACCCTAAGCCGTCGCTGCCCCGGGCCGCCGCCGCCGCCATCCGCGACATCAACATCACCCCATGGTCCTCGATGCCACCGACTCCACGTACTTTGTATGGAATACTTATTTCTCGCTCCTCTTTTGCGAGAACAATCTCGTGGATCATGTCGACGGCACCGTCGACTCTCGCGCCATGGTGGGCGACTCCGAGTGGACCGCGATCGACGCTACGCTCGTCTGGTGGTTCTTCACCACCATCTCTAAGGACCTGTTTCACATGGTCGTGAGCGATGGTGGTGACGCCCGCGCCGTGTGGGTCAAACTCAACGGCCTCTTCATCGACAACAAGCTCCAGCATCGCGTTTTTCTGCAGCAGGAATTTTTTGACTGTCATCAGGATGAACAGTCCATCGATGACTACTGCCGCCGCCTGAAGACGTTGGCGGATGAACTCCGTGACATCAGTGCCAAGGTTGATGATGACCTCCTCCTCAACATGCTCACCGCTGGCCTCAACGAGGACTTCGGCAACGCTGCCGCCAAGCTTACCTTGATGTCGGAGCCCTCCTTCCCCAAGTTTGTGGCGTACTTGCGGTTGGAGCAGCGCCGGATCAAGGGGGTGAAAAAGCGCGTGCAGCACCACGCCCTCGCCACTGGCACCTCTCGCTGCGCCCCGCCGCCACCCGCCCCACCCGCATGGGAGCAGCAGCCGCCGCCCCCTGCGCCCCCGGGGTTCTACCCCCTCCCGCCCGCGTCCCCGCTCCTCCCACAGCCCCCAGCAGCAGCCGCAGGGTGGCGGGCGGCGCGGCAACCGCTGCGGGCGCACGGGGGGCTCCTCGTCAGCAGCAGCCCACTCCGCCGTGGACCTACGACACCAACCCGTGGACGGGTGTCGTCCACGCGTACTCGATGCCGGTTCCCCGGCCTCCCGCCCCGGGCATCCTTGGGCCCCGTCCTGCGAGCCACCAGGCGTATCTCGCGACGCCCGGCGCCGCCCCCTACCCGGCCCTCCCTGCATCGCCGGCCATGGGCGGCTATGGCGTCGCTCCCGTGCCCGCTTATGGCGGGTTCTACCCGCCCCAGGTGCCGCCGCCGTGCGATCCCGCCCTTCTCGCCGCCCTGCACTCGGCTCCGTCACCTAGCAACTATGGTGGCGGAGGTGACTGGTACATGGACTCGGACGCCACTGCTCATATGACATCTCATCCCGGTAACCTCACGTCTTCCACTCCCGTTCATACTCCCACTCGCATCACCGTTGGTAACGGTTCCTGTTTACCCATTACACATGTTGGTCGTATGTCATTTCCTTCTACTTCCACTCCGATTAACATGTCTAATGTTCTTGTCTTTCCTGACTTAGTCACAAACCTTGTATCTATTCGTCGTCTTGCTCGTGAGAATCCTATTACTGTCGAATTTGATGATGTTGGCTTTTCTGTGAAGGACGCCCGTACACGGATGGTACTCCACCGATGTGATAGCCCCGACGAGCTCTACCCGGTGCATCCCTCTGCCACCACCGCAACCCGTCCAGCCGCCCTCGCGCTAGTGTCGACCTTTGGCACGGTCGTCTCGGTCATCCCAACCCCATAGTTTTGCATCAGATTCTTTAGAGTTTTTCATTCTCATGTAATAAGGTTGACAACCTCACTTGTGAGGCATGCCATCTCGGCAAGCACGTTCGTCTTCCTATTAGCGAGTCTACGAACATTTCCACTTTTTCATTTCAGTTATTCCATAGTGATGTTTGGACGTCCCCGGTTGCAAACAACACGGGCTATCTATACTATTTGGTGATATTGGATGACTTCTCTCATTATGTGTGGACTTTTCCTCTCCGTCGAAAGTCCGACGCCCTCGCCACACTCACCGCCTTCTATTCCTACGTCACCACACAGTTCGGTCGTCCTATCCTTGCCCTACAAACTGACAACGGAAAAGAGTTTGACAACGTCGCCGTCCGTAACCTCCTCGCTTCTCACGGCACCATCTTTCGCCTCACTTGTCCTTACACGTCCCAGCAAAATGGCCGCGCCGGGCGTGTCATTCACACTCTTAATGACTGCGTCCGCACGTTGCTCTTTCACTCCAACGTGCCCCCTCGGTTCTGGTCGGATGCTCTCGCCACCGCCAGCCTTCTCATTAACATCCGCCCGTGCCGCCCTCGTTGGAACTATGGTCCTTAACAGCTCCTCTTCAGTGCGGCCCCATCTTATGATGGCCTTCCGCATCTTCGGGTGTCTTTGTTATCCTAGCACCGCGTCCACCACTCCTCACAAACTCGCTCCACGGTCGGTTCCTTGCATCTTGCTCGGTTACCCTCCCAACACCAAAGGTTACCGGTGCTATGATCCAGTGTCCCACCGCGTTTATACATCGCGACACGTGTAGTTTGATGAGCTAGTGTTCCCTTTTCAGCAAGTACCATCCCTCCCCGCGCAGACTTCGGCACCTTCCACGGCGCGGCTCGCCCCTGCCACCACCTACGACGGGCCTCCCCCTTCACCGAGTAGTGCCCCGGTCCCCCTCGCGTGCCCCGCGCCGTCGGGTCCGGCCGCCCCCTCCGGTGGCGTCTCAGGAGCGGACGCCCCCTCCGCCGCGGCCTCGGGCGCCCCTTCCGCCGCGGCCTCCGGCGCACCCTCAGGCGCCCCCGCTGCAGTAGCCTCCGGCGCCCCCTTTGGCGCCCCCGCCGAGGACCACTCGGAGTCCTCGGAGACCACCTAGACCTCCTCATTGTCGGTCTCCCCTTCGGCTCCCCCGGCGGTGGATGCACCCCTCACCGGTGTGGTCACTCGGGCTTGCACTGGGACGTTTCATCCAAGCACGCGCTCCACCTCTGACGAGTACGCGTGTGCCGCATCTACCTCGGCCCCGTCTCCGCTGCCCACCTCTGCTCGCGCAGCCCTTCAGGATCTGAACTGGCTTGCTGCGATGCGTGAGGAGTTCGACGCCCTGCAGCGCAACCGTACGTGGCAGCTTGTCCCGCGGCCTCCCCGTGCCAATGTTATCACTGGGAAGTGTGTTTTCCGCCACAAGACTCGCCCCGACGATTCACTTGAGCGCTATAAGGCTCGTTGGGTGGTGAGCGGTTTCCGACAGCGCGCCCGCGTGGATTTCATCGACACCCTCGCCCCAGTTGTAATACCGGCCACGATTCGCGTTGTTCTCTAGCTGGCTATCTCTCGCGCCTGGCCAGTTCACCAGCTCGACGTGTCCAATGCTTTCTTGTATGGTCATCTCTATGAGCAGGTGTTTTGTCAGCAGCCCACGACACCGCCTATCCAGACCACGTGTGCTTACTCTCTCGTTCCCTTTACGGGTTGAAGCAGGCACCTCGGGCCTGGTACTAGCGGATTGCGGCCTTCCTTCAGCAGCAGGGATTCCGGTCCACACGGTCCGATGCCTCCCTGTTTGTTTATCACCAGGGCGTTGCTACCGCATACCTTCTCCTGTACGTCAACGACATCATCCTGACTGCTGAAGGAAATATGCCCTAGAGGCAATAATAAGTTATTTATATTTCCTTATATCATGATAAATGTTTATTATTCATGCTAGAATTGTATTAACCGGAAACTTAGTACATGTGTGAATACATAGACAAAACAGAGTGTCCCTAGTATGCCTCTACTTGAATAGCTCGTTAATCAAAGATGGTTATGTTTCCTGACCATAGACATGTGTTGTCATTTGATGAACGGGATCACATCCTTAGAGAATGATGTGATGGACAATACCCATCCGTTAGCTTACCATAATGGTCGTTTAGTTTTATTGCTATTGCTTTCATCATGACTTATACATGTTCCTCTGACTATGAGATTATGCAACTCCCGAATACCGGAGGAACACCTTGTGTGCTATCAAACGTCACAACGTAGCTGGGTGATTATAAAGATGTTCTACAGATGTCTCCGAAGGTGTTTGTTGGGTTGGCATAGATCGAGATTAGGATTTGTCAATCCGTGTATCGGAGAGGTATCTCTGGGCCCTCTCGGTAATGCACATCACTATAAGCCTTGCAAGCAATGTGACTAATGAGTTAGTCACAGGATGATGCATTACGGAACGAGTAAAGAGACTTGCCGGTAATGAGATTGAACTAGGTATGATGATACCGACGATCGAATCTCGGGCAAGTAACATACCGATGACAAAGGGAACAACGTATGTTGTTATGCGGTTTTACCGATAAAGATCTTCGTAGAATATGTAGGAGCCAATATGAGCATCCAGGTTCCACTATAGGTTATTGACCAGAGATGTGTATCGGTCTTGTCTACATAGTTCTCGAACCCGTAGGGTCCGCACGCTTAACGTTCGATGACGATTTGTATTATGAGTTATGTGATTTGATGACCGAAGTTTGTTCGGAATCTCGGATGAGATCACAGACATGACGAGGAGTCTTGAAATGGTCGAGAGGTAAAGATTCTTATATAGGACGATGGTATTTGGACACCGGAAGTGCTCCGGGTGATACCGGGTCACCGGAAGGGGTTTCGGGCAACCCCCGGCAAAGATATGGGCTTAATGGGCCAAGTAAGGGAACACACCATCCCACAAGGGGCTGGTGCGCCCCCTATAGGGCAAGCCACGTGGGGAGAAAGGGAAAGGAGAGGAGGAAAAGGAAAGTATGAAGTAGGATTCCTACTTCCTTCCCCTCCCCCCTCCTTCCTTCCCCCCTTGTCCAAATATGGTAGGGGGGCGAATTGGATTAGGGGCCCAAGTAGGATTCCTCCTACTTGGGCGCGCCCTAGGCTGCCTCCCTCCTTCTCCCTCCTTTATATACGCGGGGAGGGCACCCCTAGAAGACACATCAATTGTTCCTAGCCGTGTGTGGCGCCCCTCTCCACAGTTAACACCTCGGTCATATCGTCGTAGTGCTTAGGTGAAGCCCTGCGCCGGTAACTTCATCATCACCGTCGCCACGCCGTCGTGCTGACGGAACTCTCCCTCACCCTCAACTGGATCAAGAGCTCGAGGGACGTCATCAAGTTGAACGTGTGCTGAACACGGAGGTGCCGTACGTTCGGTACTTGGATCGGTTGGATCGCGAAGACGTTCGACTACATCAACCGCGTTACTAAACGCTTTCGCTTTCAGTGTACGAGGGTACGTGGACACACTCTCCCCGCTCGTTGCTATGCATCTCCTACATAGATCTTGCATGATCGTAGGTAAATTTTTTGAAATACTGCGTTCCCCTATGGTGGCATCAAAGCCACGTCTATGCGTAGATGTTATATGCACGAGTAGAACACAAAGAGTTGTGGACGATAATAGTCATACTGCTTACTAGCAACGTCTTACTTTGATTCGGCGGTATTGTTGGATGAAGCGGCCTGAACCGACATTACACGACCACGTTCATGAGACTGGTTCTACCGACGTGCTTCGCATACAGGTGGCTGGTGGGTGTCTGTTTCTCCAACTTTATCGATTTTGACTACGCCCGGTCCTTGTTGAAGGTTAAAACAACACACTTGACGAAACATCGTTGTGGTTTTGATGCGTAGGTAAGAACGATTCTTGCTAGAAGCCCGTAGCAGCCACGTAAAACTTGCAACAACAAAGTAGAGGACGTCTAACTTGTTTTTGCAGGGCATGTTGTGATGTGATATGGTCAAGACGCGACGAGATATAAATGGTTGTATGAGATGATCATGTTTTGTAACTGTTATCGGCAACTGGCAGGAGCCTTATGGTTGTCGCTTTATTGTATGAAATGCAATCGCCATGTAATTGCTTTACTTTATCACTAAGCGGTAGCGATAGTCATTGAAGCAATAGTTGGCGAGACGACAACGATGCTACGATGGAGATCAAGGTGTCAAGCCGGTGACGATGGTGATCATGACGGTGCTTTGGAGATGGAGATCAAAGGCACAAGATGATGATGGCCATATCATATCACTTATTTTGATTGCATGTGATGTTTATCCTTTATGCATCTTATTTTGCTTAGTATGGTGGTAGCATTATAAGAGGATCCCTCACTAAATTTCAAGGTATAAGTGTACTCCATGAGTATGCACCGTTGCTACAGTTCGTCGTGCCAAGACACCACGTGATGATCGGGTGTGATAAGCTCTACGTTCACATACAACGGGTGCAAGCCAGTTTTGCACACGCAGAATACTCGGGTTAAACTTGACGAGCCTAGCATATGCATATATGACCTTGGAACACTGAGACCGAAAGGTCGAGCGTGAATCATATAGTAGATATGATCAACATAGTGACGTTCACCATTGAAAACTACTCCATCTCACGTGATGGTCGGACATGGTTTAGTTGATATGGATCACGTGATCATTTAGATGACTAGAGGGATGCTATCTAAGTGGGAGTTCTTAAGTAATATGATTAATTGAACTTTAATTTATCATGAACTTAGTCCTGATAGTTTTTGCATATCTATGTTGTAGATCAATAGCTCGCGTATAGCTCCCCTGTTTTATTTTTGATATGTTCCTAAAGAAAAATAAGTTGAAAGATGATAGTAGCAATGATGCGGACTGGGTCCGTGATCTGAGGATTATCCTCATTGCTGCACAAAGGAATTATGTCCTTGATGCACCGCTAGGTGAGGGACCTATTGCAGGAGCATATGCAGACATTATGCATGTTTTGGCAAGCTCGGTGTGATGACTGCTTGATAGTTTAGTGCGCCATGCTTTACGGCTTAGAACCGGGACTTCAAAAATGTTTTGAATGCCACGGAGCATATAAGATGTTCCAAGAGCTGAAATTGGTATTTCAGACTCATGCCCGAGTCGAGAGGTATGAGACCTCTAGCAAGTACTTTGCCTACAAGACGGAGGAGAATAGCTCAACTAGTGAGCATGTGCTCACAATGTATGAGTACTACAATCGCTTGAATCAACTGGGAGTTAATCTTCTAGATAAGATAGTGATTGACAGAGTTCTCTAGTCACTATCACCAAGTTACTGGAACTTCATGATGAACTATAATATGCAAGGGATGACGAAAATGATTCCCGAGCTCTTCGTGATGCTGAAATCGACGAAGGTAGAAATCAAGAAAAGCATCAAATGTTATGGTTGACAAGACCACTAGTTTCAAGTAAAAGGGCAAGGGAAAGAAAGGAAACTTCAAGAAGAATGGCAAGCAAGTTGCCACTCCCATGAAGAAACCCAAAGCTAGATCCAAGCCTGAAACTGAGTGCTTCTACTGCAAAGGAAATGGTCACTGGAAGCGGAGCTGCCCCAAATACTTGGCGGATAAGAAGGATGCCAAAGTGAACAAAAGTATATATGATATACATGTTATTGTTGTGTACTTTACTAGTGTTCATAGTAGCCCCTGGGTATTTGATACTGGTTTAGTTGCTATGATTAGTAACTTGAAACAGGAGTTACAAAATGAACAAAGACTAGTTGAGGGCAAGGTGACGATGTGTGTTGGAAATGATTCCAAAGGTTGATAAGATCACCATCGCACACTCCCTTTACCTTCAGGATTAGTGTTGAACCTAAAATAAATGTTATTTGGTGTTTGCATTGAGCATACTATGATTGGATCATGTTTATTGCAATACGGTTATTCATTTAAGTCAAAGAATAATTGTTATTCTGTTTACATGAATAAAACCTTCTGTGGTCATACATCCAAGGTGAATGGTTTATTGAATCTCGATCGTAGTGATACACATATTCATGATATTGATTCCAAAAGATGCAAAGTTGAGAATGATAGTGCAACATACTAGTGGCACTGCCGTTAGGTCATATTGGTGTAAAGCACATGAAGAAACTCCATGCTGATGGACTTTTGGAATCACTTGATTATGAATAATTTGATGCTTGCGAACCATGCCTCATGGGCAAGATGACTAAGATTCCGTTCTCCGGAACAATGGAGCGAGCCACTGGCTTATTGGAAATAATACATGCCGATGTATGCGGTCCGATGAGTGTTGAGGCTCGCGACGGGTATCGTTATTTTCTGACCTTCAGAGATGATTTGAGCAGATATGGGTATATCTACTTAATGAAACACAATTCTGAAACATTTGAAAAGTTCAAAGAATTTCTGAGTGAAGTTGAGAATCATCATAACAAGAAAATAAAGTTTCTACGATCTGATCACGGAGGTGAATATTTGAGTTATGAGTTTGGCCTTCATTTGAAACAATGTGGAATAGTTTCGCAACTCACGCCACTTGGAACACCACAGCGTAATGCTGTGTCCGAACATCGTAACCGTACTTTATTAGATATGGTGCAATCTATGATGTCTCTTACCGATTTACCACTATCGTTTTGGGGTTATGCATTAGAGACAGCTGCATTCACGTTAAATAGGGCACCGTCTAAAAATCCGTAGAGACGACACCATATGAACTGTGGTTTAGCAAGAAACCTAAGTTGTCGTTTCTTAAAGTTTGGGGTTGCGATGCTTATGTGAAAAAGTTTCAGCCTGATAAGCTCAAACCCAAATCAGAGAAGTGCGTCTTCATAGGATACCCAAAAGAAACTATTGGGTATAGCTTCTATCACTGATCCGAAGGCAAGATCTTTGTTGCTAAGAGTGGATCCTTTCTAGAAAAGGAGTTTCTCTCGAAAGAAGTGAGTGGGAGGAAAGTATAACTTGACGAGGTAATTTTACCTTCTCTCGAATTGGAAAGTAGCTCATCACTGAAATCAGTTCCAGTAATGCCTACACCAATTAGTGAGGAAGTTAATGATGATGATCATGAAACTTCAGATCAAGTTACTACCGAACCTCGTAGGTCAAACAGAGTACAATCCGCACCAGAGTTGTACGGTAATCCTTTTCTGGAAGTCATGTTACTAGGCCATGATGAACCTACGAACTATGAGGAAGCGATGATGAGCCTAGATTCCGACAGATGGCTTGAGGCCATGAAATCTGAGATAGAATCCATGTATGAGAACAAAGTGTGGACTTTGGTGGACTTGCCCGATGATCGGCAGGCCATTGAGAATAAATGGATCTTCAAGAGGAAGACGGACGCTGATAGTAGTGTTACTATCTACAAAGCTCGACTTGTCGAAAAGGGTTTTTGACAAGTTCAAGATGTTGACTACGATGAGATTTTCTCACTCGTATCGATGCTTAAAGTCTGTCTGAATCATGTTCGCAATTGCCACATTTTATGAAATCTAACAAATGGATATCAAAACTGCATTCCTTAATGGATTTATTAAAGAAGAGTTGTATATGATACAACCAGAAGGTTTTGTCAATTGTAAAGGTGCTAACAAAATGTGCAAGCTCCAGCGATCCATCTATGGACTGGTGCAAGCATCTTGGAGTTGGAATATACACTTTTATAAGTTGATCAAAGCATATAATTTTATACAGACTTGCGGTGAAGCCTGTATTTACAAGCAAGTGAGTGGGAGCACTACAACCTTTCTGTAAGTATATGTGAATGACATATTGTTGATCGGTAATGATGTAGAATTTTCTGGAAAACATAGAGGAGTGTTTGAAAGGAGTTTTTCAAAGAAAGATCTCGGTGAAGCTGCTTACTTATAGGGCATCAAGATCTATAGAGATAGATCAAGACGCTTGATAAGATTTTTCAATGAGTACATACCTTGACAAGATTTTTGAAGTAGTTCAAAATGGAATAGTCAAAGAAGGAGTTCTTGCCTGTATTGCAAGGTCTAAAGTTGAGTAACACTCAAAACACGACCATGGCAGAAAATAGAAAGAGAATGAAAGTCATTCCCTATGCCTCAGCCATAGGTTCTATAAAGTATGCTATGCTGTATACCAAACCTATTGTGTACCTTGCCATGAGTTTGGCAAGGGGGTACGATATTGATCCAGGAGTGGATCACTTGACAGCGGTCAAAATTATCCTTAGAAGACTAAGGAGATATTTCTCGATTATGGAGGTGATAAAGAGTTCATCGTAAAGAGTTACGCCGATGCAAGCTCTTACACCGATCCGGATGACTCTGAGTCTCAATCTGGATACATATTGAAAGTGGGAGCAATTAGCTAGAGTAGTCCATACAGAGCATTGTAGACATAGAAAATTTGCAAAATACACACGGCTCTGAATGTGACAGACCCATTGACTAAGCTTCTCTCACAAGCAAAACATGATCACACCTTAGTACTCTTTGGGTGTTAATCACATAGCGATGTGAACTAGATTATTGACTCTAGTAAAACCCTTTGGGTATTAGTCACATGGCGATGTGAAATAATCACATGGTGATGTGAACTATTGGTGTTAAATCACATGGCGATGTGAACTAGATTATTGACTCTAGTGCAAGTGGGAGACTGAAGGAAATATGCCCTAGAGGCAATAATAAAGTTGTTATTTATATTTCCTTATATCATGATAAATGTTTATTATTCATGCTAGAATTGTATTAACCGGAAACTTAGTACATGTGTGAATACATAGACAAAACAGAGTGTCCCTAGTATGCCTCTACTTGACTAGCTCGTTAATCAAAGATGGTTATGTTTCCTGACCATAGACATGTGTTGTCATTTGATGAACGGGATCACATCATTAGAGAATGATGTGATGGACAAGACCCATCCATTAGCTTAGCATAATGATTGTTTAGTTTTATTGCTATTGCTTTCATCATGACTCATACATGTTCCTCTGACCATGAGATTATGCAACTCCCGAATACCGCGGAACACCTTGTATTCTATCAAACATCACAACGTAACTGGGTGATTATAAATATGCTCTACAGATGTCTCCGAAGGTGTTTGTTGGGTTGGCATAGATCGAGATTAGGATTTGTCACTCCGTGTATCGGAGAGGTATCTCTGGGCCCTCTCGGTAATGCACATTACTATAAGCCTTGCAAGAAATGTGACTAATGAGTTAGTCATGGGATGATGCATTACGGAACGAGTAAAGAGACTTGCCGGTAACGAGATTGAACTAGGTATGATGATACCAACGATCGAATCTTGGGTAAGTAACACACCGATGACAAAGGGAACAACGTATGTTGTTATGCGGTTTGACCGATAAAGATCTTCGTAGAATATGTAGGAGCCAATATGAGCATCCAGGTTCCGCTATTGCTTATTGAAAACAGATGTGTCTCGGTCATGTCTACATGTTCTCGAACCCGTAGGGTCCGCAAGCTTTTAACGTTCGATGACGATTTGTATTATGAGTTATGTGATTTGATGACCAAAGTTTGTTCGGAGTCCCAGATGAGATCACGAACATGACGAGGAGTCTCGAAATGGTCGAGAGGTAAAGATTCATATATTGGACGATGGTATTTCGAGAATGGAAGTGCTCCGGGTGATACCGGGTCACCGGAAGGGGTTCCGGGCAACCCCCGGCAATGATATGGGCTTAATGGGCCAAGTAAGGGAACACACCAGCCCACAAGGGGCTGGTTCGCCCCCTATAGGGCCACCCATGTGGGAAGAAAGAGAAAGGAGAGGAGGAAAAGGAAAGTATGAAGTAGGACTCCTACTTCCTTCCCCTCCCACCTCCTTCCTTTCCCCCTTGTCCAAATATGGTAGGGGGGCCGAATTGGACTAGGGGCCCAAGTAGGATTCCTCCTACTTGGGTGCGCCCTAGGCTGCCTCCCTCCTTTATATACGTGGGGAGGGCACCCCTAGAAGACACATCAATTGTCCCTAGCCGTGTGCGGCGCCCCCCTCCACAGTTAACACCTCGGTCATATCGTCGTAGTGCTTAGGCGAAGCCCTGCGCTGGTAACTTCATCATCACCGTCGCCACGCCGTCGTGCTAACAGAACTCTCCCTCGTCCTTAACTGGATGAAAAGCTCGAGGGATGCCATCAAGTTGAACGTGTGCTGAACGCGGAGGTGCCGTACGTTCGGTACTTGGATCGGTTGGATCGCGAAGACGTTCGACTACATCAACCGCGTTACTAAACGCTTCCGCTTTCGGTCTACGAGGGTACGTAGACACACTCTCCCCTCTCGTTGGTATGTATCTCCTAGATAGATCCTGCGTGATCGTAGGTAAATTTTTTGAAATACTGCGTTCCCCAACAACTGCGTCCTCGCTAGTGCTACTTCAGCATATCACCGCTCGTCTTGGCCCCAAGTTCGCCCTCAAGGACTTGGGGGCTCTCCACTACTTCCTCGGCATCGAGGTCGTTCGTCGTGCCACTGGCTTCTTTCTGCACCAGCAGAAGTACGCATACGAGCTTCTGGAGCGAGCCGTCATGCTTAATTGCAAGCCTGCTTAAGGTGTCCGCCATCTATGGCTCTCCGGCGTATGATGCTCCTTTCTACCGCTCCATCGTCGGTGCTCTTCAGTACCTCACGCTGACGCGGTCGGATCTTCAGTATGCTGTTCAGCAGGTGTGCCTTCACATGCATGCCCCTCATGACACCCATTGGGCTTTGATGAAATGTATCCTCTGAAGGAAATATGCCCTAGAGGCAATAATAAAGTTGTTATTTATGTTTCCTTATATCATGATAAATGTTTATTATTCATGCTAGAATTGTATTAACCGGTGATACGTCTCCAACGTATCTATAATTTTTGATTGTTCCATGCTATTATATTATCCATCTTGGATGTTTTATATGCATTTATATGCTATTTTATATGATTTTTGGGACTAACCTATTAACCTAGAGCCAAGTGCCAATTTCTGTTTTTTTCCTTGTTTTTGAGTTTTACAGAAAAGGAATACCAAACGGAGTCAAATTGATGTGCCAATTTTTGATGATTTTTTATGGACCAAAAGAAGCCCCCGGAGTAAAAGAGTTGGGCCAGAAGAGTCCCGAGCCATCCACGAGGGTGGAGGGCGCGCCCTACCCCCTGGGCACGCCCCCTATCTCCTGCATGACTCGGAGACCCCCCCTGACGTGAGACCGACGCCAAAAATTCCTATAAATATAGAAACCCCCGAAAAGAAACCTAGATCGGGAGTTCCGCGCCCGCAAGTCTCTATAGCCACCAAAAACCAATCGGGGCCCTGTTCTGGCACCCTGCCGGAGGGGGATCCATCACCGGTGGCCATCTTCATCATCCTGGCGCTCTCCAGGATGAGGAGGGAGTATTTCACCCTCGGGGCTGAGGGTATGTGCCAGTAGCTATGTGTTTGATCTCTCTCTGTCTCTCGTGTTCTTGATTTGGCACGATCTTGATGTACCGCGAGCTTTGCTACTATAGTTGGATCTTATGATGTTTCTCCCCCTCTACCTTCTTGTAATGGATTGAGTTTTCCCTTTGAAGTTATCTTATCGGATTGATTCTTTAAGGATTTGAGGACACTTGATGTATGTCTTGCATGGGATACCTGTGGTGACAATGGGGTATTCTATTGATTCACTTGATGTATGTTTTGGTGATCAACTTGCGAGTTCCGTGACCTTGGGAATCTATGCATAGGGGTTGGCACACGTTTTCGTCTTGACTCTCCGATAGAAACTTTGGGGCACTCTTTGAAGTTCTTTGTGTTGGTTGAATAGATGAATCTGAGATTGTGTGATGCATATCATATAATCATACCCGCGGATACTTGAGGTGACATTGGAGTATCTAGGTGACATTAGGGTTTTGGTTGATTTGTGTCTTAAGGTGTTATTTTACTACGAACTCTAGGTTTGTTTGTGACACTTATAGGAATAGTCCAATGGATTGATCGGAAAGAATAACTTTGAGGTGGTTTCGTACCCTACAATAATCTCTTCGTTTGTTCTCCGCTATTAGTGACTTTGGAGTGACTCTTTGTTGCATGTTGAGGGATAGTTATATGATCTAATCATGTTATCCTTGTTGAGAGAACTTGCACTAGTGAAAGTATGAACCCTAGGCCTTGTTTCCTAGCATTGCAATACCGTCTATGCTCACTTTGACCACTTGCTACCTTGCTGTTTTTATATTTTCAGATTACAAAAACCTATATCTACCATCCATATTGCACTTGTATCACCATCTCTTCGCCGAACTAGTGCACCTATACAATTTACCATTGTATTGGGTGTGTTGGGGAGACAAGAGACTCTTTGTTATTTGGTTGCAGGGTTGCTTGAGAGAGACCATCTTCATCCTATGCCTCCCACGGATTGATAAACCTTAGGTCATCCACTTGAGCGAAATTTACTACTGTCCTACAAACCTCTGCACTTGGAGGCCCAACAACGTCTACAAGAAGAAGGTTGTGTAGTAGACATCAATTTCTTTTCTGGCGCCGTTGCCAGGGAGGTTAGTGCTTGGAGGTATATCTTTAGATCTTGCAATTGAATCTTTTTGTTTCTTGTTTTATCACTAGTTTAGTCTATAAAAGAAACTACAAAAAAATGGAATTGAGGGTGCCTCATATGCTTCATCTTTTTAATGTCTTTCGTGAAAATGATGGAAAGGAAAATCTTGCTCAAGTGCTAGTAGAAGAATGCATTAGAATGTTTGGCACTAAATGTTTGCATGATGAGCAAGATTGCAATGTTGTTAGTATGAATTCCTTGAATATCCATGATGCTAATGATATGCAAAGCCACAAGCTTGGGGATGCTATGTTTGATGAAGATGATATTTTTAGTCCCCCAAGTTTTGATGAGAATATTTATTTTGATGATAGAATGCCTCCTATTTATGATTATTATATTGAAGAAAGTGGGTTTGGAAGAGTGTCAACTGTAGGAAGTAATGATCCCACTATTTTGGTGGGTGTTGAATCTTATTGTGATAATTATGAAAGTGGATTTGGAGAGGTCATGACTTTATTTAGTGATGAATCCACTATTTCGGAAAAGGTTCCCATTGATTATGAGAACAAAGTTGCTATCTATGATGATTACTGTGATGACATATATGCTATAAAGAATAATGGTAACCATGAAACTTGTCATCTTGATTTTAATTTTCAATTCGATTATGCCTCACATGATAGCTATTTTGTTTAGTTTGCTCCCACTTCTATTCATGAGAAGAAATTTGCTTATGTGGAGAGTAATAAAAATTCTATGCTTGTGGCTCATGAAAAGAATGCTTTATGTGATAGTTATATTGTTGAATTCATTCATGATGCTACTGAAAATTATTATGAGGGATGAATATATGCTTGTAGGAATTGCAATAATATCAAGTTTCCTCTCTATGTGCTTAAAGTTTTAAAGTTATGCTTGTTTTGCCTTCCTATGCTAGTTGATTATTGTTCCCATAAGTTGTTCGCTCACAAAATCCCTATGGATAGGAAGTGTGATAATAATGTTATCCTTGTTGAGAGAACTTGCACTAGTGAAAGTATGAACCCTAGGCCTTGTTTCCTAGCATTGCAATACCGTTTGCGCTCACTTTTACCACTTGCTACCTTGCTGTTTTTATATTTTGAGATTACAAAAACCTATATCTACCACTTGATTTTATCTCCTTATACTAACGGAGCTTACGAGTTTTCTGTTGAGTTTTGTGTTGTGAAGTTTTCAACTTTTGGGTAAAGATTCGATGGACTATGGAATAAGGAGTGGCAAGAGCCTAAGCTTGGGGATGCCCACGGCACCCCAAGGTAATATTCAAGGACAACCAAGAGCCTAAGCTTGGGGATGCCCCGGAAGGCATCCCCTCTTTCGTCTTCGTTCATCGGTAACCTTACTTGGAGCTATATTTTTATTCACCACATGATATGTGTTTTGCTTGGAGCGTCATTTTATTTTATTTTGTTTTTCTTGTTGTTTGAATGATATCCCAAGATCTGAAATTCTTAAATGTTTGAGAGTCTTCACATAGTTACATAATTATTCAACTACTCATTGATCTTCACTTATATCTTTTGGAGTAGTTTGTCGTTTGCTCTAGTGCTTCACTTTTATATTTTAGAGCACGATGGTAGTTTTATTTTGAAGAAATAGATGAAATCTCATCCTTCACTTATTTTATTTTGAGAGTCTTTAGAACAGCATGGTAATTTGCTTAGGTTATGAATTTAGTCCTAATATGATGGGCATCCAAGAGGGATATAATAAAAACTTTCATATAAAGTGCATTGAATACTATCAGAAGTTTGATTCTTTATGATTGTTTTGAGATATGAAGATGGTGATATTAGAGTCATGCTAGTGGAGTAGTTGTGAATTTGAGAGATACTTGTGTTAAAGTTTGTGATTCCCGTAGCATGCACGTACGGTGAACCGTTTTGTGATGAAGTCGGGGCATGATTTATTTTTTGATTGTCTTCCTTATGAGTGGCGGTCAGGAACGAGCGATGGTCTGTTCCTACCAATCTATCCCCCTAGGAGCATGCGCGTAGTACTTCGTTTCGATAACCAATAGATTTTTGCAATAAGTATATGAGTACTTTATGACTAATGTTGAGTCCATGGATTATACGCACTCTCACCCTTCCACCATTGTTAGCCTCTCTAGTACCGCACAACTTTCGCCGGTACCATACACCCACCATATACCTTCCTCAAAACAGCCACCATACCTACCTATTATGGCATTTTCATAGCCATTCGGAGATATATTGCCATGCAACTTTCCACCGTTCCGTTTATTATTACACGCTTCATTATTGTCATATTGCTTTGCATGATCATGTAGTTGACATCGTATTTGTGGCAAAGCCACCTTCATAATTCTTTCATACATGTCACTTTTGATTCATTCCACATCCCGGTACGCCGCCGGAGGCATTCATATAGAGTCATATTTTGTTTTAAGTGTCGAGTTGTAATTCTTGAGTTGTAAGTAAATAAAAGTGTGATGGTCATCATTATTAGAGCATTGTCCCATGTGAGGAAAGGATGATGGAGACTATGATTCCCCCACAAGTCGGGATGAGACTCCGGACAAAAAAAAAAGAAAAGAAAAAAAGAGGCCATAAAAAAATGAGAAAGGCCCAAAAAAACAAAAATGAGAGAAAATAAGAGAAGGGGCAATGCTACTATCCTTTTACCACACTTGTGCTTCAAATTAGCACCATGATCTTCATGATAGAGAGTCTCCTATGTTGCCACTTTCATATACTAGTGGGAATGTTTCATTATAGAACTTGGCTTGTATATTCCAATGATGGGCTTCCTCAAAATGCCCTAGGTCTTCGTGAGCAAGCAAGTTGGATGCACACCCACTTAGTTTCTTTTTGAGCTTTCATACACTTATAGCTCTAGTGCATCCGTTGCATGGCAATCCCTACTCACTCACATTGATATCTATTGATGGGCATCTCCATAGCCCGTTGATACGCCTAGTTGATGTGAAACAATCTTCTCCTTTTTGTCTTCTCCACAACCACCATTCTATTCCACATATAGTGCTATATCCATGGCTCATGCTCATGTATTGCGTGAAAGTTGAAAAAGTTTGAGAACATCAAAAGTATGAAACAATTGCTTGGCTTGTCATCGGGGTTGTGCATGATTTAAATATTTTGTGTGATGAAGATAGAGCATAGCCAGACTATATGATTTTGTAGGGATAGCTTTCTTTCGCCATGTTATTTTGAGAAGACATGCTTGCTTTATTAGTATGCTTGAAGTATTATTGTTCCTATGTCAATATTAAACTTTTGTTTTCAATCTTATGGATCTGAATATTCTTGCCACAATAGAGAATATTACATTTATAAATATGTTAGGTAGCATTCCACATCAAAAATTCTGTTTTTATCATTTACCTACTCGAGGACGAGCAGGAATTAAGCTTGGGGATGCTTGATACATCTCCAATGTATCTATAATTTTTGATTGTTCCATGCTATTATATTATCCATCTTGGATGTTTTATATGCTATTTTATATGATTTTTGGGACTAACCTATTAACCTAGAGCCTAGTGCCAGTTTCTGTTTTTTCCTTGTTTTTGAGTTTTACAGAAAAGGAATACCAAACGGAGTCCAATTGACGTGCAAATTTTTGATGATTTTTTATGGACTAAAAGAAGCCCCCGGAGTAAAAGAGTTGGGCTAGAAGGGTCCCGAGCCATCCATGAGGGTGGAGGGTGCGCCCTACCCCCTAGGTGCGCCCCTATCTCGTGGATGACTCGGAGACCCCCCCCCCTGACGTGAGATCGATGCCAAAAATTCCTATAAATATAGAAACACCCGAAAAGAAATCTAGATCGGGAGTTCCGCCGCCGCAAGCCTCTGTAGCCACGAAAAACCAATCGGGACCCTATTCCGGCACCCTGCTGGAGGGGGGATCCATCACCGGTGGCCATATTCATCATCCTGGCACTCTCCATGACGAGGAGGGAGTAGTTCACCATCGGGGCTGAGGTTATGTACCAGTAGCTATGTGTTTGATCTCTCTCTCTCTCTCTCTCTCTCTCTCTCTCTCTCTCTCTCTCTCGTGTTCTTGATTTGGCACGATCTTGATGTACCGCGAGCTTAGCTACTATAGTTGGATCTTATGATGTTTCTCCCCCTCTACCTTCATGTAATGGATTGAGTTTTCCCTTTGAAGTTATCTTATCGGATTGAGTCTTTAAGGATTTGAGAACACTTGATGTATGTCTTGCATGGGATACCTGTGGTGACAATGGGGTATTCTATTGATTCACTTGATGTATGTTTTGGTGATCAACTTGCGGATTCTGTGACATTGGGAATCTATGCATAGGGGTTGGCACACGTTTTCGTCTTGACTCTCTGGTAGAAACTTTGGGGCACTCTTTGAAGTTCTTTGTGTTGGTTGAATAGATGAATCTGAGATCTTGTGATGCATATCGTATAATCATACCCGCGGATACTTGAGGTGACATTGGAGTACCTAGGTGACATTAGGGTTTTGGTTGATTTGTGTATTAAGGTGTTATTTTACTACGAACTCTAGGGTTGTTTGTGACACTTATAGGAATAGCCCAATGGATTGATCGGAATGAATAACTTCGAGGTGGTTTCGTACCCTACAATAATCTCTTCGGTCGTTCTCTGCTATTACTGACTTCGGAGTGACTCTTTGTTGCATGTTGAGGGATAGTTATATTATCTAATTATGTTATCCTTGTTGAGAGAACTTGCACTAGTGAAACTATGAACCCTAGGCCTTGTTTCCTAGCATTGCAATACCGTTTACGCTCACTTTTACCACTTGCTACCATTCTGTTTTTATATTTTCAGATTACAAAAACCTATATCTACCATCCATATTGCACTTGTATCACCATCTCTTCGACAAACTAGTGCACCTATACAATTTACCATTGTATTGGGTGTGTTGGGGACACAGGAGAATCTTTGTTATTTGGTTGCAGGGTTGCTTGAGAGAGACCATCTTCATCCTACGCCTCCCACGGATTGATAAACCTTAGGTCATCCACTTGAGGGAAATTTGCTACTATCCTACAAACCTCTGCACTTGGAGGCCCAACAACGTCTACTAGAAGAAGATTGTGTAGTAGATATCAAGCTCTTTTCTGGCGCCGTTGCCGGGGAGGTTATTGCTTGAAGGTATATCTTTAGATCTTGCAATTGAATCTTTTTGTTTCTTGTTTTATCACTAGTTTAGTCTATAAAAGAAACTACAAAAAATGGAATTGAGGGTGCCTCATATGCTTCATCTTTTTAATGTCTTTCGTGAAAATGATGGAAAGGAAAATTGTGCTCAAGTTCTAGAAGAAGAATGCATTAGAATGTTTGGCACTAAATGTTTGCATGATGAGCATGATTGCAATGTTATTACTATGAATTCCTTGAATATCCATGATGCTAATGATATGCAAAGCCACAAGCTTGGGGATGCTATGTTTGATGAAGATGATATTTTTAGTCCCCCAAGTTTTGATGAGAAAATTTATTTTGATGATAGCATGCCTCCTATTTATGATGATTATATTGAAGAAAGTGGGTTTGGAAGAGTTTCAACTTTAGGAAGTAATGATCCCACTATTTTGGAGGGTGTTGAATCTTATTGTGATAATTATGAGAGTGGATTTGGAGAGGTCATGACTTTATTTAGTGATGAATCCACTATTTCGGAAAAGGATCCAATTGATTATGAGAACAAAGTTGCTATCTATGATGATTATTGTGATGACATGTATGCTATAAAGAATAATGGTAACCATGAAACTTGTCATCTTGATTTTAATTTTCAATAGGATTATGCCTCACATGATAGTTTTTTTGTTGAGTTTGCTCCCACTTCTATTCATGAGAAGAAATTTGCTTATGTGGAGAGTAATAAAAATTCTATGCTTGTGGCTCATGAAAAGAATGCTTTATGTGATAGTTATATTGTTGAATTCATTCATGATGGTACCGAAAATTATTATGAGGGAGGAATATATGCTTGTAGGAATTGCAATAATATCAAGTTTACTCTCTATGTGCTTAAAGTTTTAAAGTTATGCTTGTTTTGCCTTCCTATGCTAGTTGATTATTGTTCCCATAAGTTGTTCGCTCACAAAATCCCTATGGATAGGAAGTGTGATAATAATGTTATCCTTGTTGAGAGAACTTGCACTAGTGAAAGTATGAACCCTAGGCCTTGTTTCCTAGCATTGCAATACCGTTTGCACTCACTTTTACCACTTGCTACCTTGATGTTTTTATATTTTCAGATTACAAAAACCTATACCTACCATCCATATTGCACTTGTATCACCATCTCTTCGCCGAACTAGTGCACCTATACAATTTACCATTGTATTGGGTGTGTTGGGGACACAAGAGACTCTTTGTTATTTGGTTGCAGGGTTGCTTGAGAGAGACCATCTTCATCCTACGCCTCCCACGGATTGATAAACCTTAGGTCATCCACTTGAGGAAAATTTGCTACTGTCCTACAAACCTCTGCACTTGGAGGCCCAACAATGTCTACAAGAAGAAGATTGTGTAGTAGACATCAAGCTCTTTTCTGGCGCCGTTGCCGGGGAGGTTATTGCTTGAAGGTATATCTTTAGATCTTGCAATTGAATCTTTTTGTTTCTTGTTTTATCACTAGTTTAGTCTATAAAAGAAACTACAAAAAATGGAATTGAGGGTGCCTCATATGCTTCATCTTTTTAATGTCTTTCGTGAAAATGATGGAAAGGAAAATTGTGCTCAAGTGCTAGAAGAAGAATGCATTAGAATGTTTGGCACTAAATGTTTGCATGATGAGCTTGATTGCAATGTTGTTAGTATGAATTCCTTGAATATCCATGATGCTAATGATATGCAGAGCCACAAGCTTGGGGATGCAATGTTTGATGAAGATGGTATTTTTAGTCCCCCAAGTTTTGATGAGAATATTTATTTTGATGATAGCATGCCTCCTATTTATGATGATTATATTGAAGAAAGTGGGTTTGGAAGAGTGTCAACTTTAGGAAGTAATGATCCCACTATTTTGGAGGGTGTTGAATCTTATTGTGATAATTATGAAAGTGGATTTGGAGAGGTCATGACTTTATTTAGTGATGAATCCACTATTTCGGAAAAGGTTCCAATTGATTATGAGAACAAAGTTGCTATCTATGATGATTATTGTGATGACATGTATGCTATAAAGAATAATGGTAACCATGAAACTTGCCATCTTGATTTTAATTTTCAATTGGATTATGCCTCACATGATAGTTTTTTTGTTTAGTTTGGTCCCACTTCTATTCATGAGAAGAAATTTGCTTATGTGGAGAGTAATAAAAATTCTATGCTTGTGGCTCATGAAAAGAATGCTTTATGTGATAGTTATATTGTTGAATTCATTCATGATGCTACTGAAAATTATTATGAGGGATGAATATATGCTTGTAGGAATTGCAATAATATCAAGTTTCCTCTCTATGTGCTTAAAGTTTTAAAGTTATGCTTGTTTTGCCTTCCTATGCTAGTTGATTATTGTTCCCATAGGTTGTTTGCTCACAAAATCCCTATGCATAGGAAGGGTGATAATAATGTTATCCTTGTTGAGAGAACTTGCACTAGTGAAAGTATGAACCCTAGGCCTTGTTTCCTAGCATTGCAATACCGTCTATGCTCACTTTGACCACTTGCTACCTTGCTGTTTTATATTTTGAGATTACAAAAACCTATATCTACCATCCATATTGCACTTGTATCACCATCTCGTTGCCAAACTAGTGCACCTATACAATTTACCATTGTATTGGGTGTGTTGGGGAGACAAGAGACTCTTTGTTATTTGGTTGCAGGGTTGCTTGAGAGAGACCATCTTCATCCTACGCCTCCCACGGATTGATAAACCTTAGGTCATCCACTTGAGGGAAATTTTCTACTATCCTACAAACCTCTGCACTTGGAGGCCCAACAACGTCTACAAGAAGAAGGTTGTGTAGTAGACATCAACCGGAAACTTAGTACATGTGTGAATACATAGACAAAACAGAGTGTCCCTAGTATGCCTCTACTTGACTAGCTCGTTAATCAAAGATGGTTATGTTTCTTGACCATATACATGTGTTGTCGTTTGATGAACGGGATCACATCATTAGAGAATGATGTGATAGACAAGACCCATCCGTTAGCTTACCATAATGATCGTTTAGTTTTATTGCTATTGCTTTCATCATGACTTATACATGTTCCTCTGACTATGAGATTTTGCAACTCCCGAATACCGGAGGAACACCTTGTGCGCTATCAAATGTCACAATGTAAATGGGTGATTATAAAGATGCTCTACAGGTGTCTCCGATGGTGTTTGTTGAGTTGGCATAGATCGAGATTAGGATTTGTCACTCCGTGTTTCGGAGAGGTATGTCTAGGCCCTCTCGGTAATGCTCATCACTATAAGCCTTGCAAGCAATGTGACTAATGAGTTAGTTGCGAGATGATGCATTACGGAACGAGTAACGAGACTTGCTGGTCACGAGATTGAACTAGGTATGATGATACCGACGATCGAATCTCGGGCAGGTAACTTACCGATGAGAAAGGGAACAACGTATGTTGTTATGCGATTTGACCGATAAAGATCTTCGTAGAATATGTAGGAGCCAATATGAGCATCCAGGTTCCGCTATTGGTTATTGACCGGAGATGTGTCTCGGTCATGGGTACATAGTTCTCGAACCCGTAGGGTCCACACGCTTAATGTTCGATGATGATTTATATTATGAGTTATATATGATTTGATGACCAAAGTTTGTTCGGATTCCCGGATGAGATCACAGACATGATGAGGAGTCTTGAAATGGTCGAGACATAAAGATTGATATATTGGACGATGTTATTCGGACACCGGATGAGTTCCGGGAGGTATCGGATAAATATCGGAGTGCCCGAGTGTTATCGGAACCCCCCGGGGGAACTAATGGGCCTACATGGGCCTTAGTGGGGAGAGAGAAGGGCCACAAAGGGCTGGCCGCGCGCCCCTGGGTCCGAATTGGTCTAGGGGAAGGGGGCGGCACCCCCCTTTCCTTCCCTTCTCCCTCTCCCTTCCTCCTTCCCCCTTCCACCAAGTGGAATCCTACTAGGACTTAAAGTCCTAGTAGGACTCCTCTCCTTGGCGTGCCCTACAGGGACCGGCTGGCCTCCCCCTCCCCTCCTTTATATACAGGGGCAGGGGCAACCTAGAACAGATAAGATCAATTGTCTTAGCCATGTGCGGTGCCCCCCTCCACAGTTACACACCTCGGTCATATCGTCGTAGTGCTTAGGCGAAGCCCTGCGCCGGTAACTTCATCATCGTCGTCGCCACGCCGTCGTGTTGACGGAACTCTCCCTCGTCCTCAACTGAAACAAGAGATTGAGGGACGTCATCAAGCTGAACGTGTGTTGAACGCAGAGGTGCCGTACGTTCGGTATTTGGATTGGTTGGATCACGAAGACGTTCGACTACATCAACTGCGTTGCTAAATGCTTCCGCTTTTGGTCTACGAGGGTACATGGACACACTCTCCCCACTTGTTGCTATGCATCTCCTAGATAGATCTTGCGTGATCGTAGGTAAATTTTTTGAAATACTGCGTTCCCCAACAGTGGCATCCGAGCCAGGTCTATGCGTAGATGCTATATGCACGAGTAGAACACAATGAGTTGTGGGCGATAATAGTCATACTGCTTACCAGCAACGCCTTACTTTGATTCGGCGGTATTGTTGGATGAAACGGCCCAGACCGACATTACATGACCGCGTTCATGAGACTGGTTCTACCGACATGCTTCACAGACATGTGGCTAGCGGGTGTCTGTTTCTCCAACTTTAGTTGAATCGAGTTTGACTACGCCCGGTCCTTGTTGAAGGTTAAAATAGCACACTTGATGTAAAATTGTTGTGGTTTTGATGTGTAGGTAAGAACGGTTCTTGCTAGAAGCCCGTAGCAGCCACGTAAAATTGCAACAACAAAGTAGAAGACGTCTAACTTGTTTTTGCAGGGCTTCTTGTGATGTGATACGGTCAAGACGTGATGATATATAAATTGTTGTATGAGATGATCATGTTTTGTAAAGTTATCGGCAACTGGCAGGAGCCTTATGGTTGTTGCTTTATTGTATGAAATGCAATCGCCATGTAATTGCTATACTTTATCACTAAGCGGCAACGATAGTCATAGAAGCAATAGTTGGCGAGACGACAACGATGCTACGATGGAGGTCAAGGTGTCAAGCCGGTGATGATGGTGATCATGATGGTGCTTTGGAGATGGAGATCAAAGGCACAAGATGACGATGGCCATATCATATCACTTATTTTGATTGCATGTGATGTTTATCTTTTATGCATCTTATTTTTCTCAGTACGGCGGTAGCATTATAAGATGATCTCTCACTAAATTTCAAGGTATAAGTGTTCTCCCTGAGTATGGACCGTTGCTACAGTTCGTTGTGCCGAGACACCACGTGATGATCGGGTGGGATAAGCTCTACGTTCACATACAACGGGTGCAAGCCAGTTTTGCACACACAAAATACTCGGGTTAAACTTGATGAGCCTAGCATATGAATATATGGCCTCAGAACACTGAGATCGAAAGGTCGAGCATGAATCATATAGTAGATATGATCAACATAGTGATGTTCACCATTGAAAACTACTCCATCTCACGTGATGATCGGACATGGTTTAGTTGATGTGGATCACGTGATCATTTAGATGACTAGAGGGATGTCTATCTAAGTGGGAGTTCTTTAGTAATATGATTAATTGAACTTTAATTTATCATGAACTTAGTACCTGATAGTATTTTGCATGTATATGTTGTTGTAGATCAATGGCCCGTGCTACCGTTCCTTCGAATTTTAATGCGTTCCTAGAGAAAGCTAAGTTGAAAGATGATGGTAGCAATTACACAGACTGGGTCCGTAACATGAGGATTATCCTCATTGCTGCAGAGAAGAAAAAATTACGTCCTGGAAGCACCGCTAGGTGCAAGACCCGCTGCAGGAGCAACTCCGGATGTTGTGAACGTCTGGCAAAGCAAAGCTGATGACTACTCGATAGTTCAGTGTGCCATGCTTTACGGCTTAGAACCGGGACTTCAACGACGTTTTGAACGTCATGGAGCACATGAGATGTTCCAGAGATTTGAAGTTAATATTTCAAGAAAATGCCCGAGTCAAGAGATATGAAGTCTCCAACAAGTTCTATAGCTGCAAGATGGAGGAGAATAGTTCTGTCAGTGAACATATACTCAGAATGTCTGGGTACCACAACCACTTGACTCAACTGGGAGTTAATCTGTCAGTGAACATATACTCAGAACATATAAATTTGAAAGCAATAAGAGGCAATGGATATCGTTTCGTCCCCAAAGGTGGGACGTTCCCTACCGAAAACCATCATGCTTGTTGTGAGAAGCTCCGATTTGTGAGAACATATACCCAAACCTGCCCCAAATGGGACAAATTTTTTACCACGGCATGTTGATGCCGCTCCATGATAGCATGCCAAGTTTCATGAATTTCAGACGAGTTTCAGATTTACTAGAATTTAAAAACCAGGCATCTCAATGTTTTCCCGGCAATCAACTGTGCCCTGGTGGTTGAAATTCATTCCCATTTCTTGCATGGGACCTAAGCATGCACCCAAGGACACAGATTTGATTTTTCAACCAATTTATATGCACCGGAGCATGTGCATGTAGTTCAATTTTGAATTATGCACATAAATGCATTGAAAACTCAGTTAATGCGTAAAAAATGTCCAGACGAACCCCAAAAAATCATAAAAATTCACACAACACTCCTGTTGTTCTATGTTGACACGAGAAAAAATTTGAAAGCAATAAGAGGCAATGGAAATCGTTTCGTCCCCAAAGGTGGGACGTTCCCTACCAAAAACCATCATGCTTGTTGTGAGAAGCTCCAGTTTGTGAGAAGCATATACCCAAACCTGCCCCAAATGGGACAAATTTTTTACCATGGCATGTTGATGCCGCTCCATGATAGCACGCCAAGTTTCATGAATTTCAGACGAGTTTCAGATTTACTAGAATTTAAAAACCAGGCATCTCAATGTTTTCTCGGCAATCAACGGTGCCCTGGTGTTTGAAATTCATTCCCATTTCTTGCATGGGACCTAAGCATGCACCCAAGGACACATATTTGATTTTTCAACCAATTTATATGCACCAGACCATGTGCATGTAGTTCAATTTTGAATTATGCACATAAATGCATTGAAAACTCAGTTAATGCATAAAAATGTCGAAACGAACCCGAAAAAATCACAAAGTTCACACAACACTCCTGTTGTTCTATGTTGAGACGAGAAAAAATTTGAAAGCAATAAGAGGCAATGGATATCGTTTTGTCCCCAAAGGTGGGACGTTCCCTACCGAAAACCATCATGCGTCTTGTGAGAAGCTCCGGTTTGTGAGAAGCATATACCCAAACCTGCCCCAAATGGGATTTTTTTTACCACGGCATGTTGATGCTGCTCCATGATAGCATGCCAAGTTTCATGAATTTCAGATGAGTTTTGGATTTACTAGAATTTAAAAACCAGGCATCTCAATGTTTTGCCGGCAATCAACGGTGCCCTAGTGTTTGAAATTCATTCCCATTTCTTGCATGGGACCTAAGCATGCACCCAAGGGCACAGATTCAATTTTTCAACCAATTTATATACACTGGAGCATGTGCATGTAGTTTAATTTTGAATTGTGCACCTGAAATGGCTAGAAAACCAATTTAATGTATAAAATGTTCAAACGAACCCTGAATAATTCCAATTCTTTTATGACACACATATAGTTGCATGTTCAGTCCAGATAAAAGTTCTAGCAATTTAAACACCGTCCATTGCCGTTGTGACCCAATTATGTAATTCAAATCAAGATGAAAAATCAAGTAGATCGCACACAGTTTATTATCAGCAACCGTGTGAGATGCAACACAAAATATCCTGGAGCACCGTCGGTGTATAGTACGCCTATGTCTTACGCGAGAAGGTGCGTCGGCTGTAGTCCACAGCCGGCGTCTCAAGCACACTAGCTCGCTCCTCAAATATCATTTCACTGTTCAATCGTCGCCGGTGAAAGATGGGCACGTGGACCCGCGTCGTGAGGGCAACTTCGGTGGCCCACCCCGGCGAGAGCGTGGCCGCAGGCACCATGCACGTGCTAATATAAGGTGCATGAGCGCGGCCGCAATCTGCGACCGGGCGGCAAAGGCAGCCCAAACGGCCGCTGTTGCTTCTCAAGTGGCGGCAGCAACATCTGCCTCAGGGATAGCAATTGGCGAGAGCGGCACAGCAGCTGCCCATTGCGCAGCGGCGGCCTTAGCCCTGATGGAGGCCGCCCACAACCATGTCGAGGCCGCCCACGCGCAGCTCCTGGCGGTCACCACACAAATCGATCGAAGCTTCTCCGACAACGGTCGGCAACCCACGGCCGAAGAGCTGGCAATCGCTGAGAGCGTTCAAGCAGCCATTCGTTCCTCCTCCACATACCTTGCGACGACGGAGCCCGTCCAAGCCCAGATCGCATCCGCCCATGCCCAGCTCGTGGCGGCCTTTTCAAAAGAGATGGCGGACATGGATGGCTAGATGCTTGCCGAGTATGGTGCGATGGATGCCATGGAGCCCCTTCCCCAGGAGACCGTCGGGCGCGAGATGGACATGGAGGCGGTGGCGGAGATCGATGAGCGCCAGCCGTAGTAGTACTCTTTGTTTTGTTTAATTAAGAGCGCCAGTCTTTAATTTGTTTCAAACTCATCACACACGGGTTAAGCTATCTAAATCGTTTGTGATGTCCACATATCGTACACAGTTCTGAATAAGGGACCGTGTCTGATGACACTATGCCCGCCAATTTTTTGGCTGAAGCGATTCCAAATTTTCGGCCTCCACGGAAATATCTACCTCCCCGCCCCCTCCCCCTCAAAAGGCACATTTCCCCTCTTTCCGCCTTCCTTTCCAAGTTAAAACCTTCACTCCTTGCTTGCAGCGCTGCCGCCTCCTCGCCGGCGACCCTCCTTCACGCTACTCGGCCTCGTCTATCCAGGCAAGTAATCCACACCCGACTCTCATCCTCCTCCTCCTTCCACATCCCACATGCCCCGACCGCCGGCGCAAGCGCAACACCTTCCACCCAAATCACCGACCCCTCCACCAAATAAGCGCTGCCCTAAGCCATGGTGCATGCAGTATAGCCAGGATCTCAAGGAGCATTTGGCAGCGGAGAAGCAAATCGCGGCCGCACGCGCGGATGAGGTCGCGATGGCTGCCATTCGTGCCGACCACCAGATCTTGGAGGAGCACCTTGCCATTTGCTAGCTATGCCGGTTAAGCATGCTCTATTTACCCGTTGCGTGTGCTGCTCCTGCCTTTCCTTCACAAATTCTAGTGAATTGTGCTATCTAATTTTACCATGCAATCTGTTGCTCTGGTGTATATGTTCTATATGTCGTGCAGTGTGGTGCTCACTTATTAACTATTTTGTTAATTAGTTGTCGTCTTCAGTTAACTGTGTGGTTCAATTCTGCAAATGTGATGTTTAATTCTTCAGGCTGCAATTTTGTATTGTCTTCCATGTGAGAAATAAATCGAGTTTATCTTTACAGAATACATGAGAAACAAATACAATTGCTATATTTCCAAGTTGTCAAGCATGCTTGGTTTGGTTATACATTGTGCAATGTGGTGCTCAGTTAACGTTTGGTTCATTTGTGTTGTGGTGTTTAGTTAACTGTTTGGTTCAATTCTGCAATGCGATTTTCAATAGTTGTGGGTGCATTCTGTTATTGTATACCATGTGAGGAATAAATTGAATTTGGTTGTTGTAAATACATGAGAAACAAATACAATTGCTACAATTGGCTGTAGTTAACTGTTTGGTTAACTGTCCAATCTTCTATTAGGAGTATGTTATATTGTGCAATGTGGTGCTCAGTTAATGTTTGGTTCATTTGTTGTGGTGTTTAGTTAACTTCTTGGTTCAATTCTGCAATGGGATGTCCAATTGTCGTGGGTAGAATTTTGTATTGTTGTGCATGTGAGGAATAAATCGAATTTGGCTACACTTAATACATGAGAAACATATGCAAGTGCTATATTTCCTAGTTCTTAATCATGCTTGGTTTGGGTAAATGGGTTTTCCGTGTGGCTTGAATTAATCTGATGAATCTGCAATGTGCTTATTTTTCATCAACATATTTTACTGATAGCATGCGAACCCTTACTTAACCTGATGACTAACTACCTTATATGTGTTGCAGGGAAACAATGGGAAGCAGTGAGGTTCACAATCGAGGTTAGCACGTGCATGGTCCGTTCTCTAATAGCACATTATTGTGCAATTGCAGGAACCATTCTAATATTTTGGTTTTTAACAATTTGGTCTTGCACAGGTAGGTCCTGCTGTCAGAGGTTTTGACCCACTGTTCGACCCTTTTTGCATATGGGGAAATGAGTTGTCCACGAATATCTATCAAATCAAGAAACTCAGAAAGATTGTTAGGATAAAGAAATTAGCGACAAAAAACAACAAGATCTTTGTCTGCACAATGAAGAAGACATCAGTTCACTACAAGATGGTACTAACTATTATACCTTGCCTTTCTTATTCCTTTGCCCCATTTCCAATATAGAGAAGATATTTATGCGCATCCTTGTTTTCAGGCCTTTCCAAAGCAGTTCACTGATGATTACCTCTCAAACCACCTCTACGGTCAGGAGGCGAGGATGGTTTTCATACAACACCCACGGTTCAATATTGAAGTGTTCCTAAAGAGGACGAAGGACGGACGGTCAATCATCCACAGACACTAGCCTAAAGTTGCAAAGACCTTCAACATGAATGAAGGCTCAATATTCGCCTTCCATTTCAGCTGTTTTCCAGAGGAGATGCATTTGTCTATATACCGTCTATGATGCTAATTTCAAAAGGTTCTACATGTTGCATGTGGAACTTGCTGCTGGTGCAGTTGTGTAATGGGGTAGCTGAGTGCTGAAGCTATATCATGTTGTACTCTATTGTATTTCAATTATGAAATTATGCTTCCTTAATATGGAAATGAAATATATTGTGTGCTTAATATGAAATGTCAATTAGATTAATAAATGGATTATGAATAATCGGATAATTAGCCTACTAATGGATAATTAGCCTGCGAATTGGGTTTTTCTATTGCAAACGGTTGTTGAAAAAATACTGTGGGCGATGACCTCAGGCAACACACACAGTTTCTAGGAATAAATCGTGTTGGATCAATGAACAATCGCACACGACTTCCTCTTGAAAACTGTTACCGTTAGGCCACCTTGCGCAAACGTTTACCACATAAAACCTGTGTGTGATGGACAGCCTTGTCCACACAGTTTTCTTCTACGGACCGTCTGTGATACATTCAATAACGCAAACGATTTAACGGGAAAAATTGTGTGTGATGTACCTGTGAACGGCAAGGTTTTCCTTGGAGCGACTGTGTGGGATGTACATACGAACGGAAATGTTTAGCGGGGACTGACTGTGTGGGATGTACTTGCGACCGGAAACAATTTTGCCGTATAATTGTATTTTTTTAACTCTACTATACATATTTCCATATTTGAGCGCTCGCTGGTCGCACACGAACTCATTTTGCCGAGCGTGTGTGCCAGGAGGGCATATCCCCGATGGTTTCTGGGTCGTGTGGGAAGGACGCCCCTATCGCCCACACTCACTTGGCGACGGTTCCAAACGTCGTCGCGGAAAGGGGTTAAAAACCGTTTGTTTAGGACCGACGCGCACCAGTGACCTAAAGTAAATTATACTAAACCTAATTAAACTAAATCTAAAAAACAAAAAAAAATGAAAATGTCTCACCTAGCTTGGAGCGGCCGGGGCGGCGGGGCCGAGCGGCCCGGGCGGCGCGTCGGGGCGGTCCGGCAGGGCGGGCCGGCAGGGCGGGCCGGCGTGGAGGGGCGAGACGGCCATGGCGGGGCCGACGCGGCCTGTCAGGGCAGCCGGGGCAGCGAGGAGGCCCGGGCGCGGCGGGGCGGGGCGGCCGGGGCGGCGACGCAGCCCGGGGCTGCGTGGCGAGGGGGACGGCCGGGGCGGGGCGGCAGCGCGGGGTTGGGATGAGGGGAGAGGGAGAGAGAGGGGCAGGGCGCGAGTGCGTTTTGATACATATATGGCACAACTCTTTGTCGTGCGCTAGCTGACGGCAAAGAGCCTAGCTAACGGACTTTAGAACGGACAGTTTCTTTGCCGTCTGCTAGTGGACGGCAAAGTTTCTTTGCCATAAGCTAGCAGATGGCAAAGAAAGTGGTCGTTTGTTGCCCCTCACTATCGGCCCACCCTACCTCTTTGCCGTCCGCTAGCGGACGACAAAGGTTCTATGTCGTCAGCTAGCTGACGGCAAAGATGGAGCTGACGGCAAACACTTTCTTTGCCGTCAGGTTTGTTCAAGCTGATGGCAAAGACCGCCTTTGCCATCAGCTAGCTGACGCCAAAGAAACGGCTGACAGCAAAGTTCCTGATTCCAGTAGTGAAGGAGCATCAAGTGTTGATGGTTAACAAGACCACTAGTTTCAAGAAAAGGGGCAAAGGGAAGAAGGGGAACTTCAAGAAGAACGGCAAGTAAGTTGCTGCTCAAGTGAAGAAGCCCATGTCTGGACCTAAGCCTGAGACTGAGTGCTTCTACTGCAAAGGGATTGGTCACTAGAAGCGGAACTGCCCCAAGTATTTAGCGGATAAGAAGGATGGCAAAGTGAAAGGTATATTTGATATACATGTTATTGATGTGTACCTTACTAATGCTCGTAGTAGCGCTTGGGTATTTGACACTGGTTCTGTTGCTCATATTTGCAACTCGAAACAGGGGCTATGAATTAAACGAACATTGGCTAAGGACGAGGTGACGATGCGCGTGGGAAATGGTTCCAAAGTCGATATGATCGCCGTCGGCACGCTACCTCTACATCTACCGTCGGGATTAGTTTTAGACCTAAATAATTATTATTTGGTGCCAGCGTTGAGCATGAACATTATACCTGGATCTTGTTTAATGCGAGACGGTTATTCATTTAAATCAGAGAATAATGGTTGTTCTATTTATATGAGTAATATCTTTTATGGTCATGCACCCTTGATGAGTGGTCTATTTTTGTTGAATCTCGATTATAGTGATACACACGTTCATAATATTGAAGCCAAAAGATGCAACGTTAATAATGATAGTGCAACTTATTTGTGGCACTGCCATTTAGGTCATATTGGTGTAAAGCGCATGAAGAAACTCCATGCTGATGGGCTTTTGGAATCACTTGATTATGAATCACTTGATGCTTGCGAACGATGCCTCATGGGCAAGATGACTAAAACGCCGTTCTCCGGAACAATGGAGCGAGCAACAAATTTGTTGGAGATCATACATACTGATGTATGTGGTTCGATGAATGTTGAGGCTCGCGGCGGGTATCGTTATTTTCTCACCTTCACAGATGATTTGAGCAGATATGGGTATATCTACTTGATGATACATAAGTCTAAAACATTTGAAAAGTTCAAAGAATTTCAGAGTGAAGTGCAAAATCATCGTAACAAGAACATAAAGTTTCTACGATCTGATCGTGGAGGTGAATATTTGAGTTATGAGTTTGGTCTCCGTTTGAAACAGTGCGGAATAGTTTCGCAACTCACGCCACCTGGAACACCACAGCGTAATGGTGTGTCCGAACGTCGTAACCGTACTTTATTGGATATGGCGCGATCTATGATTCTCTTACTGATTTACCGCTATCATTTTGGGGTTATGCTTTAGAGACGGCTGCATTCACGTTAAATAGGGCACCATCTAAATCCGTTGAGACGACACCATATGAATTGTAGTTTGGCAAGAAACCCAAGTTGTCGTTTCTTAAAGTTTGGGGCTGCGATGCTTATGTGAAAAAGCTTCAACCTGATAAGCTCGAACCCAAATCGGAGAAATGTGTCTTCATAGGATAACCAAAGGAGACTGTTGGGTACACCTTCTATCACGGATCCGAAGGCAAGATATTCGTTGCTAAGAATAGAACCTTTCTAGAGAAGGAGTTTCCCTCAAAAGAAGTGAGTGGGAGGAAAGTAGAACTTTATGAGGTAATGGTACCTTCTCCCGAATTGGAAAGTAGTTCATCACAGAAATCAGTTCCATTGATTCCTACACCAATCAGTGAGGAAGCTAATGATGATGATCATGAAACTTCAAATCAAGTTACTACTGAACCTCGTAGGTCAACCAGAGTAAGATCCGCACAAGAGTGGTACGGTAATCCTGTCCTGGAGGTCATGTTACTTGACCATGACGAACCTACGAACTATGAGGAAGCGATGATGAGCCCAGATTCCGCGAAATGGCTTGAGGCCATGAAATCAGATATGGGATCCATGTATGCGAACAAAGTGTGGACTTTGGTTGACTTGCCCGATGATCGGCAAGCAATAGAGAATAAATGGATCTTCAAGAAGAAGACTGACGCTGACGATAATGTTACTGTCTACAAAGCTCGACTTCTTGCGAAAGGTTTTTGACAAGTTCAAGGAGTTGACTACGATGAGACCTTCTCACCCGTAGTGATGCTTAAGTCTGTTCGAATCATGTTAGCAATTGCCACATTTTATGACTATGAAATTTGGCAAATGGATGTCAAAATTGCATTCCTTAATGGATACCTTAAACAAGAGTTGTATATGATGCAACCAGAAGGTTTTGTCGATCCAAATGGTGCTAACAAAGTGTGCAAGCTCCAGCGATCCATTTATGGACTGGTGCAAGCCTCTCGGAGTTGGAATATACGCTTTGATAGTGTGATCAAAGCATATGGTTTTATACAGACTTTTGGAGAAGCTTGTATTTACAAGAAAGTGAGTGGGAGCTCTGTAGCATTTCTGATATTATATGTGGATGACATATTGTTGATCGGAAATGATACTGAATTTCTGAATAGCATAAAAGGATACTTAAATAAGAATTTTTCAATGAAAGACCTCGGTGAAGCTGATTATATATTGGGCATCAAAATCTATAGAGATAGATCAAGACGCTTAATTGGACTTTCACAAACCACATACCTTGATAAAGTTTTGGAGAAGTTCAAAATGGACCAGTCAAAGAAAGGGTTCTTGCCTGTGTTACAAGGTGTGAAGTTGAGTCAGACTCAATGCCCGACCACTGCAGAAGATAGAGAGAAAATGAAAGTCATTCCCTATGCCTCAGCCATAGGTTCTACCATGTATGCAATGCTATATACCAGACCTGATGTGTGCCTTGCTATAAGTTTAGCAGGGAGGTACCAAAGTAATGCAGGAGTGGATCACTGGACAGCGGTCAAGAACATCCTGAAATACCTGAAAAGGACTAAGGATATGTTTCTCGTTTATGGAGGTGACAAAGAGCTCATCGTAAATGGTTACATCGATGCAAGCTTTGACTCTGATCCAGATGACTCTAAGTCACAAACCGGATATGTATTTATATTGAATGGTGGAGCTGTCAGTTGGTGCGGTTCCAAGCAGAGCGTCGTGGCGGGATCTACGTGTGAAGCGGAGTACATAGCTGCTTCAGAAGCAGCAAAATAAGGAGTCTAGATGAAGGAGTTCATATCCGATCTAGGTGTAATACCTAGTGCATCGGGTCCAATGAAAATCTTTTGTGACAATACTGGAGCAATAGCCTTGGCGAAGGAATCCAGATTTAACAAGAGAACCAAGCACATCAACAGACACTTCAATTCCATCTGCGATCTAGTCAAGGAGGGAGACATAGAAGTTTGCAAAATACAAACGGATCAGAATGTTGCACACCCTTTGACTAAGCCTCTTCCACGGGCAAAACATGATCAGAACCAAGACTCCATGGGTGTTAGAATCATTACTGTGTAATCTAGATGATTGACTCTAGTGCAAGTGGGAGACTGAAGGAAATATGCCATAGAGGCAATAATAAAGTTGTTATTTATATTTCCTTGTATCATGATAAATGTTTATTATTCATGCTAGAATTGTATTAACCGGAAACTTAGTACATGTGTGAATGCATAGACAAACAGAGTGTCCCTAGTAGGCCTCTACGAGACTAGCTCGTTAATCAAAGATGGTTAAGTTTCGACCATAGACATGTGTTGTCATTTGATGAATGGGATCACATCATTAGAGAATGATGTGATGGACAAGACCCATCCGTTAGCTTAGCACAAATGATCATTTAGTTTTATTGCTATTGCTTTCATCATGACTTATACATGTTCCTCTGACTATGAGATTATGCAACTCCCGAATACCGGAGGAACACCTTGTGTGCTATTAAACGTCACAACGTAAATGGGCGATTATAAAGATGCTCTACAGGTGTCTCCGATGGTGTTTGTTGAGTTGGCATAGATCAAGATTAGGATTTGTCACTCTGTGTTTCGGAGAAGTATCTCTGGGCCCTCTTGGTAATGCTCATCACTATATGCCTTGCAAGCAATGTGGCTAATGTGTTAGTTATGGGATGATGCATTACGGAACGAGTAAAGAGACTTGCCGGTAATGAGGTTGAACTAGGTATGATGATACCGACCATCAAATCTGGGGCAAGTAACATACGATGACAAAGGGAACAACGTATGTTGTTATGCGGTTTGACCGATAAAGATCTTCGTAGAATATGTAGGAGCCAATATGAACATAGTTCTCGAACCCGCAGGGTCCACACGCTTAACGTTCGATGACGATTTATATTATGAGTAAAATGTGATTTGATGACCGAAGTTTGTTCGTAGTCCCGGATGAGATCACGGACATGATGAGGAGTCTTGGAATGGTGGAGACATAAAGATTGATATATTGGATGATGTTATTCGGACACCGGATGAGTTCTGGGAGGTACCGGATAAATATCGGAGTGCTAGTGGGTTATCGGAACCCCCCGGGGGAACTAATGGGTCTACATGGGCCTTAGTAGGGAGAGAGAAGGGCCACAAGGGGCTGGCCGCGCCCCCCCCCTTGGGTCTGAATTGGACTAGGGGAAGGGGGCGCCCCCCTTTCCTTCCCTTCTCCGTCTCCCTTCCTCCTTCCCCCTTCCACCAAGTGGAATCCTACTAGGACTTAGAGTCCTAGTAGGACTCCTCTCCTTGGCGCACCCTACAGGGCCCGGCCGGCCTCCCCCTCCCCTCCTTTTATATACGAGGGCAGGGGGCACCCTAGAATAGACAAGATCAATTGTCTTAGCCGTGTGCGGTGCCCCCTCCACAGTTACACACCTCGGTCATATCGTCATTGTGCTTAGGCGAAGCCCTGCGCCGGTAACTTCATCATCACCGTCGCCATGCCGTCGTGCTGATGGAACTCTCCCTCGTCCTCAACTGGATAAAGAGATCAAGGGACGTCATCGAGCTGAACGTGTGCTGAACGCGGAGGTGCCGTACGTTCGGTACCTGGATTGGTTGGATCGCGAAGACGTTCGACTACATCAACAGCGTTATTAAACGCTTCCGCTTTCGGTCTACGAGGGTACGTGGACACACTCTCCCCGCTCGTTGCTATGCATCTCGTAAATAGATATTGCGTGATCATAGGTAGAAAATTTGAAATACTGCGTTCCCCAACATCCTCCGGTACATACGTGGCACCAAAGCTATGGGTCTCACCCTGACGGCATGCTCCGATACCGGTCTTGTCACCTACTCCGACGCTGACTGGGCTAGGTGCCCCAACACTCGGTGCTCCACCTCCGACTATTGCGTCTACAACAGGCCCTCTCTGATCTCGTGCTCGTCTAAACCACAGCCCACAGTTTCACGATCGAGCGCCGAGGCCGAGTACAGGGTTGTGGCTAACACCGTCGCGGAGTGCTCGTGGCTACGACAGCTACTTCAGGAGTTGCTATGTGAGGTTCACAAGGCCATGATTGTCTACTATGACAACGTTTCCACGGTCTACCTCTCTGCCAACACTGTTCATCATCGCTGGACGAAGCATATTGAGCTCGACATCCACTTTGTCCGGGAGAACGTTGCACTTGGTCGTGTTCAAGTTTTGCATGTGCCCACCGATCAGCAGTACGCCGATGTCATGACGAAGGGACTACCTACCTCGACTTTCGAGGGCTTTCGGTCCAGTCTTTGGGTCACCGGCGACGCTTCGACTATGGGGGCGTGTTGAACATGCACTACTGGAATTAGCTTATTTGCCGTCTGCCAGTTCTTTGCCGTCCGCTTACAGAAAACGGACGGCAAAGAATAGGCTGATGGCAAAGAATGTCTTTGCCATCAGCCTGTTCTTTGCCGTCCGCTGGCTGACGGCAAAGAGAGAGCTGCCCCCCACTAACGAGCTAATTGGAAAAAACTTAACGGCCCCCCTCTTTGCCGTCTGCTAGCACATGGCAAAGAGAAAACAAAGCGAACGGCAAAGGGTGGGCGGACGGCAAAGAAGTAACCTAACTAACAGCCGAGCCCCACCCCGCCCCTTCCTCTCTCTATTTCTCTCCCTCTCTCCTCCCTGACGACCAGAGCAGGCCCGGCGCCCGGCACCGCCGCCGCCGCCGTCCCCACCACCCGCCGCCGCCCCCGTCACCCACCGCCGCTTGCCCCGTCGACCCACCACCCCGCCGCCCCCACACGCCGACGCCTCGTCGCCCCACCACCCCGCCGCCCCGGCGCCCTGGCGCCCCACGACGTCGCCGCCCGGCTGCCCCACCGCCCCGCCACCCCCACCACCCGCCCACCACTCCGCACCACCGCGGCCCCATCGCCCCGCCTCCCTTCCGGCTCGGCGCCGCCGCTCACCGCCCCGGCGCCACCGTCGCCCCCGTCGCCGCCGCTCCGGTGAGTTATTTTTTCTTTTTTCTTTTCTTTTTTTGCTGTTTAATTGTTAGTGTTAGATTTAGTGCTAGATATGCCTTACTGTTAGATTTAGTGTTAGATTCAGTTTAGTTTTAGTGCTAGAATATGTAGAAGGGGAAGAAGAAGAAGAGGGGAGAAGGGAGGAAGAGGAGGAGGGAGAAGAAGAAAGAAAAGAAGAGGAAACCCTAAACCCTAGTTTTAGTTATAGTTTTACTTTATTTTTAGTTTCAGTTTAGTTTTAGTTTTATTTTTAGTTTAGTTTAGTTTAGATTAGTTTTAGTTTTAGTTCAGAAGAAGAAGAAGAGTAGAAGGAGGAGGAGGAGGAGGGAGGAAGAGGAGGAGGGAGAAGAAGAAAGAAAAGAAGAAGAAGAAAGAAGAAGAAGAAGAAGAAGAAGAAGAAGAAATAAGAGGACGAGGAGGAGGAGGGAGGAGGAGGAGGAGGAGAAGAAGAGAAGAAGAAAAGGCTGTCACGTGCCCCGACCCCGACCCCGACACGCCACCCCGACACCCCGACCCTGACCCCCGACCCCAGACACCCTAACACCACACCCCGACCCCGACACCCCGACCCCGAAACAGCACCCCGACCCCGACCCCGGCACGGCACCCCGACCCCGACACGCCACCCCGACACCCCGGCACGACACCCCGACCCCGACCCCCTGACACCACACCCCGACCCCGACCCCGACACCCCGACACCCCGACCCTGACACCCCAACACCCCGACCCCGAAACAGCACCCCGACAGGGTCATATATTTGTGAATTATGAGTTAGGTCATATATTTTTCGATTTTGTTATGAGAAACATCATATATAATTGTGTTGATCGGGAAGATTTAAACATCATATATATTTTTTGATTTTGTTATGAAAAACATCATATATTATTATTCATGTCGGTATTTTTTATGTTGTATTAATTTTGTTTACTCTTTGTCATGGCAGGTGTTGAAAGATGGTGGGCGCTGGTCCGGAGCGCTCCGAGGCCCCTTCTTCGTCGGCGCGTGGTGGGAGGTCTTCCATTCCACCCGCACAAATCCGCCGAGCGTTGCTGGACAGTATGGCGACACCGCCGGGCCCTTCTTCGTCAACCGCGGTGCCCAGCAGGGGACGAGGAAAGGGAGGGAAGAAGAGAGGAGCTGGAGCACGTGGTCGCGGGAGAGGAGGTAGGGTGACTGCTAGGGTGCCTTCCTCGCCGCCACCCCCAGCTGTTTCACCCGAGCACGTGACTGCTAGGGTGCCTTCCTCGCCGCCACCCCTAGCTATTTCACCCGAGCACGTGACTGCTAGGGTGGACTAGGCCGAGCAGGAGGCTACACGGACTCCGGTCCACAAGCCTTGGGTCCACGGGCCTTCGGCCCACAAGAGTTGGGCCCATGAGACCCCGGACAAGCACACGTCTGGATGGGGTACCTGGCCGGATCAGCCTGAGGGGCCGAGTGGCCATGCTGATGATGGCGGGGAGCCGACTGATATTGAGGAGGAGGGGGCACCGTCTACCAGCGTGGTTGTACACGGCTCCCGTCCGTGCCGGCGACCCGCGAGCAGAGGTGGTTGATTTTCCCTGATGGGGAGAGGTAAGTGCATTTAATATTTTTTTACCTTCTGCATTCACGTTTCTTCAAATATCTAATGCGTTGGCCTTGTCATGCTGCAGGGGTTGGGACCACCATGAGAAGGTCCGCCGGCCCAACTCCGTCCTTGGAGTGCTTTGCCGGCAAAACTTCCCGGGGTTTGTCATGTTGCCTGGTGAGGGTCGGCTTCCAGAGCTTGGATTGAGCTAGGAGCACTACTTGGCTGCCCCGGCCCCGCCGGGTGAGATTATCGACGGTGTCTTGTGCGACACGAGGGCAGACGTGGTAATCAGAAAGTTCTGGGTAATTTCTCCTTTACACAATTAAAAATCTTCAACTAGCTAGTTATTAATTGTACAAATCAATATTGTCTCATTTGATTGCAGACATTCTATAGGTGTGAGGAGGGATACGAGGAGGAGGCGGCAAATGTTATCGAGAACGTCTGCAAGCGCCTACTACAGAACTTACGACACGAGGCTTGGGTGCAGGCTGTTCGAGACTACTACGCCTTGCGTGGTATCAAGAAGCCCAAGCCGGCGTGCCGCAAGAAGTTCCTGAGTAAGGAGCAGTACATGAAGGTAATTCTTAAGGCCTTGTACTTACTTCCTTCATTTAGCAATTCATAGCCGTAGCGCTCAAGTTTCTATTTGCTAACTTAGGCGCCTCCGAGATGGTTTGCGGATCAGATGGATTGTTGGGAGGTGTTGGTCAATGAGTGGTGCTCAAAAGAATGGCTAGCCGTCCACAACACGGCCAAGAACAAACGTGCCCAAATGGAAGGTGTGCCACACCATCAAGGCAGCTCTAACTTATATTAGTTCGGGCGGAACTGGGTATGTGGTTTGCATCATGATTCATGCAATTCATTCATCATGATAGCTTGAGCCCTTTAATTACTAATTTACGTTGTTTCTTTCTTTCATGCACGCTACAATAAGGCGGATAAGGTGCCAGAGGTGTACGACCTCTATGCCATGGCCCATACTGCCTCTTACAAGAAAGTCAAGGCATTCTCTCCGTCTGACCTCGATGATGCAAACAACTTCACCAACATCTCCTCCCACGACAAGCTCGTGAAATATAGAGATCAAGGGAAGGCGAGGAAAGGGGAGGACTTTAACCCGAGCCAGGGTCCCATTGATCCAGAGCTGGTGATGATAGCTGGTGGCGGGAGGTCCCATGGCTCGATAGCCATTAGAGGTGGACTTATCCGTTGTCCTAGCACTCTCCCGGAGATCAAGGCGCGCCAGTCGAGATCCCCTCCTGAGATAAGGCCTCGTGAACGGCCAGTCCAACTCGCCTTCAAGGTTAGTTATACGTACTCAGCTATCTTTCTCCATTACATTCTATGCGCTTCCATCAATGATTACAAATGCTAACGAGGAGTGGTGTTGCAGGCTGCTATACAGAGTGAGAGAGATAGAACGGAGAAACTTCTGTCGGAGGCGGCGGAGAGGCAGCGGGAGTTGGAGGAGAGGACGACAAAGATGTTGGAGGAGGAGAGGGCACGGAATGACATGCAGGCAAGGGCAATGTACGAGCTCCTTGTGGTAAGTTTCTTCTGCTGATTAGCCAAGACATGCATGTAGTGTTTGTCTCATTACTAACTAGTATGACTGAGTCGTCAAAACCAAATGTGTAGTCTGTGTGCAAGAAGTCCGGTCAGACCGCTCCGCCGATGCCAGAGATTGCTCCTGGGACGACGGTGAGTTTAATTTGAATGGACACTACATGCTAGTCTTAACATTTGAGTGTCATCATGCTAGCGAGACATTGGAAATGATCTCTGGTGCATCGTAACTCTAGACAAGCATCGCACGATCCTTCTCCAACTACCGGCACGAGCCAGCCCGCTCCCACACCTCCATGATCACGGTAAGTTTCTCTAGTGTTTTGCTTAACAAATGCATAAAGACCTAGACTTAGCTTTATTTCCTCCAAAATGACTTAATAAGCTTACTGACCTCCAAAACCATCCATTTTACCTAAGTTAGCTCTAAAACGATCTATACTTAGCTTTGTTTCCTCCAAAATGACCAAAGTTAGCTCTAATATGCTTAGTTAACTAGGTTTGCTCAATAATGACATGTACTTAGCTTACTTATGTCAAAAATGGCATAATTAGCTTAGTTAGCTAATAAACGATCCATTTTACCTAAGTTAGTTCTAAAATGATCCATTTTACCTTAGTTAGCTCATAAACGATCCATTTTACCTAAGTTAGCTCTAAAATGACCCATTTTACCTTACTTAGCTCATAAATGATCCATTTTACCCAAGTTAGCTCTAAAATGACCCATTTTACCTAGGTTAGCTCCAAAATGATCCATCTTACCTAGGTTAGCTCTAAAATGATGCATTTTACCTAACTTAGCTCATAAGCGATCCATTTCACCTAGGTTAGATCATAAACGATCCATTTCACCTAAGTTAGCTTACAAACGATCAATTTCACCTAAATTAGCTCATAAATGTCATATATTCTTCTTCTTCTTCTTCTAATCTTCTTCTTCTAACTTTCTTATTTCCCATTTTGCAGAATTCATTCGCTTCACGGAAGATTGCATAGATGGAGTGCTTGTTTGGATAAACTATGTTTCTTTTGTATCGATGAACTATGCATGTATGGTAGGATGACACTATTGTAATATGTATGGTTGGATGCATGTATGTGGAACTTGCTATGTATGGTTGATGGAACTATGCATGTATGATGAAATTATATGTGTTGGATATCTCATATGTTTGCTGTGAACTTGCCATGTGAAAAATATATATGTATCATCTATTTGCTATGAAAATGGTTGGGTATATGAAAAAACAGAAAAAAGAGGCAATGCAGGCTCTTTGCCGTCTGCCACCGACTGGAACGGGCTCTTCGCCGTCCGCGGCGGACGGCAAAGAAGCCACGTGGCAACCACCTATGCTTCTTGGCAGCTGACCCATTTGGTCAGTTTGCCTACAGTGGCAGACGGCAAAGGCTTGATGCTCTTTGCCGTCAGCCACGGACGGCAAAGACTGCTGTTAGCCACCTAACGGACTAACAGCGAATTTATTGCCGTCGGCTTTCTTTGCCGTCCGCCGCTGATGCCAAAGGCTCCTTTGCCGTCCGCGTCAGGAAGCAGATGGCAAAGAAGGTCTTTGCCGACGCCTTTTGCCGTCCGCGGCAGACGGCAAAGGCCTTTGCCGTCAGCCACGGACGACAAAGTAGCTGATTCCTGTAATGATGTATTTACGTATGTAGGTCCGGGTTTTGTATGCCGCACCTGTAGTGTCTCTCCCTCCATGTATTTACTTGTATCTTGGGAGACAAGACACCGGTCGCACCCCTTGTACCTATATATGTGCCTAGTGCATGATCAATGAAGATATCGATGCACACATCAAAACTTACAGTTTGAAATGGACCGTTGGTTCTGCGGTTGTGGGCTCGTGCCTGTAGTTATTTGAGATCAATGGTTACATTTCCCTATGGAATGGACCAGCGTCAGGGTTGTTGTTATCAGCATTTTGGTGGCTGCACCCTCAAACCTGGGCCGGGGTGGTTCTATAGTTTGCTTTGATTTGTCATCATGTAATGAAAGTTCACAGTCACAGGGTTCTGGGCTATCTGAGAACCATGGTTACATTTCCCTTTGGGAATGGATCAGCACCGAGATTTTTGCACTTGCTTATCAAAATGTAAATAATTTCAGATTTCCTCCCATTACTGTCCCACAATGTAAATAACAAGTGTTCCATATTTCAAATGATCAACTGTTGTTCCTGATCATATGCTACCAAATTTCTGAGGCCAAGCTTAAAGTTACGGTGGCTGCAACCTGGGACCTGGCGATATGGGCCTATGATTTTATTGTTGTAGCATGGGTTGGTACTTTATCAGTTTGCAATGTTTTTTGAATAGGGGCGCTTTTTGTCAGTTTGCTCTGTTGGAAGGTTGACATGCTGATATATTGTGCTCTCACGATATGTTGCCAAAGAAGCATTAGGTGCCAATGGTGGAGCATATTAGGGTCGCCATGTCATAAGTTGCAACAGCCCAGGGGTAGCACACTTTAATAGGAAGTGGCTGTGCATCATGACATAAGCATCATATTTATTTAATTTTAATACAAAAATGGAGATAATACAAACACTCACCTTTTGATTAAAGAAAACAATAAAAAATTGCCAGTTGTCCAAAATACCATTTCCAAACCATAAATATTTGGAAAAGCCTCATATTCAATAAGTGGGTCCTTCGAAAAGTTTAATGTTTAAAAGGATTTAATTTTGGGTTTGGATTAAACCCTAATTATAAATGCAATATTTAATAAAAATGCATTTAATTTGATATATTTAAATCAAGGAATTTCACATGGTAATTTCTCTTAGAACCTATAATTAGCCTTCCAATATTATTAGGAAGGTATGGCAATTTGTTCCAAATTTTTGTAATCACCCATAACACACTTATAGTTCAAACCATTTAATGATTAATTAGGATTTTAGTCCAGAGAGGCTACACAAACATTTCAATTAATTTGAAGCTAGTTTGAACCCCCAAACATAAATTAAATAGGATTTATTGCATTTTAATTACGAAAAACTAGCAAAACCTCCTTGTGTATAGTTTAACTAAACTGCGCCCACTAGCGCAGTATAGCTGGTACCACAGCAGGCCGGCCCATATTCCCCTGGCCGCCGCCTAATCATCCCAAACCTAACTCTAATCTCTCTTCTATCCTCCTTTTCCTCCCACCGGCTGTCGCCTCCACCTTGTCTCCTCTCTACCCCGCCCCCTCCCCTGCGTCGCATGGAGACGATGCGGCCAATTGCGCCAACCATCACCGCGACCAGACCATCGATGTCACCCCAGCCATCCTCCGCCACGGGCACCTCCTGTCGGAGCTAAATTTGGCATATCCCTTAGTAGGGTGGCATTGCTAAGCAACTTGGTGCGATGGTGTAACATCCCAAATTTCCAATTTGGAATGTTATACATTAGATCATCATTACATATCATATTTTTATTGCATTTTGGCTTGATCCTAGAAATTCTATGCAACTCAAGGACCCACGGAGAGAGTTGGGGATTTCATTATTATCATAATTGAGTTTTCTCAAATTTTCAAAAGAGGATCGTTTATTTTAATTATTTTTCTCTTTGAATATTTCGTTTATAAAAATAAAAGAGAGGGGCTAAAATGACTTCCCCAAAATAAAGAAATATTGGAGATTTAATATTAAAATCAAATAAGAATTTTATTTGGAGTTTTTATCGCTGTTTTATTTGAATTAGGAAAAATATGCGTTTTTCAAAATTCTATTAGAGGCCCAAATAAATGTTCACCGTGTCCGCTATATTTTTAGAGGACGGGCAAAATTTATTCAGGGATTTTTGGAGTCCGTTTAGTATATCTTTTCTTTGTTTTTCTGTACGTGGAATTACTTAAAAAAAATTAACCGCCATACCGAGCCGTGTCCGACTAGGACACTGCACCCAGCCGGCGTTTTTATGGCCGAGGCCCGAGCCGCCCCAGCCCCAAACCCTAGCCCCCCCGCCACCTCGAAGTCTGCGCCGCCGCCGTCGGATTTCGCCGCCGCCGGAGTTCGCCGCCACCGCGCCGTCTCGCCGTCGCCGCCGCGCCACACTTCCGTCGCCCCATCGCCGGAGCCCGCCGCCCCGTCGCCGAAGCCCGCCGCCGCCGGAGTACGCCGCCGCCGTCCCGATCCGCGAGGTAGCCATCTGTTTTATTCTAAAAACCGTTCGGTTTTTATACGAAAACCTAGATGCGATTTTTTAGATTGGTTTTTTTTCCTGGTTTAGTTATTTAGCGAACGCCCGTTCATACGTTCGTTTTAACGAACGGTTTTCACCCGTTAACCGCAGACAGCGAACGTTCGTCCGTTAGCCCGTTCGTCAGTTTTTCTTTTTCCAGGGATTTTCCACGATTATTTTCGATCGCGATTTCTGTCCTGATTTTCGTTTTAGTTTATCTTTTCGCTCGTTTATCGGAATCAGGCGATTCAAGTGCCTGGAGCTTCGTTTTGAAGCCCTCTTTCTATTTAACCAACTTGAACAAGATTTTGCTACTGTAAAATTTGGCCTAAGTCCAGATCAGTAAACGGATCTTGTTTCTTTCGCAGTTTGAGTTTTGTTGCTTCGTTTGATTTGATTTCTTTTTGCAAACGGGAGTTCTTAAGTTGAACTTTCTGGTTAGATCTCTTATTTGAGTTTTACCCGTGCTTCTAGTTAAGTGCTTATTGTATGCTTGTTTGTTTGCGATAGAGTACCCGTAGTGCGAAGCGTGCTACTACGATTCTCTAGGTTTCATGGATCATCAACAAGGCAAGTAACACTTTGATCATACCTCTTTACTACCCAGTTTTATTGCATTAGATCAATGCTCAAACAATTGCATGGTTAGGATATGATTAACTTGTGGGATTTGGGAAGTAGATGAGGTAGTACCTATTTACCTGTTTATTATCAAACCTATGGGAGTTACTTCTACGTTGCTTATATTGCTATGCTATGCTCGTAGACGTGGATTGGGTTTGAGTGTATCCATGACAGATGTGAGTTTGTTAATTAATGGTTCAACTTAAGGTGGCAACTTTAATACACATCTGGGTGGATTGTTTGTGGGCACCTGGAGAGTCCAGTGTTGTCCTAGGATATCCCGGAGGACCCGTGTGATCATCCTACGGTCCGCCACCCAGGCTCAAAGGGATCATAAGATTATTCATGCTAGAAACTTCCATGTGTAGCCACAAGCCAATATGGGCTCTGGCATAGTTGAGTAAGTTGCGTGAAGCTCTTGAAGAGGTAGACTAGCAGATGTAGTGGGTTGTAGGTGGTACTGTCTATCCAGAGTAGAGATTTAATGCTTCAGAAAGACTGTGTCTCGAATCTCCGACCATGGATGTATTCATGTCTTGTGGGGAAAAGTGCGCAAACCTCTGCAGAGTGTATAAACTAATCATGGTTAGCCGTGTCCCCGATTGTGGACGTTTTGAGTATCTAGTTCTTGGATTATCATGTTGATCTCACCACTCTTAATATAATTTGATTGGGTTTAATGATGATGCTTAATTGGGATTTAGTTAGAGGAACCTTCTCAATGTTTAACCACCACCATGATAGTTAAATAAAATTTATTCCTTTGTTGTAGGAAAAAATTGGCTTTATGCAAAACTGTAACCATAGAGCTTACCACCAGCCAAATATGCATGTAGTGATAGCATTTAATCTATTCATTACTCTGTGTGTTACATTGCCAGCATATTCCATGTGCTGACCCGTTTCGGGCTGCAACGTTCATGTTGCAGACTTTTCAGACGACGAGTAAGGTGACATAGGTCGTTGTCTTTCACTCAGTGATGCCGTTGGAGTTGATGGACTCACTTTATCTTCCAAGCCGATTTTAGATGGCCTTAAGCCATATTTATTGTAATAAGTTCTCTTTTGAGACATTCGATGTAATAAGTGTGTGATTGCTACTCTGTTATAAATCCTCAAGTACTGTGTGTGTCAGCATTACCGATCTAGGGATGACACTGATGCACAGAGATCAGACAGTTTGAGGTCTGGTCGCTACAAGATGGTATCAGAGCACACGCTGACAGTAGGACACGACCACTAAGCTAAAACCCTAGATCACTACTCTTTTCCCATTTCTGACACCTCTCCCTTTTCTACTCTATAGGATGGCAGATGCAAGGAACAAGTTCACTCAACCGGATGAAGATCCACCTTTTGGACGACACTTGAAGGAAGTTACTAGATACCTGAACATCGGAATACTAAGCTTCACTGGGACCTACATCGCCACTTTACCAGAAGAGGAGCGTTGGATGATTCGAGTTCAAGTTCCAAGAAGGACGTTCATGCCAGTCACTGAGGCCATAGAGTTTTCCTTTGATGCACCAACCTGGAGTCTAGGAAAGAGCATGGCAGCCCACATCACCATGGGACGTATTGGACAAGTTTAACACAAGGATCTCAAGGATACTATCTACCAGATTTGTGGGCGCCGAGATGAGCAATGGGAGATGATCAGCACCAGGAAGGATAGATCTATTGCAGCTTTCATCTAGGAGTTAAACCAGCACATTCGTCGCCAGGAGAACCAGATGTGCGCGGGCATGATAGATCTGAAGAAGGCAATGACCAGGATCATGGAGCTAGAGGAAGAACTCAAGTCTACACGTGATGGATACGAGGAGGAAATGACGATACTCGTGGAGAAGAATGACGAGCTGACAAGGAAGCTAGGAGTATTCATGGGAGACCCCGCGGCAGGAGGAGAAGACGACGATTCCACTTGCCCGGAGAACTAAATCATCATCGACGACACCAACTCAGACCCCGACGATAGCGATGATGACTTTGTTGATGAAGCTAGAGCAGATATTATGGAATCTTCCACCGATCAATTTTTCTAGTCGACCACCATGTCAGTAGTAGTATTCCCTCATGTATATAGCTTAGTCCGAGCACTTTTGTAACGATAGTTAGACCGATTGTATGCCCTTGTTTGAATTGATTGAAGTGATATGTTTGTGTTTGTCTCATGTGCATATGGGTAGTGTTTTCCCCCTAGACCTCATTCTATTCTGTTTTCTCATCTTTTCTAAACCCATCAGATGCCTCCGAGACGCGACAATGGATTTGCTTTCCCACCGGAGCTCACTCAGTTGATCCACCAGCAGAATGCATTGATGCAGATACTAGTCCAGAATCAGAATCAGGGGAACAACAACAACAATAACCCACCACCACCACCACCTGTTGATCACTTAGCCCGTTTTCTAAGGCTGAATCCACCGGTGTTCTCTAGTAGCACCGAGCCGATAGTTGCAGATGATTGGCTCCGCAAGATTGGAAGGGAGTTGACCACTGTGGGATGCACAGATGCGGAGAGAGTGCGTTTTGCCGCACATCAGCTTGATGGACCCGCAACATCATGGTGGGAGATTTCACAGCCACTTACCCCATCGAAATTGTCACATGGGACCAGTTTCAGCAGGCTCTTCGCACTGCCCATGTATCAGCAGGAGCTATGGCCATGAAGAAGCGCGAGTTTCGCAACTTACGCCAAGGAGGACGCACCGTTGGCCAGTATGTGGATGATTTTAGTAAGCCAGCACGTTATGCCCCAGATGACGTTGCTACGGATGCAGCTAAACCGGAGAAGTTTCTGGAAGGACTAAATGATGAGCTGAGCATGCAGTTGATGGTGGCAACCTTCAATAACTACCAGGAGTTGGTAGATAGAGCTCTCATGATTGAAGGGAAGCAGCAGCAGATTGACAACCGCAAGAGGAAGTATGGACAAGGGAAGTATAATTCTGGAGCTCAGCAGAGACCCCGTTTTACCCCGAACTCGGGAGGGCCCCTTCAACATAACCATGGAGGTCACAACCACAATGGAGGGATTTCGCACAACCATAGTGGCCCCAAGAATGGGAATGGTAATGGAGGAAGCAACGGTCAGAACCGTTCCAACCTAGCAACGCCCGCCAAGAAGGATCTAAGTCACAGTACTTGTTTCAAGTGCGGGAAGAATGGACATTATGCCACGGAGTGTTCTGAAGCAAAGAATGGAAATGGCAATGGATGCTCTGGGAAGAAGTCCAACCCTTTCAACAGGGGACATGTGAACCACGTTAGCATGGAGGAGGTTGAAGCGCAAACCGATGCAGTAATAGGTAAGTTTTTGGTAAAGTCATTTACTGCAATCGTTCTTTTTGATACTGGTGCATCGCATTCATACATATCAAGGGGATTTGTGGATAAGTTTAAACTGCCAACCCAAGCCCTTAGGTCACCCATGTTAGTAACCTGGCCAGGAGCAGAGTATATGGCTAGCCAATGGTGTGATCGGTTACCATTAAGGATTGGTAACTACGTGTTTCCCTCAGACCTAATAGTATTGGAGTCACAAGGACTGGATGTGATATTAGGCATGGATTGGTTATCGAAGTATGGAGGGAACATTGACTGCGCCAGTAAGTCGATTTTGCTTACCACCCCAGAAGGAAGAAGGATTAAGTATGTATCCCGGCATGTGCCGAAGGGGACTCAAGTGAATTCCTTATCAGGAGTTGTACAGGAGGAAGTAACAGTGGTGAAGGATTTCCCGGATGTATTTTCCAGAAAAGTTGCCAAGGATGCCACCGGATAGAGACATTGAGTTTTTGATTGAGCTTTTACCAGGCACAGGGCCAATATCTAAGAGACCGTACAGGATGCCCGCAAAGGATTTAGAGGAAATTAAGAAGCAGATTAAGGAGTTACTGGATAAAGGCTATATTCGCCCAAGCTCGTCACCTTGGGGATCACCAGTGCTTCTAGTGGAGAAGAAGGATGGATCGTTGAGGATGGTTGTTGATTATCGTGGATTGAATGAGGTGACGATCAAGAACAAGTACCCACTACCGATGATCAATGATTTGTTTGACTAGCTGCAAGGAGCTAAAGTGTTTTACAAGATCGATCTGCGACCAGGGTACCACCAGCTGAAGATTCGAGAGCAGGATATACCTAAGACAGCTTTTATCACAAGGTACAGGCTATATGAGTATACCGTTATGTCATTTGGTCTGACTAACGCACCTGCCTATTTCATGAACATGATGAACAAGGTGTTTATGGAGTTTTTGGATAAGTTCGTCGTGGTGTTCATTGATGATATTCTGGTCTAGTCGAAGAATGAAGAGGAGCACAAGGAGCATTTGCGTTTGGTACTTGGGAAGCTCAGAGAACATCAGTTATATGCCAAGTTCAGCAAGTGTGAGTTTTGGTTGAAGGAAGTTGGATTCCTCGGACATGTTATATCCGGAGAAGGAATAGCAGTAGACCCTACCAAGGTTGTCACTGTGACAAATTGGGAAGCACCCACATCAGTTGGAGTGATCCAGAGTTCTCTTGGACTCACAGGATACTACCGGAGGTTCAATAAGAATTTCTCGAAGATTGCAAAGCCCATGACGGAGTTGTTAAAGAAGGACACCAAGTTCAAATGGACTGAGGAATGTGAGGCCAGTTTTCAGGAGTTGAAGAAACGTTTAGTTACAGCTCCAGTGTTGATTCTTCCAGATCAACGCAAGGATTACCAGGTGTATTGCGACGCTTCTCATCGAGGACTTGGAGCAGTGCTTATGTAGGGGGGAAGAGTTGTCTCATATGCCTCACGATAGCTTAAACCCCATGAGTTGAATTATGCTACCCATGATTTGGAGTTAGAAGCCGTAGTGCATGCGTTGAAGACATGGGGACATTTTCTCACCGGAAACCATTGTGAGGTGTACACGGATCACAAGAGTTTGAAGTATATCTTCACGCAGAAGGAGTTGAATCTCAGGCAGAGGAGATGGTTGGAGCTCATTAAGGATTATGATATGAAGTTGCATTATCATCCCGGAAGGGCTAACGTAGTAGCTGATGCGTTGAGTCGCAAGAGTCATGTCAACACACTCATGACCGGAGGATTACCCAAGGAGTTAGCGGAGGATCTTCGTGAGCTATGTTTGGAAATAGTTCCGAGAGGTTATGTAGCAGCATTGGAGATTCAGTCTACTTTGATGGATAAGATCCGAGAAGCTCAGAAGACAGACAAGGAGATTGCCGAGATAAAGGAAAGAATGAGCAAAGGAAAGGCTAAAGGATTTCGTGAGGATGAGCACGATACCTTATGGTTTGAGGACCGCGTATATGTGCCTAATGACCCCGAGATCAGAAAGATGACTCTGCAGGAGGCCCATGATTTGCCGTATTCGATTCGCCCAGGAAATACCAAGATGTATCTAGATTTGAAGGATAGTTTCTGGTGGACCGGAATGAAGAAGGATATTGCCGAGTATGTAGCAGTTTGTGATGTATGTCAGAGAGTGAAGGCAGAACATCAGAAGCCAGCTGGATTGTTACAGCCATTGCCGATACCCGAATGGAAGTGGGATAAACTAGGCATGGACTTTATCATGGGATTGCCCATGACTCGTTCAGGCTATGACTCGATATGGGTTGTAGTCGATCGTTTGACGAAGGTAGCTCATTTCATCCCAGTTAAGACCACTTACACCAGTGCTAAGTTGGCAAAGATATAAATGCCAGGATCGGTATGTCTGCACGGAGTTCCAAGGACCATTGTATTAGATAGAGGAACCCAGTTTACCTCAAAGTTTTGGAATCAGTTGCATGAGACTTTGGGAACCGGGCTAGAGTTCAGTACAACTTTTCAGCTGCAGACAGATGGACAGACTGAGAGAGTCAATCAGATTCTGACCGTCAGTTGTTTGGACCAGATTTGATTAAAGAGTCTGAAGAGAAGGTTAAGCTGATACGCGATAGACTCCAGGTAGCCCAGTCCAGGCAGAAGAGCAATGAGGTTTCTAAACGCAAGGAGACAGAGTGTATCTTCGTGTGTCCCCACTTCGAGGAGTGAAGCGTTTTGGAGTTAAGGGAAAGTTAGCACCACGTTTTGTGGGACCATACAAGGTTTTCGAACGTACGGGAGAAGTTGCTTACAAGTTGGAGTTGCCCGAAGGATTGTCAGGAGTTCACGATGTGTTCCACGTTTCTCAGTTGAAGAAGTGCCACGCAGAGATGGCTGATATTCCTCTAAGAGATACAGTGCCACTGGAAGCGATTCAGTTGGATAGCGATTTGACCTATGAGGAGAAACCAGTGAAGATTCTCGAGTTCGCCAGCCGAGTCACACGCAGCAAGGTTATCAAGTTCTGCAAAGTTCAGTGGAGCCACCATACCGAGGATGAAGCCACCTGGGAACGAGAGGAAGACCTACGGAAGGATCACCCTCACCTATTTTCTAGCCAACCCAAATCTCGAGGGCGAGATTCATCTTAAGGGGGGTAGGTTTGTAACATCCCAAATTTTCAATTTGGAATGTTATACATTAGATCATCATTGCATATCATATTTTTATTGCATTTTGGCTTGATCCTAGAAATTCTACGCAACTCAAGGACCCACGGAGAGAGTTGGGGATTTCGTTATTTTCATAATTGATTTTTCTCAAATTTTGAAAAGAGGATCGTTTGATTTAATTATTTTTCTCTTTGAATATTTCTTTTATGAAAATAAAAGAGAGGGGATAAAATGACTCCCCCAAAATAAAGAAATATTGGAGATTTAATATTAAAATCAAATAAGAATTTTATTCGGAGTTTTTATCGCTATTTTATTTGAATTAGGAAAAATATGCGTTTTTCAAAATTGCACTAGAGGCCCAAATAAATGTTCACTTTGTCTTCTATATTTTTAGAGGACGGGGAAAATTTATTTTAGGATTTTTGGAGTCAGTTTAGTATTTCTTTTCTTTGTTTTTCGGCGCGCGGAATTATTTAAAAAAAAGTCAACCGCCTTACCGGGTCGTGTCCGACTAGGGCACTGCACCCGGCCGGCCTTTTTAAGGCCGAGGCCGGAGCCGCCCCAGCCCCAAACCATAGCCGCCCCGCCGCCTTGAAGTCCGCGCCGCCGCCGCTGGAGTTCGCCGCCACCCCGCCGCACTTCTGCCGCCCCGTCGCCGGAGCCCGCCGCCCCGTCGCCACCCCACCCCCCGTCGCCGGAGCCCGCCGCCGCCGCCATCCCGATCCGCGAGGTAGCCGTCGGTTTTATTCTAAAAACCGTTCGGTTTTTATACGAAAACCTAGATGCGTTTTTTAGATCGGTTTTATTTTTTCCGGTTTAGTTAATTAGCGAACGCCCGTTCGTACGTTCGTTTTAACGAACGGTTTTCACCCGTTAACCGCAGACAGCGAACATTCATTCGTTAGCCCGTTCGTCAGTTTTTCGTTTTCAAGGGATTTTCCGCGATTATTTTCGATCGTGATTTCTGTCCTGATTTTTGGTTTAGTTTATCTTTTCGCTCGTTTATCGGAAACAGGCGATTCAAGCACCTAGATCTTTGTTTCGAAGCCCTCTTTCTGTTTAACCAACTTGAACAAGATTTTGCTACTGTAAAATTTGACCCAAGTCCAGATCAGTAAACGGATCTTGTTTCTTTTGGAGTTTGAGTTTTGTTGCTTCGTTTGATTTGATTTCTTTTTGCAAACCGGAGTTCTTAAGTTGAACTTTCTGGTTAGATCTATTATTTGAGTTTTACCTGTGCTTCTAGTTGAGTGCTTATTGTATGCTTGTTTGTTTGCGATAGAGTACTCGGAGTGCGAAGCGTGCTACTACGAGTCTCTAGGTTTCACGGATCATCCGCAAGGCAAGTAACACTTTGATCATACCTCTTTACTACTCAGTTTTATTGCATTAGATCAATCCTCAAACAATTGCATGGTTAGGATCTGAATAACTTGTGGGATTTGGGAAGTAGATGAGGTAGTACCTATTTACCTGTTTATTATCAAACCTATGGGAGTTACTTCTACGTTGCTTATATTGCTATGCTATGCTCGTAGACGTGGATTGGGTTTGAGTGTATCCATGACAGATGTGAGTTTGTTAATTAATGGTTCAACTTAAGGTGGCAACTTGAATACACATCTGGGTGGATTGCTTGTGGGCACCTAGAGAATCCAGTGTTGTCCTAGGATATCCCGGAGGACCCGTGTGATCATCCTATGGTCCGCCACCCAGGCTCAAAGGAATCATAAGATTATTCATGCTAGAAACTTCCGTGTGTAGCCGCAAGCCAATATGGGCTCTGGCTTAGTTGAGTAAGTTGCGTGAAGCTCTTGAAGAGGTAGACTAGCAGATGTAGTGGGTTGTAGGTGGTACTGTCTATCCAGAGTAGAGAGTTAATGCTTCAGAAAGACTGTGTCTCGAATCTCCGACCATGGATGTATTCGTGTCTTGTGGGGAAAAGTGCACAAACCTTTGCAGAGTGTATAAACTAATCATGGTTAGCCGTGTCCCCGGTTATGGACGTTTTGAGTATCTAGTTCTTGGATTATCATGTTGATCTCACCACTCTTAATATAATTTGATTGGGTTTAATGACGATGCTTAATTGGGATTGAGATGGAGGAACCTTCTCAATGTTTAACGACCACCATGATAGTTAAATAAAATTTATTCCTTTGTTGTAGGAAAAAATTGGCTTTATGCAAAACTGTAACCATAGAGCTTACCACCAGCCAAATATGCATGTAGTGATAGCATTTAATCTGTTCATTACTCTCTGTGTTACATTGCCAGCATATTCCATGTGCTGACCCGTTTCGGGCTGCAACGTTCATGTTGCAGACTTTTCAGACGACGAGTAAGGTGCCATAGGTCGTTGTCTTTCACTCAGTGATGCCGTTGGAGTTGATGGACTCACTTTATCTTCCAAGCCTTCCGCTGTTATCGATTTTAGATGGCCTTAAGCCATATTTATTGTAATAAGTTCTCTTTTGAGACATTCGATGTAATAAGTGTGTGATTGCTACTCTGTTATAAATCCTCAAGTACTGTGTGTGTCAGCATTACCGATCCAGGGATGACACTGGTGCACAAAGATCAGACTGTTTGAGGTCTGGTTGCTACAGATGGTAACAAGAATAAGGCATTTCCCCAGGTTCGGACTCTCAGGAGAACATAATACCTGACGTCCTGCTTGGGTTTGCTGCGTTGGAATGAGTAGAGAGTACATGCAAAGTACCGAGAGATTATAATTATCTAAGTTATCTCTATCGACTAGCCCGATCCCGGCTTATATAAGATACCCATGATCTGTGCAATTGCAACGGAGTTGTCTTTTGTCTTCCTCTTGGTCTAAGTCTCTGGAGGCACCCAGTATCCTGTTAAATTGATCAAGGAGGAGGTAAGAAGCGAGGATGTGTGGAATGTTATTCTAAACTCTGATGACAGAATGGTCTAGTACAATAGCGTAAAGTAATTCCTATTGGGACAAACGAGGTGTAGTCATTAAAATCCCAATAATTTTGTCTGAATTACTATTCTTAATAACCGAGGTAACCCCGTGTGAAGGTAACGACCATCGGTTAGACAATTGATTCTTGATGCGGGTCATGAATGGTCAGGATGTACTTTGGACACATCCTCCACTTAATCACATAGTAAGCACATCATAACGGCTATCTTACAGGGCTATGTTTATTAGCAAGATGAGATCCCAATAAAAAATATAAGGTTGTGAGAGTGAGACATCATACCCATGCTTGTTTTAATCATAAGTGTTTTTGTCCTAAAGGTTGTACGGTCTGCTTTGCAGAAAATGAAATTTAATTCAATAGCAATAACTTGCGAGACCCTTTGTCGTCCTCTTGTGGGTTTGATAGCCCAATGTCACTCCTTGGGGAAAGGGAACATGGACCTTCTGCAATCCAAACTGGATCACAAAGGGCATGAAGCACCTTTTCTGGCACCGTTGTTGTGGAGGCATCGTGTCACTAGTCATTGTGTTAGAATTCCTGTTAAAAATTATTTAGTTTTTGTTCATGTCTTATTTGTCTTTAGTTGTGTTGTTACAAAAAAAACAAAAAATTATGGCACAAACTTAGAGACTATGCTTCTTCGAATGAGAACTTTATGCGTGCACAAATCACACTACCCAATGTTGCCATAGAGAAAATTAAGATAAAGCCTCATTTAGTCATTATGGTTCAACAAAACAAACTTGAAGGCTCGGCTTCATAGGATGCTGGTATGAACTTGCTCACTTTCATTAAAGTGTGCGATATGACGCGTCTTAAGGATTATGTGTGATATGACTCCTGTTAAGGACTATGAACCAGACCCTTGTGAAGTTGCGTTTATTTCCTTTCTCTTTGAGAGGAAAATGGAAAGAATGGCTTCTGGCTTTGCCTACAGGAGTTGTAACTTCATGGAATTTATGTTGCGGCATGTTTTAATCCAAGTTTTATCCCCGTAAAAAATATGTAACTTCGATATCAGATCACAGGTTTTAACCAGGAAGATCGTGAGTCATTAGCGCTTGCGTGGGATCCCATGAAGGAGGTAATGAGAAAACGCCCCAACCATGGGATGGAAGAATGGTTAATTCTTCATATATTTTATAATGTTGTTAGTATTATGTCGGAAGCTATCCTTGATACAACATCAGGAGCAATCATTATGGGAAAACTGATTGCGAGGAGATACACCGATTGCAAGTATATTATGCTTGATACAACTGAAGGGGGAATCATTATTGATGGTTAATCAGCACGTGGAGATGGGCTGGGCCGCCATGTAAAAAACAAGGTTAGTCGGCCCTTCTTCTTTCATTTTTTCTTTTACTTGTCTTTTCTATTAAACGAGAAAGTAGGAGAAAGAAGGAATGGAGGGGTAGGAATGGAATTTGGCTATGGGGCTATTTTTCTTGAAGTAAAAGATTTATACTTGGTCTAGAAAAATGGTTCCCAATTATTTGCAAAATTTTAACTCAAATTGATTTGAATCTGAACCAAATGGATTTTAACTAGGGCTATCAGCTAGGAGTGTCCAAAAACTATGAAATTTCTTTGGGAGGCTACGAATGTGAAAAGAAGGAGATGTGCAAAGTTGTGGAGAAAATGGGAAAGTTTGAATTTGAAAGAATTCAAATCCTTGCAAAGGATTTGAATTGGAGCCAAGATTTAAAATAGCCGCTGACTTCAATTAAATAAACGATAAAATGTTGGCTATTTTTAATTGCCACATATTACATAACATGTTCGTGAATGGAAGATGACATAAAATGAAAAACTACTTATTAAAAAAAGCAACAATGCCAAATAAGGGTTTATTATAATTGGGATGCTAAATTTATAACTACCTGCAATAAACAAATATTACAAGCAATTTCTAAACTACTGTGGTTTCTCATGGGGAGCCGCCTCCATTATTAAGCATCACACGCGACTTTGTCCCTCTTTGGAAAAAGTACTTTTGGGGCCTGCTGCTAATGCTCTTTCTTTACTAATGAAAATTAATTCTTTGATCCAGGGTGGCCTATCTCTAGTTTTGTCTCCTTCCCTTCTCTCCACGATTAGACCACGGTGTTAAGATGTAAATATGATCTTTGAGACAATTAAATGAAACATCACTTAGACTAGTTATAGTGCATAGTATCTTAGATTGGTATTTCAGACTACCTCGTTTATTATTCTGTGTGGCCCATAGTCCCACTTGATCTATGTTAAGATACAGTTGTCTTATGTTTCCTCAGTTATTACAGTGTTATGTGAGCAATATGCCTAGTTAGTATTGCACAAAGGTGCATGATGCTAGGTAATGATATCCCACTATGATACGTCTTGGATATATAACACCTAAAATACAATGTATTGGGGGCGATTGTCTCTAAAATTCTTGCGCCACCTATGTTGGTGTGTTGAAAGTCAAAATGCATGGGGGATGCATGAATGTCATGTTTTTCTAGCAGTGCTAATGCCATATTGTAGGAAACTCCATTTTGGACAGTATCCCCCTCCTCGCAGTTGTTTTGTTTCCCCCATTTTGGACAGTGAGTCATAGAAAGTGATAGTACTAGCAAGTATTGCTGTGGAAATAATCTTGGGAATCAAGTCATCCTGGTTCTGACCAACTACTAATGGCATGTAAATTTACGGGCTTACACTGGGCCCAAACTCAAAACACTCATACAAAAGCCTGATAAAGCCGAGACCACTAGCTATCATTCAAGACAATATACCACTAGTTAAAAGAAGACAAGCCCTCATTATTATTAAGGTGTCATTATTGTTGTTATTATTATTATTATTATTATTAACAAGGAATTTTTATTATTAGAAGGATGGTAGTTTTATTACTAACAGGATGGCAGTTTTATTATTGGGAGCATGACATTTTTATTATCAATAACATGGTTTTATTATTATTAAGAACATGGCATTTTAATAGTCAACAACATGACATTTTAAATTTAAGAGCATGACATTTTTATTATCAAGAGGATCACATGAACTTTCTTTCCTATTTTTTATACCATGCCATTTTTTACCTAGAGGATGACATATTTTAAAGTTTAGCATGACAAAAAAAATCCAAATCAGGTGGCCTTTTTGGGTTTTTGCTCATACTCGTTGTTAATTTATAAATTAGAGAAATAGGGAGTTTTATAAATTTGCTTCAAATCATGGCAATTAGGTTTATTCTTGTTTGATGGCACTTTTTCTCAAACAAAAAGTTGACTAGGCCTGTGGGTCAAACGGGGGGGGGGGGGGTCGCGTGAGAGCCTTTCCAGAGCAAACGGCCGAAAATGTATGTTGCCAGCATCCTCCCTGGCAAATGAAACAGACACTGGAGGGCGTCCCTTTGTCTCGCATTAAGCAAGACCTTTGGAACCCTCACTAAAGGGGGGGAGCAAGATGGGTCGACCTAGACGCGCAGGACACCACAACCTCATTTTTTTCTTTTGACCTTTTTTTGCTTTTGTTTTTTGCATTAATTTTCACTTATGTTTATACTTTAAAAAATTCTAAATATACGTATAACAAAAAACATTTGAAATATGTTAACCAAGAATTTAAAAATCGTTAAATACGTATAGCGAAAATGTTTATCACATATACAAAAAACAATCTGTATGACCAAATTTGATCATGTATTTAAAACATTTCAATCCACTATTTAAAAAAATTGAACAAGTATTTGAAAAATGTTAATCAAGCATTTGAAAATGGTTAAATGTGTATAGACAAAATGTTGACCATGTATTAAAAGAAAAATGAAATTATTAGATCATGTAAATAAAAATGTTAATCAAGCATTTGAAAAAGTGTTGAACAAGTATTCAAAATCTTAATCCAGCATTTGGAAAATGTTAAATATGTATAGAAAAAATGCTTACCATGTATTCGAAAATTTATGAAAAAACTTGATCATGTACATAAAAATGTTAATCAAGCATTTAGAAACATATTGAACAAATATTTGAAAAATGTTAATCAAGCATTTTGAAAATGTTAAATATGTATAAAAATATTGACTATGTGTTAATAAAATGTTAATTGTTTATTTGAAAATGTTAGTCTAGCATTTAAGAATGTACAGAAAAAATGTTGACTGTGTGTTAAAAATTGTTAATCTTATGATTGAAAAATGTTAATCAATGATTTGAAAAAATGTGTACAGAAAAAATGTTAACCATGTATTAAAAAATGTTAAATTTGTATTGTTAAAATGTTAAGAAAGTATTAGAAAAATGTTTGTGACATATGCAAAAAATGTAGAATAAAAACCAAAACAAACAACGAGAAACCGAAAAAGAAGGAAACTGATAAAAACAATGAAAGATACAAAGAAAATCAAAAGAAAAACAAAAAAATGATAAGCAAAAAGAAAAACAAGAAAAAAACAAAAAAGGAGAGAAAAATGAATAAAATAGAGGAAAAAGAAAGAAGTAAACGGAGAAAGAACGGTGAAAAAAGAAAGGCAAGACAAAACAAAAAAACCCAGGAAAAACCAATGCAAAACCAGCTCTTTTACCCTCAACCATCTCACGCTTTAGTAGCATACATGAAGTTGAAGATGGCTTATTCGCCAGCAGAGGTGCCCCTTAAGCTGGGAGACTAGGGTTCAAATCCTAGGATCGCCATTTTTCTTCACCCCTCAACCATGATGGGAGCATTCGCTTCAGTGAGATGGAAGTAGCACTCGCCTTCTCTTCTTTCTTTCTTTTTAAACATGCGCTAACAGGAAAAAAAATTGATAAAGAGAGCTCCCTCTCCGATTTCCATTTAAAAGAAACCACAATGTCTTTTGTTGCTATCTTGGAATAACATGGATAAACCACAAACCAGTTCCTGAGAAATAAAGCTTGGTTGGTCACAAATAATAAGAATACGAACTATTGCTGATCAACGAAGCATGTTATTTTTTACCTAGACAATTGTTGTTTGTTTTGCTGGGCCATGTGTGTGTGTAAAGATAGAACGAGTTGTGGTGAACTGATGACAAACACAAATTCAAGGGAATAGTCTAGCAGATAACATAAAAAGGAAAGATTGCATTTGGTAATTTTTTCAACTCAAACAACTCATGTCACATTCAGATATTTCTGGGGACAGGTTTACAGGCAAGATCGATGTTTGATGCTTCCTGCAAGGCTAATTACCAAGCAATTTAGCAAGCCTGGGTTTGTGCCAGTTCACTGATGACATGCACATATTATAGGGGAACATGTGATTCTTCCTGGATCACTAATTCCTGCAGTAGTAGCCATGTACTGATTGTTAGATGTGTATAGTCCCTTTTTGGTACATCCCCATTGTATAAGGGGTTTCTTGCACTTTACCACACATGTATATGTAATGGCCTTTGGCCCTCAGTGAATACTAGTTGCTCATTATCCAACACGGTATCAGATGCTAGGTTGGCCTCTCCCACACGATGCAACTCCGTGCGTTCCCCACTCTAGCCGCCGCTGACGCTAGCTTCGTCCCTCGTCTTCCGGGCCGGATCCACAACCCTCGCTCTCTACTTCCTCTCGAGCTGGCTGATTCTTCCCGGTACGGGAGCCGATCTGCAGCTCCTACATTCTGCCTCTTCTCCAACTGGCCCCTGCTGCTGCTTCCTCCAGGTGCGGGAGCCTCCTTCAGCTACCGCTGCTTCCCATCCCGGCCGCTGTTGCCGCTCCGTCCCTGCTCCTGCTCCATCCCGGCTGTTGCTGCTGCTTCTCAGGCCATCCCAGCCGCTGCTGCTGCTTCTCAGGCCGGCTGCTACGCAGCTCCATCCCGGCCGCCGCTGCTGCTCCCTTCCAGCCCCGATTTGGCCGGCGTGGCTGCCTAGCCCGCTCGCTGCTGCCTAGTCGCCCACTGCCGGCTGCTTCGTTCGTTTGGTCGGGAGCTACTTCCCGATACAGATCGGGTCTTGTAACGCCCACGATGCGGCTATATATCCCACGTGTCGAGGCATGACTTAGAGGCATAACCGCATTGTGGTTTTGTCGCAAGAAGGGTCATCTTCACACAATCCCATGTAATGAACAAGAATGGGATAAAGAGTTAGCTTACAATCGCCACTTCACACAATACATAAATAAATCTACATCAATCAGAGTACACATATAGGTCCGACTACGGAACCAAAATAAAAGAAGACAACCCCAAATGCTAGATCCCCGATCGTCCCAACTGGGCTCCACTACTGATCAACAGGAAACGAAACATAGTAACGACCAAGGTTCTCATTGAACTCCCACTTGAGCTCGGTTGCATCACCTGCACTGGTATCGTCAGCACCTGCAACTGTTTTGGAAGTATCTGTGAGTCACAAGGACTCAGCAATCTCACACCCGCGAGATCAAGACTATTTAAGCTTATAGGAAGGGTGGGGTAATGAGGTGGAGCTGCAGCAAGCACTAAGCAAATATGATGGCTAACATACGCAAATAGGAGCGAGAAGAGGAGCAACGCAACGGTCGTGAACTAGAAGTGATCAAGAAGTGATCCTGAAACTACGTACGTTCAAGCATAACACAAGAACCGTGTTCACTTTCCGAACTCCGCCGAAAAGAGACCATCACGGCTACACACGCGGTTGATGCATTTTAATTTAAGTCAAGGGTCAAGTTCTCTACAACTGGACGTTAACAAATTCCCATCTGCCACATAACCACGGGCACGGCTCTCGAAAGTTTATACCCTGCAGGGGTGTCCCACCTTAGCCCATCACAAGCTCTCACGGTCAACGAAGGATATTCCTTCTCCCGGGAAGACCCGATCAGTCTCGGAATCCCGGTTTACAAGACATTTCTACAATGGTAAAACAAGACCAGCAAAGCCGCCCGATGTGTCGACAATCCTAATAGGAGTCGCACATACCTCGTTCTCAGGACACACCGGATGAACACTACGTACAACTAAAACCAGCCCTCAAGTTTCCCCGAGGTGGCGCTGCAAGTGGCTCTAGTTTGGACCAACACTCCGAGGAGCATTGGCCCGGGGGGTTGAAATAAGATGACCCTTGAGTCTGCACAACCTAAGGGAAAAGGGGATAGGTGGTAGCAAATGGTAAAACCAAGGTTGGGCCTTGCTGGAGGAGTTTTATTCAAAGCGAACTGTCAAGGGGGTCCCATAAATCACCCAACCGCGTAAGGAACGCAAAATCAAGGAACATAACACTGGTATGATGGAAACTAGGGCGGCAATAGTGGAACAAAACACCAGGCATAAGGCCGAGCCTTCCACCCTTTACCAAGTATATAGATGCATTAATTAAATAAGAGATATTGTGATATCCCAACAATATCCATGTCCCAACATGGAACAAACTTCATCTTCACCTGCAACTAGCAATGCTATAAGAGGGGCTGAGCAAAAGCTAACGAGTCCATGAAGAAGACAAACGGACGTAGTCGGACGAATCCTCACAACTCCGGAACGAAACCGAAGCTAACGAGAGAAGCAAACCGGAAAGAAACAAACAACATGGTAAACAACCATCACATAATCATGGCATGATGCACAATCAAGTATGATGCATGTCCAGTTTAAAGAGGCATGGCATGGCAAAGTGCAACAAACAACACTACAAATTAAGTGGAGCTCAATATGCAACGAGTTGCATATTGACGAAACACCACATTCGGATTTATTTAGTTCGCTCTCGTTTATGTACCCAACAATATTAAATGTTATTAAACATGGCAAGGGATGAAGCATATGAAAACTACCTATCTAGGCAAGTTTAAATGAGGCCGGAACAACAAACAACAATTCCGGAAAATCCCCATGTCCATTCTTTTAGATTTGGTACTGTTCTGCCTAAAACCATATTTTATTGTTTTTAAACAGGAAAATAAAGTGCAACATGTTAATCTATGCATTTTCCTACCCCATTTACATATATAATTAATTTAAATCCGAGCTGCGGTTAATTAGTTATGAAATAAATCATTTTAACATGGCATTTATGCAAATTAATGCAAACAATATTTTAAACATTTTTAACATGGATGAAAGTTGCAAATCATGGAACTAGATGAAATTCTAAGCAAGTTACATATATAACATGTTTTATATGGATGCATGGACATTTAGTTATGAGCATTTTAAAATGATGGCATTTGTTGTAAATATGCATGCACTGGATATTTGAAAAAAAAACAGACCAACGAAAATCTAAACGGGCTGAAACTGGAGCTACACGGGCTACACCGGCGAGCGGTAGATAGATATAGAGCGCTCTGTGCGCAAGGCAACAACAGCAGCAGAATCAGGCCAAGCCCAAGCGCCTGGCTGTGTGGTGTGCAAAAGATAAATAAGAGGCAAAATTTGGGCTGCCTGGGACTCGAACCAGGGACCTCCTGCATGTGTGCCTGCGAGATTAACCAGTTGAACTAGAATGGATACATGATGCTGAATGGGTTTGGCGGTAGATGAAGCAGCAAGAAGCTATCAAAGTCTGAAGGTGCAAAATTGCAGGAAAAGAATGCGCAGCCGTGGAGGTTCGATCTCGGGGCTCCCATGTAGGATTGCGTGGCCTAGACCACTGAGATGCTGCTATGTTTGGCACCAAAGGGAAGATCAGCTCGTTTTGAATGATCAGAAGGCCTAGTTTTCTGCTCCCGCGAATACACGGATGCATTGCCGGCGAGCAACGGCGGGTGCAGCACGAGCCCAAGGCTTTCGGTCATGGCGGCCAAGCCTCGGTGTTGTGCGTGCAAGCGCTGGGCGAGGCATGCGGCAGTGCGCGGGTGTAGATGCGTGTGCGGAAGAGGCAAGGCATGAGCTTGAACTCGCTCCCCTGGTTGGCCATGGCAGACGGCCTCGGGGTTGCGCGGATCGACGGACATGCGGACAACGGGACCGGAGAGAGAGATGGGGAGGAGCAGAGCTTCACCGTGGGGGTGTTGCTGGAGTCGTACGAGGTCGAGGCTGACCGGGGACGGAGGAGGAGCACGCTGACGGGGACGCCACCGGTTCCGTGAAGAAGAGGAAGCAGAGAAGCATACGACGAGGAAGAAGCCTTTGGGGTCCTCGTGGTCGCGTGCGAGGGTGAGGAAGACGACGAAGAGGGTCGGGGTTCTCGCCCCGTGGCAGCAACAGAGACGACGGAGGTGTTCAGGCCAGGGACGAGCTTAAGCTCTCCTCGTCCAGGGCGACGGCTATGGTGGGCGACCTACCTGGTGGCGGCGGCAGGGAGAGGGGGAAATGGAGAGAGGAGAGGCTAGGGTAGGGTTTGGAGAAGTTTTATAGGAGGCTAGGGGAGCTACCGGCCGTCAAATCAGCCGAAGCGCCGACGTGGAGCCTCCTGATGGCCTGTCGTACAGGAGGTAGGAGAAGAACAGGAGGGATCGCCTCTGATGGGTTTATTGGGCTGAAATCAGACAGGTAAGTGGTAGGTGGGCTGCTTCTGCGGTATTGCTTCTTCTTTCTTTTATTTTTCTTCAGACAGAAAAATAAAGACCAAAAAGCACAGGAATATGGCGAGGGTTTGGAGAGATATGAGAATATCCCTGGAGTCCCGAATTTGTGTAGAATTTGAATAAATTGCTTTGGGCATTTTTAAGGACAGAAAAATAATTCAAGTTTGAAATTGATTCAAACTTGAGCCATTTTTTAACCCTACCAAATTAACTCCAAAATGGATGATATTTGACAGAGAGGTATAAGGCATGGAGTAAGATCATTAGGAAATAAATGAACATTAATGGAGGATGGAAATATGTCACTTGCAAAAACATGAGGAAGAAGGAAGGGAGAGGTGATGATACATGGGACATATGCATAGGCAAACAACAATGTAACATGCATGAATACCGCAAACAAATGAATACGCACGACGATAACGAAAAACATGAAAGGCGTCTGAAGCGTCGGTCTCGGGGCGTCACAGGTCTCTGTAAAGGTTGACCAAAAAAATAGAGAGCGAGCTCGCCATGTCTTCTTCAGGCTATGTTGCTTTTCCTCGGTGCTCAGTGATCTTCGATGGCACTAACTATGCTGAGTTTGCGGGTTTCATTCGTAAACACATGCGCGGACTTCTGCTGTGAGGCATTCTCTCTGGCGAGGTCCCCTGTCCGCCATACCCTGTTGCTCCACTGGCCCCTACCCCGCCGGCATCGCCGGTTCTTGCTGCTGATGCTTCTCAGACTGATCGGGATGCAGCCAAGGCTCTCGATGATGCCGCAATTGATGCTTATGATCAGCAGATGTCAGCTTATTCAGATGCTCTTTCTGTCTACCGGAATGATCTGTCAGCTTACACTCAGTGGTGCAATGATGATGCTCGTGATGCTGCTATTCTCACTGCGAGTGTCCTCCCTCAGTTTGCCTCGGAGTTCATGGGTCTGTGCACCGTGGCCGCGATGTGGTCTTATCTCTGTCAGCGCTATCAGCCATCTGGTGATGCTATCTAATTATCTGTGGTGCGTCAGGAGCACGCTCTTCAGCAGGGTGACTCATCTGTTGACGAGTTCTACACACAGAGCTCTGCCATCTGGCGCCAGCTTGACTCTCTTCGGACAGTTGTTTGTGGATCTTGCCGCTGTTGTCAGACTATGCGGTCCGACCTGGAGTTTCAGCGTGTCCATGAGTTCTTATCTCGCCTTCGCTCCGAGTTTGAGCCTCGACGTGCTCACTTGCTTGCTCGTGGTCGTGTTCCTATCACGGAGGTCCTTGCTGAGCTTCATGCTGAGGAGACCCGCCTTTATTCTGCTGGATTGCTTGCGGTTCCTTCAGTGTTGGCAGCCAGAGCTCTAGTGTCGCCTGCTCGTCTCACAGCTCCACCGCTCCTGCCCACACCTTCAGGGGGGTGGGTCGCCCTCCTTATGTTCAGAAGGTCCAGTCGCGCCGTGACACATTTTGTGACTACCGCTCCAGGCTAGGTCACCTAGAGTTTGATTGTCGCCAGAAGCAGCGAAACCAGAGGCGCTCCTCTTCCAGTGGGACTCCTGTGTTGACATCGACTCCGTCACTCACTGACCAGGACATTGTGCGCCTCAAGCACCTTTTGGCTTCCTCCGGCTCTTCATCGACGGGCTCTGCTGCTGCTGTGACTGCTTTCACCACTTCATCACCGCCGGCATCTACACCGTCAGGTACATCTTTGTGGGTTCTGGACTCTGGAGCTTCCTTTCATACCTCTGATTCTTCAGTGTTGTCTTCTCTTCGCCCTCTTGATTCTCCTATTAATGTTCTTACTGCCGATGGCACATCCCTTCCTGTTGCTAGTCGTGGCCTTCTTTCCACTCCATCCTTTTCTGTTCCTAGTGTTTCTCATGTTCCTCGCCTTACCATGAATCTTTTTTCCACTGCCCAACTTACTGATTCTGGTTGTCGTGTCATTCTTGATACCGACTCTTGCTCCATTTAGGATCGTCGCACCAAGGCTTTGGTTGGTGCTGGCCCTCGGCGCCCTGAGTCAGAGGGCCTTTGGGAGGTTGACTGGCTTTGTATTCCTTCCGCTGCCACCACTTCTGCCAGCTCTCATGCTCTTGCTGCCTCTTCGTCTGCGTCCTTCCAGCAGTGGCATCATCGCCTTGGTTCACACCCAGTTTTCCATGCCCATTCGTACTTTTCGTGCTTACTCCGCTGGTGTGTATATCTCCCAGCTGTTGCGTGTCTAAGGGCATATTTATCACTTAGTAGTTTTGGTGATTCATGACAATGCTTTTGCGGACTAATCGTGTGTATTGAGCATTTCAGATATATCATGTCTAAGCACAAGACGATTTGGTGCCCCTCGAAGCTTATTGAAGACGGCGTTTCTCTACGTTTCTTTTTGGTGGATTTGAGTCGTAGGAAGTAGGGGCGGATGTAATTTTTTACATCCGCGCCCTACGCGGTAGTACCGCTGCAGGCTTGCGGTAGTACCGTGGCCTTAGGCCAGGCATAGCAGCACGAGCGGAAGTAGGGGCGGATGTAATTTTTTACATCCACGTCCTACGCAGTAGTACCGCTCCAGGCTTGTGGTAGTACCGTGGATTTTTGCATAGATCGAAAATCAGCGAAAGTAGCCACGGATGTATTTTTATATGTCCGTGCCTTCCCAGCCTAGACTAACCCTGCCTTGTGGTAGTACCACAAGGGGGAGCAGTAGTACCGCACCAATGGTTCTACCGCTCTCTGCTTCTTCGCAACAGGGCTGGTCTAGCTCCTATCGCGCTAGCGGTAGTACCACAGAGCCACGCGGTAGTACCGCGGGCCCTTGCGGTAGTACCGCTCGTCGCAGGCTGTGTTAGTGGATAACGATTGGACTTGTTCTTTCACTATAAAAGGCGAGTCTTCTTCTCCGAGTTGACTACCTCTTCCACCCCCAAGCTCCATTGTTTCTCTAAGCTCCATTTTCGCCCGATCTCTCTCCCTAGCCAATCAAACTTGTTGATTTTCTAGGGATTGGTTGAGGAGGCCCCGATCTACACTTCTACCAAGATAAATTTGATTCCCCCCACTAATCCCTTGCGGATCTTGTTACTCTTGGGTGTTTGAGCACCCTAGAAGGTTGAGGTCACCGCGGAGCCACATTCCATTGTGGTGAAACTTCGTGGTGTTGTTGGGAGCCTCCAATTAAGTTGTGGAGATTGCCCCAACCTTGTTTGTAAAGATTCGGTCGCCACCTCCAAGGGCACCAATAGTGGAATCATGGCATCTCGCATTGTGTGAGGGCGTGAGGAGAATACGGTGGCCCTAGTGGCTTCTTGGGGAGCATTGTGCCTCCACACCGCTCCAACAGAGACATACTTCCTCTCAAAGAGAAGGAACTTCGGTAACACATCCTCGTCTTCACCGGATCCACTCTTGGTTATCTCGTCCCTTTACTCGTGCAAGCTTATCTTGTGTTACATCCCTTGCTTGCTTGTGTACTTGTTGTTGTTGCATCATATAGGTTGCTCACCTAGTTCCATATCTAGACAACCTACTTTGATGCAAAGTTTAAAAAGGTAAAGAAACACTAAAGAATGTTAGTTGCCTATTCACCCCCCCTCTAGTCAACTATATCGATCCTTTCAATTGGTATCAGAGCCTCATCTCTTTATTAAGGACTTTGTCATCCGAATGGTATGGTTGACACCGTAGACGGTGAGAAGGAGCACCCCAGTGTGATTCCGTCCTCGTCTACAGCTGATGGGGGAACCTCGGTCTCACATGAGGAGTTCAATGTGGCTTTGGACACATTGAAAACCTCCATGACGGCCGAGGTCAAAGGCATGCTTAAGAACTTTCGTGATGGTCTCAAATTATCCACCGCACCGTTGGAAGTGGTCGATCCCACTAACAAGGTGACGGATGCTAACTCCGACAAGGGGGAAGCTACTAGTGAGAAAGTTCCTTTGTCTAGTGGTAGAAATGGTAGTGGCATCTTTTCCCATGTGGAACCTCCTATTACTTATGGAGGACCTATTCCCTCCACTCATTTAAATCATGCCGGCTCTCCTCCTAAGATTGTGAAAAATGAGGATTTTGACGCTTGGGTATATCTCTTTAAACGTCATTTAAATCATGTTAATACTAATCTTTGGAGAATCATTGAGCAAGGTTTTTATCCACATGACCCAAGCATCTTCACCCCTAGAGAAGCCGCAGATCATCAACTCAACGAGAAAGCTCTCTTCATCATTCAAGATGCAATTCCATCCGAAGATCTTGCACATCTCCGACCTTTCACCATGGCCAAGGAAGCATGGCACCATGTTGTCTCCCTTTACAAGGGAAGCGCAAGCATTCAACGCTCCAACTATGAAGTGGTGCAAGATGAAGCCGATGAGTTTGCTACGAATGAAGATGAAGAACCTCATGAGCTTTACCGGAGGTTAACCACTCTCGCGGTCTCACTCCAAGATCATGGGAGCAAGGATACGGATGACAATTGGATCAAGCGCAAGTTCCTCAAGGCCATGATGCCTTACCACAAGGCCATGTCCTCCATCATCCATCAAAGGCCGGACTTCCACACCTTGACCTCAAGTGAAGTGTTGGATGAGTTTGTGGCAATGAGGATCTTGGACAAGACCGCCGTCAATGGGTGTTGCGTTCTCAAAGAGCCAAGAAGCCCAACCTTGCTTTGAAGGCCAAGGTTAGTGTGGAAGAAGAGGATGAAGAGGAAGAAGAGGAGAGCAATCCCTAAGATACAAAATATGCTTATCATGAGCACATGGCTCTTGCTTCAAGGAAATTTTGGAGCAAGAAAAACATGAGGCCCAACTTCAACAAGAACAACTCAAGTGGCATGAAGGGCAAGCAACGAGTGATGACTTGCTATAATTGTGGCAATGTGATCCACTTTGTTGCGGAGTGCCCATATGAGAAGAGGGAAGACAATGGTGGCAAGCTCATCCGAAAAGACAAGGCCAAGTCATTCCCCAACAAGAGCAACTTCACCAAGAAGACTCCTCCCAAGGGGTTGGTGGCACAAGAAGAGTACAATGACGATGATGATGATGATGAAGATGGTGAGTCGGTTTCCATGGCCTGCGTTGCCATTGTGACAACTTCACGGGTGTCTCTCTTCGACTCACCCAATGAGAACATCACCGCCAAGTGCATCATGGCTAAAGCCACCAACAAGGTAACCCCCAACATCAAAACTACCATCATTACTAATCCTTCTTTGACATATTGCATTGATGAAAATGAGGGGTCTAATGAGGAGGAAAATGAATTTGAGTCTTTTATGAGTAAGCTCAAGGGTAAATCCAAGAAGCACTTTGTTGCTCTCATGGAATAACTTGGTGAAGCCAATGACATGATCGAGGCTCACGAAGAAACCATCTCTAAGATGGAGGGGCATAGTCGTGACTATGCCGATGAGATATCAAATCTCTCTAATGCGCTTGAGGAAGAGCGCGGTCACCGTTTGGCTCTTGAGGAGTCACACAACGATGACCATGCTAAATTAAAGAAAGATCCTGATCATGCTCTTTTTGTATCTCGTGTGCTAAATTCTGAGAAGGCCAAACTTGGGATTGATCTTGCTAGACTCAAGGAGGAGTTTGATATACTTGACAAGGCTCACAAGGCCTTGAAGGGTACTCATGCTAGTCTTAAAGAGTCTCTTGATCAACTCCAAGTGAAGCTAACCAAGGAGAAAGCCACTTTTCCTCATATGGTTTTAATTGATAATGCAAATGCTACTAACCCTTGTTGTGAGCATGTGCATCTTGTTGAGGATAATGCAAAGTTGAAGGAGCAACTTGAGAAAGGCCTTGTGTCGTGCATACAATGTGAAAAGAACCTCAACGACCTTTTGAGCAATCAAAAGGAAGTTGTGGCCAAGGAAGGGATTGGGTTCGCACCCAAGTCCAAGAACAACAAGAAGAATGACAAGGCCAAATGACCTCCTCCTCTCAAGCAAACTTTTGTGGAAGAGGGAGAGGGTGCCTCTAAGGAGAAGAAGAACAATGTGAAGGGTGGTGGCGTGCTACCTCTTGAGCACTGTGTTGGTTTTCCCTTGAAGAGGAAAGGGTGATGCAGTAAAGTAGCGTGAGTATTTCCCTCAGTTTTTGAGAACCAAGGTATCAATCCAGTAGGAGACCACGCTCAAGTCCCACGCACCTACACAAACAAATAAGAACCTTGCAACCAACGCGATGAAGGGGTTGTCAATCCCTTCACGGCCACTTGAAAAAGTGAGATCTGATAGAGATGGTAAGATAATATTTTTGGTATTTTTATGATAAAGACTAAAAGTAAAGAAAGCAAAATAAACGGTAATAGAAATAACGGTAGATTAATATGATAGAGAATAGACCCGAGGGCCATAGGTTTCACTAGTGGCTTATCTCAAGAGCATAAGTATTACGGTGGGTAAACAAATTACTGTCGAGCAATTGATAGAATTGAGCATAGTTATGAGAATATCTAGGTATGATCATGTATATAGGCATCACGTCCGCGACAAGTAGACCGACTCCTGCCTGCATCTACTACTATTACTCCACACATCGACCGCTATCCAGCATGCATCTAGAGTATTAAGTTCATAAGAACAGAGTAAGGCTTTAAGCAAGATGACATGATGTAGAGGGATAAACTTAAGCAATATGATATAAACCCCATCTTTTTATCCTCGATGGCAACAATACAATACGTGTCATTTCCCCTACTGTCACTGGGATCGAGCACCGCAAGATTGAACCCAAAGCTAAGCACTTCTCCCATGGCAAGAAAGATCAATCTAGTAGGCCAAACCAAACTGATAATTCGAAGAGGCTTGCAAAGATAACCAATCATACATAAAAGAATTCAGAGGAGATTCAAATATTGTTCATAGATAATCTTGATCATAAACCCACAATTCATCGGAACTCGATAAACACGCCACAAAACAAGATTACATCGAATAGATCTCCAAGAGAATCGAGGAGAACTTTGTATTGAGATCCAAAGGGAGAGAAGAAGCCATCTAGCTAATAACTATGGACCCAAAGGTCTGAGGTAAACTACAAACACATCATCGGAGAGGCTATGGTGTTGATGTAGAAGCCCTCCGTGATCAATGCCCCCTCCGGCGGAGCGCCGAAAGAGGCCCCAAGATGGGATCTCACGGGTACAGAAGGTTGCGGCGGTGGAAATAGGGTTTTGGCTCCTCCCCTGATGTTTTCGGGGTACGTAGGTATATATAGGAGGAAGAAGTAGGTCGGTAGAGCCACGAGGGGCCCACGAGGGTGGAGGGCGCGCCCAGGGGGTAGGCGCGCCCCCTGCCTCATGGCCTCCTCGTTGATTGTTTGACGTCCACTCCAAGTCCTCTGGATCACGTTTGTTCAGAAAATCACGTTCCCGAAGGTTTCATTCTGTTTGGATTCCGTTTGATATTCCTTTCATTCGAAACACTGAAATAGGAAAAAAAACGGCAATTTGGGCTGGGCCTCCGGTTAATAGGTTAGTCCGAAAAATAATATAAAAGTGTATAATAAAGCCCATTGAACATCCAAAACAGATAATATAATAGCATGGAACAATAAAAAATTATAGATACATTGGAGACGTATCAAGCATCCCCAAGCTTAATTCCTGCTCGTCCTCGAGTAGGTAAATGATAAAAACAAATTTTTTGATGTGGAATGCTTCTTAGCATAATTTTCAATGTAATTCTTTTTATTGTGGCATGAATATTTAGATCTGAAAGATTCAAGATAAAAGTTTAATGTTGACATAAAAACAATAATACTTGAAACATGCTAACCAAGCAATTATGTCTTATCAAAATAACATAGCCAAAGAAAGCTCATCCCTACAAAATCATATAGTTAGGCCATGCTTCAATTTCGTCACACAAAACGTTCTCATCATGCATAACCCCAATGACAAGCTAAGCAATTGGTTCATACTTTTTAACGTGCTTCGGCCCTTTCAACCCTTATGCAATACATGAGCGCAAGCCATGGATATAGCACTATGGTTATAATAAAGTATAATGATGGAGGTTATGTGAGAAGACAAAAAGGTAGAAAGTCTCACACTGACGCGGCTAATCAATAGTCTATGGAGATGCCCATCAATTGATGTCAATGAGAGGAGTAGGGATTGCCATGCAACGGATGCACTAGAGCTATAAATATATGAAAGCTCAACAAAAGAAACTAAGTGGGTGTGCATCCAACTTGCTTGCTCACGAAGACCTAGGGCATTTTGAGGAAGCCCATCATTGGAATATACAAGCCAAGTTCTATAATGAAAAATTCCCACTAGTATATGAAAGTGACGACATAGGAGACTCTCTATCATGAAGATCACTGTGCTACTTTGAAGCACAAGTGTGGAAAAAGGATAGTAACATTGTCCCTTCTCTCTTTTTCTCTCATTTTTTTCTCTTTTTTTGTTGGGCCTTCTCTTTTTCTTTGGCCTCTTTTTTTTAGTCCAGAATCTCATCCCGACTTGTGGGGGAATCATAGTCTCCATCATCCTTTCCTCACATGGGACAATGCTCTAATAATGATGATCATCACACTTTTATTACTTACAACTCAACAATTACAACTCAATACTTAGAACAAAATATGACTCTATGTGAATGCCTCCGGCGGTGTACCGGGATATGCAATGAATCAAGAGTGACATGTATAAAAAATTATGAAAGGTGGCTTTGCGACAAATACGATGTCAACTACATGATCATGCAAAGCAATATGACAATGATGGAGCGTGTCATAATAAACGGAATGGTGGTAAGTTGCATGGCAATATATCTCAGAACGGGCTATGGAAATGCCATGAAAGGTAGGTATGGTGGCTGAGGAAGATATAAGGAGGTTTATGTGTGATAGAGCGTATCATATCACGGGGTTTGGATGCACCGGCGAAGTTTGCACCAACTCTCAAGGCGAGAAAGGGCAATGCACGGTACCATAGAGGCTAGAAAATTGTGGAAGGTTGAGAGTGTGTATAATCCATGGACTCACATTAGTCATAAAGAACTCATATACTTATTGCAAAAGTTTATTAGCCCTCAAAGCAAAGTACTACTACGCATGCCCCTAGAGGGATAGATTGGTAGGAAAAGACCATCACTCGTCCCCGACCGCCACTCATAAGGAAAGCAATAAAAGAACACCTTATGTGTCAAAATTGTCACACAACTTTTACCATACATGCATGCTACGGGACTTGCCAACCTTAACACAAGTATTTCTCAATTTCACAATTACTCAACTAGCACACTCTAATATTACCACCTTTACATCTCAAAACACTTATCAAGTATCAAACTTCTCATGGCATTCAATGAACTCAATATGGAAGTTTTTATTATGCTCATCTTGTATGCCTATCACATACGGATTAATTTCACAATTAAAGCAAATTACCATGATGTTTAAGACTCTCAAAATAATATAAGTGAAGCATGAGAGATCAATAATTTCTATAAAATAAAAACCACCACCGTGCTCTAAAAGATATAAGTGAAGCACTAGAGCAAAAACTATATAGCTCAAAAGATATAAGTGAAGCACATAGAGTATTCTAACAAATTCCGAATCATGTGTGTCTCTCTCAAAAGGTGTGTACAGCAAGGATGATTGTGGTAAACTAAAAAGCAAAGACTCAAATCATACAAGATGCTCCAAGCAAAACACATATCATGTGGTGAATAAAAATATAGCCCCAAGTAAAGTTACCGATAGACGAAGACGAAAGAGGGGATGCCTTCCGGGGCATCCCCAAGCTTAGGCTTTTCGTTGTGTCGGATGTGGGGCTCCGGCAAAACCCTTAAGGTTCGAACTCTGGGGTGCGCGCGGAGTTCTTTCCCTCCTACCGATCTACGCCCTGGCTCGCTAAGATCTCGCGGACGAACTCGACGAACTCACAACACGGAAAGACAAGAGATTTATACTAGTTTGGGCCACCGTTGTGGTGTAATACCCTACTCCAGTGTGTGGAGATGGATTGCCTCTTGGGCTGATGAAGAACAGTACAAGGGGAAGAACAGCCTCCTGAGGTTGAGGTGTTCTTGTGCTCTGTGGACTTGTGGATGAGAACTCGATCCTTCCCCCCTTTGTGGTGGCTAGCTCTACGTATATAAGCCCTGGTCCTCTCCCCAAATATTGAGCGGGAAGGGAGCCAACAACGGCGGGCCAATTTGAAAGGGGACAACTAGTACAAGCTATCCTGACAAAAGCGGTCTTCGCCTGCAAAAGGCTTTGGTGGTGACGCTGTCTTGGGCTCCACGGTGACCTCCGTCTTGCCGTCCTGCTGGTCTTGGTCTCATTGCACCGATATGGAAACCTTTGCCTGATTCCTCGGTACTCTGCGCCTGCGCCTGCCTCCTTAGCACCAAAGAGGAAACAAGGAAGCTGCGCGCGCTGGCGCCCGCCTGGTGTCGATCGTCATGGCTCACGTCATGAGAGCCTCATGAGGTTTGCCCCGCCTTGATATCTCCGCTCCTCGCGAGGTAGCCTAGTGAGGCCGCTCCCGAGGAGGTCTTGCCCCGTCCCCCTCGCGAGGCTTGGCCCCTCGCGAGGCTTGGCCCCTCGCGAGGCTTGGCCCCTCGCGAGGGTCTTGAACGCCTTGTTGATGAAGATGGGCCGTACAGACCCGCTAGCATAGCCACGCCGTGGGCGGCAGGCAGGCAAGTCTGGGGACCCCCGTTCCCAGAACGCCGATAGTAGCCCCCGGGCCCAAGGTGCGCTCGAGCTTGGCTTTGCGGCGAAGCCAAGGGTCAAGCACGGAGCACCGCGGGCCCCCAAAGCCTGCGGCCTCGGTCGACGCGTGGCGGTTGAATGGGCATGGGCGTCTCCACTTCCCCACGTTGCCTCGGTAATCGCATGACTTGACAAGTCCCTGCGACATGCAAGGAAAACCATCATTACCTGTGATCGTGGGGGCGCCGATTGGCCTTCTTCCGCTATAAATGGGGAGGGGGACCCGTCGCCCATCTCTTCCTTTCTTCACTCGCTTATTCCTCCTTGCTCCTCTGCTTGCAAAAATGGAGCCCATCCAAAGGTTCTCCACGGAAGAGAAAGGAAAGGCCCCCCACGATGATCCGGGGCCACTCCCGCCTAAGAAGAGGTCGGTCCATCATCACGGCGAGGCGGCGAGGCAGCGATGCAGGTGGTGACGAGGCCTTGGTGCGAGCGGCCTCCTCCAGGGTACCCACTTCCCTTGTACGCCCGAGCCTAGGGCTCATGAGGGCGGAGCGACGTGCGGCGACGTCCGCGCCGCGCCCGTGGTCGCCGTGCGATGTCGATGCGTGCCGTTGCTCCTGGAATCCACGCCACGGATTCCTCGCGCGAGCTTGTGCTATGGGCGTCGATGCCCCCGAGTTCCTGGATCCGCTTCCCACGGTTCTTCTCCGACGTGATGCCGCCGAGGGGGCCTCTCGAGCTCTGGCTGCAGCACCCCGACTGCGATGCTCCGGCGACCGGAGCAGAGGTCGAAGCGGTCCCCACCGGCAAGATCTTCATGACCCACGGCTGGGGCGAGGTTGCACGGGTCTGCCGTGCGGAAGGCGCCCTCGCGATCCATTTTGAGTTCGACGGTGCCTCCACATCCTTCTTCAAGGTCTTCGACGCGGAGGGCCTCCGCCTGGAGTGTTGCCCTGGAGGAGAGCGCCAGGATGACGCACGCTCTGCTCGTGGCTACTCCAGTAGCAGCAGCACCTGGGAGTCTAGCGACTCTCTTGAGCTCTACGAGACTCCGAACACGAGCGACGACAGCTACATGCCCCCAAGCTCCCGCCGGGCTCGGAGCAAAACCGCAGCGCCTAGCCGCCACCGCTGATCTGGATGGGGTTGGCGCCGGCCTCCCGTGGCCCACTGTTGATGATGGCGTCCGCCACGGGAGGGTGTAGATAGGATTCCTCTTAGTTCTTGCTTTTGTTTCCTGCGAAGAATCATGAGGTACCCTGTGGGGGTGTGTAAGGATCTGTAGTGCCTTTTGTGTATATATTCCCTGTTATGAAAATTTGCGAACGCATGTCCTGTTCGGGCTCGGTCTCCCCTTTCCAACCTCGTGATAGCTTGTTGCTCTACGCTGACAGGTCCCGGTCCCCAGGCAGGCTGCAGCCATCGCTGGTATGCCAGGTCGCGTGCCGTGGTCAAGGCCAGGAGGTGAGTGGCCCGAGGTCCAGTAAGAGCCCCTGAGGCGCGATGCTTAGGAGGTCCCCCTTAGCGCCCAAGCAGCTATGGTAAGGCAGGAAAGGGATGCGGCATGGCCGCAACAGGAATGCGGCGAGTGCGACCCTTAGGTCCTATCGATTAGCCGGTCTGAGCACGGGACTTATCTCAGTAGTTCAGGGTTGATTCTTCGTGATGCGCTAGGCCTGTACGCCACCATCCACAGCGTAGCTAGGTTAGGCCTGTACGGGTCCTTCCCCTTCCAATGCTTTCCTTCGTGCTCTACATCCTCAGGTCCCAGCCCTCGAGCGAGCTCAGCCGCCGCTGGTATGTCAGGTCGCGATGCCGTGGTCAAGGCCAGGGGGTGAGGGCTGGAGAGCCAGTAAGAGCTCCTGAGTCGCGATGCTCAGGAGCCCCCCTTTTAACATGCAAGCGGATTACTTGTAAGAGGAGAGAGCCCGCGGTACCACCCGCTATTATCCTCGGGAGGTTCCTGCAGGTCATCACGAGGAGAAACACAGTTTTGCCGTTATGGTTGCTAGCCTTGCTCTGAGACGAGATGAAGGCACTAAGGGCCTAGTGAGGTGACGTGCGCGGGGCGTGCCGCGAGCCAGAGCTCGACCGCTCGGGTTTGTCGACGTGGCAGGGACGGACCCATGCACTAGCGCCGTGCCTGTGTGAGGAGGCCCCGTGGGAGGTGACGATCGACCAGGTGGTAGCCGAGCAGGCGGTAATCATAGGCAGATTAAGCATGGAAGACAAATCAACTTGGGTAAATGCAGAAAGATGCATGCCACTGGTCAGGCCCGAGCGGCTTGGGGATGATGCAGCCCGAGGGGCGCCCCCAACAAGGTAAGCTAAAGACATGAGGAAAAGGGATACATACCACAGGGACGGACCCACGCGGCCTGGGAATAATGCAGTCCGAGGGGTGCTCCCAGCTAAACGAACTTTGGAAAATGTCACTTGGTTCTGTTGACGAAGGAGAGTTGGGGCAGCTGAAGGTACGCGGCGAAGGAATGGCTCCTCACGAGCCACCGGGGCCCTGAGCCTCTGGAGGCTCTGGGGGCTCGGGTGGTTCCCTGAAGACCGTCTCCATCTCTGTCAGGACGGCGTGGTACCTGGCCTCCTGAGCCGCCAGGACACACCGCATGTTGCGCTGATAGGCTGACGCCACGCTCGGTAAGCCGAAGGGCATGCGAACGTAGCTGTGTGGTGGACCCTCGCAACGGCCCACACGCGAAGGCCAGAAAAGCTCCTGAGATGCGGCCCTGTTGAGCCCTGGAACGTCGATGCAGACGCGCAGCCCGGCATCCTCGCCTGGATGGGGAGCTGCGCCTCATGAGCGGCGGTCGCCGCGCATGGCCCTTGCGTCTTGCAGTTCCTCAGTGGTCTTGGTGATGAACTCCTGACTGGTGGGCACTCCTTGCCCTGTGTTCTTCTGAGGGAAACATGCCGCGAAGCACGCCTCCAAGTGGTGCCCAAGCGCCTCCCTCGTGAGGTTCGCAAGGTCCGAGCCCCTCCAGAAGAGAGCCCCAAGAGCCCTTCCCAAGGAGGGCGCCGGGCGCGCCTTCCTATGCGATGGAGGGAGGCGCACCTGGAGCGGGCGCTGATCCTGACGAGGCTCCAGCTGCGTCGTCAACCTCCTGAGATCCTGCACGGCGCAGTTGCTTCTTCTTCTTGGGGAGGGCCTCAGGAGGGCCCTCGCCTTTGCTGTCGGGGTCGTCGATTGCTGCAGCTTGGAAGGCGTTCTCGAGGGAGCACACCGCATCTCTCTCTTCACATGGGACCGTGATGATTCCGCCGCTTCCCGGCATCTTGAGGACGTTGTAGCCGTGGTGGGTGACCGCCATGAACTTGGCCAGGGCCGGATACCTGAGGATGGTGTTGTATGGCAGGCGGATGTGTGCGACGTCGAAGTCGATGAGCTGGGTGCGGTAGTTCTTGCGCTCCCCGAAGGTGACAGGCAAGCGGACCTGCCCTATCGGTGTGGTGGAACCGTCGGTCACTCCTGAGAAAGGCTTGGCAGGCTGAAGCTATTCATACGGGACTTGGAGGTTGTCGAACGTGTCGACGGATAGGACATTGAGCCCAGCACCGCCGTCGATGAGGGTCTTGGTAAGTTGCACATTGCTGATGACTGGTGAACAAAGCATCGGGAGGGCGCCAGCGGTGGCTGCGCACTTGAGCTGATCCGCCGAGTTGAAGGTGATGGCGCACTAGGACCACCTGAGCGGGCGCGTGGCCTCGAGCTTGGGGAGGACTGCATTCACCTCACGAGCGAACTGTTTGAAGATGCGCTGAGAGGCTGGGGCCTGAGCGCCGCCCAAGATGCAGGCGATAGCACGTGGCTCCTGGAAGCCCCCAGCCCCCTCGTCCTGATGGTGATCGTCGTTCCTTCTTGGTGGTGGCGGCAGCGGGGCAAGACCGGCGTTGCCCTGAGGAAGGTCCTCACGAGGCTGGTCCCTCCAGGCGCCCTCGCGAGGATGGTCCTGCCAGCGGTCCTCACGAGGCCTGTCGTGCCACTCCTGGCACGGGCCACGGTCGTCCCAGCGTCCGCCTCCACGTCCTCCTCCTCGGCCATAACCCCGGTCGATGCGCTCGGGGCGTCGACCGAAGCGTCCATCGCGAATGGCTCTGAGCTCTTGACAGTCGCTGGTGTTGTGGGTGTTCAGGTTGTGGAAGGCGCAGAACGGTCGGCTGCCCTTGGATGACTCGGGCTGGTCTCTGCCCCGCTTGGTGTCCGGCTCCACTGCGAGCACATCTGCTTCCTTACGCTTCACGTCCTTGGCCTTGGCCTTCTCCTCTACACCCGCAGTTGGCAGCTCGAGGAGGGAAAGGCGCCCCTCGTCAACTCTTGCGCACTTGGTTGCCAGGTTGAACAGCTCCTGAGATGTGCACAGCTCCTCGTGGATAATGAGCTCCTCCTTCATCTTGATGTTGCGGACGCCGTCAGAGAACGCGGAGATGATGGCCTCATCCGTGACCTTGGGGATATCGAGGCGAGTGTTGTTGAAGAGCTGGATGTACTTCTGGAGGGTCTCTCCTGGTTGTTGCTTGATGCGGCGTAGGTCACCCGCGGCCGGTGGGCGGTCGCGGGTGCCCTGGAAGTTGGCGACGAAGCGGTCGCGCATCTCATCCCAGGAGAAGATCAAGCCGTGCTGCAGGTTCAGGAGCCAGGAGCGGGAACCATCCTTGAGAGCCATGGGAAACCAGTTTGCTATGACTTTCTAGTCACCGTTGGCCGCTTCGATGCTCAGCTCGTAGAGCTGCAGGAACTCCGCGGGGTCGGCGGTGCCATCATAGCAAGGAGGCAGGTCTGGCTTGAACTTGCCTGGCCAGGCGATGCTACGCAGCTCGGGGGTGAAGGCGCGGCAGCCAGCGGTGGTCCCCGGGGCCCGTTTCGGAGGTGGAGCTTCGTCTTGGTGAGGCCCGCGTGCCGCTACCGCAGGTAGCGCGCGGCCTTGCCGAGGTGGCGCGGGGAGCGCAGGTGCAGCTTCCCGCGGCCGAGGAATTTCTTGGTAGCTTCTCTCTTCGCGTGCGGGCACCGGGCGTGGTGGATCACGCCGTGGGGCCGCGCGCCTTGGCGCCAAGGCACTATCTTGGGGCAGAGGTGGTGGAGGCGCTCCATGAGCCACGTCGCCCGTGGCTGGCGGAGGGCGTGGCAGAGAGTGGGACGGCACCGGGGAGCCCCCCGCGGCGCGGACGAGTTCGGCGACGCGGTCGAGGCAGTCCTCGTAGAGGTCATCCACCGGGCGATAGCGCAGGAGCTCGTTCGCCATGAGGAGCGCGGCGCGCGTCCATGGGCGCGCGACGTGCGTGGGACGAGGAACCGGCCGGGGTCAGTGATGGGGTGGCGGTGCGGCCGTCCTGCCGCACCGATGGGTGCAGCGAGGACGCTTGCTGCTCGTTCCCCGCCGGGCCAGTGGCAGCGTTGGCGGCAGGAGATGGAGAACGACGAGGTGGCCCACCGACGGGAGCCGTTTGAGCAACGCGGGCGGTGAGGGCAGCCCGGCGCTCAGCTCGAGCGCGGCGAGTGTCCGCCATGGAGACGACGGAGCGACAAATCGACGGAAAGGAAGCTACGGCGCACCCCTACCTGCCGTGCCAAATGTCAGATGTGGGGCTCCGGCAAAACCCTTAAGGTTCAAACTCTGGGGTGCACGCGGAGTTCTTTCCCTCCTACCGATCTACGCCCTGGCTCGCTAAGATCTCGCGGACGAACTCGACGAAGTCACAACACAGAAAGACACGAGATTTATACTGATTCGGGCCACCGTTGTGGTGTAATACCCTACTCCAGTGTGTGGTGATGGATTGCCTCTTGGGCTGATAAAGAACAGTACAAGGGGAAGAACAGCCTCCTGAGGTTGAGGTGTTCTTGTGCTCTGTGGACTTGTGGATGAGAACTCGATCCTTCCCCCCCCCCCTCTGTGGTGGCTAGCTCTACGTATATAAGCCCTGGTCCTCTCCCCAAATATTGAGCGGGAAGGGAGCCAACAACGGCGGGCCAATTTGAAAGGGGACAGCTAGTACAAGCTATCCTGACAAAAACGGTCTTCGCGTGCAAAAGGCTCTGGTGGTGACGCCGTCTTGGGCTCCACGGTGACGTCCGTCTTGCCGTCCTACTGGTCTTGGTCTCGTTGCACCGATATGGAAACCTTTGCCTGATGCCTCGGTACTCCGTCCCTGCGCCTGCCTCCTTAGCACCAAAGAGGAAACAAGGACACTGCGCGCGCTGGCGCCCGCCTGGCGCCCGCCTGGTGTCGATCGTCATGGCTCACTTCACGAGAGCCTCGTGAGGTTTGCCCCGCCTTGATATCTCCGCTCCTCGCGAGGTAGCCTAGTGAGGCCGCTCCCGAGGAGGTCTTGCGCCGTCCCCCTCACGAAGCTTGGCCCCTCGCGAGGGTCTTGAACGCCTTGTTGATGAAGATGGGCCGTACAGACCCGCTAGCATAGCCATGCCGTGGGCCGCAGGCAGGCATGTCTGGGGACCCCTGTTCCCAGAACGCCGACAGGTTGTCCTTGAATTTTTACCTTGGGGTGCCTTGGGCATCCCCAAGCTTAGGCTCTTGCCAATCCTTGTTCCATAATCCATCAAATCTTTACCCAAAACTTGAAAACTTCACAACACAAAACTTAACAGAAAATCTCGTGAGCTCCGTTAGCGAAAGAAAACAAAACACCACTTCAAGGTACTGTAATGAAGTCATTCTTTATTTATATTGGTGTTAAACCTACTGTATTCCAACTTCTCTATGGTTTATAAACTCTTTTACTAGCCATAGATTCATCAAAATAAGCAAACAACACACGAAAAACAGAATCTGTCAAAAACAGAACAGTCTGTAGTAATCTGTATCAAACGCAAACTTATGGAACTCAGAAAAATCTACCGAAATAAGACGGCGTAGATAATTTTTTTTATTGATCTACTGCAATTGGAATCAGTATTTTATCACGTTCTGGTGATTTTAAACAATTATTTTCGTGAACAGAAAGTTTCTGTAATTTTCAGCAAGATCAAATAACTATCATCCAAGAAGATCCTATAGGTTTAACTCGGTACAAACACTAATTAAAACATAAAAACACATCTAACCAGAGGATAGATCAAATATTTATTACTAAACAGAAATAAAATGCAAGAAAATTAAAATAAAATTGGGTTGCCTCCCAACAAGCGCTATCGTTTAACGCCCCTAGCTAGGCATAAAAGCAAGGATAGACCTAGGTATTGCCATCTTTGGTAGGCAATCCATAAGTGGCTCTCATAATAGATTCATAAGGTAATTTAATCTTCTTTCTAGGGAAGTGTTCCATGCCTTTCCTTAACGGAAATTGGAATCTAATATTCCCTTCCTTCATATCAATAATTCCACCAATCGTTCTAAGGAAAGGTCTACCAAGAATAATAGGACATGAAGAATTGCAATCTATATCAAGAACAATAAAATCTACGGGAACATAGTTCCTATTTGCAACAATAATAACATCATTAATTCTTCCCATGGGTTTCTTGATAGTAGAATCCGCAAGATGCAGTTTTAAAGAAGAATCATCAAATTCACAGAAACCTAGCAAATCACACAAAGTTTTTGGGATCGTGGAAACACTAGCACCCAAATCACATAAAGCATAGCATTCATGATCTTTAATTTTAATTTTAATTGTAGGTTCCCACTCATCATAAAGTTTTCTAGGGATAGAAACTTTCAACTCAAGTTTTTCTTATAAGATTGCATCAAAGCATCAACGATATGTTTAGTAAAGGCTTTATTTTGGCTATAAGCATGAGGAGAATTTAGCACGGATTGCAACAAGGAAATACAATCTATCAAAGAGCAATTATCATAATTAAATTCCTTGAAATCCAAAATAGTGGGTTCATTGCTATCTAAAGTTTTAACCTCTTCAATCCCACTTTTACCAATTTTTGCATCAAGATCTAAAAACTCCGAATTTTTGGGACGCCTTTTAACTAAAGTTGACTCATCCCCAGTCATATAATTATCAAGATTCATATTGCAACACAAAGATTTAATAGGAGACACATCAATAACTTTTAGATCTGCATCTTTATTCTCATAAAAACTAGTAGAACACGCCTTCACAAAGCAATCTTTCTTAGCACGTATCCTAGCGGTTCTTTCTTTGCACTCATCAATGGAAATTCTCATGGCTTTGAGAGACTCATTGATATCATGCTTAGGTGGAATAGATCTAAGCTTCAAAGAATCAACATCAAGAGAAATTCTATCCATGTTCCTAGCCAATTCGTCAACCTTAAACAATTTTTGTTCAAGCAAAGTATTGAAATTCTTTTGTGAATTCATAAACTCTTTAACACTAATCTCAAAATCAGAGGTAAACTTATTAAAATTTCGATAAGTATTGTTGTAGGAATTACCATAATTATTAGAGGAATTACTAGGGAACGGCCTAGGATTAAAGTTTCCTCTATACGCGTTGTTACCAAAATTATTCCTAGCAAAAAAATTCACATCCATAGATTCATTATTATTCTCAATCAAAGTAGATAAAGGCATATCATTAGGATTAGAAGAAACACTCTTATTAGCAAACAATTTCATAAGTTCATCCATCTTTCCACTCAAAACATTAATTTCTTCAATCGCATGAATCTTTTTACTAGTAGATCTTTCAGTGTGCCATTGAGAATAATTAACCTTAATATTATCTAGGAGTTTAGTAGCTTCTCATAAAGTGATTTCCATAAAAGTTCCTCCCGCGTCCGAATCTAAAAGGTTTCTAGAAGCAAAATTCAATCCGGCATAAAAAATTTGTATAATCATCCACAAATTCAAACCATGAGTAGGGCAATTACGTATCATTTATTTCATCCTCTCCCAAGCTTGTGCAACATGTTCATGATCAAGTTTCTTAAAATTCATAATATCATTTCTAAGAGAGATGATCTTAGCGGGAGGAAAATACTTAGAGATAAAAGCATCTTTGCACTAGAATCAATACTATTTTTAGGCAAAGATGAAAACCAAGTTTTAGCACGACCTCTAAGAGAAAACGGAAATAGCTTTAATTTAACAATATCATTATCCACATCTTTCTTCTTTTGCATATCACACAAATCAACAAAGCTATTTAGATGGGTAGTGGCATCTTCACTAGGAAGGCCGGCGAGTTGATCTTTCATGACAAGATTCAGCAAAGCAGCATTAATTTCACAAGATTCAGCTTCGGTAAGAGGAGCAATCAGAGTGCTAAGAAAATCATTCTTGTTGGTATTGGCAAAGTCACACAATTTAGTATTGTCTTGAGCCATCGTGACAAGAAAGCAATCCAACACACGCGCAAACAAGAACCAAGCGAAAAAGAGGCGGATGGAAAGAAAGGGCGAATAAAACGGCAAGGGTGAAGTGGGGGAGAGGAAAACGAGAGGCAACTGGCAAATAATGTAATGCGAGGGATAAGAGTTTGTGATGGGTACTTGGTATGTCTTGACTTGTGCGTAGACTCCCCGGCAACGGCGCCAGAAATCCTTCTTGCTACCTCTTGAGCACTGCGTTGGTTTTCCCTTGAAGAGGAAAGGGTGATGCAGTAAAGTAGCGTAAGTACTTCCCTCAGTTTTTGAGAACCAATGTATCAATCCAGTAGGAGACCACGCTCAAGTCCCATGCACCTACACAAACAAATAAGAACCTTACAACCAACGCGATAAAGGGGTTGTCAATCCCTTCACGGCCACTTGCAAAAGTGAGATCTGATAGAGATGATAAGATAATATTTTTGGTATTTTTATGATAAAGACTAAAAGCTAAATAAACGGTAATAGAAATAACGGTAATAGAAATAACGGTAGATTAATATGATAGAGATGATAAGAAAGCGAAAGTACTTACGGCCAACCTCAAGTACTTTCGGGTGTTTGGGTGTAAGTGTTTCATTCTCAAGAAAGGTGTTCGTTTGTCAAAATTTGAGGCTAGAGCTCATGAGGGCATATTTGTTGGTTATGCTACAAACTCTCATGCTTACCGTGTCCTCAATATGTCCACGGGACTTATTGAGGAGACGTGTAACGTGGAGTTTGATGAGAACAATGGCTCCCAAGTGGAGCAAAGTGGTACATTTTGATGTAGGTGATGAAATTCCTCCCCAAGCCATAAGAAGAATGGGTGTTGGTTTTATCCTACGCATTAAGGAACCCCTTGTGGCCGAAGGAGAAGGACAATGTTCCACTCAAGTGGAACCATCACCAATCCAAGACCCACATGCTTCCGAAGAACAAAGTGAAGGCCCTCAACCTCATGAACAAGATCAAGGGCAAGATCGACCTCAAGATGGTGGTTAACCACCAAGTGATGCCCAAGGTCAAGTTCTCTCCTCTGAGCATGATCAAGGTCAAGAACAAGCTCAAGACGACGCTCAAGAAGATCAAGTTTCCGCTCCTCAACTCACTCATGAGGAAGAATTGGAGCGTCGTGCCGCCAAGATTGCTTCCAAGCTCTCCACCAAGGGTCATCTCATGACGAATGTGCTTGGAAGCATATGAAAGGGGGTAAGCACTCATAGACAATTGGCAAACTATTGTGAACATCACGCGTTTGTCTCTTGTGTTGAACCCCAAAAGGTCTATTAGGCGCTCGAAGATCCGGATTGGCTTAATGCCATGCATGAAGAACTCAACAACTTCGAGCACAAGAAGGTGTGGAGATTAGTGCCAAGGCCAACGAGGAACCATAATGTCATTGGAACCAAGTGGATTTTCAAGAACAAGCAAGATGCTCATGGAATTATTGTCCGCAACAAGGCTCGCTTGGTAGCACAAGGCTACTCCCAAGTCGAGGGTATCGACTACGGTGAAATCTTTGCTCCCGTTGCTCGCCTTGAATCTATTCGTTTGTTGATTGCTTATGCTTCTCATCATAACTTCAAGTTGCAACAAATGGATGTGAAGAGTGCTTTTCTTAATGGTCCTATTAATGAGTTGCTGTATGTCAAACAACCCCCCGGTTTCGAGGATCCCTATTTCCTCGATCATGTGTACCAACTCGATAAGGCACTCTATGGCCTTAAACAAGCCCCACGTGCGTGGTATGACCACCTTACCGAGTTGTTGCAAGATCGTGGGTTTGAAATTGGGAAAATCGACCCCCACTCTTTTTACTAAGAAGGTCAAAGGGGAGTTGTTTGTGTGCCAACTATATGTTAATGATATTATCTTTGGTTCTCCTAACAAAGGTTTCAATGAGGAATTTGCCGCTCTCATGACCTCAAAGTTCAAGATGTCCATGATGGGAGAGTTGAAGTTCTTTCTCGGGTTCGAAGTCAAGCAACGAAGAGAAGGAACCTTCATCAATCACGCCAAATACACTCAAGACATGCTCAAGAGATTCAAGCTAAGTGATGTCAAGACGGCTTCCACTCCAATGCCCGTCAAATGCCAACTAGACATAGATCCCAATGGTAAAGCGGTGGATCAAAAGGTATATCGCTCCATGATTGGCTCCTTGCTTTACCTTTGTGCATCTAGACCGGATATCATGTTGAGTGTGGGAATTTGTGCACGGTTTCAAGCCGCACCTAAGGAAAGCCACTTTGTGGCGGTCAAGCGAATCTTTCGATATTTGGCTCATACCCCAAACTTTGGCTTATGGTACCCAAGAGGAGCAAACTTCAACCTTGTAGGCTATTCGGACTCCGATTGGGCGGGAGACAAAGTGGATAGGAAGTCAACTTCCGAAGGGTGCCAATTCCTTGGTTGCTCTTTGGTGAGTTGGTCTTCTAAGAAGCAAAGTTGTGTGTCTCTCTCGTCCACCGAAGTGGAGTATGTGGCCGCCGGCAGTTGTTGTGCACAACTTCTATGGATGAGGCAAACTTTAAAGGATTACGGTGTCATTTGTGACAAAGTGCCTCTTTGGTGTGACAATGAAAGTGCCATCAAGATTTCTCTCAACCCAGTGCAACACTTCAAGACGAAGCATATTGAGATTTGGTATCACTTCATCCGGGATCATATTAGGCGGGGGGAGATCGAGCTCAACTATGTAAACACTCATGATAACCTTGCAGATATCTTCACGAAGCCTTTGGATGAAGCAAGATTTCACGAGTTAAGGCGTGAGCTAAGTATCATTGATTCAAGCAATGTGGCTTGAACCCTTGCACTCCCCACCATACTCAACTTGATATCTTGTTTAGGTGTAGGCATGGACATAGGGGGAGTGTTGTTCTCTCAATGAACTCTCCCTCCTCCCATTATGCATAAATTGATCAACTCTTTCACATTACCCATTTTTGATGGCACTTGTGCTTCAAAGACGAGTGTTGGTCATGGGCCCAAGGATAATTCTTCGCGGTGCCATACCAATTAACTCAAACATAGGTGGCTCTGGCCACCGCCCTCTCTATGGAGAGGTTGTGTCTCGTGTTTGGTCCTTGTTGTGTTTTGCCTTTCTTTCTTCGAGCCGAGCTTGTGTTTGAGTTGCCTCGTGTGTTAGCTCTTTGGTGTGTCCGTTCGCTTGAAGTTTGCATTGCAAAGGCCATTTTTCTCTCTTGTTTGTGAAATTCTTGGGTCTACGGTACTACCGTGGCTTGCCACGGTACTACCGCAGGAGCTGTGCATGGTACTACCGCAACCAGCACGACAGTAAATTTTTACTACCGCTAGAGGAGCAGTACCACCGCCCTGTGTGCGGTACTTCCGCCCGGGCGGTACTACCGCGCCATCGTGAGCGGGTGGGGGTCAAGAGCGGGAAGGGGGAGTTCCAACTCCCCCATACCCATTCAACTCCTTTTCCCCACGTCGTCTCTCTCTCTCCTGCCCAAGAACGGCGCCGGAAGACCTCGCCGAATCTCTGTCTCCGGCCATTCTCCTCGCATTCCGTCCGGTGGGATCGTTCCCCACCTCGCCCTCTTGCCATGGAACAAGGTTTCTCCCTAAATCCCTCTCTTTTTGCCCCTCTATTTACCTTGTTGTTTTGTCTCTAGGTTTTGGGGAGATGCATGTTGTTCTTGAGATTTTAGGCCAAATCTCTGCAAGAGTAGGTTGTAGGAGAGTAGTAATGCAGTAGAGATGCTATTTGGTATGTTGCTACTCGGTAGTTTTGATCAACCGTAGTACCGCTCCATTGTTGCGGCTGTACTTAGATCTGATTTGTCTCGGATCTGACCCGAGCGGTACTACTGCACCTCCCGTACGGTACTACCGCTCTGGCCACATTCGCCTCGTACGGTACTACCGCTCCTCTGTACTGGTACTACCGCGCGCGGTGCGGTAGTAAAATTTTACTTCCGCTCTAGGCGCGGTACTACCGTGCCATCCCGGCGTGGTACTACCACGGCTAGAGCAACAGTAAAATTTTAGTTCCGCATCATGGTGTTGTACTACCATTGACTTCAAACCTTCCTCGTGGCCACTACCCAATGTTATTTCTACTTGTTTCGTTTGTTTTTGCTGTGGTCTTTGCGTTGATCCTTCTCGCTTCTCTTGCGTGTTCTTGTGTTGTGTGTCATAGGTGGTGGCTCCGGTTCCAATGTCCGTCGTTCGAATCCCAGCTGTGACACAGGCTCGAAGCGCCTGCGCAGCCAAGAGGAGGCTCTAGAGGGCTCCAATGCTCCCCAACGCAGAACCAAGACCACCGCCACCAAGACTAGGAGGCCAGCAATGGGCATGGATGAGATACCACTCGCTCAGTTTGTCACTCGCAGGAAGATCAACCCCTATGTGAATCCCCGCGCAAATTTCAGAGGGAATGATTTGTTCTGGACCAAGCAGCAGAATCTTATCTTTCTGGATGCGATCAAGGCCAAGCAGAACATCTACTTGCACGTGCACTGGATCGACATGGTTCATATGAGGAAGAATCAACACCGGGCATATTTTGGTGAGGCTTTGGACCTGGTAGAGCAATTTGGCATTGAGCACTTGCTCACTTTCCACCTGGACTTTGACCCTGAGATTGTGGCCCAGTTCTTTGCTTTGGTCCACTTTCATACTAATGAGGAACGGACCATGACATGGATGACCAATGGACATCAGATGAATGCTAAGTGGAAGGACTTCATGGATTTGCTACAGGTTCGTGATGAGGGGCTCAACAAGCCCGTTGGTGTTCGCCCTCATGCCAACCCCGAGTCAGCCAGCAAGAACAAGCTTCAGCCCTACTATGTTGAGAAGACGCTTCCCAGTGGCAAGAAGGCGTGGGTGCTAAACTCATTCCTTGACATCATGCATTGGATCTTCCGCAACTCCCTCTTTCCGCGCATTGGTGACAAGGATAAGGTGCATGCCTATCTCGTGGATATGATGCTCATTTGTGAGGAGGCGCGTCATGCTCAGACGCAACCACTTGATGTCTCACATATCATGTGGTGTGAGCTACGGTTTGCGGTGTTCAACCGTAAGGTACCCATCTATGGACCTTACCTGTTTCGTGATCTCGAGGACTTGGGAGAAGCTCCATCCCAATGATGAGTTTGTTGCCCCCGACTGGATTCGTCATGAGCCCATCAAGCTCCGCATCAAGAGCCAGTGGGCTAACACCACTACCTGTGCTGAGGCAGCGGCTGCTCAGATGGATGTGGATGAGGATGAGATTGAGGAGGAGGAAGCGGATGAGGACAGCTCTGCCGGCTACTCGCCTTCATCTTCTGAGCCTTCTTGGGCTAAGAAGCTGAAGAACAAGATGAAGGCTCTGTTCTGCATGCAGGCCAAGGGACGGTACAGGTCTCATGTTGCTCAAAAGGAGAGTCGCCGTCGCGACAAGACGATCTTGAGGATGTTTGGCGAGGAGATATCAAGCGGGTCCGAGAAGCACATCACCCTAGAGGCAGAATGGATGGCGAAGCAGGGCTATGAGTGGACTAAATCTAAGGAGGAGCCCATCCCCGCTGCCGAGTCCGACGAGGAGTGTGAAAAGTGATCACTTCAGCTTGGGCTACCACCTGTGTCGTAGGTGTCCTCTCTGCCTTTTTGGTGTCTCGATGCCAAAGGGGGAGAGAGTGTAGGATTTGCAAGTCATGTGTCGTGTTTGTTTTGCCTTGTCGCTTTGCTTTCTTTCTGTTGAACCTCATTTGCTTTCTTTCATATGGTGTAAGACATATGCACTCTAGCGTATCTTATTGTCCTTCATGCTTAGTAGCCCGTGAGCTTATGCTATCTTGTGCCAGTTCTTTATGCTCATAGTTTTTATCTTGCCTCCTTGCTTAGTATTAGTCATTTTATTGCAAGATATGCCTCGTCTATAAAATATAGGGGGAGTGTTGATCCTAGTATGTGTGTCGTGCAGTCCAAAGCACTTCTCTAGAGTGCACACATCTAGGGGGAGCCCGTCTATATTTTATAGATGTTGGGTTTGCCTATGTTCATTTTATATCCCTATGTGCAAATCCCGTATGTCATCAATCCACCAAAAAGGGGGAGATTGTAAGGGCATATTTGTCCCTTAGTAGTTTTGGTGATTGATGACAATGCTTTTGCGGACTAATCGTGTGCATTGAGCATTTCAGATATATCATGTCTAAGCACAAGACGATTTGGTGCCCCTCGAAGCTTATTAAAGACGGCGTTTCTCTACGTTTCTTTTCGGTGGATTTGAGTCGTAGGAAAGCCGTACTATTAAGTGGGGGTCCGCATTGGAAAGGTTTGGGTGGAATCATCGCATACACGTCAGTTCCTTTCTGCACCACCTTTCCTTTGGCTCTTTGGAGCATCCTCCGTTTCTCCGTGTCTCTGCAAAATAAAGGACTTCTAGTGTTGCTGAACTGGGGCATGAGGTAGTACTGCTCTTCGGAGCGGTAGTATCGCATGGCCTTGTGGTAGTACCGGCCATGGGCACGGTAGTACTGCAGGTGCTCACGGTAGTACCGCTCCTTGGGCGCCGTAGTACCGTGGCTTCAGGCCAGACACAGCTGCACGAGCGGAAGTAGGGGCGGATGTAATATTTTACATCCGCGCCCTACGCGGTAGTACTGCTCCAGGTTTGCGGTAGTACCGTGGCCTCAGGCCATGCACAGTAGCACGAGCGGAAGTAGGGGCAGATATAATTTTTTACATCCGCATCCTATGCGGTAGTACCGCTCCAGGCTTGCGGTAGTACCGTGTCGGATTTTTGCATAGATCAAAACTCAACGGAAGTAGCCACGGAAGTATTTTAATATGTTCATGCCTTCCCAGCCTGGACTAACCCTACCTTGCGGTAGTACCGCAAGGGGGAGCGGTAGTACCGCGCCAACGGTTCTACCGCTCTCTGCTTCTTCGCAACAGGGCTGGTCTAGCTCCTGCCGCGCCAGCGGTAGTACCGCAGAGCCATGCGGTAGTACCGCCTGTCTGGTGCGGTAGTACCGCTCGTCGCAGGCTGAGTTAGTGGATAACGGTTGGATTTGTTCTTTCACTATAAAAGGGGAGTCTTCTTCTCCGAGTTGACTACCTCTTCCATTCCCAAGCTCCATTGTTCCTCTAAGCTCCATTTTTGCCCGATCTCTCTTCCTAGCCAATCAAACTTGTTGATTTTCTAGGGATTGGTTGAGGAGGCCCCAATCTACACTTCCACCAAGAGAAATTTGATTCCCCCCACTAATCCCTTGCGGATCTTGTTACTCTTGGGTGTTTGGCACCCTAGACGGTTGAGGTCACCGCGGAGCCATATTCCATTGTGGTGAAGCTTCGTGGTGTTGTTGGGAGCCTCCAATTAAGTTGTGGAGATTGCCCAACCTTGTTTGTAAATGTTCGGTCTCCGCCTCCAAAGGCACCAATAGTGGAATCATGGCATCTCGCATTGTGTGAGGGCGTGAGGACTGTACGGTGGACCTAGTGGCTTCTTGGAGAGCATTGTGCCTCCACACCGCTCCAACGGAGACGTACTTCCTCTCAAAGGGAAGGAACTTCGGTAACACATCCTCGTCTTCACCGGCTCCACTCTTGGTTATCTCATCCCTTTACTCATGCAAGCTTATCTTGTGTTACATCCCTTGCTTGCTTGTGTACTTGTTGTTGTTGCATCATATAGGTTGCTCACCTAGTTGCATATCTAGACAACCTACTTTGATGCAAAGTTTAAATTGGAAAAAGAAAAGCTAAAAATTGTTAGTTGCCTATTCACCCCCCTCTAGTCAACTATATCGATCCTTTCAGCGTGGTTTTCTCGCGGAACAGGGTACTCCTGCCCAGTTCTCATGTCCTGGTGCTCATGCTCAGAATGGCATTGCTGAACATAAGCATCGTCATCTGCTTGAGACAGCTCATGCACTGATGATTGCCGCTTCCCTTCCACCCCATTTTTGGGCTGAGGTTGTTTCTACCTCCACCTATCTCATCAACATTCAGCCATTGACTGCTCTGCAGGGTGGTATTCCTATGGAGTGCCTCACTGGTCGTTCTCCTGACTACTCAGCTCTTCGTATGTTTGGATGTGTGTGTTATGTCCTTCTTGCTCCGCGAGAATGCACCAAACTGACTGCTCACTCCATTGAGTGTGTTTTCCTTGGCTATAGTGATGAGCACAAGGGCTATCGCTGCTGGGATTCTGTTGGACGTTGCTTACGCATCTCGCGTGATGTGACTTTTGACGAGTCTAATTCTTACTACCCAGGTCCTTCTTCCTCGAGCTTCTTTGTGGATAATATTTCCTTTCTTCTTCTTCCCGATACACCCTGCTATATGCCTCATGTTTCATCTCTTCCACCGGCACCTCTCATTCCTTCTCCCTCACCACCAACCCCCTCTTCTCCATCCTCCTCCTCCACCTCTCCACCATCATCTTCAGTTCGTCGCCCTCTCTCACCGTTTCCTCTCCACTACACTCGCCGCCCTCGTACTGAGGATGCTTCCCCTGATTCGCCTTCCACCTCTGGTGCACCTCCATTCATGCCTCCCCTAGTTCATAACCTCCGTGCTCGGCCTCGCCCCCTGCCTGATCGCTATTCTCCTGATCAATATGGTCTCTTTGTTATTGCTGAGCCCACTTCCTATCGGACTGCCATGACTCAACCTGAATGGCAGCTTGCGATGGCCGAAGAGCTTGCTGCCCTTGAGCGCTCTGGCACATGGGATCTGGTTTTCCTCCCTTTCGGTGTTCGTCCCATCACCTGCAAGTGAGTCTACAAGATTAAGACTCGTTCCGATGCTTCTCTTGAGCGCTATAAAGCTCGTCTTGTGGCCCGTGGTTTTTAGCAGGAGCAGGGACGCGATTATGATGAGACATTCGCTCCTGTGGCCCACATGACCACTGTTCGCACTCTCCTTGTTGTAGCTTCTGTTCGTCATTGGCTTATCTCTCAACTTGATGTTCATAACGCTTTTCTCAATGGCGAGTTGCATGAGGAGGTTTATATGCAGCCACCACCGGGGTACTATGCTCCTGATGGTATGGTCTGTCGACTTCGCCGCTCCCTCTATGGTCTTAAACAGGCCCCTCGCGCCTGGTTTGAGCGTTTCGCCTCTGTGGTGACTGCCGCTGGTTTCTTGCCCAGTGATCATGATCCCGCGTTGTTTGTTCACACGTCTCCTCATGGTCGGACTCTTCTCCTTCTCTATGTTGATGACATGATCATCACTGGTGACGACTCTGACTACATTGCCTTTGTTAAGGCTCGCCTTCGCGACCAGTTCCTCATGACTGATCTTGGTCCACTTCGCTATTTTCTTGGGATTGAAATCTCCTCGACCCCTGATGGTTCTACATCTCCCAAGAAAAATATATTTAGGATCTTCTTGCTCGTGCTACTCTCACTGATGAGCGCACAGTTGTGACTCCGATGGAGCTCAACGTTCAGCTGCGTGCCTCTGATGGTGACCCTGTTCCTAATCACTCACTATTGTCACCTTGTTGGTAGCCTTGTCTATCTTGCTGTTATGCGTCCTGACATCTCCTATCCTATCCACATCCTAAGTCAGTTTTTTTCAGCCCCCACCTCTGTCTACTATAGTCACCTCCTCCGTGTTCTACGATATCTTCGTGGCACGATCTCTCAGCGCCTTTTCTTTCCCCGCTCCAGCTCTCTTGAGCTCCAGGCCTGTCACGCCCAAGATGCGACCCTATCCTAAAGGAACTCGAGGTCCCACCAAGGATAGAAGCGCATCTTGAAGACGCTTTTGCAAGGTGGATATCATTACATCAACATTACATAATATATGGGGATACATACAAGGCATACAAATGCCGCAAGAATACATCAATACATCATACATAAGATCAACATCCGACTACGGATGAAACACAAACAAAAACTCCAACGACATCCACCCTGCTAGCCCAGGCTGCCGACCTGGATCCTATCCCCTGATCGAAGAAGAAGCAGAAGAAGAACTCGAAAACAAGTAACATCGCTCACGCGTCATGATCATCGCAAAACCTGTACCTGCAACTGGTGTTGTAGTAATCTGTGAGCCACAAGGACTCAGCAATCCCATTACCATGGGTATCAAGACTAGCAAAGCTTAATGGGTAAGGAAGGGGTAAAGTGGTGAGGTTGCAGTAGCGACTAAGAAAGTATGGTGGCTAACTTACGCAAATAAAAGCGAGAAGAGAAGCAAAGCAACGGTCGTGAAACTAGCAATGATCGAGAAGTGATCCTGAACTCCTACTTACGTCAAACATAACCCAGAAACCGTGTTCACTTCCCGGACTCTGCCGAGAAGAGACCATCACGGCTACACACGCGGTTGATGCGTTTTAATTAAGTCAAGTGTCAAGTTCTCTACAACCGGATATTAAAAAATTCCCATCTGCCACATAACCGCGGGCACGGCTCTCGAAAGTTTATACCCTGCAGGGGTGTCCCAACTTAGCCCATTATAAGCTCCCATGGTCAACGAAGGATATTCCTTCTCTCGGGAAGACCCGATCAGTCTCGGAATCCCGGTTACAAGACATTTCGACAATGGTAAAACAAGACCAGCAAAGCCGCCCGGTCCGCCGACATCCCGATAGGAGCTGCACATATCTCGTTCTCAGGGCAACACCGGATAAGTCAAGCTACGAGTAAAACCAGCCTCAAGTTTCCCCGAGGTGGCCCCGCAGGCTGCTCGGTTCGGACCAACACTTAGAGAAGCACTGGCCCGGGGGGTTAAATAAAGATGACCCTCGGGATGCGCGACTCCCAAGGGAAAAAGGCTAGGTGAGGCAAATGTAAAACCAAGGTTGGGCCTTGCTGGAAGAGTTTTATTCAAAGCGAACTATCAAGGGGGTCCCATAAATCACCCAACCGCGTAAGGGACGCAAAATCAAGGAACATAACACCGGTATGACGGAAACTAGGCGGCAAGAGTGGAACAAAACGCCAGGCATAAGGCCGAGCCTTCCACCCTTTACCAAGTATATAGGTGCATTAATTAAATAAGAGATATTGTGATATCCCAACACAAGCATAATCCAACCTGGAGCAATCTTCATCTTCACCTGCAACTAGGAACGCTAAAAGAGGGGCTAAGCAAAGCGGTAACATAGCCAAACAACGGTTTGCTAGGAAGGGTGACAAAGGTTAGAGGTTCATGGCAATTTGGGAGGCTTGAAGAGCTAGTGATAGGTAGCGCAGCAAAGCGATAGAACGAAGCAACTAGCATAGCAATGATAGTAGTGACATCCATGGTAACGGTCATCTTCCCTGAAATCCCGCTAGGAAGAAAAACGAGTCCATGAAGAAGATGAAGCCACGAAGACGAACCAAGCGTAGACGAACGAATCCTCACGATCGCAACGAAACGGGAACTACCGAGAAGAAACACACAACATGGTAAACACACCACACATGAACAAGGCATGATGCTCAACCAAGTATGATGCATGAAAAGGCTATATGAAGCTACTCATGGCAAGAGATGATGCATACAAGAGCAATACATCAAAGCAAGTTTAAATGAGGCCGGAACTAACATATAACAAATCCGGTAGGTCCTCATATGCAAGTTTCGAAATTGGTCCAGATCTGAATAAGCCTTATGTTCAAGTTGTTAAACAGCAAGTTAAGATGCATCAAGATGATCTACACAAAATTCTAGTCAAGTTACATATAAAGTTCATTAGATTCGGAGCTACGGCCTAGAAGATATGAGCAAAACGAGTTAAACATGGCATTGATGCAAAATGCATGCAAACATCAAACAAACACACTCAAGGCATGGATGCAACATGATAACATGAATCTACATGCAATTCTAAGCAAGTTACATATAGAGCACGCTCAAAACGGAGCAACGGTGCAACACATACACTTCAAACAAGATATAGCATCAATCTCTCCAAAACAGCAACTAGGCATCTAGCAAGCATCAAAACAGTATGCTAAAGCAACTTAACATGAAAACAAAAGGAATGGACATGATGTACAGGTAAAGCATGGCAAAACATGAACACTGAGCTATCTCCAGAAATCACTAGAACATGCTCAAAAGGACATGGCAAGATTGCAAATAATAACAGATTCACAGACTTAGCAGAAATCACTGGACATGGCAGAAATAACATCAGGTTGCAAAGTTTAGAGCTATCAAACAACATGCTACAGGAACAGTTCATGGCAAACAAAGGCATGGCATGATTCTACTCAAAGAATATAACAAATGTCCCTTACTGAACATGAGCCAAAAAGGCACAGAAGATATGATGGCGCCCATGTAAACATAGCAAGTAATATGACAGATTCGGACAGTGAAAATAATAGTTCATGGGAGAAACAACGATAAGTAGGCATGTTGGTGAGCTTGAATCACTCACCACAGAGCAATAAATGGCATGGGAATCCAACCAACAGCAATAAGGCATAAATATGAAGTTAAGCATGGCAAGAGCATGGTCATAGGGTGCATGGATCACTAGCAAAAACACAGGGCAATAACGAACTTCATGTTAACAGGCTGACAGCAACTTTATTTAGCAAATTTGGGGCACGATTTCAACAAGCTACATTAGGCTAAAAAAGCAAACAAAGGCATGGATGGATAGAGCATAACATGTATCACAAAACATCCTTAGTGAATATCTCCAGATTATGCATAGAACTCATGGAGACAGCAGGTTTACATGGCAACAAAATATAACAGACTCAGACTTAGTAGAAATCACTAAGTCACAGAAATCAGCAACATCACGGAGGCTACTTTGCATGCATGTGCTAGTCACCACAGAGATCCTAAAAATACAAGACTAGCACCACTGTAAGGATGGCATGATGTAGAACAAAATACATGTAGACATCAAGCTCATAGGATGCACACACAAAATGCAATGAAAAAGACAAATCACCAAGTTATGTAAACAGACAGCAGTTAACAGCACATATCACTCTTGCAACGATGATTAGGGCATCAATATGATCTCAAACGAGCTTGGCACAAAGGAACAAAATGAATATAATCTCATGAAGAACATTTTGATATATTATATGCATGACTCAGAGCACCGAGCACGAAGTTATGGCATGATGAACAGGGCAACATAATGCAACAATTTTTGGGACTTGGCAGATTTTTACCTCCGCGGAAGTCAACGCGGGACGGAGGCGTGCGGGACGAGGGATCCAGGACGAGGCGCGGCGTTTGGATGAGATCCCGATGGATCTCGTCCCGAGCCACCGGATCCAGCCGGTGAACTCCGGCGAGGAGGGCGGCGCCGGCGATGAGGCGCGGGGACGTTGGGGAGGAGCGGGGACGGCGCCGGAGATGCGGGACGGCGGGGTCCGGCGAGGGAGGACGGGGCGCCGGCGGGCGAAGGCGGAAGGCGACCGGCGGCGGGGCGCTGGCCTCCGGTGGCGGAGAATGGCAGCGCGGGGTGAGGTCGGCGGCGGTGGCGGGCCACGCCGGCGAGGAGGCGGCGGCGCACGGCGGCGGGGCAGGCGCGGAAGGCGGCGAGGCTGGAGGCGCGAGGCGGGGGGGAGCTCGGCGAACGGGCGGCGGGAGCGGGAGCTAGGCGCGGGGCGCCTCGGGCGACGGCGGCGGATGGACTCGCGCGGGCCCGCGACGGGCCTGGCGGGCCGCGGCGGCGCGCGGGACGGGTGGCGGCGGAGGCGGCATGTGGCGGGCGCCGGGTGGCTGCGGGCGACGGCGGCGATGACGTGTCGGCCCGGGATTGGCCGGGCGACGCGGCTGGCGGGGGTGGACGTGTCCGGCGACGGCGCGGACATGTCCGGCGGCGCGAGGAGGGAGAGGGCTAGGGTTCATCCGCGAAAAATGGAAGGGGGGGTGTTTATATAGGTAGAGGGAGGTAGGAGAGTCCAAATGAGGTGCGGTTTTCGCCCACACGATCGCGATCGAACGACCGAGAGCATGGAGGAGAGTTTGCTGGGTTAGTGGGCTGATTTGGAGGGGTGCTGGGCTGCAAAGAGAAGGGGGTTTCGGGCTATGCGGTTAATCGTTGGGGCATCAAACGACCTCCAAATGGAACGAAATTTGACGGGCGGTCTGTCGGTGCTATACCAAGGCCACTCGGCAAATTTCGGCCCATTCCGAGAACGTTTTTCTCCTGCTCATGAAAAGAAAACAGAGGGTGCAACGGGTGCGGCGAGAGTGTCGGATCGCGAAACGGACAACGGGGAAAAGGACCGGATGCAAGTTTTGAAAAACATGATGATGCAATGCAGATGATGACATGGCAAAATGCAACACGCAAGCAAATGACATGGCAACCACGATGAATAAACGAAAGACACGTGGCGCATCGGATCCGGGGCGTTACAAGGCCTACTCTGATGCTACCTGGGCTAGTGATCTCTCTGATCGACGCTCGCTATCTGCTTACTGTGTCTTTCTTGGTGGCTCTCCTATTTCCTAGAAGACAAAGAAACAGACTGCAGTTTCTCGCTCGAGTATAGAGGCTGAGTTGCGAGCCATGGCTATGTTGACGGCCGAGGTGATCTGGTTACGGTGGTTACTTGAGGATTTTGGTGTGTCTGCTACGACTCCCTTACTATCAGACAATACCGGTGCTATCAGTATTGCGCGTGACCCGGTGAAGCATGAGCTCACCAAGCACATCGGTGTGGATGCCCACTTTGTGCGTGCTGCTGTGCAGGATCAGACTCTCGCTCTCCACTATGTGCCCTCTGAGTTACAGTTGGCGGACTTCTTCACGAAGGCACAGACTCGAGCGCAGCATGGTTTTCTTCTCTCCAAACTAGTGTTGTTGATCCACCATGAGTTTGAGGGGGGTGTTACATGTGTATACTCCATTTTCGGTACATCCCCATTGTGTAAGGGGTTTCTTGCACTTTACCACACATGTATATGTAATGGCATTTGGCCCTCAGTGAATACTAGTTGCTCATTATCCAACACTGATGACACAAACATTTGGTATGGAAAAGGCTAGCAGACAAGATCAAACTATGATTTTCCTGGATTCAGCGTTGCTGCAGCTTCAGCTTCAAATGCTTCTTCAGACAAAGATGAAGAACAGCGGCAAGATTCAGGATCCCGACGATGAGGATCTATTTCATTGTGGTGTTCCAGTGCCTGGGATCGATGGAGACAGGGATGAACACCTTCTTGGGCCACTTGGCACGAAGCACGCCGATGTCGACCGAAGCGGATCCCGACATATTTATTATCATCAGTTCAGAATTTTGGAAAACACGCACAAATTGTGCACTATATATAGGACATGACTAAACTGAAAGGAACTAAAATCTCTAGTAAGCTCTCTACGAATATGACTAAATTGAAAGGAACTAAAGTGTCCACTAAACTCTTGAATTTGCTTCATTCTCCTTGCAGGTCTTCTTCCACAGCTCGATGTGTCGAAGATCCGACAGGTACCAAACTATACCATGTGTAGCTAACTTAAAAGAAAATACATGACGTAGTTTCTTTTCCTATCTAGTAGTATTTCACATTGAAGAAATTTGCACATGAAAAAGACAGTGGAAACACATACACTGAACTACATGAACAAGTCCAATTGCTGTACTAGACTACTAATACCATTATATAAAATCTTTAAGTTCCGATGAAATCTGCACCAGCGGGACATTTTTAACCATCGATACATCCATCACTCAGATTTCTGTTGTTTAGAGCATTTGTACTCCAGATTTTGGAAAAACCGCACGTATTGTGCACTATAAGTATAACTCACTGTAAACAACATGTCAACACTAGGTCAGAATTACACATCTCTGATTCTCTGAATGTGTGAAGAATGACACATACAATTCAGAGAATGACACCAATAACTGCCACACGTGTGGTGTATCGGGTGATTGTGCCGCACGCCTCGTGTGGCATGGAGAAGAACCCGCCCGCACGACCGCGTCCGGGTGCGTGCAGCCACAGCCCGCACGTCCGGTGTGTGGCAAACCTGCCAACACGTCCGGGCCAAACGACCGCGCTGCCCGCACGACCCAGCTCGCCAGCCGTCCCGGGCTCTTTCCGATCCCCAGTCTGCCCTGCCGCCATTGTCTCGCACCTCTCGATCCCCTACCTCCGTCGCCTTCCTGCTCTGGTTGCCATGGCAACCAGAGCTAATCCCTAGCGCCTTCCCACCGCTAACCACCCACCCCACCCCCTCCCACCCCAACCCCGCCCTCCCAAGATGACGAGCTAAAACAAGTGGATTTCCGATCTCCTTCTGTTTCTCGACCTTCTTTTGTCCAGAAATCTGAAATTGCAAATTTGCCCACGAAGATGGCGACTGGATCCACGCTATCAGGGCAAACACCCCACGAATTTGTGTGTCTGTGCATTTGCCCACCAACATACGCCAGATCTGCCATATACTATGCTAGACTTGTGCCAAGCTTCTTGGTTGGCTTGATGCGAGTAGTTGGTAATGAAGCGTGCGTAGGAATCACTATAAAATAGGGAGAGAAAGGAGGAATTTGGCATGGGGAGGGAGGAAAAATAATTGCCACTTGTATCTAACGTCAGTTGCCATCTATTGTTGTCCGTAGTTGCCACCATGTTATCTTATTGCTTGCCATCCTATTTTATTTCCTGTTGCCATCGCTTCAAAAATGATAGATAGCATCCAGAATTCAGAAAAGAGAATGTATGTGCATGTCCTACTTGCCATGAGGTGTTGGTTGCCTACGCAAGAAATGTTATGAGATTGCCGTGTTATCTTCTACGTGCAAACAGCAAGAACACTTTTTGCGTATTGTTGATGCGTTCTTGTTCATGCAGTGACTAAAAGCGAAGTGGCAGAAAGAGAAAAAGCAGAAGAATGAATCACGAAGATGGCACTGATCCTTGGCTTTCTCAAAGGCCGGAAACGCCACCTTGGGATGCAGCAGAGTACAATCAACTCATTTCTTCAGGGCCATTGCTGCCACTACTAGAGCACTACCCGGGCATCGGTACGATGCATGATAAACAAAGAAGAAACAGTTGCAATGTTCATGACGATGAAGATGTCATTCTACTTATGTCCTATAATCTATTTTTAGCAGGTTCTTATGACCAAACCACAATCAGGGGGCAGCATGGCAAGTTTCGTCACAGGGCGCTAACGCTGACAAATGTACGGGCAACCAACTTCAGCTAGCTAATGTGGCAAATCAAGGTAACGCATACGAAAAAGAAACTTACTGTTGTGGACATGAAATTAAACTTGCAAGGATGGCAAAAGACTCACGAGTTATATCAGAAAAAATGTAGGACCTTCATGCGGCACATGGCATCAGGCAGCAACCATGTACCTGCCATCAACGTCGTACACAGGTGAGTGCATGAAAGTGAAGTTGTGGGCAGTGAGTTAGGAGAAAGGAACATATCTGACAGCTGCAGTTGCCATGCCTGGACAGCTTCGGTTGCCATGGCTGGACAAACTGCAGTTGCCATGCCTGGACAACTAAAGTTGCCATGTATAATCAAATGTGACTGCAATGTCTAAACAACCGTGGATGACAAGTGTGAACAAATCTGTGTGGCATGGTTGGACCACTACATGTGCCATATTGAACAAACTACAATTGCCATGCAATGACCAACTGCTACCATGATCGCATGTTGTTACGGTGGAACCACATCGGCAAACGTCTCATGGCAAGCTTCACAGTTGCAGGAAAGCGCTATTGCAGATAGAGCACATCAAATTGGAATGACAAACCACACAAGATCGGCACATGCGGCACAACAAGGTAAAAAAAAAGTGAAAACATAAAACAGTACTGCATTTGCTTTTGTGGGGAATACCATGTGAAGAAAAGTAGATTTGTAACGGGTGGTGGTGGAAAAAACAAACAAAAAATGCTACCAAGTGGTCGTGTGCAAAGAGTCGTATATTGTCTTCGGGATTTGCCAATTCCTATAAGAGTGTGTGCAACATTCATGATTGTTCACATTTGCGTATCGAGCTCAAGCCTATAACACAAGTTTTGATGCTAGAGTATACTGGTTGCCATGTGTTGGCAACAGTAGTTGCCATGTATGTTGGATTGTATCTGCCATTGCTATATGCTGCAAGTTCTGATGCTGAAAGACGTTGGTTGCCATGTGCTCGCAACAGTAGTTGCCATGTGTGTTGGACAATATATGCCATTGATATATGCTACAAGTTCTAATGCTAAGAGACGCTGGTTTCCATGTGTTGGCAACGGTAGTTGCCATGTGGTTGGACTGTAGCTGCCATTACTGGAGAATTACAGTTGCCATGCATGGCCATATGCAGATTCACGACTAGCTGTGTGAATGATGTCATGCAAAATCACATGCAGTTGCTGTGCTCCGTTACGATAAACATGACATTCAAGCAAAATCTTACGCTCGTAGCTAATTTTTTATTGCAGGACCATCAACTACAATTAACAGCAGCGCGGGGACATCTACTGCGGGGAGCTCTGAGCGCACGGAAGACGCGTTCCACCAGCCAGCCAACACTCATGCCACAAACAATGCCGAGTCAGTGTCGGAAATGGCAATCGTGCCAGCAATACCGACAAGCACACATGTGCACACCAGCACAAGCAACACTCAAGCAGGTGAAACAACCACCGATACTGAAGTGAATGATGAAACCGATGACGAAGCACAAGGGGATGAAGATGGTGGGCAATCAGAAATCATGGTACCCCAGCCACTGTATCTTGGGCAGAGATTTGATTCGTTTGAAGATGCAAAGGAATTCTACCAGACAGATGCAAAGTTCCATGGGTTTGCGGTCAACACCGAATACCACAGGAAAATTAAAAAAACTAACGAGTACAGCAGAGGTGAGATGAGGTGCTACAAGGCATGAAGAAACAAGAAGGGAAAAGGTGATGCGCATGTCGTTCCAGAACGAAAGAGAGGTATCATTGTCAAGACAGAATGCCCTGTCCGGTGTAAGCTGAACATAGATGGAGCACAGTGGGTGGTCACTAAATATTTTGACGAGCACAACCACGAGCTAATAAATAAGTTTAACCTGGTAAAATTTCTGACCGCCCACAGAGGATTCACCCCCCTCGAGAAGAAATTCATAAAGCTACTACATGATTGTAACCTCGGTCCATCAAGAATGGTGCAGATACTCTCCCTCATCCACAGCAAAAAAGGGTCTCTGAGTAGCATGCTCTACCTGCCAACAGACGTCACAAACCTAAAAGCAAAGTACCGTAGAGAAAGCAAGTTGGCTGACATAGAAGCCACGATAGCCTACTTCGATGAGAAAGCGAAAGAAGATGAAGATTTCTTCTACAGGATAAGATTGGACGATGAGGACCGTGTCAGGAACATGTATTGGGTGGATGGTGCTGCAAGAAGAGCCTACAAACATTTCTGAGACTGCATTTCATTCGACACGACATATCTCACTAATATGTACAAGATGCCATGCGCTCCATTCATAGGAATAAATAACCACAATTAGTCATTGCAGTTCGGATGCGGGCTCGTTCGGAACGAAGACACGGATGGGTACGTTTGGCTGTTCAAGACATTCTTGGAGTGCATGGGTGGACTTGCTCCGATGAACATAATAACAGACCAGGATTTTAGCATGCGTGCAGGCATAGAGGAGGTCTTTCCGTTGGCAGTGCACAGGCACTGCAGGTGGCACATTATAAAGAAGGCTGAGGAGACGCTAGGACCGTTCTTTGCTGACCGTCCAGAGCTGCACAAGGCATTCGAGTTGTGCGTGGACCACAGCTTGACGGTGGAGGAGTTTGAAAGGAGCTGGATGGATATGATTGAAACATATCAAGTCCAAGACCAAGAGACGCTTGCTAGCTTGTGGGAGAAGCGAATGTACTGGGTGCCGGCCTACTTCATGCAGTGCTTCTTCCCGTTTCTGCAGACTACACAGCGCAGTGAGGGGTTCAATGCCGTTTTGAAGCGGTAGGTGAGCCCAGGCAACTCATTGCTACAGTTTGCCAAGCAGTACACCGCTTTGCAACAAAAAATACTGGGATCGGAGCTACAGCAAGAAGCAAACACCGTGCTCAAGCAGCCAAAATTGCTAACGTGTTTACCAATGGAGAGGCAGATGAGCAAGATATACACCAACACGATTTTTAACAAGTAAGTCAGTTGTGTTACAATCTTATTTGCACAATCATGAAGGTACTAGGTGCCATGTAGAATGCAATGCAGTTGAAATGCTTATTTGAAAATGATGATTTTGTTGAAAAGTAGCCATTAGGTACAGAGTAACCATGATATGTAGTTGCCATGCTTAATGAACTACAGTTTGCCATGCTTAATGAACTGCAGTTTGCCACGTTTGCTCAACTGCAGTTGCCATGTTTGCTCAACTGCAGTTGCCATGTTTGATGAACTGCAGTTGCCATGTTTAATTGCCATGTTTAAATGAACTGCAGTTGCCATGTTTAATGAACTGCAGTTGCCATGTTTACTCAACTGCAGTTGCCATGTTTAATGAACTGTAGTTGCCATGTTTACTCAACTGCAGTTGCCATGTTTAATGAACTATAGTTGCCATGTTTGAACGAATTGTAATTCCATTGGCCACAACAAACAAAAGGTGCTACAAAAAACTTCACACAAGAGTTTAACAAAAACCACACAAAACTTGCAGATTCCAGGAAGAAATAAAGCGTGCCAGCATGTACACGGCTTTCCAGGTGGACGAACATACGTTCAAGGTGTGTTCTATCATGGGCATGTCAGATTCAGAACCTGAAGACCCAGACAAGGGAAGGAACTACTTTGTGAAGGCATCGATAAGCAAAGGCAAATACTACTGCCAATGCTGCAAATTCGAACGGGACGGGATTGTGTGCTGTCACATTCTAAAAGTAATGGACTTGAACGTGGTGACACGAATGCCCCGCCATTTCATAAGACGGCGATGGACTTGGGATGCTGACGACGCATTGGCGCCGCAAACTTCAAACGCAGTTTTGGCCGTGCATGACGAGCGACCAGAGTCAACCATGGAAGCCATGAGGCACGTTGTGTTGACAAAGAACTATGCTGAACTAATTGATGAAGCGTGCAAGAGTGATGAGACAGCAAGGGTCGCAGAAAAACACGGGAAGGCCCTCAAAAGAGAGCTTGATGAGATCAAGAAGAGGAAAGCTGAGGAAGCCTTACACAGGTTCCCCCGCACATCAAGTGTGCCTTCGTCCACAGGGCCATCATCTGAAAACTCGGAGGTAGGATCTGGAACAGCAAGCACACAAACACAGGTTAGGAACCCGCCCCGTTCCATCACAAAAGGGCGTCCAAAAGAGATAAGATACAAATCGAGATTGGAGATTCAAGCAAAACAAAAGAAACCAAAGAAAGGGACGGGCAATCCGTAAACAACATTGGAGCATTGTGACTTGGTCCATGGTGACATTTTTTTGTAATCTAGATGTTCTAAATTTTGTAAAAATTGGAGAATGACTCTTCAGGGGCATCAGAATTTGAAGTAAAAATGCCATGAAGGAGTAGCTGCAGTTGCCACGTGTATGGCACTGAATTTGCCATGTTACTTGAACTGAATCTGCCATGCAATTTCTACTGAATCTGCCATACCATTTCTACTGAATCTGCCATGCCATTTCTACTCAATTTGCCATGTTATTTGTACTGAATTTGCCATGTTATTTTTACTGAATCTGCCATGTTAGTTGTACTGAACATGCCATGTTAGTTGTACTGAATCTTCATCGCGAAGATTTCCATGTTCAGTCAGCGCATTTTAGTAACAGATAATGTATTGTGGTGCAAACTATGGGAAACAAGCTGAAACGGTCTCATGCAGCAACCACACAGGTTACTACTGCGTGATCAAAACTACCATGCTAGCCGGTACAGTTAGCAGTGCAAAAAAAGCCCCAAAAAGCCAAACAACAAAGAACGATAACTTTCACTAACCATGACTGATAAACTACATTTGCCATGTTTTCAGACATCAAAGACGCATTCAAAACACCATACTGGTACTACCAACCCACAAGCGCATAATAATACTGAAAACACATAAACTTATCTGCTGCCACACCTAAGTAGGTTCACATCCACACATATATTAGAAACTATTCAAATGTCACTCACACGCCACCACTGTATACTAGGCTACGGGGAGATGTAGTCATATCATATTACACGGACATAGTTTTGAAAAAACAAGGTAATACCTTACATTCCTCGGCAACAGAATGTAAGGTAGGCGTTCGGTCTGGAGCACCACGTGATCACTTGTACTTCTTGGCGGCTTTCTTCACAGCTTCCTCTATGAACTCATGTGCGTTGGACCGTGTGTTGAAATCTTTATTTATCAACCAGTTCCATGTGTAAATTTTGCGGAGCTCGACGACCATTGCAGCTGTGACGACAGGAACCCGTCGACCTTCCCACTTTGCAAGGTATTCCAACGTGTGGAAGCCGCCGTCGTGCCTAAACAAGAAAAGAGTCAGGTTAACTCACAAGATCATAGAGAAAAAATCATAAACTTCAATTCAGAGGTGACAAAAAGAGGGTAAACAATGGTTTGGAGGACACATGAAGAAAAGATGGGAAAATACTGGTTTCCTTACTTCGTAGTCGCCACGTACTCAATTGGAAAATGTCTGATCTGGACCTTTGAGTTTTCATAGTGACGGTGCCATGTCTCTTTGACGTTGTTGATGAAGTATTCAGCATGCATAGTAAGGTCTGCATCAGCTTCTGAACGCATTGAATCAAGCACCTCGAAACGTTGGTTCTTCAGGTCAAGGCTGATCGCATAGTGGTGACCACACTTGTTGTCTGGGTCGTGTGGTGCAAGCTCCTGGAACATGGGGAACAAGACCTGCAAACAAAAATGAAGGAAAGAAGAAGCAGAGCTCACATTAAGAACAGAAATGATGTAGTTGGGAAAATGACATGTAAAGATATCACCGGTTACACTAACAGGCACATGAGTGACTATAAAAGCATTAAGGGTCCAAGAAAAGTAGACCAACGTATAATGTTTAGTTATAGTGCGTAATTAAAAGAAGTTGCCATCCTTGTATGAACAAAGTTGCCATGTATTTTAGTTTGAATTTGCCACATAGGTTGTATTAAGAAAGCAAATCAGAAGTCATTTTACATGGCAGCTGTTGCCGCATGAAACAGCTATCACAAAACAGGGTGTAGCCCACATCTGAAGCATAGCTACTGGCAAAAAAATAACATGGGAGGAAAAAATGTGCAAAAAAGGAAGGAGTACTCACACATTTCTTCATTGTGAGCTTGAAATCACCATGCGCAGCAAAATTCTTCCTCTGGATTTTGTGGTGGAAGTCACCATCCCATATTTTGCACGTCACAGTGTACTGCATGATTGTTTTGTCAGGAGACATATCCATATGCCTGTTGATGAAGTCAATCCCACATGCAACTACATTCTTCGACATTTTACCGAGTGGCCTCACAGACTCGGCAAGATCACCCAGGTCAACGTACGTCGCAACAAATTGTATGATCTTGGTTCTGTCCAAACATGAGCTGTATGAAAATGATATAACATGAAAGAATCATGTCTACTAAGTAAAAAAAGAAATAAAACGTAAACGGAGCATATCTAGAAATAGAAAAAGGATGAATAGTAAAAAGAGCAAAGCAAAATGAGAGATTTATGTGGGTGTGGTCATTACGCTTTCAGCTCCTTCATGTGATTGTTGTTGGACCTCGCATTTCCAAAGCGCTTGACAATTTCGTACAGCTGGTTCGGATCCTTTGTGGCCTTGACTTCCGGCTCATAATCATCCGCGGGTGGCGCGTGAACTACCCTACGCTGCCTCACAGAACCAGGGGTGGCACTTCTAATTGTATCCTTAGATACGGACTCAGCAGGCACGTTGGAACTTGATTGGCCCTGACATCGTGAGGACCTCCTCTGCAATGCTGCCTCCTCAATCCTGCGGTAAGCTTCATCAAGTGACGGCGTAATCTCCTCAGGGGTGGCTGCACGGATCAAAAAAAGTGGGTTAGGAATCCTTGGAAAACAAAACAAATCTAGTTTGAAAGAAAGGTTGCAGAAATATGAGTTGTAGGCACAGAAAGTAGGGAGTTGCCATGTGCAATGCATTGTAGTTGCCATGTGACAACAACTACAGTTGCCATGATGTATCAACTGCAGTTGCCATGTGCTTGCAGAATGGAAAATGCAGCATGGCAACAGGAAAAATGTAGGTGACAGCGTGCAAGCAAATCCAGTTGCCATGTCCATCAGATAACATTTGCCATCACAAGTGAGAACCCAAAAAAATGCTTGGAACAAAAAGTCAGACTAAAAAGATGTATAAAGAAATGTACACGAAAATGATAAACGCATAAAGAAATGTACCTTGCACAACTGGCTCTGCGAACTTCACATCCTTCTTGCCCTCGACCATTGGCTGCGCCATCATTGGGGCCATGCCTGCCGGGAAAGCAAATGCAACTGGTGAAGGATCTTGCACCACTGGTTCATCTTGACTGCGATCAATGCCAAGGCTACAGCTCGGTGGGGTGAAGGCCATTGGGTGCCTCCCCTGCCTACTGGCCGGACCGCGAACAACTTGCTGGGCAGAATCCAAGGGTGAAAGATCAACAAACATTTCTGCATCGGCCGCTGCAGAATCATCCGGCTTATTCGTAGGGCGGGGCGTGCTGTCAGCGGTATCAGTCGCAGCTTTCTTGACAATCTTCTTGTTTGGGTTGTAGGGGACACCGATGTTGACTGGGAGCTTAGAAGTGCGCAGATTTAAGCTGGGGTTATCCACTGCGGGTAAAGACGCAGTCTGCTCCGCATGTTCACCTCCGTCAGTCGTGCCCGGCTTGCCACCTGGGTCGGTTGTACTCCGGTCTTTCGTTCTCTCCATAACATTGCTTCTGGCAGGTGGTGGGAATAGTGTGGATGTAGGCACATAACCAGAGTCATCTCTGCTGCTCCTAGCTACAGCCGGCGCATTGGGTGTGTCTGCAGATTGCTTGCGGGGGCTATGACGCCTAGGTGGAAGACCAGCTCGCGTAGAGGTCACCTTGGCAACCTCTGGAGCACCAGAAGCTGGAGCTGTTGTGCCAAGAGTCTCACCTCTGGATGGCATATCGTTATGAGCTGTCGCCTCAGCCCCTTCTTTTGTGGACGCAGAAGTGCCACCACCCACGTGCTTGGAATCTGTGTCAGATGAGCGGGAATCTTCCTTGCTTAGGTTGATCTCGGGGGCGTCCACTTCAACACTTGCTGATCGGGTAGCATGGCTCACAGCAGCATCCTTCATTGCGAGCAGAGTGGGCAATATTTCAGCAGTCTTGGCAGATACCGACTCGTCACTCCCAGATGAACGGATGCCTGCTGTCGTAGCCTGCACATTTGCAACCGGCGGAGATGGTCGGCCGCTTGCATCAGAGCTAGTGGGTACAGTGGACGGTGCAGCAGTAGGTTTGTGCACTGGCGCCTCATGAACGTCTGAGTTGCCACCTGTCGACAGCTTTGAGTGTATGCGTTCGAGTGGGTCTCTGGGGTTCTGCTTGGTCACGCGTGTGGTAGTTTTCTTCACCCTGAAAAAAATAAAGCACACGAACATTGTTAGATGAACAGCTAATAGTTGCCATGTAGGTGGAATAAGAGTTGCCATGTAGCCTAGTTAGCAGTTGCCATGCAGAACAAGCATTAGTTGCCATGGTACACATCTTAAAAAATGTAAAGAAAATGTGTGATGTGCCAGGACTGCCATTTCAAAACTAGGTGTGGATGAGTGCACAAACAGATGGAAAAGCTGGTAGTTGCCATGTAGGTAATAAGAGTTGCCATTTTGCCTGGTTAGCAGTTGCCATGCAAAACAAGCAGGAGTTGCCATGTAGTAAGAAGAAATAGAGCATGGGAGAAACAACAGTTGCAACGTGGGACTGATGGCAGTAGCCCATGTGGCAAGCTGAACGGCTGCATTGAAAAGCAAAAATATAGCAATATGGCAATGAAAAAAGAACAGGGATAACCTACTTCTTGATTGTCTTCCTCAAATCTGGCAACACGACAGGATCACCGGTGTTGGACGTCGACGTACGAGGAGATGACCTAGTGGAAGGCGTGTCACCAGCAATAGGGGCACCCTTGTTCAATTGAGCAGAAACACGGGTTGGCGTTGGTGCTTGTTTCTTCGTAACTGCTCGTCCACCAGCTGTCGCCTCGCTGCACATATAAGAAAGAGGCAAAAAAAGTTGCCAAGTGTCAGACACGAAAATCGTTGCCGTGCTTAGCAAAAACAAATGGAAAAGGGGGTCAGTCTGTTCGAAAGGATAGACAAAACAAAACACTAAAATAGAAGTCGAACCTCCTCCTAGCAGCTAAGGGATCGGTCCTAGGTCTCTTGGCAGGAGAGCCCTGCCCAACCTCCTCTGGATCCCTCCCCCTCTTTGAGGGTGACACCCCCTTGCCTCTCGCAGCTGTCTGTTCTTTGACTTTCTCCGGTGAGGGGATATCTGGTACACCCTTGCCCTTCTTACCCCCTGCACGACATGTTCATCATCGTCGGTGTCATGTTGCACGTTCTCCATGTCATCATCGTCGTCCTTGTCGAGAGCAGCATCTCCATCTAGTTCATCTTGTGTGTCAGGAAGCTCCTGCAAGCTGTTGTAGTCGTACCGACCACGGCAACCAGTTGGCCGATGTGTCCGTTCTGCAACGAATGGAGTGAACTGCCTCGCAACCGCGTCGCTCTCAGAGCCATTAAGGGACGTCCAACCCTCAACCAACTTCCCGAGCAAGCTGGTCATTCCCCACCCCCTACGATTGTCCAATGATAAATGTGACAACTAAACACATTGGCTTCATTAAAAAATCTACAGTTCATAAGGCAATTTAACAAATGTTGAAGTTGCCATGATAACGCAAAAGAAACTAGAAACAAAAAGGGACACATACTACAATGCACAAACATATAATGTGGCAACTGACACCCTGTCCTGATATAAAAATGAGTTGCCATATCTTCACAGGCAAGTGTGATAGGTTCAAATTGCCATGCTAAAAGTGCAGGACAATTCAAAAAGTGCATAAAAACATCCACCGCACATCATGTAATCTGGCAACACACACCTGACCTCGTATTAAAAATGAGTTGCCATGTATGTTCATATATCACAAGTCAGAAGGCAAAACGCAAATTCAGTCTACTATACAGTGAATTTACCCCATTATGCTGCCTACACCATGGCAACAGCCATTGTGTGTTCACAAAATTAGTTGCCACATGGCAAGCATGTTTGTGGCAACTGACATGGTTGATAAGGAAATTAGTTGCCATCCAGTGCATACAGTTCCTGGAACTACTATGGCTGCCTTTGTAATTCACTTTGAAACACAACTACCTAGATCCAGGGTTCAATCCCAACTATCAAACCCTGAAATTAACCAACAAAAAACTTCCTGCACCAATGGCAACAACATTTCAAGGCAATGCATGACTAACAACTACAAAAACGCCGGCTCAAATCGAACCGCAACACCCGGATGTCGTTGCGGACAGGGCGAGCCACACCGGCATCACTGCCACCGCGGCGGCAATGAACCTGTGCAATGCCATCCTAAACGGCAAACACGGGACTCCGCCGCCGACGGGAACGCCGGAGCACCGCGATTACGCCGTAATCACTATGAATCTCGAGCGGAGAAATCCACCGCAGAGGGGAGAGGGGAAAATGCAGGGAGGAATGTCAGCGCGGGGAGGAGCATTACCTTCAAGCTGCGGGCACTCCGGCATAGACTCTCTGGTCCTGCGAGCCCCACCGACAGCCGCGAATGTCGTGCTAGATGGCAACCGCATTCGGGCGACGCGTGTGGGCACAACCGCAGTCCCACCGCACGCCCCCGAGTGGCAACCGTTGACCGCGGAGAGGAAACCGGCGTGCGGGCGACCCCTCTTACACACCACACAGTCGACTTGTCCTACGTGACACACGAAATCAGCCAGATCGTGTCAAGATTCGTGCAGCAGCTACTGGAAGGCGACGGATGCGTGTGCGCGAGTTGGCCAACGCCCACACTAATGGGCGATCCGGCGATCAAGGCGCCAAAGGATCTACTTCTGCTTGATAGTCATCGAAGCATTTACATACATGGATCATCCAATCACAGATACATTTGGAGAGTTCAATTACACTTGTTGTGCTGCGTTCCACACAACGACGGGAATTTTGAGTAGATTCTTCTGTGGCATAGCCGGCGGGATGAACTTGATCCTTGGTGCCTTCTTTACCGAAAACGACAAAACGTCGACCTTTGCCGCGGCGAGTGCGCGATGAGAAGCAGCAAACCATCGGTGTTTGAGGGCCGCGGCCGCCGTCAGTCACTTGTCGGGGTTGCAGGTGAGGAGGCCTTGCAACACCTGGAATCCTTCGTCGGACAGCTTCTCTTGAGGGAACAGGTCCTGCAGCTTGTTCTCCTTGCGCCCCGGCGGTAGGAGTCGTAGGGCCTTGGCAGTGTGCGGCAACGATGTGAACTCCGACCACGTCCTATTGTCCGGCGTCCCGAGCAAGCGGAAGATGCTCCAGAGTTGGATGATCTCATTGTTTGTGTCGTCGTCATCGTCATCATCATCATCATCGCCGAGGAACAGCGTCTTGCCGGTGAGCATCTCGACCGTGACGCAGCCGAGAGACCACATGTCGACGAGCGCGTCGTAGTCTTCCTTCCCCAGCAGCATCTCGGGTGCCAAGTAGAATGCCGTGCCGGCCTGGGTGTACGGCGGTAGCTCGGACAAGGAGATCGCCAGCCCAAAGTCGCAGATTTTGACGACCTCCCCTTCTTGGCCGATGAGGATGTTGGCCGGCTTGATGTCGTGGTGGACGACATGGCGGTCGTGCATCTTCTTGGCACCGGTGAAGAGCTTCCACATGATGGCGTGCACCATGGACTCCGGCAGCAGCGGGCCGCCGCCGCGGCGCCTGTTCCATAGGAACTCATGGAGGGTCGGCGCGGCGACGTACTCCATGACGAGGCCGTAGGCGGCGTTATCAGGGTCGCGCACCAGGCCCTCGAAGCCGATGACATAAGGGTTCCCGTCGCAGGCCTCGAGGAATCCGGCCTCTCGCAGAAGCTCGGTGGCGTCGGGGGGCTCCGCGGACCCGTCCTCCCAGTTGAGGTACTTGATGGCGACCATCTTGCCGGTGGCACGGTGGCGCGCCAGCAGGACGCTGCCGAAGCCGGCCTCGCTGAGGCATGTCTACTCCTCGTAGTCCGTGCTACTCCGGATGTTGTTGACGCGGCTCCTCTTGCAGCGCGTCGGCGATCCTTGGGTGGTGGTGGCGTGGCCGGCGCCGAGGACGGCAGCAGCAAGTCGCTTGCGCGCGGCCATCACCGTCGCGCGAGCTCGAAGGACGAACTACGCGCTTCGGTTGATGGAGGCGAGGAAGATGGAAGCGGTGGATCGAGGGAGGAGGGGAGGTGGGTGATGAGCTGATGGATGGATGGATCGACGCAATTGGGCGTGGAAATATACGCAGGAGCGGTCCCGATTGGAATCGGATTCAAATTCAAATCCGAGTTACGCCCGGCACAGCAAACACCACACGCACAAGGCCGCTTGCCGGCCGCGTTTTCACCACCTAGCTATTTGGAGTCTGAATCTGAAGGCATTTTTTCTTTCTTTCTTGGCGGTTGCGTTTTCCCTTGCAATCTTCGATTCCCAATCGGCTGTGCGATGTGTCCAGCACGTGTTCGAGCGTTTTTCCCTTGCAATCTTGGATTTCAAATCGGACACACCTGCACCGTTGGTTCTGCATAGTAGTTTGTGTTGAACATGTATTTACGTATGTAGGTCCGCGTTTTATATGCCGCACGTGTAGTATCTCTATCCCCCTGTATTTACTTGTATTTTGGGAGATAAAACACCGGTTGCACCCCTTTACCTATATATGTACCTAGTGCACGATCAATGAAGATATCGATGCACACAATCAAAACTTACATGGTATTAGATATCATATAGATCCTTTCCTAAACCGCTTCCGCATCCCTAAGCCGTCGCTGCCCCGGGTCACCGCCGCCGCCATCCGTGACATCAACATCACCCCATGGTCCTCAATGCCACCGACTCCACGTACTTTGCATGGAATACTTATTTCTCGCTCCTCTTCCGCGAGAACAATCTCGTGGACCATGTCGACGGCACCGTCGACTCTCGCGCCATGGTGGGCGACTCCGAGTGGACCGCGATCAACGCTACGCTCGTCCGGTGGTTCTTCACCACCATCTCTAAGGACCTGTTTCACACGGTCGTGAGCGATGGTGGTGACGCCTGCGCCGTGTGGGTCAAACTCAACGGCCTCTTCACCGACAACAAGCTCCAGCGTCGCGTTTTTCTGCAGCAGGAATTTTTTGACTGTCATCAGGATGAATAGTCCATTGATGACTACTACCGCCGCCTGAAGACGTTGGCGGATGAACTCCATGACATCGGCGCTAAAGTTGATGATGACCTCCTCCTCACCACGCTCACCGCTGGCCTCAACAAGGACTTCGGCAACGCCGCCGCCAAGCTTACCTTGATGTCAGAGCCCTCCTTCCCCAAGTTTGTGGCGTACTTGCGGTTGGAGCAGTGCCGGATCAAGGGGGTGAAAAAGCACGTGCAGCACCACGCCCTCGCCACTAGCACGTCTCGTGGCGCCCCGCTGCCACCCGCCTCACCCGCGTGGAGGCAGCAGCCGCCGCCCCCTGCGCCCTCGGGATTCTACCCCCTCCCGCCCGCGCCCCCCGCTCCTCCCACTGCCCCCAGCAGTAGCCGCTGGGTGGCGGGCGGCGCGGCAACCGCCGCGGGGGCGGGCGCACAGGGGGCTCCTCGTCAGCAGCAGCCCACTCCGCCATGGACCTACGGCACCAACCCGTGGACAGGTATCCTCCACGCGTACTCGATGCCGGTTCCCCGGCCTCCCGCCCCGGGCATCCTTGGGCCCCGCCCGGCGAGCCACCAGGCGTATCTCGCCGCGCCCGGCGCCGCCCCCTACCCGGCCCTCCCTGCATCGCCGGCCATGGGCGGCTATGGCGCCGCTCCCACGCCCGCTTATGGCGGGTTTACCCGCCCCAGCTGCCTCCGCCGTGGGATCCCGCCCTTCTCGCCACCCTGCACTCGCTCCGTCACCTAGAAACTATGGTGGCGGAGGTGACTGGTACATGGACTCGGGCGCCACTGCTCATATGACATCTCATCCCGGTAACCTCGCATCTTCCACTCCCGTTCATACTCCCACTCGCATCACCCTTGGTAACGGTTCCTCTTTACCCATTACACATGTCGGTCGTATGTCGTTTCCTTCTACTTCCACTCTGATTAACATGTCTAATGCTCTTGTCTCTCCTGACTTAGTCACAAACCTTGTATCTATTCCTCGCCTTGCTCGTGAGAATCCTATTACTGTCGAATTTGACGATGTGGGCTTTTCTGTGAAGGACGCCCGTACACGGATGGTACTGTTGGGGAACGTAGTATTTCAAAAAAAATCCTACAATCACGCAAGATATATCTAGGAGAAGCATAGCAATGAGCGGGGAGAGTGTGTCCACGTACCCTCGTAGACCGAAAGCGGAAGCGTTTAGTAACGCGATTGATGTAGTCGAACGTCTTCGCGATCCAACCGGTCCAAGTACCGAACGCACGGCACCTCCGCGATTTGCACACGTTCAGCTCGATGACGTCCCTCGAACTCTTGATCCAGTTGAGGCCGAGGGAGAGTTTCGTCAGCATGACGACGTGGTGATGGTGATGATGAAGTTACCGGCACAGGGCTTCACCTAAGCACTACGACGATATGACCGAGATGTGTTTCTGTGGAGGGGGGCACCGCACACGGCTAAAAGATCAACTTGTGTGTCTATGGGGTGCCCCCTCCCCCGTATATAAAGGAGGGAGGAAGGAGTCCGGCCGACCCTAGGGGGCACGCCCAAGGAGGGGAGTCCTACTAGGACTCCAAGTCCTGGTAGGATTCCACCAAGAGGGAGAGAGGGGGAAGGAAGGAGAGGGAGAGGGAGTAGGAAAGGGGGCCCCCCTTCCCTTGTCCTATTCGGACACCAAGGGGGGGCGGCCTGCCCTGGCTGCCCTCCTCTCTCTCCAATAGAGCCCATGGTGGCCCATTAGTTCCCCCAGGGGGGTCCGCTAACCCCTCCGCCACTCTGGTTTTACCTGAAACTATCCGGAACACTTCCGGTGTCCGAATAACATGGTCCAATATATCAATATTTATGTCTGGACCATTTCTAGACTCCTCGTCATGTCCGTGATCTCATCCGGGACTCCGAGCAACCTTCGGTACATCAAATCACATAAACTCATAATATGAATCGTCATCGAACGTTAAGCGTGCGAACCCTATGGGTTCAAGAACTATGTAGACATGACCGAGACACATCTCCGGTCAATAACCAATAGTGGAACCTAGATGCTCATATTGGCTCCTACATATTCTACGAAGATCTTTATCGGTCAAACCGCATAACAACATACGTTGTTCCCTTTGTCATCGGTATGTTACTTGCCAAGATTCGATCGTCGGTGTCAGCATACCTAGTTCAATCTCGTTACCAGCAAGTCTCTTTACTCGTTCCGTAATGCATCATTCCGCAACTAACTCATTAGTCACATTGCTTGCAAGGCTTATAGTGATGTGCATTATCGAGAGGGCCAGAGATACCTCTCCGACAATCGGAGTGACAAATCCTAATCTCGATCTATGCCAACTCAACAAACACCATCGAAGACACCTGTAGAGCATCTTTATAATCATCCAGTTACGTTGTGACGTTTGATAGCACACTAAGTGTTCCTCCGGTATTCGGGAGTTGCATAATCTCATAGTCATAGGAACATGTATAAGTCATGAAGAAAGCAATAGCAATAAACTAAATGATCATAGTGCTAAGCTAACGGATGTGTCTTGTCCATCACATCATTCTCTAATGATGTGATCTCGTTCATCAAATGACAACACATGTCTATGGCTAGGAAACTTAACCATTTTTTATTAACGAGCTAGTCTAGTAGAGGCATACTAGGGACACTCTGTTTGTCTATGTATTCACACATGTATTAAGTTTCCTATTAATACAATTCTAGCACGAATAATAAACATTTATCATGATATAAGGAAATATAAATAACAACTTTATTATTGCCTCTAGGGCATATTTCCTTCAGTCTCCCACTTGCACTAGAGTAAATAATCTAGATTACATAGTAATGATTCTAACACCCATGGAGTCTTGGTGCTGATCATGTTTTGCTCGTGAGAGAGGCTTAGTCAATCGGGTCTGCAACATTCAGATCCGTATGTATCTTGCAAATCTCTATGTCCCCTTCCGACACTTGATGATGGATGGAATTGAAGCGTCTCTTGATGTGCTTGGTTTTCTTGTGAAATCTGGATTCCTTTGCCAAGGCAATTGCACCAGTATTGTCACAAAAGATTTTTATTGGACCCGGTGCACTAGGTATGACACCTAGATCGGATATGAACTCCTTCATCCAGACTCCTTCATTTGCTGCTTCCGAAGTAGCTATGTACTCCGCTTCACACGTAGATCCCGCCATGACACTGTGTTTGGAACTGCACCAACTTACAGCTCCACCATGCAATATAAATACGTATCCAGTATGTGACTAAGAGTCATCCAGATCATTTTCAAAGCTTGCATCGATGTAACCATTTACAACGAGCTCTTTGTCACCTCCATAAACGAGAAACATATCCTTAGTCCTTTTCAGGTATTTCAGGATGTTCTTGACCGATGTCCAGTGATCCATTCCAGGATTACTTTGGTACCTCCCTACTATACTTATAGCAAGGCACACATCAGGTCTGGTACACAGCATTGCATACATGATAGAACCTATGGCTGAGGCATAGGGAATGACTTTCATTTTCTCTCTATCTTCTGCAGTGGTCGGGCACTGAGTCTCACTCAACTTCACACCTTGTAACACAGGCAAGAACCCTTTCTTTGACTGATCCGTTTTGAACTTCTTCAAAATCCGATCAAGGTATGTGCTTTGTGAAAGTCCAATTAAGCGTCTTGATCTATCTCTATAGATCTTGATGCCCAATATGTAAGCAGCTTCACCGAGGTCTTTCATAGAAAACTCTTATTCAAGTATCCTTTTATGCTATCCAGAAATTTTATATCATTCCCAATCAACAATATGTCATCCACATATAATATTAGAAGTGCTATAGAGCTCCCACTCACTTTCTTGTAAATACAGGCTTCTCCAAAAGTCAGTATAAAACCATATGCTTTGATCATACTATCAAAACATTTATTCCAACTCCAAGAGGCTTGCACTAGTCCATAAATGGATCACTAGAGCTTGCACACTTTGTTAGCACCCTTTGGATCGACAAAACCTTCTGGTTGCATCATATACAACTCTTCTTCTAGAAATCCATTCAGGAATGCAGTTTTGACGTCCATTTGCCAAATTTCATAATCATAAAATGCGGCAATTGCTAACATGATTCAGACAGACTTAATCATCGCTACGGGTGAGAAAGTTTGATCATAGTCAACTCCTTGAACTTGTTGAAAACCTTTTGCAACAAGTCGAGCTTTGTAGACAGTAACATTACCGTCAGCGTCGGTCTTCTTCTTGAAGATCCATTTATTTTCTATGGCTTGCCGATCATCGGGCAAGTCAACCAAAGTCCACACTTTGTTCTCATACATGGATCCCATCTCAGATTTCATGGACTCAAGCCATTTCATGGAATCTGGGCTCATCATCGCTTCCTCATAGTTCGTAGGTTCGTCATGGTCAAGTAACATGGCGTCCAGAACAGGATTACTGTACCACTCTGGTGCGAATCTTACTCTGGTTGACCTACGAGGTTCGGTAGTAACTTGATCAGAAGCTTCATGATCATCATCATTACCTTCCTCACTAATTGGTGTAGGAATCACTGGAACTGATTTCTGTGATGAACTACTTTCCAATAAGGGAGCAGGTACAATTACCTCATCAAGTTCTACTTTCCTCCCACTCAGTTCTTTCAAGAGAAACTCCTTCTCTAGAAAGGATCCATTCTTAGCAACGAATATTTTGCCTTCGTATCTATGATAGAAGGTATACCCAACAGTCTCCTTTGGGTATCCTATGAAGACACATTTCTCCGATTTGGGTTCGAGCTTATCAGGTTGAAGCTTTTTCACATAAGCATCGCAGCCCCAAACTTTAAGAAATGACAACTTGGATTTCTTGCCAAACCACAGTTCATATGGTGTCGTCTCAACGGATTTACATGGTGCCCTATTTAATGTGAATGCAGCCATCTCTAAACACTACTGCAGGATGCTGCTAACGCGACACTACAATCAGAGACCCTTCGAGAAACTGTGTGTGATGCCATAATCGCAAACGGTGGTGTATGAAAACCATCAAAAATGTATAAAACGTTTGCGATGACGGATGCATCAAACACGGTTCAGGTTTTAGTTGCGTGTGCGATGAAGGGCATATGGTTCAGTTCAATTAACTGTTTGCGATGAGGAGGAACAAAATAAACGGGCAGCCAGATGAAGGCGTGTGTGACATAGAGCAGATGGTTCACTCGGATGAAATGTTTGTGATTAGGCAACACAAAAGAAACAGGCAGCCAGATGAAGGTGTGTGCGATGTACAGCATACGGTTCACTCGGATGAACTGTTTGTGATTAGGCAACACAACAGAAACGGTCAGCCAGATCAAGGTGTGTGTGATTGAGGGCATACGCTTCAGAAGGATTAACTGTTTGCGATTAGGCAACAGAACAGAAACGGGTAAGCCAGATCAAAGTGTCTGCGATTGATGGCATACACTTCCCATGGATGAACTGTTTGCGATTAGCCACAACAAACTGAAACAGTTAGATAGATCAACGTGTGTGCGCAAGACAGGCACACCCATTCTAATTAAAAGAAGTGTGCGCGATGGTAATAACGAGAGAGCACGTTTCTTGGAATAAGACGTGTGCTGACATTGCATATTGCGGTGCACCCTATGGTGCAAACGCCACTTACGCGGCCGAGAAGGCGTACGTGCCCACATTATGCCTTCCGGGTATAGTGCCGCACTTATAACTGTCGGTAAAGTTTGAGCATGCGTCCCCTCACAAATTTTTTTTAGAAGAACAGGGAGGCCGCGTCCCGTCACATTCCAAATTGCAAACCTGTTCACACCGATCAAAACCTAAACGGTTTCCCACTTAGGAGCGTATTACTATGTGGTTATAAATACTACTACTCCAAGATAACTGCACATTCCTCCTCAACTCCTCATCCACAAAAAGTCAAAAACAAACAAGTCATTCATCATCGTTCCCTTGCGTCCGCCATGGCCAGCGTGAGTTCTGGGTCGAGAGATTTCCACCAGGGAGAGGCGAGCCTGGAAGCGGGAGCACGAGAGATGTCCCGCCTCGCCGCGAAAGCAGCCAACATGTTCCGCCGCATGGCCGTAGCAGCATAGAGGTCCCGCCGCGCTGCCGAAGCAGAACGAAGGACCCGCCGCGCCGTCGATGCAGCAGACTGGTCCGACCGCGCCGCGGAAGCAGAAGAGATGTCCCGCTGCACGGGGAATGTAGCAGAGATGTCCTCCCGCGCCGCGACGGCCTGGGAAAATGCATCGCGGGCAGGGGAGGACTATTACAGGCGCATGCATGCCCTCGTCCTTAGGCGGATGGATCAGATCTCCAGGTGGAGAGGTTGCAGGATGACCTACAAGCCTCGTTTGAAAAGTCTACCGACGTCATCCGGACACTAAATGAGAGCAATACGAAGCTCCGGGCCAAGCGCGACCTGCTGAGGGCGAAGATCGTCGGAAGTGCGGAGCAGAAGGAGCAGACCACTGCCTTGTTGAAGAGGACTGGCGTCATCGTCGAGAAACTTATGGACGAGACTGCCATGCTATGCATCGAGCGCAGAAGGCTGGTGGAGGAATCCATGGATGTTCTCAAGCAGCATCTTGAGGAAAAGAAAGAGCTTGTCGCCGCTCGCCGCGGAGACTAGTTCCCACGGCCTGCAGCAACGCATCAAGAAGGTAGAGATCAGCGAGCCAGATCGTTGTCTTCCTTCTTCTTTTGCCCTTTTGTATTTCGGGCGTTGCCGCATGTGGCTTTTTTTAATTATGTTTCTAAATATGTAAGACAATTATTATCCACTGTCATCGTCCTTATATTCATCATGCTTGCTATAAGTCGCAGTCGATGCTATATAGGTCCGTCGGATCTTACATCAAGATCCGTGCAAAACTTTCTTTTTAGATTTTATTTTTCTCTCTTAAATCTCAGTCCAGTAAGACATATAGCCACGCCATGGAACAGGTGCTCGGGTGCCATTAATGGAGACGTTGGGAGGGAGGTGCGCGGCGGGTAGCGGTCAAAGGGCTCTCCTCCTGATGAGCACGCGCAGGGGTCTGATCGCACGCCTCCCGTACTCAAATAGCTACACCGCACGGCACCTCCTAGCCAATAAAAAAAGGGGCGCGTGGCCGCACGTAATTGGTAAGTCGAACGCCCACGGTTTCAATAATACTTGTGTTTCCGATTTGTAACGTGACAGCACTTGTTCCAAAATGACTTTGTTGATTGTTAATGTGTGGGCCTTTGCAAATCGGAAAGAAAAATTACCACAGCACGTTGGTGCCATGTCATGAGACCATGCCAAGTTTCATGATTTTCAGGCGTGTTTTGGAATTACAGGAATTAAAAAACTAAGTTTCTCAATCTTTCCAGCCGAGCCACGATGCCCAGATGTTTGAATTTCACTCCCATCTCTTGCATGGGACCTAGAAATTCGCCCAGGGACACACATGTGATTTTTCAAACAACTTTGGTGCACTAGAGCCTGTGCTTGTAGTTCAAATTTGAATTATGCATATTAAATGCCCACAAACTCAATTAATGTATAAAAAAGGCCAAACGAACCCGAAATAATTCCTAAATTTAGCACGGTACTCCTATTTGGTCTAATCTGGCTGTGTAAAAAAATTAAGGCGGGAGAAGGCAGTGTACGTATGTCGTTTCGCACACGAAGGTGACACGTTCCCTCTCTGAACCACGAGCCTTCTTGAGGGAAGCTCTGGTTTGCAAGAAGCCTACACCAAAGCTTGTCCTAATTCGGCCAAAACAATTGCCGCGGTATGTTCGTGCCATGTCATGACACCATGCCATGTTTCATGATTTTCAGGCATATTTTGGAATTACAGGAATTAAAAAACCAAGTTTCTCAATCTTTCCGACCGAGCCACGACTCCCAGATGTTTGTATTTCACTTCCACCTCTTGTATGGGACCTAGAAATTCACCCAAGGACAAACATGTGATTTTTCAAACAACTTTGGTGCACTGGAGCACGTGCTTGTAGTTCAAATTTGAATTATACACATTAAATGCGGAGAAACTCAATTAATGTATAAAAAGGCCAAACAAACACGGAATAATTCCAAAATGTAGCACGGTACTTCTATTTGGTCTAATCTGGCCGTGTAAACAATTAAGGCGGGAGAAGGCAGTGTACGTATGTCGTTTCGCACACGGAGGTGACACGTTCCCTCTCGCAACCACGAGCCTTCTTGAGGGAATCTCCGGTTTGCAAGAAGCCTACACCAAAGCTTGTCCCAATTCGGCCAAAAAAATTACCGCAGCATGTTGGTGCCATGTCATGAGACCATGCCAAGTTTCATGATTTTTCAGACGTGTTTTGGATTTACAGGAATTAAAAAAACCAAGTTTCTCAATCTTTCCGGCCGAGCCACGACGCCCAGATGTTTGAATTTCAATCCCATCTCTTGCATGGGACCTAGAAATTCACCCAAGGACACACATGTGATTTTTCAAACAACTTTGGTGCACTGGAGCCTGTGCTTGTAGTTCAAATTTGAATTATGCACATTAAATGCCCAGAAACTCAATTAATGTATAAAAAAGGCCAAACGAACCCGGAATAATTCCAAAATTTAGCACGATACTTCTATTTGGTCTAATCTGGCTGTGTAAAAAAATTAAGGCAGGAGAAGGCAGTGTACGTATGTCCTTTCGCACACGGAGGTGACACGTTCCCTCTCGGAACCATGAGCCTTCTTGAGGGAAGCTCCGGTTTGCAAGAAGCCTACACCAAAGCTTGTCCCAATTCGGCCAAAAAAATTACCGCAGCATGTTCGTGCCATGTCATGACACCATGCCAAGTTTCATGATTTTCAGACGTGTTTTGGATTTACAGGAATTCAAAAACCAAGTTTCTCAATCTTTCCAGCTGACCCACGATGCCCAGATGTTTGAATTTCACTCCCATCTCTTGCATGGGACCTAGAAATTCACCCAAGGACACACATGTGATTTTTGAAACAACTTTGGTGCACTGGAGCTTGTGCTTGTAGTTCGAATTTGAATTATGCACATGAAATGCCCAGAAACTTAATTAATGTATAAAAAAGGCCAAACGAACCCAGAATAATTCCAGAATTTAGCACGATACTTCTATTTGGTCTAATCTGGCTGTGTAAAAAAATCAAGGCGGGAGAAGGCTCTGTACGTATGTCGTTTCGCACACGGAGGTGACACGTTCCCTCTCGGAACCAGGAGCCTTCTTGAGGGAAGCTCCGGTTTGCAAGAAGCCTACACCAAAGCTTGTCCCAATTTGGCCAAAAAAATTCACCGTAGCATGTTCGTGCCATGTCATGAAACCATGCCAAGTTTCAAGATTTTCAGCCGTGTTTTGGAATTACAGGAATTAAAAAACCAAGTTTCTCAATCTTTCCGGCCGAGCCACGACGCCCAGATGTTTGAATTTCACTCCCATCTCTTGCATGGGACCTAGGAATTCACCCAAGGACACACATGTGATATTTCAAACAACTTTGGTGCACTGGAGCACGTGCTTGTAGTTCAAATTTGAATTATACACATTAAATGCGCAGAAACTCAATTAATGTATAAAAAAGGCCAACCGAACACGGAATAATTCCAAAATTTAGCACGATACTTCTATTTGGTCTAGTCTGCATGTGTAAAAAAATTAAGGCGGGAGAAGGCAGTGTACGTATGTCCTTTCGCACACGGTGGTGACACGTTCCCTCTCGGAACCAGGAGCCTTCTTGAGGGAAGCTCCGGTTTACAAGAAGCCTACACCAAAGCTTGTCCCAATCCGGCCAAAATAATTACCGCAGCATGTTCGTGCCATGTCATGAGACCATGCCAAGTTTCATGATTTTCAGCCGTGTTTTGGAATTACACGAATTAAAAAACCAAGTTTCTCAATCTTTTCGGCCGAGCCACGACGGCCAGATGTTTGAATTTCACTCCCATATCTTGCATGGGACCTAAAATTCAACCAAGGACACACATGTATTTTTCAAACAACTTTGGTGCACCGGAGCACGTGCTTGTAGTTCAAATTTCATTTATGCACATTAAATGCCCAGAAACTCAATTAATGTATAAAAAAGGCCAAACGAACACGGAATAATTCCAAAATTTAGCACGATACTTCTATTTGGTCTAATCTGGCTGTGTAAAAAAATTAAGGCGGGAGAAGGCAGTGTACGTATGTCGTTTCGCACACGGAGGTGACACGTTCCCTCTCGGAACCAGGAGCCTTCTTGAGGGAAGCTCCGGTTTGCAAGAAGCTTACACCAAAGCTTGTCCCAATTCAGCCAAAAAAATTACTGCAGCATGTTTGTGCCATGTCATGGCACCATGCCAAGTTTCATGATTTTCAGCCGTGTTTTGGATTTACAGGAATTAAAAAACCAAGTTTCTCAATCATTCCGGCCGAGCCACGACACCCAGATGTTTGAATTTTATTCCCATTTCTTGTATGGGACCTATAAATTTACCCAAAGACACACATGTGATTTTTCAGCAAACTTTCGTGCATTGGAGCATGTGCTTGTAGTTCAAATTTGAATTATGCACATTAAATGCCCAGAAACTCAATTAATGCATAAAAATGCCAAACAAACCCAGAATAATTCCAAATTTAAACACGACACTCATGTACTAGTTGCATGTTCACCGTATGTAAATGTTCTAGCAATTCAAACACCATCCTTTCCCTCCGTAACACCATTTTGTCTTTCAAAACATAATGAAAAAATCTGGTATACCACAAACAGTTTACTAGAAAGAGTCGTGTGGGATGCGATATAAAATATCTTGGCGCACCGTCTTGTCTGGCTTACGCAGGAAGCTTCGTCGTCTACAGTCCACCGCCCCCACTTGAACCACACTTGCGCGCCAGTTTCTCGCGGCACCAAGTGAAATTTTTTTGCCACCGCAGAAATATCTATCTCCCCGCCCCCTCCCTCCTACCAAAAGCCATATTTCCACTGTTCCTCCTTGCTTTCCAAGTTCTAACCTTCACTGCTGCTTACTGGCAGCTCAGCCTCCTCGCCGGTGACCCTTCTTCTTGCAGTGCCGCCTCCTCGCCGGCTACCCTTCTTCTTGCAGCGCCGCCTCCTCGCCGACGACCCTTCTTCTTGCAGCGCCGCCTCCTCGCCGGCGACCCTTCTTCTTGCTGCGCGGCCTCCTCGCCGCTGACCCTTCTTCTTGTTGCGCGTCCTCGTCGATATGGTCAGGTAATCCACACCCCACCCACACCATCCTCCTCCTTTCCCATCCAACATGCCCCGACTGACGGAGCGACACCTTCCACCGAAATCACTGCCCCCCTCCTCCAATTAAGCGCCGCCCACAGCCATTTTACACGCAGTATAACGTGGAGCTGAGTAGCATGCAGCCGCACGCGCGAACAAGGTCACTATGGCTGACATGCATGTCGACCGCCAGATCTTGGAGGAACACCTCGTCTTCGAGGCCACCGTCGACACCGCCGCGCGGTTGTCTACTTTAAAATACAGTTCGTGATGTTTTCTCGAGGCCACCACCAGTGCCTTCTAGTGATTTTCCTCTGTAATGTTAATATGCAATCTGATGTTCAGTTAACAGTTTGGTCCTCTGAAATGGAATGTTCAGTTAACACTTTGGTCCCACAATTGCTACATTTCATAGTACTGTTCTCAAGCATTCTTTGTTTTGTTTAAATGTCTTATCTTCTAATACATGTTTCTATTCTGCAATGTCGTGCTCAGTTAACTATTTTGGTTCATTTGGTCTGCTGTCCATTTAACTGTTTGGTTCAGTTCTGCAATTTGATTTTCATTTGCTGTGGGTACATTTTTGTATTGTTATGCATGTGACACTAATCAAATTTTGTTGTACTCAATACATATTCTACTGATAGTATGGCAACTCTCAGTTAACCTGATCACGATCTCCCTTATGTGTGTTGAAGGGAAGCAATGGGAGACACTGCGGTTTACCATCGAGGTTTGTTCAAGCATGGTCCTTTGGCTAATAGCACATTATTGTGCAGTTGCAGGAATCATTCTAATATTTAGGTTTCTTACAATTTGGTCTTGCACATGTAGGTCCTGCTGTCAGAGGCTTAGACCCACAGTTCGAACCATTTTGCATATGGGGAAATGAGATGTCCATGAATATCAGTCAAGTCAAGAAACTCAGAAAGATTGTTAGGATAAGAAACTTGCGACGAATAACAGCAAGATCTTTGTTTGCACAATGAACAAGACATCAGTCAACTATAGGATGGTACCAACTCTTTTACCTTGTTTTTACCCCTTGCGCCATTTCAAAATTTACAACAGCAATTTATGCATAGCTTTGTTTTCAGTACTTTTCAAAGCAGTTCACCGATGATTACCTCTCAAACCACCTGCATGGTCAAGAGGCGAGGAAGGTATTCATTCAACACCCACGGTACAAGATTGAAGTCTTGCTGAAGAGGACGAAGGTTGGGCGGGCAATTATCCATAGCCACTGACCTAAAGTTGCAAGGACATTCAACATCACTGAAGGCTCAATATTTGCCTTCCGCTTCTGGAGTTTCCTAGATGAGATTCATTTGTCTATTTACCATGTATGATGCTACTTTGCAAAGGTTTTTGATGCTGCATGTGAATATTGGTGCTGTTGTGTAATGGCGTAACTGAGTGGAAGCTATCTGATGTAATTCGATTATGAAATCCTGGTTGCTTTTATACGGATATGAAATATCTGGCATGTTTTATAAGAAATATCGGTTTGATTAGTACATGTATTATCAATAATAGGCTAATTACCCTGCTTATTGGGGTTTTCTATTACAAACGGTTACTCAGACAGCACCATGGGTGATGAACTCAAACAACCCGCACGGTCTCTAGAAAGTAGGCATGTTCGATCAACTAACAATCACACACGGCTTCTGGCAGCGAACTGTTTGCGTTAGGCCACCTTGCACAAACGTTTCCACACAAAGAACTGTGTGGGATGTACATACCTACGGAAATGATTTTCTAGGATTCACCGTGTGGGATGTACATACCTACGGAAACGATTTCTGGGATTCACCGTGTGGGATGTACATACCTACGGAAATAATGTCTGGGATTCATCGTGTGGGATGTACATACCTACGGAAATGATTTATGGGATTCACCGTGTGGGATGTACATACCTACGGAGATGATTTCTGGGATTCACCGTGTGGGATGTAAATACCTACGGAAATGATTGAGTTTCCATGCCTCGCCCGGTCGCACACGGCCCCAGCCTGGGTCCCATGAGGGCCTATCCCCGACGATTTCCGGGTCGTGTGGGAAGGACCCCCCTATCGCTCACACTCACTTGGCGACGGTTCCAAATGTCGTCTCTGAAAGGGGTTTTAAACCGTTTGTTTAGGACGTCGTTGTACCAGTGAAAGCATAACCCCAAAACGATAGCGGTAAATCAGTAAGAGACATCATAGATCGCACCATATCTAATAAAGTGCAGTTACGATGTTCGGACACACCATTACGCTGTGGTGTTTCGGGCGGCGTGAGTTGTGAAACTATTCCGCATTGTTTCAAATGAAGACCAAACTCGTAACTCAAATATTCATCTCCACGATCAGATCGTAGAAATTTTATTTTCTTGTTATGATGATTATCCACTTCACTCTGAAATTCTTTGAACTTTTCAAATGTTTCAGACTTATGTTTCATCAAGTAGATATACCCATATCTGCTCAAATCATCTGTGAAGGTCAGAAAATAACGATACCCACCGCGAGCCTCAACACTCATCGGACCGCATACATCAGTATGTATTATTTCCAACAAGTCCCTTGCTTGCTCCATTCTTCTGTAGAACGGAGCCTTAGTCATCTTGCCCATGAGGCATGGTTCGCAAGCATCAAGTGATTCATAATCACTTGATTCCAAAAGCCCATCAGCATGGAGTTTCTTCATGCGCTTTACACCAATATGAACTAAACGGCGGTGCCACAAATAAGTTGCACTATCATTATTAAACTTATATCTTTTGGCTTCAATACTATGAATATGTGTATCACTACTATCGAGATTCAACAAAAAAGACCACTCATCAAGGGTGCATGACCATAAAAGATATTACTCATATAAATAGAACAACCATTATTCTCTGATTTAAATGAATAACCGTCTCGCATCAAACAAGATCCAGATATAATGTTCATGCTTCACGCTGGCACCAAATAACAATTATTCAGGTCTAAAACTAATCCCGAAGGTAGATGTAGAGGTAGCGTGCCGACGGCGATCACATCGACTTTGGAACCATTTCCCACGCGCATCGTCACCTCATCCTTAGCCAATCTTCGCTTAATCTGTAGCCCCTATTTTGAGTTGCAAATATGAGCAACAAACTAGTATCAAATACCCAGGCGCTACTACGAGCATTAGTAAGGTACACATCAATAACAAGTATATCAAATATACCTTTCAGTTTGCCATCCTTCTTATCCGCAAATACTTGGGGCAGTTCCGCTTCCAGTGACCAGTCCCTTTGCAGTAGAAGCACGCAGTCTCAGGCTTAGGTCCAGACTTGGGCTTCTTCACTTGAGCAGCAACTTGCTTGCCGTTCTTCTTGAAGTTCCCCTTCTTCCCTTTACCCTTTTTCTTGAAACTAGTGGTCTTGTTAACCATCAACACTTGGTGCTCCTTCTAGATTTCTACCTCCGTAGCCTTTAGCATCGCGAAGAGCTCAGGAATTGTTTTATCCATCCCTTGCATATTATAGTTCATCACGAAGCTTTTGTAGCTTGGTGGCAGCGATTGAAGAACTCTGTTATTGACACTATCAACCGGAAGATTAACTCGCAGTTGAGTCAAGTGATTGTGGTACCCAGACATTTTGAGTATATGCTCACTGACAGAACTATTCTCTTCCATCTTGCAGCTGTAGAACTTATTGGAGACTTCATAGCTCTCAATCCGGGCATTTGCTTGAAATATTAACTTCAACTCCTGGAACATCTCATATGCTCCATGACGTTCAAAACGTCGTTGAAGACCCGGTTCTAAGCCGTAAAGCATGGCACACTGAACTATCGAGTAGTCATCAGTTTTGCTCTGCCAGACGTTCATAACCTCTGGTGTTGCTCTTGCAGCAGGCCTGGCACCCAGCGGTGCTTCCAGGACGTAATTCTTCTGTGCAGCGATAAGGATAATCCTCAAGTTACGGACCCAGTCCGTATAATTGCTACCATCATCTTTCAACATAGCTTTCTCTAGGAACGCATTAAAATTCAACGAACAGTAGCACGGGCCATTTATCTGCAACAACATAGACATGCAAAATACTATCAGGTACTAAGTTCATGATAAATTAAAGTTCAATTAATCATATTACTTAAGAACTCCCACTTAGATAGACATCCCTCTAGTCATCTAAGTGATCACGTGATCCATATCAACTAAACCATGTCCGATCATCATGTGAGATGGAGTAGTTTTCAATGGTGAACATCACTATGTTGATCATATCTACTATATGATTCACGCTCGACCTTTCGGTCTCAGTGTTCCGAGGCCATATCTGCATATGGTAGGTGAGGGAGTCCTGGACTAAGGGGTCCTCGGGCGTCCGGCCTGTTAACCATGGGCCGGACTGATGGGCTGTGAAGATATCAAGACCGAAGACTGCACCCGTATCCGGACGGGACTCTCCTTGGCGTGGAAGGTGTTCCGAGGCCATATCTGCATATGGTAGGTGAGGGAGTCCTGGACTAAGGGGTCCTCGGGCGTCCGGCCTGTTAACCATGGGCCGGACTGATGGGCTGTGAAGATATCAAGACCGAAGACTGCACCCGTATCCGGACGGGACTCTCCTTGGCGTGGAAGGCAAGCTTGGCGATCGAACGTGTAGATTCCTTCCTCTGTAACCGACCTTGTGTAAGCCTAGATCTCTCCGGTGTCTATATAAACCGGATAGCTTAGTCCGGAGGGAGAGATATACTCATTACCATAGTCATACATGCTAGACTTCTAGGGTTTAGCCATTACGATCTCGTGGTAGATCAACTCTTGTAATACTCATATTCATCAAGATCAATCAAGCAGGAAGTAGGGTATTACCTCCATAGAGAGGGCCCGAACCTGGGTAAACATCGTGTCCCCTGTCTCCTGTTACCATTGACCTTAGACGCACAGTTCGGGACCCCCTACCCGAGATCTGCCCGTTTTGACACCGACATTGGTGCTTCCATTGAGAGTTCCACTGTGACGTCGATGACAGGATCGATGACTCGCCTCGTCCTTAAAGACAACATCATCGCCGGAGGAGGCCTGGCCCCAGGCCAAACCCTCCGGCTGGGCAGTTTTACCATTACCGCCCGTTCGGCCGTTAAGCCGACGATGACCTCTCGGGCCATCGAAAATCCCCTTCATATGGACTCCAAACACTCCAAGCAGATGGATCCGGCGGAGCTCTCGTCTTTAAACAAGCTCCTGGATCGCATCGCCACCCTGGGAATTGCCACAGATTACGATCAGATCGGGCTTGAACCCGACCAAAGAGAAATTAAATCTCCACCGGTCACCCACCAGATAGCGGTAGTCGAGGAGCAAGACGGCGACTCTTCCCCTATGCTGAAGACGGACTATGTTCGGATCACCGACCCGGCAGAGCCGGATACCCACCAGCGAAAGGATATGACCAGCCTTCCGAACATAGAATCGGACGGCGGGCATAAGCAATCTGAAGATACTCTGGAGTTCGGACTGTTAAGTCTGGGAAACCCTCCGACTCCGGATCATCGATCGGGTCAGGGTCCGGATTCAATTCCACCCACCCACAGACGTAACTGCTCTAATGAGCATACAACAGCAGTCTCAGGAAACGGTCCACCACTTCTAGGCCAGATTCCTCCTTGTCAAGGACAAGGCTAAAGATTGTCGCGACGAGGACGTGATATCTGCGTTCTGCAACAATTGCGCGGATGAAGGAATCCTCAACGCCATTAATCGTCGCCGTATATTACACTTCGCGGACTTGGCAACTATCGTACAGAAGTATAGCGCAATGGAAAGCGCCTGGAAAGATCAGGCAGCTTGTTGGGAGCCATCGATCCCAACTCAACCGCTCGCCCAGGCGAAAAGGGCGCATCCCCCACTACAAAAAAAAGACACTTCCGTGATGATACGTGTTTGTCATAGTAGGTCGCGTTTTTTGTCATGCATGTACATCCATGACAAATTTATGACAGAATCAAGATAGTCATACCTGTGCTGTCGTAGAAGTGTTCCATGACATTACCAAAATTATCATCACAGAAGAGTCCACTTCCATGACGATAAATCGCGCGTCACAGAAATGCTTTCGTCAAGGGTGACCGACACGTGGCATCCACCGTAACGGAACGCCGTTAAGCTATCGGGTCCGGTTTTGGATCCGATAACCCGTTAATAGCCCCGACCAATGGGGATTTTCCACGTGTAAAATCATCATTGGCTGGAGGAAACACGTGTCGGCTCACCGTTGGGACAGATGTCATCCACTCATTGGACACAAAGCACCTATGATACGTCGACACGTGGTACGACCCAACAGAGGCCCATTCCTGTGAAAAGGCCGGCCCGTTTGACTTGGTCAAAAGGTGGCGGGCCGGCCCACGGCAAGCCTGTTAACGGCCTGTTCGCATATAGCCCATTTACAGCCCGCTAACCCAGGGCCCGTTTACGGCCTAACCGAATTAGGCCCAGTAGCGTCATCTGGGCCGTCCAATATAATTCCAGCCCGTTTTAACTTCCAGCCCATGTATGGCCCATGACGTCTTTTGGCCCATATGAGGCCCTTATTAATCTCGACCCATTAACGGCCCGTGGTAAAACTGGCCCGTAATGAATAGTGTACCACTTTATACCCATTAACGGCCCGTGGTGAAATTGGCCCGTAATGAACATTGTATCACTTTATACCCATTAACGGCCCATTATTCCGTTGGGCCGTTTCCAGCCCATGTTATCTTTCGGCCTTCTCGGGGCCCATTTATTCTTGGGCTCATTTCCACATTCGTTTACTTACAACCCGTTACTGTCATTTTCTGCTTGTGGGCCAAATTCAGCCCGTGGTTACAGTCGGCCCGTTTGTGGCCCGTTAATATGTTGGCCGTTTTCATGTCGAAAAAAACCCGTTGGGCTGTTTTCATAGAGTTATCAAATATGGCCAATAAACGGCCCGTTATTGTCCGCGAATAGTACGGCCCATGATTGGCAAAATGATGATACGCCCCGTAGAAGGCCCATCGATCCTACGGCCCATAAAAGCCACATGGATCGTACGGCCCGTAGAAGGCCCATGGATCCTACGGCCCGTATAGAAGGCCAATGGATCCTACGGCCCGTAGAAGGCCCATAGATCATACGGCCCGCAGGAGGCCCATGGTTACAACAGTCCGTGTGTTGCCATGATTATTTTGGCCTAGTTTCCAAAAATAGGTTATTGTGGCCACTAGAAAAACATAGAAAAAGAACTGCAGTGACTACAAGCAAACAACTAAACAAGACAATAAGGGAATAAATAAGCAAGCAATTAACACTACCCTATTACCGCTATTACACATATTACATCCACTGGGCATCAAAGTTCGCCACCAGTGCAAATATAGGGAACAAAGCAGCATATTACATACACTGGCCGTAAAAATTGGCCACCAGTGCAAATAAACGCGGCAGCAAAACAAGAGCATAACTGAAACAACTTCATAAGAGCTCAAGAAACGTGGTATCCACCATGCTGGCAATAAGCTTAGCAAGCTTATTAGCTTTGTCCTGTTTCGCGCAAAAATCCTCCAACGCTTGCTGTTGCACCAGAAAGTATGCATCTGAATGCTCCAGGGACTTCCGCAGTCCTTCCGCTTCTTGTCGCAGCACAGCTGATCGATGTCTTTCAGCTTGTAGTTGAGACTCAAGAAACTGAACTGATTCAGACAGTGAGTTTGAATAGCTTGTGCAAGCGGTAGTGGCCAGTAACTCCAACACTAAACCAAGACAGGACTTTGGGGTTGTCTCACTGTCTTCGAGATAGTCTTCCTTAGCTGTTTTATCAGCCTTGGTTGGAGACCAACAAGGATGTGTCACTATCCTGAACCTTATCTGCATTACTTCCTTTATCATTGCTTAATAAGGCACTCTTCCCCAATATTCTGTCAGCATTCTAAAAGAAGAAACAAGCAGACACATAACAGTTCAGCATGTACTAGTATATGAAACTCATTTCGGTGAACCAGTTCATTAGTAAGATGGACAGGATTAAACTACCAAGTCTTCTATTGCCAAGTACTAGTACATAATAAAAGCATCAAACAAACATATATCTATGTCCTATGGTCACTGCATTGTCTTGCCAAATCAAAATAGAGACACGGTTCAAATCATATCAGTTCAAGACAAAGCAGCAGTGAAAGAATACAAAGCGTGGGAAACTACACGGCACAACAAGATTTCGGATGGGTACCACGGGTCTACATGTACAACAACACTATTGGCTCTGTTGTGATGCTAGCAATGTGCATGATATGAGAAGTCAACTGTATACACAATTGAAATTGAAATCAACAAAGCTATTGATAAGAGCAAGCCTGTTAAAGAAACATGCGTGAACATACCTGCTGTGCCATTGAAGTTTCGATTGGATCCTTCAATTTAAAAATAAGTTTGTATGAGTAAATACAGTGATACAAGAGCAAAACAGTATGCACGATAGCAATCATAGTTAAAAAAGGCGCGCCTAAGCGAGCGCTTAAGCGCGCCTAGGCTCCAGGCATTGGCGAAACGCATTGCGCATAACTACGCTTAATTTGTGCATAAATGCGCATAAGCATGCGGTCAGTAAAGCGCAAGGCGGTGGCAAAACGCACAATTATCGCCTAGCGCTTTTCTGAACTATGATAGCAATGGAATCTAAATTAGAACAGTTGTTCTTCAGGTTTAGGCACTTGTTCTACATGAACAGAGTACAGTAAGACGCAAGAATATAGTACTTCAAATAGAAAATGAGCTCATAGACCTTACCACATTCTTAGTTCGGGACCAGTACAGAACAAGGCGTTCCCAGTCATCGTCCAGTAAATGTGTCTCAGGAGAACGTAAGGGAATATGATGAGTTTCTTTGCCGGTGAAGTACGTTTTCTTCAGGTAATTCCGATACTGCCACCAAGCATTCTTGAAGATAGCAGAGGTATTAGCACAGGTTACCTCATCCTGAGTTTCCAAATCGGTCCTTCTCTATAGTGAAAAATGGGAAGATTTGATGTATTATAACCATCATGGAGGTAGGATGTATGGGACAAAGCAAAGTAATTGCCATGAATAACATTACTTACACATAACTCCTGGACAAACACCTGCAACTGGCATTTTCCTTCATCTTCAGTATAATATTTCCAAGATGGGAAGATACGCACATACGATTTAACAACATCAAATGCGATAGATGCTAAACTACGACTAGCTGGTTGTGCTTCCTCCATAGGAATAGGCGTACTAACTGGTGGAGTTGGGGTTCGCCGTGGTATTACTGGCCCTTTGGGCATTGGAGCTGCCTTACTAACTGCTCTTGTTTGAGAACTCTATGGTGGAGATGGTGCTGTGTCAACAGGAACTGGGTTACTATCTGCTGGGGCTGGGGTTAGATTGGGTGAAGCTGGTTCTCTGTCCATCGCAGTAGGGGTACAATCTGCGAGAGTTTGGGTTATGTGTGGTAGGGCTGGTTCTCGTGCATGTACAATCGGGGTGCTATCTCCACCAAGAGGTAGCATTGTTTTATTTGAAGACCGTGTTTTTAGTCCACTAGATGCTGGCATCACCCGCTCTAATTCAAATGGCAGATAAACAGGAAACATAGTTGAATGTACAGACATTGTATGAGAGACAGATGCAATAGATAGTGTGGAAAAAAGAGGGCATGAAATAGTTGACATGTATATTGTTTAACTAAAATGGATAGCATGACATAATTTTACATATATGATGTCTATCTAAACTAGATAGCATAGCATAACGTAATTCAAAGATATGATGAATAACTAAACAGGATCGCATGACATAATTCACCTACATGTTATCTAAGTAATCAGGATCGCATCATTTAATTCACATATGTGATTTATATCCTAAACAAAGGGCATTAGATATGATGTCTGAACTAAGAACTTGGTGTTGAATATTGTGTATATGATGTCTAATCTATGCAATGCAAGACACCATATGCATGATATGAGCAGTATAACCGTGCCAAGTTAGAGCATACACCTCGGTGGGGAAATAGGACTGGTCATCTGTCTCTGAATCCATCTATGAGGAGCTATCGGGACCCAACAAGAGATCTGCTTCGACAGGTAGCACTGTCTGCGCTGAAGGCCTTGTTTTCACTCTAGATTTGTCAATCTCCCACCCAAATGGCTGATTCACATGAAGAGTAGTTTAATGTACAAACATTGTCGACAAATGGAAATGTAATGAAGAAAAGGATGGGCAAGATATCATTCAAATATATGATGCCTGGTTAAACAGGATGGCATTGCACAATTCACGTATATTATGGCTGGCTAAAAGACATGAGACTGCACAATTCCCATATATGATATAGAAACTAAACATGTGGCATTATAGAACATGTCTAAACTAAGCAGATGACATATATGATGTCAAAAGTAGGCACTGCACGGCAACATATGCATGATATGACTAACATCATCATGCCAAGGTAGAGAAAACACCTTGGGGGTAAATAGGAGTGGTCAGCGGCGTCTGAATCCGCCTCAGAACAGATATCTTCCTCTGGATTACAATCTGGAGAGGGGTGGGGAGGGTTTGCCATTGAAACCCACCATGGAGCAATGTCCGCATGACATTGTATTGCCGCGCAAAACTCTTCTCTTTTTCTCTACATGTTCAGCATGACTGTGTACAATATCTGACATGCATACGAAAAAAATATGGTGAGATTATGTAAGGAGAGCATGCAGAAATTTAGAGTGATGGTAACAACCAGTGGATGGATCCAAAAATAATGATAGCAGGCTGATGATTGCTTTAATTTAATAAAAAGACAGATGATGATTGCTTTACTATTTGGTTTACAGGAATTGGAAGAGCAGAGGAATGCAAAGAAACATGGCCAAAATAAAGTGAAACCATATGAAAGTGTGTACAGTTAGAATGTTATTCTGCCACTAATGCACTTGGTCTTGTTTTCATGCATAGGATTTTGAAAAGTAGGTCCAGGCGGATGTTTTGCTTCATTCCTTTCAACAAAATGCATGAATAATTGAATAGTAGAGTGCCATTGGAAAATTCCCTATTGCTATGTTTTTCCGTGGAACCAAAATAGCCCTAATGGATCGACATGAATGTATAGTAATAAGTGATGCAACAAGTGTACAACCTCTTTGCCATAGCCGTGTCGACCTCAGCATCATTGGGTTGGTCGCTGAAGCAGTTGAGGCAGAGGTGGCTGTCGGAGGTGTGGAGGAAGATCCGAGGAATATGTAGATGGCATCCAGGGCACTGCTCTATTGTGATGGATCGTTCTGTCGTTGGAGCAGCCCCGGTGAGCCGTAAGACGTCAAGGCTGAAGCAGCACAAGACAGACATCATCAATCTCAAGTGGGATTCTAATAGCATCTCCAATAGATGATGTAAAATAGATGTAAAATTTACATCACCAAAAACCACCTGACTACAACAGATGAGGTAAAAACTGTTGACTCTGAACTTAACTGTCGAAACTGCAATTTACTGTGGAATCTGAATGTTACTGTCGAAACTGAACGCAATGGTAGCAGAGAGGCACTTGACATGTAGTTTAGGGAGGGCCTGCAGTTCATCTTCAACCTGCACCCCCTGAGCCGCCACCCACCACCGGCCAAACCGCCAGCCCCAGCGCCGCCTCGCCGCCCCGAAACAACTCCCCACCGCCGGTCCGCCGCCGCCCCGGCCAGCCCTATAGGCCCCCCGCCCCCCGCCCTGAACCCTAAGATAGATAGTGGGGTACCTCTCCGGCAAGCCCTCGTCCCCGCTGCGGGTGGTTCTTCCTTAACTCCGGCGAGCCCCCCCCCCACCCCCTGAAAATCGACTAACCCAAAAGTCGATTCAGTCGACTAAAGTGTAGCTAAATCAGAGCAGAGCAGCAGCACGAGCAAGGGGGAGAGCAGCAGCAGCGCGAGCGAGCAAGCGAGCGAGAGCCAAAGCAGCAGCAGTTGGGCGAGCGAGCGATCGAGCGAGAGCCGGAGCAGCAGCAGCGCGAGCGATCGAGCGAGAGCCAGAGCAGCAGCAGCAGCGCGAGCGAACGAGCGAGAGCCGGAGCAGCAGCAGCTGGGCGAGCGAGCGATCAAGCGAGAGCCGGAGCAGCAGCAGCGCGAGCGAGTGAGCGATCGAGCGAGAGCCGGAGCAGCAGCAGCAACGCGAGCGAGCGAGCGAGAGCCGGAGCAGCAGCAGCAGATCTGGCTGGTATGGACGCCGCCGCTGAAGGGGCCTCGTACTGGGGGAGAGCCGCCGTGGAGATGTCGCCCGCGACGCCCGCTTCAAGGTAGCCGCTCCATGGGGGTGCGGGATGGAGCACCATCGGCGCCGGGACGTCGAGCTAAGGAGAAGGTGCGATGCGGTGAGTGTGCAATCTCTTTGGTGGCGCCGAGTAGGCCTCGACTTCGTCCGGAGTCGGTGAGGATGTTGCAGTTCCGGTGGACCAGGTTAAGGCGGCGCTGTGGGGATGGAGCAGCCGCGATAGACGAGGCAATCGTCGGAGCAGCTCCTTGGAGGTGGAGGACAAGGCGGCTGAACCGGCAGGACGACGAGATCGACGACGGATCCTCATCCGGGGAGGTGGACGAGGGACGTTGAGCTGTTGCGGTGGACGACGTCGTCGGGGAAGAGGCTCCGGCTGGGTAGCGGTGAGGTGGCGGATGGAGGAGGGTGGGGTTTTTGCGGCTGGAGCGGAGAGGTTATGGCGGCATGGGATTTCGAATGGCAAAAAGGAGGCGATGGGAAGGGGTGAACCATGACTTAGGGATGCGCTTGTCCAAAATGTAGGGTGTGTTACAAAAGTACCCCACACCGATTTGAACTAGCGGCCCTTTTGGCTCAGGGTTGGAAGGGGGATTTCGCGTGTCGGGATTTGGCAGCTCGAGGGAGTTTTCGCGCGCTTTGTAATTTCGGGATAGCAAGGCGCGCGTTGTGAAGGCGCCAGTTTTGGGAGCACGATATCTGAATTTTCGGGATATAACAAGGCGCGGGTTGAATTTTAGGGACAAGCCTAACGTGTAATATTGTACTTGTACGTACCAAATCAATTCGCACTTCCCTCAACCAAAAAGAAAATGAAAAAAAAACTATTCACACCACACAAAGAGAGTCTTGCCCCGTTTTACTATAAAAATGTTATTTAAAGCTACTCATACCAACAATTTAGTGCATTTAAATGCTATTCGGTAGTATGAATCCATGTTATGTCCAATTACATTTTTTTCGCTTGCTGTATAATGCATGTAACCTACTCATACCAACATTTTAGTGCATTCCAAATGTCTATACTACCGCTGCAATTTGAACTGAATTTGAATTCGTTTCTCTATTTCAATAACAAATCTACAATCATGATTGTTGCCAACTTCAACCATCATTCGTGTATTACCTTAATAACACACCACATGATTACTATAGAGATAGATATGAACTATGTTTAATACATGAACTCGAATTCTATTTTTTGAATACACTTGATGTTGAATCCAACAAATACTACATTTGATGTACTAACTATATATTCATAATCTAAACCATGTTCCATACGTGTACACCGTGTTTATCACACATAGTATAGTGCCCCGCCCCCATTATGACAAGTATTTACACCTGAGCTGCAAAAGCCACACATTAGCCCAAATTATGATCAATGTTCTATATGTTATACGTAGTACTAGCAAGATGCCCATGCGTTCCACAGAACGTCAACATGATCAAGGGGAGGCCCAATTTGCAAATATGGATAGGGGTGTGGGTATCTTTTTTTCAAAATTGCCATAGTTTCCTTCCTATCCGTCAGATATAAATCGGACGGCCTATATTGCAGGATGGCACCATCATCAACAACTCCGTTTTTTTGTAAGAGTAGAGATAAAATATATTATATGTAGTATAACATGTTCATAACCACACCATGTGTATCACCGTTATATATATTCACACATGCGTCGGTTTAAAACACTATGATAAATTCTTCAAATATCTGAATTCGCATTTTATAATGAAGTATGATCTCTATTCGTCTTTTACACCCACACAATCCTCTTATCTTTGTAGCTAGCTAGCGCTAACTTTCTCTCGTGCATGCAGACGCCCGCATCCCTCTAGCCCTCCCTCAGCATTCTCTAGCTCCATCGCGCAAATTCGTCTTTTCACTTTAGGTCGTTCACCCACGGTGTGTGTAGGCCCCCCAGCTCCTTCTTTACGGCACATATCGATCGATATGCCTCTCTAGCCAGGTGTGCCTAGCACAAAACAGAAGCTTCCCCTCTTCTCTTATCACCGTCCATGCCTCACTCCCACCACTCTTTTCATCGATCTCGTACTCGCACACTTCTCCCCCTCGATATAGTATGACTCTCGCACCACCTCCTAGATGCATCCGTCTCTCTCTCTATCCTTCTCCCCGTGCCTCATTTGCTTCTAACACACATGCATGTATACCGATCGATCTCCCAACATATACCTAGGTCGACTTTAACAATCCCCCCCATCGATCGACGTACCTCACAAGTTATGTCTCTCCTTTCTCTGACAAAGGACGATTGATCTTCCTATGTAGTTATGTCTGCTTACCACATCCATATCGCCCCCCCATCATTCGTGCATGCCTCCTGACCCGTCTCTCGCACGCACGTGCACAGACAGGCAACCATCCCCACTCTTATTGATATTGCAGGTGTGCCCTCCGGTTGTCTAGCAAGCCTATCCCACCATTTGGTAGAAGTAACTCCACTACCACCCCCTCCAACACTCTAGCTCTGTCTCTCTCCCAACCTTATTCCTATCCTACACATATGCAGGATGACGATCGATCTCCCTTAATACATGAGGTAGGCCTCTCCTCCTCCACACATATAACAGCCATTGTACATCTATAGTTAATTAGGCCTCCCTCCCTCCCCCCACCACATACCGATAGTCGAGCGTTGTAGGTAGGTATCCATGCCACAGAGACAAACTGCACATGTCCCCTCTCACGTTCCAGTAGGCCAACCACTCTATATCTTTGACGTGGGCACACACAAATTCGATGGCACTCTTTATCGATCGCGCGCGCACACACACACATCATCCCTCTCTTCGATTCTATGGACACCTCAAGCCGATGATACCTCCACTCTCTTCTCGTGGATCGCCCCCTATATATATATGATATATCCAGGACTCTATTTCACACACATTGCATATGTTACATTTTTTGATTGACCCCACCCTCCCCTCCCCCCCCCCCAAAAAAACTCTCACGAACCCACACACTATATCTCTCTACGTTTGTACTATCTCTCTCACACAACCCCACGTAGGTGGTATCCGTATACAAGAAGAGAATAGGTGCACCGTGCACGTACTCACGCTTCGTGCCCAGCCACACCCGCGCGGGTACAGGGTGGAGCTCATTTCTGTACGAAATGGCAGCCCACGTGCTAATTTGAATGCATGTAGCGGTTGTTTACCTACGGAGGTCATGTACCACGCGTGCACGAAACAAAGTTCGACTTGATGCGTTGGCGCGTTATTTTTAAATAAATTTATATCGCTCAATGGCACGTACACAGAATATAAAACGATTTTTATGGACAAAAAGGTAGTCCGCTCCACTATATACAATGGAGCCTGCCTGCCTAGTTTGTCTCTCCTCAGAGTATCTCACACAAGGCTGCGGTGGTCTCTCTCTCTCACCGTTGGTCACTGATCCGGCCGCATCCCGTCCGCCGGCGGAAAGGGAGGACGTGCATCGTTTCTCCATTCGACGGCGCCGAGGCAGCACGTCCCGATTTGCGGCACACGATGTTCTCTCTGACCAAGCTCCGGCGTGGTAGGGCCTACGCCACCTGCTCGCTGCCGCAGTATGGGGAGATTCCGCCCGCCGCCGCTCACCTAGTTACATCCCGACGACCTCCAGGTATCCCCTTCGGCCTTGCTCCACTGCCCGTCTTCCCACGTCACTGCATGTGGATCTTCCATAGTTCTTTGCCCAAAACGTAGCTCGTTCGGCATACTTTCCATATTGCAATCTCGTCCTCACACCGTTTTAGACAAGCACAACCGTGTTGTTATCTTCCCTTAGGACAAGGAATATGCTTCTTTTTTGTCTCGCATGTGTCATCAACTGTTATTGGCCAGTAATTGTTTCCTTTCTACCTCTTTTTTGCAAACAGGGCTATCCATTTCACCTCGTTGCTATTGAGACCTTTTGGTGAACTGCACAAATCACTTTTTTCTTAAGAGTGTTTTGTGCAGTTCTGCCAAAATGTCACACGGGCAACGTCTCTACATTTCATTGCGACTGCACAAAGGGAGATTGGTTTTGCTCTATCCTCCTCATCCAACTCCGAGCCTAATCTTCTCCAACTAGTTAGTCTTAAGAGAGACTGCAAAGGTGACCGGCTTCTATTTGTGTGTTTATCGTTTCATCAGCAGTCCTCTATTATCGTAATCATACTTAATATCTTTGGAACAGGGATGCTCAGCTCTATTTTAGTGGAAATGCACAAAATGATCGAAATGTTGCATGCTCCAGACAGCTACTTTTTTCCCAACATGCCTTGTTGATTTAGACAGAGCTGGGGGCACGTTGCTGCCAATGAAAGCATGGATCAATTTTAATTTAACACCTTCTCACAACTTTGTCTTCAGTTGTGATGTAAATATTAGCTCTGATTAGCAAGGAAGTTAGTTTTTTATTGTTTCCGAAAGAGCATCGATGGAAAGACACACGAAACAAAAGCTGAAAGCTCACACCATTGTACAATTTCATGTCGCTAGAAAATTATTTGCATAGTACGTCAATTATGTAAACAAAATGCTGGAAGCTTGATAGCATTGCCAGAAGCCTATTCGGCATCCGGGTCCATGTGCCATGCACAAAATTATACTCCTTCGTTCCTAAATATTTGTCTTTTTACAAATTTCAAATGGGCATATTTTAGAGTGTAGATTCACTCATTTTGCTTCGTATGTGTACTCCCTCCGTTCCTAAATATTTGTCTTTTTAGAGATTTCAACAAGTGACTACATATGGAGCAAAATGAGTGAATCTACACTCTAAAATATGTCTATATACATCCGTATGCAGTAGTCCATTTGAATCTCTAAAAAGACAAATATTTGAGTAGTCACTCGTTGAAATCTCTAGAAAGACAAATACTCCGGAGTATACTTAAGAACCGAGGGGGTAGTGCACAGCCGCATGGGAGACTCAGACCGGTCGTTGCGCTGCATTAATAGTGAGTAATGAGCAGTCAAATCATAAGCCCCACCTTTCCCACTGTAAGTTGCTCGGAAGAAGCAACCATCAATACGCTCTTCTTTGAATCCGCTCATACTACTCCATCTGTCACTGTTTATAGAGCGCGCTTTAGAAAAAGAGAAAATCTTTGGGACCAAGGCGACTAGCGATCGGCCTGAAAAATAGCATTGGTAGTTATAGCACGGCGTCTATTACTAGAGGAAATAATGCGTACACACATGCATGCAGTGCTTCCACCCCGGGTAGACACATGCATGCACTTACTCCACTCCGTTGTACTACATCGAGAGAAAATTACGGTTACCATGCCCTAATTAATTGAGCATTAAACCAAACGCGTCTAAAGTCTCTCTGGTGGTGGAAATGCATTGAGAGAAATGCATCATACTGAAGCGTGCCCTCTAAACTGTGACGGAGGGAGGAGTAGTATGAAGGTGCAAAACCAAGTATGTGTATGGCCAGTCGGTCAACGCACCTCGTCTTGGCATATCACTGACATGTGGGACCGGAGTGTGAGCAAACCGATCTCAATTGACGGCAAAATGGCCAACCCGCCGTTCCTCGAGAGACACGAGGAGCGAGAACACACAGACGGGCTCGCACGGAGGCCAAGATATATTCGAGCATGGTTGATCGATATCATCATTACATGTTGGGCTGCCGTTTTCCGCCCTTCTCCGGAATAAATGTGTACTTTATCAAAGATTAAGAAAAATAAGAGTACAGAGGCTCCACCATGCGGTTCTAGTAGTAGTACTACTCGTACTACTAAACCTTGCGCTTGGCTCTTTGCCTCTTCGTGAAGTCGAACAATGATGGTACTCCGCAAGTTCGGTACTACAGTGTATGCCTCTGGCAATCTGACACCGAATGAACTGATGCATGCCCACCGCCTGGGCGAGGTACGTTGCATTAGTCAAAAGGCGTAAGAGAGCTTCACCTTGTCCTGCAAGCTTCTCCTCATTCTGTGAGTTGACGGGACACACCAACAAGTAGTGCTAGTCCATACTCCCTCCTTCTCAGTTAATATGGCTTAATCTTTTTTGCGGGTAAATGAGAGAGCTTTATTCAGATATAAGCATTCTTAGGACGATCAGCCAAGACAATGGTCACTAGGAAGCGAGGTACCCCGCAAAAAAGAAGTAGGAAGCGAGGTGCTTCATCAAGCCAGCTCTCGGCCACATTCAAAGTGCAGCAAGCACAGTTCGCACAAAGATGCGCCGCAAGGTTTACTGACCTGTTTACATGCTGAATAACAAAAAAGAGAGGAAATATTACCAAGTGCTCCTATTTGTAACAGGATATGAGCCAGAATTAAGCGATAATTGCGGCGAGTGTTCCATGCAATCAACTTCCATTATCACATGCGAGAACCCTCGAAGAGAACCAAATGTGTTGAAGATTGCTTTATCACGTTTTAAAAATATAATAAGAGTGCAGACGCTCCTCCATCCGGTTCCTAGTACTAGTATAGTACCTCTATAGACTATGGTAGTAGTACTAGTAAACTTTGCGCTTGGTTGTTCGCCTCTTCGGGAAGTGCAACAATAATAGTACTAGTATAGTGTATGCTTCTGGCAATCTGACACCGAATTAACTGTTGCACGTCCACCGCTAGAGCGAAGGACAGCTTGCATTAGTCAAAAGTTTCTCCTTGTCCTGCGAGCCACCGCGCACAAGCTTCTCCCGTCCTGCAAGCTTCTCCTCGTTCGGCAAGTTGATGGGACACAGCAAAGTAATGCTAGTCCATACTGCCTCCTCTCCGGTTAATATGGCTTAATTTCAAAGGAGATAAATACACTGCCTGTCACTGTATATTTGTAAAAATACGGTCAGTGGACTTCATAATACGCTCATTGCACTCAATATATACATTTTCCAGTGTTTATACGCTCACTAGCTCACCCTGGCCGAGTATGTGTGTGCATGCACGTGTAGGTTGAGCACTTGAGCGTGACCGTGTGTGTTCCGTCGTGTGCTCGGACATGCATGCATTAGGGCGTCGCGCGCGTTTTTGCGTCCATGTGTATGTGTGACTGTTGCATACACGTAGGGGGAGTACGTGTAGGGGCCACTAAAGGAGCAGTCAAATCACACAGTAAGTTAGTCGGAAGAAGCAACCATCATTTCACTCTTCAATGACACGTACGCAATATAAAATGGTTGATATGGAGAGAAAAAGAAAACCACTATATATACACTAGCAGGAGCCTAAGCTACAAGCCTGCTTGCTTGGGCTGCTCTCTTCACAAGCATCGAACGATGGTGGCCACACCGCTGGTCACATATCTGGCCTGATCCCGCAGCTGGGGGAAGGGAACAATGTTCTGCGTAGATGCGGTCGACATCGGCGAGGGAGAAAATCCATAGTCGGTGCGTCCCAATCGGGGGTCACCGCGGTATGGGCCAATGCCACATCCCAATCGCCCTTCTAGCTACAGCCCGACGTCCCAGGTAGTCCATCTTCCTTTTGGAGCCGGCTTGCTCCACTGCCGCAGCTCTCCACGTAGCTCCATCTCCATGTCGATCTTTCTCTACTTCTACCGGCTTATACTTGTGATGAGTTTATGTCTCATGAACTAGTGCCAGTACTATTATTCTAATCACACTTCTTCAATATCTTTGCCATCAGGGATGCTCAGCTCGATTTTAGTGGAACTGCACAAAAGCATCGTATGATCCGAGGGTGCCAGCCGTCTTTCCTCCGACGGGTTCTACCTGGCCAAGAATTTAAATCATGTTTAGGGTTTAGGGTTTGAGTCATAGTGACCCCATCAGTTGTTTTTCTTTCGTACACACTCTCACAACTTTTGTCTTTAGTTGTGAAGTAAATATTGGCTATGATCTGTGAATCATTGAGATGCATCAGCAAGCGTGTTAGTTTTCCTTTGTATTTGATGGAATGTTGTAATGGGGCAACCTTGGAGTAGGAATGAAAATGGAGTGGAAAGTTTCCGTTTTTTCGGAGAAAAAATGGAAACGGAGAGAAACCAATGCTTCATTTCGTTGGATCGCGCCATCAAGCAAAACCAACATTTAAATCACGTCTGTCGCGTTCGTGTCTCACCCTCCTCCATGGCTCGACCCCACATGGTCGCTCGGCATGCCACTCACCGCAAACCGGGTATACGATAACTTCCCCGCCTGCTTGTCGATGGATCGCGCCATGGAGTACTAGTACTACTGGAAGATATTGACGAGTTGGGGAGGACAGCTAGCTGTAGCACGGACTCCCAAGAACTTTTTACATGCATGTTGTGGCCGGCTATTGCGACCTTTGAACGTGGAGCAGTCGCATGCACCAGGAAGCGGCGCGGGCGACGCTCTCTCGGCCGACGCGCCGCTTCAATGCCGACGCCAGTGAGAGGTCGCGTCCGCTCTAGCCGGGCATGAATGCGGCACTGACCGTTTCTGGCGGGAAGCACGCGCGGGTGATGAAGAGGGTTCGGGTTGGTCAGGAGCGGCCGTGGCAGCGGTCCGGACGCCCGCAAACAAGAGATGATGTATGTTAATATTGTCGTGTATATAATTAACAATGTAAATAATGTGCCAGTTGGACAAGTATGATTGGAGATGGAGATGGAAATGGAATTTTACGTAAAAACGGATATGCATGTCTATGTCTATGTGTGTGTGTGCGACGACTCTCGCGACCTGGAAACGGGGGCGTGTTTTTTATCGAGTTTTCTTTCTTGGTACGTTCAAAAATTGTCCGCCGGTTTTCGTTTCTTTTTTCCGGGAACGCGCGTATTCTATTTAAAACCACTGCTATGGAGAGATTGTTTTACTCCATTATAGCCTCTTGTTTGATAGAGTTTCTCGCGTCTCGCTCTCTCACCCTCTCCATATCAAAACAAGATGACAGTGTCCACACTATCTCTCTTCTCACCGGTGGTCACAGATCTAGCTGAATCCCGTCCGCTGCGGGAGGTGAGGAGGTGCAGCGTTGACGTTGTCGCCGTCGGCGATGGAGGAAGCCGATGTGCACCGTCCTCTCGAAGCCGGCGCTGGCGCGGACGAAGGTCCTCCGCGCCCTTGTTCGCTGCCGTCGTGTGGGCAGATCCCGCCCGCCCGCCTAAGCGACATCTCGCCCACCTGAGGTATAACTTCTTGTACTGGTCCAGCTCCCTAGGTCGCTGCATGCGGGTTTTCTTCTATGCGACTACTCCCCAGCTCCCCATGTATAGTAGCTAGGGTTCGTCGGCTGGTCCAACATCACATACTATTATAGAGGAAATTCCACTCGAAAAGTTGTCCTGATTTATGCCTCGGTGGAGGTATACATTTTGTTTCGACAAAAAGTACATGGTGGTTGGGCGGTCATTGTCCATATGCTCCTATTGCTACTGCTAATCTAATACTATCACTGGTTAAATGAAGAAATGCTTTTTTTCTCGGGTATCCTGGTTTAGTTCCCATCAAGATAATCATGATGCTTCTGTTTGTTGGTGTACTTTTCATAATTCTTATTGACAATTGAGATGTCATTGTTAATCTTGTAAAACAAAGTAACAACACTATATCCCTCTTTTATATTTTTGGAAACAGCGATGCGTATCTCCATACCCGGGCATGTCTTCCTCAATTTTAGTGGAACTGCACAAAATTGGATGGCAATTGTTGTTCCGCCTCACTGTCCTCTGCCACGTGGTTCTTCCTTCCTCGAGCTTGACTACTGAGAAGAAACAGACCACAGTGAGGATTTGTCGAACTTCATAGGTGCCTCACCCAAACTTGATGCCAAATGGATGATGCATCACCACGATGACCTATCGATGCTCATGGTTGCGTCGGCTGGTGAAGCTGATCGGCTTTCAATGAAAAACAAGTTGTCTTCCATCAGTGCTCTTTGCTTGTTACCCACAAAGATGATATCCTTCGCCAGTTCACCTTGGTTGCGTTGGAGACGCAGTCGTCTTTCACGTTGGTGCAATTTTATCACACAATTAGCTATGAACCAAATGTTTCCTCGAAGAAGGATCGACATTGGTACTAAGAGCATATGTTTTGTATTGATTTCTAAGCCTTCTCACAACTTTGTCTCCAGCTCCCCTGTAATTTTCTTTGTCCAGCTATTAACTTTGATTAAAAAAATGGTGTGGACTAAAAATCCGGATGGACATAGTAGCCCTCCATTTTTATTTACTCCCCATATTAGATTTGACTGAAGACAAACTTTGTAAAGTTTGACCAAGTTTAGGCCGAACACAACAAACCATAATTATTAGAGAGGGTAAACTGTACATACTCTCAAACCTTTCCGATAATTGAAATGAAAATTCTTTATTTGTACACACTCTCACACGTTTCCGATAATTTGGCGCATGTGTGGTTGTTCACTTAAGGGAGGGTAGCGTACCGCACGTGAAGGACAGGAAGTGCGACCAGGACGCGTGGATCGTTAGTTCATCGGAAGTAGTAGTAGTTTTCTTCACTGGTACGTTAAATAAAGAGTTTCGTTTCGTACTTACACAATTTAAAACGATTGTTATGGAGAGAATAAGAAAACCACTCCACTATATATTAGTCATATACACGAGTACTATATGGACGCAGCTTCATTGACTTTAGTGCACCTGCCTTTGGGTTTATGACAGGTGGGCCCAAAATGTGGCTGGCCCACCTGTCATACAGCCAAAAGCAGGTGCAGTTAAGGCACCGGAGCTTAGTCCGTACTAGAGTATATATATAAGCTGAAGCCTCAGCACTTGTTCGCTAGGGTTTGCACTCTCCACCCTCTCGCCGCACTACATATATATATACACGCTGGAGGCTCAGCGTTCCTTTGCTAGGGTTTGCTATATTCACTGTCTCTCACCCTCTTCACCATATCTAAACAAGACTGCATTGTGGCCTCTGTCTCTCTCACCCCCCCCCCCTCACAGACAGCTGGCGAAGGAGGCGTCCGGATCCCGTCGCACTGGGAAGGGGAGGAGTGCAGCGTTCACTCTATCGCCTTCGGCAAGGGAGGCAATCCACTGCCAGTTGTGCTTTTCTCCTTCACCCAGCGCCTGTGCGGGAGGGCCACCGACCCCTTCTTCCTTGCTGACGTACGTAGTGTGAGCAGATCCGACATCCCGCCGCACGCCTTGCCACATCCCGACGACCCTAAGGTATAACCATATAAGTTTCTTTGAAACCGTCATTGGTCTAGCTGCATGGTGATCTTTTTCGATTCTGTAGTCGAATCTAGGTCTTGGTTCAAAGAGGAAAGAAGGGTGCAGTGGGGTGGAGCATGAATCTAGGACGTGGTTCAATGAGGAAAGGAGGGAGGGAAAGTAGTATAGACTAGCTATCCAGCCGCTTTGTTGGTCGAAAAGGGAAAAAGGGGGTAACCCAGTACACACATCTGTAAGGAACCTAACTCTTTGTTGAAAAGGGAAAGAAACTGGGGGGTCGGATAGTTTGTGCAGGACTAGATTTACTGCCCTCGCATCGGAAAAAGTTTCAAAGAGAACAAATATGGGACCAACGCAGATATGCTGCTTGGCTACATACTCTGCATCACCCATTTATACGTGTGGACGCACATGGTGCTGGCATGTCCCATGTCCCGTCCACATGATCGTGCAGTGTGTTTTGAGATGTTGTGCTACTTGTATTGGTACTGTTTTAAATAAATGTTGAATTGAAGCTATTGTATTTTAAGCAATGCGACTCTCAGAATTAACTACTGAACTATTTTAAGAGAATTTCTCTATTAATATGAATCAATGCAACCGTTTTAGAAATGTTACTGTCCTATACTTTGTTTTCCATCAAGATAAGGTAGATGCTTCTTTTTGTGGCCGCATGTTTCATCCTCCTTTATTGGCAGTAATTCTTTCCTTTTTTGCCTCTGTTAAATCAGGGATATCTATTCAACTTGTTGCTATAGCAAACTTAAATGTCTCACCAGCAACTTTACTTGATTTCAGAGTAACTGCACAAAACGAGATTGGATTTCCTATTCATGTTGGCAGATTCGTACGTGATCTTGTGTGTGTCATGACAGGTTGGTACTTGCCTTCATCCACATGATCGTGCAGTGTGTTTTGAGATGTTGTGCTACTTGTACTGGTACTGTTTTAAATAAATGTTGAATTGAAGCTATTGTATTGCTGTCTTTTCCCATTAAGTAGTGAACAAAAATGGGACCAACCCAGACATTATGCTTGTTGCTTTGTTACAACAAACTCTGCATCACCCCCTTTATAAGTAGATGGAAGCCCATGTTGTTGTTGCGCCCACTCTCCCCTGGAACTGTTTATGCTTTTTGTTAATCTAATGCCGCTGGTAAAATTAAGCAATGCCACTCTCAGAATTAACTACTGAATCTTATTTCAAACTGCAACACTTGTTAGGGATTGGCGGGATTACCATTAGTGGCCGCATGTTTCATCCTCCTTTATTGGCCAGTAATTGATTCTTTTTTGCCTCTGTTAAAACAGGGATATCTATTCAACTTGTTGCTATTGCGACATTTTGCTTCGCTTAATTTCGGTGGAACTGCACAAAAGGAGACCGGATTTCCATATATGTGTTGAGATCTCTTTCAGGTCTTCCTCACGAGTTGTTTCAAATCTTGGTCCTGAAAGGTCAGTACCGACTTTCCTTAGAATTAACTACTGAATCTTAGTTCAAAACTGCAACACTTGTTAGGGATCGGCGGGAGTACCATTTCTGTTAGGGATCGCCCGGAGTACATGTTTAAGAAATGTATTGTTCAGATAATGTCTCTGTTATTATATATCAATTACAGTGTTTTACAAATGGTACTATCCTGCTTTGTAGTTCTTTCTACATGTTTAACCAAGGTGTTGTTAAGATAATGTCTCTGTTAAAATGAATCAGTCGCATTGTTTTAGGAATGATACTTTTCTGCTTTGTCGTTCTTTATACATGTTGAAACAAGGCATTGTTAAGATAATGTCTCAGTTACTATGAATGAATCACACTGATTGAAAATTACTACTCTCCTGCTTTGCCCATTAAGATAAGGTAGATTCGTAGATGTTTTTCTTCTAGGAGTACAAGTCATCAACCGTTATTTCTTAGTAATTTTTTCCCTTATACCTTTTGTTGCTTATAGGGATATCAAAATTAAAGCTCGGTTTTATTCCGACTTTGATTTTAGTTGAACTGCACAAAAGGAGCCAATGTGTCTAAGGCAAACTGCTGCATTAGTGGGTCCAGTTGGTCTTACCACTTTGTAGAAAGAAGCAGTCATTGTTTGCGCTACATTACACAAGGAATGATCGAGAAGCTTTACAGAGTATTAGTAGACGCTGGTGACATGACTAGTCTGCACAGAGCATAGGAAACTCTACAACGCGTGGAGTGCACTGAGCAAAAAGTGCCCAAACAAGTACATGAAGCCAGGACAGAACTCCAAATCTGTCAATGTCATTCTAAGCAACAATGATGGGGCATCTGGGTATGGTAATCTGTTTACCGTACTTTCAGTTTGTTAGTCCACCGATTGGTGGGTTGACTGTAACGCCCGGATAATCAAGCTACAGTAATCCCACGCTATTGGTGCCACGTCACCACAGTTACTGTTGCTAATCTACCGTTAGGTCAAACCATTTCAAAATTGAAATTCAAATTAATGTCAACAATAAAAGTTTTTTTCAAAATTTACAACAAAAATGTTCGGGAGGTGCCATATTTTGCATAAGTAAATATGGTGTGATAAACACATTTTTATAAAATGCCTAGATAATTTAAAATGATTTAAAACAGAAAAGAAAATAAAGAAAAAGAAAAAAATACAAAAGAGAAAACAAACAAAAAAAGAAAGAAGAAAACCCCCTGGACCGTGGCCCAACTGGGCCAACCCACCAGGCCCAGCCGGCCAACCCACCCACTCCCTTAACCCCCCCTGGACCCCGAAACCCCACTCACCCACCGACACTCCCCCCTCCCCCGAAAATATCTCCCCCTCTCCCCCGATTGGATCGGGATCGAGAGGACGAGACCGCCGACGCCGCCGCCCGGATCGCCCGACGCCGCCTCGCCCTCGCCGGCCTGCCTCCTCCTCCTCCCCACCGGTCTGCCTCCCCCGTCGCCGGTCGTCTCCGTCCTCCTCCTCGCCCCCCGTTGCCCTGGACCCTACTCCCCACCGTGAGCCGCCGCCTTTTCTCTCCTCCTCTCCCTCTGTCCCCGTACGCACGCACGCGCGCACGCTCCGCCGTGGCCGCGCCCTCTCCCCCGCTGCTCCCTCGTCCCGCAGCTCCACGCCAGCACGCGCGCCCGCGCCCGTCCCGCACTCGTGCCCCTGCCAACGCGCCCCTGCCCCGCAGCGCCCTCGCGCGTGCACGCCGCCCGCCTCACCTTGCTCGCCTCCTCCATGCCTGCTCTCCGTCGGCCCCATGCTCGTCGTCCTCACCGGCCCAGCGAGCGCACCCCACTGCTCGCCGCCTGCCTCGCCCCACCTCGCCGGCGCAGAAGGCCACCCCACGCCACGGCCTCCTTCCCGCTGCTCCCCGCGGCCCCGGCGAGCACGCCCGCGCCCGAGGGCTGCCGCCTCCGCCCCGCAGCTTCTTCACCGCCTCGACCACCGCGGCCTCCCTCCGCCGCCCCCCTTGGCCTGGCCACAGGCAACGGCGTGCGCCACGCGCGCCCAGCGCCCTCGGGCATGCGCCCCTCGGGTTGCGCCCGCACCCCCTTGCACACGGCGCCCGTCGCCCGCTGCGCCCGCTTGGGCGCACACCCGCACCCGAGCGCCCGAACCCGATAGGCCCCTATGGGCCTATGACATATGGGCCCCGCCCAGAGAACGTGTTTTAGAAAAAAAATAAAAAAAATAAAAATAAAATAAAAATAAATAAATAAAAATAATATCATTAATTAATTAAGATAATTAATTTACTTAATTAATCATGTTAATTAATCTAATTAAGCCTAATTAATTAATCTAATCACTTAAATTAAAATTAACTAATCCTGTTTAGTTAGCTAAGTCAATGACCAGTGGGATCCACACGTCAGCGACCCAGTCAACACTTCTGTTGACTGCTGATGTCATGCTGACGTCATGATGACGTCAGCAAACACTGTTCTGGATAATGTTGTATTAAATTAATTAAATAAATGCTAAAATTAATTTACATTTTTAAAATTCATATAAAATAAACCGTAGCTCGGATGAAAATACTTTCTACATGAAAGTTGCTCAGAACGACGAGACGAATCCGGATACGCAGCCCGTTCGTCCGCCACACATCCCTAACGTATCGAACTCGCAACTTTCCCCCTCCGTTTCATTTGTCCGAAAATGCGAAACATCGGGAATACTTTCCCGAATGTTCCCCCCTTCGCCGGTACCACCTACTGCCGCGTTAGGGCACACCTAGCACCGCACATTGTCATGTCACCCATCGTCATGCTTATGTTTGCATTGTATTTATTGTTTCTTCCCCCCTTCTCTCCGGTAGACTACGAGACCGACGCTGCTGCTGCCCAGTTCGACTACGGAGTTGACGACCCCTCCTACTTGCCAGAGAACCAGGCAAGCCCCCCCCCTTGATCACCAGATATCGCCTATTCTTCTCTATACTGCTTGCATTAGAGTAGTGTAGCATGTTACTGCTTTCTGTTAATCCTATCCTGATGCATAGCCTGTCCTTGCTACTACTGTTGTTACCTTTACCTGCAATCCTACATGCTTAGTATAGATAGGATGCTAGTTTTCCATCAGTGGCCCTACATTCTTGTCCGTCTGCTGTGCTATACTATCGGGTCGTGATCACTTGGGCGGTGATCACGGGTATATACTTATATACTCTATACATGACACCTGTGGTGACTAAAGTCGGGTCGGCTCGTAGGAATACCCGCAAGTGGATCTTTGTGGCGGAGCGACAGGGCAGGTTGAGACCGCCTAGGTGAGAGGTGGGCCTGGCCCTGGACGGCGTCCACGGTTACTTCAAAATAACACGCTTATCGAGTTCTTGGTATTTGATCTGAGTCTGGCCATTTGGTCTATACGCACTAATCAGCCGAAGCTCTTTTTGACGTCAGCGATTGAGTGGTGCGCGCCGCATTGGACTGTAAGCTCGCGCTTGTATTAAGGGGGCTAGGTCTGCTTCCGGCCGCGTACGCAACGTGCAGGTGTGCAATGGGCGATGGGCCCAGACCCCTGCGCGCATAGGGTTTAGACCGGCGTGCTGACCTCTCTGTTGAGCCTAGGTGGGGCTGCGATGTGTTGATCTTCCGAGGCCGGGCATGACCCAGAAAAGTGTGTCCGGCCAAATGGGATCGAGCGTGTTGGGTTATGTGGTGCACCCCTGCAGGGAAGTTTATCTATTCGAATAGCAGTGTCCCTCGGTAAAAGGACGACCCGGAGTTGTCTTGACCTTACGACAACTAGAACCGGATGCTTAATAAAATACACCCTTCCAAGTGCCAGATACAACCCAGTGATCGCTCTCTAACAGGGCGACGAGGAGCTGATCGCCGGGTAGGATTATGCTATGCGATGCTACTTGGAGGACTTCAATCTACTCTCTTCTACATGCTGCAAGATGGAGGCTGCCAGAAGCGTAGTCTTCGACAGGACTAGCTATCCCCCTCTTATTCTGGCATTCTGCAGTTCAGTCCACTGATATGGCCCTTTACACATATACCCATGCATGTGTAGTGTAGCTCCTTGCTTGCGAGTACTTTGGATGAGTACTCACGGTTGCTTCTCTCCCTCTTTTCCCCCTTTCCTTTCTACCTGGTTGTCGCAACCAGATGCTGGAGTCCAGGAGCCAGACGCCACCGTCGACGACGACTCCTACGACACTGGAGGTGCCTACTACTACGTGCAGCCCGCTGACGACGACCAGGAGTAGTTAGGAGGATCCCAGGCAGGAGGCCTGCGCCTCGTTCGATCTGTATCCCAGTTTGTGCTAGCCTTCTTAAGGCAAACTTGTTTAACTTATGTCTGTACTCAGATATTGTTGCTTCCGCTGACTCGTCTATGATCGAGCACTTGTATTCGAGCCCTCGAGGCCCCTGGCTTGTATTATGATGCTTGTATGACTTATTTATGTTGTAGAGTTGTGTTGTGATATCTTCCCGTGAGTCCCTGATCTTGATCGTACACATTTGCGTGCATGATTAGTCTACGGTCAAATCGGGGGCGTCACAAGTTGGTATCAGAGCCGACTGCCTATAGGAATCCCCCTTTCCACACTCCTTGGCCGAAGTCGAGTCTAGACATTACAAAACTTTTACTAACATGGTTGTGTGTCTTATGGGCCCACGTCGCCATTAGGTGGTACTAGGATCTTTTACTCCTCAACCTTTACTCTGGGACTCTGAACTCTCTTCTACTCGGGTTAAACGAATTTACTAACTATAACACTAGGATCCCATGACCGCATTCACCCCAAAGTTGGATAAGCCATAGTTATTTCTTAGAATAGTATTTTGAACGATTCACACACTGTCATCTGACTCCTTTGAAACATCTTTGCTTTCATATGGAACCCACGAGGCAGGTCGTGCGCCACACGACGACCATTGGTGCCTCGGGATCACCTGCTGTGCTAGCTGAGATGATGACCTATTTGGGTTATCGCTGGCACCCTGAGTACACCGTCTACGAGGAGTACCAGGACTTTAACTAGGAGCAGTACCATGCCATCGTCCACCTCTACTCGCGGGAGTATGACTCCACTACTGTGCTACACACCGCTCATGGTGTTGGAGTGACCATCGATATGGCTGTCCACGATGCTGCTTATGCTGCTCTGACACGTCTTCATGGAGAGTATCGGGAGTTGGACACCTCCCCTTTCAGGCACATTGCTATCGCACCTGATGTTGGTGCGGAGGGATACTATACTGCTGCCTACTCCACTGTCACCCGACAGCCCTTCTACCATCAGAACCTGGTTCTGCATGCTGATGGGCTGGATCGAGCTAACCGAGCTCTTCACCACGAGTTGTACACCACCCGTCAGCACCTTTACCTTGCTCTGACGCTGCTGCACCCCTTTGTCCAATCTAGGGAGCTGCCCCGTTCTGCGATCTACCCAGCCAGGACTGTGATGCCCCAGGGTGTCGGCTGGCCAGATGTGGGAGGCCACTCTCCCACACTTGGACCTCTTCTGCCACCTGAGCGTCAGGTTCTGCACCAGAGTATTCGCGGACCCCAAGTTGCTGACGTGGAGTTCCCGATGCGACACTACCAGCTTTCAGGCTACACCTACCTCCACAGTACCTCTTGGGACTGATGTAGGCTTGCTTGTTAGTGTTAGATGCATTCGCCGCGAGCCTGTGCGCCGCCTATGTTGTTTTAGTCTATGTACTGAACTCTGTGTACTGAACTCTATGCATGACCCCTTTTGTAAGTTATGCCGACTACTATGTAGTAGCTATCGTGCTCCTTTCATTATGCATGTTTCATCATGAATGATTCTTGTCTTTGCAAATTTCTCAATGCTGAACTACCCCTGTTATATATTAGCAGGATGGTTAGACCAGGTGGTCGTGGTAGTGGTGGCAATGCCCCACCACCAATTCATGGAAAATATGATGGCTCAGTTTCCTCGCCCCAATATGGACCAGCAACCAACCCCAGTAACTCTGCAGGATTTCATGCGCCTCAATCCAACTGTGTACCGCAGCTCAACTCAGCCTCTGGATGCTGATGACTGGCTCCGTGACATCACCTATGAGATGGAGTCGGCCGATGTAGCCCCTGCCAGCTATGTCACCTTTGCTTCCTTCTTCCTGAAGGGACCTGCAGCTCAATGGTGGGACAGCCACAGGCGTACTCTGCCAGCTGGAACAATCATCACCTGGCCAGACTTCCAAGCTGCTTTCCGTGCCCGCTTCATTCCTCAGGGAGTCATGGACCGGAAGAAGCGTGAGTTCCGCAACCTCACCCAAGGCAACAAAACTGTTGAAGCTTATCAGCGGGAGTTTCTGGACTTGTCTCGGTATGCTGAAGAGGACATTGCAATTGATGCACGCAGACAGGAGAAGTTCCGTGATGGCCTTCAAGCTGACATCAAGCTCAACCTTCTAGTGCATGACTTTGCTGATTTCGCCACCCTGGTGAACAAGGCCATCAATGTCGAAACTTGTCTGCAGAAATACCAGAGCTCTCACAGGCGCAACCGTGACACGGGCTCATCTTCGGGCCCGCCCTCACAGAAGCGTAAGATATGGATCCCGAACAGCATGTACCGTCCAAATGCATCTGCCCCAAGGCAGACCTATGCTGCACCTCGTCTGCCTCCACCACCATCTAGGCAGCCAAGACTTCCAGCTCCACCATCCCAAGCTCCTGTTCCCACTCCCAATAATGGTCTGTGCTACAGGTGTGGTCAACCAGGTCACCGTTCCAGGGACTGCAATCAGAATCAGAATCAACTTGCCCTTCCCGCAGCTGGCCGTGGTAACAACCAGCCCCGCAACAACAATGCTAAGTCTTATGGTCGTGCTCATGCCAACCACGTTGATCTGAACGAAGCTCAATACCAGCCTGCTACTGTGATGGGTACACTCCTCGTAAATTCAGTAACAGCATCCGTTTTATTTGATACAGGTGCATCGCATTCATTCATGTCAGAAGATTTTGCATACAAGCACGACGTTAAATGTGAGGAGATGAACACCTCGGTATTGGTCAAAACCCCCGTGGGACAGTGACAAACCTCCCTGGTTGGCATCGACGTCCCCGTGGAAATCGAAGGGCTGGAATTCTTTGCCTCTCCCATTATCCTAAAGTCGTCTAACATCGACCTCATTTTGGGGATGGATTGGTTGAAAGCGCATACTGCTTCTATAGTTTGCGCCACTAAGACCGTCCATCTACTTCACCCTTCAGATGAATAGTTGCTTACCAAGCTCATCTGGTGCAAAATGTCGAGGCCAGGCTCTATGCATTGAATGCATTGAACACCGCACCACTCGAGGGCATTGAAAACATTCCCGTCGTGCGTGAATTCCTCGACGTCTTCCGTGAAGAACTTCCAGGGATTCCCCCTGCTAGAGCTGTCGAATTCATCATCGACTTGAAACCAGGCACCACTCTTATAGCCAAGCGATCCTACAAAATGCCGCCGCATGAACTCCTTGAGCTTAAGGAGGAAATCGACAAATCTCTTCGCAAATGATTCATTCGCCCAAGTTGCTCTCCTTGGGGAGCACCTTCTCTCTTTGTCAAGAAGAAGGATGGGACAAACCGATTAGTTCAAGACTACCGTCCTATAAACCAAGCTACCATTCAGAATAAATACCCTCTTCCTCGGATCAATGATCTATATGATCAACTGGCGGGTTCATCAGTGCTCTAAGCTCGACTTGAGGTTGGGTTACCACCAGATCCGTGTTCGTGAAGAGGATATCCCAAAGACCGCCTTCGTGACTCGATATGGTTCATACGAGTACACTGTCATGTCTTTCGGTTTAACCAATGCTCCAGCCACCTTCTCTCGTGTGATGAACTATATATTCATGGACTAGCTCGACAAGTTCGTCGTGGTTTATCTGGATGATATCCTGGTATTTTCCAAGAACGAAGAAGAACATGCTGAACATCTTCGACTTGTGCTGGAAAAGCTACGAGAGCATCAACTATATGCCAAGTTCTCCAAATGTGAATTCTGGCTACCGGAAGTAACCTATCTTGGGCATGTCATCTCTAAGGATGGTATTGCCGTCAACCCTGAACGAGTCCAGGCTATCCTTGATTGGACTCCTCCCAAGAACGTTAAGCAAGTCAGAAGTTTTCTCGGTCTCGCCAGCTATTGCCGTCGATTCGTCGAGAACTTCTCCAAGATCACCAGGCCTCTGACTAACCTATTTCATAAGGGCGTCAAGTTCCAATGGACAGACAAATGTTAGGAAAGTTTCCAGGCACTCAAAGACATGTTGACTTCTGCCCCAGTTCTAGCTCCACCTGATACTAAGAAGGACTTCGTCATCTACTGCGATGCTTCCCGTCAAGGATTAGGCTGTGTCCTAATGCAAGACCGCAAAGTGATTGCTTATGCCTCTCGGCAATTGCGCCCTCACAAAGAGAACTACCCAGTTCACGACCTCGAACTTGCTGCTGTCATTCATGCGCTGAAGCAGTGGCGACATTACCTTCTCGGTAATCGTTGCGAGATCTTCACTGACCACCAAAGTCCGAAGTATCTGTTTACTCAGCCAGACCTGAACCTCCGTCCGCAGAGATGGATGGAGCTTGTTGCAGACTTCGACTTGGGTATTTCCTATACGCCAGGCAAGGCTAAGTAATGGTTGATGCCTTGAGCCGCAAGTCTTACTGCAACCACCTCCAGGTTCACGAAGTTCAGCCCTCGCTTGTTGAAGAATTTAGGAAGCTGAACCTCCATATTGTTCCTCCGGGTGCACTCGCTCCCCCTCCTAAGGAGTTTCGCAAGATGAACCTCCGTGTTGTTTCCCAGGGTTCCCTCAATACCCTGGCCGTCGAACCAGATCTCTTGGACTCCATCAAGAGAATACAGGGATATGACTCTGAAGCCCACAAGATTAAGCGCTACCTCGCAGAAGGAAAGCCCTCATTCTTCACTATTGCTGAAGATGGCACTTTGTACTTCAAGGGTCGCCTAGTGGTGCCATGTGCAGAGAAAAACCTGGATATGACTAAGGAAGTTATGAAAGAAGCTCATGATACGCCCCTATGTATCCATCCCGGTAGTACAAAGATGTACCAAGACATCCGTCAGAGATTCTGGTGGTCTAATATGAAGCAAGACATTGCTCGTTATGTTGCTGAGTGTGACGTTTGTCGTCATATCAAAGCAGAACATCAAAGGCCTGCTGGAACTCTGCAACCTATCTCTATTCCTGAATGGAAATGGGACCATGTTGAGATGGACTTCGTCACTGGATTTCCCAAATCACATAAAGGTAATGATGCTATTCTTGTCGTCATTGACCGGCATTCCAAAGTTGCACATTTCCTGGCGGTCAAAGAAACGATCACTGCTAGTCAGCTGGCAACGCTCTATATGTCCAGGATTGTTTCACTCCACGGTATTCCATTGGTTACCAGCTCAGACCATGGCAGCTTATTCACTTCAAGATTCTGGGCAAGTTTCCAAGAAGCTATGGGAACTCATCTGTCATTCAGTACTGCGTTTCATCCTTAGTCGCAAGGGCAAGTTGAACGCGTCAACCAAGTTCTTGAAGACATGCTTTGAGCTTGTGTTATTTCCTTCGGCAAGAAATGGGAGGAATCTCTCCCGTATGCTGAGTTCTCTTATAATAATAGCTATCAAGCTAGTCTGAAGATGGCCCCCTTCGAAGTGTTATATGGACGAAAGTGCCGAACCCCTCTGAACTTGTCAGAAACTGGGGAACGTCCACTCTTCGGTCCGGATATTATCCAACATGCCGAAGAACAAGTCCGCATTATTCGTGAGAATCTCAAGACTGCTCAGTCACGTCAGAAGAGTCAGTATGACCGTCATCATAAAGACATGGTCTATCAACCTGGCGAAAAGGCTTATCTTCGAGTCACACCAATGAAGGGTGCTCACCGCTTCAGAATCAAGGGCAAACTAGCTCCTCGATATATTGGCCCATTCACTATTCTCGAAAGGCGTGGAAAAGTGGCATACCAACTGGAGCTTCCGCCGAACCTTTCTCAGGTTCACGATGTGTTCCATGTGTCACAGCTCCGCCGTTGCTTCAAGGACCCAATCCAAGCAGTGGATCATGAAGTGCTCGAATTGCAGCAGGACTTCTCCTATAAGGAGCATCCGGTCCGCATTCTCGACCAAGCTGAACGCCGCACCCGTCAGAAGGCGATCAAGTTCCTCAAAGTCCAGTGGTCGCACCATTCTAAAGATGAAGCCACTTGGGGACGCGAGGATCGCCTGCGTGATGAATACCCCGCACTGTTTCCTTCTACCTCCTAAATCTCGGGACGAGATTTCTTGTAGTGGAGGAGTTCTGTAACGCCCGGATAATCAAGCTATAGTAATCCCACGCTAATGGTGCCACGTCACCACAGTTACTGTTGCTAATCTACCGTTAGGTCAAGCCATTTCAAAATTCAAATTAATGTCAACAATAAAAGTTTTTTTCAAAATTTACAACAAAAATGTTCGGGAGGTGCCATATCTTGCATAAGTAAATATGGTGTGTTAAACACATTTTTATAAAATGCCTAGATAATTTAAAATGATTTAAAACAGAAAAGAAAATAAATAAAAAGAAAAAATACAAAAGAGAAAACAAACAAAAAAAGAAAGCAGAAAACCCCCTCGACCGTGGCCCAACTGGGCCAACCCACCAGGCCCAGCCGGCCAGCCCACCCACTCCCTTAACCCCCCTGGACCCCGAAACCCCACTCACCCACTCACCCACCGACACTCCCCCACCCCCGAAAATATCTCCCCCCTCTCCCCCGATTGGATCAGGATCGAGAGGAGGAGACCGCCGACGCTGCCGCCCGGATCGCCCGACGCCGCCTCGCCCTCGCCGGCCTGCCTCCTCCTCCTCCCCACCGGTCTGCCTCCCCCGTCGCCGGTCGTCTCTGTCCTCCTCCTCGCCACCCGTTGCCCTGGACCCTACTCCCCACCGTGAGCCGCCGCCTTTTCACTCCTCCTCTCCCCCTGTCCCCGTACGCACGCACGCGCGCATGCTCCGCCGTGGCCGCGCCCTCTCCCCCGCTGCTCCCTCGTCCCGCAGCTCCACGCCAGCACGCGCGCTCGCGCCCGTCCCGCACTCGTGCCCCTACCACCGCGCCCCTGCCCCGCAGCGCCCTCGCGCGTGCACGCCGCCCGCCTCACCTTGCTCGCCTCCTCCGTGCCCACTCTCCGTCGGCCCCGTGCTCGTCGTCCTCACCGGCCCAGCGAGCGCACCCCACTGCTCGTGGCCTGCCTCGCCCCACCTCGCCGGCGCAGAAGGCCACCCCACGCCACGGCCTCGTCCCCGCTGCTCCCCGCGGCCCCGGCGAGCACGCCCCCGCCCGAGGGCTACTGCCTCCGCCCCGCAGCTTCTTCACCGCCTCGACCACCGCGGCCTCCCTCCGCCGCCCCCCTTGGCCTGGCCGCCGGCGCCGGCGTGCGCCGCGCGCGCCCAGCGCCCTCGGGCATGCGCCCCTCGGGTTGCGCCCGCACCCCCTTGCACACGGTGCCCGTCGCCCGCTGCGCCCGCTCGGGCGCAAACCCGCACCCGAGCGCCCGAACCCGATAGGCCCCTATGGGCCTATGACATATGGGCCCCGCCCAGAGAACGTGTTTTAGAAGAAAAAAAATAAAAAAATAAAAAAATTAATAATTAAAGTAAAATAAAAATAAATAAATAAAAATAATATCATTAATTAATTAAGATAATTAATTTACTTAATTAATCCTATTAATTAATCTAATTAAGCCTAATTAATTAATCTAATCACTTAAATTAAAATTAACTAATCTTGTTTAGTTAGCTAAGTCAATGACCAGTGGGACCCACACGTCAGCGACCCAGTCAACACTTCTGTTGACTGCTGATGTCATGCTGTTGTCATGATGACGTCAGCAAACACTGTTCTGGATAATGTTGTATTAAATTAATTAAATAGATGCTAAAATTAATTTAAATTTTTAAAATTCATATAAAATAAACCGTACCTCGGATGAAAATACTTTCTACATGAAAGTTGCTCAGAACGACAAGACGAATCCGGATACGCAGCCCGTTCGTCCGCCACACATCCCTAACGTATCAAACTTGCAAGTTTCCCCCTCTGTTTCATCTGTCCGAAAATGCGAAACATCGGGAATACTTTCCCGGATGTTCCCCCCCTTCGCCGGTACCACCTACTACCGCGTTAGGGCACACCTAGCACCGCTCATTGTCATGTCACGCATCGTCATGCTTATGTTTGCATTTTATTTACTGTTTCTTCCCCCTTCTCTCCGATAGACTACGAGACCGACGCTGCTGCTGCCCAGTTCGACTACGGAGTTGACGACCCCTCCTACTTGCCAGAGCAACCAGGCAAGCCCCCCCCCCCTTGATCACCAGATATCGCCTATTCTTCTCTATACTGCTTGCATTAGAGTAGTGTAGCATGTTGCTGCTTTCCGTTAATCCTATCCTGATGCATAGCCTATCCTTGCTACTACTGTTGTTACCTTTACCTGCAATCCTACATGCTTAGTATACGATGCTAGTTTTCCATCAGTGGCCCTACATTCTTGTCCGTCTGTTGTGCTATACTATCGGGCCGTGATCACTTGGGCGGTGATCACGGGTATATACTTATATACTCTATACATGACACCTGTGGTGACTAAAGTCGGGTCGGCTCGTAGGAGTACCCGCAAGTGGATCTTTATGGCGGAGCGACAGGGCGGGTTGAGACCGCCTAGGTGAGAGGTGGGCCTGGCCCTGGACGGCATCCACGGTTACTTCAAAATAACACGCTAACGAGTTCTTGGTATTTGATCTGAGTCTGGCCATTTGGTCTATACGCACTAACCAGCTACGCGGGAACAGTTATGGGCACTCGACGTCGTGGTATCAGCCGAAGCTCTTTTTGACGTCAGCGACTGAGTGGTGCGCGCCGCATTGGACCGTAAGCTCGCGCTTGTATTAAGGGGGCTAGGTCTGCTTCCGGCCGCGTACGCAACGTGCAGGTGTGCAATGGGCGATGAGCCCAGACCCCTGCGCGCATAGGGTTTAAACCGGCGTGCTGACCTCTCTGTTGAGCCTAGGTAGGGCTGCGGCGTGTTGATCTTCCGAGGCCGGGCATGACCCAGAAAAGTGTGTCCGGCCAAATGGGATCGAGCATGTTGGGTTATGTGGTGCACCTCTGCAGGGAAGTTTATCTATTTGAATAGCCGTGTCCCTCGGTAAAAGGACGACCCGGAGTTGTACCTTGACCTGATGACAACTAGAACCGGATACTTAATAAAATACACCCTTCCAAGTGCCAGATACAACCCGGTGATCGCTCTCTAACAGGGCGACGAGGAGGGGATCGCCGGGTAGGATTATGCTATGCGATGCTACTGGGAGGACTTCAATCTACTCTCTTCTACATGCTGCAAGATGGAGGCTGCCAGAAGCGTAGTCTTCGACAGGACTAGCTATCCCCCTCTTATTCTGGCATTCTGCAGTTCAGTCCACTGATATGGCCCTTTACACATATACCCATGCATATGTAGTGTAGCTCCTTGCTTGCGAGTACTTTGGATGAGTACTCACGGTTGCTTCTCTCCCTCTTTTCCCCCTTTCCTTTCTACCTGGTTGTCGCAACCAGATGCTGGAGTCCAGGAGCCAGACGCCACCGTCGACGACGACTCCTACGACACTGGAGGTGCCTACTACTACGTGGAGCCCGCTGACGACGACCAGGAGTAGTTATGAGGATCCCAGGCAGGAGGCATGTGCCTCATTCGATCTGTATCCCAGTTTGTGCTAGCCTTCTTAAGGCAAACTTGTTTAACTTATGTCTGTACTCAGATATTGTTGCTTCCGCTGACTCGTCTATGATCGAGCACTTGTATTCGAGCCCTCGAGGCCCCTGGCTTGTATTATGATGCTTGTATGACTTATTTATGTTGTAGAGTTGTGTTGTGATATCTTCCCGTGAGTCCCTGATCTTGATCGTACACATTTGCATGCATGATTAGTGTACGGTCAAATCGGGGGCGTCACAAGTTGACCAAGAGTAGTTAGGAGGATCCCAGGCAGGAGGCCTGCGCCTCGTTCGATCTGTATCCCAGTTTGTGCTAGCCTTCTTAAGGCAAACTTGTTTAACTTATGTCTGTACTCAGATATTGTTGCTTCCGCTGACTCGTCTATGATCGAGCACTTGTATTCGAACCCTCGAGGCCCCTGGCTTGTATTATGATGCTTGTATGACTTATTTATGTTGTAGAGTTGTGTTGTGATATCTTCCCATGAGTCCCTGATCTTGACCGTACACATTTGCGTGCATGATTAGTGTACGGTCAAATCGGGGGCGTCACATTGACACTGGGGCCAATATTCATGTGTGTGCTGCTGTGTCTTTGTTTTCTTGCAGCATATAAATACGATATCCACAAGGATGCTCAGCTTGATTTTAGTGGAACTGCACAAAATGTCCAGATGGTTTGTGTCCTCCATAATACTTCATCATGCACAATACATCGAATGGTTCTCTAATCATTCGTCGTCACCTTGAGACACCGGACTATATGTTTGAATGGTGCTGCCAGCGTCGGCCATCAAGAAGGGTAAGAAGAAAGACAAAAAGAAAGATGGTTGCTTTACTTGTGGTTCGGAGGAACACTGGGCAAACAAGTGCCCAAACAAGTACAAAGAAGCCAGGACAGGACTCCAAGTCTGTCAATGTCACTCTAAGCAACAATGATGGGGCATCTGGGTATGGTAATCTGTTTACCGTACTTTCAGTTGTTAGTCCACCGATTGGTGGGTTGACACTGGGGCCAATATTCATGAGTGTGCTGATGTGTCTTTGTTTCCTGGCAGCATATAAATACAAAATCCACAGGGATGCTCAGCTTGATTTTAGTGGAACTGCACAAAATGTTCAGATGGTTCGTGTCCTCCATAATACTTCACATCATGCACAATACATCGAATGGTTCTCTAATCATTCGTCGTCACCTTGAGCCACTGGACTATCAGATGACAAACTGATGACAAACCCTGCCCATTCCACAATCATAGGCATTACATATTTTGAATGGGAAAAGCTTGTCAAAGTTGACATATAGTTTAATATATTGGAATTGGAAAACCTTGTCAATTTTTGCTCATTGATGTTAGCCAGAAGACATGCATTTGATATTTTTGAGTGGGACGCCCTTTGCTGTGAGCAACGTCGATCATTTTTTCCTATTCATGTCTTTAGTTCAGAAGTAAATATTTACTCTGCTAAGATGCATAGTCACATGAATGTTGACTTATGTAAGATATTTTAAGAGTTTGTTCTGAATATTGTCTATGTAATGCCAGGCCTTGTGTTTGATTGCAAAGGTGAGCTTGGAATGTTGTGCCATGCGACATTACGAGCTGTTCACCGTGCCTCCTGAGAATAATGATTCGTATTGTTTTCTATGTCGATCTAATGCCAGTGATTTGCTTGTTAGGAAGATCATCCTCTTCTGTTGTTTCTGTGCTTAAGAAGTTCATCCTCCTATGTTTCATTCATTGCCTATACGACAAGTCGGGTAGGTTAGACGTGAAACCATATGATCTTTCGACCAACTCATCATCTTAGGCCGTGATTGGATCATCGTTTCCCAACCAAAACCGCTTGTAAAAATGACGCTTGTAAATAAAAGCAGATGGTCTCGGGCGAAGCGCTTGGTTGGTCGATTTCGACTAGTAGAATATACACTCGTCTCTCAAATTACACGCATAACCCGCCGGTTTTACTTACAGACCTAGGGCCCTCAGTTTCATTACGCCTGTATTTTACGCGTTGTTTTCGATGATGAGTAAATTACACTTCTATCTTAATACAGGTGTGAAATAAACTAGAGCTCCCAAGAGCGGCCTTACCGTCTCATGCCGTCTCAGTCTCTCGAAGGTGCTCATAGGTGTCCGATGATCCTGGCTTCCTGAATGAGCAGCGGGCGCTGTATCAGACCATTCGTAGGGCCCGTGAGGCCCTCTCCATCGTCCTTCGAGTTGTTGCGCTCACCGTGGCGTGGAGCATTGTTAACATGGTCAATGAAAATGAGGATTCAGGAGATGACTTTATTTTTACTGGATGACAGTAGGGACCCACTATTGCCATAGCCGTACGTACGCAAGTGCCTCCTTATTATGTACAACTATATTTTTTTGCTTCCTCCTGGTTTCCTGACATCACGGTCCCACACCATTGTCAACCTATGTAGTCAATATAAACGAGAGAATTGCACAAGGTGTGGCCGATAGCTGGGACCAACCAGCTCGAGCAGTATTTGTGTTTTTGAGGCGTGAGCACTGCAGAGTTTTTCTTGGCGATGTTTTCGTTGTTGTTCAGAGGAGAGCAGGGTATTAACTGGGCGGGCTGTGGCCCGTCTAGCCCAGGACAGATATCCAGCCCAGATATTAATTTTTTTCAAGATGAAAATGGCTAGCCCAGCTATACGTTTTTTTGAGGAATACCCAGGCAAGGTCAACTTGTTATTGTCGGCCCCGCTGGGTTGCAAATCTTTGATAGGAGGGATGCATTAGGCTTAACAGGAAAATGGGCTTTAAAAATAATAAATGGGATGTAATTGTAAAAACTAGGCAGTAACTATAAAAAATGCACCAAGCACGGAATTAGTTTATAAAATATTATTTATGGATTTTGAATATCTTAATTTTTAATTGTTGCGCGCGCAATGTTTCGTTAGATTTTTACGTAATACAAACTTATATTTAATCTGACTAGAAATTTTGGGATAAAAATATTTCGGATCCCATCAAAATGTGGGAAATTTTTATTGAATTATGTCTTGAATGGTTGGTTGAAATTATCAATCGTTGAAAATGGGCTGTACTTTTAACAAACTATAAATGGGCTGTAGTAAATTCCATTAGAATTCAAAAATGGGCTGTACATTCTTACAAATTACAAATGGGCTATCAGTTCTCTCCCACACACTTGTGGGCCTACTAAGTTGACGCATCCCCTAAAAAAAAGAAGTTCACGCGTATGCAAGGCTTTGTCAACTTATTATAGTCAACACACGGTTCTAGCAGCAGTGGCCGTTGGATGTCCATCCAACGGATGCCGTGCTTCTTCTTCCATCTCGGATATTGTAGCTTCACCCGCCCAAAAAATGATTCCTCCCCCTGACATCTGGGGCGCACCGTTTCGGAAGCTGACCTGTGGGCCTACTAAGTTGACGCGTACCAAGGGCTTTATCAACTTAGTCAATATGAACGATTCTAGCCGTAGTGACCGTACGATGTCCATCCAACGGCCGTAGTGCTTCTTCAACCTCTGGTCTTCTTGCTCCAGCCACCCAAAGGAGCGCCGGTCGTGCCGCGTGCTCCTGCCTCCTGTGGCCGGCTGTGATGCCGCGGAGGCCTCACCGCCCCCTACTACTCCCACTGCTGGCCAGGCCATCCCTCTACTCTCCCACACCCACTGTTATTTCGTGGCGACGACAGCCTCACACCGCAACCGAACCTGTGAACCCTCGTACTCCTCTCCACGTGGGCTTCCACTGCCGCATCTTCCCCGGCTCCAGGTCGTCCCCTTCCTAGGCCTCGCCGTCGTCCACCGCCCTGGTGCTCTCGGTGCGGCGTGGTCAACGTGGTCAAGGAACGGCTTCCATCGGACGTGGACTATACATGGAGAGGCTGATAGCTGGGTCCACGATGGCAGCAAGGAAGTGCCTCCTTATTACGCGGAAAATAATGATTCCTCCACCTAACAGCAAGGACTCACCGGACGGGCCACCTTATTTCATGAAAAAATGTTTGCCCCCTGACTGCTGGGACCCACCGGACGGGCCACCGTATTGCGCGAAAAAACGTTCCCCCCGCTGTCAGCTCGGACCCACCGGAAGTGCCTCCTTATTATGCAAAAAAATGAATACTCCCCCTGCTGGTTGGGACCCACCTTGGTGGGAGGCTGACTTGTGGGCCTACTAAGTTGACGGGGACGGAGTGCTTTGTCAACTTAGTCAATATGAACGATTCTAGCTCCAGTGACCGTACGATGTCCATTCAACGGTCGTAGTGCTTCTTCAACCTCTGGTCTTGTTGCTCCAGCCGCCCAAAGCAGCGCCGGTCGTGCCGCATGCTCCTGCCTCCCGTGGCCGGCTGTGCTGCCGCGGAGGCCTCACCGCCCCCTACTATTCCCACCGCTGGCCAGGCCCTCCGGCGACGGCAGCCTCACACCGCAGCCGAACCAGTGAACCCACGTACTCCTCTCCGCGCGGGCTTCCACTGTTGCGTATTCCCTGGCTCCGCATCTTCCCCTTCCTAGGCCTCGCCGTCGTCCACCGCCCTGGTGCTCTCGGCGCGGCGTGGTCAACGTGGTCAAGGAACGACTTCCATAGGAAGAGTACTGTCATGGAGAGACTGACAGCTGGGTCCACGACCGCAGCAAGGAAGTGCCTCCTTATTACGCGCAAAATAATTATTCCTCCACCTGACAGCGGGGACCCACCGGACGGGCCACCGTATTTCGCAAAAAAAACATTTCCCCCTGACTGCTGGGACCCACCAGCTACATCTTCGCACGCAAGGAAGTGCTTGACAGTTGGGACCCACCTGGTCGAAGCGTACGTAGCGTTCTCATTCTGGTCGCGAACGTGTATGTACATACTGGTCGATGTAGAGGCGCGCACGTGTCGTAGTAGAGGCACGCACGTAGCATGTACACGTACGTATAGCGGCCAGGGTGCAAGAAAGTAAATACGGCCACATACGTACATACGGGCGGGGTCTCGAACGCCTACTCGCTCGTACGTACGGCCAGGGCTCGTGTACATGGCTGGGTTGGAACAGAGAAACAGTGTCGTCGTCGTGTTATGGGGATCCAACCGGCTGGGTCGGAACGGAATGCGCCGTCGTGTTCATCGGGAGGGCTTGGATGGAACAGCCGATGGAAACGAGGCCTGGCGTACCGCAGAACGGAGGAAACGGCCTTGTGTTCGACCGGCCACGTTCAAAACGGGATCCTATTCATCGGGAGGGGTCTAGCGTACCGCAAAACGGAGGAAACGGACCTCCTACGATTGAAACGGGGGTCTTGTTGATCGGGAGGGGTGTGGCGTACCGCAAAACGGAGGAAACGGACTTGTGTTGGAGCGCTACGGTCGAAACGGGGGTCCTGTTCATCGGGAGGGGTGTGGCGTACCGCAAAACGGGACTCCATGGGATACTGTTCATCTCCACCGTCGACCCCCTCCAGCCTCCACGGGCTACTGCTCATCCACCGTCGACCACCTCCAGCCTCCACCTGCGACTGTTCATCCACGGGCTCCTGTTCACCCAGCCTCCACCACGCAATACTCCACCGGCTACCGTTCAACCAGCCCCTCCACGGGCTCCTGTTCAACCACCCCTCCATAGGCTAGTGTTCATCCTGCCCTCCACCGTCTACTGTTCATCCTGCCCTCCACGGGGTCCTGTTCATCCAGCCCCAACCGGCTCGAACGATCGGGGTCCTGTTCATCCACCCCCACCGGGAACTGTTCATCCAAACCCCCCAGCAACGCTCACTGTTCATCCAGAGGCAACACCACGGGGTCCTGTTCATCCACCCCCACCGAAGGAATCGCTCGATCGGGTTCAGTTAACAGCCATCGATCGATCGCTCGGGTTACGTAACGCGTAGCCTGCAGTGCAATCGCTCGGGTTCAGTTAGAGCCCAACGCCTCGCACACACGCGCGTACGTATGAGAGAAACGCGCATCGCTCGGCCCCCGACCACCCACCGTAACCGGGGACTCCCCGATATTTTCCGTGCCCTCACTTCTACCACGGTTTTTTCTATCATGGACGGCCAAAGAATGTCATGCAGTTGCGTCTCCGGCCCGCCCAGGACGAAAAGCCCATTTTCTGTCATGATTTTTTGTCATGATTTTTTGTCATAGAAGTAGGACCCCACCACATCTATGATGATACCTGGTTTTGTCACAATTACCGTCATAGAAGTGTCATAAGTATGACAGAAAAGATTTTCGTTCGGCCCAAAATGTCATGGATGTGTCTTCTTTTTGTAGTGCCGGTGACACGCCCAATCCAATATCCAAGAAATATAAAGCCATTACGCCACACAGAACCGTTCTGGAGGGATGGCTCGACGGCCCATGCAAAATACACACAACACCGGATACCATACCAACCCATAGCCTTAGAGCATGCTGGATACTCTGGCAGGTAGCCAAGAGCGGCGAGGACATCCTTACCGAAAACGCCCCAGAGCAACACCCTTCAGAAAACGATGACCCCAGAGTATTGACGGTCTTCGAGACATTTGCTTCAAACAATAAGCGCAAAAGGGCACTCCGCGACCTGATCGAAGTCTGTCAAATCGCCGCGATAAACCCTTGGAACGACAAGGCTATAACCTTTAATGCCGGTGATGAACCAAAATACAGGACAGTCCGAGCGCCAGCTGCATTAGTCCTCAGTCCCATCGTGGACGGCTTTTGACTCACCTAGGTCCTCATGGACGGCGGCAACGGACTAAACCTCATTTACGAGGATACACTCAACAAAATGGGAATAGACAGGAGCCGCGTCGAGCAAAGTAGCACGACCTTCCGAGGAATCATTCCCAGCCGGGAGGCACGGTGCGTGGGAAAAATAACACTCGACGTGGTATTCGGCACGCCGGGGAATTATCGACCCGAAGAAATAAGATTCCAAGTGGCCCCTTTCAACAGCGGATATCACGCCTTCTTGGGGCGAGAGGCATTTACTAGCTTCCAAGTTGTACCTCATTACGGGTACATGAAGCTTAAGATGCCCAGGCCCAACGGCATAATCACGCTCGCCAGTGATCCGGACATAGCACTTCGCGCCGAAAATAAAACCGCATCCCTGGCCCTTAAGGCATTATCTGAAGCCCTTGCGGCCGAAGAGTTAACCGCACTGCGCTCCACGGTGGACTGGGACGATGTGATCCTAGACAAACGCCCCAAATCCACCTCCTTCAAGCCAGCTGAAGAGATAGTCAAATTCCATGTCGATCCAACGGACCCCAAGAAGACAACATCTATTGGGGCGCAACTATACCCAACGGTCGACACCGCGCTACGGGATTTTCTTCGCGAAAACTGGGATATATTCGCCTGGCACCCTTCTGATATGCTAGGAATCCCGCGCAAGCTGGCCGAATACAGCCTCAACATATTAAAGGGATATAAACCGTTCAAACAAACACTACGGCGCTTTTTCGAGCCCAAACGCCAAGCCATGGGAGAGGAGCTAGCCAAGCTAATCGAGGCCGGATTCATTAGAGAAATAAAACATCCGGACTAGCTGGCAAACCTGGTGATGGTACCAAAGAAGGATAAATCCTGGCGCCTGTGCGTCGATTTCAAAGACCTCAATAAGGCTTTCCCTAAGGATCCCTTCCCCCTCCCCCGCATTGACCAAATCATTGACGCTACCGCAGGACACGACTCGCTGTGTTTTCTCGACGCATATTCCCGATACCATCAAATCAAAATGAAGGAGTCCGATCAAGCTGCAACAGCATTCATTACCCCATACGGGCCATTCTGCTTCAACACCATGCCCTTTGGGCTCAAGAACGCCGGCGCCACACGCATGATTCAAACATGCCTGGAGAAACAGATCGGCAAGACAGTTGAAGCTTATGTGGACGACGTCATCATCAAAACTAGGCACGTCGAAACACTAATAGACGATTTACGTCTCACATTCGACAACCTCCGCGCATACGACATTAAGCTCAATTAGGAAAAGTGTGTTTTCGGCGTCCCCGCTGGAAAACTGCTGGGCTTCATTGTTTCCAATAGAGGAATCGAAGCAAATCCAGCCAAAATCCGAGCCCTGTCACAATTGGCTACGCCAACAGACCTTAAACAAGTCCAAAAACTCGCGGGTTGCGTGGCAGCTCTAAGCCGCTTTATCTCCAGATTAGGAGAAAAAGCACTGCCACTCTATTGCCTTCTACGGCGAACCGATCACTTCGAGTGGACGGACGCGGCAACAGCCGGACTGGAAGAAATAAAAACCCTTCTAGCAAGCAACCCAATCCTGGCCGCGCCAAACGTCAGCGAACCCATGTTCCTATACATATCGGCAACACATCAGGTGGTGAGCGCCGTACTTGTCGTTGAACGAGAACAGGACGGACACAAATTCCCGCTTCAGAAGCCAGTATACTACGTATCCACTGTCCTTACACCATGCAAATCTCGGTACCCCCATTATCAAAAGATAGCATACGCGGTCTTCATGGCATCCCGAAAGCTACGACACTACTTCCAGGAGTGCTCGATCACGGTGGCTTCCGAAGTACCACTCAACGACATAATAAACAACCGCGATGCCCCGGGCCGGATTGCCAAATGGGCCATTGAGCTCCTTCCATTTGATATTACATACAAACCACGTCGAGCTATTAAATCCCAAGTACTGGCTGACTTCGTCGCCGAATGGACAGAGGTCGAACTCCCTGAAGAGTACGGCACATATTCCAATTGGGTTATGTATTTCGATGGCTCCAAAATGCTGGCAGGGCTAGGAGCGGGCGTCGTTTTAACGTCCCCCACTGGAGACTTCATTCAGTAGGTACTCCAAATACTATACACAGACTCCAATAACGCAGCCGAATATGAGGCCTTATTGCATGGTCTCCGGATGGTTGTCTCCATGGGCATACAGCGCCTGGAAGTGCGCGGGGACTCAAAACTCGCAATATCTCAAATAAATGGAGACTTTGATGCAAAAGATCCGAAGATGGCAGCTTATCGTAATGCCGCCCTAAAAATGTCGGCTCGGTTAGAGGGGCTCGAGTTCCATCACGTGGCCCAAGAAAGAATCAAGCAGCGGACGTTCTTGCTCGTATCGGCGCTAAGTGTGACCCCGTCCCACCTAATATCTTTCTGGAAAGGCATTTTAAGCCATCCGTGGTGTGGCAGGGGGAAAGCAGCAACACTAGTCCGGATCCAAACACAACCCCAGATTCCGAACACACAGATATCATCGGCGGCTCAGCCACCGAAATAACACCGTCGGCCCATCTCATTATGGCAGTCATCGCCCCATGGACCGAACCTTTCCTGGCCTACCTTAATAGGAAAGAACTCCCTGAGGATCAGAATGAGGCCCGCCGCATTGTTCGGCGTTCGAAAGCCTACAAGGTCCACGACGGAGAGCTCTATAAGAAAAGCGCCATCGGAGTCCTTCAAAGGTGTATCTCCGAGGAGGAGGGGCGGCAGCTCCTGGCTGAGATTCATGCCGGTCTCGGCGGGCACCACGCCGCAGCTCAGGCCCTTCTTGGCAAGGCCTTCCGTACAGGATTCTACTGGCCAATGGCCCGAGCAGATGCACAGGACCTTGTCCAACGTTGCATCGGATGCCAACTCTTCGCCAACCAAAGCCATATGCCTCCCACTGCCCTACAAACAATCCCCATCACTTGGCCTTTTGCGATCTGGGGACTGGATATGGTTGGACCACTTAAAGGAGGAAGCCATAAGAAAAAATATATGCTGATCATGGTGGATAAATTCACTAAGTGGATAGAGGCCAAACCAGTTAAAACGGCCGAGTCCGGGCCGGTGATAGAATTCATATCCGGTGTCGTACACTGTTATGGTGTTCCGCACAGTATCAGCACCGATAATGGCTCCAACTTCACAGCGGACGAAGTGAAAACCTGGTGCGCTAATCTGGGCATCAAGCTCGATTACGCTCTGTATATCATCCACAAACAAATGGTCAATTCGAAAGAGCCAATGGTCTTATTATGAGCGGCATTAAGCCCAGACTAGTGCGGTCTTTGAAAGAATCAGACAAGCACTGGGTTGAGGAGCTCGACTCCATACTCTGGGGGCTGCGGACCACACCCAATCGCACAGCGGATACACACCTTTTTTCATGGTGTACGGCGCAGAGGCAGTGCTACCCTGCGACATTATTCATGATTCACCTCGAGTGCGCATGTACGAAGAGAGAGAGGCCGAGCTTGATCAGCAGGACTGCCTAGATGCCCTGGAGGAGGAGCGCGACGTCGCAAAAGCCCGTTGCACATTTTATCAACAGCAGGCTCGCAGGTATCAAAGCAGAGAAGTGCGGGCCAAAACATATAACGTCGGCGAACACGTTCTACGCCTGCCGGAGAAGAAAAAGGACAAACTCAAGCCCAAGTGGGAGGGTCCCTTCATCATTGACGAAGTTCTCACTAGAGGAGTGTACCGCCTACATGATGCATCAGACAATCGCCTAGAGCCGAACCCCTGGAACGCGGCCAGACTCCGAAGATTCTATGCCTAGCGCCGAACTCTTTGTTTGTTTCCTTCTCCCTATTGTTTCCATTACTTTTTCCTCTCTTTTCTTTTTTCCCTTTTAGCCTTAAAAGCTTTTCGTGCGGTTAAACCGTGCACCTGTGACATACACATCCTCAAATATGTACGTCCATTATACATGGGGGCTTCTTGGACAGAAGCTTATTATTGTTATTTTCCGAGCATCAAGATCATCACATATGTGTGTTTTCCCCATATGTACCTTTTCTTCGCCATTATATGCATCGATATGACTTAAGTTTTGGCCAAGCTGGGTTGCCTGGCTCCTGTGCTTATGCCCTACATTCCCGTTAGTTCGGCTAGGGCATAAAGGGAGCACCTCTGCGATTGTTACTGCCGGGTCATCCGGATGTGTACCTCAGACTGGGTGAAGCCGAAAGCGAGCGTTCTTAAGGAAATATTCGGTCGGTGAACTAAAGATGTTTTTGCATTCGTCCCATCATGAACCCCCAGAAGCTATTCACATTGTGATTTCTTCATCACAGTTCGGACATGCACATCGATGCATGCACACCCAGGGAAAGGAACCCTTAACGGAACTATTCTCTCTGGAAGATGTTTCTTACAATCTTAATGTAATATAACATAACTAGCTGGATAATTGTCTGTTCAAGCAACTATGACCCCTACGCCTGGTTTCCATGCATACCCGGTCTACTCAACTGCTCTGGTATTCGGAAATACTCCGCACCTTCGGGTCCAGAGGTCGAAGCGAAAAGGTCTGCCATGACAATCATTTTATAATCCAACTAGAGATGCGTATGCAAAGGAAAATACATAGTCACATAGGACTTAAAAACTTCCTCCTCTATGCCGTCCAGCAGGCTATCTAACTTACAATCCTGCTGGGAATACTTGGCGGCTACTGTTACTTGGTCATACACTAAACTAACGGGTATTTCTTCCCCATTTGACCCTAGTGGTCCGACCCGGGCCATGTGATTTGGATCCAGCTTGGTATACCATGTTTTCACCATGGCCCAGGCCTCTCGCGCACCCTCTCGGCAGGCCGATATCTTCCATAGTCGGATACGGTGCCGCGCTCCCTTGAACAGCTCTACAAGCTCCTCCATACTCCCTGGAGGTGAGGCGGATGGCCATAAGGCCTTGGCTACACTCCTCATTGCCTGTCGAGCTTGCTCGTGCAATTGCGACAGTGTAAGGGCATTTTTATCCCTTAGTTGGTTTTGGTGATTGATGACAATACTTTTGCGGACTAATCATGTGCATCGAATATTTCAGATATATTGACTAGGCACAAGATGATTTGGTTCCCCTCGAAGGCTATGGAAGACGGTGTTTCTCTTCGTTTCTTTTCGGTGGTATTGAGTCGTAGGGAAGCCGTACTATTAAGAGGGGGTCCGCGTTGCAAAGGTTGGGTGGATTCATCACGCACACATCTTCCTTTGCACCTCCTTTCCTCTAGCCTTTGGAGCATCCTATGTTTTCCTTGTCTATGCAAATATTTCTCTTGCTTGCTGAACTAGGGCGTGCGGTAGTACTGCTCCTTGGAGCGTTAGTACCGCAGGCCCTTGCGGTAGTACCGCCCGCTGGCGCGGTAGTACCGCTTCAGTAAGCGGTAGTACTGTGGCCGTAGTCCAGATATTTCCATCCTCTCCCTAGTTGGCGGCACCCATCACGGTAGTACCGCGCTCAAGGCGCGGTAGTACCGTGGTATCTGGCTTAGTTTCGCAAGTACGCGGCAGTAAGGGGCGGATGTAATTTTTTGCATCCGCGCCTCGCGCGGTAGTACCGCTGCTGGCTTATGGTACTACCGCGTCGGGTTTTTGCATCGACTCCAACTCTGCGGAAGTAGCCACGGATGTAATTTTTTATATCCGTGCCTTCCCATCTCTAGACAGCCCCTGCCTTGCGGTAGTACCGCGCCAGCAGTACTACCGCCCTCTGCTTTAGTGCATTTTGGGCTATTCTGGTCTCTGCTGCATGGGCGGTAGTACCGTGGGGCCCTGCGGTAGTACCGTGTGCCCCTGCGGTAGTACCGCGCCTCAGGTACGGTAGTACCGCGTTGCGCGAGCTGAGTTGGTGGATAACGGTTGGATTTGTTCTTCCACTATATAAGGGGTGTCTTCTTCCTCTTGTTGACTACCTCTTTCACCTCCAAGCTCCATTGTTGCTCCAAGCTCCATTTTCGCCCGATCTCTCTCCCTAGCCAATCAGACTTGTTGATTCTCTAGGGATTGGTTGAGAAGGCCCCGATCTACACTTCCACCAAGAGAAATTTGAATCCCCCCACTAATCCCTTGTGGATCTTGTTACTCTTGGGTGTTTGAGCACCCTAGACGGTTGAGGTCATCGCGGAGCCATAGTCCATTGTGGTGAAGCTTCGTGGTGTTGTTGGGAGCCTCCAATTAAGTTGTGGAGATTGCCCCAACCTTGTTTGTAAAGGTTCGGTCGCCGCCTCCAAGGGCACCAATAGTGGAATCATGGCATCTCGCATTGTGTGAAGGCGTGAGGAGAATACGGTGGCCCTAGTGGCTTCTTGGGGAGCATTGTGCCTCCACACCACTCCAACGGAGACGTACTTCCCCTCTAAGGGAAGGAACTTCGGTAACACATCCTCGTCTTCACCGGCTCCACTCTTGGTTATCTCGTGCCTTTACTTGTGCAAGCTTGTTTGTGTTATATCTCTTGCTTGCATGTGTGCTTGTTGTTGTTGCATCATATAGGTTGCTCACCTAGTTGCATATCTAGACAACCTACTTTGATGCAAAGTTTAAAATTGTAAAGAAAAGCTAAAAATTGTTAGTTGCCTATTCACGCCCCCCCCCTCTAGTCAACTATATCGATCCTTTCAATTGGTATCAGAGCCTCGTCTCTTGATTAAGGACTTTACCGTCCGAAGAGTATGGTTGACGTCATAGACGGTGTGGAGGAGCACTCTGGTGCGAATCCGGTCTCGTCTACGGGAGATGGGGGAACCGCGGTCTCTCGTGAGGAATTCAATGTGGCGTTGGACACATTGAAAACCTCCATGACGACCGAGGTCGAAAGCATGTTTAATAAATTCATAGAAGGGCTTAAAGTTTCCACTGCACCGTTGAAAGTGGGTGATCCCGCTAACAAGGTGACGGATGCTACCTCCGACAAGGGGGAAGCTTCTAGCGAGAAATTTCCTTCTTCTAGTGGTAAAAATGGCACCGGCATCTTTGCCCATGTGGAACCTCCACCTGTCTATGGTGGACCGCTTCCTTCCACTCATTTGAATCATGTCGGCCCGGCTCCTAAGATTGAGAAGAATGTGTAATTTGATTTCTTGGGTCTATCATTTTAAGCGTCATTTAAACCATGTGAACACTAACCTTTGGAGAATCATTGAAGAAGGTTTCTATCCGCATGACCGAAGCAACTTCACTCCTAGAGAAGCCGTAGATAATCAATTCAATGAGAATGCTCTCTTCATCATCCAAGAAGCAATCCCCCCCGAAGATCTTCCTCATCTCCGGCCCTACTCCATGGCCAAAGATGCTTGGCATCAAGTGGTTTCCCTCTATCGGGGAAGCGCAAGCATTCAACGCTCCAACTATGAAGTGGTGCAAGATGAAGCCGATGAGTTTGCAATTAAAGAAGATGAAGAACCTCGTGAGCTTTATCGGAGGGTAACCAAACTCGCGGTCTCTCTCCGAGATCATGGAAGTAAGGACACGGATGACAATTGGATCAAGCGCAAATTCCTCAAGGCAATGATGCCCTACCACAAAGCCATGTCCTCCGTCATTCGTCAAAGGCCGGACTTCCACACCTTGTCCTCAAGTGAAGTGTTGGATGAGTTTGTTGCTATGAGCATCTTGGACAAGACCGCCGACAATGCGGTACTTCACTCTCAAAGAGTAAAGAAGCCCAACCTTGCACTAAAGGCCAAGGTTAGTATGGAGGAAGAGGATGAAGGGGAAGAAGAGGAGAGCAACCTCGAAGATATGAAGTATGCCTATCATGAACACATGGCTCTTGCTTCAAGGCAATTTTGGAGCAAGAAGAACTCAAGGCCCAACTTCAACAAGAACAATTCAAGTGCCGCAAAGGGCAAGCAACGAGTGAGGACTTGCTTTAATTGTGGCAATGTGAGTCACTTTGTTGCGGACTGCCCTTATTAGAAGAGGGAAGACAATGGTGGCAAGCTCATCCGAAAGGACAAGGCCAAGTCTTTCCCCAACAAGAGCAACTTCACCAAGAAGACTCCTCCCAAGGCATTGGTGGTACAAGAAGAGTACAATGAGGATGATGACGATGAAGAAGATGGTGAGTCGGTTGCCATGGCCTCCATTGCCATTGCGACGACTCCACGGGTGTCTCTCTTTGACTCACCCAATGAGAGCATCACCGCCAAGTGCCTCATGGCTAAAGCCACCAACAAGGTAGCTACCATCATTAATCATCCTTCTTTGACGGATGGCATTGATGAACATGAGGGAACTAATGTGGAGGAGAATGAGTTTGAGACCTTTATGGGTAAACTCAAGGGTAGATCCAAGAAGAACTTCGTTGCTCTCTTGGAACAACTTGGTGAAGCCAATGACATGATCGAGGCTCACGAATATAACATCTCTAAGATGGAGGGGCATAGTCGTGACTATGCCGATGAGATTCCGGATCTTTCCAATGCTCTTGAGGAAGAGTGTGGTCTTCATTTGGCTCTTGAGGAGTCACACAACGATGATCATGCTAAGTTAAAGAAAGATCTTGATCATGCTCTTGTTGTTTCTCGTGTGCTAAACTCCGAGAAGGCCAAGCTTGGGGTTGATCTTGCTAGACTCAAAGAGGAGTTTGACATTCTCGACAAGCCTCACAAAGTCTTGAAGGGTGCTCATGCTAGCCTCAAGGAGTCTCATGATCAACTTCAAGTAAAGCTAACCAAGGAGAAAGCCACTTTTCCTCATATGGTGTTAATTGATAATGCAAATGCTACTAACCCATGTTGTGAGCATGTGCATCTTGTTGAGGAGAATGCTAAGTTAAAGGAGCAGCTTGAGAAGGGTCTTGTGTCTTGCATACAAGGCGAGAAGAACCTCAACGACCTATTGAGCAATCAAAAGGAAGTTGTGGCCAAGGAAGGGATTGGGTACGCACCCAAGTCCAAGATTAAGAAGAAGAATGACAAGACCGAACGACCTCCCCCTCTCAAGCAAACCTTTGTGAAGGAAGGAGAGGGTGCTCCTAAGGAGAAGAAGAAGAACACCGTGAAGGGTGGTGATGCCAAGATGGGCAACACTTCCCTTCCCAACAAAGCCGGCGACTTTAACCCTTCTTATGTGTTGTGCCATGCTAGTGATGGACATGTTTATGCCAAATTTGTTGGTTCTCCTTATGAGTACATTGAATGGTCTATTTGGGTCCCTAAGACCCTTGTCACTAACATCAAAGGACCCATTACAAAATGGGTACCTAAAACCAAGCATTGATCTCTTGTAGGTGTTTGCTTCCGATGGGGGATCATGGTTGCTCGACAGTGGAGCTACAAATCATATGATCGGAAGCAAGGACTTGGTGGTGGACATGCACAAGATTCCATCTATGCCCACCAATGTCGAATGGGGTGATGCCTCGTCTTCTAAGGTATTGGGACTTGGCAAGGTTGTCATTTCTCATGATCTCACGATCGAGAAGGTCATGCTTGTTGAGTCCATTGCATACAATTTACTTTCCGTTCGTCAACTTGCAATCATGGGCTTTGCCACTTTCTTTGATATTGATACCGTGGCCCTCTTGTGGAGCAAGACTCTTAAAGTAGCCTTTGTTGGGCATGTCGAGGATGGTCTATATGTGATTAACTTTTCGGAGCGACCCACTAAGACTGCGACATGCCTAATGGCTAAAGTTGACGTGGGATGGCTTTGGCATCGCCGTTTAGCCCATGTCAATATGAGATCTTTGCAAAGTCTTCTCAAGGGGGACCATGTTCGTGGACTAACAAATGTTAGTTTTGCTAAAGATCGTGCTTGCAGTGCTTGTATCAAAGGAAAGCTACATTAGAAGGCTCACCCTCCCACGACTATCATTTACTCGAAGAGGCCTTTGGAGCTCCTTCACTTGGATCTCTTTGGGCCTCCATCCTTTGATAGTCTTGGGGGTAGAAAGTATTGCTTGGTGATTGTGGATGACTACTCAAGATACACATGGGTATATTTTTTCAAGAGGAAGAGCGAGACCCAACAAACCGTCATTGACTTTGCAAATGAAGCCCAACGTCAATACAATGCAAAGATCTTGACTATAAGAAGTGACAACGGCACCGAGTTCAAGAACTACACCTTGGATGAGTTTCTTAGTGATTAGGGGATCAAGCATCAATATTCGGCACCATACACCCCTCAACAAAATGGTGTAGCGGAGAGGAAGAACCGGACGTTGATGGATGCGGCAAGGACCATGATGGCGGAGTTCAAGTCTCCATACAACTTTTGGGCCGAAGCCATCAACACCGCGTGTCATGCATCCAATTGGCTCTACCTCCGCAAGGGTTTGAACAAGACTCCATATGAGATACTTACCGGTAACAAGCCCAACCTCAAGTACTTTCGGGTGTTCGGGTGTAAGTGTTTCATCCTCAAGAAAGGTGTTCGTTTGTCTAAATTTGAGGCTAGAGCTTATGAGGGCATATTTGTTGGTTATGCTAAAAACTCTCATGCTTACCGTGTCCTCAATAAATCCACGGGACTTATTGAGGAGACGTGTAACGTGGAGTTTGATGAGAATAACGGCTCCCAAGTGGAGCAAAGTGGCACTTGTGATGTAGGTGATGAAATTCCTCCTCAAGCCATAAGAAGAATGGGTGTTGGTTTTATCCTACCCATTGAGGAACCCCTTGTGGCCGAAGGAGAAGTACAATGTTCCACTCAAGTGGAGCCATCACCAACCCAAGGCCCACACACTTCCGAAGAACAAAGTGAAGGCCCTCAACCTCATGAACAAGACCAAGGGCAAGATCATGCTCAAGACGGTGTTGACACACCAAGTGATGCCCAAGGTCAAGTTCTCTCCTCCGAGAAAGTTCAAGATCAAGAACAAGCTCAAGACGACGCTCAAGACGATCAAGTGACCGCTCCTCAACTCACCACCGAGGAGGAATTGGAGCGTCGTGCCGCCAAGATTGCATCCAAGCTCTCCACCAAGGATCATCTCATGAAAAATGTGCTTGGAAGCATTCAAAAGGGGGTAAGCACTCGTAGACAATTGGCAAACTATTGTGAACATCACGCGTTTGTCTCTTGTGTTGAACCCCAAAAGGTATATGAAGCACTCGAAGATCCGGATTGGCTTAATGCTATGCATGAAGAACTCAACAACTTCGAGTACAACAAGGTGTGGAGATTGGTGCCAAGGCCAACCGGGAACCACAATGTCATTGGAACCAAGTGGATATTCAAGAACAAGCAAGATGCTCATGGGACCATCGTCCGCAACAAGGTAAGATTGGTGGCACAAGGCTACTCCCAAGTCGAGGGTATCGACTACGGTGAAACCTTTTGTAACACCCCGCATGTAACTTGCCATATTTGGAACTCCGACTCTTGCCATTTCCGGCTATGTGATATGTTTTTCCCTCCGTTGTCGGGTTTTGTCTTTCGTTTTGTATTTTTGTCATGTCATGCATTTTCATATCATGTCATCATGTGCATTGCATTCGCATACGTGTTCGTCTCATGCATCCGAGCATTTCCCCGTTGTCCGTTTTGCAATCCGGCGCTCCTATCTCCTCCGGTGCACCCCTCTTGTTTTCTTTCATGTGCGTGTGTCAAACTTTCTCGAAATGGACCGAGGCTTGTTAAGTGGTCTTAATATACCACCCGGAGACTACCGGTCAAGTTTCGTTCCATTCGGAGGTCGTTTGGTACTCCAACGGTTAACCGGGCATCCGCAAAGTCCATTTGAGTGTCCAGCAAAACCCCCCTCTAAAACCAGCCCAAAACCCACCAAACTCTCTTCCATGCTCTAGGTCGTTCGATCACGATCGTGTGGGCGAAAACCGCACCTCATTTGGAGCCTCCTAGCTCCCTCTACCTATAAATTGGTGGGCATCCCGAAATACAACCGCAGTCTAACCCTAGCCCTCGTCCCACTCCGCCGCCGGACACGTCCGGGCGGAGCCGGACACGTCCAACCGCCCCGCCACCGCCACGTGTCGCCGCCGGGTCCTCTCGCCGCCGCCGGCCCGCAGGCCCGTCCCCGGTCCCCCGCGGCCCGAGCTCCGCCGCCGCCCGAGCCCGCTACTCCGCCACCGGATCCCGCCCGCGCCGCCGCACCTGGCCCGCGCCGCCGCGGCCTCCTCGCCGGCCGGCACCGCCGCCCGCCGCCTCCGGCCCCCTCCGCCGGCGCCGCACCGTGTCCCCGCCGCCGGCCAGTGCTCCGCCGCCTCTCCTCCTCCCTCCGGTCACCTTCCTCTTCCCCAGCGCCCGAACCCCGGCGAGCTCCGGTCGGCCCGAGCACGAGGCCTCGATCCGATCTGGATTCGGTACTGTTCCCGTTGACTTCTCGAACCCCCAATTATTTTCTAAGTCTTGATATTTCATCAGCATGTGCTCCTGTTCGAGATGCGATAACTTCTTGCATGTAGCTCCGATTCGCGCGTATAATATGTCAAATTGTTCGCCTCATGATGCTCTTCATTTTGTTCAATTGCGACATGTTCATTAGAGGTCATCTTGATGCCCAAATCTTCGTTGGAAGAGGGCTAGTTGCTGTTATTCTCTGGTTCTTATCAGAACTTGGAGATTTGTCATTTTTGTATCATTTAATCTGTGCATCTTTTGAGCATGAGCACTACATGTGTTTTGAAGTATGCCATGCCATCTTTCCAGTGGTATAGTCCATGTATTTTTGTGATCTCTGTCGTGACTATCACAAGCATGCAAAGTAGGCCCCGTAATATTTCTGATTTCAGGGACTTAGTGATTTCTCCAAGTCCTTGTCTGCTGTAATTGTGTTGCCATGTAAACTTGATGTTACAGAGAGATCCATGCATATTTTGGAGATGTTAAGTAAGGATGTTTTGTAGCTATAGTTGTAATTGATCCATTCCTGCAATTGTTTGCAATTATGGAGTGCCATAGCATGACTCAATCTTGATCTACTTTTGCTATAAAATATTTCTGGCAGATTCTTAACATGACATGCATTTTTGCCAAGCTTATTGTAGTTGATCCATACATGCTATCCAATTGTTTTTGCCATGGATAGCTTCATAAACATGCCATCTTGCTGTAGGTATGCTTGGTTTGTCATGCATTACTCTGTAGTGAGTGCATCAAGCTCACAAAGAGGTCTACATATTATTATTTCTGCCATGCTCTGTTTTCTGCTAAGTCCGAAACCTGATAACGAAACTTGCTATGTTTACAAGCTTGCCATCATATCTTCTGGTCCTTTTTAGCTTATGGTCAGTAAGGGACTTTTGTCATGTGCATTTAGTAGAACACTACCATGCCTTGTTTTGCTATGTTAAGTTCCTGTAGCATGTTGATTTCGTGCTCTGAACATAGCTACCTGATGCTGATTTCTGCCATGTCCAGTTTTTCACTAAGTCTGTGAACCTGTAATCTTTTGCACTTTTGCCATGCTTGTTTGAGCTTGATATATTGTGAACTAGCCGTAGCTCAGTGTTCATGTTTTGTCAAGCATCTCCTGTAGATTACTGCCATGTGCTTTGTTGCTATGTTAGGGTGCTGTAGCATTGTTACTTGTTGCATTTTAAGTGCTATCATGCTGTTAATCGCAGATTCGTGTCATTCTTGTTTTGCTTGCCATCTGCAAACCGTGCATCCGATTCCGGTGATCTTATATCGATTTCGACCGAAATCATCTCATATTTCCAGTGGCATGCTTGGTTTGCCAAGTTACTGCCATGTTCATCATTTTCCTTCCGGAGCACGTATATGCATCGCATATCATATCTTGCATATCATACATGTTTTGCATCATGTTGCTTGCGCATTTCTCGTTGTTGATTGTGGTTCCGTTTGTTTGTGTTCTTGTCTTGGGTAGAGCCGGAAGACGAGTTCGTGAACGAGGAACCTGTCGAGTACGCTTACGAGGATCAAGCTTTCGACAACTCTGAGAATCTTGCAGGCAAGATGACCACCCCTCGAAATCACTTCTATCTTTGCTATGTTAGTTGTTCGCTCTATTGCCATGCTCCGCTACCTATCACTTGCTATATCATGTCTCCCATTTTAGCCATGTCAGCCCTAACCATCCTTTCCTAGCAAACCGTTGTTTGGCTATGTTACCGCCTTTGCTCAGCCCTTCTTATAGCGTTGCTAGTTGCAGGTGAAGTTGAAGTTTGTTCCCTGTCGGAACATGGATATGTTGGGATATCACAATATCTCTTATTTAATTAATGCATCTATATATTGGTAAAGGGTGGAAGGCTCGGCCTTATGCCTGGTGTTTTGTTCCACTCTTGCCGCCCTAGTTACTGTTATACCGGGATTATGTTCCTTGAGTTTGCGTTCCTTACACGGTCGGGTGATTTATGGGACCCCCTTGACAGTTCGCCTTGAATAAAACTCCTCCAGCAAGGCCCAACTTTGGTTTTACCATTTGCCGCCTAAGCCTTTTTCCCCCGGGTTTTCGCGAGCCCGAGGGTCATCTTATTTTAACCCCAGGGCCAGTGTTCCTCTGAGTGCGGGTCCAAACTAGAGCACCGTGCGGGACCGTCCCTTGGCAACTTGGATTATGTTGGTACCTGTACGCTTCGCTTATCCGGTGTGCCCTGAGAACGAGATATGTGCAGCTCCTATCGGGATTTGTCGGCACATTCGGGCGGCTTTGCTAGTCTTGTTTTACCATTGTCGAGATGTCTTGTAAACCGGGATTCCGAGACTGATCGGGTTTTTCCGGGAGAAGGTTTATCCTTCGTTGACCGTGAGAGCTTGTGATGGGCTAAGTTGGGACACCCCTGTAGGGTATTATCTTTCGAAAGCCGTGCCCGCGGTTATGAGGCAGATGGGAATTTGTTAATGTCCGGTTGTAGATAACTTGTCACTTGACCCAATTAAAATACACCAAGTGCGTGTGTAACCGTGATGGTCTATTCTCGGCGGAGTCCGGGAAGTGAAACGGTCTGTGTTATGTATGACGTAAGTAGGTGTTCAGGATCACTTCTTGGTCATTGCTAGATGACGTCCGTTCCGTTGCTTCTCTTCTCGCTCTCTTTTGCGCAAGTTAGCCACCATATATGCTTTTGCCGCTGCAGCTCCACCTCTTTACACCATCCTTTCCTATAAGCTTAAATAGTCTTGATCTCGCGGGTGTGAGATTGCTGAGTCCCCGTGACTCACAGATTCTACCAAAACAGTTGCAGGTGCCGACGATGGCAGTGCAGACGATGGCGTCGATCTCAAGTGGGAGTTCGACGAGGAACGTGGTCGTTACTATGTGTCTTTTCCTGATGATCAGTAGTGGAGCCCAGTTGGGACGATCGGGGATCTAGCATTTGGGGTTGTCTTATTTTCATCTGGATTTTGACCGTAGTCGGTCTATATGTTTGTATTTTGGATGATGTATGATATTTATGTATTGTGTGAAGTGGCGATTGTAAGCCAACTCTTTATCCCATTCTTGTTCATTACATGGGATTGTGTGAAGATGACCCTTCTCGCGACAAAACCACTGTGCGGTTATGCCTCTAAGTCGTGCCTCGACACGTGGGAGATATAGCCGCATCGTGGGCGTTACACCTTTGCTCCCGTTGCTCGCCTTGAATCCATTCGTTTGTTGATTGCTTATGCTTCTCATCACATCTTTAAGTTGCAACAAATGGATGTGAAGAGTGCTTTTCTTAATGGTCCCATTAATGAGTTGGTATATGTCAAGCAACCCCCCGGGTTCGAGGATCTCCACTTTCCCGATCATGTGTATCAACTCGATAAGGCACTCTATGGCCTTAAACAAGCGCCACGTGCGTGGTATGACCACCTTACCGAGTTGTTACAAGACCGTGGATTTGAAGTTGGGCTAATCGACCCCACTCTTTTTACTAAGAAGGTCAAAGGGGAGTTGTTTGTGTGCCAACTATATGTTGATGATATTATCTTTGGTTCCCCTTAAAAAGCTTTCAATGAGGAATTTTCCGCTCTCATGACCTCAAAGTTCAAGATGTCTTCCATGGGAGAGTTGAAGTTCTTTCTCGGGTTCGAAGTGAAGCAAAGAAGAGAAGGAACCTTCATCAACCAAGCCAAATACACTCAAGACATGCTGAAGAGATTCAAGCTAAGTGATGTCAAGCCGGCTTCCACTCCAATGCCCACCAAGTGCCAACTTGACATTGATCCCAATGGTAAAGCGGTGGATCAAAAGGTATATCGCTCCATGATTGGCTCCTTGCTTTACCTTTGTGCATCTAGACCGGATATCATGTTGAGTGTGGGAATTTGTGCACGGTTTCAAGCCGCACCTAAGGAAAGCCACTTTGTGGCGGTCAAGCAAATCTTTCGATATTTGGCTCATACCCCAAACTTTGGCTTATGGTACCCAAGGGGAGCAAACTTCAAGCTTGTAGGATATTCGGACTCTGATTGGGCGGGAGACAAAGTGGATAGGAAGTCCACTTCCGGAGGGTGCCAATTTCTTGGTTGCTCTTTGGTGAGTTGGTCCTCCAAGAAGCAAAGTTGTGTGTCTCTCTCATCCACCGAAGCGGAGTATGTGGCGGCCGGTAGTTGTTGTGCACAACTCTTATGGATGAGGCAAACTTTAAAGGATTACGGTGTCATTTGTGACAAAGTGCCTCTTTGGTGTGACAATGAAAGTGCCATCAAGATTTCTCTCAACCCGGTGCAACACTTCAAGACGAAGCATATTGAGATTCGGTATCACTTCATCCGGGATCACATTAAGCGAGGGGAGATCGAGCTCAACTACGTCAACACCCATGATAACCTTGCAGATATTTTCACGAAGCCTTTGGGGTGAAGCAAGATTTCGCGAGTTAGGGCATGAGCTAAATATCATTGATTCGAGCAATGTTGCTTCAACCCTTGCACACCCCACCACACTCAACTTGTTGTCTAATCTAGGTGTAGGCATGGACATAGGGGGAGTGTTGTTCTCTCAATGAACTCTCCCTACCCCCATTATGCATAAAGTGATCAACTCTTTCACATTAGCCATTTTTTATGGTACTAGTGCTTCAAAGACGAGTTTTGGTCATGGGCCCAAGGATAATTCTTCGCAGTGCCATACCAATTGACTCAAACATAGGTGGCTCCGGCCACCGCCCTCTCCTTGGAGAGTTTGTGTCTCATTTTTTGGTCTTTGTTGTCTCTTGCCTCTCTTCCTTCGTGCCGAGCTTGTGCGTGTGGTGTCCAGTGTGTTAGCTCTTTGGTGTGGTCTCTCGCTTGAATGTTCCGTGCTTCGGTGTTCTCTCGTTTGGTTGAAACGGTTTTTCTTGAGCTCACAGTACTACCGCGGCCTGCCACGGTACTACCGCAAGGGGAGCGCGCGGTACTTCCGCACCCAGCGCGGCAGTAATTTTTTACTGCCGCCTGGGGGAGCGGTACTACGGCCTCTGTGCGGTACTTCCGCCCGGGCCGTACTACCGCAATGACGTGCGGTACTACCGCGTGAGGAGCGCACGGTACTTCCACACCCAGCACGGCAGTAATTTTTTACTGCTGCCTCAGGGAGCGGTACTAAAGCCACGGTGCGGTACTTCCGCCCGGGGCGGTAGTACCGCGATGACGTGTGGTACTACCGTGCGGTCGAGGGCGCGTGGGGGGTTAAACACGGGCGGGGGGGTTCTAACTCCCCCATACCCATTCGTCTCTCTCCCCACTCCGTCTCTCTCTCTCTCTCTCTCTCTCGCTCAAGAACGGCGCCGGAGGTCCTCGCCGGATCTCCGTCTCCGGCCGCTCTCCTCGGATTCTGACCGGTGGGATCGTTCCCCACCACTCCCTCTTGCCATGGAACAAGGTTTCTCCCCAATCCCTCCCTTTTTCTTGTTCGTCTTGTTGTTTTTAGGTTTTGGGGAGATGCAAGTTGTTCTTGAGATTTTAGGCCAAATCTTTGCAAGAGTAGGATGTAGGAGAGTAGTTTTGTGTAGTGATGGTACTTGCTATAGTTGTCCCGTGATGGATTTGATCGACCGTAGTACCGCGTGTTGACACGGTTGTGCTCAGATCTTCGTGGCCGTTTCGGATCTGCAACCGTGCGGTACTACCGCTCTTTAGGTGTGGTACTACCGCACATCCGGTACTACCGCCCTACTGGTGCGGTACTACCGCGTCTCTGGTACTACTGTCGGGTGGTTGGTGCGACATATGCCAAGGGATGGCTTATCATTGTGGGAGCCAATAAAACGTCGCCGGTGCCTGGAAACGGGATGAGGCGAAGACATGCACGCCGGCGGATCTTACCCAGGTTCGGGGCTCTCCGAGGAGATAACACCCCTAGTCCTGCTCTGCGGGGTCTCCGCATGATCACTACATCGATGAAAGGTAGCTACAATCGCTCCTAGAGCTGTTGAGATCAAGGGAGAAGAAGAGCAAGGCTAGCTCTTGCTTCTCTCTATCTATGGTGTAGGTGTGCTATGTTTGGAAGCCAACTATGCTCAGAGGCCAACCCTTTGCATGGGTGCTCCGAGGGGTTTATATAGGCCTACCCCCCGGGGGTACAATGGTAATCCGGCTGGGCTCTGGTCCCAGCCGTCAGTGTCTATGCTTGCCGGCTTCTCCACCGGCAATTGGGCCCCGCCGGCTGGTGGGTCCCGCCGGCTGCCGGCTCCTTGGTCGACAGGCCGGCCCCACCGCCTAGGGTCTTGTCGGCGGCTGCTTACTGTAGCCTCGCCTGTGATGACGAGGGCTTTGTCGAGGTAAGCGTGGCTACAGTGGGCCGCCTCGGGGGCTATCACTGTAGCCTTACCTCGTCTTGTCTTCTTAATGGGGCTCCTTCTTCGAGGAAGGGAGTGGCCGGCTTCTGGGGGCCGGCTACGCTCTTGGCCGACTGGGAAAGGCCGGGCCGCCTTCATGCCTCTCTCTGGCTGGAGGGGCCCGCCGCCCGTGGGCCGTACGGGAGTCGGTCATGGATGACGTCGAGGCTAGCATGGCTACAGTGCCGAGCCGCACGGGAGACAGCCGTCCCGTACGGCCTCCTGTAGCCATGCCCGCCTCGGGCTTCGTGGGTAGTGGGCCGCACTGTGGCCACACCCCATCTTGTCGCCGTTATGTGGGAGTGGCTTGGAGTGGTTGTGGTCTCGGCCGGCTCTTTGGAGTCGGCGTCCTTCTTGGCCGGCTTCTTGGAGTCGGCCATCCTGTAATCGTCCTGGGGAGGGGTTGCTGAGGCAGGGTCGCCTTCCGGGAGTCGGCTCCAGAGGTAGCCGGCCAGGGAAGGCGGCCCGAATGCCTGGAGTGCTTGAAGGCCCAAAGGCCTGATAATTTTTCTGAAGAACCAGGGGTAGTCGGTTAGGCTACCCGTGGCCATTTACTCCGACAGTAGTCCCCGAAGCTGGTTGGGCTTCGAGGTGGAGTAGGGGTCGAGAAGCTCGATCAGCTTCCTATCTTGACAAGCCGGCAGCAGGGAGCCGGCCTTGGTCAGGCGCGCCGCCTGAGTCGAAATCTTCTGGAGTCGGAGGGCGGGAGCCCGCTGGCACGTGCACCGGGTCGCGGGCCGGCCACGGGCCGTTGGCGAACCACGTGGCCGGAAAGCCTGCCAGCCCACGCGCGTGATGGGACGTCGCCGCAGGGAGGGGGCCCGCCACGTCCGTGCCCCGGCCCAGGCGCGGATCCTTTGTATCCCGAAACCGCCCGCACGTTCCGTGCGGCAGTTTCGGCTCGCACTTATGCGCAATAATCGCGAGACGTGGGGGGAGTGGGCGCAGTTAATCCCACGTCCCCCCACCCCACGTCCGGCCTCTTCGGCCTCGTGAGGCTATAAGTAGGGGGAGGTGGAGGGCGGCAGGCCCTCGCACGCTCCTCCTACTTCCACCGTCTTCTTCGCTCGCCCGTTCTCGCGACAGCGCCTCGCCACCGCGCTCTTCCACCGCACGCTCCTCGGCCGCCGTGCTAGCTTTCGCCATGCCTCCCACCGTAGAGCAGCTTGGCGGGGATTGGGACGGCTCCAACGTCCATGACGACCACGTCGACTTCCTCCGCGACACGCGGCGGCTGCCCAGCGCGGACAAAGTGGAGGTCCGCCTCGCGCCGGCGAAGGAAATCAGGCCGCAGCCGCAGGAGGGCGAGCGGGTGGTCTTCCGCTCGCACTTCTTGCGCGGCTTCGGCCTGCCAGTGAGCGCCTTCCTCCGCTCCTGGCTCGAATTCTATCAGCTTCAGCCGCACCATCTCACCCCCAACGCGGTGGTGCTGCTATCCGCCTTCGTCACCCTGTGCGAGGGCTATCTCGGTGTCCTCCCCACCCTTGAGCTCTGGGGGGAGTTCTTCCAGTCGAAGCTGGGCACGCGCACTAAGGGCGTGCCGGCTCATACTGGTGCCTTCATTGCGTCGCGGAGATCGGCTGGCGACAACCCCTTCCCCGTCATCACGCTGATCCAATCGGTGAAGAAGTGGCAGAAGTCGTACTTACGTGTGGAACATCGCTCCACGGGGCGACTACATCAACCTGCCGGCTTACGTAGCCGGCCCACCGGCGGGCAGGCTGCCCCAGTGGTCCTTCCGGGCGGTGACGCTGTCGCCGGCTGGAAACGCCGCCATCGCCCGACTGCGGGTGATGGTCCAGTCGGAGGGCCTAACGGGGCCCGATCTTCTGGCTGCGTTCGTCACGCGCCGGGTTCTTCCGCTCCAGAGCCGGCCTCATCTGATCTGTCAGATGAGCAGCCAGCTCAATCCGAGCCGAATGTGCACCAAGGAGATGCCGGGCCATGAGGTCGCCTACATGGTGAACTACCTTGCAAACTGCCAACTCACTGAAGAGTGGCAGTTCGGCAAGGAGCCATATAGCCGAGCCAATCCTCCGCCTACGGTATGCTCCCCTTGTCTCTTTTTCTCTCTCTCTCAGCCTTGTTGCCGAGCATCTCTTGGCCGACTCTGACTTAGTCGGCTTGTTCTTCGACAGAGCCCTCTGCTTCGGCCGGCCGGCGGGTCAGACGCGGAGCGCAGCTTCGTTCCCGACCGGACCGAACACGACCTGGAGGACCCCGACCTGGGGGTGGTCCATATGGACGACGCTGTCGAGCCGGGCGGTGGCCAAGCCGGCGGCGAAGCAGGCGGCTCCGGGTTCACTGCTACCTTTGACGACTGGCCGGACGAGGATGAAGCCGAAGCCGTCCCGCGCCGCCAGCCGGCATCTGGACGCGGCGCGGGCTCCTCCGCCGCGCAGCCTGCTCGGGGTGGAGGGCAGAAGCGTCGCGCCGCCCAGGGTCTATTCGGCAGTCGAACGAAGAAGCCCAGGGGCGGGGCGGCAGCCACCAGGCGGGAAGAGGCGGCCGCGAAGGCGGCTCGTTTCCGCAAAGTGGTGAAGCAACCACAGACCGTGTCGGCGTAAGTTCTCTTTCTCTGTGTACTCTCTTTCTTTCTTTCTTTGGTGGTTCTTGAACTCTCGTCTTTTTCTTCAACGATCAGAGCTCCGTTGTCACTTGAGCGGGCGGCTGCCGGCTCCGTCGTCGAGTCGCCAAGGGGCTCTGAGAGCACCACCCACCGCGTGGACCCCCGCGCCGACCTCCAGGAGGCGACGGAAAGGAACGCGCGGGAGGCGCGGGAGGAGCGGGAGGCACGGGAGGCGGAGGCACGGAAGGCAGCCGCCGCCCAGGCGGCTCGGGAGGAGGAGGCAGCGAAGGCACTCGCCGAGGCCGCAGCCAGGGCCCAGGTAGAGGCTGAGGCCGCGGCGGCGGCAGGGGAGGTTTTGATGGTCACCCCCCTGCGCGCCATGGCGCCTGGGGACACGGAGCCCTCGCCAGGGGGAGCCAGCGGCGACCAGCCAGGGCTGGGGGGAAGCGGCGACGACGTCATCATCTTGGAGAAGGCGCCGGAGCCGACCCCGCCAACTGGGGCGGCCCAAGGCGGCCGGCCTGATCCGCCTCCTGCACAGTCGGCGGAGGGCGAGCCGGCCGCGAGGGTTGAGGTGGCGGTCAGGATTCCGCCAAGCCGGCGTGCGGGAAAGGCCGCGTCGGAGCCGCAGAAGGCTGCATCGGAGCCACAGCCGGCCGTGGGCTCCAGCTCATCGGCCCAAGATGCGGAGACGGCCAGCGCTACCTCGGGGTGGACACCAGGTGGAGGGACGGCCGTGGTGAACGTGGCTGCACAAGACGTCCGGACCCGGCTCCAAGGCCAAGCCGCGGCGCTGAGGCAGTTCACCGACGAGTTCCTCGCAACGCGGGCGGCCATCCGGGTTAGGATTCCCATCTTGTTCTTTCTTGATCTCGATTTCTCTTCTTGATCTTGATTTCTTCCATGGGGGCGCGTCAGCGCACCCACTGGGTGTAGTCCCCGAGTTCCGAGTCGGCTGCTGAGCAGGCGGCTTGGAACTTCTTGGAGGTTTTGTCTTTGCTGTTTTTGTTCTCACTTCGGTCTTCTGCCCATCTTGCAGGACTACCACAACCTTCGAGCGGCCGCCTTCAACTCCCAGGCTCGGGAGCTGACTCAGAAGACCGCCGACCTTACTGAGAGCCGAGGTACATGACTTGATCTTTATCTCATGTGGGGGCGCGTCAGCGCACCCACTGGGTGTAGTCCCCGAGATTCGAGCCGACTGCTGAGCAGTCGGGTCGGATCTTCCTTGAAGATTTCTTACTGTTCTTCTTCTTCTGCCATTTCTGCAGCGGCCAACGCCAGTCTGAGGGCACAGCTGGGGGAGTCCCAGACTGCTCTTCGTGCCAAGGACGCCGAGCTTGCCGCCTTGGTGCAGGAGCGCGACCGCCTGGTCAAGAAGTTGGCCGACCAGGAGGAAGGCCACAAGGCGGCGCTGAAGGCTGCGCAGGATCGCGAAGCCACTCTCCAGGCCGAGTTCGAGACGAAGGCCTCTGGCTGGGCTGAGGCCAGGCAGACTCTGGTCTCTGGCTACGGCCAGATCGAAGATCTGGTTGACGGTAAGTCGCCTACCTCTCCGTCCTTTCTGGTCGTCTGCCACTTTGGCTCGCTTTCTGATTTTGGTGTTCTTCTCTTCCTTTCTTCTTCTTCGCGCAGAGTATTTCCCTGGCTATTCGACTGCCGCCAACCAGACCATCGAGGCCCGTCGCCAGGAGCGGAGGCAGGCCGGCTTTGAAATCTCGCCAACCGCCGGCCGCTCGCTGGAGGAACAGCTCCTGGCGATCCAGGCTCGCATCCAGCCGGCTCACCAGCTGCTCCGCCGGCTTCAGCGTGCCGGGGCGCAGGTCTTGGCCGCCCTCTGGCCCGGCCAAGTGGTCCCTCGCACCCCCAGTCGTACCGCCGACTGGCTGGAGGTGGCAGTCGGCCGCTTCGAGGCTTGGAAGGCGTCGGCGGCTCGCTCCGGTGCCAGGCGGGCGCTGGAGTTCGTCAAGGCCTGGTATCCCGGCCTGAGCCTGGACCAGCTGGCTACCTGGCGGCAGCAAGCCGACACGGAGCTGGAGCCGGCGCGGCCGGTCATCATCCGGCGGGCTTCGGCGATCGCCGACTACACCGACACCAGCGTCTTCGCCCCCGAGGTGGACGACAACGGTGTCGCCCAGCCGGAGGAGTGGTTCGGGCTGGACCCGGCGTACGGTGAGGACTCGGCAGAGGAGATCGACTGCAGCGACAAGGGCAAAGAGGAGGAGGAGGAGGGTGAAGACGCCGAGCCGGCTGGTGGAGTAGCCGGCCAGCCTCAGTCTGACCGCGCCTCCAGCACTACGTCGCGCGCCTCCACGCCTCCTGCCGCAGGTGGTGGTCAAGCCGAGACCCGCTAGGCGGCCACTCCTTCAGCCGGCGAGGCCGCCTTCACCGACCAGCTCGGCCTTCATGTCGCGCCCTAGTCTGCCGCCTTTTGCTTTCCTGTCTTGTTACTCTTTTAGAACAATGTTTGGTTAGATTCGAACAATTCCACCCACTGGGTGTATTCGAACTTATGTCTGTTGCCGCCTGTTGGGGGCTTTATTTATATATAACTTATGCATTTGGTCTTTCCTTGTACTTTTGCTTTTTGTCCTTCTGCTTTTTCCTTTGCCGCCCTCCCTTGGTTGCCGCCTCCCCAGTCAGACAGTTGCTCTGCAATCTGTAGCCGGGGAGTGCCTGGCCGATTGGGGAGGGGGAAGTACTTTAGCTCTGCTGGACTAAAGCTAAGTTTTTTAGGAAGCCGGCCAGCCGGCTGCTTTGACAGTCGGGAGGCATGTTTGGAGGCCGTCTTTTTGCTATATAGGTTCGTTGTTCCTTAGCCGTTTTTCGTGTGGGCGTCCTTTCTGTCTTTCCTCTTGCTAGTCGGATAGTCAGTTCTTTGAGCTGCGACTTGCAACAAGAGGGGACTCGGGAGCCGGCGCACTACTTTTCTGACTTTAGGAAAAACTTTCAATATAGCTCAAGGCGGCCAGTCCCCGGGCCGACTAGTCGAACCCGGTGCCGGACAAAAATGTAATAATACATTCATGGATATGACACTCGTCATTCATAGATAAATAAAAGGCAGTCCCCGAGTACTATTCGGGGGGCCTGTTGGTTTGTACTTAATACAAAAAGGGGAGCGTGATACATACTGCTTTTCAGCTGTAAAATCGTCTTAGGAGGTTTGCGTTCCATGGTCGCTCCGACTCCTTGCCGGAGTCGTCTCTCTTGCGTGCTCTTGGTTTTTGTGCGTCGATGAAGTAGTAGGAGTCGTTGCCGAGTGGCTTGCTGACGACGAAGGGGCCTTCCCAAGGGGCCGAGAGCTTGTGCTGGCCGGCTGTTCGCTGAATCAACCGGAGCACAAGGTCGCCCTCTTGGAAGGATCTTGGCTTGACCTTGCGGTTGTAGTAGCGGCGCAGCCCTTGCTGGTAGATGGCGGACCGGCTGAGGGCTAACAGCCGGCCTTCTTCTAGTAGGTCTACGCCGTCTTCTCTTGCTTCTTTGGCTTCCTCCTCCGTGTACATGGTGATCCGAGGCGAGTCAAACTCGATGTCTGTTGGGATGACAGCCTCGGCACCGTACACGAGGAAGAACGGAGTGAAGCCGGTTGACTTGTTGGGTGTAGTGCGCAGACTCCAGAGGACAGCCGGCAGCTCTTCGAGCCAGTAGCCGGCCGATCGCTCCAGTGGTACAACCAGTCGGGGCTTGATGCCGGAGAGGATGAGTCCATTTGCTCGCTCGACCTGGCCGTTTGACTGCGGATGGGCAACGGACGCTAAGTCCAGTCGGATGCCCTGCGTCGCGCAGAAACGTGCCAGTGCTCCTTTGGCGAAGTTCGTGCCGTTGTCGGTGATGATGCTGTGCGGCACGCCATACCGAGTAGTGATGTCGGTGATGAATGTTACGGCAGTCGGCCCGTTCAGCTTCTTAATCGGCTTAGCTTCGATCCACTTTGTGAACTTGTCCACTGCGACCAGTAGATGTGTCAAGCCGCCGCGGGCTGTCTTGAAAGGGCCCACCATGTCCAGTCCCCAGACGGCAAAGGGCCAGGTGAGGGGAATGGTCTTGAGGGCAGAAGCCGGCAGGTGTTGCTTGGAACTAAAAACTTGGCATCCTCTGCAACTCTTGACTATTTCTATAGCATCCTCCAAGGCAGTCGGCCAGAAGAAACCGTGGCGGAAAGCCTTGGCCACGAGGGATCTTGAGGCTGCGTGATGGCCGCATTCGCCTTGGTGGATGTCTTTGAGGATTGCCACTCCTTTTTCTGGCTCGACACAACGCTGGAAGACTCCAGTGACGCTGCGCTTCACAAGCTCTCTGTTGATTATTGTGTATGCTGCGGCTCGTCGTTGCACTAGTCTTGCTGAGATCTCGTCAGCCGGCAGCTCTCTGCTGACTAGGAACTTGAGGATGGGCTGGGCCCATGAGGGAGCTGTGACTTCTTCTTCTGTTAATGTGGCCACCATGACTCGGGTGGGTGGGTTGGGTGTTGCATTGGAGTCGGCCACCGCTTCTTGTGTCGTTGCAGTCCCCGGGCCGACTGCTGCAGTCCCCGAGCCGGGTTCTGAAGTCCCCGGGCCGGGTGCGACTACGGCAGTCCCCGGGCCAGTCGTCGAAGTCCCCGTGCCGCCTGCGGGATTTCTCCAGTCGGATCCGGCTGTTTCTGGCGCAGGCGGTACGAAGATGGAATCCGACTCTGGAGACGGCTTGATGGATGGCTTGAGGAGGCGCTGGAGGGAGACGCCAGTCGGTATGGCTTGTCGGGTGGAGCCGATCCGTGCTAGGGCATCTGCTTGGTCGTTGTCGGCCCTTGGCACGTGAAGGAACTCGCACCCTTCGAAGTATCGACTTATCTGCTGGACGAGGAAACGATAGCTCGCCATGTTCGCGTCCTTGGCGTCCCAGTCGCCAGATGATTGCTGGACCACCAAGTCTGAGTCGCCGTAGCACAGGATCCGGCGTATACCAAGCTCTTTGGCTAGCCGGAGCCCGTGTACGAGCGCCTCGTACTCGGCGACGTTGTTGGAGGCGGCGAAGTGGATCTGCAGCGTGTACTTGAGCTTGTCGCCTTTGGGAGAGGTGAGGACGATGCCGGCTCCCAAGCCAGTGCGCATCTTGGACTCGTCAAAGTGCATCCGCCAATGGGTAGAGTCGGGAGCCGGCGGTAAGTACTGGGTCTCGGCCCAGTCGACGAGGAAGTCGGCCAATGCTTGCGACTTGATGGCGGTGCGGGGTTGATAGAAAATCGTGTAGGGCGCCAAGGCAATGGCCCATTTGGCCACCCGGCCGGATGCATCCCGGCTGCCTATGATCTCGGTGAGCGGGGCAGTGCACACGACCGTGATGGGGTGCTCTTGGAAGTAGGGCTTCAGTTTCTTGGCAGCGAAGTACACCCCATAGCACATCTTTTGGTAGTGCGGGTAGTTTTGCTTTGAGCTGGATAGTACTTCGCTGAGATAGTAGACCGGCCTCTGGACCAGCTGGGCTCGGCCTTCCTCCGGGCGCTGGACCACAACAACAGTGCTGACGACTCGGCTAGTCGCGGCGATGTAGAGGAGCATGGGCTCCTTCTCAGTCGGCGCAGCCAGGACAGGCGGAGTGGTCAACATTTTCTTCAACTCATGGAAGGCTTGGTCGGCTTGATCATTCCACTCGAAGTGAGTGGACTTCTTCATGAGTCGGTACAAGGGGAGAGCCTTCTCTCCTAGTCGGCTAATAAAACGATTCAGGGAAGCTAAGCAGCCAGTGAACTTCTGCACATCTCGCAGCTTGGTGGGAATCTCCATCCTCTCGATGGCCTTGATCTTGACAGGGTTACACTCAATGCCGTGTTCGGAGACCAGGAAGCCTAGCAGCTGGCCGGCTGGCACTCCGAACACGCACTTCTCGGGGTTGAGCTTGATTTGGAATCGGCGCAAGTTGGCAAATGTTTTTCTCAGGTCTTCCAGCAAGGTACCGCGCTTCTCTGTCTTCACCACAATGTCGTCTACATAGACGTGGGCATTTCTGCCGAGTTGTTTCAAGAGACATTTCTGCATGCAACGCTGAAAAGTGGCACCGGCATTTCTCAAGCCGAATGTCATTGTCAGGTAGCAGAAAGCTCCAAAGGGTGTGATGAAGGCAGTCTTCAGGCGGTCAGCCGGGTCCAACTTGATCTGATGATACCCTGAGTATGCATCCAAAAAACTTAACAGCTCGCATCCGGCTGTGGAGTCTATCACTTGGTCAATCCGTGGCAGAGCAAACGGATCCTTTGGGCAGGCCTTGTTCAAACTCGTGTAGTCTATACACATACGCCCCTTGTTATTCTTCTTCAGAACCAGAACTGGGTTGGCAAGCCACTCTGGAAAGAACACTTCCATGATAAAGCCGGCTGCAAGGAGCCGGGCTATCTCTTCTCCCACGATTCTTCGCTTCTCTTCTGACAGTCGGCGGAGGGGTTGCTTGACCGGCTTTGCGTCAGCTCGGACATGTAATTTGTGCTCGGCGAAATCCTTCGGGACACCCGGCATGTCCTTTGGGGACCATGCAAAGATGTCTCGATTCTCATGGAGGAAGTCGACGAGCTCGCCTTCCTATTTACTGTCCAAGTTCGCCCCAATAACAGCGAACCTCTCCGGGTTCTCCGGGTCCAGAGGTATCTTCTTCGTCTCTTTTGCAGGCTGGAAGGAGCCCTGCGCATCACAATCCTTGGGGTTGGGGGACAAAGCCGGCTGCTTGCCGGCCATGGCCACAACCCGTTCCAACATCTTCTTCTCTTCTGCCACCACAAGGGACTCGGCCAGCCGGCTACTGGCCATGGCGCACTCGATGGACTTCTTGTAGTCGCCGGCTACCGTGATGATCCCCTTCGAGCTCGGCATCTTCATCTTCAGGTAGGCGTAGTGGGGCACAGCCATGAACTTGGCCAAAGCAGGTCGGCCAAGCAATGCATGATAGGGGCTCTCCAAATCCACTACCTCGAACCATATTGCTTCCCGGCGAAAATGATCTTTGTCTCCGAAGAGAACATCCATTTTGATCTTGCCGATTGGAGAGCAAGACAGGCCGGGTACGATACCATGGAAGACGGTGCGGCTCGGCATGAGCTGCTTCGCTTTGATGTTCAGCTTCTCCATGGTATCGCGGTACAGTATGTTGATACTGCTTCCGCCGTCTATCAGGACGCGGGAAAATCTGGCAGCTCGCCTCTCCGTCGCGAGGGTGACATCCAAGACCATTGCATAGGAGCCAGGAGAAGGCATCGCCTCTGGGTGGTCGGCCTGGCTCCAGCTGATTGGCTTTTCTGACCAATGCATGAACTCGGCGGTGCTAGAGGCGACTGCATTCACTTCTTGGTGCTGTCGGCGTCGGCTGCGCTTGTCGTCGGCTTGACTTGTGAAGACAACGTAGGCGGCGTGCTCTTCGGGGAATTCGTCTTGAATGGAGCCGACTGCCGGCCGAGCCGCCGGCTGCTGGGGAGCTGGAGGCGGCTGGCCGGGAGGCGGAGGCGGCAACATTCCCTCACCCTTGGTGATGCGGGTGAGCCAGTGGCATTTCCGGGTCGTGTGCTTGGACGGCTTCGCGCCGCTGTGGAACTTGCAGGGGGCATCGAGTGCTTGTTCGTAGGAGAAAGACGGCTGCCAGGGCAGCCGGCCACCCTTCTTCTTGGGAGCGGGCCGCTCTTCGGGCTGCTCGTCTTCAACTGTGGCCACCTGCCGACTGGAGGAAGTCGGCATGGGGCCCTTGCGCTTGTGGTCGTTCTGGTAGGGGCGCCGATTAGGGTCGCCAGCCGGCGTCTTGGGAGCCGGAGCAATTACTTTCCCCGAGGTGTCCACTCGGAGCTCGGTCTTCATAGAGGAGTCGGCAGTGGCGTATTTGTCGGCGGTGACCAGCAACTCATCGAGGATAGCCGGCTCGTCGCAGAGGAGTCGGTGCTTGAGGAGGGTGCCCTCTCGGCACCCGGCGGTGAAGTACTCGATGGCCTGGACCTCGTGCACCCCCTCGCAGGAGTTGCGGAGCTCGGCCCATCGCATGAGGTAGTCGCGGGTCGACTCGTTGGGCCCTTGGACGCAGAGGGAGAGCTGGCGAGGCTTGGGAGGCCGCTTGTAGGTGCTGGTGAAATTGCGGACGAAGACTTCGGTGAAGTCCAGCCAGCTGTTGATGCTGTAGGGCTTGAGGCTGTTGAGCCATGTGCGCGCCGTGCCTTGCAGCATGAGGGGGACGTACTTCATGGCGACGCGCCGATTGCCGTTGGCTATGCTGACGGCCGTGGAGTAGTCGATGAACCAATCTTCCGGCTTCACTGAGCCGTTGTACTTGGGCGTGTCTCTGGGGAGCGAGAACCCTTTGGGGAAGGGCTCGTCGCGGATGCGGGGGCCAAAGCATGGCGGGCCGACATCGTCTTCTTCTTCTAACGCCAAGGATCGAGCAAGGCGGTCGATCCTGTGGCAGGCGTCGTTCTCACCAACTCCTTCTCGGCGGCCGAGTCGGTCGCCAAGAGTCGGGTGTGTGATAGGCGGCGGAGTGAGGCGTCTTTCTCTTCGAGGCGGGGGAGGAGGCAGATTTCCTTGGTGCTCTACAGCTCGAGGGCGGCCATCCGCGTCGCGCTCGATGGTGATGCGAGTCCGGCTGCGGCTGGCAGCCGGCTCCTTGTCTTTCTTCTGGCGCGCGCCGCTCGCAGTCGGCGAGCGGGACGTCACGGCGTGATCCCGGCGCGGGGGGTGACTATCAGCACGGGCGCCGGCTTCGTGCCGTTCTGCAGCCGCGTCGATCAGCTGCTGGATCCGTCTTGTCATGTAGGGGAGCTCATCGGCTCCCAGCCCATTGAGCTCCTCTGCAGCTGCCTGAGCGGCTCGCAGATTCTCGAGCGGGGTGGCGTAGACGGGGCGATCTGCGCCCAGCATGCTGGCAACGGCCGCGCCACGCTTCTGGACGAGGCCGGCTCGGCTCGGGCCGCTAGGCGGCGGCGTGCCGAAGGCGGCGCGGTCGACTTCGCGTTGGTGGGCCTCGGGGAGGCGTCTCATCGAGGCTATCTTCTGGCCCTCCGCGATGAGGGCAAGGCGGCGTGCCTCCAGGGTCTCGGCGTCGGCGTCGGCCGGGATGGGGACGGAGAGATCGTGCATCGCCGCTTGCTGAGCGTCGCGGGCATTCTCGCCCGAGTTGGAGACGTGGCTGATGACCAGCACTTCGGTGACAGCGCTGCTGCCGCTGTCAGCTCGAGGGAGGGGGTCGTCGAAGACCACCACGTCGGAGGGGTAGACGTCAAGCGATGCGGTGTCGGAGTCGACGAGCATCGGGTCGGTGGAGCCGACCGACTCCACATCTGCAGCAGGCTCGCTGGAGACGTGAAGCTGGTCGAGGAGGCTGACGAGGCGGCTCTCGGGGTAGTCGGTGCCTGCGTCGGACGCAGGCTCGTCGGAGATGCGAGTCTCGCCGAGCAGATCAGCGAGGCGACTCGCTGCGCAGGCGTCGTCGACGCCTTGCAGCGCGTCGAGGCAAACGCCATCGGGCGTAGCAGGCTGGCTGCGCTCGCGGCGAAGGAAGAGGGTTCTCGTCCAGAACAGGTCTCCGGACGACGGTGCACCTGGCCCCATGGTGGGCGCCAAATGTCGGGTGGTTGGTGCGACATATGCCAAGGGATGGCTTATCATTGTGGGAGCCAATAAAACGTCGCCGGTGCCTGGAAACGGGATGAGGCGAAGACATGCACGCCGGCGGATCTTACCCAGGTTCGGGGCTCTCCGAGGAGATAACACCCCTAGTCCTGCTCTGCGGGGTCTCCGCATGATCACTAGATCGATGAAAGGTAGCTACAATCGCTCCTAGAGCTGTTGAGATCAAGGGAGAAGAAGAGCAAGGCTAGCTCTTGCTTCTCTCTATCTATGGTGTAGGTGTGCTATGTTTGGAAGCCAACTATGCTCAGAGGCCAACCCTTTGCATGGGTGCTCCGAGGGGTTTATATAGGCCTACCCCCCGGGGGTACAATGGTAATCCGGCTGGGCTCTGGTCCCAGCCGTCAGTGACGCTTGCCGGCTTCTCCGCCGGCAATTGGGCCCCGCCGGCTGGTGGGTCCCGCCGGCTGCCGGCTCCTTGGTCGACAGGCCGGCCCCACCGCCTAGGGTCTTGTCGGCGGCTGCTTACTGTAGCCTCGCCTGTGATGACGAGGGCTTTGTCGAGGTAAGCGTGGCTACAGTGGGCCGCCTCAGGGGCTATCACTGTAGCCTTACCTCGTCTTGTCTTCTTAATGGGGCTCCTTCTTCGAGGAAGGGAGTGGCCGGCTTCTGGGGGCCGGCTACGCTCTTGGCCGACTGGGAAAGGCCGGGCCGCCTTCATGCCTCTCTCTGGCTGGAGGGGCCCGCCGCCCGTGGGCCGTACGGGAGTCGGTCATGGATGACATCGAGGCTAGCATGGCTACAGTGCCGAGCCGCACGGGAGACAGCCGTCCCGTACGGCCTCCTGTAGCCATGCCCGCCTCGGGCTTCGTGGGTAGTGGGCCGCACTGTGGCCACACCCCGTCTTGTCGCCGTTATGTGGGAGTGGCTTGGAGTGGTTGTGGTCTCAGTCGGCTCTTTGGAGTCGGCGTCCTTCTTGGCCGGCTTCTTGGAGTCGGCCACCCTGTAATCATCCTGGGGAGGGGTTGCTGAGGCAGGGTCGCCTTCCGGGAGTCGGCTCCAGAGGTAGCCGGCCAGGGAAGGCGGCCCGAATGCCTGGAGTGCTTGAAGGCCCAAAGGCCTGATAATTTTTCTGAAGAACCAGGGGTAGTCGGTTAGGCTACCCGTGGCCATTTACTCCGACAACTACCGCTCCTTGGAGCTGTACTACCGCACGTGGCGCAACACACGATACTACCATTGTCTCAAATCCCTCTTGTGGCACTTCTCACGTGCCATGTCTACTTGTTTCACCTGCTTTACTGTGGTCTTTGCATTGATCCTTCTCGCGTTTCGTGCGTGTTTGTTTTGTGGTGTGTGTTTTAGGTGGTGGCTCAGGTGCTCCGGCTTGCCGCTCCAATCCAAGCCGTGACACGGGATCCAAGCGTATGCGCAACACAGAGGCAGATGAGGGCTCCAATGCCCCCCAACGCAGAACCAAGACCACCGCCACCAAAGAGAAGGAACCCATCGTGGGTATGGATGAGATACCTCTTGCTGAGTTCATCTCTCGGAGGAAGATCAATCCATATGGAAACCCTCGTGCCAACTTTCGAGGGAATGAGCTATTCTGGACCAAGCAGTAGAATCTCATTTATCTGGATGTCATCAAGGCCAAGCAAAACACCTATGTGGAGGTGAAATGGATCAACATGCATCACATGAGAAAAGAGACGCACCGGGACTACTTTGGTGAGGCTTTAGACCTAGTGGAGCAATTTGGCATTGAGCATATCATCTCATTCCACAAAGACTATGATCCTGAGATCCTTGCTCAGTTCTTTGCCTCAGTGCATTTTCATCCCAATGAGGAAAGGACCATGACTTGGATGACCAATGGTTGGCAGCTGACTGCTACTTGGAAGGAATTCATGACTTTGCTTGGGGTTCCGGATGAGGGGCTCGCCACACTCCAAGGTGTTCGCCCTCATGCCAATCCCGAGTCTGCCAACAAGAACTGGCTTGTGCCCTTCTAGGTGGAGAAGAAGCTCTCCAATGGCAAGTCAACTTGGGTACTCAACTCCTTTCTTGACATCATGCACCAGATCTTCCGCAGCACTCTCTTCCCACGCATTGGGGACAAGGACAAGGTGCATGCCTATCTTGTGGATATGATGCTCCTGTGTGAAGACGCTCGCAACTCTCAGACACTACCACTTGATGTCTCACATATCATGTGGCATGAGCTTCGGTTTGCGGTCTACAACCGCAAGGTCCCCATCTATGGACCTTATCTGTTTCAGTTGATCTCGGCTACTTGGGAGAGGATCTACCCTCAGGATGAGTTTGAGGCCCCTGGTTGGATCCGGCATGAGCACATCAACCTCCGTATCAAGCCTTAGTGGGCCAACACTACCTCTCGTGCTGATACTGCGGCTGCCATGGACGTGGATGCAGATGAGGATGAGGAGGAGACAGCAGACGAGGACAACTCTGAGGGTTACATCCCTCCCACCTCTGAGCCTTCTTGGGCTAAGCGACTGAAGAACAAGATGAAGGTTTTGTTCTGTATGCAGGAAAAGGGGCAGTACAAGACCCATGTGGCTTCCAAGGAGACTCGCCGTCGCGACAAGCGGATTTTCAGGACCTTTGGCGAGAACGTATCCAGCAGGTCAGAGGTGCACATCACCCCAGAGGCAGAAAGGATGCGCAAGCAGGGTTATCAGTGGACCGAGTGTGAGGAGGAGTCCGTCCCAGCTACAGAGTCTGACGGGGAGCGTGCAAGTGACTACTCCGCTTGAGCCACCACTATTGCTGTAGGTGTCCTCTCTGCCTTTTTGGCGTCTCGATGCCAAAGGGGGAGAGAGTGTAGGATTTGCGAGTTGTGTCATGTTTGGTGTTTGGGTCAGTCGAACTTCGTTTATTTTGTTTGCTTTGGTTTGCTTTGGTTTGTGCTCGTGAGACCTTCTATCATATGGTGTAAGACATATGCACTTTATCGTACCATAGTGAGCTTATTCTATCTTGTGCTTATTACATTATGCTCTTGTCTATCTTGCTTAGTTTTAGCCTTATTGCAAGATATGTCTTGTCTATAAAATATAGGGGGAGTGTTGATCCTAGTATGTGTGCCGTGCAGTCCAAAGCACTCATCGATAGCACACATCTAGGGGGAGCCCGTCTATATTTTAGAGACTTGGGGTTTGCCCTTGCTCTTTGCATTATACCCTTGTGCAAATCCCGTGTTGTCATCAATCCACCAAAAAGGGGGAGATTGTAAGGGCATTTTTATCCCTTAGTTGGTTTTGGTGATTGATGACAATACTTTTGCGGACTAATCATGTGCATCGAATATTTCAGATATATTGACTAGGCACAAGATGATTTGGTTCCCGTCGAAGGCTATGGAAGACGGCGTTTCTCTTCGTTTCTTTTCGGTGGTATTGAGTCGTAGGGAAGCCGTACTATTAAGAGGGGGTCCGCGTTGGAAAGGTTGGGCGGATTCATCACGCACACATCTTCCTTTGCACCTCCTTTCCTCTAGCCTTTGGAGCATCCTATGTTTTCCTTGTCTATGCAAATATTGCTCTTGCTTGCTGAACTAGGGCGTGCGGCAGTACTGCTCCTTGGAGCGGTAGTACCGCAGGCCCTTGCGGTAGTACGCCCGCTGGCGCGGTAGTACTGTGGCCGTAGTCTAGATATTGCCATCCTCTCCCTAGTGGGCGGCACCCATCACGGTAGTACCGCGCTCAGGGCGCGGTAGTACCGTGGTATCTAGCTTAGTTTCTCAAGTACGCGGCAGTAAGGGGCGGATGTAATTTTTTACATCCACGCCTCACGCGGTAGTACCACTGCCGGCTTACGGTACTACTGCGTCGGGTTTTTGCATCGACTCCAACTCTGCGGAAGTAGCCACGGATGTAATTTTTTATATCCGTGCCTTCCCATCTCTGGATAGCCCCTGCCTTGCGATAGTACCGCAAGGGTGCGCGGTAGTACCGCACTAGCAGTACTACCGCCCTCTGCTTTAGTGCATTTTGGGCTGTTCTGGTCTCTTTTGCGTGGGCGGTAGTACCGCGGGGCCCTGCGGTAGTACCGCGTGCCCCTGCGGTAGTACCGCGCCTCAGGTACGGTAGTACCGCGTTGCGCAGGCTGAGTTGGTGGATAACGGTTGGATTTGTTCTTCCACTATATAAGGGGTGTCTTCTTCCTCTTGTTGACTACCTCTTGCACCTCCAAGCTCCATTGTTGCTCCAAGCTCCATTTTCGCCCGATCTCTCTCCCTAGCCAATCAAACTTGTTGGTTCTCTAGGGATTGGTTGAGAAGGCCCCGATCTACACTTCCACCAAGAGAAATTTGAATCCCCCCACTAATCCCTTGTGGATCTTGTTACTCTTGGGTGTTTGAGCACCCTAGATGGTTGAGGTCACCGCGGAGCCATAGTCCATTGTGGTGATGCTTCGTGGTGTTGTTCGGAGCCTCCAATTAAGTTGTGGAGATTGCCCCAACCTTGTTTGTAAAGGTTCGGTCGCCGCCTCCAAGGGCACCAATAGTGGAATCACGGCATCTCACATTGTGTGAGGGCATGAGGAGAATACGGCGGCCCTAGTGGCTTCTTGGGGAGCATTGTGCCTCCACACCGCTCCAACGAAGACGTACTTCCCCTCTAAGGGAAGGAACTTCGGTAACACATCCTCGTCTTCACCGGCTCCACTCTTGGTTATATCGTGCCTTTACTTGTGCAAGCTTATTTGTGTTATATCTCTTGCTTGCATGTGTGCTTGTTGTTCTTGCATCATATAGGTTGCTCACCTAGTTGCATATCTAGACAACCTACTTTGATGCAAAGTTTAAATTGGTAAAGAAAAGCTAAAAATTGTTAGTTGCCTATTCACCCCCCCTCAAGTCAACTATACTGATCCTTTCAGACAGCCCTTGCAGAAGATCACTTGATGATCTGGACACCTCCTCTTCGGGACGGCCCATCAACATACCTGCAATCATAGCTATATCAGCTACTTCTACCTCCAAACTATTATACGGTAAAATCCGGCCACATACTGAATATGCCGCCTCGTAGCTTTTTGTTCTCCTTCACGGAGTCGGCTAGCTGGGCCCGCACATCTTTCAGTTCTTCGCCCAGTTTGGTGTTTGAGTCCTGGAGTTTGTTTTTCTCCTCTCTGACTCGGGCCAGGACACGCTCGCCTGCGGCGTGTAGTCTTTTTGCCTCTTTCTCTCCCGCTTGAGCGGTTTTCAACTTCTCTTCCAGTTGACCTGATGATCCTATTATGAGATAAGCAACAGTATTAGCACAGCTACTGTATAATTGTTATTCCTGATGGAGGGGATCATTAATAGAAGATGCCTTCTTGGACTTTTTCAGTTCGGCGGTAGCAGCATTTAGCTGTGTCCGACACTGCTCCAGCTCTTGAGCTAGCAGGTTGTTCTTCTCCGTCAGAACCTGGTTACACATCGATCCTTAAATCACTTGTGCCAACTGCTTTCAGTCTCGGGGGCTACTAGCATGTGGTTATACTTTTTGGACAAAATAAACCTTACCCGCACATCCGTTAAATGCTACTTTGTGGCTCTGCCGAGCCCATCTCGAGCAGCTCGGATGTATGCGTCAGCCGAGCTGAAGGCATCAAACGCCTCTTTTGAGAAGCCAGGCTCCCGTAAAACGGCCCTCCGTCGCCGATGATTCATGGCACTCTCCACTTCTGAGTTGGTAACGGACATATCTTCCGAGCCCTCGGCCGAAGGACTGTCTGGTATCATTCCCGTATCGGCCCTTATCTCTCCGGTAGGGTCCGCACCCTGGCTGTTGGGAGTACGACTGGTCGAATTCCCGGACATAGTTCGGCGAACCTTTTTCCTGATATAGGACAAACATAACGATCACAGTTGGATGTGACTACTAAAGCATACTTTCAAATCCGTACCTCTTTGACGAAGGCCCGGTCGTGTCTTCATCGGCCCTCCTTCTAGAGGCCTTTCTCGGCGCAGGAGCCGCTCTCTTGGGAGTCGCCCTCGGGGTAGCATGACGTGCCGAACGCCTCCCCTTTGGAGCATGAGACAGTGAGGTGGGTGAGGCAGTGCGAGGAAACTCTTTCAGGGGGAATTTCTGCTGATGACTTATGTGGGAAGCAGGAAGAAGACCAAGATAATCGGCGATAATGGCAACTTCTGTGCCATCGTAACTCGCCTGGTAAAACACCCCTTCCGCAAGTACCATGAATATATCCGGGTCCTCTTTGAACCCAGGATCAAGCTCCCGGCCGTGGTTCTCTGGCTGTGGGGTAGGGCTGTGTAGCCCCTCGGTGATCTTTCGCCAGTGCTGTTATAAACAGACGGACTAAGAATTCATTAAAGGTGACTTAGAGAGCGGAATGAGTGAAAGTGGAGGTATCAGGACTTACCCAGCTGGGAGGGTTATAGATGGAGTACCCATCTCTGCGATTGATGCGAAGAAATTCCTCTTCCTCCCCTTTGAACAGCTCGGCCAGTATCTTGGCCAGAGCTGCGGGGGTATCCGGACCTTTCCGACCACAGCGGGAGGCGTCATCCTCCCCGTTGTAGTGCCACATTGGGAGCCCCCTATATTGAAGTGGCTGAACCCCTCGCGCTACGGAGGTTGCCATTACCTCAACTATTGTTAATCCGGACTGGGCGAGCGTCTTTATCTTGCCCATGAGCTGACGAACTTTCGTACTATCGTCCTCTTCAAGACTTCGGGGACGCCAACTATGGTGTTTCTTCAGCGGAACGCTAGCAAATTCGGGAAGACACTTTCGAACTGGGTCAGGGAGTGCGACGTCCTCAATGTAGAACCATTCGGAAGGCCATTCTTCAGATGCCTTCCTTGGTGTGTCGGGCAGGTATCCGGTATTGGCGATGCGCCATACTTCGGCTCCGCCCACTTCAAATATTGACCCCTCGTGGTTATGCGGGACAAGCCAAAACAACTTTCTCCACAGTTCAAAATGGGCCTCGACGCCCAGAAATAGTTCGCATAAAGCGACATAGTCCGCAATGTGCAGGATGGAGGCAGGAGTAAAGTTATGCAGCTGGAGGCCATAGTATTCCAAAAGCCCCCGGAGGAACGGATGGATTGGAAATCCGACGCCCCTTAGCAGATAGGGGACGAAACACAGTCGCTCCCCTCCGGATGAATTGGGGAAGTCCTCCGCCTAGGTCTCACCATTAAAGGAGGCCAGCACTACTTGAACCGGGACCAGATCCGCAGGGGGAAGAAATCCCTGCGTTTACAACTTTAGCAATTGACTGTGGGACACAGAGCACCTCTCCCACTCTCCTTTCTCTGGGTCAAAACGGGAGGAGGAGCTGGGAATGCTAGCCATGATGGAATGGTCTTTCCTAGCGGTCTCTGAGGATTTTCTCCGCGTGGTGCCGAATGGATCTAAGATCCAATCTCTTAAATAGACAATCTTTATGATTGGGGTGTTATTTGCAAAAAATATCCTGACCTTCCGCATTCGTTCGACACGTGGAAGCTGAAGTCATTGATACACGGAAGCCGAGGAGGGTGACATTGAATGGAAGGCCGAATACATCACTTAAAGGTCATCGGAGGAGGAACCCGCCTTGCAATGCCAAAGACAATCTATGAGCCGAACAACTTGTCATTGAAGACTGGTTCGGGGGCTACTGAGGGAGTCCTGGAGTAAGGGGTCCTCGGGCGTCCGGCCTGTTAACCATGGGCCGGACTGATGGGCTGTGAAGATATCAAGACCGAAGACTGCACCCGTATCCGGACGGGACACTCCTTGGCGTCGAAGGCAAGCTTGGCGATCGAACATGTAGATTCCTTCCTCTATAACCGACCTTGTGTAACCCTAGATCTCTCCGGTGTCTATATAAACCGGAGAGCTTAGTCCTGAGGGAGAGATATACTCATTACCATAGTCATACAGGCTAGACTTCTAGGGTTTAGCCATTACGATCTCGTGGTAGATCAACTCTTGTAATACTCATATTCATCAAGATCAATCAAGCAGGAAGTAGGGTATTACCTCCATAGAGAGGGCCCGAACCTGGGTAAACATCGTGTCCCCTGTCTCCTGTTACCATCGACCTTAGATGCACAGTTCGGGACCCCCTACCCGAGATCCGCCGGTTTTGACACCGACACTAGGCTCGTCAAGTTTAACCCGAGTATTCTGCGTGTGTAAAACTGGCTTGCACCCGTTGTATGTGAACGTAGAGCTTATCACACCCGATCATCACGTGGTGTCTCGGCACGATGAACTGTCACTGCGGTGCATACTCAGGGAGAACACTTCTACCTTAAAATTTAGTGAGAGATCATCTTATTATGCTACCGCCATACTAAGCAAAATAAGATGCATAAAGGATAAACATCACATGCAATCAATATAAGTGATATGATATGGCCATCATCATCTTGTGCCTTTGATCTCCATCTCCAAAGCACAGTCATGATCACCATCATCACCGGCTTGACACCTTGATCTCCATCGAAGCATCGTTGTCGTCTCGCCAACTATTGCTTCCATGACTATTGCTATCGCTTAGTGATAAAGTAAAGCAATTACATGGCGATTGCATTTCATACAATAAAGCGACAACCATATGGCTCCTGCCAGTTGCCGATAACTGTTACAAAACATGATCATCTCATACAACAATTTATATATCATCACGTCTTGACCATATCACATCACAGCAAGCCCCGCAAAAACAAGTTAGACGTCCTCTACTTTGTTGTTGCTAGTTTTACGTGGCTGCTACGGGCTTAGCAAGAACCGTTCTTACCTACTCATCAAAACCACAACGATTTTTCGTCAAGTGTGTTGTTTTAACCTTCAACAAGGACGGGTCGTAGTCACACTCGATTCAACTAAAGTTGGAGAAACAGACACCCACTAGCCACCTGTGTGCCAAGCACGGCGGTAGAACCAGTCTCATGAACGCGGTCATGTAATGTCGGTCTGGGCCACTTCATCCAACAATACCGTCGAATCAAAGTATGACATGCTGGTAAGCAATATGACTATTATTGCCCATAACTCTTTGTGTTCTACTCATGCATATAACATCTACGCATAGACCTGGCTCGGATGCCACTGTTGGGAACGTAGTATTTCAAAACAAAATCCTACGATCACGCAAGATCTATCCAGGAGAAGCATAGTAATGAGCGGGGAGAGTGTGTCCACGTACCCTCGTAGACCGAAAGCGGAAGCGTTTAGTAACGCGGTTGATGTAGTCGAACGTCTTCACGATCCAACCAATCCAAGTAGCAAACGCACGGCACCTCCACGATCTGCACACGTTCAGCTCGGTGACGTCCCTTGAACTCTTGATCTAGTTGAGGCCGAGGGAGAGTTTCATCAGCACGACGCGCATGGTGACGGTGATGATGAAGTTGTCGGCGCAGGGCTTCACCTAAGCACTATGGCGATATGACCGAGATGTGTTTCTGTGGAGGGGTGCCCCCCTCCCCCGTATATAAAGGAGGGAGGGAGGAGGCCGGCCGGCCCTAGGGGGCGCGCCCAAGGAGGGGAGTCCTAATAGGACTCCAAGTCCTAGTAGGATTCCACCAAGAGAGAGAGGGGGGGAAGGAAGGAGAGGGAGAGGGAGTAGGAAAGGGGGGCGCCACCACCCCTTCCCTTGTCCTATTCGTACTCCAAGGGGGGCGTGGCCTGCCCTGGCTGCCCTCCTTTCTCTCCAATAGGGCCCATGGTGGCCCATTAGTTCCCCCGGGGGGTTCCAGTTTTACCCGAAACTATCCGGAACACTTCCGGTGTCCAAATAACATGGTCCAATATATCAATCTTTATGTCTCGACCATTTTGAGACTCCTCGTCATGTCCGTGATCTCATCCGGGACTCCGAACAACCTTCGGTACATCAAATCACATAAACTCATAATACGAATCATCACCGAACGTTAAGCGTGCGGACCCTACAGGTTCGAGAACTATGTAGACATGACCGAGACACATCGCCGGTCAATAACCAATAGTGGAACCTGGATGCTCATATTGGCTCCTACATATTCTACGAAGATCTTTATCGGTCAAACCGCATAACAACATACGTTGTTCCCTTTGTCATCGGTATGTTACTTGCCCGAGATACGATTGTCGGTATCACCATACCTAGTTCAATTTCGTTACCGGCAAGTCTCTTTACTCGTTCCGTAATGCATCCTCCCGCAACTAACTCATTAGTCACATTACTTGCAAGGCTTATAGTGATGTGCATTACCGAGAGGGCCCAGAGATACCTCTCCGAGAATTGAAGTGACAAATCCTAATCTTGATCTATGCCAACTCAACAAACACCATCGGAGACACCTGTAGCATCTTTATAATCACCCAGTTATGTTGTGACGTTTGATAGCACACTAAGTGTTCCTCCGGTATTCGGGAGTTGCATAATCTCATAGTCATAGGAACATGTATAAGTCATGAAGAAAGCAATAGCAATAAACTAAACGATCATAGTGCTAAGCTAACGGATGGGTCTTGTCCATCATATCATTCTCTAACGATGTGATCCCGTTCATCAAATGACAACAGATGTTTGTGGCTAGGAAACTTAATCATCTTTGATTAACGAGCTAGTCTAGTAGAGGCATACTAGGGACACTCTATTTGTCTATGTATTCACACATGTACTAAGTTTCCGGTTAATACAATTCTAGCATGAATAATAAACATTTATCATGATATAAGGAAATATAAATAACAACTTTATTATTGCCTCTAGGGCATATTTCTTTCAGGTACTCCACCGATGTGATAGCCCCGACGAGCTCTACCCGGTGCATCCCTCCGCCACCACCGCCACCCGTCCAGCCGCCCTCGCCGCTAGTGTCGACCTTTGGCACGCTCGTCTCGGTCATCCCAACTCCATAGTTTTCCGTCGGATTCTTCAGAGTTTTTCATTCTCATGTAATAAGGTTGACAACCACACTTATGAGGCATGCCGTCTCGGCAAGCACGTTCGTCTTCCCGTTAGCGAGTCTACAAACATTTCCACTTTTCCGTTTCAGTTATTGCATAGTGTGTTTGGACGTCCCCGGTTGCTCTTTCACTCAAACATGCCCCCTCGGTTCTGGCCGGATGCCCTCGCCACTGCCAGCCTCCTCATAAACATCCGCCCGTGCCGCCCTCGCTGGAACTATGCTTCTCACCAGCTCCTCTTCGGTGCAGCCCCATCTTATGATGGCCTTCGCATCTTCGGGTGTCTGTTATCCTAGCACCGCGTCCACCACTCCTCAAAAACTCGCTCCCCAGTCGGTTCCTTGCATCTTTCTCAGTAACCCTCCCAACATCAAAGGTTACCGGTGCTATGATCCAGTGTCCCACCGCATTTATACATCGCGGCACGTGTACTTTGATGAGCTGGTGTTCCCTTTTCAGCAAGTATCGTCCCTCCCCACGCAGACTTCGGCACCTCCCGCGGCGCGGCTCGCCCCTGCCACCACCTACGGCGGGCTGCCCCCTTCGCCGAGTAGCGCCCTGGTACCCCTCGCGCGCCCCACACCCTCGGGTCTAGCCGCTCCCTCCAGTGGTGTCTGCGGAGCCCCCCCCCCTCGAGCATCCCTGCCGCCGCAGCCTCTGGTGCCCCTGCTGCTGCGGCCTCCGCGCCCCTGCTGCAGCGGCCTCCGGCGCCCCCTTTGGCGCCCCCACCGCGGACCACTCGGAGTCCTCGGAGACCGCCTCGACCTCCTCATCATCGGTCGCCCCTTCGGCTCCCCCGGTGGTGGCTGCACCCCTCACCGTTGTGGTCACTCGGGCTTGGACTGGGACGTTTCATCCTAGCACGTGCTACACCTCCGACGAGTACGGGTGTGCCGCGTCTACCTCGGCCCCGTCTCCACTGCCCACCTCTGCTCGCGCAGCCCTTCGGGATCTGAACTGGCTTGTTGTGATGCATGAGGAGTTCGACACCCTGCAGCGCAACCCGTACGTGGCAGGTTGTCCCGCGGCCTCCCCGTGCCAATGTTATCACTGGCAAGTGGGTTTTCCGCCACAAGACTCACCCCGACGGTTCACTTGAGCACTATAAGGCGCGTTGGGTGGTGCGCGGTTTCCGGCAGCGCGCCGGCATGGATTTCATCGACACCTTCGCCCTGGTTGTAAAACCGGGCACGATTCACGCCGTTGTCCAGCTGGCTGTCTCTCGGCCCTGGCCAGTTCACCAGCTCGACGTGTCCAATGCTTTCTTGCATGGTCATCTCGACGAGCAGGTGTTTTGTCAGCAGCCAACTAGTTTCGTCGACACCGCCTATCCGGACCACGTGTGCTTGCTCTCTCGTTCCCTTTACGGGTTGAAGCAGGCACCTCGAGCCTGGTACCAGCGGATTATGGCCTTCCTTCAGCAGCAGGGGTTCCGGTCCACACGGTCCGATGCCTCCCTGTTTGTTTATCACCAGGGCGCCGCTACCGCATACCTTCTCATGTATGTCGACGACATCATCCTGACTGCATCCTCGCCAGCGCTACTTCAGCATATCACCGCTCGTCTTGGCACCGAGTTCTCCCTCAAGGACTTGGGGGCTCTCCACTACTTCCTCGGCATCGAGGTCGTTCGTTGTGCCACTGGCTTCTTTCTGCACCAGCAGAAGTATGCCTACGACCTTCTGGAGCGAGCCGGCATGCTTAATTGCAAGCCTGCTTCCACGCATGTCGATACTAAGGCTAAGGTGTCCGTCGTCGATGGCTCTCCGGCGTCCGACGCTCCTTTCTACCGCTCCATCGTCGGTGCTCTTCAGTACCTCACGCTGATGTGGTTGGATCTTCAGTATGTTGTTCAGCAGGTGTGCCTTCACATGCGCGCCCCTCGTGACACCCATTGGGCTTTGATGAAACGTATCCTCCGGTATATACGTGGCACCAAGGCTATGGGTCTCACCCTGACGGCGTCCTCCGACACTGATAACCCACAAGTATAGGGGATCGCAACAGTTTTCGAGGGTAGAATATTCAACCCAAATTTATAGATTCGACACAAGGGGAGCCAAAGAATATTTGAAGGTATTAGCAGCTGAGTTGTCAATTCAACCACACCTGGAGATTAATTATCTGCAGCAAAGTGATCAGTAGCAAAGTAGTTTGATAGTTTTGATAGTAGTAACAGTAGCAATGGTAACAGTAACAGTGACAGCAGTAATTTTGTAGCAAGTGTAACAGTGATGATAGCAGTAGTAACTTAGCACAAACAATATAGGATAAATTTGTAGGCATTGGATTGGTGACTTGTTGGATGATATTCATCATGTGACAGTTATAACCTAGGGTGATACGGCACTAGCTTCAGTTCATCGATATAATGTAGGCATGTATTCTGTAAATAGTCATACGTGCTTTATTAAAAGAACTTGCATGACATCTTTTGTCCTACCCTCCCGTGGCAGCGGGGTCCATATTGGAAACTAAGGTATATTAAGGCCTCCTTTTAATAGAGAACCGGAACAAAGCATTAACACATAGTGAATACATGAACTCCTCAAACAACGGCAATCACCGAAAGAAGTCTCGGTTATTGTCACTTCGGGGTTACCGGATCATAACACGTAGTAGGTGACTATAACTTGCAAGATCGGGTCTAAATCATGGATATAATGATGAATTCATAAACGGTTCAGATCTGAGTTCATGGCACCCGGGCCCAAAGTGACAAGCATTAAGCATGGCAAAGTCATAGCAACATCTAAGAACATAGTGGATACTAGGGATCAAGCCCTAACAAAACTAACTCGATTACATGATGAATCTCATCCAACTCCTCACCGACCAGCAAGCCTACAAAGGAATTACTCACTCCCGGTGGGGAGCATCATGGAATTGGCGATGGAGAAGGGTTGGTGATGACAAAGAACGAAGATCCCCCCTCTCCGGAGCCCCAAACGGACACCAGATCTGCCCTCCCGAGGAAGAACAGGGCTTGCTGCGGCTCCGTCTCGTGGATCGTGATAATTCTTTCTCCCTGATTTTTTTCTCCGAAAATAGGAATTTATAGTATCAGGGTTGAGGTCTGCAGGGCCACCAGGTGGGTACAACCCACCTGGGCGCGCCCTGGTGGGTTGTGCCCACCCAGGTGCCCCTCTCCGGCAGGTCTTGGCTCTAGAAATTCTTATTATTGATATAAAAAATCCTCGCAAAGTTTCGTTCCATTCCGAGAACTTTTATTTCTACACAAAAACAACACCATGGTAGTTCTGCTGAAAGCAGCGTCAGTCCGGGGTTAGTTTCATTCAAATCGTGCAAATTAGAGTCCAAAACAAGAGGAAAAGCGTGAGAAAAGTAGATACGTTGGAGACGTATCAAGTCCCCCAAGCTTAAACCTTTGCTTGTCCTCAAGCAATTCAGTTGATAAACTGAAAGTGAGAAAGAAAAACTTTTATGAACTCTTTTGCTCTTGTTTGCATAAATAAGCTTAAACAGCACCCAAGTTTTCAGCCAATCATCATAACTAACCATGTCGACAATAACTCTTAAAGATTATAATGACCCATATCAATGACATAATCAGCTAGCAAGCAATAATAAGATATCTCAAACAGCAACACGTTGTCAAAACAACCATGATATAATAAGAAAATAGTGGTATCTCGCTAGCCCTTTCTGAGACCGCAAAACATATATGCAGAGCACCTCCAAAGTTCAAGCAGCGACTAAACATTGTAATTCATGGTAGAAAAGATTCATTCATGATGCACCCAACATTAACTACACACAATGCATAAATCATGATAGCTGTGCTCTACTCAGTTTCTGGCGCTTGTTTCAGAAGGTGGTGACACAACATAAAAGTAAATAGATAGTCCCTTCGCAGAGGGAAGCAGAGATTTGCAGAGGTGCCAGAGCTCAATTTTTTAAAACAGAGATAAATGATTATTTTGAGACATGCACCCTTCTTATTCACTTCACGACCATCAGTTATCAACATCTTCCGTGCTAAGCATGCTAGTGGCGGTTCCCAAGCGATAAAAGTAAAGGTTTTGACTCCATTGGGAGTTTTTGTTTAATTATTTAAGAGATGAACTCTTTTTCATGTTTGTAGTTTGGGACTGGGCATCCCTATTACCGCCCTTTTCTCGTGCAATGGCAAGTGAATAAACACTCGACCTGAGAATAACCCGCTTAGCATGGAAGATACCGACCACCTCCTGTCGTTCCATGAACGATCCAGGCACACAAAAAGGATAATTTTTAGAAGTTTTTAGAGGTGGCACATGCAAATTTACTTAGGACGGCAGGGTAATACCATATATAGGTAGGTATGTTGGACTCATCTGGAATAACTTTGGGTTCAAGGTTTTTGATGTACAAGCAGAATTCCCACTTAGTATGTGCACGCCGGCTCAGAGAAACCGGAACGCCCCGTATTCCAGCCCAGAGATCAAGGAGAAGTCTTCTGGAATACGGCACTGCTTAGCATAGAACAAATCAGCTCTTTATTACAATCTATATGGGTACAAGGGGGTTACATCGGCACGGCGAAACTACGCGTGCCACGGTTGCTCCATGCAAGCAGCAGAACAACATGAAGCGGCGGAATGACTACTGGCAGTGGAACAGCGACGACGGTGGTGAACTCCACTCCGCAGGGACTCTGGCTGGAATGCTTATCCTAGCTCGCAAACAAGGAATCCATGACAAACAAGCAATCAAATCCAGCATGACCTGCAAACTGGCATGACATGATAGGTCAGTACATTGAATGTACTTGCAAGCTCACAACAACCAAAAGCAATCAAGACAAACAATAGCATGGCAAATATAGGTTAATCAAGGATTAACATGATAATATCAGAGCAATCATAGCATGTACGACATGATACATCTAGAACAATATGAGCATGGCATAAACATATGAACATGATGAGACTAGCATGCAACATGATGAAACTACCATGCACCAACTTACTCTGCTCGGGTTACATCGTAACCATCACATGCATCACTTACCATCACGGACATCACACAATCATCTCAGGATCCAATCAAGCTTGGTATTAACAGTACCGTAGTAATCATTTATGACCACAAGGAGCTTGACCTTTACCCTTGACTCTCGCATAACACCACAAATATCCATCAACTCAGTATCCACGATACCACAATGGTCCTTTCACGATCACATAAATATCAACCAACTTATTTCATCATCGAACCGGGGTTGTTATTAATCAGGTTATTATGATTACTGTTGATCCATAGTGTGACCGACTACGAACTGGGCCCATATTCACGGGCGCGGCTATCGATAGATTTAATAAACACTCTACAGAGGTTAGCACACTGTACCCACACCACGGAACCCATGGCCTCGCACTCCCATACGTGCGGACCATGGCGTCCCGACAAAACCGATCAACTGCCATGACACTCTCCCGGCCACTCCGACCAACTCCCCTTTGGGCTAAGTCATGGGTGGCCCCGTGCCTACCAAAGGCATCAACGGCCACCGTCGTGGCAAAACATAAACGGTCCCAAACGGGGACAAAAGCGCGCAAAACAACTCAGGCACACAAGGCTTATACCGTCCAACCCGGCCAAGGTAGCGCCCGCGCATAACCTTCCCTCGTTGGAGGCACCGGCAAAACGCATGACAATAGACCTAGTTAGGACCCCCCCCCCATAAGGCAAGTGTGGTTGCACCGCTCAGCTCGATTTGGTGGCACCATGACTCAGCCAACAGTTGTTCAAGTTCATTATTATCCGGTTAAACTTGAATGCAATATGCTGAGCCGTGATAAAATAACATGATGCAATTACAATGCATGAGCATGATATCAACATAAGCATGGAGGTGCAACATATATAACTATCAACCATATCAACACTGAATCATATCCAACTGAGCATGGCATAATGACGAGCATGAATATCACAAGCATAACTCTACTCATAGCATAACATGACCACTAACATCAACAATAAATACCATGCAATAATAACGATAAAACTACCATGCAAGCATTTAGCCAAACTGGTGCAAAAGAGCATACAGAACAACGGTACTATGAACAGACAATAGTCATGCGCCGAAGCCCATCACCAACATGTACTACTACCAAGCATGGCCAATATTAAAGTAATACTAGCATGAAGATCATAATAACATAGTGCAAGAAAACATATCATGACGGTAACCACCGATCCATAAGCATAACCGAAATAACGACAGCAGTAGCAAAACAAACAGAAAGTTATTAAAGATTCAAGTTAAAAACCAATACTTTTGCATGGCTATCATGTGAATGGTGGTTGTGGCTTTCCTGGGGTGAAGAAGGCTCTGGGAAGAGGTGCGGAACGATCGCGGAAAGAATCGCCGGAAAGGGTTCTCTCTCGATGGGGCTGATTAGGGGCAAGGGCAAAAAGGTCATTTTCAATATGTCAAACCCTAGTGAAAATGACGGAAACAGAACGGGCTCGACGAGACGAAGACGTGGGCGTTGGATTCACCTCAATAGGAGTCTCGAGCAAAACGTTATAGCCCAACGAAGTTCAGGGACCAATCTGTAAAAAGAATCTCTACAAATAGGCCCCTTAGCTGAAAAACAGAAAGCGCAAAAGCTGAGAATATGCTTACTAACAGAGAAAACGAATTCTTGGCCGAAGGATGAGGGAAATACACTTTTGGGCAAGAGGAAACATACTCAGAGCCAAAGAGCCCCAGAATACGCTTTCAGTAAAACGAAAATGTACTCTGGAGTTTCCGCTTCCACTTAAATGATGTGGCAAGGCGGGGCCAGGCATTGTGTGGTTGACGAGTGGGGCCCCTGGGTCCACGGCCAGCTGGTAGGGCAACGACGTCGTCGTCGTCTCCAAGCTCCAGCGCCCGACGGGGCAGAGCAAGGGCGCGACTCCGGCGGGGCTCACCGGCGCTGTAGGCCACCTCCCGCGGCGCTCCGCCTACGGATGGACTCAGGATGGAGAGACGCATCCAAAGGGGTAGGTCACGGCCGCCAACGAGGGATGAGGCAGCAGCAGCACTGACGCCGGCGGAGGAGGTCGTCGGCCGGAGATGAAGACGAGGCTATGGAGGTTCCGGCGACGAATGGAGATGAGGGGAGGAGCTACGGGGTCCGGGCGGTCCTCGGGTGAGGTCAGGAGGGAGGGGGAGGGCTCGGTTGTCACAAATTTTGGAGGAGGCCAGAGGCGTCAATGGAGGGCAACGGGAGCTCCTCGAGCTCGGGGAAGTAGCTAGGCGGGGTTTTGGGAGGTGGTAAAGATGAGTGGTCAGCTAGGACGAGGCCGGGGTGGGCTTATATAGGCGGGGCAAGGCGGTTGAGCTCGGGTGCCGCCGCGGAAGGTCCGGCCAAGGCTCTGGCGCGGTGCAGGGATCACGGGAGGGCACGATAAGGCGACGAGGGAGGACGCGGACGAGGCACAGAAGTCATGGAGACGAGGCAGAGCTCGGGGACAAGGGGAGGAAGAAGACACGAAGGGGGAAGACGACGCGGTCATGGGCACGCACTGTTTCTCGACGGGGCGGGTCATCGGGGAAGCAAACGGAGGGGGCAATGGCTCCAGAGGAACGGAGACAACGCAGGAAACACGCTAGACATGCACGGGCGAGCGAACGGGACGACCATGAGCCGTGCCCGAGCAAAACGACTCTCTGGCACGACCAATGCTGCCAGAGCGCATGCAAACGACGCGGTCACCACTGTGCCCGGCAAGGAGGGGACGCAAGAGGCATGGAAACATTGTCCAGAGTGTTGTCTTTCCATCATAGGGGCTGTGGGAGTTGCTGGAGCATCAAAAGAAGCCAAGGTGATGTGTGAGTGATCATCTGAAGTTTGCTGTATCAAGTTTGGCTGCGCACTGCTGATCACCAGGGATTTGATTGGGTCAAATGGAGCTGTCTGGGAGGATTAGCTACAGAAGGACTATGATCCTGGAGAGTTTTGGAGGGAAGTGGGCCAAATCTTAATATAGTTGCTTTGCAACTGACCAAAAGGGTCCAGAATCAAGATCATGATGATGCTCTCACATGGGGTATCAACTTAAGCTCAAATTGGGCAAGGCAGAGTTATTTGATCATATGAAGATGTTTCAAAAGGTTTCATACCAATTGGATAAACCAAAATGGTACTTCCTTCACAAACATTTCTATTGACCAGAAACTTGCATAACTTCTAGAGGGAAAATGGCTAGATGGATTGAGCCACAATTTCGTGGAGGGAGTTGTTATGGATAAGAGAAGTCCTAGAAAAAATTTCAGCCATAATGGAGCAAGAGAAAATACACTTGCTTCACAAACTGAAAATTTGGACAGAATCAAAGATTTGAAGCTGTGCTCACATGGAGGCATGACATGAGCTCAACTTTGGTGGAGGGCTATGATTTGATGATATGAAGGGCCATGCAAAATTGCAACTCATTTGGATATGCCTAGCTTGTACCTCCTTCACAAAGCTTCTTTCTGGACAAAAACTTTGGAAAATCATAAATAAATAATTACTAGGCAGATGAGGTTGCATTTTGACATGAGCTCAACTTTTCTCCAAACTCCAGTGCCCGACGGGGCAGAGCAAGGGCGCGACTCCGGCGGAGCTCACCGGCGTGTCGGGGAACGTAGTAATTTCAAAAAAAATGCTACGCACACGCAGGATCATGGTGATGCATAGCAACGAGAGGGGAGAGTGTGTCTACGTACCCTCGTAGACCGAAAGCGGAAGCGTTTGAACAACGTGGTTGATGTAGTCGTACGTCTTCACGATCCGACCGATCCAAGTACCGAACGCACGGTACCTCCGAGTTCAGCACACATTCAGCTCGATGACGTCCCACGAACTCCGATCCAGCAGAGCTTCGAGGGAGAGTTCCGTCAGCACGACGGCGTGATGATGGTGACACATGTAGAGTACCTTTATAATCACCCAGTTACGTTGTGATGTTTGGTAGCACACAAAGTGTTCCTCCGGTAATCGGGAGTTGCATAATCTCATAGTCATAGGAACATGTATAAGTCATGAAGAAAGCAATAGGAGTAAACTAAAACGATCAAGTGCTAAGCTAACGGAATGGGTCAAGTCAATCACATCATTCTCCTAATGATGTGATCCCGTTAATCAAATGACAACTCATGTCTATGGCTAGGAAACTTAACCATCTTTGATTCAACGAGCTAGTCAAGTAGAGGCATACTAGTGACACTCTGTTTGTCTATGTATTCACACATGTATCATGTTTCCGGTTAATACAATTCTAGCATGAATAATAAGAATTTATCATGATATAAGGAAATAAATAATAACTTTATTATTGCCTCTAGGGCATATTTCCTTCAGTCTCCCACTTGCACTAGAGTCAATAATCTAGTTCACATCGCCATGTGATTTAACACCAATAGTTCACATCACCATGTGATTAACACGCATAGTTCACATCGTCATGTGACCAACACCCAAAGGGTTTACTAGAGTCAATAATCTAGTTCACATCGCTATGTGATTAACACCCAAAGAGTACTAAGGTGTGATCATGTTTTGCTTGTGAGAGAAGTTTAGTCAACGGGTCTGCCACATTCAGATCCGTATGTATTTTGCAAATTTCTATGGCAACAATGCTCTGCACTGAGCTACTCTAGCTAATTGCTCCCACTTTCAATATGTATCCAGATTGAGACTTAGAGTCATCTGGATCAGTGTCAAAACTTGCATCGACGTAACCCTTTAGGACGAACCTTTTATCACCTCCATAATCGGGAAACATATCCTTATTCCACTAAGGATAATTTTGACCGCTGTCCAGTGATCTACTCCTAGATCACTATTGTACTCCCTAAATTTAGTGTAGGGTATACAATAGATTCGGTACACAGCATGGCATACTTTATAGAACCTATGGCTGAGGCATAGGGAATGACTTTCATTCTCTTTCTATCTTCTGCAGTGGTCGGGCATTCAGTCTTACTCAACTTCACACCTTCTAACACAGGCAAGAACCCTTTCTTTGCCTTATCCATTTTGAACTTCTTCAAAACTTTGTCAAGGTATGTGCTTTGTGAAAGTCCAATTAAGCGTCTTGATATATCTCTATAGACCTTGATGCCCAATATGTAAGCAGCTTCACCGAGGTCTTTCATTGAAAAACTCTTATTCAAGTATCCTTTTATGCTATCCAGAAATTGTACATCATTTCCAATCAACAATATGTCATCCACATATAATATTAGAAATGCTACAGAGCTCCCACTCACTTTCTTGTAAATACAGGCTTCTCCAAAAGTCTATATAAAACCATACGCTTTGATCACACTATCAAAACGTTTATTCCAACTCCGAGAGGCTTGCACCAGTCCATAAATGGATCGTTGGAGCTTGCACACTTTGTTAGCACCCTTTGGATCGATAAAACCTTCAGGTTGCATCATATACAACTCTTCTTCCAGAAATCCATTCAGGAATGCAGTCTTTACATCCATTTGCCAAATTTCATAATCATAAAATGCGGCAATTGCTAACATGATTTGGACGGACTTAAGCATCGCTGCGGGTGAGAAGGTCTCATCGTAGTCAACTCCTTGAACCTGTCGAAAACCTTTTGCAACAAGTCGAGCTTTGTAGAGAGTAACATTACCATCAGCGTCTGTCTTCTTCTTGAAGATCCATTTATTTTCGATGGCTTGCCGATCATCCGGCAAGTCAACGAAAGTCCATACTTTGTTCTCATACATGGATCCCATCTCAGATTTCATGGCCTCAAGCCATTTTGCGGAATCTGGGCTCATCATCGCTTCCTCATAGTTCGTAGGTTCGTCATGGTCTAGTAACATGACCTCCAGAACAGGATTACCGTGCCACTCTGGTGCGGATCTTACTCTGGTTGACCTACGAGGTTCGGTAGTAACTTGATCTGAAGTTTCATGATCATCATCATTAACTTCCTCACTAATTGGTGTAGGTGTCACAGGAACCGGTTTCTGTGATGAACTACTTTCCAATAAGGGAGCAGGTACAGTTACCTCATCAAGTTCTACTTTCCTCCCACTCACTTCTTTCGCGAGAAACTCCTTCTCTAGAAAGGAACCAAATTTAGCAACAAAAGTCTTGCCTTCGGATCTGTGATAGAAGGTGTACCCAATAGTCTCCTTTGGGTATCCTATGAAGACGCATTTCTCCGATTTGGGTTCGAGCTTATCAGGTTGAAACCTTTTCACATAAGCATTGCAACTCCAAACTTTAAGAAACGACAACTTTGGTTTCTTACCAAACCATAGTTCATATAGTGTCGTCTCAACGGATTTAGATGGTTTCTTGCCCTATTTAACATGAATGCAGCTGTCTCTAATGTATAACCCCAAAACGATAGTGGTAAATCGGTAAGAGACATCATAGATTGCACCATATCTAATAAAGTACGGTTACGATGTTCGACACACCATTATGATGTGGTGTTCCAGGTGGCATGAGTTGCGAAACTATTCCGCATTGTTTCAAATGAAGACCAAACTTGTAACACAAATATTCTCCTCCACAATCAGATCGTAGAAACTTTATTTTCTTGTTACGATGATTTTCCACTTCACTCTGAAATTATTTGAACTTTTCAAATGTTTCAGATTTATGTTTCATCAAGTAGATATACCCATATCTGCTCAAATCATGTGTGAAGGTCAGAAAATAACGATACCTGCCGCGGACCTCAATACTCATCGGACTGCATACATCAGTATGTATTTCTTCCAACAAGTCTGTTGCTTGCTCCATTGTTCCGGAGAACGCAGTCTTAGTCATCTTGCCCATGAGGCATGGTTCGCAAGCGTCAACTGATTCATAATCAAGTGATTCCAAAAGCCCATCAGCATGGATTTTCTTCATGCGCTTTACACCAATATGACCTAAACGACAGTGCCACAAATAAGTTGCACTATCATTATTAACTTTGCATCTTTTGGCTTCAATATTATGAATATGTGTATAACTGCAATCGAGATCCAACAAACCATTTTCATTGGGTGTATGACCATATAAGGTTTTATTCATGTAAATAGAACAACTATTATTCTCTAACTTAAATGAATAACCGTATTGCAATAAACATGATCAAATCATATTCATGCTCAACGCAAACACCAAATAACATTTAATTAGGTTCAACACTAATCCCGAAAGTATAGGGAGTGTGCGATGATGATCATATCAATCTTGGAACTACTTCCAACACACATCGTCACTTCACCCTTAACTAGTTTCTGTTCATTCTGCAACTCCCGTTTCGAGTTACTACTTTTAGCAACTGAACCATATCAAATACTGAGGGGTTGCTATAAACACTAGTAAAGTATACATCAAGAACATGTATATCAAATATACCTTTGTTCACTTTGCCATCCTTCTTATCCGCCAATTACTTGGGGTAGTTCCGCTTCCAGTGACCAGTTCCTTTGCAGTAGAAGCACTTAGTCTCAGGTTTAGGTCCAGACTTGGGCTTCCTGACTTGAGCAGCAACTTGCTTGCCATTCTTCTTGAAGTTCCCCTTCTTCCCTTTGCCCTTTTTCTTGAAACTAGTGGTCTTGTCAACCATCAACACTTGATGTTTTTCTTGATTTCTTCCTTTGCCGATTTTAGCATCGCGAAGAGCTTGGGAATTGTTTTCATCATCCCTTGCATATTATAGTTCATCACGAAGTTCTATTAACTTGGTGATAGTGACTAGAGAACTTTGTCAATTACTATCTTATCTGTAAGATTAACTCCCACTTGATTCAAGCAATTGTAGTACCCAGACAATCTGAGCACATGCTCACTGGTTGAGCTATTCTCCTCCATCTTTTAGCTATAGAACTTGTTGGAGACTTCATATCTCTCAACTCGGGTATTTGCTTGAAATATTAACTTCAACTCCTGGAACATCTCATATGGTCCATGACGTTCAAAACGTCTTTGAAGTCCCGATTCTAAGCCATTAAGCATGGCGCACTAAACTATCAAGTAGTCATCATATTGAGCTAGCCAAACGTTCATAACGTCTACATCTGCTCCTGCAATAGGTCTGTCACCTAACGGTGCATCAAGGACATAATTCTTCTGAGCAGCAATGAGGATAAACCTCAGATCTCGGACCTAGTCCGCATCATTGCTACTATCATCTTTCAACTTAGTTTTCTCTAGGAACATATATAAAACATAGGGAAGCAACAACGCGAGCTATTGATCTATAACATTATTTGCAAAATACTATCAGGACTAAGTTCATGATAAATTAAAGTTCAGGTAATCAAATTATTAAAGAACTCCCACTTAGATAGACATCCCTCTAATCATCTAAGTGATCACGTGATCCATATCAACTAAACCATGTCCGATCATCACGTGAGATGGAGTAGTTTTCAATGGTGAACATCACTATGTTGATCATATCTTCTATATAATTCACGCTCGACCTTTCAGACTCAGTGTTCTGAGGCCATATCTGGATATGCTAGACTCGTCAAGTTTAACCTGAGTATTCCGCGTGTGCAAAACTGTCTTGCACCCGTTGTATTTGAACGTAGAGCTTATCACACCCGATCATCACGTGGTGTCTCTGCACGAAGAACTTTCGCAACAGTGCATACTCAGGGAGAACACTTATACCTTGAAATTTAGTGAGAGATCATCTTATAATGCTACCGTCAATCTAAACAAAATAAGATGTATAAAAGATAAACATCACATGCAATCAAAATATGTGACATGATATGGCCATCATCTTGTGCCTTTGATCTCCATCTCCAAAGCATCGTCATGATCTCCATCGTCACCGGCATGACACCATGATCTCCATCATCTTGATCTATATCAATGTGTCGTCACATGGTCGCCTCACCAACTATTGCTCTTGCAACTATTGCTATCGTATAGCGATAAAGTAAAGCAATTATTTGGCGCTTGCATCTTATGCAATAAAGAGATAACCATAAGGCTTCTGCCAGTTACCAATAACTTCAACAAAACATGATCATGTCATACAATAAAATTTAGCATCATGTCTTGACCATATCACATCACAACATGCCCTGCAAAAACAAGTTAGACGTCCTCTACTTTGTTGTTGCAAGTTTTACGTGGCTGCTACGGGCTGAGCAAGAACCATTCTTACCTACACATCAAAACCACAACGATAGTTCGTCAAGTGAGTGTTGTTTTAACCTTCTCAAGGACCGGGCGTAGCCACACTGGGTTCAACTAAAGTTGAAGAATCTGACACCCGCCAGCCACCTGTGTGCAAAGCACGTCGGTAGAACCAGTCTCGCGTAAGCGTACGCGTAATGTCGGTCCGGGCCGCTTCATCCAATAATACCGCCGAACCAAAGTATGACATGCTGGTAAGCAGTATGACTTGTATCGCCCACAACTCACTTGTGTTCTACTCGTGCATATAACATCTACGCATAAAACCTGGCTCGGATGCCACTGTCGGGGAACGTCGTAATTTTAAAAAATTTCCTACGCACACGCAGGATCATGGTGATGCATAGCAACGAGAGGGGAGAGTGTGTCTACGTACCCTCGTAGACCGAAAGCGGAAGCGTTAGAACAATGCGGTTGATGTAGTCGTACGCCTTCACGATCCGACCGATCCAAGTACCGAACGCACGGCACCTCCGAGTTCAGCACACATTCAGCTCGATGACGTCCCACGAACTCCGATCCAGTAGAGCTTCGAGGGAGAGTTCCGTCAGCACGATGGCGTGATGACGGTGATGATCATGCTACCGACGCAGGGCTTCACCTAAGCACCGCTACGATATGACCGAGGTAGATTATGGTGGAGGGGGCACCGCACACGGCTAAAAGATCAATGATCAATTGTTGTGTCTCCAAGGGGTGCCCCCCTCCCCGTATATAAAGGAGTGGAGGAGGGGGAGGGCCGTCCCTCTCTATGGCGCGCCCTAGGGGAGTCCTACTCCCACCGGGAGTAGGATTCCCCCTTTCCTAGTAGAACTAGGAGCCCTTCCAAGTAGTAGGAGTAGGAGAGAAGGAAAGGGAAAAGAGAAGATAAGGAAGGAGGGGGCGCCGCCCCTCCCCCTAGTCCAATTCGGACTAAGCCTTGGGGGGGCGCGCAGCCTCCCCTCTCTCTTTCCCCTAAAGCCCAATAAGGCCCATATACTCCCCGGCGAATTCCCGTAACTCTCCGGTACTCCGAAAAATACCCGAATCACTCGGAACATTTCCGATGTCCGAATATAGTCGTCCAATATATCGATCTTTACGTCTCGACCATTTCGAGACTCCTCGTCATGTCCCCGATCTCATCCGGGACTCCGAACTACCTTAGGTACATCAAAACACATAAACTCATAATACAAATCGTCACCGAACGTTAAGCGTGCGGACCCTACGGGTTCGAGAACTATGTAGACATGACCGAGACACGTCTACAGTCAATAACCAATAGTGGAACCTGGATGCTCATATTGGCTCCTACATATTCTACGAAGATCTTTATAGGTCAAACCGTATAACAACATACGTTGTTCCCTTTGTCATCGGTATGTTACTTGCCCGAGATTCGATCGTCGGTATCTCAATACCTAGTTCAATCTCGTTACCAGCAAGTCTCTTTACTCGTTCCGTAATGCATCATCCCGCAACTAACTCATTAGTCACATTGCTTGCAAGGCTTATAGTGATGTGCATTACCGAGAGGGCCCAGAGATACCTCTCCGACAATCGGAGTGACAAATCCTAATCTCGATCTATGCCAACTCAACAAACACCATCGGAGACACCTGTAGAGTACCTTTATAATCACCTAGTTACGTTGTGACGTTTGGTAGCACACAAAGTGTTCCTCCGGTAATCGGGAGTTGCATAATCTCATAGTCATAGGAACATGTATAAGTCATGAAGAAAGCAATAGCAGTAAACTAAAACGATCAAGTGCTAAGCTAACGGAATGGGTCAAGTCAATCACATCATTCTCCTAATGATGTGATCCCGTTAATCAAATGACAACTCATGTCTATGGCTAGGAAACTTAACCATCTTTGATTCAACGAGCTAGTCAAGTAGAGGCATACTAGTGACACTCTGTTTGTCTATGTATTCACACATGTATCATGTTTCCGGTTAATACAATTCTAGCATGAATAATAAACATTTATCATGATATAAGGAAATAAATAATAACTTTATTATTGCCTCTAGGGCATATTTCCTTCAGTCTCCCACTTGCACTAGAGTCAATAATCTAGTTCACATCGCCATGTGATTTAACACCAATAGTTCACATCACCATGTGATTAACACGCATAGTTCACATCGTCATGTGACCAACACCCAAAGGGTTTACTAGAGTCAATAATCTAGTTCACATCGCTATGTGATTAACACCCAAAGAGTACTAAGGTGTGATCATGTTTTGCTTGTGAGAGAAGTTTAGTCAACGGGTCTGCCACATTCAGATCCGTATGTATTTTGCAAATTTCTATGGCAACAATGCTCTGCACTGAGCTACTCTAGCTAATTGCTCCCACTTTCAATATGTATCCAGATTATTGCCTCTAGGGCATATTTCCTTCACGGCGCTGTAGGCCACCTCCCGCGGCGCTCCGCCTATGGATGGACTCAGGATGGAGAGCCGCATCCGAAGGGGTAGGTCACGGCCTCCGACGAGGGACGAGGCAGCAACAGCACTGACGCCGGCGGAGGAGGTCGTCGGCCAGAGATGAAGACGAGGCTATGGAGGTTCCGGCGACAAATGGAGATGAGGGGAGGAGCTAAGGGGTCCGGGCGGTCCTTAGGTGAGGTCAGGAGGAAGGGGGAGGGCTCGGTTGTCACAAATTTTGGAGGAGGCCAGAGGCGGCCATGGCAGCAATGGAGGGCAACGGGAGCTCCTCGAGCTTGGGGAAGTAGCTAGGCGGGGTTTTGGGAGGTGGTAAAGATGAGTGGTGAGCTCGGACGAGGCCGGGGTGGGCTTATATAGGCGGGGCAAGGCGGTTGAGCTCGGGTGCTGCCGCGGAAGGTCCGGCCAAGGCTCTGGCACGGTGCAGGGCTCACGGGAGGGCGCCGGAAGGCGACGAGGGAGGACGCGGACGAGGCACAGAGGTCACGAAGACGAGGCGGAGCTCGGGGACAAGGGGAGGAAGAAGACACGGAGGGGGAAGATGACGCGGTCATGGGCACGCACTATTTCTTGACGGGGACGGGTCGCTGGGGAAGCAAACGGAGGGGGAAATGGCTCCAGAGGAACAGCGACAACGCGGGAAACACACTAGACATGCACGGGCGAGCGAACGGGACGACCACGAGCCGTGCCCGAGCAAAACGACCCTCTGGACGCGACCAATGCTGCCAGAGCGCGTGCAAACGACGCGGTCACCACTGTGCCCGGCAAGGAGGGGACGCAAGAGGCAGGGAAACATTGTCCAGAGTGTTGTCTTTCCATCATAGGGGCTGTGGGAGTTGATGGAGCATCAAAAGAAGCCAAGGTGATGTGTGAGTGATCATCTGAAGTTTGATGTATCAAGTTTGGCTGCGCACTGCTGATCACCAGGGATTTGATTGGGTCAGATGGAGCTGTCTGGGAGGATTAGCTACGGAAGGACTATGATCCTGGAGAGTTTTGGAGGGAAGTGGGCCAAATCTTAATATAGTTGCTTTGCAACTGACCAAAAGGATCTAGAATCAAGATCATGATGATGCTCTCACATGGGGTATCAACTTAAGCTCAAATTGGGCAAGGCAGAGTTATTTGATCATATGAAGATGTTGCAAAAGGTTTCATACCAATTGGATAAATCAAAATGGTACTTCCTTCACAAACATTTCTATTGACCAGAAACTTGCAAAACTTCGAGGGAAAATGGCTAGATGGATTGAGCCACAATTTGGTGGAGGGAAAGTCCTAGAAAAAATTTCAGCCATAATGGGGCAAGATAAAATACACTTGCTTCACAAACTGAAAATTTGGACAGAATCAAAGATTTGAAGCTGTGCTCACATGGAGGCATTACATGAGCTCAACTTTAGTGGAGGGCTATGATTTGATGATATGAAGGGCCATGCAAAATTGCAACTCATTTGGATATGTCTAGCTTGTACCTCCTTCACAAAGCTTCTTTCTGGACAGAAACTTTGGAAAATCATAAATAAATTATTACTAGGCAGATGAGGTTGCATTTTGGCATGTGGCAATGATATGGACAGCAAATGATGTCCAAGAAGTTTGAGGTCAATTGGGAAAAGGAAAATAGCACTTGCTTCACAATGTGCCATTTAGGGCAGAATAGGAAATCAATTATTTGAGGATTATTTTTTAATAGGGCAATGAAAAGTTTTGCCACATTTGATGAAGATATGACCAAAACAATTTATGAGAATTATTTTGGAATTTTAGGAGTGATGGAAATATAGGTTGCTTCACAACCTAGGGCAAAAAGGATAATTCCTTTCAGTCGCAAAAAAAGGATAATTTCTTTAATAGAAAAGGATTATTCCCAATAAAAATAATATTGGGATTTGGGCTAGGATGAAAATGACAGGGTCTAGGGTTGGATAGGGGATGACAAGCCACTCTGGAAGGGAAGAAGAAGTCACCTTCTTCAGTTTCCAGACCACAAAGCCACGGAAAAAGAAAAATCAGGCAAAAACCTCAGAAAATCAAAAGAAAAAGAAAGGGCCAAAAATTAGGCTGTGACATAGTACAGGAGAAGGCTAGCAATTTAGATTGAGAAGCAGCCAGCTAGAGAGCAACAACGATCATAACCATGCATTATGCATAAGTAACATTGGACACTAGCATGAGTAGGATATGGACACCATGAACATAAATATCATAGAGGCTATGTTGGTTTTGATTCAACTACAAGCAAGAACATGTGCCAAGTCAAGCCACTCGAACATTCAGAGGAGGATACCATATCATCATACTACATCACAATCATTTTAACGCTATGTTCATATCCAAGATAAATCATTATCAACTCCCAGCTACTTATGCATGGCATGAGAAACTATAATCTCTAATTGTCATTGCAAACATGTTTAATCATAGTGGGCTAAATCATGGATACTAGGTTAAACATATTTACACAAACAGAACAAGTCGAGTTCATACCAGTTTCTCTCTGCCACGGCTAGTTCATCGAATATCGTCATTACTACCATTCACTTGCACGATCGAATGATATGAAAATAATAATAGTGCAAGAGTGTCGTGGACTAAGCTTGAATCTGCAAACATTTTATTCAACAGGAGAAGACAAGGTAAAATGTGCTCTTATTAGTTCAACAGTTATTCATGTGAGATCCACTCAACATTTTCATTGCGGTCTTCTCCTCGGTAAGACTTGGATAAAAAGAAAAGAAATTCAAAGAAACACACTGAAATATTTTTGGAGTTTTTGGTTTTCTTCAACAAGCAAATAAAAAGCAAAAATGAGAAAAACTATTTACATGGGAAAGCTCCCAACAAGCAAAAGAAGAACAAGGAAATCTTTTTGGATTTTCTTTTTAATACTACTACTAAGCATGCATAGAAAGTAAATTACTACAACTAATTTTTTTGGGTTTCCCTCAGGATAAAGTGGTTCCTGAGTCATTTTACCTCCCCTAGTTGCAACTCTAACAGCAAAGTCAAGCATATTATGATTCATCTCATCAGGCAATTCTCTTTGAGATTTAGCAACTTGTTCTGACTGAGTTTGAACCATAGAAGCATGTTTTCCAACACCTCTAGCATCATTTGAAATTCTAAATAACAAGTCACTCAAGCGAGCAATCATATCAGAATTATATTTCAATTGTTTCATAACATTTGCATTGAAGTGATCTTGTTTTCTAATGTAGTTTTCAAACTCATAAAGCCATTGACTAGGATGCATATTGTGAGGATTATCATTATCATTGAACTTCATAAGAGAATTTACCTCTACCACCTTAGGCAGTGGTGGTGTATTAAGCCCATGAATTTCTTCAATAGGAGGTAAATTTTTAACATCCTCGGCTTTAATACCTTCTTCCTTCATAGATTTCTTTGCCTCTTGCATATCTTCAGGGCTGAGATATAATATACCCCTCTTCTTCGGAGTGGGTTTAGCCGGTGGTTCAGGAAGAGTCCAATCATCATAATTTTTTAATATGTTATTCAATAATTCTTCAGCTTGTCCAACAGTTCGTTCCCTGAAAACACAACCAGCACAACTATCTAGGAAGTCCCTAGAAGCATCGGTTAGTCCATTGTAGAAGATATCAAGTATTTCATTTTTCTTAAGAGGATGATCAGGCAAAGCATTAAGTAATTGGCAAAGCCTCCCCCAAGCTTGTGGGAGACTCTCTTCTTTAGTTTGCACAAAATTAAATATTTCCTGTAAGGCAGCTTATTTTTTATGAGCAAGAAAATATTTTTCAGAGAAGTAATAAATCATATCCTGGGGACTACGCACACAACCAGGAGTAAGAGTGTTGTACCAAGCTTTAGCATCACCCTTTAATGAGAAAGGAAATAATTTGAGAATAAAGTAGTAGCGAGTTTTCTCATCATGAGTAAAAAGGGTGACTATATCATTCAACTTAGTAAGATGTGCACAACAGTTTCAGTTTCATAACCATGGAAAGGATCAGATTCAACCAAAGTAATTAACTCTAGGTTGACAGATAATTCATAATCCTTATCATCAATAAAGATAGGTGAGGTAGCAAACTTAGGATCACATTTCATTCTAGCATTCAGAGATTTTTCTTTATACTTGCATAGTAATTTCTCTAGATCATCTCTATCCTTACAAGCAAGAATATCTCTAGTTGTCTCCTCATTCATAACATAACCTTCCGGCACCTTAGGCAATTCATATCTAGGAAGGCTAGTTCTAGCAAGTGTTTCAGGAGTTTCAGTTTCAAGCTCATCATCAGATTCAACAACATCATGTTGTATTACTCTAGCAATTTGTGCATCAAGAAAATCACAAAGTGGCACATCATCATTATCAAGCAAGGTACTAGCATCATCATAAGCATTATCCATAGCAGAAGTAGCATCATCAATAACTTGCGACATATCATAATTAATAGCATGTGGTGTTGTTGCAAGTTTACTCAAAATAGAAGGTGAACCTAAAGCAGAATTGGATGGTAGTTCCTTACCTCCCCTCGTCTTTGAGGGAAATATCTTAGTCTTTGGATCCTTCAGAATCTTCATAGTGATAATCTGATAATAATCCCAAGTGACTCAGCAAATATAGCTATGCTACCCGGCAACGGCGCCAGAAAAAGGTCTTGATAACCCACAAGTATAGGGGATCGCAACAGTTTTCGAGGGTAGAGTATTCAACCCAAATTTATAGATTCGACACAAGGGGAGCCAAAGAATATTTGAAGGTATTAGCAGCTGAGTTGTCAATTCAACCACACCTGGAGATTAATTATCTGCAGCAAAGTGATCAGTAGCAAAGTAGTTTGATAGTTTTGATAGTAGTAACAGTAGCAACAGTAACGGTAACAGTGACAACAGTAATTTTGTAGCAAGTGTAACAGTGATGATAGCAGTAGTAACTTAGCATAAACAATATAGGATAAATTCATAGGCATTGGATCGGTGACTTGTTGGATGCTATTCATCATGTGATAGTTATAACCTAGGGCGATGCGGCACTAGCTCCAGTTCATCAATATAATGTAGGCATGTATTCCGTAAATAGTCATACGTGCTTTATTAAAAGAACTTGCATGACATCTTTTGTCCTACCCTCCCGTGGCAGCGGCGTCCATATTGGAAATTAAGGGATATTAAGGCCTCCTTTTAATAGAGAACCGGAACAAAGCATTAACACATAGTGAATACATGAACTCCTCAAACTACGGTAATCACCGGAAGAAGTCCCGGTTATTGTCACTCCGGGGTTACCGGATCATAACACGTAGTAGGTGACTATAACTTGCAAGATCGGATCTAAAACATGGATATAATGATGAATTCATAAACAGTTCAGATCTGAGTTCATGGCACCCGGGCTGAGATCAGGGTTGAGGTCTGCGGGGCCACCAGGTGGGTACAACCCACCTGGGCGTGCCAAGAGAGGAGGGCGCGTCCTGGTGGGTTGTGCCCACCCAGGTGCCCCTCTCCGGCAGGTCTTGGCTCCAGAAATTCTCATTATTGATATAAAAAATCCTCGCAAAGTTTCTTTCCATTCCGAGAACTTTTATTTCTGCACAAAAACAACACCATGATAGTTCTGATGAAAACAGCATCAGACCGGGGTTAGTTTCATTCAAATCATGCAAATTAGAGTCCAAAACAAGAGGAAAAGCATGAGAAAAGGTAGATACATTGGAGACGTATCAGACACCAGCCTCGTCGCCTACCCCGACGCCGACTGGGCTGGGTTCCCCGACACTCGGCGCACCACCTCCCGCTACTGCGTCTACCTCGGGCCCTCTCTGATCTTGTGATCGTCTCATGATCGAGCGCCGAGGCCGAGTACAGGGTTGTGGCTATTGTCGTCGCGGAGTGCTCCTCACTATGATAGCTATTTCAGGAGTTGCTATGTGAGGTTCCCAAGGCCACGATTGTCTACTATGACAACGTTTCCGCAGTCTACCTCTCTGCCAACCCTGTTCATCATCGTCGGACGAAGCATATTGAGCTCGACATCCACTTCGTCCGGGAGCACGTCGCACTTGGTCGTGTTCGAGTTTTGCATGTGCCCACCGATCAGTAGTTCACTGATGTCATGACGAAGGGACTACCTACCTCGACTTTTGAGGGCTTTCGGTCCAGTCATTGCGTCACCGACGATGCTTCGACCGTGGGGGGTGTTGAACATGTATTTACGTATGTAGGTCCGGGTTTTGTATGCCACACCTGTAGTGTCTCTCCCTCCCTGCATTTACTTGTATCTTGGGAGACAAGACACCGGTTGCACCCCTTGTACCTATATATGTGCCTAGTGCATGATCAATGAAGATATCGATGCACACAATCAAAACTTACAGTTTGAAATGGACCGTTGGTTCTGCGGTTGTGGGCTCGTGCCTGCAGTTATCTGAGAACCATGGTTACATTTCCCTTTGGGAATGGACCAGCGTCAGGGTTGTTGTTATCAGCATTTTGGTGGCTGCAACCTCAGACCTGGGCTGGGGTGGTTCTCCAGTTTGCTTCCTTTTGTCATCATGTAATCAAAGTTCACAGTCACAGGGTTCTGGGCTATCTGAGAACTATGGTTACATTTCCCTTTGGGAATGGATCAGCGCCGAGATTTTTGCTTATCAAAATGTAAATAATTTCAGATTTCCTTCCATTACTATCCCACAATGTAAACAACAAGTGTTCCGCAGTTCAAATGATCAACTGTTGTTCCTGATCATATGCTACCAAATTTCTGAGGCCAAGCTTAAAGTTACAGTGGCTGCAACCTGGGACCTGGCGATATGGGCCTATGATTTTATTGTTGTAGCATGGGTTGGTACTTTGTCAGTTTGCTCTGTTTTTTGAACAGGGGCGCTTTTTGTCAGTTTGCTCTATTGGAAGGTTGACATGCTGATATATTGTGCTCTCACGATATGTTGCCAAAGAAGCATTAGGTGCCAATGGCGGAGCATATTAGGGTCGCCATGTTATAAGTTGCAACAGCCCAGGGGTAGCGCACTTTAATAGGAAGTGACTGTGCATCATGATCGTATCATAAGCATCATATTTATTTAATTTTAATACAAAAATGGAGATAATACAAACACTCACCTTTTGATTAAAGAAAAACAATAAAAAATTGCCAGTTGTCCAAAATACCATTTCCAACCCATAAATATTTGGAAAAAAACGTCATATTCATTAAGTGGGTCCTTCAAAAAGTTTAATGTTTAAAAGGATTTAATTTTGGGTTTGGATTAAACCCTAATTATAAATGCAATATTTTATAAAAATGCATTTAATTTGATATAATTAAATCAAGGGATTTCACATGGTAATTTATCTTAGAACCTATAATTAGCCTTCCAATATTTTTAGGAAGGTATGGCAATTTGTTCCAAATTTTTGTAATCACCCATAACACACATATAGTTCAAACCCATTTAATAATTAAATTAGGATTTTAGTCCAGGGAGGCTACACAAACATTTCAACTAATTTGAAGCTAGTTTGAACCCCCAAACATAAATTAAATAGGATTTATTGCATTTTAATTAAGAAAAACTAGCAAAACCTCCTTGTGTACAGTTTAACTAAACTGCGCCCATGAGCGCAGTATAGCTGGTACCACAGCAGGCCGGCCCATATTCCCTTGGCCGCCGCCTAATCAGCCCAAACCTAACTCTAATCTCTCTTCTATCCTCCTCTTCCTCCCACCGGTTGTCGCCTCCACCTTGTCTCCTCTCTACCCCGCCCCCTCCCTTGCGTCGCGTGGAGATGGCGCGGCCAATTGCGCCAACCATCACCCCGACCAGACCACCGATGTCACCTCAGCCATCATCCGCCACCGGCGCCTCCTGTCGGAGCTAAATTTGGCATATCCCTCAGTAGGGTGCCATAGCTAAGCAACTTGGTGCGATGGTAACAAGAACAAGGGATTTACCTAGGTTCGGACTCTCAGGAGAACATAATACATAACGTCCTGATTGGGTTTGCTGCGTTAGAATGTGTAGAGAGTACATGCAAAGTATCGAGAGATTGTAATTGTCTAAGTTGTCTCTATCGACTAGCCCGATCCCGGCTTATATAAGATACCCATGATGTGTGCGATTGCAACGGAGTTGTCTTTTGTCTTCCTCTTGTTCTAAGTCTCTCGAGGCACCCAGGATACTGTTAAATTGATCGAGGAGGAGGTAAGAAGTGAGGATGTGTGGAATGTTATTCTAAACACTGGTGACAGAAAGGTCTAGTACAGTAGCGTAAAGTAATCCCTATTGGGACAAATGAGGTGTAGTCATTAAAATCCCAATAATTTTGTCTGAATTACTATTCTTAATAACCGAGGTAACCCCGTGTGAAGGTAACGGCCATCGGTTAGACAATTGATTCTTGATGCGGGTCGTGAACGGTGAGGATGTACTTTGGACACATCCTCCACTTAATCACATAGTAAGCACATCATAACGACTATCTCCCAGGGCTATGTTTATTAGCAAGATGAGATCCCAATCAAAAATATAAGGTTGTGAGAGTGAGACATCATACCCATGCTTGTTTTAATCATAAGTGTTTTCATCCTAAAGGTTGTACGGTCTGCTTTGCAGAAAACTGAAATTTAATTCAATACAAATAACTTGTGAGACCCTTTGTTATCCTCTCGTGGGTTTGATAGCCCAATGTCACTCCTTGGGGAAAGGGAACATGGACCTTCTGCTATCCAAACTGGATCACACAGGGCATCAAGCACCTTTTCTGGCACCGTTGTTGCGGAGGCATCGTGTCACTAGTCATTGTGTTAGAATTCCTGTTAAAAAATTATTTATTTATTGTTCATGTCTCATTTGTCTTTAGTTGTGTTGTTACCAAAAAACCCAAAAAATCATGGCACAAACTTAGAGACTATGATGTTAGGGAACGTAGTAATTTCAAAAAAAATCCTACACACACGCAAGATAATGGTGATGCATAGCAACGAGAGGAGAGAGTGTTGTCCACGTACCATCGTAGACCGTAAGCGGAAGCGTTATGACAATGCGGTTGATGTAGTCGTACGTCTCACGATCGACCGATCCTAGTACCGAAAGTACGGCACCGCCGCGATCTGCACACGTTCGGCTCGGTGACGTCCCACGAACTCACAATCCAACAGTGTCGAGGGAGAGCTTCGTCAGCACGACGGTGTGATGACGGTGATGATGAAGCTACCGGCGCAGGGCTTCGCCTAAGCACTGCAACGATATGACCGAGGTGGATTATGGTGGAGGGGGGCACCGCACACGGCTAAGAGATCAATGATCAACTTGTGTGTTCTAGGGTGCCCCCTGCCCCCGTATATAAAGGAGCAAGGGGGAGGCCGGCCGGCCCTTGGGGCGCGCCTAAGGAGGGGAGGAGTCCTCCTCCTAGTAGGAGTAGGACTCCCCCTTTCCTAATCCAACCAGGAGGAGGAAGGGAAAGGAAGGAGGAGGAAGAGGAGAAGGAAAGGGGGGCGCGCCCCCCTCCCTAGTCCAATTCGGACTCCCTATAGGGAGGGGGCACGGCTGCCCCTTGTGGGCTGCCTCCCCTTTCCCTATGGCCCATGTAGGCCCAACTTTCCCCCGAGGGGGGGGGGGTCCGGTTACCCTCCGACACTCCGGTTTTCTCCGAAACCACCCGGAACACTTCCGTTGTCCGAATATAGCCGTCCAATATATCAATCTTTATGTCTCGACCATTTTGAGACTCGTCGTCATGTCCATGATCACATCCGGGACTCCGAACTACCTTCAGTACATCAAAACACATAAACTCGTAATACTGATCATCACCGAACGTTAAGCGTGCGGACCCTACGGGTTCGAGAACTATGTAGACATGACCGAGACACGTCTCCGGTCAATAACCAATAGCGGAACCTGGATGTTCATATTGGCTCCCACATATTCTACAAAGATATTTATCGGTCAAACCGCATAACGATATATGTTGTTCCCTTTGTCATCGGTATGTTACTTGCCCGAGATTCGATCGTCGGTATCTCAATACCTAGTTCAATCTCGTTACCGGCAAGTCTCTTTACTTGTTCCGTAATGCATCATCCCGCAACTAACTCATTAGTCATGTTGCTTGCAAGGCTTTATAGTGATGTGCATTACTGAGAGGGCCCAGAGATACCTCTCCGACAATCGGAGTGACAAATCCTAATCTTGATCTATGCCAACTCAACAAGTACCATCGGAGACACCTGTAGAGCACCTTTATAATCACCCAGTTACGTTGTGACGTTTGGTAGCACACAAAGTGTTCCTCCGGTATTCGTGCGTTGCATAATCTCATAGTCATAGGAACATGTATAAGTCATGAAGAAAGCAATAGCAACATACTAAACGATTCAAGTGCTAAGCTAATGGAATGGGTCAAGTCAATCACATCATTCTCTAATGATGTGATCCCGTTAATCAAATGAAAACTCATGTCTATGGCTAGGAAACTTGACCATCTTTGATTCAACGAGCTAGTCAAGTAGAGGCATACTAGTGACACTCTGTTTGTCTATGTATTCACACATGTACTAAGTTTCCGGTTAATACAATTCTACCATGAATAATAAACATTTATCATGATATAAGGAAATATGAATAACAACTTTATTATTGCCTCTAGGGCATATTTCCTTTAGTCTCCCACTTGCACTAGAGTCAATAATCTATATTACACAGTAATGATTCTAACACCCATGGAGTCTTAGTGTTGATCATGTTTTGCTCGTGAGAGAGGCTTAGTCAACGGGTCTGCAACATTCAGATCTGTATGTATCTTGCAAATCTCTATGTCTCCCTCCTTGACTTGATCGTGGATGGAATTGAAGCGTCTCTTGATGTGCTTGGTTCTCTTGTGAAATCTGGATTCCTTTCCCAAGGCAATTGCACCAGTATTGTCACAAAAGATTTTCATTGGACCCGATGCACTAGGTATGACACCTAGATCGGATATGAACTCCTTCATCCAGACTCCTTCATTTGCTGCTTCCGAAGCAGCTATGTACTCCACTTCACACGTAGATCCCGCCACGACGCTTTCCTTAGAACTGCACCAACTGACAGCTCCATCGTTCAATATAAACACGTATCCGGTTTGTGACTTAGAGTTTTCCGGATCAGTTTCAAAGCTTGCATCAACGTAACCATTTATGACGAGCTCTTTGTCACCTCCATAAATGAGAAACATATCCTTAGTCCTTTTCAGGTATTTCAGGATGTTCTTGACCGTTGTCCAGTGATCCACTCCTGGATTACTTTGGTACCTCCCTTCTAAATTGATAGCAAGGCACACATCAGGTCCGGTACACAGCATTGCATACATCACTATTAGGAAAAGGCTAATTAGTGGCGCACCTATTTTTGCCATTAATGGCGCACTATAGGTGCGCCACTATTACCACGCCACTAGTAACAAATAGTAATGGCGCACATTTGGCTTAATCTCGGGTCACTATGCTTAATCTCAAGTCAAATCGCACTCCATGGTCAAACTTCCCGGAAGGTCACCCATCCTCACACTACTCCAGCCTGAGCACGCTTAACTTCGCAGTTCTATCCAACCCCAGCACCAGCTCACTTAACACGCACTTGTTGATATATCTATCATATCAATCCTATTAAACCTTGTTGATGTCTAGGACTTTGTTAGTATATTTCAAACTCATGAGTGTGATGAAATTTTGAAAAAATATTTTGAACTTCCCGGTCATATTACGTATCATATTTTGAACTTTTTTCCAAAAAAAATTAAAACCAATTTTTTTTCTGTTACTAGTGGCGCACCTAGCAAATGGTGCGCCACTACTAAGTTTGAATTTTTTTCATTTCCCCCCCTCTAGATCTTAAAAGCCCCGTATCTTTTATTCTGTTAGGTTTTTGGGGATTCTTAAAATCTTCAAGGGGGTTTCGAGTTTGGATGTAACTTTTCGAGTAGATGCTTTTTCATATAAAAAACTTTTTAATCCGAGTTCATATGCAAAAGTTATGCCCATGTTACTAAATTCCAGAGAGATTTTGCAAATAAAGTCAAAATTCATATTTGTAAATTTTCCCAACAATTAAACCACATATCACGTGAGAAACCTATTTTCTTTTATTTATTTTTTTACATTTCCATCATTTTCTTTTATTTTTTTTAAACTGAAATGGCGGTCCAAGGGGGGGCATTTGGTTATAGTAATGGCGCACCTGTACAAAGTGCGCCATTACTATGTGTATGACTTGGTCAAACCTTGGTCAAAGTTAGTAATGGCGCACTTTGTGTAGGTGCGCCATTACTAAGTTTGACATAGTAATGGCGCACCTATGCAAAGTGCGTCATTGCTAAGTTTGACCAAGGTTTGACCCAGTCATACACATAGTAATGGCACACTTTGTACAGGTGCGCCATTACTATGTCAACTAGTAATGGCGCACTATCCCCTTGTGCATCACTGCTAACAATTTTTTTTTATTTTTTTCAAAACTAGTAATGGCGCACCACACACCAGGTGCGCCATTAGTAATATGTCAATAATGGCGCACCTGTATCTGGTGTGCCACTGCTATATAGCAGTGGCGCGCCACATACATGGTGTGTCATTAATGTCCATATTAGCTATAGCCCTTTTCCTAGTAGTGCATGATAGAGCCTATGGCTGAAGCATAGGGAACACCTTTCATTTTCTCTCTATCTTCTGCAGCGGTCGGGCATTGAGTGTGACTCAACTTCACACCTTGTAACACACGCAAGAACCCTTTCTTTGCTTGATCCACTTTGAACTTCTTCAAAACTTTATCAAGGTATGTGCTTTGTGAAAGTCCAATTAAGCATCTTGATCTATCTCTATAGATCTTGATGCCTAATATATAAGCAGCTTCACCGAGGTCTTTCATTGGAAAACTCTTGTTCAAGTATCCTTTTATGCTATCCAGAAATTCTATATCATTTCCAATCAACAATATGTCATCCACATATAATATTAGAAATGCTACAGAGCTCCCACTCACTTTCTTGTAAATACAGGCTTCTCCAAAAGTCTGTCTAAAACCATATGCTTTGATCACACTATAAAAACGTTTATTCCAACTCTGAGATGCTTGCACCGGTCCATAAATGGATCGCTGGAGCTTGCACACTTTGTTAGTATCCTTTGGATCGATAAAACCTTCAGGTTCCATCATATACAACTCTTCTTCCAGAAATCCATTCAGGAATGCAGTCTTTACATCCATTTGCCAAATTTCATAATCATAAAATGCAGCAATTGCTAACATGATTCGGACGGACTTAAGCATCACTACGGGTGAGAAAGTCTCATTGTAGTCAACTCCTTGAACTTGTCAAAAACCTTTCGCAACAAGTCAAGCTTTGTAGACAGTAACATTACCGTCAGCGTCAGTCTTCTTCTTGAAGATCCATTTATTCTCGATGGCTTGCCGATCAACGGGCAAGTCAACCAAAGTCTACACTTTGTTCTCATACATGGATCCCATCTCAGATTTTATGGCCTCAAGCCATTTCGCGGAATCTGGGCTCATCATCGCTTCCTCATAGTTCGTAGGTTCGTCATGGTCAAGTAACATGACCTCCATAACAGGATTACCGTACCACTCTGGTGCGGATCTTACTCTGGTTGACCTACGAGGTTCAGTAGTAACTTGATCTGAAGTTTCATGATCATCATCATTATCTTCCTCACTAATTGGTGTAGGAGTCACAGGAACAGATTTCTGTGAAACTACTTTCCAATAAGGGAGTAGGTACAGTTACCTCATCAAGTTCTACTTTCCTCCCACTCACTTCTTTCGAGAGAAACTCCTTCTCTAGAAAGGATCCATTCTTAGCAACGAATGTCTTGCCTTCGGATCAGTGATAGAAGGTGTACCCAACAGTTTCCTTTGGGTATCCTATGAAGACACATTTCTCCAATTTGGGTTCGAGCTTATCAGGTTGAAGCTTTTTCACATAAGCATCGCAGCCCCAAACTTTAAGAAACAACAACTTGGGTTTCTTGCCAAACCACAGTTCATAAGGTGTCGTCTCAACGGATTTAGATGGTGTCCTATTTAACGTGAATGCAGCCGTCTCTAAAGCATAACCCCAAAACGATAGCGGTAAATTAGTAAGAGAAATCATAGATCGCACCATATCCAGTAAAGTACGATTACGATGTTCGGACACACCATTACGTTGTGGTGTTCCGGGTGGCATGAGTTGCGAAACTATTCCGCATTGTTTCAAATGAAGACCAAACTCGTAACTCAAATATTCTCCTCCACGATCAGATCATAGAAACTTTATTTTCTTGTTATGATGATTTTCCACTTCACTTTGAAATTCTTTGAACTTTTCAAATGTTTCAGACTTATGTTTCATCAAGTTGATATACCCATATCTGCTCAAATCATCTGTGAAGGTGAGAAAATAACGATACCCGCCGCGAGCCTCAATATTCATCGGACCACGTACATCAGTATGTATGATTTCCAACAAATCTGTTCCTCGCTCCATTGTTCCGGAGAACGGAGTTTTAGTCGTCTTGCTCATGAGGCATGGTTCACAAGTACCAGGTGATTCATAATCAAGTGATTCCAAAAGTCCATCAGAATGGAGTTTCTTCATTCGCTTTACACCAATATGACCCAAACGGCAGTGCCACAAATAAGTTGCACTAGCATTATCAACTCTGCATCTTTTGGCTTCAATATTATGAATATGTGTATCATTACTATCAAGATTCAATAAAAATAGACCACTCTTCAAGGGTGCATGACCATAAAAGATATTACTCATATAAATAGAACAACCATTATTCTCTGATTTAAATGAATAACCATCTCGCATCAAACAGGGTCTAGATATAATGTTCATGCTTAACGCTGGCACCAAATAACAATTATTCAGGTCTAAAACTAATCCCGAAGGTAGATGTAGAGGTAGCGTGCCGACCGCGATCACATCGACTTTGGAACCATTTCCCACGCGCATCATCACCTCGTCCTTAGCCAATCTTCGCTTAATCTGTACTCCCTGTTTCGAGTTCCAAATATTAGCAACAGAACCAGTATCAAATACCCAGGTGCTACTGCGAGCATTAGTAAGGTACACATCAATAACATGTATATCACATATACCTTTGTTCACCTTGCCATCCTTCTTATCCGCCAAATACTTGGGGCAGTTCTGCTTCAAGTGACCAGTCCCTTTGTAGTAGAAGCACTCAGTCTCAGGCTTAGGTCCAGACTTGGGCTTCTTCACTTGAGCAGCAACTTGCTTGTCGTTCTTCTTGAAGTTCCCCTTCTTCCCTTTACCCTTTTTCTTCAAACTGGTGTTCTTGTTGACCATCAACACTTGATGCTCCTTCTTGATTTCTACCTCCGCAGCCTTTAGCATTGCGAAGAGCTCGGGAATTGTCTTATACATCCCTTCCATGTTATAGTTCATCATGAAGCTCTTGTAGCTTGGTGGCAGTGATTGAAGAATTCTGTCAATGACACTGTCATCAGGAAGATTAACTCCCAGTTGAATCAAGTGATTGCTATACCTAGACATCTTTTAGTATATGCTCATTGACAGAACTATTCTCCTCCATCTTGCAGCTGTAGAACTTATTGGAGACTTCATATCTCTCAATCCGGGCATTTGCTTGAAATATTAACTTCAACTCCTGGAACATCTCATATGCTCCATGAAGTTCAAAACGTCGTTGAAGTCCCGGTTCTAAGCCGTAAAGCATGGCACACTGAACTATCGAGTAGTCATCAGCTTTGCTCTACCAGACATTCATAACATCCGGCGTTGCTCCTGCAGCGGGTTTGGCACCTAGCGGTGCTTCCAGGACGTAATTCTTCTGTGCAGTAATGAGGATAATCCTCAAGTTATAGACCCGGTCCGTTTAGTTGCTACCATCATCTTTCAACTTAGCTTTCTCTAGCAACGCATTAAAATTCAACAGAACAACAGCACGGGCCATCTATCTACAACAACATAGACATGCATAATACTATCAGGTACTAAGTTCATGATAAATTAAAGTTCAATTAATCATATTACTAAAGAACTCCCACTTAGATAGACATCCCTCTAATCGTCTAAGTGATCACGTGATCCATATCAACTAAACCATGTCCGATCATCACGTGAGATGGAGTAGTTTTCAATGGTGAACATCACTATGTTGATCATATCTACTATATGATTCACGCTCGACCTTTCGGTCTCAGTGTTCCGAGGCCATATCTGCATATGCTAGGCTCGTCAAGTTTAACCCGAGTATTCTGCGTGTGCAAAACTGGCTTGCACCCGTTGTATGTGAACGTAGAGCTTATCACACCCGATCATCACGTGGTGTCTCGGCACGACGAACTTTCGCAACGGTGCATACTCAGGGAGAACACTTGTACCTTGAAATTTAGTGAGAGATCATCTTATAATGCTACCGTCAAACTAAGCAAAATGAGATGCATAAAGGATAAACATCACATGCAATCAATATAAGTGATATGATATGGCCATCATCATCTTGTGCATTTGATCTCCATCTCCAAAGCACCGTCATGATCACCATCGTCACCGGCGCGACACCTTGATCTCCATCATAGCATCGTTGTCATCTCGCCAACTATTGCTTCTACGACTATCGCTGCCGCTTAGTGATAAAGTAAAGAAATTACATGGCGATTGCATTTCATACAATAAACCGACAACCATATGGCTCCTGCCAGTTGCCGATAACTCTGTTACAAAACATGATCATCTCATACAATAAAATTTAGCATCATGTCTTGACCATATCACATCACAACATGCCCTGCAAAAACAAGTTAGACGTCATCTACTTTGTTGTTGCAAGTTTTACGTGGCTGCTACGGGCTGAGCAAGAACCGTTCTTACCTACACGTCAAAACCACAACGATTTTTCGTCAAGTATGTGCTGTTTTAACCTTCAACAAGGACCGGGCGTAGCCACAGTCGATTCAACTAAAGTTGGAGAAACTGACACCCGCCAGCCACCTGTGTGCGAAGCACGTCGGTAGAACCAGTCTCGCGTAAGCGTACGCGTAATGTCGGTCCGGGCCGCTTCATCCAACAATACCGCCGAATCAAAGTATGACATGCTAGTAAGCAATATGACTATTATCGCCCATAACTCACTTGTGTTCTACTCGTGCATATAACATCTACGCATAAACCTGGCTCTGATGCCACTATTGGGGAACGTAGTAATTTCAAAAAAAATCCTACGCACACGCAAGATCATGGTGATGCATAGCAACGAGAGGGGAGAGTGTTGTCCACATACCCTCGTAGACCATAAGCGGAAGCGTTATGACAACGCGGTTGATGTAGTCGTACATCTTCATGATCGACCGATCCTAGTACCGAAAGTACAGCACCTCCGCGATCTGCACTAGTTCGGCTCGGTGACGTCCCACGAACTCACGGTCCAGCAGAGTGTCGAGGGAGAGCTTCGTCAGCACGACTGCATGATGACGGTGATGATGAAGCTACCAGCGCAGGGCTTTGCCTAAGCACTACAACGATATGACCGAGGTGGATTATGGTGGAGGGGGCACCGCACACGGCTAAGAGATCAATGATCAACTTGTGTGTTCTAGGGTGCCCCCTGCCCCCGTATATAAAGGAGCAAGGGGGAGGCCGGCCGGCCCTTGGGGCGCGCCTAAGGAGGGGAGGAGTCCTCCTCCTAGTAGGAGTAGGACTCCCCATTTCCTAGTCCAACCAGGAGGAGGAAGGGGAAAGGAAGGAAGAGGAAGAGGAGAAGGAAAGGGGCGCGCCCCCCTCCCTAGTCCAATTCGGACTCCCTATAGGGAGGGGGCGCCGCTGCCCCTTGTGGGCTGCCTCCCCTCTTCCGTATGGTCCATGTAGGGCCAACTTTCCCGGGGGGGTACCGGTAACCCTCCGGCACTCCGGTTTTCTCCAAAACCACCCGGAACACTTCCGTTGTCCGAATATAGCCGTCCAATATATTAATCTTTATGTCTCGACCATTTTGAGACTCCATGTCATGTCCGTGATCACATCCGAGACTCTGAACTACCTTTGGTACATCAAAACACATAAACTCGTAATACCGATCGTCACCGAACATTAAGCGTGCGGACCCTACGGGTTCGAGAACTATATAGACATGACCGAGACACGTCTCCGGTCAATAACCAATAGCGGAACCTGGATGTTCATATTGGCTCCCACGTATTCTACGAAGATCTTTATCGGTCAAACCGCATAACGATATACGTTGTTCCCTTTGTCATTGGTATGTTACTTGCCCGAGATTCGATCGTCGGTATCTCAATACCTAGTTCAATCTCGTTACCGGCAAGTCTCTTTACTCGTTTCGTAATGCATCATCCCGCAACTAACTCATTAGTCACATTGCTTGCAAGACTTTATAGTGATGTGCATTACCGAGAGGGCCCAGAGATACCTCTCCGACAATCGGAGTGACAAATCCTAATCTCGATCTATGCCAACTCAACAAGTACCATCGGAGACACCTGTAGAGCACCTTTATAATCACCCAGTTACGTTGTGACGTTTGGTAGCACACAAAGTGTTCCTCCGGTATTCAGGAGTTGCATAATCTCATAGTCATAGGAACATGTATAAGTCATGAAGAAAGCAGTAGCAACATACTAAACAATCAAGTGCTAAGCTAACAGAATGGGTCAAGTCAATCACATCATTCTCCAATGATGTGATCCCGTTAATCAAATGACAACTCATGTCTATGGCTACGAAACTTAACCATCTTTGATTCAACGAGCTAGTCAAGTAGAGGCATACTAGTGACACTCTGTTTGTCTATGTATTCACACATGTACTAAGTTTCCGGTTAATACAATTCTAGCATGAATAATAAACATTTATCATGATATAAGGAAATATAAATAACAACTTTATTATTGCCTCTAGGGCATATTTCCTTCATATGCTTCTTCGAATGAGCACTTTATGCGTCCACAGATCACACTACCCAATGTTGCCATAGAGAAAATTAAGATAAAGCCTCATTTAGTCATTATGGTTCAACAAATCAAACTTGAAGGCTCGGCTTCATAGGATGCTGGTATGAACTTACACACTTTCACTAAAGCGTGCGATATGACACGTCTTAAGGATTATGTGTGATATGACACATGTTAAGGACTATGAACCAGACCCTTGTGAAATTGCGTTTATTTCCTTTCTCTTTGAGAGGAAAAGGGAAAGAATGGCTTCTAGCTTTGCCTACAGGAGTTGTAACTTCATGGAATTTATGTTGTAGCATGTTTTAATTCAAGTTTTATCCCTGCAAAAATTATGTAACTTCGATATCAGATCACAGGTTTTAGCCAGGAATATCGTGAGTCACTAGGGCTTGCCTGGGATCCCATGAAGGAGGCTATGATAAAACGCCCCAACCATGGGATGGAAGAATGGTTAATTCTTCATATATTTTATAATGTTGTTAATCTTATGTCGGAAGCTATGCTAGATACAACTTCAGGAGCAATCATTATGGGAAAACCGATTGCGAGGCGATACACCGATTGCAAGTATATTATGCTTGATACAACTGAAGGAGGAATCATTATTGATGCTGAATCAGCAAGTGGAGATGGGCTGGGCCGCAATGTAAAAAAGAAGGTAAGTCAGCCCTTCTTCTTTCATTTTTTCTTTACTTGTCTTTTGTATTAAACGAGAAAGTAGGAGAAAGAAGGAATGGAGGGGTAGGAATGAAATTTGCCTATGGGGCTATTTTTCTTGAAGTACAAGATTTATACTTGGGTCCAGAAAAATGGTTCCCAATTATTTGCAAAATTTGAACTCAAATTGATTTGAATCTGAACCAAATGGATTTCAACTAGGGCTATCAGCTAGCAGTGTCCAAAAACTATGAAATTTCTTGGGGAGGCTACGAATATGAAAAGAAGGAGATGTGCAAAGTTGTGGAGAAAACGGGAAAGTTTGAATTTGAAAGAATTCAAATCCTTGCAAAGGATTTGAATTGGAGCCAAGATTTAAAATAGGTGCTGGCTTTAATTAAATAAACTAACATGTTGACTATTTTTAATTGCCACATATTACTTAAGATGTTAATGAATGGATGATGACATAAAATTAAAAACTACTTATTAAATAAAAAGCAACAATGCCATATATGGGTTTATTATATTTGGGATGTTAAATTTGTAACTACGTGCAATAAACAACTATTACAGACGGTTTTTGCGGTTTCTCATGGGGAGCCGCCTCCATTATTAAGCATCACAGGCGACTTTGTACCTCTTTGGAAAAAAATACTTTCGGGGCCTGCTGCTAATGCATGTTTTTCTACTAATGAAAATTAATTCTTTGATTCACGGTGACCTCTCTCTATTTTTCCCTCCTTCCCTTCTCTCCACAACTAGACCACAGTGTTAAGATGTAAATATGATATTTGAATCAATTAAATGTAACATCACTTAGACTAGTTATAGTGCATAGTATCTTACATTGGTGGCCCATAGTAGCACCTTATCTATGTTAAGATACGGTTGTCTTATGTTTCCTCAGTCAGTACAATATTATGTCAGCAATATGCCTAGTTAGTATTGCACAAAGGTGCATGATATTAGGTTATGATATCCCACTATGATACATCTTGGATATATAACACCTAAAATACAATTTATTGGGGTGGTTATCTCTAAAGTTCTTGCGCCACCTATGATGGTGTGTTAAAAGTCAAAATGCATTTGGAGTGCATTAATGTCATGTTTTTTTTTCTAGCTATGTGAATGTCATATTGTGGGAAACTCCATTTTGGACAATATTCCCCTCCTCGCAGTTGTTTTGTTTCCCCCATTTTGGACAGTGAGTCATAGAAAGTGAGTCGTAGGGGCAAGTATAGCTGTGGAAAATAATTTTGGGAATCAAGTTGTCACGCTATCGTCCAACTACTAATGGCGTGTACCTATATGGGCTTACACTGGGCCCTAACTCAAAACACTGATACTGAAGTCCGATAAAACCCAGACAACTAAATCTCATTCAAGACAAGATTCCACTGGTTAAAAGAAGACAAGCCCCCATTATTATTAACATGGCTTTTTATTATTAGAAGGATGGTAGTTTTATTACTAACACGATGGCAGTTTTATTATTGAGAGCATGAGATTTTTATTATCAATAACATGGTAGTTTTACTAATAAGAACATGGCATTTTAATAGTGAAAAACATGACATTTATATATTTAAGAGGATGACATTTTTATTATTAAGAGGATGGCATGGATTTTTTTTTATACCATGGCAGTTTTTATCTAGAGGATGACATATTTTAAAGTTTAGCATGACAAAAAAATCTAGATCACATGACCTTTTTTGGTTTTTGCTCATACTCGTTGTAAATTTATAAATTAGAAGAAATAGGCAGCTTTATAAATTAGTATGACATTTTTCATAATTAAAATCATGGCAATTAGGTCTTAGTTTTGTTCGATGGCATTTTTTTGCCAAAAAAATTTAACTGGGGCAATGGGTCAAACGGGGAGTCGCGCGAGAGCCTGTGCAGAGCGAACAACCAAAAACGTACGTGTTGCAGGCAGCCTCCCCTGGCGAATGAAACGGTCGCCGGAGGGCGTCCATATGTCTCGCATTAAGCGAGACCTTTGGAACCCTCGTTGAAGTGGAAGAGCGAGATGGGCTGGCCTAGACGCGAAGGACACCACAACCTCAGTTTTTCTTTTCTTTTGACCTTTTTTCGTTTTTTGCAATATTTTTTTCTTTTGTTTAAACTTTAAAATATAATAAATATTTATATTACAAAAAAACTCAACAAAAAAACATTTGAAACATGTTGACCAAGCATTTGAAAAATGTTAAATGTGTATATGGAAAAATGTTTATCACATATAAGAAAAATGTATACAAAAAACAATGTGTATGAAAAAAATTGGCATGTATTTAAAACTTTCTAATACAGCATTTGAAAAAATAAAAAAGTATATGAAAAAAGTTATTGTTCAAAAAAAATATTTAAAAATGTTAATCAAGCATTTGAATAATGTTAAATGTGTATTGAAAAAATGTTGATCAGTTATTAAAAGAATGATGAAAAAATTGATCATGTAACTAAAAATGTTAAACAATCATTCGGAAAAAAATGTTGAACAAGTATTTCAGAAATGTTAATCAAGCATTTGGAAAATGTTAAATGTGTATAGAAAAAATGTTGGCCACGTATTAGAAAAATGATGAAAAACCTTGATAATGAATATGAAAATGTTAATCAAGCATTTATAAAAAGAAGGAAAAAGTATTTGAAAAATGATAATCAAGCATTTGCAAAATGTTAAATGTGTATAAAAAATGTTGACCATGTATTAAAAAAATCTTAATTTGAAATTTGAAATTTTTTTACCTAGCATTTAGAAAAATGTATAGAAAAAATGTTGATGATGTATAAAAAATGTTAATCTTATATTGGAAAAAAAGTTTAATCAATGAATTTAGAAAATTTGTAGAGAATTTTTTTTGCCCATGTATTCAAAAAAAAATTAATTTGTATCATTAAAATGTTAAACATGTATTAGAAAAATGTTCTTGACATACACAAAAAATTTAGAATGAAAATCAGAAGAAACAAACGAAAACCAAAAAAGAAGGAAAACTGAGAAAAACAATAAAAGACACCAAGTAAATCAAAACCAAACAAAAACGAAAAAAGGATAAGAAAAAAGAAAAAGAAAATAAAAAAGGAGAGAAAACCGAATAAAATAGAAGAAAAAGTAAGAAGGAAACTGATAAAAATGGTGAAAAAAGAAAGGCAAGACAAAACCACAAAACCAGCAGACCCGGGTTCAAATCCTAGTTTTCCCATTTTTCTTCTCTGTTTTTTAAACGTGTGCCAACAGGCCGGCCAAACAGCTTTTTTTAGGGGTAGAGCCACTTTATTGATCAAAGTCCACACAAGGTAAGATACAAGCTAGGTCATGTGGCTGGCCAAGCCACACATGGCACCCCTGAGCTAGATTAAGAGCATACTTCGCTAAACTATGAGCTTCAAAATTACAATTTGACTCTCGAAAATAAAATTACAAGAAAAATGAGCTAATTTGGACTTGATTTCGTTGATGATAGCTCCGTAAGCACCTTGGTTTCCTTTCTGGATGTCAGCATCAACTTGTTTAGATTCTGAAGATATACCGAAGTTGTGGAGCTGAAGATCTTGAGACAATGGTCTAAGCTACGTAATCAGGTTAGTACAATGCACCTATCTGGAGACAATGACTCGGTCTACTGGAGCTTGAATAAGTCAGGTAGATATACTACCAAATCCATGTATAAATGGCTGGAGAAGCCTCTCAATGGGTATGATTACAAATGGATATGGAAATCCAAAATCCCCCTGAAAATCCAAATTTTCTTATGGCAACTCTCGCAAGATGCAGTGTTCACCAGACATGTGATGTGGCAACGCCGATGGACTGGGAACCCTGTGTGTTCCTTTTGCCAAAAGATCGAGACATCCCAGCATTTATTATTTGGATGCCCTGTCGCTAAGGTTATATGGCGATCAATTGGGGTTACTCTTGGGACTGACTTATGTCCTCGAAATTATTGGCAATTCTTTACTTGGTGTTACTCTTTTCTGCCAGGATATTAATCCTTCTATACTGTGGCGCTGGGTGCTGTTACTTGGGCCATCTGTCGCTAAGGTTACTTGGGCCAAAAGATCGAGACATCCCAGCATTTATTCTTTGGATGCCCTGTCGCTAAGGTTATATGGCGATCAATTGGGGTTACTCTTGGGACTGACTTATGTCCTCGAAATTATTGGCAATTCTTTACTTGGTGTTACTCTTTTCTGCCAGGATATTAATCCTTCTATACTGTGGCGCTGGGTGCTGTTACTTGGGCCATCTGGCTAGCCCGGAACAGGGCCACCTTTGAGAAAAGATGATAAAAACCCCCTTTGAGATAGTTTTTACGGCAGTTTCTTTTCTTTTGTACTGGGCAGGTCTGCAGACTGGAGAAAACATGAAGAGGCTTCGCGCTGGAGCATAGATGATCCGGAACGGGACCATGATGCAGATGAGGGCCTGTGATGCGTCGGCCAAGATTGGAGAATGAAGAATGACATGGAAGGGCGTCTTTCTGCAGCTGCGCATTTGGACAGTAGTCTTTTGCTCCTGGGATATCTATTGTCTCATGGTGTGATGGAGGTTTCCTGAGACATGTAATAGGGCTAGTGTTGGATTTGGTGCTACTAGGTTTTCGCCCCATAGCACTCGTTTCGATGTCGAGCGAGTGCGGTGGGTTTCCTTGCGTTGAACTCGCTCTTCCCCTCCTCTCTTACTCTATTTCCCTATAAGACTTGATGTATTTCCGTTCCTAGTAATGGAAAGGGGGTTAGCCCGGTTCAGAAAAAAAGATCTTGAGCTAAAGAAATCACCTCCCGACATGCAATGGCTTCCAGCGCTGTAGGGTCAAAAACCCGCGGGAGCACTCACTTCAGCAAGACGGAAGTACCACTCGCCTTCTCTCTTATTTTAAACGTGCACTAACAGGCCGGCCGAATAGCTACAACGTGGGTGCATTCGCTTTAGCGAGATGGAAATAGCACTGCTGTAAAGCGAGATGTAGTCGTCGCGGTTGCTGGGGGCCGGGTTAAAAGGGTCCTTCTGGGAATCAAGTCGTTGTGGTCCTGAGTTGTTTTGGGGGGAGCAACTAGTTGACGAACGCTTCTTCGGGAGCCTGCAACGATCAGCACCACTTGGCGCGTTCTCAGCAGCCCCGCCACATATCGCCCTCTGGGCGCTCCCTTCGCATTTTGTTTTCTTTTTATTTTTTCGCACGCGTTTTCGGCTTTTTAAACGGTTCGGTTTTTTCTGGATTTCTTCGACGTTTTGGTTTTCTACCGGTCTTCCTTAGCTTTTGGGCCAAAAAATTATAAAAAAATGAAACGCGTTTGTTTTTCTTCCTCGAGAGGCACGGGTTTGCTTCTGCGAGAGGCACGGTTGTGCCTCTCGGAAACGAAAAAAAACATGTTTTCTGTTTTTTTTCTTTCGCGACTGGCACGGTTTTGCTTTCGCGAGAGACACGACCGTGCCTCTGGGAAACGAGAAAAAAACACGTTTTCTTTTTTTTCTTCCGCGAGAGGCACGTTTTGCTTCCGCGAGGCACGGTTTTGCTTTTTCGCGAGAGGCATGACCGTGCCTCTCGAAAACGAAAAAAATGCATTTCTGTTTTTTTTCTTCTACGAGAGGCATGGTTTTTCTTCCGCGAGAGGCACGGTCGTGCCTCTCGAAAACGAAAAAAACACGTTTTCTGTTTTTTTTTCTTCCGCGAGAGGTACGATGGTGATTTTGCGAGAGGCACGGCCGTGCCTCTTTCAAAAAGAGAAAAAAACCGTGCTTCCGGTTCGGTTTTTTTGTTTTTTTTTGAAAAAATCGTTAAAACCTATCAATATGTGATCTAGTTTGGAAGATCTGGACACGAGGAATCCAACGGTGAAAACGGTTCAAAATTTGGACGCACGGTTTAAGAAATAAAACGTTTGAATAAACGGATCTACGAAAAAATGGAAAACTCCAGGTTGCGACAAATGGCACACAAAGAGCGCGCAACTTGTCACAACCTGGGAAGGTGGGGTGATCTTTGCGATGAGTACTCCTCAATTCGTGATTTCGTGTTTTTGGTCCATACATATAACTGCTTGTGGCCCATACTTATATGGGTCTACTTTGGGCGGAAACTGAAAAACACTGAGACTGCAGCCCAATGAAACCCAGACCACTAAACCTCACTTAAGACAAAGATTCCAGTGGTTAAATGAAGACAAGATTGCAAGATTTGCATCGCCGACACAAGCTTCCAAAAACCCAAGGGCATCTTGCTTCCAAGAACACCAAAAAGGAAGGCCGAGACAAGTCGCGAGAGACGACAAGGACAGCAGCCAACAAGGAGGGATGAGGCCAGAGTCGACCAGAGCTGTCCGTCCGATTTTCTCCCATCTGATCCACCCCTGTGTGGCTTCCAACCGCCGCCACAGGAGAGGAGCCCAGTGGCGGACGGACTCCTCAATCCGCGAGTGTTGCACCTGCTTCACCCGATGCTCGGGCTGGCTGCCCCGATTTCCCTCCCCACGACGTCGACGTCGGGTGAGATAAAGATGACCAGAACATAGAGAAGGGAGAAGAGAGAGGAGAGAGAGCGGAGAGCTTGCGAGGGTGCTCCAGGATGCAGACCGATACTCAGTTCTCTTCGGCCGCGATGAAGAGGACCAGCGACTGGTACGTACCTTCGCTCTGCTGCCTGTTTGAATCTACGAGCTCGCCATTTCTTTGGCGCCATGAAACTGCTTTCAAGCAAGCAGCACCGTGCAGTGACAAGTATTTTAGATGTGGAACAATCACATGCTGAACCTGAAGTTCCTTATTAGGATTAGCAGTAGCTCATGAGCTCGATCCGACAATTTTTCCAACTGGTTGGTGCAGGATCCGTTCACAAGAATTCCCGAGCGATATTACCATTCAAGTTGGGGGGAGCAGCTTCAACTTGCACAAGGTAACCAGCCAGAGGCAACCCCACCTTTGATTCTTACCGCGCGCTTAGAAATCATATGGAATCGCCAAAAATCCTGAGTTCTAATGACAAGTTCTGCAGCTCCCACTGGCATCTAAATGCGGCTACATAAGGAAGCTGGTGTCGGGGGCCAACGGGTCCAGGGTGACCCACCTCGAGATCACGGGCATGCCCGGCGACGCCAAGGCGTTCGACCTCGTCATCAAGTTCTGCTACGGCGTCAACTTCGAGATCACCGCCGACAACGTCGCCATGCTGCGCTGCGCCGCCGAGCACCTGGAGATGACCGAGGAGTGCAAGCCCGGGAACCTCGTCGGCCGGACCGAGGCCTACCTGGAGGAGGTGGCGCTGGCGAGCCTCGAGGGCGCGGTCACCGCGCTTCGCAGGGCCGAGGAGCTCCTCCCGGCGTCAGACAAGGTGCAGCTCATTGGCAGGTGCATCGACGCCATAGCGACCATGACATGCGGCGACGGTGGCCATGAGGGGCTGGACGACGTGGGCGCGCCACCGAAGCCTGTCGATGACTGGTGGGCCGACGAGCTGACGGCGCTGAGGATCGACACCTTCCAGAGGGTCATGATCGCCATGAAGGCGAGGGGATTCAAGGGCATCGCCATGGGGACGATGATCATGCTCTACGCTCAGAAGTCCCTTCGAAGACTGGTAATCGAGTCGAACACCTTACCTAGAGCACAGTATATACTCTTGCTATAGCTAACGTCTGACACGTACTGTCGACTTGTAACTTGTTGCAGGACATGAACGGGAGGGAGCGGAAGAAGATGGAGCCGAGGCAGGAGCACGAGAAGCGGGTGGTTCTCGAGACGATCGTGAGCCTCCTGCCGAGGGAGAAGAACACCATGTCGGTGAGCTTCCTGTCGATGCTGCTCCGGGCGGCGATCTACCTCGACACGTCGCTGGCGTGCCGGCTCGATCTGGAGACGCGGATGGCCGCGCAGCTCGGCCAGGCCGTGCTCGACGACCTGCTCATCCCGTCCTCTTCGCCGGAGGGCGCCGGCACGGCCTACGACGTCGACGCAGTGCAGAGGATCCTCGCCGGCTACCTCGAGAACGAGGGCGAGGCGACGCGCCTGGACTACAACACGGACGACGACTTCGCCTCGGCGGCGTCGCCGCCCAACGACGTCGGCCCGGTCGGCAAGCTCATGGAGAGCTACCTCGCCGAGATCTCCTCGGACGTGAACCTGCCCGTTGACAAGTTCACCGGCCTCGCCGAGCTCATCCCGGAGCGCGCCCGGTTCAACGAGGACGGCATGTACCGCGCCATCGACATCTACTTGAAGGTCCGTTCGTTAAACTCGATCTTCATTCGTTTACTTGTTGTTTATAAGTGCTCAAATGTGATGGATGGTTTGGGTAGGCGCATCCGTCGCTGGGCGAGGGCGAGAGGAAGAAGGTGTGCGGCGTGATGGACTGCCAGAAGCTGTCGCGGGAGGCGTGCGCGCACGCGGCGCAGAACGACCGGCTGCCGGTGCAGACGGTGGTGCAGGTGCTGTACCACGAGCAGCGGCGCCTCCGCGTGCCGCCGCCATCGCAGGCGCCGAGCGGCGCGCCGTCGTACGCCGGGGGGGAGTCGCCGGCGCTGTCGTACAGGCCGACGCCGAGCTTCAACGGGCGGGAGCGGAGCGCGCCGTCCAGCGAGGTGTCGCGGCTGCAGCGGGAGAACGACGAGCTTAGGATGGAGCTGCTCCAGATGAAGATGCGCCTGAGGGACCCGTCGGGCGCGGCACCGGCTGCGGCGCCGCCGCTCGCGGCGGGTGGAACCCGGAGCTTCCCGACGTCGGGGAAGCCGCCACTGCCGAAGAAGCAGGGCGGCAGCGGCGGAGGAGGCGGCGGCGGGTTCATGAAGAAGCTCGGGCGGCTCAACCCGTTCGTGCGCGACCCTCTGGGCGGCGGGAAGGTCCGCACGAAGCCGCCCAAGGATCGCAGGCACTCCATTTCTTGACACTATCGGATAGTGTAATCTAATGGTCACTTGAAGATAAATAAGCCTCTTAGCATGGACGTAGCACTGTACAGTTTTATAATCTGCGTCACAGTTCGTGTCAAGTTCCTGCAATGAAGAAACTCCGGCCATTGTAGCAAATTTTTGCAACTCGGGGTTCAGTCTGTCAGTGTAGTGCAGTTCTGTTCCACTGGCCACTGCGATGTCGGCCGATCGGACCACTAAGCGCTCTACCATTACACCAACGTTGGAAGATGGAAGCATCTGATGTCGATCTCGACGATCCTCTCCCGTTTCTTGTGGGGGGATTGCGATAACGTTGGTATGGTTAGCAATGCATCCCCAGCTCAGGACAAAAGACAACCAGCACGGCAGCACCGAGACGTGGCCTGGAATTCGGCCCTGGTAGATAACCACGCCATAAGGGCACGAGACAATCCTTGCAACACACCAAGCGGCGAAAAGGAAAGGAGATCAGTGGATTTCCATTCTCCTATCCTAAGAAAAGATAGCGACAGTGCGCCCCTACTCATCATGGATCACAGTAGGCAACACATGTCTAGGCTCTCTGTATGCACAAAACAAGATAATTCAGGGCAAAACTCAACCAGTTTGGTTCAGGACATCAAGCGTTATACAGGGCACGAGCCTGCCTGGGTCAAAAGAATCCTAGTAGAGTTCCATAGCAACACAATGTTCAAAGACAAGCCATTAATTACCTACTCCATTTTTTACATAGGTGTAGTACTAGATACGTGTGTGTCTCCACAGGCGCACATCAGCTTCCGATCACGATGCGATTAGCTGTGCCACTATCCAGATGTTGCTAAACCGTAACTTGGGCGCACAAAAAGTCAAGCTATATCTTCCTCTCGTTGTTTTCATCGGGAAGCCATCGACCAGAAGTTCAGCAGGAAGGAGGGCGTGAGGGCAAACCAGCTCATGAACGCCATCGCCGTCGCGGTCTCGAAGCTGCCACAGTGGTTCTCGGCACAGATGTTCAGGTCGTTGTCGATCAGGACGGTGATGCCTGCCGACGAGCATGCTGCGCCGAAGATGAGTGCTGCCGTGATCTACCAAGAAACAGCGATGATCACTATATTAGACCTCACACAGTCAAAAGACAATGCATTCATAATTTCCAGGATGAAACTAACATGCAGGAACTTGCAATAAAGATGCAGTTTCATTCAATTGCCGTAATCTGAGCATGTACTTTATCTCACTGCAAGATTTCTTAGTCTATACACCACGCAGCCAATATTGTTAAAAAGAATGATGGAAAAGCGCTAGGTTACTGGATACATGGAAAAGTTCACACGGGTAGCAAATTCTATATATATATATATATATATATATATATATATATCAGCACATATTATTCAGATCAAAGAAGATGATACAGAAGATTGACCAAGTAAATCTCACAAGCATCAGAGACATGAACAGAGATGTATATTGACTTACCCCATCTCCAATCGCGAACAGGCAAACAGCACGGCGGTTCCTTAAACAACGCTTAACAAGCAATGCATAGATATCGACAATGGCAAGCGAGAAGCTCCACAGGCATTGCAATATGGTTGCTGCAACAAGATAGCTGACCAAAACAGCACTCCGTCAGTTTGTCAGAAACTAGAAATATAGAATAGCACTGCCAGAGTAAACTTGGGAGCAGAAGAAACAAGCAAATAAACTAGACACAGCAGAGTTTCCCTTTATAACTCCAAAGCATGAACACAATCTGTGTTGCCTGCTGTAAACTGGGCCAACAAAGAAGTACCCACCCATGTCTATCTCACTAAAATACAAAATTTAGATCATCCACTCATCACTAATGCAAATGTTGAATTTCTGTTACGCACAGGCATGCCATATAATAAGCAGTAACAAAACCAGAGAAACCTATATGTTCAAGAAGGCTTAGCTAAATAAACTTGGAAAATATAAAAGGAGCAACATGGTAGTTTTAGATGTATAAGTGTAAATTCCTCTTAAAATGTTACACTGAAGTACATAGTATGATCGGATTTCCACATTGTAGTATGATCCTAGGGGTATTTTTTTATCTAAGATCATTCAGAATAACTACATAATTAACTTGAAAGGTTGGGACTAAGTCGTTCTATACAAACCCAACATACTTGCATCAGGAATTGTATAGTAAGGTAAAAAGTGCCACAAGAGTAGTTTGTATCAGGAAGACCTGGGTTTCTATATATGAGATCGGAAGGGGTGGCCCCTCTTTTCCTAAAAGAAAAGGCAGTCCCAGAAGCACACACACACACCCCTTTCATTTTATCAAAAAGTTACTTTGAAGTACGTATGATAGCAAAAAGAGGAAAATCCTGCTAGTCCCCCAGTCTTTGCCAAAAGAAAATTTTGCGCTACAACTCAATTAAGGGTGTGTTTTATTGGGGTCACCAAGTGAACTGTAATAGGTCGGTTCCGTTCCCAGAGCCCATTCCAGTGTTTGGTTTGTCAAAGGAACGGGAACCACCGATTCCACAGAATGGCATATTCCCTATTTATGCGGAACTAGGCGGTACCTCCAAATCAAGCAGGCGACATGGAACAGTTCGCTCGACTTTCGCTCGTCTTTCCCTCCCCGGCGCCACATCTCCCTCCCCAACCTTGCGTGCGCCACCGCCATCAGCCCCACTGCGCGCGGCCATGAATGGCCACCGCCGCATCCGTCGCGCTCGCAGCCGCCCCAGCCACCCCCGCGTCTCCCCCTCCCCAGCGCCGCAGCTCCCTCCGCAACATTGCGTGTGCTCCCGCCTACAGCCCCACCGCGTGCGGCCATGACTGGCCACCGCCGCATCCTCACGTTGGCACTGCTTGCCGTCCCACCGGCCGCGACCCAGCTGGGCGCACCTGACACGTCCCACCGAGCAGGGAGGTCGGGCGGCCCTCTCAATCATCTTCTTCAGCAGAGCAGGGAGGCCGGGCAGCCCTCTCACTCGTCTCCTTCCACCGGGCATGGAGGCTGGGCGCACCTAAGGCGCCATCATCGGGGAGCTTTGGCTGCTGGACCAAGGAGCCCGTGGTGTGCAGTGACATTTGCCGTGGGTGTTTCTCCAGATCAATATACTGCAGCGTCAAGCACATCTGTTCTTCTGTATTCAGCATTCTGTGTTTCCTGGGTGTTCTTCAGTACTGCAGCGTCAAGTACATCTGTTCATTACAATCGATGTAATCAAGTGTTCAACATTCAGTTCAGTTTAGTTTTCTATCAAAATCTAATTCGGTATGAATCAATGTAATAAAGTGAGACGAACAATTTCATTCCATTCCATCTCTCAAACCAAACACCAAAATGTAACCATTCCATTCCTTGGAACTGCTCCTACCAAACATAAGGACAGGCCGACCCATTCTAGTGGAATGGAACCATGACATTCCGTTCCACTTCGTTCCCAAACCAAACACACCCTAAAGGAACTCCATAATATGGATAAAACATAAGGGATCTCTGTTTTACTCTGGTAGATAATGTAACAATCCACTGTTCTGCCCATGGCAGTTTCATAAATAGTGAACAGAAATGCAGTTTATTACGTTGAGGATAACTAGAAAAGGACATGTGGAATTGTGGATGTGATATTTCTGTCCCTATTGTAGTTCACTAGTTTGTGACATGGGGATTGTACCCCTGAGATATTCAGTAGACATTGAACCACAAAGCAAAACCGTCAACAACAACAAAAACCCTGTTTCCTATTGTAGTTCACCAGTTTGTGACATGTTCATATGCATGTGGTGGCATTATATTCCTATGATGTGACATGAAATTGCATGTTTTTTTGAAGTAGCAAATAGATTAATCTTACAATTAGTTTCTTTGCTACTAGAATCCTTGGCTTCATATAATTAATCTTACTAATAATTTCAGAATTCAAGTACTGCACGCACTCCCCTGTTTTTGACACTTCGATCCAGCATACTGTCATCTCACCTTGAAATCGTGCATGTTCAGTGGAATAGCACATATATGCAGGGGATTTACTACAATACAGAATTGTCAAAATAAATAAATAAATACACCCTATTTCTGGATAACAATAGTCTTCACATGATTACATTTGCTTGCCCCCTCCATAAATATACTGTGCTATGTATACTTATCCGCCTTGTAAATGTTTAAAGCTACTTCCTATGCATGCCAGAACACAAGTGCCTTACTAATACATTTAAGCACATTCTTGTCGTTTTTTTCAGACGAGAAGTCCGTTGTCGTTAGAATTTGTTTTTAGCAACTTATAGTATGCAATACTAGATGATGCCACACAGGCAGATTTTTATTTTTATTTGTTGCACAAGGTAGTAGTAGGTCACTACAGATAAGCTGATGCTTTTTAGTCCTCATCACTGAGGCAATCCATTACATTCAAAATGGAGAAAAGTCGGCCAGAAAGATCAGAAGGTAAGCGTAACGAACTTAAAGTTCAGAAGGTATAGTGTACTGAGGTTGGTACCCAACTGCCTCCAAATCCACACTCCTATAGTTCGTTCTGAGCTGAGGCAGGAGTGACCATAGACACATGTTTCCACAAGTTGCATTACAAACAGCACTCCAAGTCTCCAACCTTTGGGAACCTATTACCGAAATGAGCTAAAGCTCCAACAGATGGAGTGCCTAGGTATTAGTACATAGCAGATCATATTTCCGTTCTTGAACACGGAACTCCCCACGGACCCAAGCTTTAAGAGCGCACACACACTTGACCCACCGGTGCATGTGAGATCATATTTCCTTTCTTGAGCAACGATTGGAAGTAGTAGTAGAACTGTAAAGCGATTGATGCTCAGGCCGTACAGAGCCAGTTGGGGCAAATACTAGTAGTAGCGCGGATGATGAGAAACTACCAGGATGGATGGGGAGTGGGGAGGGAGGTTACCAGAAGGCGCTGACGGAGGGGAAGTCGTTGGTGGAGGCCATGACGCCGAGCGCGACCCCGGCGAAGGCGAACTGCGCGAGGCGGAGCGCGAGGCCGCCGGCCGTGCCGGGCATCCCGGGCAGGTCCTTCATGAGCACCCCCGTGGGCTGCTCCACCGGATCCGTCGGCGGCGGCGCCTCCACCGGGTGCACCGCCGGCCTGCTCGCGAACATATCGGCCCCGAACGGTACAGGCTCCCCCGCGCGCTCACCTCCCGCCTCGCCGCCGCGGGACCGGTGGGGGCTGGGCGAAGAAGGGTTTGGCCTCGCAGGGGACTGGATTGGGCGGAGCCGACGAGGATGAGGAGGGGCGTGCGGTGCGGGCCACACGCGCCGGGGTCGATCGGGGAGGGGAGGGGGGGCTCGGGGGAGGCGCTGCTTGCCGTTGGTTCGCCTTGCTTTTGGCCGGGGGGAAAGGCGACGGCAGTTTCTGGGGAGCTGCAGCTGCGACGGCACGCCGTGGGGTCCCTCCCAGTCTCTCTCCCTCTCTCTCCTCCGCGGCTCCGTGTCCGAGTGGTGGAGGGAGTGGGAGAGAAATGGGCCGGGGCTGGGCGGGGCCGGGCGGGGCTGACTTTGCTCGCTTGCCCGTGCCGCCACTGTGCGGTGGCGGGCCCGTTCCGCCCGTCCTTCTTTTGGCCTGGCCCCGCCTGTCTGTTACTCTGCCAGTACTCCAGCATTTTTCTTGCCAGTGCGATCTCCCCCGTACGGAGCACTAGCTTAGGGCAGACGGGGGCGATCTTCGATGCATTTGTTACCTGCATCGTTTTCAGGCATTTTGCATACCTGCATCGTTTTCAGGCATTTTGCATACTTATTTCAACTAGGCCTGCCCGAGCATATGTAGGCAAAAAGCTAGCATCTGCTAGTCTGTATGTGCTGAAACGGAATGCATACTGTTTGGTTGCGGACTAATTTGAAAGGAAACACAAGTCCGGTTGTTTGGTTATATCCAGAACAATTGTGTGGTGACCTTCTCCTCGATGCGGTGAGGCTACCAGAGACACACATGAACTAAAAACTAAACTAGAGCAACAGAACAAACTTAGGCACAAACACAAGCCTTAGGGGTTGTTTGGTTTGTGACTAAGATTGCCAAAGATTGTCACATCTAAGGTGCAAGTTTGATCAACTTAGGTGAGTGTTTGGTTCAAGTCACACCTTAGGCAAGCCACACTAAGGCCCCACATGACATACACACAGAAAGTGTCGCAAGATTTCCTTAGGCTTGCCAACTTGTGGTTCTTATTTTCAAAAAACTAACCTTAGGCAAGTTTGACAGTGTTATCGCGCTCCTTGCACTTGGTGGCCACCTCCACACCCTCGTCGTTGAATACGATCAATTTCACGGTGTTGGGGGTCGGTAGCTTGAACGTCAGCATGTACCGATCATGCTCTCACGAACGGCGGCGAAGGTGGCCCAACCCTGATCAAGGGTGACACTACCGTTGATCACCTTCACCGTCACCCTCCATGCGCAGCCAGTGTTCGTCTTCAGTTTGAACTCTGTAGGGATGGCGGGGAAGTGCTTCATGAACTCCAGAGGCATTGGCAGACTCTCCAGCTTTGGAGCAAGGATAATCTTGCAGAAGTGGCTTGGTCCTGACTCCTGATGGTAGTGGTCATAGTTTCTTTGCTTGGCGCTTGGGTGATCCTGCACCAACACTTCGACCAATGGCGACACGACCTCCTTGCCCTTCTCCAATGGTGCCACGAACTCCTTGCCCTTGTCCATCTGCATTATGAACATCACGCAGTTCAGTGGTTACCATTCATTCATATCGGCCTAACGCTCCTATATTAACCCACCCTACTAACCCAGCACCGCACTCAAACCCCCTCTGTTTCACCACCTTCCCCTCACCATGAACTCCAACTCCAAACCCAACCCTTTCCCCTGGGGGCATTGGATGGAGGGCATTCTTCCTTGGGGTGCTCGCTCGGTGACCGCAAGAAGTTCGAGCATACCATGAAAGCCTACTCGAACTTCAGCAGCATCGATGACATGCATAAGAAGGCCGATGTTGTGATGAAGAAGGCTACGTCAGACGAGCTGAAGACACTGATTTCGAACCCAGCCAATGGCGCAATGTTAGTGGACATCCTACGCTAGGCCATGAATCAGGCAGACTCCAGCGACGCTGGACAGCGGACAAGATGGGCCAAGTACAGGCAGTACAAGGCGCCTCAAGACCAGCGTGCTGCGGCATACTGGAGTAGGACGTTCGGGTCGCCGAAGGCCGACAACGACGAGGTGCAGATGGTGGCCAGGGCGCTGGCGGCAGGCGACCGTGCAAGACCCATCGTTCTTGATGAAGACGAAGACGATGAGGAAGAAAAGAAGAACGCTACCCCCCGCCACCGCTCGACGCGACTCCAGGGTAGCCGCGGCTAGACAAGAAAGTTTGTACCCCAATCCCCACCCCCGATGTAATCGAGAAATGACCTATGAACCCTAGAAGTCGTCGGTGCAGAATCGATCCATGGCAGTGTTTTAATCCAATCCTCACCCCCCCCCCCTATGTGTTCATTCCCCTACCTAACTCTCCAGCCGCGTGCTCAAATCTAATCCAGCCCGAGTCGGAAGCAGTAATCTACAAAGAGGGCGAGGACCTACCGCCATGGTCGATGCGCTCCGGTGAAGGTCTGCAGTCGCTCCGATGGTAGCCGCCATCTTCGATCGTCCTGCTTTCGCTTTGGTGGCCGCCGCCGCCGCCGGTGTGAGTGTGGAAGAGGGGAGAGAGCGATGAGAAAGGTAGGTGAGGATAATTTATGACGACACGTCTGGAAATAACGCGACTTTTCGTGACTGCATCCACGCGTGCAACCGCCCACGCCCACGTGCCTAGGGTTGCACCGCTCAGGCCTGGCTCCACAAAAAACGGCCGATTGAGCGTTCCTCTAGATACAGACCCAGAGATGCTTTAATGTTCATGCTATACAGACCCAACAGTGAATGTGGATAATCGAACGGGTCATGTTCTTTCCGCGCGGGCCCAACTAAAATGTATGCGGTCTACCAAACGCGTCCCGTGTGTTGTGTCACGGGCATGTACGTGTTGGCCCAGAACGGAGGCGACCGACGGCGGAGATCACGACCGCGGTGCCCGGCCGCCTCAGTGCAAGCGTACAGTCCAAGACGCGGCCGTTGCACGGACGGACGCGCCTCCTCTACGTATCTTTGCTGCCGGGAGGGAACGAACGCGCGTGAACGGGATTCATCCGAGCATGGGTGGTGGAAGCGTAGCCACGCCATGTTGCCGTCCACACGCATTGCCGTTTGGGTGCGGTATCGGCGCACACGCATTGCCCGTTTTAGCAGCGGGAGCGCGGTCGCAGCTTTGCCTCGAGCGCGGGGATCCGTCCGGTTGTCGCGGTCACACGGTGCGAGGAAAAATCAGTGCGCGTGCGGCGGAAAAAATCACTGCAGACCAGGTCGGCCTGGAGAATTTCGCGCCGGCTAGAACCACCGGCCGGCCTAAACACAACCACACAAGGCTATTCCGTGGCCCACCACTATTTATATATAAATATTTCATTTTCCATGTATCTTCCTCGATTAGTCGTCGTCTACTTCGAGCCTTCGACCATGCACGGGCGTATTCTGCAAAGAGGGGCGAAGAAGATTAGTACAGTTTTCCATGGACCATTGCCCAACCCTCTACAAGCCTCAAGTTTCCCTTTTTACGAAAAGCATCCGATCTATTATAAAAAATTCGTCGATAGTGTAAAGCATTTCAAACATAATAAAAAATTGCATTAAGCTTCCGGATCTGGAAGTCTCGAGTTAGCTGCTATGTTTGTTTGGGAACCAACATGTTGTTGTGTGTCCCATAAAACGAAATATTTCTTTGAGTGGGAGACCACGTTTCTTGACACAAGTTTGATTTCTACACAAGTGTGAATACTTTTTCTACAACATAGCTTTGGTATCTATAAGATTGTGCATTTTCCGCTTGGGATTGATGTGTTTTGAGTTGGAACAATAGTTTTTTTTAAGATGGTGATGGAACAATAGGTGAAATGTATGACATTTCCTACATTCTTCCTGATGAATGCAATTTACTTGTCGAATTACTCGATATAACATTTTTATGTGTTAAATATATCCCTGTGCTTGTAGTCGTCGCTAGGTGGTCTATAGATATGGATGTAATGATTGAAGATGAATAGATCAGACGTTTTCACGCAAAAAAAATCCATGTTTTCTTGTTTGCTTTAAGAAATGGAATGTGATAATCTATCACATCTTGTTATTTCCTTCCATGTTGGATTTGCACTTTGACAGGTTGTCTTGTACCACCACTTTGGTTTCTTGGTAGAGATAGTTTGATATGGTTGACAAGGAAATATGCAGTGAGACTTTTCGAACGAGGGCTCAATTCAACACATTTTTAAAGTTGCCGACAATGGCACATTTTCTCTCTCTACAGTCCGTCGATATTTCTTGTAACATTACCTCTAAGGTTTTTAATAGCGGAGATATTTCTGCAACGTTTTCCTATCAAATGGAATACCCCCTCCCCCTCCCTTGCGTCATCTCCTCGGGTGGCTCGGGCGGGAACCCTAGCCAGCACCGCCCCTTCCCCAATACTAATTCTCCTTGTCGCCTCCAGCCGATGGCGAGGGGAGTGCGCTGCATCATGTTCCTCCCTTCCTCACTGTTGTCGCTAATCGATCTGCCCTTGTCTCTACTCGCCAGAGCCACGTTGTGTTAGTCGCCCCTCCACTCCTCGTCGACGCTGATACGTCTCCGTCGTATCTAGAATTTTTGATTGTTTCATGCCAATATTATACAACTTTTACATATTTTTGGCAACATTTTATATGATTTATTGTACTAACCTATTGATCCAGTGCCCAGTGCAAGTTCCTGGCTTTTGCATGTTTTTTGTATCACAGAATATCCATATCAAATGAAGTCCAAATGCAATAAAATTTTACGAAGAATTATTTTGGAATATATGTGATTTTTGGGAGGTGGAATCAACGCAAACGGGGGCCCACAGGGCCCACAACCCACGAGGGCGCGCCCTGGTGTCTTGTGCCCTCCTCGAACGTCGGTTGGACCTATACTTCGGGTGCAAGGAAGCTTATATCCGGAAAAAATCATGTTAAAATCTCAGCGTAATCGGAGTTACGAATCTCCCGGAATTTAAGAAACGGTGAAGGGCCAGATCTAGGAGCGCGAAACAGAAGAGAACAGAGAGGGAGATCCAATCTCGGATGGGAATCTCCCGCCCCTCCGCCACCAGGAAGGCCATGGACCAAAGGGGGAACTGTTGGGGATATTACTACTGGGTATAAACTGGCCAGGAGAGGCCGGGTTATCCCCAAAATAAGTTATTATACTTGAAGCCCATGAAGACGAAGACGGAGGCGCTTTATGAAGGCTCAGGGCCCAAAGGCGGATTACGGCCTGTAAACATAAGCCGACATTGATATGCAAACTTGTGTTGTAAGATAGAAAGAGTAGAGACCGGGTAAGACACGTTTATGAGCCGGCCTCGGGATCCTGTAAACCGGCGGGCATCACCCATGTATATAAGGGGACGACCCGGCGGCGGTTTAGAAACAAGAAACAACAACTCGAGAACCAGGCATAGCGAATTCGCTCCCTGGTCATCGAAACCCTAGCAATTCCACAACAACTGGATTAGGCCTTTACCTTCACCGCAAGGGGCCGAACCAGTATAAACTCTCTGTGTCCCTTGTCTGCTTTAACCCCTTTAAGCTAACCCGTCGCGATGGCTCCATGACTAAGTCCTTTCTCTAGGACATCTGCCGTGACAAAACCACGACAGTTGGCGCCCACCGTGGGGCTATCGCACGATGGTTTCGAGTTCTTAGAGGGCAGCTTCGAAGGACGCAAGGGATACGCTGTGGGCCGGATGACCAAGAGTCGTCGCGGCAAGCTCTACATCGACGACGCAGGCTGGGGCCCCGAGGCCGGCTCAATCGAGTACGGGTACCAGGTCCCCTTCGGCGGCATCCACGTTTTCATTGGCAAGATCGGCGAACCGGGCCCTGAGCCGGACATCTGCACCGACCTCATCGAGACGGCTCAGCGTGCGAGACCTGCCTGGGTTCAGCCTGCCATGAAGCGTGCCTTCATGGGAGTCATCCATGGAGCGGAATCTGAGGATAGATCGGCATCTGGTGGTGAGACCGTCATTTATTCTTACGATGAATCATCGACCGGAGAGACCGAGTCATTGTACAAGTTGCAAGATGGCCGGATTGGGGGCTGTTCCGATGGCGACAGTATTCCGGACCCCTTTGATCTGCCAAGCCGGGTTGCGATCTTCATGGCCGGTACGCAGCCAACGCTCCACTATTCGACCGCAGCGGCGATGGTTTCCGAATCAGTAGCAGCAACAGCGGCCGGGGCAGGAGGCCCCGTGGGACCGCCGGCTCAGGTTTGATCTGATCTATTTGACGCCTTGGCAACACTGATGGCGGAAGTTAACCCGGCGAATCAAGATGAGCATAACGCGGAAATCGCAAAGGTGAAAGATCAGATAACTCAGGCCAAGGCCGACCTGGCAGCTGAGGATACCAGGATGGCTGCGGAACGGGCCGCATTGGATGCGCAGGCTTACCGGCTTGTGTTGGATCAGAGCGCGTCAAACGATGTCATGAGGAGAAGGTACCGGTCTCACCTGCCGCTGGTTTATGACGCTAGGAACCTCTTTAATACCCCAGGAGCAGGGACCAGTAATCCGCCAGTGGTAAATCGGGCGGAGGCACCTGGAACGGGGGCGCCGGTTCAGCCGCATCCAACGGATCCGCCTCGTCAGAACAACGTTCCGTCACAACACGTCCCAACACCACCGGGTCACTACTCTAACCCGATGGATAACATTGTCGCTGCCGCTTCATAATTGGCGGCTCTCCCGACCGAAGGCGAGTCCCCAGTAGCGGCCGAGACGCGGTGGGCTAGGGAGCTCCTTCACACAGCTTTGACTCAGCAGCAGGCTTATTCATTGTGATGCCCGGATAATTAAGCGACAGTAAACCTCTGTTAACGGTGCCATGTCACCATGATCACTTTAGTTAATCTCGGGTTAGTTCAAAAACCGATTCAAAATTCAAATTCAAATTCAAGTCAAACAATTAAAGTTTTCAAAAGTCAAAACTAAAATGTTCTCAATGTGACAAATAAATCATGGATATTATTGGTGGAGAAACAACATCTTTATAAAATAATTAAATACCCCAAAGTGATTAAAACAACAGCAAAAACAATTAATTATGCTCCTATTACGAGGCCGGGCATGACCCAGAAAAGTGTGTCCGGCCAAATGGGATCAAGCGTGTTGGGTTATGTGGTGCACCCCTGCAGGGAAGTTTATCTATTCGAATAGCCGTGTCCCTCGGTAAAAGGACGACCCGGAGTTGTACCTTGACCTTATGACAACTAGAACTGGATACTGAATAAAATACACCCTTCCAAGTGCCAGATACAACCCGGTGATCGCTCTCTAACAGGGCGACGAGGAGGGGATCGCCGGGTAGGATTATGCTATGCGATGCTACTTGGAGGACTTCAATCTACTCTCTTCTGCATGCTGCAAGATGGAGATGACCAGAAGCGTAGTCTTCGACAGGACTAGCTATCCCCCTTTTATTCTGGCATTCTGCAGCTCAGTCCACTGATATGCCCCTTTACACATATACCCATGCATATGTAGTGTAGCTCCTTGCTTGCGAGTACTTTGGATGAGTACTCACGGTTGCCTCTCTCCCTCTTTTCCCCCTTTCCTTTCTATCTGGATGTCGCAACCAGATGTTGGAGTCCAGGAGCCAGACGCCACCGTCGACGAAGACACCTACGACGCTGGAGGTGCCTACTACTATGTGCAGGCCGCTGACGACGACCAGGAGTAGTTAGGAGGATCCCAGGCAGGAGGCCTGCGCCTCGTTCGATCTGTATCCCAGTTTGTGCTAGCCTTCTTAAGGCAAACTTGTTTAACTTATGTCTGTACTCAGATATTGTTGCTTCCGCTGACTCGTCTGTGATCGAGCACTTGTATTCGAGCCCTCGAGGCCCCTGGCTTGTATTATGATGCTTGTATGACTTATTTATGTTGTAGAGTTGTGTTGTGATATCTTCCCGTGAGTCCCTGATCTTGATCGTACACATTTGCGTGCATGATTAGTGTACGGTCAAATCGGGGGCGTCACATTCATATAGCCGCGAAAGGATCCATTCTACTCCCCGCCCAAGCCGGAGTTACAGCAGGCATATGGATGAACCGGCCGTGTCAAGCAGTGCGCGAAACCGTAATCCGCCCCGTGGCCATAACCCGGCGGGTGGCGGTGGTGATGCTCAGGATGTGGTGGATCGTGCTAGGGCACGTCGAGAGGCCGAGTTAGCGGAGCAGCATGAAGCCCGACAACTTACTCCGGTTCGTCCAACAACTTCGGTGGAACCAGGGGTGACCTCCAGTTCTTTGGGGGTGCCGTGTCTCGTCCCAGCGTTACGCAACGTGCGGCTGCCCAAGGATTTCAAGGGCCCACGTAAAGTGCCAAATTACACTGCCGATTTATCCCCCGAGGCATGGGTTAAGAGTTATGAGATGGCGATGGAGATGCTGGATGTAGATGATGCGGCATGTGCTAAATACTTCACCATGATGTTGGAAGGAACATCTCGCACTTGGCTGAAGAACTTGCCAGCTAACTCCATCACTTCATGGGCCGAGTTAAGAGTCCGGTTTATTCAGAATTTCAAAGACACGTGCAAGCAACCCATGTCAATTGTGGACTTAGCTGCCTGTGTCCAGGAGGAAGGAGAATCCACAACCCATTGGGTGCGCCGGGTTTCGGAGATTCTGCATTCACCAGACCGCATCAACGCTGATACAGCAGTTTTAACGTTGGAAGGAAATTGCCAGTTTGCACCTCTGAAATTGAAGTTGGGACGGCTCAAACGTCACTGTCGGTGTCAAAACCGGCGGATCTCGGGTAGGGGGTCCTGAACTGTGCGTCTAATTCGGATGGTAACAGGAGGCGGGGGACACGATGTTTGCCCAGGTTTGGGCCCTCTCGATGGATACCCTACTTCCTGCTTGATTGATCTTTGATGATATGAGTATTACAAGAGTTGATCTACCACGAGATCGTAGAGGCTAAACCCTAGAAGCTAGCCTATGGCATCTCTTGTCATTATCATTTTGAGTCCGTTGATTCAATTTGTTGCGAATGCTCGCAATCCTCAATCATATCCTAGAATTCATTCTTCCGGCTCAGACGTCATTTTAAACGTGAGCTGGATCTCGACCTATCAAATTGCCATCGATTGTACCCCTAAGCCTACCCAACTTATCCATTCTTGATCAGAGCGTTGCTTCTGACCCCCTGATTTGGAAATCATAATTCTGTTGCATTTGAACTTTGAGTTAGTCAGTTGTTTCTATAATCAGATCTCCTTGCATTCTTCTTCCTCTGGTTGAGTACCGATGCTCACATCAGATCCCTTGTGGACCATCGGTTCCTTTGTTAGATTTTATCCGACAGTGTCCTTCATATTGAATAACCTTGTGAGCCTTTCCATGGGTATATAATGCCTTTGGTAAATTGTATCATCTGTTTTTGAACAATGCTCTTCTTTCGAGCTTGTAATATTTACTCCGAAGTTTGTGGTATATGTTCCTAAGACGCCTTGATGGGTTGAACCTATGCCCTTCATAATATGTGTGAACTCGAAAGTTTTTCATGAGTCATACTCTTCTGGTATTTTGCCAGATAAAAAAAATTCACACCGCAACTTCATCAAACGTGAGAAGTGAATGAAAGGTTATGCATTGAAGAAGTGGGAGTCGACCTTGAACTTTGTGTTCATGCCCATGGACACGGTGTATACCTTATCAGGGAAGCTTCTCTTAAAATAATTGTCCCCTTGTAATAAGTTCATTTGGTATCCGTGGACGTGGTTCCTACCATGTTCTCCTTTAAATACCATTTCTCGTACAAGTTTAAGCACTTGTCTTCTGTAAGAGCAATACCCCAGTCCAACCTCTACTTTGGTTCGTCATCGAGTATTACCCCCTGGTATCTCGAGATTATCACGGAACTGCATAACTTATTATGAGTTCTCCATCAAGTATTACATTCTCATTGATTCCAATTTTTCACGGGCTCCGAGTTATTAAACACTCGAGAACACCGTTAAGTGAATCGATTCCACACTCCGATTCAATAACTCTAAGTAATTTTCGTTGCTTATGATTTAGTAACCCTTCAAGTCATTCCTAGCCCGATCGGCTATATCATTATCATGCAACTTTTTAACTGTGCTATCTGGTCCTTCTTTCCGAAGCATGATTTTCGACGATGAGCTAAGCTTACGCCGACTTTCCTCGTCATATCATTTCGCCTTGAACAACAAGCTTGATTCCGAGTTTGTGTCATACCCAGGGTTCCAATAACCTTTCGCTTCATCATTCCTTTGACTTGATGTCATCGCCGAGCGATTGCATCTTCATGGAATCTCTCGACAAATGTGTCGTGATCATCATGAGCATTCTGAGTCCTTCCAGAATATCGATTGAATTCATGATGAGAAAGACCATCCTTTCCCTTGATGATTTGTGTTATCATCGGCCACTTTACTGCCTTCCCTCCAACACAAGCTTGTTCGTGTTTGGTGTTATACCTTGAGTTCCTTGCTATCCAGCAATTGTTCTTCTTTACCTTGGAGTATTACCATCTTTTATGTCAAGTATGTCGTAAGAATTTCACCACCTCGCATGACATCTTGGTACAGTGATACTTCTCCCCATCACCATTCTTTCTTGGTCCCCGTGTTGTTTCTAAGAGGAATACCAACAAATGGTCTGTGATGTGTAAATTCTAGACTTCTAGCAACCCTATTGCTTTGAAGTCATTGGTCTATAGTTTCATTCTACGTCTATGGCTTAATGAATCATCATTCGAACATTGATTGTGCTACCTAGCCCATATTTCGGGTGCACATTTCAACCAATGTTTAACTGTGTATGTTTTCCTCGAGCATACATCGTTAAGTCATTCGATCTAGCTAATGTTATCTCCTTGTTCACATAGTGGTGGAAATCCATCTTTTGGAAATCTCAATGGATTGTCGCTGAGTCAAGCACACCTCCTCACCTCTCCTTGATTTAATTATGAACCCTTGTTCGGAACTCGCTTCCATAGTTCATCTCCCGAGAATCTTCGATGTCGTTTCGACAATTTGTGTTGCACCTTTTCTTCTCAGGGACCCTGAGTCTGAGTTATCCTGACATCAATCAGATCTGAATCTCGGTCAGATATGATGGTTGGAACATATTTCCAAGAGTTATAACATTGGCCTATTTATGACCCGGTAAGGTGATGTCATGCCTAACACACCTGGCGGGAGGACCTATTGTTATAAGTTTTACTTTTTAGCAAGGTTAGCTATTCTTCCATGAGGAAATTGTAAGACTTACTCTATAAGTTGTTCCTGATGGATCCTTTTTGTTTCCAAAGTCTGATCTTCACCTGTTGACCATGTCAATGCTATCTCGAAGCATGTCTATGGTACTCTGATTTTAAACAGGAACATTTGAAGCCCAAAGCTAATTGTTTCCTGCTCAATTATCCACACACCGTTGTATGGGTAATGTCATGAAATTTCTCTCCCGTACCTAAAGAGTTTTCTACATTATATCACGTCATGGATATCATGCTCTGCTTGTCCTTGGGAAGGATATACCCTTGAAATATGTGTTTAAACACATTTTCCTTTCCATTCTTCTGTTTAATCTAATAATCATATTTTCCTTTCCATTGTTTGGTTTAACCTTTCTGGTGATCTATATGATCTAAGAAGTAATATTCTCCTGCTTATGTAAACACCTCGGTGTACAACTCTGTCAGTAAGACCCTGTTATTATTGTTGGTGACATTTCGGTAACCACCGATGGACGAGAACTTTGCCTAATGGTCCGCCTCGTTTCAACGAGCAGGAAAATGGTTCTCTTCGTCCCTCGCCCTTGGTACCGACGATGTTGCTGACATATAACTGACAGGCTACCCTCTGACATGCCTTGCTATCATGATAGTGCAAGATGTCACCGCCCTTCCTACTTTTAACCCACATGGTGGGCCCATAACCCACAGTTCCACAGGATCGAAACCTGACTCTCCTGTGCACCCCCTGTTCCCAAATTTATTCATCGAGCGTGGCCTGGTATGTAATTCACGGACCATCGTCCTACTGATCTATACTGGCATCAGACATAATACTTATTCCGATTGCTTTGAACCCCTTTCACACTTTGTTTCAGGCTTCGAACGATTGCCTACCCGTTTGAAACTTCTCATGGTACTTTCTTACTTGTTCTCGGCTTTTCTTAAGGTTTAGTTCGAGAGATACTTTCCGCCACCTTCCCCGATGATATTGACCAGATAGTAAACCCTGCAGAAGTCCGTTCTTCCAGAATACCCCCTTACTCTGTCGTAAGTACGATGGAGTTCCCGAAGAAAGGACGACAACTTCATCATGATGACCTGAAACAGCAGAATGAAGACATCAATGTAATGGATCAACCTCTTCGAGAAGAGCAACCAAGACCGAAGAGAATCATTAGAATTTTGTAACCTAGTTTTTCCCCCTTACCCCACCGCTTAAATCTCGGGACGAGATTTCTTGTAGTGGAGGAGAATTGTGACGCCCGGATAATTAAGCTACAGTAAACCTCTGTTAACGGTGCCACGTCACCATGATCACTTTAGTTAATCTCGGGTTAGTTCAAAAACCGATTCAAAATTCAAATTCAAGTCAAACAATTAAAGTTTTCAAAAGTCAAAACTAAAATGTTCTCAATGTGACAAATAAATCATGGATATTATTGGTGGAGAAACAACATCTTTATAAAATAATTAAATACCCCAAAGTGATTAAAACAACAGCAAAAACAATTAATTATGCTCCTATTATGTTTTACAAAATACTAAACTATTTTAGCTAGGTGCCAAAGTTATTGTGGCAGTAGTATATTTACAAATACTAAGTTAGGTGCTAGTGATAAATTTTACAAAACTAAAATAAAAGGAAACTAGAAATGAAACACAAAAGAATAACTAAAAAAAAAGAAAGACAGAGACAAGGAGCCTCCCTTTCCCCCCCACTGGGCTTCGGCCTAACTAGCCTCTGGGCCACCAGGCCGGCCCACCCCACTCCCCATATCCTCCCCTGTCGGCCGAAACCCTAGGGCAACCACTCCCACTCTCCCCCCCACGACGCCACTCCCTCTCCCCCTCCCGATCCAATCTGGATCGAGGCGAACCCCCCCATTCCCCTCGCTCCTCGCCCCCTCTGCTCGATCTGGATCGGGGAGGGCTCGCCCCCGCCGCCGCTGCCTCACCTCGCCCCGGGCTCGACCCCGCCGCCGCTGCCTCACCTCGCCCCCGGGCTCGACCCCGCTGCGCCCCGACGACCGTGCCTCGCCGCCCGGTGCCGCTCGACGCCCTCGTCCACGACGACGCCATCGCTAGCACTCGCCGGACGCCTCCTCGTCCCAGCCACCACGCCAGCGCCCCTCGCCGAGGCCACCTCACCGCCGGACCCCGCCGCCCGTCTTCGTCCTCCGCCTCGACCGCGCCTCCTCGCCGGACTCCTCCGTCCTTGCGCCGCTGTCCTCGCCCAAGACATGGCGGGATCTCGCGCCTCCCCGACGCCCCCACGACGCCGCCCCGTGCTGGGCTTCCTCCTCGGGCCGCCGTACGTCGCCACCGACTCCGGCCACCCCGAGCCTCCCTCGAGTCTGCTGCCATGCCCTACGGCTCCACTGTGAGCTCCGCCGCGAAATCCCTCTCCCCCCCGTGCTCGATTCCGCTGCCTAGCCCTCATCCCGTTGAGCACCGAGCTTCGGCCGCCGCCATGGGCGACGAGCACCACGCTCCCGAACCCCCCTCTGCTTGTACGCGCTCCCGCGCGCTGGCCGCGCCCAGCGCCTCACCCCGCTGAGGCCTCTCCGCCGCGCCCTGGCGCCGCACCGCCGTGGCCTCACCGCTGTCGCCTCCGGCGACCGGCCTCGCCGTGCCCTCCTGTCGCCGGTGCCCCTCTGGTGGCCACGGGCCTGCGTGCCCGCACCCGCGCCCAAAACCACTATGGCCCCCTGGGGCCTATGACACATGGGCCCCGCCCCTAAAACGTTTAAAAAAAAAGGAAAAGGAATTAAATAAATAAATAATTAATAAAAATAATTAATAAAAATAATTAATTAATTAATAAAAATAATCCATAAAAATAAATAATAATAATAAATTAATTAAGAAAAATGTAATTAATAAAATTATTAATGAGTTAATTAATTAATTAAGTTAATTAATCCTGTTTAAATTAATTAAACAGTAATTATTTAGCTAGACCCTAATTAAACTAAACAGAGAATGACAGGTGGGTCCCACTGGACCCACATGTCAGTTTGACTTAGTCAACCCCAGTTGACTGCTGATGTCAGCATGACATCATGCTGATGTCATAAATCCATTTTCGAATTAATTTAAACAATTAATTAAATTCCAGAAATTAATAAAATCTTTAGAAAATCATATCTTTTAATCCGTAACTCCGATTAAAATATTTTCAACATGAAAGTTGCTCAGAACGACGAGACGAATCCGGATACGCAGTCCGCTTGTCCACCACACCTCCCTAACCTATCGAACTCGCAACTTCCCCCCTCCGGTCTGTCTGTCCGAAAACGCAAAACAGCGGGAATACTTTCCCGGATGTTCCCCCCCTTCGCAGGGACCACCTACTGTCGCGTTAGGACACACCTAGTACCGCTTGTTGTCATGTCACGCATCGTCATGCTTATGTTTGCATTGTATTTACTGTTTCTTCCCCCTCTTCTCTCCGGTAGACTACGAGACCGACGCTGCTGCTGACCAGTTCGACTACAGAGTTGACGACCCCTCCTTCTTGCCAGAGCAACCAGGCAAGCCCTCCCCTTGATCACCAGATATCGCCTACTCTACTCTCTACCGCTTGCATTAGAATAGTGTAGCATGTTACTGCTTTTCGTTAATCCTATTCTGTTGCATAGCCTGTCATTGTTGCTACAGCTGTTTCCCTTACCTGCTATCCTACTGCTTAGTATAGGATGCTAGTGTTCCATCAGTGGCCCTACACTCTTGTCCGTCTGCCATGCTATACTACTGGGCCGTGATCACTTCGGGAGGTGATCACGGGTATATACTATATACATTATATACATGACACATGTGGTAACTAAAGTCGGGTCGGCTCGAGGAGTACCCGCAAGTGATTCTGATGAGGGGGCTGAAAGGACAGGTGGCTCCACCCCGGTAGAGGTGGGCCTGGGTTCCTGACGGCCCCCGACTGTTACTTTGTGGCGGAGCGACAGGGCAGGTTGAGACCACCTAGGAGAGAGGTGGGCCTGGCCCTGGTCGGCGTTCGCAGATACTTAACACGCTTAACGAGTTCTGGGTATTTGATCTGAGTCTGGCCATTTGGTCTATACGCACTAACCATCTACGCAGGAGTAGTTATGGGTATCCCGGCGTCGTGGTATCAGCCGAAGCCTTCGTGACGTCAGCGACTGAGTGGCGCGCGCCGGATTGGACTGGAACGCCACTCGGCTAGGTCTGCTTCCGGCCGCATACGCAACATGCAGGTGTGCATAGGGCGATGGGCCCAGACCCCTGCGCGCATAGGGTTAGACTGGCGTGCTGACCTCTCTGTTGTGCTTAGGTGGGGCTGCGACGCGTTGATCTTACGAGGCCGGGCATGACCCAGAAAAGTGTGTCCGGCCAAATGGGATCGAGCGTGTTGGGTTATGTGGTGCACCCCTGCAGGGAAATTTATCTATTCGAATAGCCGTGTCCCTCGGTAAAAGGACGACCCGGAGTTGTACCTTGACCTTATGACAACTAGAACTGGATACTGAATAAAATACACCCTTCCAAGTGCCAGATACAACCCGGTGATCGCTCTCTAACAGGGCGACGAGGAGGGGATCGCCGGGTAGGATTATGCTATGCGATGCTACTTGGAGGACTTCAATCTACTCTCTTCTGCATGCTGCAAGATGGAGATGACCAGAAGCGTAGTCTTCGACAGGACTAGCTATCCCCCTTTTATTCTGGCATTCTGCAGCTCAGTCCACTGATATGCCCCTTTACACATATACCCATGCATATGTAGTGTAGCTCCTTGCTTGCGAGTACTTTGGATGAGTACTCACGGTTGCCTCTCTCCCTCTTTTCCCCCTTTCCTTTCTATCTGGATGTCGCAACCAGATGTTGGAGTCCAGGAGCCAGACGCCACCGTCGACGAAGACACCTACGACGCTGGAGGTGCCTACTACTATGTGCAGGCCGCTGACGACGACCAGGAGTAGTTAGGAGGATCCCAGGCAGGAGGCCTGCGCCTCGTTCGATCTGTATCCCAGTTTGTGCTAGCCTTCTTAAGGCAAACTTGTTTAACTTATGTCTGTACTCAGATATTGTTGCTTCCGCTGACTCGTCTGTGATCGAGCACTTGTATTCGAGCCCTCGAGGCCCCTGGCTTGTATTATGATGCTTGTATGACTTATTTATGTTGTAGAGTTGTGTTGTGATATCTTCCCGTGAGTCCCTGATCTTGATCGTACACATTTGCGTGCATGATTAGTGTACGGTCAAATCGGGGGCGTCACATTCATATAGCCGCGAAAGGATCCATTCTACTCCCCGCCCAAGCCGGAGTTACAGCAGGCATATGGATGAACCGGCCGTGTCAAGCAGTGCGCGAAACCGTAATCCGCCCCGTGGCCATAACCCGGCGGGTGGCGGTGGTGATGCTCAGGATGTGGTGGATCGTGCTAGGGCACGTCGAGAGGCCGAGTTAGCGGAGCAGCATGAAGCCCGACAACTTACTCCGGTTCGTCCAACAACTTCGGTGGAACCAGGGGTGACCTCCAGTTCTTTGGGGGTGCCGTGTCTCGTCCCAGCGTTACGCAACGTGCGGCTGCCCAAGGATTTCAAGGGCCCACGTAAAGTGCCAAATTACACTGCCGATTTATCCCCCGAGGCATGGGTTAAGAGTTATGAGATGGCGATGGAGATGCTGGATGTAGATGATGCGGCATGTGCTAAATACTTCACCATGATGTTGGAAGGAACATCTCGCACTTGGCTGAAGAACTTGCCAGCTAACTCCATCACTTCATGGGCCGAGTTAAGAGTCCGGTTTATTCAGAATTTCAAAGACACGTGCAAGCAACCCATGTCAATTGTGGACTTAGCTGCCTGTGTCCAGGAGGAAGGAGAATCCACAACCCATTGGGTGCGCCGGGTTTCGGAGATTCTGCATTCACCAGACCGCATCAACGCTGATACAGCAGTTTTAACGTTGGAAGGAAATTGCCAGTTTGCACCTCTGAAATTGAAGTTGGGACGGCTCAAACGTCACTGTCGGTGTCAAAACCGGCGGATCTCGGGTAGGGGGTCCCGAACTGTGCGTCTAAGGCGGATGGTAACAGGAGGCGGGGGACACGATGTTTGCCCAGGTTTGGGCCCTCTCGATGGATACCCTACTTCCTGCTTGATTGATCTTTGATGATATGAGTATTACAAGAGTTGATCTACCACGAGATCGTAGAGGCTAAACCCTAGAAGCTAGCCTATGGTATGATTGTTGTTGTCCTACGGACTAAACCCTCCGGTTTATATAGACACCGGAGGGGGCTAGGGTTACACAGAGTCGGTTACAAGGGAGGGGATCTACATATCCGTATTGCCAAGCTTGCCTTCCACGCCAAGGAGAGTCCCACCCGGACACAGGACGAAGTCTTCAATCTTGTATCTTCATAGTCCAACAGTCCGGCCAAAGGATATAGTCCGACTGTCCGAGGACCCCCTAATCCAGGACTCCCTCAGTAGCCCCTGAACTAGGCTTCAATGACGATGAGTCCGGCGCGCAGATTGTCTTCGGCATTGCAAGGCGGGTTCCTCCTCCGAATACTCCGTAGAAGATTTTGAACACAAGGATAGTGTCCGGCTCTGCAAAACAAGTTCCACATACCACCGTAGAGAGAATAATATTTCCACAAATCTAATCTGCTGACAGCTTTTCATAACGTGACGTTCTGCTGTGGTTTGGTCATGACGAACCGTTTTTCCCGTGCCTGCCACTGCACGTGTTGCGAGGCAGTTTTCTTGGCACGTCTTGTCAAAGCAGAGAACGTGTCCCCTTATCACGGGATTCTCATGAATACGGGTGTGAGTAACCCAACCGCGCCATCAATTACGACGCTTGGGGGATAAGCGATTTCACCGGGCAAGCGGGGAGGCGCAGAATACATGCTGCCTTTATAAGGGGACAAGAACGCCCATTCGCACCCATGCTTTCTTCTTCCCGATCCATTCCCCTCCGCGCGAGCTCCAGCGCCCAAGCGTTCATCCTTTTTGCCACAAAGGCCTTCCGAAAATGTCTGGATCCGGAGCAGGAGGCAAATGGATGGCCTCTACCGTCTGAGAGAAGGATATCAAGAAGCTTCGGGAGGCTGGGTATCTGGCCAAGAAAATCAGCCACCGTCTCCCGATGGCGGGATAGATCGTCCCTCCTCCGGAACCCCCCGAGAGGGTTGTATTCCTCCCTCACTTTGTCCGCGGGCTAGGGTTTCCCCTCCACCCATTCGTTCGTGGCATCATGCATTACTATGGGATCGATCTCCATGATCTGTCTCCTAATTCCTTCCTCAACATCTCGACATTCATTGTCGTGTGCGAGGCTTTTCTCCGCATCTCGCCACACTTCGGCTTATGGCTGAAGATTTTTCATGTGAAGCCCAAGGTAGTGGACGGCGAGCACGCCGAGTGCGGGGGCGCTATGGTGAGCAAGATGCCCAATGTCATATGGCCAACAGGAACCTTTAACGATTCTGTCAAGGAGTGGCAACAGAAGTGGTTTTATATCACTGAGCCACGCGACACGGAATGGGCCACTATTCCCGAGTTTCGATCCAGTTCCCCCTTGCGGCTTACATCCTGGGTCAAGAAGGGCCTGGACTGGTCCTCGTCCGACGAACTGTCGGTGCTCCAGACGCGCGTTAAAGATATGGGAGACAAGAACATTGAACTTGTCAATGTAGTCCAGGTGATGCTAGTTCACCGGATCCTGCCTTGTCAACACCGAACTTGCAATCTATGGGAATTCGATTCGGCCAGGCACCAAACCTTACGAGAGCTTTTCGGCTCCTCACACAAGGACATCTGGAAGGTGCTTTTCAAGTCCAGCAAATCATGGCCGGACTCCGCCGAGGACCGCGGGTACCAACTGTCCCGCCCTACAAGTTCGGTAAGTCATCATACTTTTTATCCGCGTAACCCAAAGGAAGCGCTTAACGTGTTTTATACAACTCTCCCAGGGCTGGAAGAAGAAGGAGGAGCGGATCCATTGTCCGGCCCCGCTACCCAAAGAACCGGCCGTCCCACTTTTGACGAAGATGCTGGTCCCGGCGCCTTACAAGGTGCCGAAGAAGACGGCCGAGAAGGAGGCCAAAAAGACCCGGGGCGGCCTTCGTCGCCGCGGCACTCTGGACACAATATCCAAAGGCTCTGATGCCCGTTCCGACTCCGAAGAGGACGACGAGGAGGAAGAAGATGAATCCCTGTGGGGGGAAGAAAGAAGAGGACGGCCTCCGTACACATGGAGGCCGAGCCGCCCAAAAGGGGAAAGGCTCCTCCTCCGGAGGAGTCCATTGCCGCCGCCGACAGCGGCCCGACGTGGGATCCCAGGGCCCAGCCCCTGGTGAACTCGTGAGTATATAAAATCCGAGTACGTTTATGCGTCCAGACTCATAGTATTTTAACCCGAGCCATATTTTTTGTAGTCCGGCGAGGTCCCGTACCAAACAATCCTCATCAGAGGATTCGCTGAGCTCGGATGCTATGGAGAGCGAGACGCCCCCAAAGGCCCCTTCCTCCAAACAGGTGCATAACACCGAGGCTTCGTCCCAGAAGGACCCCGGCCAAGGAGGAGAGGAAAAGACCGTGAAGGCGGTGCCTGGAGGTCAAACTTCAGGGGCCGGACACATGGGGGAGAAAATTCCCATGGGAGCTGACGGCGGGGGCCATCTGGAATTCGGCTCCCAGCCGGATACAGTTCCGGAGACCAATACGGCTCCAGAATCAGTCAGGCAGCCTCTCTCAGCTGGAGGGGACATGCATGTTACACCGGCAACCTCTGTCCAACCAGAGGTGTCGGATGCTTTGTTGGTGGCGCTGAAGAGCGCCTCCATCGTCGATGACCACCGTGCCCTTATGGGTGCGGTGATTGAGAAGATTCAGTCTGCTGAGAGTGGACTGAATGGAGCCTGTATCAGCCTTATAAAAGGTTTTGAGGTATGTTTTATGAGGTTTCGAAGAGTGTCATGGTATGGATAGTAGCCCCTGATACACTGTTCGGTGAAAGAAACAACCAGACAAAGGATCAAATTTATGTTCACAGGAAGACTCATTGAATGACATCTATTTCTCTTCTGTATAAGCAAGCGTCTGTAGCGGCTGCTGCCGCTCTACTGCGGAGATCTGCGGACTGAATCAAAATCTTGAGCGGGCCAAGGAAGAACTTGGCCAGTTGAAAATGCAGTTGGGGGATAAACAAGGTACGCACAAGTCTTGTTCGCGTTTATTGCGAATGAATTTTCAGTATGATGAAATAAGCTTCATGACTTGCGCTAGGGATGGTGACCGAAGTCGAGGCTCTTAAGAAGGCTGTGGCCGAGGCCGAGAAAAAGGCAGCCACAGAGCAGGCTCTTCGTGAGAAGCATGAGGCCAGGGTTATGAAAGCTGAGCAGGAGCTGCAAGAGGCCGTGAGGAAATGCGAGACCTTGGAGCAGAGTTTAACGGAAAAAGAATCCGAACTCACCAAGGCGCATCAGGCCACGAACGATGCCCGGGGGGAAACCCAAAGCGCCCTGCAGGGAATCCAAGAGGCGAGAAAGATCGCGGCGGGTAAGGCTTTTTCCATGTAAAGCAAGTATTTGAGGGGAAAATTACGTTTCTAATTTTGAATTCGGATTTCTCAGGGGTGTTTACCGAGCTGCCCCGCAGCATATCAGATGCCGCCCAATTCTACCGAGCCGAAGAATGGAACACTGCGGATAAGCTCTTCTGGTCGCAGTATTTGGCACCGAATTATCTGGTGCCCTTTGTCGATCAACTAAAACAGCTGATCGAACTGCATAAGCCGGCGGAACTGGCCATGAAGGATATGATTATCCGACTATGGCCCGCCGAGCCGATTCCAAGCAGCTACTTCGGGCTCGTGAAGCGGCTTGTGAGTGCCTGCCCTCGACTTGATGTCATCAAGCGGTCGGTCTGTATAGAAGGTGCGCGAATGGCCTTCGCCCGCGCAAAGGTGCACTGGGGGAAGGTGGATGCTGAAAAGCTAATGACCGAAGGACCGCCAAAGGGGAAGGAGCACCGCAAGCCTGAATTATATTATGAGAGTGTCCGGAAAGGATCCTACCTTGCAGCGGAGCTATGTAGCAAGGACATTATATTTCCATGAATGCAAATCATGTTGTCTTTTGTAATGTTTGAACAAGGTCATTTATATTATTTATTGCTTGTTATATAAAAGTTTATCCTCCTGCGCGGCCGTTTTATATATTAATCCTGAGAGTTGGCCAGTCGTCGCCTTCTGCTCCCACGTAAGAAGTACGGGGGTGTTCGGGATAAACCTGATCACTCTTTATCCTAGTTTTGGGTCCTTCGAAGGAGGTGTTCAGCACAACGAACCAGGCAATCGGACTATAAGGCTTTATCACTCTCACTTAGCCATAGGAGCTTTAGGAAGGTAGGCGCAGCCCCTGGTGTTCGGAAGACCGCACGGGGGGCTCTATAAGCACCTGATCAGAAGAAAAACCGATCCATCGCACGCTGCATTGGTTATGGCATTATGCGGGAGAAATCCTTAAAGATTTTGTAACCTCTCGAACAGCTGACCACCTCTCGCCGTATCACGACAGTCAGTTTTCGGCTTTCTCTACTGAGGTGCTCGTCCGGAAGAACCGGGACACAATCACAGTAGTTCTCCTAGTGCTACCTTAGCCGATATAGCGGAACGTAAGGTACCAAAACATGGGAGCCGGGCAAACCCAACTATTGACCCAAGACATGATTCGGAGCTGATGCATATAATGCTATAGGTTCGGGGTGCCGAACTTCTGTGAAGGTGTTCGGACTTTATTGCCGTGTTATGGGTAAAACGAAGCCCCTGGCATATTTTAAGGCATACCGCTGTGTACGGATGTCACTTGACAAAAGAATTTCAGTAAGAAATAACAGCAGGTAAGCGTCATATAAATCCACATGTTGTATTTGAATAGTACGTCTATGCGTATGAGTACAGGTAATGTGATAAAAAGGAATATGACTGCGGAACCTACTGAAACCAGGGGGAAGAAGCTGAGTGCGGATCCAGAGTATAGCCGGATGGTCATTGCGGGGAATGTCTAAGGATTCCCTTGCGCGTTCAAGCTGCCTCTGTATCGCCTGTCCTGGTCGGCGCAAAGGTGAACCTGGGAAGGAAATGTAAAAAAACGTTTGCGTGCCGGAGAGTGGTTGAGCCGCCAAGTGCGGCCTGTGCTGGCCTTCGCCAGAGCGTTTAATCGAGCTCTGGACGAGTCGGGTTATCCTTCTGCGAAGTAGTTCGGAGTCCCTTGACGGTGTCCGGGAGCCTGGACGTCGACTCGAGGTTCGGCTGCCAGGTGCTGCTCGTTGCTTCTGCTGTTAAGGCAGTGGTGTACTTGTTGGTGCCGAGGGAAGGTTCGGCCTTGCCATTAACCGTGATGACGCCGCATGGACCGGGTATCTTGAGCATACGGTAGGCATAATGTGGCACCGCGTTGAATCGGGCGAACGCGGTTCGTCCGAGCAGTGCCTGATAATCACTGCGGAAAGGGACGATTTCGAAGATTAACTCTTCGGTACGGTAATTTTCTGGTGATCCGAAGACTACCACAAGGGCGATCGAGCCTGTACAGCTGGCTTCCACACCTGGTATAATGCCTCTGAAAGAGGCTTTAGTGGGTTTGATCACCGAATGATCGATGCCCATCTTGCGCACCGTGTCCTGGTAAAGCAGATTTAGACTGCTGCCTCCGTCCATAAGGACTCATGTGAGGTGGAACCCGTCAATTATTGGGTCGAGGACTAGTGCGGCTGGATTGCCCTGACTGGCGTTAACCGGACGATCCGTGCAGTTGAAGGTGACCGGCCCTAGTTTATATTGTGGGACGACTAGTTCCGTTAAGTCGGCATCCCTAAGGGTGCATATCCGGTACGAGTTGGGAATTTGGGTGGTGTTTACCACATTCACCGATTGAATATGCGGGGGGAATTTCTTTTGCCCTCCTGTGTTCGGTGATCTGGGCTCTTCGTCGCCATCATCGCTTTGAGACCCCCCTCTCCGTTTTTGGCGCCTGCCCTGCCGGCTTATTTGAAGACCCAACATTCTCTGTTGGTATGGGTGGCTGGCATTCCTGGGGTACCATGAATTTGGCATTGGCGATCGAGTATGCGGTCCAGACTGGATGGACCCAAATTGTTATTTTTCAGTGGCCCTTTCCGCTGACCGGACTTTGAGCCCCTAAACCCGGCATTAACTGCTGTATCTTCGGTGTTTTCACCATATTTGCGACGCTTGTGTTTGTTGCGTCGTGGTTTGCCGTTGCTATCCCTGGCCTCTGATGTGCCAGGTTTGCTTGCTATATTGTTACTACGAGCCAACCAGCTATCTTCGCCCGTGCAAAAGCGGGTCATAAGTGTCGTGAGGGGTGCCATGGATTTTGGCTTCTCTTGGCCGAGGTGCCGGGCGAGCCATTCGTCACGGATGTTATGCTTAAATGCCGCTAAGGCCTCTGCATCTGGACAGTCGACAATTTGGTTCTTCTTAGTTAGGAACCGGATCCAGAATTTCCTGGCCGATTCCCCTGGCTGCTGAGTTATATGACTTAAATCGTCAGCGTCCAGCGGTCGCACATAAGTGCCCTGGAAATTGTCTAGCAATGCATCTGCCAGGCTTTCCCAACTTCCGATGGAGTTTGCCGGCAAGCTATTGAGCCAATGCCGAGCCGACCCTTTGAGTTTTAGCGGGAGATACTTGATGGCATGTAAATGATCCCCGCGGGCCATGTGAATGTGGAGGAAGAAGTCTTCTATCCATACCGCAGGGTCTGTAGTACCATCATATGTTTCAATGTTTACGGATTTAAACTCTTCTAGGAATTCGTGATCCATTACTTCATCGGTGAAGCATAGGGGGTGTGCGGCGCCTCTGTGCCGGGCTATGTCAGGACGCAGTTCATACGAATCTTGTCAGCTGTATTCGGCCCGGCCGGATTTGCTTTTAGTGTATCCGGCGTGACGATCATCGTCACGCGTTGGGGCGCGACCCCGTGATCCGTAGATCGATCTTGTATGTTTTTCTTTGTTTTCCAATACGTCTCGCAGGTCCCGCGTGTTGCCCCGGGCCTTGGTATTTTTATTTGAATGGCGGCGGGGTGCGGGCTGGACTTCGGGCTGATATGCCTCTCTGTCTCGGCCACGAGGTGGCCGATCAGTCACATCATACGCTGGTGATGTAGGTTTCAATGCTTCCTCCTCGAGTTGGGGTAGCAACCTGCGCTTTGGGTTACTCCTGGTTGGGCGCTCGAGTTCGTATTCGTCGGCCGCCAGGACTTGAGTCCATCTATCCGCTAGCAGATCTTGATCAGCTCGAAGCTGTTGTTGCTTTTTCTTCAGGCTGTTCGCTGTGGCTATAAGCCGGCGCTTGAAGCGCTCCTGCTCGACGGGATCCTCAGGCATGATAAATTCTTCATCGCCGAGGCTCACCTCGTCTTTGGAGAGAGGCATGTAATTGTCATCCTCTGATTCTGCGTTTGCTGCCTGTTCCGGAGGGCTAGCTTGTTCATCCTCCCGCTCGAGGTCTGGCTGGAGGGGATTGTCGTCGTCTTCGGCACTATCCGGAGCGTTATTGTCTCTTGTGCCGGTATCGCTGCTTTTGCTATGGCGGGACCTAGAGCGGCGCCGCTGACGTCGGTGCTTGGATTGCTTCTTGGAGGGATTATCCTCCGTTGTCTTATCGCCATCGCCTTCTTTGGGGGTGTCCACCATGTATATATCATATGATGAGGTGGCAGTCCAGTGCCCTGTGGGCGGTGGTTCCTGTTCATCTCCTACATCGTCGTCCATACCGTTGATGTCTTCGGAGCCGAAAACGAGCATGTCGGTTAAATCATCGATAGTGGCTACTAAGTGGGTGGTGGGTGGGCAGTGAATTTCTTCGTCGTCCGCACCCCATTCTAGCCGGACATAGTTCGGCCAAGGGTCTCCTGACAAGGAGAGTGTCACGCCCAAGATGCGACCCTATCCTAAAGGAACACGAAGGTCCCACCAAGGATAGAAGCGCATCTTGAAGACGCTTTTGCAAGGTGGATATCATTACATCAACATTACGTAATATATGGGGATACATACAAGGCATACAAATGCCGCAAGAATACAACAATACATCATACATAACTCAACATCCGACTACGGATGGAACATAAACAGAAACTCAAACGACATCCACCCTGCTAGCCCAGGCTGCCGACCTGGAACCTATCCCCTGATCGAAGAAGAAGCAGAAGAAGAACACCAAAACAAGTAAACATCGCTCTCGCGTCAAGATCATCGCAAAACCTGTACCTGCAACTGGTGGTGTAGTAATCTGTGAGCCACGAGGACTCAGCAATCCCATTACCATGGGTATCAAGACTAGCAAAGCTTAATGGGAAAGGAAGGGTTAAAGGTGGTGAGGTTGCAGCAGCGACTAAGCATGTATGGTGGCTAACTTACGCAAATAAGAGCGAGAAGAGAAGCAAAGGAACGGTCGTGAAACTAGCAATGATCAAGAAGTGATCCTGAACTCCTACTTACGTCAAGCATAACCCAGAAACCGTGTTCACTTCCCGGACTCCGCCGAGAAGAGACCATCACGGCTACACACGCGGTTGATGCGTTTTAATTAAGGTCAAGTGTCAAGTTATCTACTACCGGATATAAACAAATTCCCATCTGCCACATAACCGCGGGCACGGCTTTCGAAAGATAATACCCTGCAGGGGTGTCCCAACTTAGCCCATGATAAGCTCTCACGGTCAACGAAGGATATTCCTTCTCCCGGGAAGACCCGATCAGTCTCGGAATCCCGGTTACAAGACATTTCGAAAATGGTAAAACAAAACCAGCAAAGCCGCCCGAATGTGCCGACAAATCCTGATAGGAGCTGCACATATCTCGTTCTCAGGGCACACCGGATTGTCCAAGCTTCCGATAGGCCAGCCCAGAGTTGCCCCTGGTGGCCACCGGCGACTGACAGGTTGGACCAACACTCGGAGGAGCACTGGCCCGGGGGGGGGGGTAAATAAAGACGACCCTCGAGAGCGCGACTCCCAAGGGAAAAGAATAGGCTAGGCAAATGGTAAAACCAAGGTTGGGCCTTGCTGGAAGAGTTTTATTCAAAGCGAACTGTCAAGGGGGTCCCATAAATCACCCAACCGTGTAAGGAACGCAAAATCCGGGAACATAACACTGGTAAGGCGGAAACTAGGGCGGCAAGAGTGGAACAAAACACCAGGCATAAGGCCGAGCCTTCCACCCTTTACCAAATATATAGATGCATTAATAATATAAGAGATATTGTGATATCCCAACAAAACATAATCCAACATGGAGCAATCTTCATCTTCACCTGCAGCTAGCAACGCTATAAGAGGGGCTGAGCAAAGCGGTAACATAGCCAAACAACGGTTTGCTAGGAAGGGTGACAAAGGTTAGAGGTTCATGGCAAAATGGGAGGCTTGAGGAACAAGTGAATAGGTAGCGCAGCAAAGCGATAGAACGAGGCAACTAGCATAGCAATGATAGTAATGAGATCCAAGGTGACGGTCATCTTGCCTGAAATCCCGCTAGGAAGAAGAACGAATCCATGAAGAAGATGAAGCCACGAAGATGAACGAATCCTCACGATCGCAACGACACGGGAACTATCGAGAAGAAGCACACAACAAGGTAAACACACCACACAAGAACAAGGCGTGATGCTCAACCAAGAATGATGCATGACAAGTCTATATGACGCTACTCGTGACAAGAGAGGATGCATACAAGAACAACACATCAAAGCAAGTTTAAATGAGGCCGGAAACAACATATAACAAATCCGGTAAGTCCTCATATGCAAATTTCGAAATTGGTCCAGAACTGAATAAACCTTAAGTTGAAGTTGTTAAACAGCAAGTTAAAGAGAACCATGATGATCTACACGAAATTCTAGTCAAGTTACATATAAAGTTCATTAGATTCGGAGCTACGGCCTAGAAGATATGAGCAAAACAAGTTAAGCATGGCATTGGTGCAAAATGCATACAAACATCAAGCAAACACCTCAAAACAATGATGCATCATGATAATATGATACTACATGAAAAACTAAGCAAGTTTCATATAAAGCATGCTCGAAACGGAGCAACTGTGCAACACATACAACAAAACAGCAACTAGGTATAAAGCAAGCATCAAAACAATATGCTACAGCAACTCAACATGAAAACAAAAGGCATGGACATGATGTACAGGTAAAGCACAACAAAACATGAACACTGAGCTATCTCCAGAAATCACTAGAACATGCTCAAAAAGGACATGACAAGATTGCAAAATAATAACAGGTTCACAGACTTGGAGAAATTACTGGACATGACAGAAATAACATCAGGTTGCAATGTTCAGAGCATGAAATCAACATGCTACAGGAACTTAACATGGCAAAACAAGGCATGGCATAAATCTACTCAAAGCATATACCAAATGTCCCTTACTGACCATAAGCCAAAAAGGATCAGAAGATATGATGGCAAGCATGTAAACATAGCAAGTTTCGTTATCAGGTTTCAGACTTAGCAGAAAACAGAGCATGGCAGAAATATTAATATGTAGGCCTCTTTGTGAGCTTGATGCACTCACTACAGAGCAATGCATGACAAACCAAGCACACCTACAGCAAGATGGCAAGTTTATGAAGCTAACCATGGCAAGATTAAAAGCATAGCATGTATGGATCAACTATAACAAGCTTGGCAAAAATGAAAATCATGTTAAGAATCTGCCAGGAATATTTTATAGCAAAAGTAGAGCAAGATTGAGTCATGCTATGGTATTCTAAAATTGCAAACAATTGCAGGAATGGATCAATTACAACAATAGCTACAAAATATCCTTACTGAACATCTCCAAAATATGCATGGATCTCTCTGTAGCATCAAGTTTACATGACAACAAAATTACAGCAGACGAGGACTTAGAGAAATCAGCGTCTCTGAAATCAGAAACATTACGGGACCTACTTTGCATGCTTGTGCTAGTCACCAAAGAGATCACAAAAATACATGGACTACACCAATGGAAAGATGGCATGGCATACTTCAAGACACATGTAGAGCTCATGCTCAAAAGATGCACAGATTTAATGATACAAAAAAGACAAATCACCAAGTTCTGATAAGAACCAGAGAATAACAGCAACTAGCCCTCTTCCAACAGAGATTTGGGCATCAAGATGACCTCTAATGAACATGGTGCAATTGAACAAAATGAAGAGCATCACAAGGCGAACATTTTGACATATTACACGCGCAAAACGGAGCTATATCCAAGAAGTTACACACAGTTGAACATGCACACATATTAACAAAATTCAGGGACAGAGAGATTTCGAGGGGGAGGGGAAAAGTCAACGTACGGGCAACCGGATCGAGATCTGGCCGAGGCGACGCTCGAGCTCAGGCCGGCGGACGGCGGCAGAAGCGCGCCGGCGGGGAGAGGAGGGTGGACGCCGGCGGCGGCGGTTGGCGGCAGACGGAGGCGGGGCACGGCAGGAGGCGCTCGCGAGCGCGCGGCGGAGGAGAGCCGACCGGGCGGCGGCGGAGGGAGAGGTGCCCGGCGGGGGCGGCGCCGGCGGGCGGAGCCGCGGCCTCGGGCGGCGGGCGCGTACGGGCGAAGGACGGCGGGGCGGCGTCCGGTGGCGTGGAAGCCGAGGTGGCGGCCGGCGGAGTCCGGCGGAACTCCGGCGAGCGGGCGCGGGAGGCGGGGCGCGCGGGCCCGGTGCGGCCCGGGGTGGGCCGGCCGTGGGCTCGCGGGCCGCGGCGGCGGGGCGCGGGCGAGACGGCGGCGGAGGACACGTGGCGGCGTGTGATTCGTGGAGGGGGCGGTTGGACATGTCCGACGGCGGCGCGGACATGTCCGGCGGCGCGAGGGGAGCGGAGCTAGGGTTAGGGTGGAATTCATCCGCGAATTTCGGGGGAGGGCACCTATTTATAGATAGAGGGAGCTAGGAGAGTCCAAACGAGGAGCGGTTTTCGCCCACGCGATCGTGATCGAACGACCGAGAGCATGGCGGAGACTTAGAGGGGTTTTGGGGCTGTTTGAAAGGGGGTTTTGCTGCAATGCCAAAACGGTCTTCGCGGATGCCCGGTTAACCGTTGGAGTACCAAACGACCTCCAAATGGGACGAAACTTGACCGGTGGTCTACCGGTAGTATACCAAGGCCACTTGACAAGCCTCGGCCCATTCCGAGAAAGTTTGACACACGCACACGAAAGAAAACAAGAGGGGTGCACCGGAGGAGATAGGAGCGCCGGATTGCAAAACGGACAACGGGGAAAATGCTCGGATGCAAGAGACGAACACGTATGCAACTGCAATGCACATGATGACATGATATGAAATGCAGATGATGACATGGCAAAAAGCAACACGCAAGCAGGTGACATGGCAACGACAGCGAATAACTGGCAGACACCTAGCGCATCGGATCCGGGGCGTTACAGAGAGAGACCTCAATGAGTTTAGCACGTCGCCCAGTGGTGAGTGCTGAAAGATATCCGCGGAGGAAAACTCCATGATCGGTGCCCAATCAGATTCGATAGGCACGGACGCAGGCGGTTCGGAGCCCGTGGCCGGGGACGAATCCAAATATCCGGCAACACGGGTCTCATAAGAGGTGAAGTCAGTATTCGGCTCTATCACCGCTGAGTGTGCGGCCTCCATGGCGGGGTCCATCCACCCGTCCTCGGACAGCGTAATCTGCTCCGGATCGAGGGCCGGAGTAGCCACAGGTGGGATCTCCCGAACACTGTCCGTCGGCAGAGCTAAGTCATGCCTGTCGAGACTGTGCGGCGCACCTGATTTGGGCTCGAATCCGTCGAAGATCAAGTCTCCACGGATGTCGGCAGTATAGTTCAAGCTTCCAAACCTGACCTGATGGCCAGGGGCGTAGCTTTCAATCTGCTCCAGATGGCCAAGCGAGTTGGCCCGCAGTGCGAAGCCGCCGAATACGAAGATCTGTCCGGGGAGGAAAACCTCACCCTGGATCGCATCGTTGCCGATGATCGAAGGGGCCATCAAACCTTGTGGTAACGGCACAGTGGAACTCTCAATGAAAGCACCAATGTCGGTGTCAAAACCGGCGGATCTCGGGTAGGGGGTCCCGAACTGTGCGTCTAAGGCGGATGGTAACAGGAGGCGGGGGACACGATGTTTACCCAGGTTCGGGCCCTTTGGATGGAGGTAATACCCTACTTCCTGCTTGATTGATCTTTGATGATATGAGTATTACAAGAGTTGATCTACCACGAGATCGTAGAGGCTAAACCCTAGAAGCTAGCCAATGGTATGATTGTTGTTGTCCTACGGACTAAACCCTCCGGTTTATATAGACACCGGAGGGGGCTAGGGTTACACAAAGTCGGTTACAAGGGAGGGGATCTACATATCCGTATTGCCAAGCTTGCCTTCCACACCAAGGAGAGTCCCACCCGGACACGAGACGAAGTCTTCAATCTTGTATCTTCATAGTCCAACAGTCCGGCCAAAGGATATAGTCCGGCTGTCCGAGGACCCCCTAATCCAGGACTCCCTCAGTCACTGCAATGTCATGGGAACACTTATGGCAGCTCTGGTGAAGTATGCCGACTCTGATAGTACCAAGGATCCCGAGTCTGACGATGACAAGACAGGGAAGGGAAAGAAGAGCGGCAGCACCAAAGGGCAGCAGCATAACTCGGCGAGTCATGGAAACAGCGGTAAGCGTAAAGCGGATAACAGTTTAGATTTTGTGGCTAATACCAATGCGCGGGACAAGGGCCAGCGCCGTAAGGGTAAACCACCCCCGCGTGGCGGAATGCCAAGTCCCAATCCGGAGCGCCTGTCTTACCTGTTAAACCAGCCTTGCCCGAAGCACGGAACGCGGGATAAACCGGCCACGCACCTCTGGAAGGATTGTTCAAAAATTCAGACTTTCGGTATGATCATGGACCAGGTGGCGGTTCAGGCCCCAGACCTCATGGGCCGGGTTACGGTGGAGACAGTTCCGGTTCAGGTTTTCACGGTAATCAGAGTGGACATGGCAATCAAGGCAATCAGGGCAACCAAGGTGGATATAATCATCAGGGGAGTCAGCAGCAACAGCAGCAGTCGGGTTACCAGAGCAACCCGAAGTAGTTGAATAGTGGACAGTACCATGTCTTCACCACGAGCCTGTGCAAGCGCGATCAGAAGCTGCACAAAAGGGCAGTGAATTCCATTGAACCGGCGGTGCCCCATTACTTACGCTGGTCTGAACAGCCTATTGTATGGAGTCGAGAGGATCATCCACCTCGGGTTGATAATCCGGGTCATCTGGCATTGGTGGTGGCACCTCAGGTTGGAGGTTATAAGTTCACCAAGGTACTCATGGATGGGGCAAGTAGTATCAATATCCTTTATTATGAAACCTTCCATCGCATGGGGTTAACAGATAAAAATCTTAAACCGTCCAACACAGTCTTCCATGGTGTAGTGCCTGGTAAATCGGCATATCCTCTTGGTAAGATAGCTCTGGAGGTGGCTTTTGGAGATGAGCATGATTCGAGATCAGAGACATTGACTTTTGAAGTGGTGAAAATCAAGAGCCCGTATCATGCTCTGTTTGGACGGCCGGCTTATGCTAAGTTCATGGCAAGGACCTGTTATGTCTATCTACAGCTCAAGATGCCGGGCCATAAGGGGACCATCACGGTTCATGGGAGCCGAAAGATCGCTTTGGAATGTGAAGAAGGTGATGCAGCATATGCTGAGTCGGTTTGTGCAACAGAGGAGTTGAAGTTCTACAAGGACAATGTTGATCCGGCGGATATGACTTCTTTGAAAAAGCCAACTACAGAGCATGATCCGGCCTTGAAGTTTTAAAACGGCTGATGAGACTAAGTTGGTTGATTTTGTTCCAGGCGACTCATCCAAGCAGTTTAGCATCAGCGCTAACTTGGATCCAAAATAGGAAAGCGCGCTCATCGAGTTCATCCCTGAGAATCGGGACATCTTTGCATGGAAGCCTTCTGACGTGCCAGGTGTACCGAGAGAACTTGCTGAGCACACTCTCAATGTCGATCCCAAGTATAAACCGGTCAAGCAGTTTCTTCGCCGGTTTAATGAAGAAAGACGCAAGGCTATTGGTGAGGAGGTAGCCAGGCTCTTGGCGGTTGGGTTCATCGTTGAAGTATTTCATCCTGAATGGTTGGCTAATGCGGTGCTGGTGCTAAAGAAAAACGGCACTTGGCGTATGTGTGTGGACTACACAGATTTGAACAAGGCTTGTCCGGCAGATCCCTTTGCTCTCCCTCGTATTAATCAAATCATTGATGCTACGGCAGGTTGTGAGCATTTGAGCTTTTTGGATGCATATTCTGGTTACCATCAGATCAAAATGGCAGTTAAGGACCAGGATAAGACAGCGTTTATAACTCCTTTTGGAGCCTTCTGCTATGTGTCATGCCTTTCGGGCTCAAGAGTGCCCAGACGACTTATCAGCGCTGTGTGTAGAATTGTCTTCATGATCAGATCGGCCGCAATTCATGCTTATGTGGATGATATTGTGGTGAAATCCAGAAAGAAGGAGACATTGATAGATGACTTGAAGGAGACCTTTGATAACCTCCGGGTTTATAAAATGATGCTTAATCCGGCCAAGTGTGTTTACGGTGTACCAGCAGGCAAACTCTTGGGCTTTCTGGTGTCTAACAGGGGCATTGAAGCTAATCCGGAGAAAATCAAGGCTATAACTTCTTTGGCTAAACCGAAGTGTATCAATGATGTTCAATGACTGGCAGGCCGGATTGCCGCCTTGAGCCGGTTTATCAGTCGCCTTGGTGAGAAGGCCATCCCTTTATATCAGATGCTGAAGAAGACGGATGACTTCGTCTAGAGTGACGCTGCCAATGAAGCATTTGAGGACTTAAAGCGGCAGCTGGCTAATCCGCCAGTCCTTGCTGCTCCCGTTGATAAAGAGCCACTGTTGTTATATGTGGCTGCTAACGCCCGGGCTGTGATCGTGGCTATTGTGGTGGAGCGTAAGGAGGCCGGAAAGGAGTATCCGGTTCAGCGGCCGGTTTACTACATCAGTGAGGTACTTATTGAGTCGAAGCAATGGTACCCGCATTGGCAGAAGCTGGTGTATGGAGTTTTTATGGCAAGCCGGAAGCTTAAGCAATATTTCCAAGGTCACCCATCACTGTGGTCAGCTCTGCTCCTTTGGGGGATATAATACAAAACAGGGAAGCAACTGGCCGGATTGCTAAGTGGGCTATTGAGCTTGGGCCTCACGGGTTAAAATATATGCCCCGGATGGCGATCAAATCTTAGGCACTTATGGATTTCATCAATGACTGGACAAAATTACAGGCGCCAGAAGAGAAGCCGGATCATACTTATTGGACTATTCATTTTGATGGGTCCAGGCAATTGGAGGGCTCGGGGGCTGGAGTCGTATTAACTTCGCCACGAGGTGATAAGTTTTGTTATGCTCTCCGTTTAATGTTCCCTTGCACTAACAATGCAGCTGAATATGATGCTTTACTCCATGGTCTTCGGATGGCTAAAGAGAAGAATCTAAGCCGAGTTAAGTGCTTCGGTGACTCGGACCTGGTGGCTCAACAAGTGTCTGGTACTTGGGATTCCAAGGACCCACTCATGGCAGCATATCGTCGAGAGGTGGATATTGTTGCAGGTCACTTCAAAGGTTATCAGGTCGATCATGTGGACCGGTGGAAGAATGAAGCGGCGGACGCTTTAAGCCACTTGGGTTCCCAACATAAACCGGTTCCACCCAATGTCTTCCTGGACGTGCTGCATAATCCGTCCGTCAAGCTCCCTACAGAAGAGGATTTGGCTATTCCTGATCCGGAGGCTCAGTTGGTGGCGGCTCTTCATGTTATCCCGGATTGGACGGTTCCATATTTGGCGTATATGAACCGGGGCGAGTTACCAGAGGATGAAACTTTGGCCAGGCAGATAATCCGGCGGTCCAAGTCCATGACCATTATCAATGGAGAGTTACATCATTGCAGTGTAACAGGGGCGTTTCAACGTTGTGTATCTCCTGAAGAAGGCCGTGAAATTTTGCGTGAGATCCACGAAGGAGATTGTGGTCACCACGCCGGTTCAAAATCTCTGGTAGCCAAGGCTTTTCGTCACAGTTTCTATTGGCTGACGGCTCATGCTGATGCTGAGGACTTGGTCAAAAGGTGTGATGGATGTCAAAAATTCTCACGACGCGCTCATGTACCGGCTCAAGAGTTGAGGATGATTCCAATCACTTGGCCGTTTGCAACTTGGGGGCTGGATATGGTTGGACCCTTTAAGAGATCTAAGGATAAGAAGACCCACCTGTTGGTGGTAGTTGACAAGTTCACTAAGTGGGTGGAGGCAGAGCCAGTCAGTAAGTGTGATGCAGCTACGGCGGTTCAATTTATCAAGAAGGTGATTTTCCGGTTTGGTTTTCCACACAGCATTATAACCGATAATGGTACCAATCTGTCCAAGGGTGCTATGAAGGAGTTCTGTCAACGTGAGCACATCCGGCTTGATGTATCATCAGTGGCTCACCCCCAATCTAATGGTCAAGCGGAGAGAGCCAATCAAGAGATCTTGAGAGGCATCAAGCCCCGGCTTATGGTTCCTTTGCAACGGACGCCGGGTTGTTGGGTGGAGGAGTTGCCTTCTGTGTTATGGAGCATCAATACCACGCCCAACAGATCCACGGGTTACACACCTTTTTTCATGGTTTATGGAGCGGAGGCGGTTCTCCCTACTGACATCCGTCATGACTCGCCTCGTGTGGCGGCGTATGTTGAAGCTGACAATGAGAAGGCACGACAGGAAGCACTTGACCTGTTAGATGAGGAGTGTGACATTGCAGCAGCCTGTTCGGCGATATATCAGGAAGATCTGCGTCGTTATCACAGCCGCCGGGTTAGAACCAGAACTTTTCAAGAAGGCGATCTGGTACTCCGACTCATCCAGGATCAGACTGATATGCACAAGTTACCCCCGCCTTGGGAAGGACCCTTTGTGCTCAGCAAGAATCTGCATAACGGGTCATACTACCTTATAGATGTTCGAGAGCACAAGGACTCACGTAAATCGGAGGAGGAGACCCACCGGCCGTGGAATATCGCTCATCTTCGGCCTTACTATACTTGAGCCATAGGCTCTGCTTATGTACATAGTTATGACAATGTATATATTATGATCAATATAATAAATCGGAGCCTCAGCTAAAGCGGGGTATCTGTTGTTTTTCTTACATCATGTGTGGTTACATGGGGGCTTCTATTTCATAAAGCGGCGTCCGGTTTACCCCTTGATTCAGCTTATAAAAGCTTTATATAAAAATCACTTGGGGGCTTGGTTGTACTTGAACCATAGCTACACCTCTTGATCGGCGCAAGGCCACCAGAAAAATCACTTGGGGGCTTGGTCGTATTCGAACCATAGTCACACCTCTTGATCGGCTCAAAGCCAAATTACTTCGGGGCCAAAGAGAGTGTTACAAAAGAACAACTCAAACATAGACACCCATTGAGCACAGCTCAAAATATTGCTTGGGGATTCTTTGCTATCGCAATGAACAAAGATTCTACACTTGTAATAGGCTATCAAGCCACGGCTTGGAAGCCTGGTGTATACACCTAAAACCCCGGGTTAGCCTGCCTTCTTAAGTAAGTCACTCCGTCCAGGTAAACCTGGTATGACCCGCCGAACTTCGACAAGTCAATCTCATAAGACCCTGAACTTGTCAAAGTTCAAACGACGATTGGTTAAGGATTGAGGACCGTCTTAAATGGCTTTGTGAAATGGTTTAACTCAGTGGCCTGGCAGCCCATGAAAAGCCTTGAATTTGGGGCCTGGCAGCCCGTGAAAAGCCTCGACCACAAGTTTTTCATATGCTTTTATTTGCCAAGTTTTTCCTCTTTTGATGACATTTATGATGTTTTGATAAACCGGCGTTCATTAACCCGGCTTGACTTTCAACTACAAGTTGTCAGTATATGATCAGTTATAATCCGGGGATTATTAACCCGGTCTGGTTTCGACTATAAGTCCCCGGAATTGAATATGGATAAACTGGTGTTTATCACAACCCGAAACGGTTTTATCATAAACCGGCATAATATGATAGGAGTTATTGTTACTCCAGATTAGGGTTATCACCCTCACTACAACAGTTGGTCAGCCAACATTATGACTCAAGGTCAGATGTATCAATTATTTTCATATTTGATTATCTTTTTACAGCCTTGGTTATAAACCCTGGCTATATATCTGGGCATCATGACCCGTCCGGCGGTAAACCGCCAGGACACTTTCAACTTCTTATATGCAGGAGCAGCTATGGATTATGAATATCATATATCTTAAGCATGGAGAATTAACATGTATCAGGCAAAATAAATATGCACGAAGGCATAACAGACCAAGTATTTGAACTAGCCTATTACAAGGCGTTTCAGCGCCCAAAAGAATAATTGTTTTTTAGCAAGTGTTGCGGCTCGCAGAAGGCTAACCCAGTCTCCGGATCATGCTTCGTCACCAGGTTGACTTGACGGCTGCGGATCATCTTGCACTGGTTCATCCTCCTCGTCTCTACCCAGCGGCTAGAAGTCAATAGTTGCCCAGTCGATCCCAGTTAAGGCTTGGAACACAGCTTCGTCGCTTATAAGGGTGGACGGTTCAATGTCAGGGGCATAGGTGTTCTTACGAATTGGCGGGATGAGATTTTGAGCCTCCGGAGTTGGTGCAGCAACCCATTTGTTGTTGGCGTCATAATTCGCCTGATAATATGAAAGATCAGCTTCTTCAGCTAATTGGCAAGCCAGTGGACGTATTTCCCGGTTTATGGCACGGAGATCCTCATTGCCAAATTCTGATCCGTCTTCTTTTAAGCTTGGGTAGCCTTTAGCCACATCCACCGGATCAAGATCAGGCACCCATGCTTTTGCCCGGGTTAGTGCGGTCAGAGCACCAGCCCTTGCAGCAGATCTCTTTAGCTCTTCTATCCGGGCAGGCAGCATTGATAGTCTTTCTAAGGTATCCTTGATTAACGTTGGGGGCGGTTTGTTGTGAGAAGCGGTGCAGATGATCCGTTGCGCGCCGGTATATAACTGCTCTATAAGAGTATAGGCAGCCTTCAGCTTCTTCTGTACATCAGAGCCCAGATGACTAATGCGAGTCCCTGCATAATTACAAGCATCAATAAACTGGCAACATATGGGATGATATGTTGAAAATGTGAAGCAAGGATGTTTACCAAACACAGCAGCCGTCATGGCATGTATCTGCCGCTTTACGCCAGTCAGCTCATCTACTACCGGTTTAAGAGCTGCTTCTGCGTCTTCGGCTCTTTTTTGCAAAGCGGATTTTTCTGTGTCCCAATCCGCCCGCTCCTTGTTGAAACTCTCCTTCAGTTTTTCCATAGCGGCTAAAGCGCTGGTCAGCTCATCCTTGGCCTTGGAGGTTTCGGCTTGCTGGGACTTGATGTTTTCTTGCAGATCGGCGGTTTGAGTTTCCTTTTTGCTCAGCTCAGCCTATAAGAGACAGACATATCATGAGTTGACGGTACATATTTGAAGTACCAAGCACATAACAAGTTATGCACCTGATACTTGGGGGCTAATGCATATTTGCTTGTTCTCGGAAATTTCTACAAGTCCCAAGCACAATACAAGTATTACTCTTAGCACTTGGGGGCTAATGTATGTTTGCTCAAAGTAACGTTATGGGAATTCTTCTAAAGTCCCGGTTCATCTTCATAAGTTAAACCGGCCCTTGGGGGTTACACCAGTGAAAGATACAATATTACAATTCTAAAGTACCGGTTCATCTTAAAGAGATAACCCAGTCCCTGGAGGCTAAGCATGCAAAGTTAAGATATTACAAAGTCCCGGTTTAGATTAACATCATAAACCGGCCCTTGGGGGCTACTGGAATTGACATTTGAAATTGGACATAAGAGAAACAGTTGTGTGGTTACCTCATACCGCTCCTTCATCAGATTTACTAATTCGGCTTCGTAATCGCGGCTGGTGTACAGATGGTTCAAGAAGCCAGAGTGAATGTCTTGGGTGTTGAGATGGGCGTAGCTGGACAAATCGGTGTTCCATTTACCTTTGCCCATAGCAGAAAGCTCATCCTTGGCGCTATGCTTGGATAAGGCGTCCGGGTTGCCAGGAGCGGTGTGGCTGACGCGAGTAATCATAATGTCATCTTCTTTATCATCATCAGCCTTCTCTGGAGTGGACGGTTTATCAGCAGCCTTCACTGGACTGGCCGGTTTATCATCCGTGCGAGCCAGACTAGTCGGTTTGTTAGTGTGACCTGTGGTGTCAACTTCTACTCGTTCAAGAACGAAGTCATAATCTTGTGGTGGCGGATCATCAAGTAGAGCGTCAGCATTGGTCTCCGGTTCAATAACCGCATTTTCGTCTGACGGTTTGTTTAACCGAGCCTTCTTGCTGGGTCTAGGCTTGGCACTAAGAAGAATAAACATAAAGATCAATACGTCAGGTGAACATAAGTACTAAATTTAAGGCATAGCTTACCCAGGAACTGTCTTGAGGGTTGGAAGTTGTGTGGCCGTTGACTCGCCAGAGGATGAGTGAGGCGTGCCCTGATAATTTGAATCAGACAGATAAGAGGCTGACGGAAACAACCCGCCTTGGGACAAGAAGTGTCAGGAATGTAAGAGACCTTTGATTGACGTTTCCGGACTGGAGTATTTGGTAAACCGGCTGAGGTGACTGCTACCTCTTTAGCACTGCGTTGGTTTTCCCTTGAAGAGGAAAGGGTGATGCAGCAAAGTAGCATAAGTATTTCCCTCAGTTTTTGAGAACCAAGGTATCAATCCAGTAGGAGGCTACGCGCGAGTCCCTCGTACCTACACAAAACAAATAAATCCTCGCAACCAACACGATAAGGGGTTGTCAATCCCTTCACGGTCACTTACGAGAGTGAGATCTGATAGATATGATAGGATAATATTTTTGGTATTTTTGTGATAAAGATGCAAAGTAAAATAAAAGAAAAGTAAAAAGCAAAGAAAATAACTAAGTGTTGGAAGATTAATATGATGAAGATAGACCCGGGGACCATAGGTTTCACTAGTGGCTTCTCTCAAGAGCATAAGTATTTTACGGTGGGTGAACGAATTACTGTTGAGCAATTGACAGAATTGAGCATAGTTATGAGAATATCTAGGTATGATCATGTATATAGGCATCACGTCCGAGACAAGTAGACCGACTCCTGCCTGCATCTACTACTATTACTCCACTCATCGACCACTATCCAGCATGCATCTAGAGTATTAAGTTCATGAAAATAGAGTAACACCTTAAGCAAGATGACATGATGTGGAGGGATAAATTCATGCAATATGATAAAAACCCCATCTTGTTAACCTCGATGGCAACAATACAATACGTGCCTTGCTGCCCCTACTGTCACTGGGAAAGGACACCGCAAGATTGAACCCAAAGCTAAGCACTTCTCCCATTGCAAGAAAGATCAATCTAGTAGGCCAAACTAAACTGATAATTCGAAGAGACTTGCAAAGATAACCAATCATACATAAAAGAATTCAGAGAAGATTCAAATATTGTTCATAGATAAACTTGATCATAAACCCACAATTCATCGGTCTCAACAAACACACCGCAAAAAGAAGATTACATCGAATAGATCTCCACGAGAGAGGGGGAGAACATTGTGTTGAGACCCAAAAAGAGAGAAGAAGCCATCTAGCTAATAACTATGGACCCGAAGGTCTGAGGTAAACTACTCACACTTCATCGGAGAGGCTATGGTGTTGATGTAGAAGCCCTCCGTGATGGATGCCCCTTCGGCGGAGCTCCGGAACAGGCCCTGGGATCTCGTGGGTACAGAAGGTTGCGGCGGTGGAATTAGGTTTTTGGCTCCGTATCTGATCGTTTGGGGGTACGTAGGTATATATAGGAGGAAGAAGTACGTCAGTGGAGCAACAGGGGGCCCATGAGGGTGGAGGGCGCGCCCTGGGGGGGTAGGCGCACCCCTCTACCTCGTGGCCTCCTGGAAGCTTCTCTTACGTAGGGTCCAAGTCTCCTGGATCATGTTCGTTCCAAAAATCACACTCCCGAAGGTTTCATTCCGTTTGGACTCCGTTTGATATTCTTTTTCTACGAAACTCTGAAATAAGCAAAAAAACAATTCTGGGTTGGGCCTCCGGTTAATAGGTTAGTCCCAAAAATAATATAAAAGTGGATAATAAAGCCCAATATTGTCCCAAACAGTAGATAATATAACATGGAGCAATCAAAAATTATAGATACGTTCGAGACGTATCAAGCATCCCCAAGCTTAATTCCTGCTCGTCCTCGAGTAGGTAAATGATAAAAAAGATAATTTTTGATGTGTAATGCTACTTGGCATAATTTCAATGTAATTCTTCTTAATTGTGGTATGAATATTCAGATCCGAAAGATTCAAGATAAAAGTTCATATTGACATAAAAATAATAATACTTCAAGCATACTAACTAAGCAATTATGTCCTCTCAAAATAACATGGCCAAAGAAACTTCATCCCTACAAAATCATATAGTTTAGTCATGCTCCATTTTCGTCACACAAGAATGCTCTCATCGTGCACAACCCCGATGACAAGCCAAGCAATTGTTTCATACAATATATGAGCGTGAGCCATGGACATTGCACTATGGGTGGAATAGAATATGATGATGGGAGTTATGTGGAGAAGACAAAAAGGAGAAAGTCTCACATCAACGAGGCTAATCAATGAGCTATGGAGATGCCCATCGATTGATGTTAATGCAAGGAGTAGGGATTGCCATGCAACGGATGCACTAGAGCTATAAATGTATGAAAGCTCAACAAAAGAAACTAAGTGGGTGTGCATCCAACTTGCTTGCTCACGAAGACCTAGGGCACTTGAGGAGGACCATTGTTGGAATATACAAGCCAAGTTCTATAATGAAAAATTCCCACTAGTATATGAAAGTGATAAAACAAGAGACTATCTATCATGAAGATTATGGTGCTACTTTGAAGCACAAGTGTGGCAAAGGATAGTAGCATTGTCCCTTCTCTCTTTTTCTCTCATTTTTTTGGGCCTTCTCTTTTTTATGGCCTTTCTCTCTTTTTTTATTCCTCACTTGGGACAATGCTCTAGAAAATGATGATCATCACACTTCTATTTATTTACAACTCAATGATTACAACTCGATACTAGAACAAAGTATGACTCTATATGAATGCCTCTGGCGGTGTACCGGGATATGCAATGAATCAAGAGTGACATGTATGAAAGAATTATGAACGGTGGCATTGCCACAAATACTATGTCAACTACATGATCATGCTAAGCAATATGACAATGATGAATGTGTCATGATAAATGGAATGGTGGAAAGTTGCATGGCAATATATCTCGGAATGGCTATGGAAATGCCATAATAGGTAGGTATGGTGGCTGTTTTGAGGAAGATATAAGGAGGTTTGTGTGTGAAAGAGCGTATCATATCACGGGGTTTGGATGCACCAGCGAAGTTTGCACCAACTCTCAATGTGAGAAAGGGCAATGCACGATACCGAAGAGGCTAGCAATGATGGAAGGGTGAGAGTGCGTATAATCCATGGACTCAACATTAGTCATAAAGAACTCACATACTTATTGCAAAAATCTACAAGTCATCAAAAACCAAGCACTACGCGCATGCTCCTAGGGTGATAGATTGGTAGGAAAAGACCATCACTCGTCCCCGACCGCCACTCATAAGGAGGACAATCAAAGAACACCTCATGTTTCAAATTTGTTACATAACGTTTACCATACGTGCATGCTACGGGACTTGCAAACTTCAACACAAGCATTTCTCAAATTAACTAGCACGACTTTGATATTATTACCTCCATGTCTCAAAACAATCATCAAGCATCAAACTTCTCTTAGTATTCAACACACTCATAAAAAAGTTTTTATTATTCTTGAATACCTAGCATATTAGGATTATTTAAGCAAATTTCCATGCTATTTAAGACTCTCAAAATAATCTAAGTGAAGCATGAGAGATCAATAGTTTCTATAAAACAAATCCACCACCGTGCTCTAAAAGATATAAGTGAAGTACTAGAGCAAAACTATACTACTCAAAAGATATAAGTGAAGCACATAGAGTATTCTAATAATTTCCAAATCATGTATGGATCTCGTGTGTACAGCAAGGATGTTTGTGGTAAACTAAAAAGCAAAGACTCAAATCATACAAGACGCTCCAAGCAAAACACATATCATGTGGTGAATAAAAATATAGCTCCAAGTAAAGTTACCGATGGAAGTAGACGAAAGAGGGGATGCCTTCCGGGGCATTCCCAAGCTTTGGCTTTTTGGTGTCCTTAGATTATCTTGGGGGTGCCATGGGCATCCCCAAGCTTAGGCTCTTTCCACTCCTTGTTCCATAATCCATCAAAATCTTTCACCCAAAACTTGAAAACTTCACAACACAAAACTCAACAGAAATCTCGTGAGCTCCGTTAGCGAAAGGAAACAAAAGACCACTTCAAGGTACTGTAATGAACTCATTCTTTATCTATATTGGTGTTAAACCTACTGTATTCCAACTTCTCTATGGTTTATAAACTATTTTACTAGCCATAGATTCATCAAAATAAGCAAACACCACACGAAAAACAGAATCTGTTAAAAACAGAACAGTCTGTAGTAATCTGTAACTAACGCAAACTTCTGGAACTCCAAACAATCAGCCAAAATAGGACGACCTAGAAAATTTGTTTATTGATCAGAAGCAATTGGAATCAGTATTTTATCACGTTCTGGTGATTTTTAACAATTGTTTCCGTCAACAGAAAGTTTCTGGAAATTTCTGCAAGATCAAATAACTATCATCCAAGAAGATCCTATAGGTTTAACTTGGCACAAACACCAATTAAAACATAAAAACACATCTAACCAGAGGCTAGATCAAAGATTTATTCCTAAACAGAAGCAAAAATCAAAAAACTAAAAATAAAATTGGGTTGCCTCCCAACAAGCGCTATCGTTTAACGCCCTTAGCTAGGCATAAAAGCAAGGATAGATCTAGGTATTGCCATCTTTGGTAGGCAATCCATAAGTGGCTCTCATGATAGATTCATATGGTAATTTTATTTTCTTCCTAGGGAAGTGTTCCATGTCTTTCTTTAATGGAAATTGGAATCTAATATTCCCTTCCTTCATATCAATAATTGCACCAATCGTTCTAAGGAAAGGTCTACCAAGAATAATAGGACATGAAGGATTGCAATCTATATCAAGAATGATAAAATCTACGGGCACATAATTCCTATTTGCAACAATAAGAACATAATTAATTCTTCCCATAGGTTTCTTAATAGTGGAATCCGCAAGGTGCAAGTTTAGAGAGCAATCATCAAAATCACGGAAATCTAGCAAATCGCACAAAGTTTTGGGAATAGTGGAAACACTAGCACCCAAATCACATAAAGCATAGAACTCATGATCCTTAATATTAATTTTAATAGTTGGTTCCCACTCATCATAAAGTTTTCTAGGGATAGAAACTTCCAACTCAAGCTTTTCTTCATAAGATTGCATCAAGGCATCAACGATATGTTTAGTAAACGCTTTATTTTGACTATAAGCATGAGGATAATTTAGCACGGATTGCAACAAGGAAATACAATCAATAAAAGAGCAATTTTCATAATTAAATTCCTTGAAATCCAAAATGGTGGGTTTATTAGCATCTAGGGTTTTGATTTCTTCAATCCCACTTTTATCAAATTTAGCATCAAGATCTAAAAACTCCGAATTTTTGGAACGCCTTCTAGGTAAAGGTGGATCATATTCAGTCCCATCATTATCAAGATTCATATTGCAAAACAAAGATTTAATAGGGGACACATCAATAACTTTTAGATCTTCATCTTTATTTTCATAGAAATTGGAAGAACACGCTTTTATAAAGCAATCTTTCTTAGCACGCATCCTAGCGGTTCTTTCTTTGCACTCATCAATGGAAATTCTCATGGCTTTGAGAGACTCATTGATATCATGCTTAGGAGGAATAGATCTAAGCTGTAAAGAATCAACATCAAGAGAAATTCTGTCAATGTTCCTAGACAATTCATCAGCTTTAAGCAATTTCTTTTCAAGCAAAGCATTGAAATTCTTTTACGAATTCATAAACTCTTTAACACTAGTCTCAAATTCAGAGGGCATCTTATTAAAATTTCCATAAGAGTTGTTGTAGGAATTACCATAATTATTAGAGGAATTACTAGGATAAGGCCTAGGATTAAAGTTTCCTCTATACGCATTGTTACCAAAATTATTCCTACCAACAAAATTCACATCCATAGATTCATTATTATTCTCAATCAAAGTAGACAAAGGCATATCATTAGGATCGGAAGAAACACTCTTACTAGCAAATAATTTCATAAGTTCATCCATCTTTCCACTAAAAACATTAATTTCTTCTATCGCATGCACTTTTTTATTAGTAGATCTTTCAGTGTGCCATTGAGAATAATTAACCATAATATTATCTAGGAGTTTAGTAGCTTCTCCTAAAGTGATTTCCATAAAAGTGCCTCCCGCGGCCGAATCTAAAAGATTTCTAGAAGCAAAATTCAATCCGGCATAAAAAAATTGTATAATCATCCACAAATTTAAACCATGAGTAGGGCAATTACGTATCATTAATTTCATCCTCTCCCAAGCTTGTGCAACATGTTCATGATCAAGTTGCTTAAAATTCATAATATCGTTTCTAAGAGAGATGATCTTAGTGGGAGGAAAATACTTAGAGATAAAAGCATATTTGCACTTGTTCCAAGAATCAATACTATTTTTAGGCAAAGACGAAAACCAAGGTTTAGCACGATCTCTAAGCAAAAAAGGAAATAGCTTCAATTTAACAATATCATTATCAACATCTTTCTTCTTTTGCATATCACACAAATCAACGAAGCTATTTAGATGAGTAGCGGCATCTTCACTAGGAAGGCCGGCGAATTGATCTTTCATGACAAGATTCAAGAAAGCAGCATTGATTTCACAAGATTCAGTATCGGTAAGAGGAGCAATCGGAGTGCTAAGGAAATCATTATTGTTGGTATTGGTAAAGTCACATAATTTGGTATTATCTTGAGCCATCATGACAAACAAGCAATCCAACACACGGGCAAACAAAAAGCAAGCGAGAAAGAGGCGAACAAAAAAGAGAGGGTGAATAAAACGGCAAGAGTGAAGTGGGGGAGAGGAAAACGAGAGGCAAATGGCAAATAAAGTAATGCGGGAGATAAGGGATTGTGATGGGTACTTGGTATGTTGACTTTTGCGTAGACCTCCCCGGGAACGGCGCCAGAAATCCTTCTTGCTACCTCTTGAGCACTGCGTTGGTTTTCCCTTGAAGAGGAAAGGGTGATGCAGCAAAGTAGCGTAAGTATTTCCCACAGTTTTGAGAACCAAGGTATCAATCCAGTAGGAGGCTACGCGCGAGTCCCTCGTACCTACACAAAACAAATAAATCCTCGCAACCAAAGCGATAAGGGGTTGTCAATCCCTTCACGGTCACTTACGAGAGTGAGATCTGATAGATATGATAGGATAATATTTTTGGTATTTTTGTGATAAAGATGCAAAGTAAAATAAAAGAAAAGTAAAAGGCAAAGAAAATAACTAAGTGTTGGAAGATTAATATGATGAAGATAGACCCGGGGACCATAGGTTTCACTAGTGGCTTCTCTCAAGAGCATAAGTATTTTACGGTGGGTGAACGAATTACTATTGAGAAATTGACAGAATTGAGCATAGTTATGAGAATATCTAGGTATGATCATGTATATAGGCATCACGTCCGAGACAAGTAGACCGACTCCTGCCTGCATCTACTACTATTACTCCACTCATCGACCGCTATCCAGCATGCATCTAGAGTATTAAGTTCATGAAAACAGAGTAACGCCTTAAGCCAGATGACATGATGTGGAGGGATAAATTCATGCAATATGATAAAAACCCCATCTTTTTATCCTCGATGGCAACAATAAATTACGTGCCTTGCTGCCCCTACTGTCACTGGGAAAGGACACCGCAAGATTGAACCCAAAGCTAAGCACTTCTCCCATTGCAAGAAAGATCAATCTAGTAGGCCAAACCAAACTGATAATTCGAAGAGACTTGCAAAGATAACCAATCATACATAAAAGAATTCAGAGAAGATTCAAATATTGTTCATAGATAAACTTGATCATAAACCCACAATTCATCGGTCTCAACAAACACACCGCAAAAAGAAGATTACATCAAATAGATCTCCACGAGAGAGGGGGAGAACATTGTATTGAGATCCAAAAAGAGAGAAGAATCCATATAGCTAATAACTATGAACCCGAAGGTCTGAGGTAAACTACTCACACTTCATCGGAGAGGCTATGGTGTTGATGTAGAAGCCCTCCGTGATGGATGCCCCCTTCGGCGGAGCTCCGGAACAGGCCCCAAGATGGCATCTCGTGGGTACAGAAGGTTGTGGCGGTGGAATTAGGTTTTTGGCTCCGTATCTGATCGTTCGGGGGTACGTAGGTATATATAGGAGGAAGAAGTACGTCGGTGGAGCAACAGGGGGCCCACGAGGGTGGAGGGCGCGCCCTGGGGGGTAGGCGCGCGCCCCTACCTCGTGGCCTCCTGGAAGCTTCTCTTACGTAGGGTCCAAGTCTCCTGGATCATGTTCGTTCCAAAAATCACGCTCCCGAAGGTTTCATTCCGTTTGGACTCCGTTTGATATTCTTTTTCTGCGAAACTCTGAAATAGGCAAAAAACAGCAATTCTGGGCTGGGCCTCCGGTTAATAGGTTAGTCCCAAAAATAATATAAAAGTGGATAATAAAGCCCAATATTGTCCAAAACAGTAGATAATATAGCATGGAGCAATCAAAAATTATAGATACGTTGGAGACGTATCAGTGACTACCTGGCCACTGTGCCGGGTTGTGCGGCGAGCTTCGTGTTGCTGCGTCTTCAAAAGAAAGTTTGGGTCCAAGTGAGCAAGGGGGTGAGAAAATTTTACTTTCCGGTTTGCTCGACGGATTTTCGGTGTTGGCAGAGGATCTGAACCGGAGGAAAGGATAATTACCTCTACATCATCAGCTTGGCTGCCTTCAGCATCGTCCTGATAATGATCATTGTCAATGAGATGTATGAAAAATGAACCAAGAGAGTCAAGTTCTACCTCTGAGTCCGGATTAGCCAAATCGGCATCAGCATTTGGCTCGAAAGACGCAGTGGTCCGCTTCTTGGCAGGTTTTTTAACAACCTTGGTCTTCTGGCGAAGTGGCTTTGGCGGTTTATCTTGTGGTTTTGCCGGTTTATCCTATGGTTTTTTCTTCCAGAACGGATCATCACCCTATAAAAGATGTACAAAATTTTGAGAGAATATTTGAAAGAAGCAAGTTACTGTAAAAGGTTATATGATCCTTACAGTTGGCGGTTTGTTGGAGGTGCAGAAAGGACTTAATCCGGTCTGGCTACAGACAGCCTCCGGTTCATTCAGTATCTTCTTCACAGCTTCAGTAACTTCAGCATATGTAAGCTGAATATCAACGTGTCGTTGAGGGTCCTTCAGACTCCCGGTGTATTCACACATTAAACCGGGGCGTCGGCTTAAGGGCAATATGCTCCAAGTTATCCAACAACGAGCAAAGTCAACACCTGTTAAACCGTTTGCCATGAAGACTCTAAGCTTTGACAGTTGTGGAGCATAGTTGGACCTTTCCTTTGCAGTTAATCTCTGAGGAAAGGGATGCGTATTACTAAGACGGTGAGGGCGGTAACCCGACAAAGAATTTTCATCAGTTGGAGATGTGTCTTTGCAATAAAACTAGGTCTGGTTCCACTCCTTAGGGTGACTGTGAAGCTTGGCGTGAGGGAAGCTGACATCCTTTCTCTTTTGAATCGCCATTCTGCCGAGTTCAGTATTGGGTCCATCTGTGAACTCTGTGCGACGGTTTAAATAGAAGAAATCCCTAAACAATTCAACTGTGGGTTCCTCTTGAAGACAAGCCTCACAAAAGACTTGGAAATGGCAGACGTTGGACACAGAGTTTGGACCGATGTCTTGAGGGTGGAGTTGAAAGCTGGCAAGCACATCTCGGAAATTTTTTGAACCGGGAGGACTAAAGCCTCGACCCAGATGTTCAACGAAAACGACTACCTCTTCGTCTTTGGGTTCAGGGGGATTTTCCGGACCAGGGGCCCTCTAGTGGATGATTTCTTTCTTGGCTAAGGCACCAGTTGCAACACATCTGTCTAGTTGTTCCTCAGTAACCCCGGAAGGAACCCAATTACACTCATAAACTTGTTTGGCCATTTCAATGGGATGCTGAAACATGGTTATTGCCGGTTTAAGATTCATAATGGACAAGTATAAAGCGATGCAAGAGCAGAAGAAGACAGAAGTATATACACATTGTTAAACCGGAATCAGACATGGGAGATGGTACAAACATAAAGCAGCTTGGCGGTTCAACAGGGGACTAATGGTACCTACCAGATCATCATTGTTCTATGAGATTAAACCGCCTACTATGGTATAGAAGATACAGATCTAAGATGCCTAAGTGAAGGAAAAAAAAGTTTCACAGATTGATATGATAATTTCAGATCTGCAGTGTGTTGGTAAATCAAAATATATTCCGAGCTAAAGCACAGGCGCTTGAGCAGTTTAACAGTTCCAGATGAGTTTTTTCTACACAAGGCAGATGCTCTAATGAGGAATCGGAGTTTTAACTACAAAGGCACTGGAAACTATTAGATCTAATTCGCCATTTGTACTACTGAAGAGGAACAGGGAAGAACAGCTCCAAGAACTTCGAAGAACTCCGATGAGTACAAACCCTACTGATAAGATCTAGGGTGGAAGGAGAGAAGACTTACCAATGACAAAAGAACAGCGGAGAGGCGCCGCGGCTTTCTGGTACGATCAGGTTGATGCAGCGGCCGTTGTTCAGGCAGATGCGAAGATCGATGGCGGTGGCAGAGCTCGAAGGTTCGGTCGGCGCAAGGAAGAAGACGATGCGAAGAGGCACGGGGGGGGGGGGGATGGAAAGGACCCCTGGTCTTATTTTTAAAGGCAAAGGGATAAGTGACAGGCGCGAAAATCGAGGAGCCTAAAAATTGGATATGTAACGAAGCTGTCACCTCGATTGTCGGAGGCTCATTAATGAAGGTGAGCTATATGCAATTTTTAATAGCAGGTGATGTCATGGCGGTTTATCACGATTCTGGAAGATGACGTCATGGCGGTTTACAAGATTTCTGTGAAGACGATGAACTATTGAAGATTGACATGAACCAGTCAAATCAATCTGGGGCCTAATGTTGGGGATATTACTACTGGGTATAAACCGGCCAGGAGAGGCCGGGTTATCCCCAAAATAAGTTATTATACTTGAAGCCCATGAAGACGAAGACGGAGGCACTTTATGAAGGCCCAGGGCCCAAAGGCGGATTACGGCCTGTAAACATAAACCGACATTGATACGCAAACTTGTGTTGTAAGATAGAAAGAGTAGAGACCGGGCCGAACACGTTTATGAGCCGGCCTTGGGATCCTGTAAACCGGCGGGCGTCACCCATGTATATAAGGGGACGACCTGGCGGCGGTTTAGGAACAAGAAACAACAACTCGAGAACCAGGCATAGCGAATTCGCTCCCTGGTCATCGAAACCCTAGCAATTCCACAACAACTGGATTAGGCCTTTACCTTCACCGCAAGGGGCCGAACCAGTATAAACTCTCTGCGTCCCTTGTCCGCTTTAACCCCTTTAAGCTAACCCGTCGTGATGGCTTCACGACTAAGTCCTTTCTCTAGGACATCTGTCGTGAGAAAACCACGATAGGAACTCTCCTCCCATCTAGGGGGGAGGCCAAGGAAGAAGAAGGAGGGAGACTCTCTCCCCCTCTCTCCCGGTGGCGCCGGAGTGCCGCCGGGGCAAGGATCGTGATGGCGATCTACATCAACAATCTTGCTACTGTCAACACCAACTCTCTCCCCCTCTATGCAGCGGTGTAAAACCTCTTCTCTCCGCTGTAACCTCTACTTAAACATGGTGCTCAACTCCATATATTATTTCCCAATGATATTTGGCTATCCTATGATGTTTGAGTAGATCCATTTTATCCTATGGGTTAATCTTGATCTTGGTTGGTATGATTGTATATTTTATTTATGGTGCTTTCCTATGGTGCCCTCTGTCTCGCGCAAATGTGAGGGATCCTCGCTGTAGGGTGTTGCAATATGTTCATGGTTCGCTTATGGTGGGTTGCGACAGTGACAGAAGTTTAAACCCGAGTAAGTGGGGTATGACGTATGGGATTAAAGAGGACTTGATACTTAATGCTATGGTTGGGTTTCACGACCTTAATGATCTTTAGTAGTTGCGGATGCTTGCTAGGGGTCCAATCATAAGAATGTTAGCTCATGCCTCTCCCTCATATAAAATTACAAGAATGATTACCGGTGAAAGGACATGCGGTGCCCCCATGTGTGGTTTTGGTAATTGATGACATTCTCTATGGACTAATGGTTGCATGGAGTTGTATTTGCAGGATTTGGCCATAGGCATTTCTTGAAGTCCATGTGTTGGTTTCAAGGAGTTTATGAGTTGACCAAGGTGCTATTAAGCAATTATCCAAAGATTGATCATGTGAGTGTTGAGCTTATTGCAAGCATGTCTTTAAGAAGAAGATTGTGTGATCACTCATGTTTACCTTCAAGACATCATCCAAATGAAGAGAGTTTGAAAGATTCAAGGTTGATCAAGACTAAGTCAAGAGTGAATCAAGTTGATCAATTCACGAAGTGTAGAAGATGTACCGAGAGGGATCAAGTGATCCCATGGTATGGTAAGCATTGTCCATTACACTTTTGCACTAACCCATGGTCTATGTGAGAGTCGTATGTGGGGTTAGGTATGTGTCCATGGGCTTGCGTCAAGAGGAAGATATCATACAACCCATGGAGAGGATGACATCAAGTGGTGATCGTCATCAAGATCGCCGTGTGCAAGTTCAAGTGGAGCATCATGAAGAGATCAAGTGCTTGATGCTTGTTGTCCATTGTGGTGTCAATGAACTTATGAAGATGTGCCGAAGAGTGGCTCACCCATAGTGGTTTATGGGGGAGCAATCAACTGGTCTTCATCGACCCAACGCAATCAAGAAAGGTGGTCCATCTTGAGGAGGATAAGATCATCATCATCTAGCTCAAGTGGATCGTGCGCAAGGCAAAGGTTTGCCCTTGATAGGTTTTCTATTTTACCGGTCTCGTGGTGGTAGTTGGGAGATCGGGTTATCGGGTCGATTGCCGTACTATCAAGGGGGGCTCTCGATGAGTAGCTTGATCGTATCGTTCGTAGAGAGCTCAAACCATTGCATCCTTGCATCATCTTTCTTGGTTCTTGTTTGGTGTTTCTCTTTGTGAGTTTTAGAGCTTGTGGTCTTCTTCTTGACTAGCTCGAGTTCATCGAAAACGGAGTTCATGTGCACCTTCTATGATGTTTTCGATATTGGAGGTTATGCCGGTTCTTATCTGTTGGAGGTTTCTTGTTGGGGAATGTAGTAATTTCAAAAAAATTCCTACGCACACGCAAGATCATGGTGATGCATAGCAACGAGAGGGGAGAATGTTGTCCACGTACCCTTGTAGACCGAAAGCGGAAGCGTTAGCACAACGCGGTTGATGTAGTCGTACGTCTTCACGATCCGACCGATCCAAGTATCGAACGCACGGCACCTCCGAGTTCAGCACACGTTCAGCTCGATGACGTCCCGCGAGCTTCGATCCAGCAAAGCTTCGTCGGAGAGTTTCGTCAGCACGACGGCGTGATGACGGTGATGATGATGCTACCGACACAGGGCTTCGCCTAAGCACCGCTATGATATGATCGAGGTGGATTATGGTGGAGGGGGGCACCGCACACGGCTCGGAGAGATCAACAGATCAACTTGTGTGTATAGAGGTGCCCCCTGCCCCCGTATATAAAGGAGCAAGGGGGAGGCCGGCCGGCCCCTTGTGGGCGCGCCAGGAGGAGGAGTCCTCCTCCTAGTAGGAGTAGGACTCCCCTCTTTCCTACTCCTACTAGGAGGGGGAAAGGAAGGGGGAGAGGGAGAAGGAAAGGGGGGCGCCGCCCCCCCTCTCCTAGTCCAATTCGGACCAGAGGGGGAGAGGCACGCGGCCTGCCCTAGGCCAACCCTCTCTCTCTCCACTAAGGCCCATAAGGCCCACTATTTCTCCCCGGGGGGGGGGGGGGGTCCGGTAACCCTCCGGCACTCTGGTTTTCTCCGAAACCACCCGGAACACTTCCGGTGTCCGAATATAGTCGTCTAATATATCGATCTTTACGTCTCGACCATTTCACGACTCCTCGTCATGTCTGTGATCATATCCGGGACTCCGAACTACCTTCGGTACATCAAAACACAAAAACTCATAAATACCGATTGTCACAGAACTTTAAGCGAGCGGACCCTACGGGTTCGAGAACTACGTAGACATGACTGAGACACATCTCCGGTCAATAACCAATAGCGGAACCTGGATGCTCATATTGGCTCCTACATATTCTACGAAGATCTTTATCGGTCAAACCGCATAACAACATACGTTGTTCCCTTTGTCATCGGTATGTTACTTGCCCGAGATTCGATCGTCGGTATCTCAATACCTAGCTCAATCTCATTACCGGAAAGTCTCTTTACTTGTTCTGTAATGCATCATCCCGCAACTAACTCATTAGTTACAATGCTTGCAAGACTTATAGTGATGTGCATTACCGAGAGGGCCCAGAGATACCTCTCCGACAATCGGAGTGACAAATCCTAATCTCGATCTATGCCAACTCAACAAGTACCATCGGAGACACCTGTAGAGCACCTTTATAATCACCCAGTTACGTTGTGACGTTTGGTAGCACACAAAGTGTTCCTCCGGTATTCGGGAGTTGCATAATCTCATAGCCATAGGAACATGTATAAGTCATGAATAAAGCAATAACAATATACTAAACGATCAAATGCTAAGATAACGAAATGGGTCAATTCAATCACATCATTCTCTAATGATGTGATCCCGTTAATCAAATGACAACTCATGTCTATGGCTAGGAAACTTAACCATCTTTGATTCAACGAGCTAGTCAAGTAGAGGCATACTAGTGACACTATGTTTGTCTATGTATTCACACATGTACTAAGTTTCCTGTTAATACAATTCTAGCATGAATAATAAACATTTATCATGAAATAAGGAAATAAATAATAACTTTATTATTGCCTCTAGGGCATATTTCTTTCAGTCTCCCAGTTGCACTAGAGTCAATAATCTAGTTCACATCGCCATGTGATTTAACACCAATAGTTCACATCGCCATGTGATTTAACACCAATAGTTCACATCACCATGTGATTAACACCCATAGTTCACATCGTCATGTGACCAACACCCAAAGGGTATACTAGAGTCAATAATCTAGTTCACCGCTATGTGATTAACACCCAAAGAGTACTAAGGTGTGATCTTGTTTTGCTTGTGAGAGAAGTTTAGTCAACGGGTCTGCAACATTCGGATCCATAAGTATTTTGCAAATTTCTATGTCAACAATGCTCTGCACGGAGGTACTCTAGCTAATTGCTCCCACTTTCAATATGTATCCAGATTGAGACTTAGAGTTATCTGGATCAGTGTCAAAACTTGCATCGACGTAACCCTTTACGGCGAACCTTTTGTCACCTCCATAATCGAGAAACATATCCTTATTCCACTAAGGATAATTTTGACCGTTGTCCAGTGATCTACTCCTAGATCACTATTGTACTCCCTTGCTAAACTCAGTGTAGGGTAATACAATAGATCTGGTACACAGCATGGCATACTTTATAGAACCTATGGTTGAGGCATAGGGAATGACTTTCATTCTCTTTCTATCTTCTGCCGGGGTCGGGTTTTGAGTCTTACTTCACACCTTGTAACACAGGCAAGAACTCTTTCTTTGACTGATTCATTTTAAACTTCTTCAAAACTTTAGCAAGGTATGTGCTTTGTAAAATTCCAATAAGCGTCTTGATCTATCTCTATAGATCTTGATGCCCAATATGTAAGCAGCTGCACCGAGGTCTTTCATTGAAAAAAACTCCTTTCAAATACTCCTTTATGCTTTCCAGAAAATTCTACATTATTTCCGATCAACAATATGTCATTCACTTATACTTATCAGAAATGCTGTAGTGCTCCCACTCACTTTCTTGTAAATACAGGCTTCACCGCAAGTCTGTATAAAACTATATGCTTTGATCAACTCATCAAAGCGTATACTCCAACTCTGAGAGGCTTGCACCAGTCCATAGATGGATCGCTGGAGTTTGCACATTTTGTTAGCACCTTTAGGATCGACAAAACCTTCTGGTTGTATCATATACAACTCTTCTTTAAGAAATCCATTAAGGAATGCAGTTTTGACATCCATTTGCCAGATTTGATAAAATGCGGCAACTGCTAACATGATTCGGACAGACTTTTAAGCATCGATATGAGTGAGAAAATCTCTTCGTAGTCAACAGCTTGAAATTGTCGAAAACATTTTGCGACAATTCGAGCAGCGTCTGTCTTCCTCTTGTAGATCCATTTATTCTCAATGGCTTGCCGATCATTGGGCAAGTCAACCAAAGTCCATACTTTGTTCAAATACATGGATCCCATCTCAGATTTCATGGCCTTAAACCATTTTGCGGAATCTGGGCTCATCATCGCTTCCTCATAGTTCGTAGGTTCATCATGGTCTAGTAACATGACTTTCAGAATAGGATTACCGTACCACTATGGTGTGGATCTTACTCTGGAAGACCTACGAGGTTCGGTAGTAACTTGATCTGGAGCTTCATGATCATCATCATTAGCTTCCTCACTAATTGGTGTAGGAATCACAGGAACTGATTTCTGCGATGAACTACTTTCCAATAAGGGAGCAGGTACAGTTACCTCATCAACTTCTACTTTCCTCCCAATCACTTCTTTCGAGAGAAACTCCTTCTCTAGAAAGGATCCATTCTTAGCAACGAATATCTTGCCTTCGGATCTGTGATAGAAGGTGTACCCAACAGTTTCCTTTGGGTATTCTATGAAGACGCACTTCTCTGATTTGGGTTCGAGCTTATCAGGTTGAAGCTTTTTCACATAAGCATCGCAGCAACAAACTTTAAGAAACGACAACTTTGGTTTCTTGCCAAACCACAGTTCATAAGGCGTCGTCTCAACGGATTTTGATGGTGCCCTATTTAAAGTAAATGCAGCTGTCTCTAATGTATAACCCCAAAATGATAGTGGTAAATCGGTAAGATACATCATAGATCGCACCATATCCAATAAAGTGTAGGTACGACGTTCGAACACACCATTACGCTGTGGTGTTCCATGTGGCGTGAGCTGTGAAACTATTTCACATTGTTTTTAAATGAAGGCCAAACTCGTAACTCAAATATTCTCCTCTACGATCAAATTGTAGAAACTTTATTTTCTTGTTACGATGATTCTCCACTTCACTCTGAAATTCTTTGAACTTTTCAAATGTTTCAGACGTGTGCTTCATTAAGTAGATATACTCATATCTGCTCAAATCATCTGTGAAGGTCTGAAAATAACGATACCCGCCACGAGCATCAACACTCATTGGACCGCATACATCGGTATGTATTATTTCCAACAAGTCAGTAGCTCGTTCCATTGTTCCGGAGAACGGAGTTTTAGTCATCTTGCCCAAAAGGCACGGTTCGCAAGCATCAAATGATTCATAACCAAGTGATTCCAAAAGTCCATCTTTATGGAGTTTCTTCATGCGCTTTACACCGATATGACCCAAACGGCAGTGCCACAAATAAGTTGCACTATCATTATCAACTTTGCATCTTTTGGCATCAATATTATGAATATGTGTATCACTACGATCGAGATCCAACAAACTATTTTCATTGGGTGTATGACCATCGAAGGTTTTATTCATGTAAACAGAACAACAACTATTCTCTGACTTTAGATGAATAACCGTATTGCAATAAACATGATCAAATCATATTCATGCTCAACGCAAACGCCAAATAACATTTATTTAGGTTTAACACGAATCCCGAAAGTATAGGGAGTGTGCGATGATGATTATATCAATCTTGGAACCACTTCCAACACACATCGTCACTTCACCCTCAACTAGTCTCTGTTTATTCTGTAACTCCTGTTTCGAGTTACTAATTTTTAGCAACCGAACAAGTATCAAATACCCAGGGGCTACTATAAACACTAGTAAGGTACACATTTATATCAAATATACCCTTGTTCACCTTGCCATCCTTCTTATTCACCAAATATTCAGGGCATTTTCGCTTCCAGTGACCATTTCCTTTGCAGTAGAAGCACTCAGTTTCAGGCTTTAGTCTAGCTTTGGGCTTCTTCACGGAAGTGACAACTTGCTTTCCATTACACATGAAGTTCCCTTTCTTTCCCTTTGCCCTTTTCTTGAAACTAGTGGTCTTGTTAATCATCAACACTTGATGCTCTTTCTTGATTTCTACCTTCATCGATTTCATCATCATGAAAAGCTCGGGAATCGTTTTCGTCATCCCTTGCATACTATAGTTCATCACGAAGTTCTACTAAATTGGTGATGGTGACTAGAGAATTCTGTCAATCACTATCTTATCTGGAAGATTAACTCCCACTTGATTCAAGCGATTGTAGTACCCAGACAATCTGAGCACATGCTCACTGCTTGAGCTATTCTCCTCCATCTTTTAGCTATAGAACTTGTTGGAGACTTCATATCTCTCAACTCGGGTATTTGCTTGAAATATTAACTTCAACTCCTGGAACATTTCATATGGTCCATGACGTTCAAAACGTCTTTGAAGTCCCGATTCTAAGCCGTTAAGCATGGTGCACTAAACTATCAAGTAGTCATCATATTGAGCTAGCCAAATGTTCATAACGTCTGCATCTGCTCCTGCAATTGGTCTGTCACCTAGCGGTGCATCAAGGACATAATTCTTCTGTGCATCAATGAGGATAAGCCTTAGATCATGGACCCAGTCCGCATCATTGCTACTATCATCTTTCAACTTAGTTTTCTCTAGGAACACATATAAAACATAGGGAAGCAACAACGCGAGCTATTGATCTACAAAATTATTTGCGAAATACAATCAGGACTAAGTTCATGATAAATTAAAGTTTAATTAATCATATTACTTAAGAACTCCCACTTAGATAGACATCCCTCTAATCATCTAAGTGATCACGTGATCCAAATCAACTAAACCATGTCCGATCATCACGTGAGATGGAGTAGTTTTCAATGGTGAACATCACTATGTTGACCATATCTACTATATGATTCACGCTCGACCTTTCGGTCTCCAGTGTTCCGAGGCCATATCTGCATATGCTAGGCTCGTCAAGTTTAACCCGAGTATTCTGCGTGTGCAAAACTGGCTTACACCCGTTATATGTGAACGTAGAGCTTATCACACCCGATCATCACGTGGTGTCTCAGCACGAAGAACTGTCGCAACGGTGCATACTCAGGGAGAACACTTATACCTTGAAATTTTAGTAAGGGATCATCTCATAAAGCTACCGCCGAACTAAGCAAAATAAGATGTATAAAAGATAAACATCACATGCAATCAAAATATGTGACATGACATGGCCATCATCATCTTGTGCCTTTGATCTCTAACTCCAAAGAATCGTCATGATCTCCATTGTCACCGGCATGACACCATGATCTCCATCATCTTGATCTATATCAATGTGTCGTCACATGGTCGTCTCGCCAACTATTGCTCTTGCAACTATTGCTATCGCATAGCGATAAAGTAAAGCAATTATTTGGCGCTTGCATCTTATGCAATAAAGAGACAACCATAAGGCTTCTGCCAGTTGCCGATAACTTCAACAAAACATGATCATCTCATACAACAACTTATATCTCATCAAGTCTTGACCATATCACATCACAACATGCCCTGCAAAAACAAGTTAGACGTCCTCTACTTTGTTGTTGCAAGTTTTACGTGGCTGCTACGGGCTGAGCAAGAACCGTTCTTACCTACGCATCAAAACCACAACGATATTTCGTCAAGTTAGTGCTCTTTTAACCTTCTCAAGCACTGGGCGTAGTCACACTCGGTTCAACTAAAGTTGGAGAAAACTGACACCTGCCAGCCACCTGTGTGCAAAGCACGTCGGTAGAACCAGTCTCGCATAAGCGTACGCGTAATGTCGGTCCGGGCCGCTTCATCCATCAATACCGCCGAACCAAAGTATGACATGCTGGTAAGCAGTATGACTTGTATCGCCCACAACTCACTTTTGTTCTACTCGTGCATATAACATCTACGCATAAAACCTGGCTCGGATACCACTGTTGGGGAACGTAGTAATTTCAAAAAAAATCCTACGCACACGCAAGATCATGGTGATGCATAGCAACGAGAGGGGAGAGTGTTGTCCACGTACCCTCGTAGACCGAAAGCGGAAGCGTTAGCACAACGCGGTTGATGTAGTCGTACGTCTTCACGATCCGACCGATCCAAGTACCGAACGCACGGCACCTCTGAGTTCAGCACACGTTCAGCTCGATGACGTCCCTCGAGCTTCGATCCAGCAAAGCTTCGCCGGAGAGTTTCGTCAGCACGACGGCGTGATGACGGTGATGATGATGCTACCGACGTAGGGCTTCGCCTAAGCACCGCTACGATATGATCGAGGTGGATTATGGTGGAGGGGGCCACTGCACACGGCCGGGAGAGATCAACAGATCAACTTGTGTGTATAGAGGTGCCCCCTGCCCCCGTATATAAAGGAGCAAGGGGGAGGCCGGTCGGCCCCTTGTGGGAATGGAAGGGGGAGAGGGAGAAGGAAAGGGGGCGCCGCCCCCCTCTCCTAGTCCAATTCGGACCAGAGGGGGAGAGGCACGCGGCCTGCCCTAGGCCAACCCTCTCTCTCTCCACTAAGGCCCATAAGGCCCACTATTTCTCCCCGGGGGGGGGGGTCCGGTAACCCTCCGGCACTCTGGTTTTCTCCGAAACCACCCGGAACACTTCCGGTGTCCGAATATAGTCGTCTAATATATCGATCTTTACGTCTCGACCATTTCACGACTCCTCGTCATGTCTGTGATCATATCCGGGACTCCGAACTACCTTCGGTACATCAAAACACAAAAACTCATAAATACCGATTGTCACAGAACTTTAAGCGAGCGGACCCTACGGGTTCGAGAACTACGTAGACATGACTGAGACACATCTCCGGTCAATAACCAATAGCGGAACCTGGATGCTCATATTGGCTCCTACATATTCTACGAAGATCTTTATCGGTCAAACCGCATAACAACATACGTTGTTCCCTTTGTCATCGGTATGTTACTTGCCCGAGATTCGATCGTCGGTATCTCAATACCTAGCTCAATCTCATTACCGGAAAGTCTCTTTACTTGTTCTGTAATGCATCATCCCGCAACTAACTCATTAGTTACAATGCTTGCAAGACTTATAGTGATGTGCATTACCGAGAGGGCCCAGAGATACCTCTCCGACAATCGGAGTGACAAATCCTAATCTCGATCTATGCCAACTCAACAAGTACCATCGGAGACACCTGTAGAGCACCTTTATAATCACCCAGTTACGTTGTGACGTTTGGTAGCACACAAAGTGTTCCTCCGGTATTCAGGAGTTGCATAATCTCATAGTCATAGGAACATGTATAAGTCATGAAGAAAGCAGTAGCAACATACTAAACAATCAAGTGCTAAGCTAACAGAATGGGTCAAGTCAATCACATCATTCTCCAATGATGTGATCCCGTTAATCAAATGACAACTCATGTCTATGGCTACGAAACTTAACCATCTTTGATTCAACGAGCTAGTCAAGTAGAGGCATACTAGTGACACTCTGTTTGTCTATGTATTCACACATGTACTAAGTTTCCGGTTAATACAATTCTAGCATGAATAATAAACATTTATCATGATATAAGGAAATATAAATAACAACTTTATTATTGCCTCTAGGGCATATTTCCTTCATTTCTCTCCTCTATTTGTTAGGCATACCTCCCCTGCCACTTCTTACTATAACCTGTCGTTGTTGGATGCTACTCGTCGTCATATATCCAACAAGCTTGAGTTTGCTCTATTCGGAGCTCATTTGCAGAAGTTGTGGCAATTCTCGTTTCCTTGTGCATCTGTTTTGCTTGGGAGTGTCTTGTGAGGCGCCAGCGGTAGTACCGCGGCCCCGGAGCGGCAGTACCGCTGAAAGCCACAAGTGGTATTACCGCCCACGGCCACAGGCGGTAGTACGGTGCCGGTTCCGCGCTAGTACCGCCTCGACTCGAGACCTGCGTGTCTTGTGTCGGGTTCTGCGGCAGTAGCAGCGGCAGTAGGAGCAGTTGTACCGCTTGTAAGCGGTAGTACCCCTACTACCGCTACTAGTGCCGCTCAACGGCCCTCCTCTTTGTTCCTTCTCCCTTAGGCGTTGTGCGAGGTCCCAGCGGTAGTACCGCTGGGCCAAGCGGTAGTACCGCTGCAGCCAGCAGTAGTACCGCTCCTTAGAGCGGTAGTATCGCCCGCAGCGGGCTGAAAATGGGGATAACGGTTGGATTTTTCCCCTTCTTCCCCATTGAGTCCTATCTCTTGAGCTCGTGTTCTTCCCCCATTGTTGACCTTCTTCGAGCTTGCTAACTCTCAATGCCTCGATGGATTCTTGCTAGTTTTGGGGGGAAAAGAGAGAGGAGATCTAGATCCACATTTCCACCAATCACTTTCTCCTCTATGTGAGGGGAACCCCTTGGATCTAGATCTTGGAGTTCTTGGTGTTCTCCTTCTTGTGCTTCCTCTCTTTTTCCCCCATAGCTTTCGTTGCTTTGGTGGAATTTGAGAGTGAGGGTCTTGGGCACTCACTACAAAAAAAATACACTTCCGTGATGATACGTGTTTGTCACAGTAGGTCGCGTTTTTTGTCATGCATGTACATCCATGACAAATTTATGACAGAATCAAGATAGTCATACCTGTGCTGTCGTAGAAGTGTTCCATGACATTACCAAAATTATCATCACGGAAGTGTCCACTTCCATGACGATAAATCGCGCGTCACAGAAGTGCTTTCGTCAAGGGTGACCGACACGTGGCATCCACCTTAACGGAACGCCGTTAAGCTATCGGGTCGGGTTTTGGATCCGATAACCCGTTAACAGCCCCGACCAATGGGGATTTTCCATGTGTAAAATCATCATTGGCTGGAGGAAACACGTGTCGGCTCATCGTTGGGACAGATGTCATCCACTCATTGGACGGAAGGCGCCTATGATACGTCGACACGTGGCACAGCCCAACAGAGGCCCATTCCTGTGAAAAGGCCGGCCCGTTTGACTTGGTCAAAAGCTGGCGGGCCGGCCCATGGAAAGCCTGTTAACGGCCTGTTCGCATATAGCCCATTTACAGCCCGCTAACCCAAGGCCCGTTACGCCCTATCCGAATTAGGCCCAGTAGCGTCATCTGGGCCATCCAATATGATTCCAGCCCGTTTTCACTTCTGGCGCACCTATGGCCCATGACGTCTTTCGGCCCATATGAGGCCCTATGTAACTCTTGGCCTATTAACGGCCCGTGGTGAAACTGGCCCGTAATGAACAATGTATTACTTTACACCCATTAACGGCCCGTATTGAAACTGACCTGTAATGAACAATGTATCACTTTATACCCATTAACGTCCCGTTATTCCGTTGGGCCGTTTCCAGCCCATGTTATCTTTCGGCCTTCTCAGAGCCCATTTATTCTTGGGCTCATTTCCAGCATTCGGTTACTTACGGCCAGTTACTGTCATTTTCTGCTTGTGGGCCAAATTCAACCCATCGTTACAGTCGGCCCATTTGTGGTCCGTTAATACGTTGGGCCGTTTTCATAGCGTCATCAAATATGGCCTATTAACGATGGCCCGTTATGGTTGGCCCATGTTCGGACGATTCCAACTCTAGCCCGTTTACGGCCATAATGCGGTCTGTTTGGCCCATGTTTGGCCAATCGATCATACGGCCCGTATAAGGCCCATTGATGATACGGCCCGTAGAAGGCCCATTGTTTCTACGGCCCGTAGAAGGACCACTGTTTCTACGGCTAGTAGGAGGCCCAGTGTCACTACAGTAAATATTAGCCCATGGTTATTGTGGCCTAGTTTTAAAAAATAGGTTATTGTAGCCACTAGCTAACCGCGAAAAAAGAACTGCAATGACTACAAGCAAACAAATAAACAAGACAACAAGGAAATAAATAAGCAAGCAACTAGCGCTAGGCTATCACGGCTATTACACATATTACATCCACTGGGCATCAAAGTTCGCCACCAGTGCAAATATAGGGAACAAAGCAGCATATCATATACACTGGTTGTCAAAGTTGGCAACCAGCGCAAATAAACGCCGCAGCAAAACAAATCCAGAACTAAAACCACTCCAGAAGATCTCAAGAAACAATATCCTGGGTACCCATAATGCTGGCAAGATGCTTAGCAAGCTTATTAACTTTCTTTTGTTTGGCACTTAAATCCTCCAGCGCTTGCTGTTGCACCACAAAATATGCATCTGAATTCTGCAGGGACTTCCTCAATCCTTCAGCTTCCTGTCGCAGCACATCTGATCGATGTCTTTCAACTTGAAGTTGAGACTCAAGAAGACGAACTGATTCAGGCAGCGAGTTCGAAGAGCTTGTGCCAGCAGTAGTGGCCAGTAACTCGAACACTACATCAAGACAGGACTTTTGGGTTCCCTCACTGTCGTCAAGATAGTTTTTTATCAGCTTTCTTGGAGACCAACAGGGATGTCTCACTATCTTGAACCTTATCTGCATTACTTCTTTTACCATTGGATAACGCGGTACTGTTCTCCAATATTTTGTCCGCATTCTAAAAGAGAAACAAGCAGACACATCACATGTTTACCATGTTGTATATGAAACTCATTTTGGTAAATGAGTTCAGTAGTAAAGTGGACAGGATAACAGCATGAAACAAACATATATCTATGTACCATGGTCACTTTATGGTCTGTATCATTCTAGTTTTTGTTGCCAAATCAAGATAGAGACACAGTTCAAATAATATTTGTTCAAGACAAAGCAGAATAGACAGAATATAAGTGTGGGTAACTATAGAGCAATAACAACACTTGTAATGTGCATGACATGAGAACATAATTGTTTATTCCATTGAAACTGAAATCAACATAGAGCAGGTTACAACAGCAAACCAGTTAAAGAAACGGGTTTAAAACATACCTGTTGCGCCATTGGAGTTTCAATTCCGTCCTTCAAATTTGAAAATAGTTGGTATGAGTAAATACAATAATGCAAGAGCAAAGGTGTATGAACCATAGCTACAGAACCTGAACTGAGAACAAATCTTATTCTCCTTTAAGCATTGAGTTGGGATTCGGAGTGGTGGTCCTCGTGCTTTGGGCACTGCAGTTCCCTTACTAACTGCTCGTGTTTGGGTGCTCTGTGGTGGAGACGGTGATGTGTCAACTGGAACTGGGTTACTATCTGCCGGGGTTGCGGTTAGAAGGGGTGTAGCTGGTTCTCTGTCCAACTGGGTAGGGGTACAATCTGCGAGAGTCTGGGTTATGTATGGTGGATCTGGTCCTTGGGCAAGTACAACCGTGGTTCTATCTGCATCAACTGGTAGCACTATCTTTTCTGAAGACCGTGTTGTTACTCCCTTAGATACTGCCATCACGCTCTCCAATTCAAATGGCTGATAAACAAGAAAAGTAATTGAAAGTATAGACATTGTATGATAGACAGGTGCAATGGATAGTGGGGAATAAAAGAGGGCATGAAATAATTCATATTTATGTTGTCTAACCAAACAGGATAGCATGACACAATTTCACATATATGATGGCAAACTAAACAGGATAGCATGACACAATTTCACATTATGATGGCTAACTAAAAAAGATGGAAAGACATAGTTCAAAATATGAGACTATGTAAACAGGATGACATGACATAACTATATTATGTGTTTATTAAATAGGTTGGCATGCCATAATTCACATACATTCACGGATAGAATGCCATAATTCAAAATATGATGACTGTAAACACTAAACAGGATGAGATGATATAACTATATGATATATTTATTAAATGGGTTGCCATGCCATAATTCAGATAGATGATGTGTATGTACTATGTAAACATGATGGCATGATATAATTCAAATATATGATTTATATAGTAAGCAAGTAAGTAGATGGCAATCCATATATGATGTAAAAACTAAGCAATGCAAGACAACATGCATAACATGGGTAATATAACCCTGCCAAGTTTGAGCATAGACCTCAGGGGGGAAATAGGACTGGTCATCAGTCTCTGAATCCTCCTCTGAGGAGCTCTCTGTAACCAGCAAGATGTCTGCTTCAGCAGGTAGCATTGTCTGCTCTGAATACCTTGTTTTCACTCCAAATACTTCCATCACCGCTTCAAATGGCTGATGCACAGGAAGAGTAGTTGAATATACAAACGTTGTCGACAAATGGAACACGTAATACAAAAAAATGATAGCATGATATAATTCACATACATGATGATTGGCTAAACAGCATGGCATTGCATAATTCACATATATAATGCCTTTGCAACAAGATAGAATTGTATAATTCACATATATAATGTCTTGCAACAAGATAGCAATGCATAATTCACATATATGGTAATTAGACACTGAACAGGTGGCATTCACACAAAGCATGTCTAAACTAATCAATTGACATAGCAATGCGAGACACCATACACATGATATGAGAAACATAACCCTGCCAAGTTAGAGCATACACCTCGGGGGGGGGAATAGGACTGGTCATCTGTCTCTGAATCCTCCTCTGAGGAGCTATCCGTAACCAGCGAGATATGCGCTTCGTCAGATAGCATAGTCTGCTCTGAAGACCTTGTTTTCACTCCAGAATTTGCCATCACCGTGTCAAATGGCTGATGCACACGAAGAGCAGTTGAATGTACTAACATTGTTGACAAATGTAATATGTAACGAAAAAAAGGTTGGCCTGATATAATTTACATATAAGATGACTGGCTAAGCAGGATGGCATTGCAAAATTCACATATATGATGCCTGGCTAAACAAGATGGCGTTGCATAATTCACATAAACAATGAATAAACTAAACAGATGGCATTCGCACAAAGGATGTCTAAACTAAGCAGATGACATATTTGATGTATAAAGTAAGCAATGCAAGACACCATATGCATGATATAACCAACATCAGCATGCCAAGTTAGAGCGAAGACCTCAGGGGGTAAATAGGAGTTGTCTTCTCCTTCTGAATCCCCCTCAGAACAGATATCTTCCTCTCGATTACAATCCGAAATGCGTGGAGGGGGGCTGCCTTTGCGCCTACCATGGAGCGACGCCTGCATGAAATTTTATTGGCACGCAAGGCTCGTCTCTTTTGCTCTACATGTTCAGTTCCATTGTTTACAATAACTGTCATGCATAGGAATAAAACATAGTGAGATTATGTAAGGAGTGCATGCAGAAATCCAGAGTGATGGTAGCAACCTGTGGATAGACCCAAAACCAATAATAGCAGGCAGATAATGGCTTCAGTTAAAAAATACAGATAATGGCTTCTTTACTGTTTGTTTCCCACCCAACATGAAACTCATAGTACACACCGGAGATTAACCAGATAGTAGATAGATACTATTGATAGCGGCCCCGATATGTACCCCACAACCATTTAAAAACTCAAGTTTGACCATTAGTTTGGAGCTGACTCAGAGTCTAATCGGTGAACATGACGATAAAGTAGCATGTAATATTAACCGATGCATAACGTAAGCAGACACGAAAGAGTGCGACCTCTCTTGCGGACCCGTGTAGTCTTCGAGGTCATCTGCTCGGTTGATGATGGTAATGCAGTTTTCATGGCTGCCAGCGGCGGGGAAGAAGATCTGAGGCAGCGAAAGACAGTCTGGAGGCCGGATCCCTGCTGTGTTGGGCCCTTCTGTCGTTGGAGCAACTGAGCTGGGGTGGACGACAGCGCAGCAGGAGCGGGACAAACCACGCAAGGTTTTCTTTGACAACTATCTGTAAGAGAAGTAATTCTGTAAGGGCTCGTTTGAATTGGAGGATTCCAACAATGTAGGGATAGGAAATAGACAGGAATAGGATAAGAATGCACGTGCAAAACAGAGAATTTAAAAACACAGGATTTCTGCCAATTTGGGTGTTTGATTCACAACAATTGGAAGAACACAGGATGCAAAGAAGCATGGTGAGATTAAGTCAAACCACAAGAAAATGTACGGTTATAATGCTATTATGCTACTATCTCTTAGTCTTGTGCTTCATGAATAGGAATTTGAAATGGAGGACACGTGAAAATAAAAATTCCTATGTTTTTTCTTTCAAGGAGACACTATAGGAACAAATGCGTGTGCTCAGTGGACAATATATATAACATGTAGAGTAAAAAAGAGATGCAACAAGTGTACAACCTCTTTTGGCGAAGGCATGTCGATCTCAGTGTGATTGGATTGGCCGGTGAGGATGCTCCAGCTGACTTTGCTGTCGGAGGAGGGGAAGAAGATCTTAGGCTTCTGGAGATGGAGCCCGAGGTACTGCTCCGCTGTGATGGAGGGTTTCGTCGTTGGAGCAGCTCCGGTGAGTTGTACGACGCCGAGACTGAAGCAGGACAAGAGAGACAATAAACAACGTTAACCTGAGTGGAACTAATAGCATCTCCAATACATGACGTAAAATACATAACCACAAAGTGCTAGATGTAAAATATATCAGCCGCTCATCTCTGAACTTAACTGTCGAAACTGAACTTAACTGTCGCAACTGAACTTATCTGTCGAAACTGAACTTAACTGTCGAAACTGAATTTTGCTATCGAAACTGAATTTTGCTGTCGAAACTGAACGCACTAGCAAGGTGAGGCTACGCGTCGGTCGACTGACTTTTTCATCTCTGGTCAGTCGATTTTGCAGCCGTTGGATACGAAATCAAGGGCCTGCGGTTCATCTTCAACCTCCACCCCCCTGAGCCGCCAGCCACCACCGGCCAAACAGCAGCCCCCCGCCGCCCGCGGCCGGCGGTGCGCCGCCCCGCCCGCCCCGAAAACACTCCCCACCGCCGGTCCGCCGCCGCCCCGGCCATCCCTCTAGGCTCCCCGTGCCGAGCTTTTTCTCCGACGATCCCCACGCCACCGCCCCGCCAACGCCCCGCCACCGCCGGCGACCACCGCCCCCATCCTGAACCCTAAGATAGATAGTGGGGTACCTCTCCGGCGAGCCCCCCTCCCCGCTGCGGCTGGTTCTTCCTTCACCCCGGCGAGCCCCCCCCCCCCCACCCCTGAAAATCGACTGACCCAAAAGTTGATTCAGTCGATTGAAGTATAGCTAAATCGGAGCAGCATCGCAAGCAAGAGCAAGAGCGAGAGCAGCAGCGCGAGCAAGAGCAATAGCAAGAGCAGACCAGGCAGGGGACCGAGAGCAAGAGCAGAGCAGCAGCGCGAGCGAGAGCTAAAGCAGCAGTAGCTCCTACTGATGTGGACGTCGCCGCCGAGGGAGCGACGCCGTGGAGGAAGTGGCCGGCGATGCCGCCGTGGATGGAGCCGCGCCGTGTCGGCTCGGGACCGAGCGCCGGCAGCACCATGAGATCGAATCAAGAAGAAAATGCGGCGATTAGTGTACAACCTCTTTGGTGGCGCCGATTAGGCCGCAGCTTCATCCGAGGAAACGGTGATGATGATGCTCTTCCGGTGGTGCAGGTGAAGACGGCGGTGTGGGAATGGAGGTGGCGCGAAAGACGAGGGGAACGTCGGGGCAGCTCCTTGGAGGTGGAGGACGGGGTGGCTGAACCGGCGGGACGATGAGATCGACGACGGATCCTCATCCGGTACGGTGGATGAGGGATGTCGAGGTGTTGCTGTGGACGACGTCGTCGGGGAAGAGGCTCCGGCTGGGTGGCGGACGGAGCAAGGTGTGGGGTTTCGTCGCTGGTTTTCGCGGCCTCGGTGTACGAATGGGTGGGCGGATGGGATGGCAGTGGGGAACCATGGCTTAGAGACGCGCTTGTTTGAAATGTGGGGTAAGTTACGAAAGTACCCCCACCTATTTGAGGCGGTTCTTTCGGTTCAGGGGTACCACGGGCATTTCGCGTGTCGGGATTTCACAAGAGGTGGGAGTTTTCACGCACGTTGTAATTTCGGAATAGCAAGGCGCGGGTTGAGATGGAGGGAGTTGTCGGAGCACAACGAGACAAAGATATATCTTAAATATTTCGGGCTAACAAGGCGCGGGTTGAAATTTCTGGACAAGCCTAACGTGTACTGTACCAAATCAATGCGCACTACAAATGTCATTCAAAACTTTGAATTCATGTTATGTTCAATTAACATATTTCGCTACGTGTATAATGCATGCAACCTACTACTCAAATGAACGTTTTAGTGCATTCCAAACGTATATACTACCGCTTCAATATGAACTAAATTTGAATTCCTTTCTCTATTTGAATAAGATCTACAGTAATGATTGTTGTGAAGTCAAAGCATTTGATTTCGTTTCTCCGTTTTAATAAGATCTACAATCATCATTATTGTCAAGTTAAACCATCGTTTGTGTATTATCTTCACAGCACACCACATGATTAGTCTCGAGTTACATATGAACTATGTGTACTATATGAACTCGAACAAGATTTTTTGAATCCACTTTATTTTGATTTCAAATCACATTACATTTCTAGCTCTAGCTAGATCTTCATAATCTAAACCATGTCTCATATGTATAATGTGTTTATCACATTATGTATGGTGCCCCGCCCCCTACGCCTACAAGTATTTAGATGTGAGTTGCAAACACCACACATTACCACAAATTCAAATAAAATGTGAGAATGTTCGATATATAGTATTGTTTAGATTGTTCGATATTTAGTTGTAAGCTGCAAACGCCACACATTATCACAAATTCAAATAAAAGGTGAGATTGTTTGATGTATAGTATGGTTTAGATTGTTCGGCATTTAGCTGTGAGTTGCAAACGCCATGCATTATCACATTATGGTATAACATGTGCACAACATGTGTATCACCGCTATATTCATGCATGCAATGTTTAAAACACTATGATCTCCTATTCAAATATATGAATCCGCTTTCATATCAAATTATGATCTTTGTTAGTCTCTTACACCCACACAATCCTCTAACCTTTGTAGCTACCACTAACTTTCTCTCGTGCATGCACACGCCCTCCTCGCCCTCCCCCTCCCTCGGCATTCTATCCACGGGCACATTCATTTTTTTCTTTAGGTCGTTCTCCCAGAGTCTCCACAACTCCTTTCCGACACACACCGATCGATAAACCTCTCCAGCGATGCCTGCCTACAACATACACACACACCTTCAATCTCCTCCTTTATGTGTCCTTGCCTCGTGTCTCTCATACGGTCAGACACACGTGTAAACTCTCGCCCCTCTTTTCATCGATCTCACAACCGCACACTCCTCCCCCTATCTAGCTAGTAGTTGGCCTCTCGCACCACCTCCTAGCTCCATTCTCTCTGTCTATCCGTCTCGCTGGGCCTTATTTGCATCTAACAAATGGACGTACACCGACCGATCTCTCGCTATACATATAGCTAGCTAGGTCCTTATAGCTCGTTTTTACCCACACGTCAATCGATTTACCTCATTAGTTGTGTCTCTCCCTTCCTCTGACAAACAACAATTGATCTACCAATCTAGTTAGGTTTGCTTACCAAACACATGGTTCCCCTTCATCATCCATGGATGCGTCCCGACAGATCTATCACGCACAGGCACACACAGAAACACATCCCCACTCTTATTGATAACATTGCAGTTCCACCCTCAGTTTGTCTAGTAGGCCTCTCCCACCATCTTCGAGAAGCAACTCCATCACCCATCCAGCACTCTACCCCTCTCTCTTCCTCTCCCTCCCTCTCTCTCTCTCTCCTCTCTCTCTCTCTCTGTCCCATCATATTTCCCGTCCTTCAGTTATGTATGGATGTCGACCGATCTCCCTCAAGACATAACTGGGTCTCTCCTTCTCAACACATATACGAGTCGTTCTACCTCTATAGTTAGGCCTCTGCCTACCCCTCCCCCACCCCTCCCCCCACACACACCGATACATCGAGCGCTCTAGTCATGTCTCCCTGCCACACACAAACTTGACATGTGCCCTCTAACGTTCCAGTAGGCCAGTCACCCTATATCTTTGACTTGCACACACACACAATTTCGATGGCTCTCTTCATCGATCTCGCACCCACCCACTTGATCCTCTCTTCGACTCTATCGATAGCTATGACCCCTCCCTCTCTTCTCGTGGAATGCCCGACCCTCTATGTATGATATGGATAGGCCTCCATTTCACACACATTGCATGCAAAATTTTGTTTGAGATGCCATCGACAGATATTCCCACAAATAATTCACGAAATCAACCCCCCACCCCAAAGCAAAAAACACTCACGAACGTGTTTTGTATCTCTCACACACACCCACGTAGGTGGGGGCGTGCACGAAGAGAAGAGGTGCATGCACGGCGCACGTACTCCCGTCTCTTTCCCAACCACACCCGCGCAGGTACACGGTGGAGCTCATTTCTGTACGAAAAAGGCAGCCCACGTGGTAATTTGGCACGTGTACTGGTTGTCCACTTGGTGGAGGGAGGATCGTCTACCACGGGTGAACAAACAAATTGCGACTTGACGTGTTATGTTAAAAAAAGAGGCAAACCATGTGGGGCCTACCTTAGAGGCAAGGCTCTATACACTGGAGTACTTTTGATGTGTCCCGTCAGCTCGCAGAACGAGGAGAAGCTTGCTTAGTACGCCGTCTCCCCCGCCCACGGGCGCGGTGGCTCGCAGGATGAGGTGAAGCTTGCTCCGCCTTACGCCCGCTCCCTCGCCCATGCGCGCGGTGGCTCGCAGGACGAGGAGAAAAATTTACTACTCCCTCCGTTTACTCCTCGTCCCTACTACTACCTTGGTTATAGAGATTATATCATATTGTTTGGAATATATATGTCCTTTAGTAGATTTCAATATGAACTACTAGTACATACTCCAAACACTGATGTATATAGACGTATTTTAGAGTGTAGATTCACTCATTTTGCTCCGTATGTAGCACTCTCCCTCGCCCCTCCACTACTGGAATCAGGCACTTTGCCATCTGCCATGGCAGATGGCAAAGGCATGGACGGCTGATGGCAAAGGGCTTTGCCATCTGCCAGCAGATGGCAAAGGGCCGGCTGAATAAACTCTGGTAAAGGCTTCTTTGTCGTCTGCTGGCAGATGGCAAAGAGCTTGCAGTCTTTGCCATCAGCTGGCCGATGGCAAAGCCTGAGGAACGGGGTTAGCCACGTTAGGAGGCTAACGGCGTGCTTTGCCATCCGCAGGAGATGGAAAAGGCTGCAGGCTCTTTGCCATCTGCCAGCTGATGGCAATGGGTGCAGGCTCTTTGCCATCTGCCAGCAGATGGCAAAGGCTGCAGGCTCTTTGCCATCCGCCAGCTGATGGAAAAGGCTGCAGGCTCTTTGCCATCCGCCAGCTGATGGCAAAGAATGCAGGCTCTTTGCCATCTGCTGGCGGATGGCAAAGAGAACAAATAGGCCAGACGAGCGATTCACAGGTTGCTGCCACGTGGCCTCTTTGCCATCTGCCAGCCGATGGCAAAGCTCTTTGCCATCTGCCAGCAGATGGCAAAGTGCCTATATTGCCTCATTTAATTTTGTTTTTTCTTATATCAATTCATTTTTCACAGAAAATCAAACATATATATATATATATGACCAATATAGCATATTCAACACATATTACCAATAGTCATGAACGCAAATATATCCAACACATGTTACCAATAGTAGCAAGTTTCATCCATACATATACATAGTTTCATCAATATTACACAGTTTCATCATAGGTAGCAAGTTTCACAAAGTCAAAACAAAAACTAAAGACAAGCACTCCATCAACCCAAGCTTCCGTGATCTGAAGCAAATCTACAAAATGGGAAAGAAGAAGACTAGAAGAAGAAGACTATTATGATGCAACTAAAATGTGAAGATTATTATGATGCAACTTATATATGTAAAATAGGTCATTTTGGAGCTAAGTATGGTTATTATGTCATTTTTGAGCTAGCTAAGCATACTAAGTCATTTTGGTGTAAAAAATGCTAAGTAAGGTCATTTTGGAACTAATAAGTTTATTATGTCATTTTGGAGCTAGCTAAGCATATGAAGCCATTTCGGGACTAAAATATGTCATTTCCTAAGCATATTATGTCATTCTAGAGCTAGCTAAGCATATTAAGTCATTTGGAGGAAAAAAATGCTAAGTATAGGTCATTTTAGAGCTATCCTAGGTTAAATAGGTCAATTTTGAGCTAGCTAAGCATATTAAGTCATTTTGGAGGAAAAAATGCTAAGTATAGGTCATTTTAAAGCTATCCTAGGTTAAATAGGTCATTTTGGAGCTAATAAGCAAAGCACTAGGCAAAACTTACCGTCAACCCGTAGGTGAAGGATCGGGGTTCTTGCTCGCGGTAGTAGCAGACGGAGGAGGATCGGGGTTCTTGCTCGCGCCAATGGCAGACGTCGATGCTTGTCATGAGTTATGCTGCACCAAATGAAAGATCATTTGCAATGTCTCGTTAGCATGATGCAACTCAAATGTGAAGATTAATAAGTAATGTCCATTCAAATGAAACTTACCGTGTCCGCCGGAGCAATGACTGGCATCGGCGGAGGGGTCTGACCGTTCTTCTCGCACATGGACTGCACATTTAAGTGTATCATCATCATGAACATAAAAAAATGGAATACCTAACATGAACTATAATATTAATCTTCATCGTCTATATATGCTTCGGGGTCAATAAATGCATCATCATCATCATCACTATCAGTAATGACGTGCTCATCATCATCATCAATAAATGCATCAACATGTGGAAGGCCTCCTTTACGTAATCGGTCAAGCATTGACAGGTCATCCACAACAGTAACCTCTTCTTGTTCCGGCTCTTCTTGTTCCAGCTCTTCTTGTTCCGGCTCATGCTCGGATTCACTGTCGCTGTCTACTTCAATGTTCTGGGGTGAAGTAGAGCGGTTCTTGTAACGTTTTTTGGAAAGACGTGTTTCTTGGAAGAACTCTCCTTCATATGTGTCTGGGTTAATGTGAGGTTCATAATCCTCTTCATTGGGGGGAGGTGGTCTAACATGTGGCGGCACTTCATAAACGACATCCCAACCATTGAGATTTGGATCACTTTGGCAGGCCCAAGGTAGATAGAAAACTTGGGTTGCCAGTTGAGCCGTAATATAGACATCGGGAACATCCAAATGGGTGCTTTGTTTGATTTCGACTAGCCCTATATGTTCATGAGTCCTTCTAGTCTCCTTTGGCTGGAACCAATAACATTTGAAGACTACGACGTTCGGTGGGTTTGCACCATAGAATAGAAGTTCATAAATTGCTTCAACTCTTCCATAATACTCGGTATCTCCTTCGCCGATAGCAGAGACACTGAATCTTCTAAGCTTGATGTCAGTGTGTATAAGATATTGCTTATAAGATCACTTTCTGGTAGCGACGACCGGAACAAAGCAAATAGGGGAGGGGGAAGAGATGATAGTCGAGCTCACCCCTAGACCGTACATAGAGGTGATAGTCGAACGACGAGGGCAACGGCAATGGGACCAATGGTGCTCCTCAAGATGAAGAGAAGATACCTGCACAGGAAAAGCACCGGCACAACCAACATAAGCACTCACACAACTATCTAATAAACATAATCAACAACATCATCTCACAGCTCAACAACACCTAACCAAAAGAAAATACGCAAGAAAGAAAGAACCCAAAAAATAATATGTTATGTGTTCGTGTGGCCTTTGTTTGCCATGCTTCTCCAAGTAATGGGAACTACTAGTAAGAGGGAGTTCCTGTTTCTTATGTGTTGAGTTGCTGACACCATAAACAATTTGTTATTTTGATTCAGAATATATCAAGCAGCATCGGAGATGGAGCCAAATGGATGGTCAACATTCAAGCCAGTATAGCATATGCAATTGTAACATTCATAGCAAAAAGACTATGTTCAAAGAAGACTATGTTCGCTCTTTAACCACAAATTCTCGGTCACATCGGCAGTCCCCTGCACATCTAGCATACTAGCTTTCTTCCCTTTCTTCTTACCATGGCTCTCAAGAAAAGAAGCAATGTTTTAGATTATCTTCTTTGAATAGATCATGTGCAAAATTACATTCTATCAATCATAATGATAAGGTTAAGGGCCTGTTCGGAGACTTGCTAGCTTCTCAAAAACTTCTCATATCGAGCTTCTAGCCTCACTTCTCACTTCACGTGGAGTGCAGCAAACTGTTCTGGAGCGAGGCAGCTTCTCCCCAGCCCCTGGGTGAGCTGGCAGCCCAACTGGGTCGGTGAAGCCCAGCTTCTTGCCACCTTGGGCCGGCTGGAAGCAGTCCATTTCGGGCTAAACTGCAAACAGGCCAAAAAAGGGAGAAACGAGCTGGGCCTGGTTCCTTGAGTGAATGCCTGTGCATATTTTTTCATAGGAGATAAATTGTATGAATTTTGGCTGTACATAGATCTGCTCTGCGAGTTGATTGCTCTATTTCTTGGCCTTGATTTTGCTCCAATGCTCACTACTTAATTTTCGTGGCTCGTTGTACAATTAATCTACGGCTGCCACCGGCTAAACAACACGTACTTTCGTATGCAGAACCGGATAGTTTCTAGCATGACATACAAGAGCAGAGGTTTCATTCTCGTACGTGCCTAGTAGTATGAATTAGTAGTAGCAATATATTAGCCTAGATGAAGATCGTTCTTTTTTGCTAGTGTGTGTACTACAGTGCCACAAATATTCCCAGTTAAGACAAGTTATAATAAAGACGAATAACCAGTTTTGTTATATGTCATACAACAAAAGTTTACGCATATGAACTATATAGCAGTACATTTGCACACATATACCAGTAGCAGTATAACTACACACATATAGCAGTACATTTTCTGCATAGCCAAAAAATGCATTTCACTGTTCTGAAATTTGTTCACACATTAGCAGTCATTGCAGTACCCACATAGCAATATGCATTAACTTGTGATTCCAGAATTAAACAACCAACAACATGCGCCAGGGTAGGCGCAACTGGTCGGTCTCCTCCCTCGCGGTGGGGCGGGAATGGACCGGCGGGATGGCCTATCCTCCGGCCATGTAGGGGAAACCGACGGCGGCGGAGACCGGTGAGGGCGGCGGCGGCGAACGGTGAGGGCGGCGGCGACCGATGAGGGCGGCAGGGAACCCTATCCAGCACGCACGGGAGTGGGCTGGGATTGTTTCGGGGTGGCTGGTTTTTTTTAGGGAGGCTGGGGGTTTTCTTTTCTTTAATTTTTCACTCTTTGCTTTTTTTTAGCAAGGAGAGAGATAGTCCCACCTCTTTGCCATCAGCCAGCGGATGGCAAAGGCCCACATCTTCGCCATCAGCCAACTGATGGCAAAGCCCCACCTCTTTGCCGTTTGCTCGCAGATGGCAAAGAGGTGGGGCTAGAGGGCCATTAGAGCGCCGTCATCCACTGGGCCCCACCCACTTCTTTGCCATCTGCCAGCAGACGGAAAAGATTCTTTGCCCTCAGCTGGCAGATGGCAAAGAGGTGGGTTGATAGGCCGTTACAGCACCGGTGTCCACTGGACCCCACCCACCTCTTTGCCGTCTGCCAGCGGACGGCAAAGATTCTTTGCCATCAGCTGGCAGATGGCAAAGAACTGGCTGATGACAACCAGGTTCTTTGCCGTCTGTCAGTTCTTTGCCGTCTGTTTTTTGTAAGCGGATGGCAAAGACGTTCTTTGCCATCCGCTGGCAGACGGCAAAGAGCTGACTGATGGCAAATTCCATGTTTCCAGTAGTGCTCGACCCTCGCCCACGTGGTGGACGTGCAGCAATTCATTCGGTCTCATATAGCCAGAACGATCTATACTGCACTACCATTATTGCTCGACTTCCCGAAGAGGCGAAGAGCCAATCGCAAGGTTAATATTTTGGAGATGCCAAGCGCAAGGTTATAGGAGAACGAGTAGTAGGTGCCGCGTCATTTATAAATAAAGTTTTTTTTCTTCAGTGGCACGTACGCAATATGATAGGTTCATATGGAGAGAAAAGGAAACCGCTCCACTATATACATAGTCAGGATGGGCCAGCCTACACGGTTGCTTGCTGGGGTTGCTCTCTTCACACTCTCTCACACAAAATGACTGTGGCCACATCTCTAACATCCCGGCGGATCACGTCCGCTTGGGGAAGGGGTGGATGCTTAGTGTAGATGCGGCGGCCGTCGCCGACGGCGAAAACCCACTGTTGGCACGTCCCGATCAGGGGTCCCCACCGTTCTCTCTCACAAAGCCGGTGAGGTTGCCTTCGTCCCTTGCTCACTACCGCGAGGTGGGCAGTTGCCGCCTCCCGCCGCCCTCCTCAAGGTTGAGCTACGTCCCTCAGGTACAACTCCCTTTACAGCCGGCTTGCACCACTGCTCCAGCTGCCCACATCACTCCATGTGGATATTTCTCTACTTCTTTGCCCCGCACATACCTCTACTGGCTTCTACGTACTGTATTTGTGATGAGTTTATGTCTCATCAACTAGTCCCAGTAATCTTATTCTAATCACGCTTCTTCAATTTCTTTGCCACAGGGATGCTCATCTCGATTTTGGTGAAACTGCACAAAATGATCCGATGGTCAAAAGGTTGCAAACTTCATTTATTAGGAAACTCGAACGTTGCCAGCAAATTGAAGCCTGGTCAGGGTTCACGGTTCAAGGGCTAGGGACTGCATGGATCTTTTTTTCTTTAGCTGCCTCTGTTCCAAAATAAGTGTCAACTTTAGTAGTAGTACAACTTTGTACTAAAGTTTGCACAAAGTTGAGACACTTATTTTGGAACGGAGGGAGTACATATTTGCTATGATCTGTCAATCATTGAGATGCAATAGCATGCATGTTAGTCTCCTTTGTATTTGATGAAATGTTGCAACGGGCAACCTTAGACGCAAGATACATGTAACAGAAGCTGGAAGCTTCATAGCATTGTACAAATTTATCTCGCTGATAAATTACAGTACGTACTATACTAGTACTTCCTTCGTTCCTAAATATAAGTCTTTGTAGAGATTTCACCATGAACCACATGCGGATGTATATAGATGCATTTTAAGTGTAGATTCATTCATTTTGTTCCGTATGTAGTGGAATCTCTACAAAGACTTATCTACTAGTAATAGCTAGCCCCCACTACTAGGAATTCTCTATCCTCTCCTTGAGCCACATCATCAAAATTGATGTAGCCGTTAGATGAAGTAAATCAGTCCATAATAGCCATCTAATCTAGACGTTGAGAGGCTCCGCACTAAGCCACATGCAAGCATGCAGAAATACCGTGGCACATGCATGTGAGTGGGTTTTAAATCACATCAACATGTCTGCATGCAAGCATGCACCAATAGCATGCATGTAAGTGAGCTTTTAAGTCCCATTAACATGTCAAAAAGAAAAATATAATCCCATTATGCAGTAGGAGTTGGCTGATCTTTTTTCCTTACGTGGGATGATCTAAATGCTGATGGGAGTTTATTTAGTTTGGCTACCACATTTGTCATGCGGTTATAGAGTTTTTTTAGTTCTATGAAATCAATAATTTTGCGCAGAGAGATATACCGCTGTTCCGCGGCAACGCGCGTGGACTCATCTAGTAATATTTAGGAACGGAGGGAGTACTATGTAAAGAGTTAGGTGTCGCACGGTGATAGTGTGAGGCGGGCCATGTAATCACTGAGCCTGCGTGTTTTCACTGCTCTTGCACGCCTCCGCTGTAAGAATGGAGAAAATTGTAATCTAGTAGTAGTACCTCCTTTCGCCGAAAGCGTGAGACATCCAGCAGTCCTACCACCTCAGTAATAAAGACCAATGAGCCGTCAAATCACATAGACCCAGGAGTAAGTTGGACGGACGAAGCAACCATCACTCTTGCGCCAGTGAGAGGTCGCGTCCGCTCTGCCCGGGCATGAATGCGGCACCGATTCTTTGGAGCGGCGCTGACCGTTTCGGGCGGGAAGCGCGCGCGGGCGATGGAGGGGCTTTGGGTGGGCCAGGCTGGTCAGGAGCGGGTGTGGAAGCTGTCCGCATGTCCCTACCGGACATGCCCGGAAACGAGAGGATGCATCGACTCTCGCGGCTAAAATCGTACACTACACAACATCTCTCTATAGGAGTAGGTCGATCTGTCGCTCTCTCTAACACACACATGCTGTTAAACACACACACACACACACACACACACACACGCACGCACGCACACGCACCTTGGTCCCGTTGCACCTTCTAACGTGACTTATTACACCTAGACGGAGGGAGTAGTAAGTATACGAGATACGGTGGCACACTGACTTAAGTCGAATACAAGTGCCCAAAATTTGTGTGCATGTTATAATAAGGATTCACTTAAAATAGTACGTGAGCGAACAGAGAGATCAATTGGACAGTGTTCCCGAGCAGTAGCGAGATGTGTGAGGTAAGATACACCGCTGGCGCTTTTAATTTTTCTTATTAATTTTTTTGTTTCATCCTCTGACCGGTGGGACCCAACGTACTACGTGGAGAGAGGTAAGGTGACTAAGGCTGCATTATTTCTGCACCACTGTGGATAGTCTTACCACCAAAGCCACATGACACAATTATGATTGAAATCCCAATGACTCCCACTACAAAAAAACACGGCATGCTTGTCACACGAATGCAGGAATGTATAAAAGGGTATTTCCCTCTCGTTGAACATAACGGGAGGGTTGTGTAGCTGGTTAGCCTGTTCGCTCATCAAACTTGAGGTCTCGGGTTCAATAACTACACTTGAGCATAATTTGTGCCAGGAGGATTCTTTGACTGGTCAAAATGTTTTCTAGGGTTTGCACGCTTCACACTCTCTCTCTAGTATATATATACACGCTGGAGCCTCAGTGCTTGTAGTTGCTCTCTTCACACTCTCTCGCCCTCTCCCGCTGGAGCCTCAGCGCTTGTAGTTGCTCTCTTCACACTCTCTCGCCCTCTCCAGATCTAAACAAGACTTCGTTGGCCTCTCTCTCCCCTCACTGCTGCTCAAGGAGCCGGCAGGATCCGTCCGCCGGGAAGGGAAGGAGGCTTAATGTTGTCGCCGTCGGCGAGGGACTACCGGCGCAGTTGTTCACTTTCCACCCAGCGGCGGCGCGGGAGGGCCTCCGACCCCTTCTTCTTCGCCGCCGTCCCGTCGCCCACCGAACCACGCCCCAAGAACCTTAAGGTATAATTTACTTACTCCACATGCATTTCTCTAGCTGCATGTATACCATGAATCTAGGACGTGGTTCAAAGAGGAAAGGAGTGGGGGAAAGTTGTGGGAAAAGTTGTATATAGCATGAATCTAGGACGTGGTTCAAAGAGGAAATGAAGGGGGAAAGTTGTATAGCATGAATCTAGGACGTGGTTCAAAGAGGAAAGGAATGGGGGAAAGTAGTGGGGAAAGTTGTATCGCATAAATCTAGGACGTGGTTCAAAGAGGAAAGGAAGGGGCGAAAGTACTAGTTCAAAAAGGAAAGGAAGGGACAAGGCTGTAGAGTTTGAGCATGACTAGATTTGCTGCGCTCACATAGGGAAAGGTGTCTAAAGATAACAAAACTGGGACCAACACAAATTGCTCCTTGGTTGTTTGTTCTTTGTTGCAACAGACTGTGCATGACCACAATACATCGGTAGATGCACATGGTGCTGGTGCGTCCACTGTCCCGTGCAAATCATTAGCTGTTGTTAATCTAAGGCCCTGTTTGGTTAAAAACTCCCTAGTCCCTACCTGCTTGGTTCCAGGGACTAAACATGGACTAGAGGTTATTAAATGACATGCTAAAAGACCATGTTACCCCTAGTAATGAACTAATAGAGACAAGGTGCGATGCGTGGCAGGGGAAACTGTTGGAAAAAGTCCCAAAAAGACTCCCTCGGGGTCTTCTTTCTTTAGTCCCAAATGCCCACTTTTAGTCCCTAAAAGTCCCTCCTGTTTGGTTTAGATGGGACTGACACGGAGTTTTTTTAGTCCCTACACCAAAATGTCCCTGTAAACAAACACCCTCTAATAATGCCGCTGGAAAATTGATGCAATGCCACAGTTAAAAGCAAATTACATGTTTAACAAATTTTATTGTTAATATAATCTCTATGTTAATATTAATCAATGCCACCGTTTGAGAAATGCTACTGTCTTGCTTTCTTTCCCATTTAGATAAGGTAGATGCTTCTTTTTGTTGGCTTCTGTGTCATACACCGTTATTGACCACTAATTGTTTCCTTTGCACCTCTGTGTAAACAGGGTTATCTACTTCACCTCGTTGCCATTGTGACCTTTTGTTGCACTGCACAAAACACTTTTGTTTTAAGAGTGTTTTGTGCAGTTCAACCAAAATGTCACACCGACAACGTTGCTTGATTGCTTGATCTTAGTGGAACTGCACAAGAGGAGATCTTACTTCCTATCCGTTAAGGCGAATTTGGTTCAGATCTTCTTCTTGTGAGTTGTTTGAATTCTGCATCATGAGAGGTCAGTACTAGCCTTCTTTCACATGATTCTGCAGTGTGCTTTCATATGTTGTGCTACTTGTACGATAATGTTGCTTGATTTTAGTGAACTGCACAAATGGAGACAAGACTTCCAATCTGTATGTGCACCGTAATATCCCATTGAGGTAAGATAAGGATATTTCACAACTGTTGTCCTGTATTTTGCCACTTTCATCAGAAAATTAAGTTTAGTACTATACTTGTGCTCCCTAATTGACATGCCAAATCTTACATTGAAGGCGAAGCTTGTCTGTTATTGAACCAAGTGATGAAGGGGAAGAACAAGCGGAAGAAAAACAAAAATCCACTCCCGGTGCTCTAATGAAGCACTGGAACTGTGATGACACAAGTAATGATATAGTTTTGCATCTTGATTTGTTGCTATGGCTGGAACGAGCAATTGTTTTGCCACTGATTTGATGCCACTCTTAATGTAATATGTAATTATCTCTACTTGTGCTAACAGGGATCTTCTTTGAAGATACCATATATTTTAGTGGAACTGCACAAGAAGATGTTGGAAACATTAAACTAATCGAGGAGTGTATAGTAAGCACGGCCACCACCGTAGATAGCAACAGATGGTTCCGAAGAAGTGCTTCATCTGTATGCTCTACACAATAAGCCTCCTAACAAAGGTTGGTACTCGCCCACTGATTTGATCCATATGATTGAGCTTTGTCATCTCTATTGGTGTTGTGCTACTGTTTAGATACTGTCATGAAAAAGTGGTATTGTCCTTCAGAAGTGCTTCATCTGTGCTGTTTTAAATATTTCCTTTCTTTTTTCGAGCAAACAGGGATGCTAGCATTTAGTAGTCCTCTTGTCTTTGCACAACAGGATCATCTTCCTCTGAAGAAGAATATGGAGTACGTGAAGTGACTAGTTCCGATTATGCCAGGATGAAGAACCCTGTCTATCTTCTCATCAGACGGAGCAGTTGAAGGATGGTTACATTACTCCCCACAAGACCAAACTAACTTCAGCTCAGAAGGACCGACAAATCTCCATTTTTTTGCTGTGATGCGCGAGTACAATGTTGTTATAGGATTCTTTCTGGTGAGTTCCATTTTTCTAAAAGTTTGCTCTACATGGACCATGTATGTGCCTGTTGAAACTGGTAATTCATAGTACAGTTTGCTTTATACTAATCACTTTTTTGTATTTGTGCAAACAGGGGTGCTCAGCTTGATTTCAATGGGAACTGCACAAAATGTTCATGAATACATCGAATCATTCATTTCCACCACAAGAAAGGAGGTGCCGATAAGTTCAAGGCGTTGCAACATATAAGGGCGAAATCATACAAGCTACGCGCGAATTTGGTTGATTTTGGTGGAACTGCACAAAAAGAACAGCTGGTTTATTTAGCACGAGGTGCCATGTCAATGTCCGAACTGATGGCAAACCCTGCCCATTCCACAATCCTAGGCATTTGATATTTTGGAATGGGACAACCTTGTCAAATTTTGCTCATTGATTTTAGCAAGACATGCGTTTGATATTTTCGAATGGGACGCCCTTTGCTGTCAGCAGCGTCGTTCAATTTTTTATTTATTCTTTAGTTGTGAAGTAAATATTGCCTCTGACATGTGAGTCGCTGAGATGCATAACCATCGATTGTTCTGAATGTTCTCTATGAATTGCCAGGCCTCTGTGTTTGATTGCAATGTACTGAAACGCTAAAAAGCTGCTCAAACTCTTTGTACTCCTTCTGTTCCTTTTTTACTTCGCACATTGTGAAAGTGCATACTTTTTTGTATAAGATTGGTCAAAGTAGAGATACTTTGACTGCAGACAAAACTTGTATGCAGACTAGAAAGGACCGGAGGGAGTACATGTGAAACTGCTGCAAACGAGGTGATCACCCTGGGAATATGCTAGTACATATTGCTTTGCATGTTCATCCAATGCCAGTGATATAGGAATTCGAACTAATCAAAATAAATTCATTCATACACGGTCAGATTTCATATAAACATGCCGGATTTGATTACATTTTATACATTCTTCAACTAAAAAGGGGTGCGCTGGAGGTATAATTAATTATCCGAAGCTACCCACCTGTGTCCCGCTGAGCCGAACAGAAGCTTCAGTGACTTAACTGCAGGTGCAGTTGCGTAACTGACATGTGGCCTGTTGGGCCCACGTGTCAGTCAGCCAACTGCACCAACAGTTAAGTAGAAGCAGTGTTCTTCTCCAGCCCAGCTCTCCGACTCCGCGTCGCCGCCAAGAAGCTAACCGGCCGTCAATGGTCAACCCGCCTAGCTTGGCTTCAACCGGAGGGTGGCAGCGGTGGCCTTACTTGGACCCGAGCGGCGGCGACCTACCGTGTTCTACTCTTCCTTGTTTTCTGTGTGGTGCGGCCTCGTTGGCAGCGGGGCGGGGCCTCGGCGGAGCCGGCGATGTCCTCTGTCTCGTTGCCGGCGGGCGGCGCCTCAGCGGAGCGGTGGAAATCTTCCCCGACGTTGCTGGCAGGGTGGGGCCTCGGCTGAGCCGGCGATGTCCTCTGCCTTGTTGTTGGCGGGGCGGGGCTTCGATGGAGCCGGCGGTGTCCTCTGCCTCGTTGTTGGCGCCGCGGGGCCTCGGCGGAGCAGGGCCTCATCGACGCCAGTGGAGCGGGGACTCGTCGGAGCCAGCATTGTCCTCTGCATCGTCGTCGGTCTCGCCAAACAGCGCCTCGCCCGCTTCATCGCCCTCTTTGCTAGCCTCTTTGTAGGCGGCCACAGCCTCCGCCACCCGCATGCGGTACCGCCAGCGCTCGAGGCGGCCCTTGCGGGCGGAGCGGTACGAGTCGAGCAGCGCCTCCTGCTCCGCCCGCTCCGCGGCGATCTGCTCCTCCGCCTGCAGGTGCTCCTGGAGGAGATGGTGGTTGTAGGCGGCGTCGGCATGCGCCTCCCGAAACTGCTCCTCACGCATCTGCCTCACCTTGTCCATATATTGGGCACGTGCCTCGCCGATGGTCATGGTGCAATGCACCGGCGAGGATGGCGCGGAGGAGGGGGTTGGCACCGGATCGTCGACTACCATGTTCTCCATTGGGACGTCGTCGTCCTCCGGCTGCCTGCCGGCCAGCCGGTCGGCAGCAATGGCTGCCATCTCCTTGTGCTCCATCGTTCGCCCGTCCCGAAGAGCGCTGGAGCGCGAGGAAGCCATGGTGGGCAGTAGTGGTGTGGACAGGAGAAAGGGAACGGATGTGGATGACTGCGGCTATGGCCGGTGCAGCAGTTTATATAGCAATGGTGGGCGGGCGGGGGGACGGACGCAAGTGCCTCCTTATTATATATATATATATATATAACTATAATTTATTTTGCTTCCTCCTGGTTTCCTGACATCATGGTCCCACACCATTGTCAACCTATGTAGTAGTCAATAAATGAGAGAATTGCACAAGAAGCGGCCGACAGCTGGGACCAAGCAGCTTGAGCAGTATTTGTGTTTTTGAGGTGTGAGCACTGCAGAGTTTTTCGATGTTTAGCCCAAATATTAATTTTTCTCCTCTGAACAACAAAGAAAACATCGCTGCAGGTATTAACTGGGCGGGCTGTGGCCCGTCTAGCCCAGGCTAGATATCCAGCCCAGATATTAATTTTTTTCAAGCTAAAAATGGCTAGCCCAGCTATACTTTTTTTAGGAATACCCAGGCAAGGTCAAGTTGTTATTCTCTGTCCCGCTGGGCTGCAATTCTTTCCTAGGAGGGATGCATTAGGCTTAACAAGAAAATGGGCTTTAAGAAATAATAAATGGGATGTAATTATAAAAATTGGGCAGTAACTATAAAAAAATGCACCAAACACGTGATTACTTTATAAAATATTATTTTTGGATATTGAAAATTTTAATTTCATTAATTGTTGCGAGCGCAATGTTTCGTTGGATTTTTACGTAATATAAATTTATATTGAAATTGTATTTAATCTGACTAGAAATTTCGGGATAAAAATATTTCGGATCCCATCAAAATGTGGGAAATTTTATTGAATTCTGTTTTGAACGGTTGGTTGAAATGGGTTGTACTTTTAACAAACTGTAAATGGGCTGTAGTAAATTCCATTAGAATTCAAAAATGGGCTACACATTCTTACAAATCTCAAATGGGCTATAAGTTCTCTGCCACACGCTTCTGGCCTTACTAAGTTGACGCGTCCCCTAAAAAACAGAGTTGACGCGTATGCAAGGCTTTGTCAACTTATAGTCAACACACGGTTCTAGCAGCAGTGGCCGTTGGATGTCCATCCAATGGATGCCGTGCTTCTTCTTCAATCTCAGATATTCTAGCTTCACCCGCCCAAAAAATGATTCCTCCCCCTGACATCTGGGGCGCACCGTTTCGGAAGCTGACCTGTGGGCCTACTAAGTTGACGTACCAAAGGCTTTGCCAACTTAGTCAATATAAAGGATTCTAGCTACAGTGACCGTACGATGTCCATCCAACGGTCGTCGTGCTTCTTCAACCTCTGGTCTTCTTGCTCCAGCCGCCCAAAGCAGCGCCGGGCATGCCGCCTGCTCCTGCCTCCCGTGGCCGGCTGTGCTGCCGTGGAGGCCTCACCGCCCCCTACTACTCCCACCGCTGGCCAGGCCATCCCTCCACTCACCCACACCCCCTATTATTCTGCGGCGACGACAGCCTCACACCGCAGCTGAACTAGTGAACCCTCGTACTCCTCTCCGCGCGGGCTTCCACTACTGCGTCTTCCCTGGCTCCGCGTCGTCCCCTTCCTAGGCCTCGCCGTCGTCCAGACCACCGCCCTGGTGCTCTCGGCGCGGCGTGGTCAACGTGGTCAACGACCGACTTCCATCAGAAGAGTACTGTACGTGGAGAGGCTGACAGCTGGGTCCAGGCGGCCGCAAGGAAGTGCCTCCTTATTACGCGCAAAATAATTATTCCTCCACCTGACAGCAGGGACCCACCGGACGGGCCACCTTATTTCGCGAAAAAACGTTTCCCCCCTGACTGCTGGGACCCACCGGACGGGCTAGCGTATTTCGTGAAAAAAACGTTCCCCCCGCTGTCAGCTCGGACCCACCGGAAGTGCCTCCTTATTACGCACAAAAAAATGAATACTCCCCCTGCTAGCTGGGACCCACCATGGTGGGAGGCTGACTTGTGGGCCTACTAAGTTGACTGGGACGGGGGCCTTTGTCAACTTTAGTCAATATGAACGATTCTAGCTCCAGTGACCGTACGATGTCCATCCAACGGCCGTAGTGCTTCTTCAACCTCTGGTCTTCTTGCTCCAGCCGCCCAAAGCAGCGCCGGTTGTGCCGCATGCTCCTGCCTTCCGTGGCCGGCTGTGCTGCCGCGGAGGCCTCACCGCCTCCTACTATTCCCACCGCTGGCCAAGCCGCGACGGTAGCCTCACACCGCAGCCGAACCAGTGAACCCTCGTACTCCTCTCCGCATGGGCTTCCACTGCCGCGTCTTCCCCGGCTCCCCGTCGTCCCCTTCCTAGGCCTCGCCGTCGTCCACCGCCCTGGTGCTCTCGGCGCGGCGTGGTCAACGTGGTCAAGGAACGACTTCCATCGGACGTGGACTGTACGTGGAGAGGCTGACAGCTGGGTCCACAGCCGCAGCAAGGAAGTGCCTCCTTATTACGCGGAAAATAATGATTCCTCCACCTGACAGCTGGGACCCACCGGACGAGCCACTGTATTTCGCGAAAAAAACGTTTCCCCCTGACTGTTGGGACCCACTAGCTACATCTGCGCACGCAAGGAAGTGCGTCCGGGCAAAAAAAAACGATTCGCCCCCCTGACTGCTGGGACCCACCAGCTACATCTTCGCAGGCAAGGAAGTGCCTGACAGTCAGGACCCACCTGGTCGAAGCGTACGTAGCGTTGTCATTCTGGTCGCGAACGCGTACGTACATATATACTGGTGGATTTACAGGCGCGCACGTGTCGTAGTAGAGGCGCGTACGTGTCGTAGTAGAGGCGCGCACGTAGCATGTACACGTACGTACAGCGGCCAGGGTGCAAGAAAGAAAATACGGCCACGTATGTGTACATACGGGCGGGGTCTCGAACACCTACTCGCGCATACGTACGGCCAGGGCTCGTGTACATGGCTGGGTCGGAACGGAGAAACAGCGTCGTCGTCGTGTTCATGGGGAGGCAACGGAATGCGTCGTGTTCATGGAGAGGTAACGGAATGCGTCGTGTTCATCGGGAGGCAACGGGACGTGTGGGAGCCAACCGGCTGGGTCGGAACGGAATGCGTGGTCGTGTTCATCGGGAGGGCTTGGACGGAACAGGCGATGGAAACGAGGCCCGGCGTACCGCACAACGGAGGAAACGGACCTCCTACGTTCGGAACGGGGTCCTGTTGATCGGGAGGGGTCTGGCGTACCGCAAAATGGAGGAAACGGACCTCCTACGGTCGAAACAGGGGTCCTGTTGATCGGGAGGGGTGTGGCGTACTGCAAAACAGACGAAACGGACCTCCTACGGTCGAAACGGGGGTCCTGTTGATCGGGAGGGGTGTGGCGTACCGCAAAACGGACGAAACGGACCTCCTACGGTCGAAACGGGGGTCCTGTTCATCGGGAGGGGTGTGGCGTAGCGCAAAACGGACGAAACGGACCTCCTATGGTCGAAACGGGGGTCCTGTTCATCGGGAGGGGTGTGGCGTACCGCAAAACGGGACTCCACGGGATACTGTGATCTCCACCGTCGACCTCCTCCAACCTCCACGGGCTACCGTCGACCTCCTCCAGCCTCCACGGGCTCCTGTTCATCCAGCCTCCACCGCGCGCTACTCCACCGGCTACTGTTCAACCACCCCTCCACGGGCACCCCTCCACCGTCTACTGTTCATCTAGCCCTCCACACCACGGGGTCCTGTTCAACCACCCCTCCACGGGCACCCCTCCACCGTCTACTGTTCATCCAGCCCTCCACACCATGGGGTCCTGTACATCCAGAGGCAACGCCACCGCTCACTGTTCATCCAACCCCCCCTGCAACGCTCACTGTTCATCCAATCGATCGGCTTCAGTTAGCAACAGTAGCAAAGGAATCGCTCGATCGGGTTCAGTTAACAGCCATTGATCGATCGCTCGGGTTCAGTAACGCGTAGCCTGCAGTGCAATCGCTCGGGTTCAGTTAGAGCCCAATGCCTCGCTCGGGTTCAGCTAGAGCCAATCCCTCGCACACACGCGCGTACGTGTACGAGAGAAACGCGCATCGCTCGGCCCCCGACCTCCCACTCTAACCGGGAACTCCCCGAAATTTTCCTCCCCCTCGCTTCTACCATGGTTTTTTCCGTCATGGACGGCCCAAAGAATGTCATGCAGCTGCGTCTCCGGCCTGCCCAGGACGAAAAGCCCATTTTCTGTCATGATTTTTTGTCATAGAAGTAGGCGCCCACCACATCTATGATGATACCGGGTTTTGTCACAATTATCGTCATAGAAGTGTCATATGTATGACAGAAAAAAAATTCGTTCGGCCCAAAATGTCACGGATGTGTCTTTTTTTTGTAGTGACTCAGTGTGCCCTTGCCATTGCATTTGGTGCATCGATTTGAGTTCTCCACGGTGATACGTGGAAGTTACAAGTTGAGAAGCTTATTACCCTTGGGTGCTTGGTACCCTTGAGCTTGTTCCTCCTGGGTGCTTGGGCGCCCTAGACGGTTGGTGGTGTTCGGAGCTCAATCATTGTGGTGTAAAGCTCCGGGCAAGCGTCGGGGTCTCCAATTAGGTTGTGGAGATCGCCCCGAGCAATTTGATGGGTTCGGTGACCGCCCCCAAGGGTTGCCATTTTTACGGGTTCGGTGACCGCCCTCAAGGGTCCCTTAGTGGAATCACGACATCTTGCATTATGTGAGGGCGTGAGGAGATTACGGTGGCCTTAGTGGCTTCTTGGGGAGCATTGTTGTGACGCCCGGATAATTAAGCTACAGTAACCTATGCTAATGATGCCACATCACCTCGGTTACTATTGATAAACTCGCGTTAGTTCGAAACCGATTCAAATTCAAAATCAAGCAGACAATAAAACTTTTCAAATATTAAAACTATAATGTTCGGAGTGAACCAAATATTTCATAGGAAATTATGGTGGAGAAACCACACCTTTATAAAATGTTTAAATACTATAAGGTGAATAAAACAGTAGCAAAAACTATTATTTAAGTACTTTTAAATATTAAATAATTATGAAACTATTTTAGCTTGGGTAATAAATTAAGGTGACAGTGATATATTTGATGATACTAATTTAGGTGCTAACTTGGTATTAATAAAAACTAAAATAACAGAAACAAAAAAAAACAAAAAAAAAATAGAACAAAACAAAAGACCTAAGCTACTGGGCACTTTTGGCCCATCTAGCAACTTACCCAGGTCAGCCCATCTCTCCCTCCTTCAACCTGTAGCAGGGGCATCGTGGAGCACATCCACGGACACCATGGCGTCGTGGCGCACATCCGCGCCCCCCTCGCCCTACTTAACATCGCCAGGCTCCCTCCCTCGATCCCCTCCTAACCCTAGCACCAATCACTCCCTCCCTCACTCCCTTTCATTCTCTCCCGAACGCTTCTGGCGCCGCGGCGCCGTCGATCCCACGGCCTCCATCCACCCCGCGCCTCACGGAGACGTCCCGGAGGACCACCGTCGTCGTCCACGTCGGCTCCGCCCTTCGGCTCAAGCCGAGGCCCTCTCCATCAATGGGATCGAACCCTCCATCAACCTCTGTCGCCGGTCGTCTTCGTCGGAACCGCCGCTCAAGCGCCGCCCCGTCCACCCCAAGCGCGCCCCGACCTCCCCGGGGTGAGCCACCACCGTCCCCCGCTTTTCCCCCTCGCCCCTGTCGCCGAAGCCCTCGCCGTAGGCCGCCTCCGCCCACCGCACGCCCGCGCGCCTCACCCGAGCAACCCGCGCCCACCTCGTGCTCGTGGCCACGCCCAGCCGCCTCCTAGACGCGCTGTCGTCGTGCTCCGGCCGCCTGGACAGCCCAGAGCCCGTGCGTGGCCTCGCCCAGCCTCCCGCACTCTGTCACCGCTGCTTCTGCGTTCTGCTGCTAACACTGCTGTTGCCTCCTCTTCCCTGCTACTCACGTCGCGCGCCGTGCTCGCGCACCGCTGCCGGCTGCGACCCAGCCGCCCCTGGCCTCGCCTGGCCTGCGCCCGCGCAACCACGCACCCTTGTCCAGCCACCCGCTTGCTGTACTGCTGCTAACTACTGTAGATGCAACTAGCTTTACCAATATTACATTGAGTAACTCTCTAGACAGCCCCTAAACAAAAACTAATCAAGTGCTAACATGAGTAAAAACAATATGAGTAGAAAGTATACATGACAAACTCCATTTTATCCCACTGGACTAAATCCTTTCGATGCCTGGATTAAATCCTATGAAAATTGCAAAATGCTTTGTTGTGTTAACAGGGAACAGAAGTAACCCCTAGCTATGTGTTCCGTGTGTGTGTATGTGTTTTCTGTGTGTGTGGCCAGCCGTGACTAATTTCCAGCCATGTCCAATTAGTTTAGGATTAATTAGTAGTTAGGTTATCTACTAGTACATGACATGTGGGACTCCCCCTTGATTAAATTAGTGAGTTGTTTTATTAACATTTGAGACAATGGCATATGGGACCAGCCTACACTATTCATCCTTTAACTATTCAATCTTTGACTAGGTCAACCCACCCCACTGGCATACTCATAGGCTAGAATAACACTAGGAGACAAAAATAATTACTGTTATAATTTCGAATTAAATTAAATCTAGTAATTTCTAGAAAATGAATTAAATTTTAAAAATTAATATAAAATAATCCGTAGCTCGGATGAAAATAATTTATACATAAAAGTTGCTCAGAACGATGAGACGAATCCGAGTATGCATCCCGTTCGTCTGCCACACATCCCTAGCATAGCAAACACGCAACTTTCCCTCTCCGGTTCATCTGTCCGAAAACGCGAAACACCGGGAATACTTTCCCGGGTGTTTCCCCCTTCGCTAGTATAGCCTAGTACTGCGTTAGGGCACATCTAGCACTGCGTTTGCCATGTTACGTTTTTGTGACGCTTTGATTGCTTTGTTATTTATTATGTTCCCCCTCCGTTACTTCTTTCCGGTAGACCCTGAGACTGCCGGCGACCCCTAGTTCGACTACGGTGTTGACGACCTCTCCTTGCCAGAGCAACCAGGCAAGCCCCCCCCCTTGATCACCAGATATCGCCTATTCTTCTCTATACTGCTTGCATTAGAGTAGTGTAGCATGTTACTGCTTTCCGTTAATCCTATCCTGATGCATAGCCTATCATTGTTGCTGCAGTTGTTAACCTTACCTGCTATCCTACTGCTTAGTATAGGATGCTAGTGTTCCATCAGTGGCCCTACACTCTCGTCCATCTGCCATGCTATACTACTGGGCCGTGATCACTTCGGGAGGTGATCACGGGTATATACTATATACTTTATATACATGACACATGTGGTGACTAAAGTCGGGTCGGCTCGTTGAGTACCCGCAAGTGATTCTGATGAGGGGGCTGAAAGGACAGGTGGCTCCATCCCGGTAGAGGTGGGCCTGGGTTCCTGACGGCCCCCGACTGTTACTTTGTGGCGGAGCGACAGGGCAGGTTGAGACCACCTAGGAGAGAGGTGGGCCTGGCCCTAGTCGGCGTTCGCGGATACTTAACACGCTTAACGAGATCTTGGTATTTGATCTGAGTCTGGCCATTTGGTCTATACGCACTAACCAACTACGCGGGAACAGTTATGGGCACTCGATGTCGTGGTATCAGCCGAAGCTCTTCTTGACGTCAGCGACGGAGCGGCGCGCGCCGGATTGGACTGGAACGCCTGCTAGGCTAGGTCTGCTTCCGGCCGCGTACGCAACGTGCAGGTGTGCAATGGGCGATGGGCCCAGACCCCTGCGCGCATAGGATTTAGACCGGCGTGCTGACCTCTCTATTGAGCCTAGGTGGGGCTGCGACGTGTTGATCTTCCGAGGCCGGGAATGACCCAGGAAAGTGTGTCCGGGCAAATGGGATCGAGCGTGTTGGGTTATGTGGTGCACCCCTGCAAGGAAGTTTATCTATTCGAATAGCCGTGTCCCTCGGTAAAAGGACGACCCGAAGTTGTACCTTGACCTTATGACAACTAGAACTGGATACTTAATAAAACACACCCTTCCAAGTGCCAGATATAACCCGGTGATCGCTCTCTAACAGGGCGACGAGGAGGGGATCGCCGGGTAGGATTATGCTATACGATGCTACTTGGTGAACTTCAATCTACACTCTTCTACGTGCTGCAAGATGGAGGTGGCCAGAAGCATAGTCTTCGACAGGATTAGGTACCCCCCTCTTATTCTGGCATTCTGCAGTTCAGTCCACCGATATGGCCCTTTACACATATACCCATGCATATGTAGTGTAGCTCCTTGCTTGCGAGTACTTTGGATGAGTACTCACGGTTGCTTTTCTCCCTCTTTTCCCCCTTTCCTTTCTACCTGGTTGTCGCAACCAGATGCTGGAGCCCAGGAGCCAGACGCCACCGTCGACGACGACTCCTACTACCCCGGAGGTGCCTACTACTACGTGCAGCCCGCTGACGACGACCAGGAGTAGTTAGGAGGATCCCAGGCAGGAGGCCTGCGCCTCTTTCGATCTGTATCCCCGTTTGTGCTAGCCTTCTTAAGGCAAACTTGTTTAACTTATGTCTGTACTCAGATATTGTTGCTTCCGCTGACTTGTCTATGATCGAGCACTTGTATTCGAGCCCTCGAGGCCCCTGGCTTGTATTATGATGCTTGTATGACTTATTTATGTTTTAGAGTTGTGTTGTGATATCTTCCCATGAGTCCCTGATCTTGATCGTACACGTTTGCGTGCATGATTAGTGTACGGTCAAATCGGGGGCGTCACAATTGTGCCTCCACACTGCTCCAAATGGAGATTAGCATCCGCAAGGGTGTGAACTTCGGGATACATCGTCGTCTCCGCGTACCTCGGTTATCTCTTACCCGAGCCCTTTACTTATGCACTTTACTTTGCGATAGCCATATTGTTTCTTGTCATATATCTTGCCATCACATAGTTGTTTATCTTGCTTAGCATAAGTTGTTGGTGCACATAGGTGAGCCTAGTTGTTGTAGGTTTTGTGCTTGACAAATTAACCGCTAGGTTTATTCCGCATTTGTTCAAGCCTAAACCGTAATTATTTTAAAACGCCTATTCACCCCCTCTAGGCGACATCCACGATCTTTCAACCGGTACTTGTTATCGATTACCTAGGGACAAATGACTTTCTTGTTGACAAAAGCTATCCACTTTTATTACCTTGCAATTTACTTGTAGTTTTTTATTCTCGCAAAGTACTCGTAGTTTTATTCTCGCAAAATAGTTTCATAAAGCAAACGTTAAGCGTGTGTAGAGTTGTACCGGTGGTCGGTAGAACTTGAGGGAATATTTGTTCTACCTTTAGCTCCTCGTTGGGTTCGACACTCTTATTTATCGAAGAAGGCTACAAACGACCCCCTATACTTGTGGGTTATCAAGACCTTTTTCTGGCATCGTTGCCGGGGAGCAATAGCATGGGGTGAGTATTCTCGTGTGTGCTTGTTTGCTTTATCACTAAGTAGTTTTTATTTTCTGTTCTAAGTTGTTCTCTATCTTTACTTATGGATATGGAACACGAAACACCAAAAAAATTAGTGGTACTTGCTACTCATGGAGATGGGGAACCTCCTAAACTCCTCGATGCTTGTTATGTGAAAGATATTATGCACTACTTTGATAATCCTGAGAAAACCCCATTCAACTTGATAATGGGAGTAACGTTGGATCAACGTGAATACTTTAGGGATTATCGCTTGACACAAAAAGGGAAACTATTATGGGATCAAATTCATATGTTGCATTGGTATGCTCGGGAGCTATGCTTAAGATATGATTATACTTGTTGCTCTAGGATGAAGGCTCCACACCTCCCCTTTTCATGCAAATTTAATGATAATGAAACATTGGCTTCTTATGCTAATGGTATATATGATTACTATGATGTGGAACAAATAGAAGAATTTGTTGCTTTTAAGGGTGCTTATGAAATTGAATCTTTGTTTGAAAAGCTTGAAATTTTTGATGATTCTGTTTATAGACCTGAAAATTTTGCTATCCTAAAATATTGCTATGATAATTATAAATGCAACTACGATATTGATGTATTTACTGAGAATGTCTCCGCTATCCAAGAAGAGACTAATATTTTGCAGGAGTCTATGGAATAAGAAATTGATGAAACTATGAGTTCATTGGATGAAAAAGATGATGAGGAGAACGAAGAACAACAGAGGAAGAGCGGATTAGCTACCCATGCCCACCTTCTAATGAGAGTAACTCTTCAACTCATACATTGTTTAATTTCCCTTCGTGCTTACCGAAGGATGAATGCTATGATATGCTATGATCCTATTGATTCATTTGAAAATCCCTTTTTGATGAACTTGATGCTTGCTATGCTTGTGGCCAAGATGCCAATTTGAATTATGCTTATGAAGATGAACTTGCTATATTTCCTTATGTTAAACATGAAATTATTGCTATTGCACCCACACATGATAGTCCTACTATCTTTTTGAATTCTTCCCAACTACACTATATCGGAGAAGTTTGCTTTTATTAAGGATTACATTGATGGGTTGCCTTTTACCGTTGCACATGATGATTTTGATGAATATAATATGCATGTGCTTGCTGCCCCTACTTGCAATTATTATGAGAGAGGAACTATGTCTCCGTCTCTTTACGTTTCCAATATGATAGAATTGGAAGAACCTGCTTATACTATGTATTGGCCTTTACTTGATGTGCATGAATTGTTCTTGTATGACATGCCGATGCATAGGAAGAGAGTTAGACTTCGTCATTGCTTGATATATGTTGCTTTGTGCTCACTAATAAATGCCAAATCATTGCTAATTAAAATTGGTTTTGATATACCTTGGGATCCGGGTGGATCCATTACTTGAGCACTTTATGCCTAGCTTAATGGCTTTAAAGAAAGCGCTGCCAGGGAGACAACCTGTAAGTTTTAGGTAAAGCAAACGTTAAGCTTGCATAGAGTTGTATTGGTGGTCGATAGAACTTGAGGAAATATTTGTTCTACCTTTAGCCCCTCGTTGGGTTCGACACTCTTATTTATCGAAGAAGGCTACAAACGATCCCCTATATTTGTGGGTTATCAGACGCCGGATCTGCTTTGTCGATGTTGCTCGACCTTTGCCGCAGGTAGCCTACGTCCTATCGTCATGCGGTCATTCTACCCTCTCCATAGAGAGAAATCCTGCTCTGAACCTGAATTTAGGACGACGATACTTCCTTCCCTGTTGGATTGGAGATCCTGTTGCAGAGGCGCCAATGACGGAGGCACCGCCACGGATGTTGACGTTTTAGGCAGCGCAGGGCGGGAGCTGAGGTTGATGCAAAGATGGAAACATCGGTATCGAGAAGGATTGAGGTGAATGTAGCGTTGAAGGCGACCAATGCTAGATGGTTCCTCCATTGCCTTCGTATCCACATCTGGATCTACAACCGGAAAGGAGCTCTTTTTTCTTGGATCCATACAGGACGATCTGACTTGGGCTTCAAATTATGTCCCTGGATCCAGGAACATGTTAACCTTTGCCCAAAAATATTCGAGACTATTTTGAGGATTCTGAGAATTTAGAATGAGAGATGCACTCTCTCCTTGAATTCAACAGGAAAAAAGAGTCTATATGATTTGAAGATCTCCGTATAGAGCTAAACGAACTAGAAAGGCTGAGGATAGGTGGAAAGGAATAACCTACAGGATTCTGGAATATAAGCTAAGAAAGGGGGGGTAGGTTGGAGGCAGGGAGAGAGATGGCAGTCGTCGAAACAGAAACAAAACAGAGAAACAAAGGATTCAGATGAAACTGAGAAAATTAGCAGAAGAGGATGGATATAGATGCGGGGCACAGAGATGATGCACAAAAGGGAGGCAGCGGATGATGGACTACAAATGTAAATACCGAGATCGGGGAAAAACATCGATGCCCAACAAAGATTGGGGGCAAAAACAAAGCAGCGGAAGCAAGTCGAGACCATCCTAGAAGATTAGAATGAAGGAGAGATGAGCTGAAGGGGTAAAACGGCAGAGCGAGTAGATCATGAAAAGAATCGACTTGGCAAGGGGGATTCAGAGGGAGAAGACAACAGCATGACACTGATCACCGCAAGCCGCCACTCGGGCACTGTAGCGCCTAACTCTTGCGCCATGCATGTCGAGTTACTACTACTCCAGATCCAAGAGAACACATCCTCCGGGAAGGTATTAACTTTGATCGCTGACACCTCATCCCAGATATTGTTGTACTGGATCAGAACACGCATGCTTAGAGCGCCACCAATATCCCTGACCCAACTGTTGTTATTGGGGATCCCATCGGCCACAAGCTTTGTGTTGATCTTTTCTAGGCGCTACTTTGATCCAAACAAATGGGGTGATTTTACCTATCGTACGTCCTCCGATCCATCTATCTTTTTAAAAGAGGGTTTCGCGGTCATTGCCGATTTAAACCCTAACCAAAATATGTAAGTTAGCATTGGCTTTAGGGCCGGGATCAACTCAGGACCATGCCACGGTTTTGTGGTGCCTTCGTCAATCTAAGCTGTTGTGTGAGCTCAGTGACTTAGAGGTGCTCATAAAGATCAAATGTACGTGCATGTACGTTCATAGAAGTATGTGTGTGTAAATGAGCGTCTATGGTAGTATCGTGTTAAAAGAAAATCATGACGCACCATCCCGAAGCGCCAATACAGTCAGACATTTGGTTAGCAGAGAGTTATCTAACATCCGCAGTCGAAAGACCTAGATTCATCCAACAGTGATGCACCGGAGCTTTAAAATAACCATCGCAGCTCATCTTTAGCCATCAACGTTGACCAAATTACTCTACCCTCGAGCTCTGCCGTTGCGCCACACATGCCGAGTGACGAGGCAGTGCATCGTCATGGATCGACGATGAATAAGAAATATCTGGAAAACCCATCATCAACAAATAAAAATCAGTGTTGATGAATAAGAAATACTCCCTCCGTTCCTAAATATAAGTCTTTGTAGAGTTTTCACTATAAACCACATACGGATGTATATAGATGCATTTTAAGTGTAGATTCATTCATTTTGCACCGTATGTAGTCCACCTAGTGAAATCTCTACAAAGACTTACATTTAGGAACGGAGTGTCTGGAAAACCCGTCAGCAACAAATAAAAAATCTCGCCGTTGCGAATTACTAGCAGCAGCAGGTGACAAGGACCCAAGAGCTGGGCTCGCGCGGGCGACCTAACTCCATCCACTGGCACGCCCCGTACGTAACCACCGCTCAACCGCCCGCCACATACCCCCCACTGACAGCAGTGCGGATATGTGAATCTGCCAGGGGCCCCGCTTTATCAGGACCCCGCGCCTACGTGTGGCACGCCGCCTACGGCATTCCGGCACGTGCCGGCCGCCCCCCGTTAACAAACTCCCACCACCCGCGTCCGCTACCCCGTCGCTTGCACCACGGCCCCACCATAGACCACCGCGTCGGTCCGGAACGTCAGTGTCCTGGAAAATCGAAGCATCGGCGCGTGCGTGCGTGCCCGGGCTTCCACCCCCGCCCCGCGTGTACAAATACGAGCGCCCAGAAGAGGGCCGGAGACCCCGGTGTCATAACCGGCAGTGCGAAGAGGACTGACTAGAAGCGGTGCCTCTGAGGGTCTGGTCTTTTGTCTACGGCGGTGCATATCTGAGTATCTGACGACCGCCCGCCGCCGGCGATGGGCTGCTGGTGGGAGCGCCTCGTGCTGCCGGTGCGAAGGGCGTGGCTCGGCGTCGCCTCCCGCTTCGGTGTGCGCCAGTCCGGTAAGGCCGCCCGCCGCTAGCTCACCGTTCAGCCACATGCTGCAGAGGCTTCCCTCGTCGGTCCACCTAGTCCTGGGCTGACTCCGGCGTCGCTGGTTGCTTTTTTGGTTGCAGGGCTGTGGAGGCTCCGGCAGGAGGTGAGCACGTGCGAGTACGAGGACGTGCGCGTGATGTGGGAGATGCTGAGCCGCACCGCGTCGGCGCCGCCGGCGCCGGCGACCAGGCGCCACAGCAGGTTCCGGCAGCCGCGGCCGTGGGCCGACAGGCTCCGCCTCTGCCGGGACATCTAGACTGGGACCGTCGACCGGGGGCCGCCGCTTGCTTGCTTGCTTGCGGCTTACTGCTTGGTCTTGTGTCCTGGTTAATCTAGCTTCTTGATCTGTATTGACCTTCCCTTCCCTTCCATGGGTTCTCGATCTTTTTCCTCTGCTACCGCCGCTGTATGTACGCTGCTTGGGGCTCTGAGGTGTACTCCATTCCTCCCCGTGTATCCGGTCGATCCGCATGTAGATGGGTGATACCTCTGGGGTATGTGAATGAACAGAGCTGTTTCGTTCGAATACATATTACACGTCTCCTTTCTTCTTTGCTTTCCTTGCACACTTTGATCTACTAGAAATATTCAGCATGCGAATGAAAACTTCAGTCAATCCTTTGTGTTCCGCAGCCCTGTTTGTTCAGGCTTCAGATATAGACAAACCCTACTATCAGCAAGGTGCCCTCGGGTTCAGGGAACTCATCAGGTTTGATGCTCCACTGGACTGGAATATCCTAGACCCAGTTGTTGGTTGGAAAGTTATTTCTGCCGACCTACCAATTAATTAGTAGCACCAAGATTTTGACGTCTCAGTCCTGACTCCTGACCCGTCCGTCTCCATACGAGCCCGATGCGCCGTGCTGTAGTTTTCATTGCCCATCATCAACGCCTCCGGTGATCCGATCACCACACCACACAGACACTGTACCGGACGCAAAACAACCGATAATAATTGCCTCCAACCAATATCTATCTGACAATCTCCCGTGAACCGCACTTCAACTAACCTAAGATGACTGCAATGGCTGTCGACCAAGGAATCTATTTAGGCTAGTCATAGTGGGAAGTAACTTAGACTAGTGTCATATGCATGACACTAGGTGCAAAGTAACATACAAGTAGTATCATAGATGATTGCATTTATTACATTATAGACTTATTTTGCTTTGAGTTGCGTTATGTTATAGTAACATATTAGGCTAGTCACAATGGGCAGGAACTTAGGAGTAATATCACACACTTCAATACAAGTTTGCTTATGTGGTACATATTTAATGAAGAGAGAGGTGCTTGTGGTAACTAGCTAAATTACCGGAACATCACACACTCCAAGAAACAATGAGTCTATATCCTAATAAATACATCGCTGCATGACACTACATACATGTTCCTACCCACTATGGAGATAGTATAGGAAACTGTGTAGGTTACTAGCTTATGTTCCTGCCCATTGTGACCAGCCTTATGTTACTTCAAACACCTCTTTCCTCATTAACTATATGCCATATAAGCAAATTTATCTTGAAATGCGCTATGTTACTTGCTAAGTTACTCCCACTATGACCAGCACTATGACCAGCCTTAGCGTCTTTAAGCAGCAGTAGCTTAAGCCGTAAGTATTCCTCTAGAAAAATGGAAAAGGAAAAGGCGGGGCTTTCGGTCGACCGCTGGACTGACTTTTGAGGCGCCTTTAGCGTAGACAAAGTAGAGGAGGCCGTTCCTGCTTCTTGATGCTGAACCGCCCTATCCGACCAGTGGCTTCTGTCGGTGCCGCGATTCTACGCGGATGCTGCTGCCACACGAGTTTCTGTCAGGTTGGGATAATGGAGTACTGTATTCTGTACGATTATTCGACCGTGCGCACGGCGCACCTTCGGACTAAATCTGCGCTGATATCAGCTGTCTTTTAATTAGGCTTTCGGCCTTGTGGTGTGCTACTAGGATTGTTCCTGGTTCTTTCTGAAAGAAAAGCATTAGATAATGGTTGGTGTGTACTCAACGGGCAACCTAACCTGCCTCCTGCTGGAGACTAGCACGGCGTGGGATTTGCCAGTAGCTCGTCAATATCATCTCAAATATATAGCTTTGTCGCGATTTCTTGTTTAGAACTAGTGGCCTCGCGAAAAGAAAAGAAAATTGAAATTGGTGCAACTTGACACGTTTCCCCCCGGAAACAAATGGAAACTATGACTGTGGAAATAAACCTTTATAGCAAAGAAAAATTAGACACGATGGGTGGGGCTGCTTTATTTGTTTTCGAGGTTATTCTTGGTTGGAGAGAGCACTACTGCTGACTGTTGGTGGCTGCTGCCGCAAAACAACAAAATCCTTTCCGTATATGCCTTTGAACTTGACAAGTCTTTTGTTCCCTAGTATAAGGAATTTTTACTTATATATCATATTACCTTGTTCTTTTCTCTTTTTTTCCCGGGAACCTTGTTTTTTTTCTCGAGTTATTAAGTACTCCCTTCGTTCCTAAATATTTGTCTTTCTAGAGATTTCAACAAGTGACTACATACGGAGCAAAATGGGTGAATATACACTCTAAAATATGTCTATATACATCCGTATGTGATAGTTCATTTGAAATCTCTAAAAAAACAAATATTTAGGAACGAAGAGAGTAGCAAAGTTTGTTAATACGGAAGCTTAGATATGTTGCTACACTATGCGGTCATGACAGTGTACCTTTTTGTTTTATTGCGTGGCCTCTTCTTTTTAGATTTCCAGGTGGAGGCACGAGCGGATTGTTTCACTGAGGAGAAGAGTGAGTGACCAATTGCCATACAGATCAGACATACTAGTTGATAGAAACACGCTAAAGGACACATGAATATCAACTCACTCTATATTTCTGAATCCACATACCAAAAGATTTGCGACCGCTAACAGGACCATCTAGCCTGTCCATCGGACCGGATATTCCACACTTTAACTCGGAAGTCACGGTGGAATACGTTAAAACCGTTGTCTTTGACTTGTCCATTCAGATGTGCACCTCTTTCGTGTGTTTAATACTCTCCCACGTACGCAAACAACTCGAGCGTACCTCTCCAAACAGCATAGGCTGCATATTTATTCGAAAAAAAGAAGCATAGGCTGCATAGCGCCATACTCTACTTTAGCCACAGAACAGAGCCACTATAGCCGTCCGGGTCGACAGAGACGCGACAACGGTCAGGTATGTTAATATGCTATGTGACCGATATTCATACTCGTGAACTCGTCTGTCGGCAGCTTATTCCAATAGAAAGCTGCGAAAGGCCAAAACTAATACGACACTGATCATTGTTCAGCTCTCAATCTCTGAAGTCTGAACGTCTATTATGTTGTACTCCTAATATACAATGGAGTACACTGATCGCAACTTATTAAGTGCAAGCCTAATGTACAATGGAGTACAACGTCGTCACCAACCTCGATGCTCGTGCTCCAAGATGAGTTGTGAGAAGTCCGGCCCCTGAACTACGGGTTCATGGCAGTAGTCAAAGTTGTAATCTCTTCATCTTAAAAAAAAAGAGAAAAGTATATTTTCCGTCCCTCAACTCTTGGCAGAATCTAGATTTGGTCTCTCAACTCCGAAACCGGACAACTTGCACCTTCAACTACTAAAACTGGACAATGTTCGTCCCTGGACACGGTTTTGACCGGTTTTGGTGTTGACTTTCCCCGGTTTTGACCGTGTTTCGTCTCAAATTCGTGTACTTTCTTCGAATCCGTTTATTTTTTCAGGTCCGCATACTATTTTCAAGTTCACGTGGCTTTTTCAAATCCGCGTACTTTCTACAAAAATTCCTGGATTTGAAAAAAGTACACGGATTTGAAAGCAGTACATGAACTTGAAAAAGTATGCAGATTTGAGAAAAAACGTGGACTAGAAAAAGTATGCGAATTTGAAAAAATTACGTGGATTTCAAAAAGGTATGTGAATTTGAATTTTTAGGCGAACGTGAAAAATTACACAGATTTGAAAAAAGTACATGAATTTCAAAATTTTCACACATTTGAAATATATACACGTATTTAAGTCCGCACCGGTCAAAACCGGGGTGAATCAGCACCAAAACCGTTTAAAGCCAAGACCAGGGATGAATCTTGTCCAGTTTCGGTAGTTGGGGGTGCAAGTTGTCCGGTTTCGAAGTTGAGGGACCAAATCTAGACTCCGTCGAAAATTGAGGGACGAAAAGTATATTTTTCTCTAAAAAAATATGTTCAATACAATAGCCATATGAGCTGCCCTACATATGATTTATCTGATGTATTTGTAGCAGTGATGTCATGTGGACAAATATGAACATATGCCTAACCGAGACTAACACTACAAACAAAACACTTTCGTGACAAAAAGTGTTTGTCACAATAGGTCCGCCTGTACATTATTCAGAGATAGGAGTATATGTTGCTCTGTACATTAGATATTGGTTTCAGCTTCCTGCTGGAGACTAGCACAGCGTGAATTTGCCAGTAGCTCATTAATATCATCTCAATATATGGCTTTGTCATCACATCTTATTTCCGACTAGTGACTTCGCGAAAAAAAGGGAAATTGGTGCAACTTGGCACGTTTTCCCCCGTACATTGTTTTGTTCCCAGTAAGACCTTGTTCGGTTAAACCTCTTCTGGAGGGATTGGAGAGGTTTGGAGGGGATTGAGTGAGATTTTGACTTGTATGTGATTTAATCCACCCCAATCCACTTGAATCCTCTTCAATTTTGTTGCAATCGAACAAGCCCTAAAGGGGCTAAATTGACGATATGATTGGGAGAACTTTATTAGTTTTCCAGGCTATTCTTGGTTGGAGAGAGCACACTGCTAACTGTTGGTGTCTGCTGCCGTAAAACAACAAAAGGCCATTCCGTATATGCCTTTGAACTTGACAAGTCTTTTTGTTCTCTACTAGTACTACTACTATAAGAAATTCTGTTTACATTTCATAGTACCTGGTTTTTTCTTGACTTATTATGTAGCATAGAGTTTGTTAATACGGACAGCCGACGCATAATATTTTCTTTTTGCAGGCATTCATGATTTTAATCATAGATATGTTGGTCCACTATGAGGTCATGATACTGTACCTTTTGTTTTATCGCGCGGCCTCTTCTTTTTAGATGTCCAGGTGGTGGCACGAGCCGCGTGGATGCGTCCCCACCATTTCACTGACGAGAAAGTGAGTGATCATAATATCGTCACTCATGATGACGAGAAATTACACGTAGCGTGATGAATATCAACTCACTATATTTCTTTATCTATAAAGACTTATATTTAGGAACGAAGGGAGTAGCATAGAGTTTGTTAATACGGATGGCTGACACATAATATTTGCCGATATTCATGATTTTAATCATAGATATGTTGGTCCACTATGAGGTCATAATACTGTACCTTTTGTTTTATTGCGTGGCCTCTTCTTTTGAGATTTCCAGGTGGTGGCACGCGCTGCATGCATGCGTCCCCACCATTTCACTGAGCAGAAAGTGAGTGATCATAATATCGCCACTCATGGTGACGAGAAATAATATCAACGCACTGTGTTTCTTTATCCACAAGACGAAAATTTTGCGACCGCTAAAAGGATCAGTCTATTCCTCCGACCGAATATTCCACACTTAAACTCGGAAGTCACGGTGAAATACGTTAAAACCGCTGTCCTTGACTTGTCCATTCAGATGTGCACTTACTAAGATGCTTCGTGTATTTAATACTCTCCCACGTAAGCAAACAACTCGAGCGTACCTCTCCAAACAGCATAGGCTGCATATTCATTCGAAAAAGAAGCAGCATAGGCTGCATAGCGCCATACTCTACTTTAGCCACAGAACAGAGCCACTATAGCCGTCCGGGGTCGACAGAGACGCGACAACGGTCAGATACGTTGCTATGTGACCGATATTTTTATACTCGTGTGTCGGCAGCTTATTCCGATGGAAAGCTGCAAAAGGCCAAAACTGATACGACACTGATCATGGTTCAGCTCACAACTCTCTGAAGTCTGAACGTGTATTAAGTTGTGGTTTTGGTATATACCCATTGTAAATTGGGCTTGCACCGGGAAGGAAAAATCTCAGCTAGCACGCGATCATGGTTCAGCTCTCTGTAACTCTCTGCTAGCAGTGCAGCTCCAAGCTATCAAAGCCATCAGTAATCATCACTGACCGGTACTGTCAATATGACCAATCGGCGATGACTTTCCTCTGAGACCCTCTTGATAGACATCACTGACCAGCCAATTCATCTGTGTTGACCACTCTGACAGGCACATTTTGTCCGGTAGTTTTGTATTGGTAGGCGACAAAAGCTTCATAATTAAGAAAAAAAGTTTCCCCGCTTTATATTACTCCCTCTGTAAACTAATATAAGAGCGTTTAGATCAACACTCTTATATTAGTTTACGGAGGGAGTATAAAGCAAACCATCACTACATCGATCCAAGTACAGAAGAGGAATAAACTAGTAACAGAAAAACGGCAAAGATACATCATAGAGTTCTGCGTGGCAAGGATCAAGCTTCATCATTATGGCCGCTCAACCACGTTTAATGCGCATGCATGCGCACACAGAGAGAGGGATTTTGGGCGTCTTTGAAAGGCTTCTAGAACTCTCCGCCGTCAAGTGGAGTGGTGGTAATGGCCAGCACGCACGGAACAATGCTCGGTGCAGCCGGTTCTAGAGGTTCCCTAGCATAGCTTGCGCGGCGACACGCCGCGCCCTTCAATACTTCGTATTGAAGTGGATCGTAAAAGGCACTGTTGTAGTTGTAACGATAGAATCGTTCATAGCTAGAACTCAGAAAGAGTATATGCGATGAGTCTAGTAATAAAAGGTGGAAAAGGGGTACATTTATTGCAGCCATGCATTATACATACTGACTGAAGGGTGCCAACCCAAGAGGTGTCCTTCAGCCGGCGATTGCAACACGATCTGTATCACCTAGGACCAGGTTTGAGGCCGAACCGCCGCAGCGACGACGGGAGCTTCGAGGTGTCCTCAAGCCGCTGCGCCGGGCCGTTCAGGGCGTGTAGATGACTACCGTGGCCAACGTGCACTGCCGCTGGGACGGAGGTGAGCCTCTTCTTATAGGCCTAGTCGATACCGTGGCCAACGTACACTGCCACTGGGACCGATCGAAGGTGAGCCTCTTCTTATAGGCCTAGTCGATACGTTATGTACATATATATTGGTGGTGTCTTTGTTTGTATACAATGAATCTTAATTTAAAGTAAGCGACATATGTGAATAAGGTTGTAATAAAAAAGAAGTCATGCATAGAAGCAAATCAGAAATGATACATTTATTGTCACCATGTGTGGTGCATATTAGGAGGGATGAGTTGGCACTTTTCTAATAAGATTGAGCGCATCATATTCATTTCTGGCTTAAAACATTGTACACTAGTAGAAAAAGGCTCATCTGTCCCGGTTCTAGAGGCCCATTTGTCCCGGTTCAGGAACCGGACTAAAGGGTCGGTACTAAAGCCCCATACCTTTAGTCCCGGTTCTTATACCAACCGGGACAGATGGGCCTTCACGTGGCCGCTGCGGTGAGCCCATGCAGGAGGGCCTTTGGTCCCGGTTGGTAGCACCAACCGGGACCAAAAGGCATCCACGCGTCAGCAGCTGGTAGGAGCTGAGGTTTTTGTTTTTTTGAAAGGGGGTTTAGGGGGTTTTGGGGGGTTAATTTAGGGTGTTAGCTAGCTAATAGAGAGAAGTGTCCTCTCTTATCTCCGTGCTTGGTTTACCAGCGCTACTGCTATGTCTAAACATGGCTTAGATTGAAGTGAAGGCAACATGTGGTGCATGTCGAAAGTAATACTAATCCTAACTTGATCAAGTTAGGATTAGTATTACTTTCGACATGCATCACATGTTGCCTTCACTTCAATCCAATCCATATTCATTTCACCCACTGATATATAATAACTCTTCATGCTCGCATCATGCATCATCATAATAACAAGTCCTACTAATCATCATCATACAACTTTTACTTGTCATTAATAACAAGTCATACGATCATCATCCTTATAGTCATCGAACCAACCCTACTTAATTGTTCTTAGCACATGATCATGAGTATTAGGTAGGACCTAAATACCTTCTTTAAGGTAAAATAGCATAAAACAATATAGGCCCTGACTCTCCATTATGGAGAATGGAGATCATCCTGTCTCCAATTCTTGCGCTTCGCTTCCTTTTGCTTCCAAGAATCTCCTTACTACTGTCCATACATTTTTTCCATTCTTGGTTTACCATGTGTTCACCGGTTTTAGAAATCCGGTATGGACAGGTGAGATTCGTAGGATGACCTGGCTGTATGTTTAAAACATCAAGGTGACCATTCTGATACATCAAATGAGGCACACAATCCATCAGGATTTTCTGTTGAAAAATATAGTAATAACTTCGTAGTTAGCAATGATGTACTAGTTTTAGAAGTATGCAAAAGATGCACGGATGTCATAATAGTAAAAAATCTTACCAGGGTATCTCCATGGAAGTTACCGTGGTTCAACACGTGCACTAGTGGCACATATTAACCATAATTTGGAGGAGTATGATAATAGGTATTGTAATTCTCAAGTTCAGTACAAAATGTAATCAGATGATTTTTCTCCTGATAAGTTAATTCGGAGCCATCGGTGTAGTGGGTTTTGTCTACCATCTTCCGCACATTGTTTGAAGAATGAAAATAACCTATCAATGGAAATACGCTGTCAACTATTTTGAAATAAACAATATAAATTAGTTAATAACTATGTTTGAGAAACTCACATAGCGGTAGAATTGGAAGCCTATCAACAAGGACCCAAATGTCCATATTGTCTTGCTCGATGTCAGGATCACCAAGATCCATGGTGACAAGCATATCCTCATAAAAACCATACATCTTACAAAGTGCTTCCCAATTTGGGCAACCAAAATGGGTTATGCTCTGAGAATTGTACAGATTTACTTCAAAATCCATACCATGATGGGTCCTTAGGTGATTTTTTTGTTTCGAAACTTTCATGGTCTTCAAAACCTATCCTCTCCAAGACATAGCGTCTTGCATGGTATGGGATAAGCTAGTCAAATTGTAAAAGATGAAAAATACACGTTGAAATAGTTGAAGTCGTGCTTAATTAATTACGAAAAAAACACTTGTCGTCGTTGCGTACCGTTTCAACATCGAAGGTCTCCTGGAGCTTAGTGCTAAAGCGCCGATCTTCGTCCAGGTGAGGCCTGTCGCACAGACCTCGGTCGTCGTTGCACCAGTCGCACTCCCCGGGGAGACTTTCGTCGTCCGAGTACGACATTTTCTATGTTCATAATTCAAAGATTAAACTTGTAGAATTAAATATATGTACTACAAAAACTAAATTAGATCATTATTATTCATCACGGGTTGACTATCTATCTGTCGAGTCTTTTCTTGAAAACTCTCAGCTCACGTGGTGTATATATTCGACCGTCGGTGATGGTAGCTCCTCCTTTCGTTCCCGAGTGCATTACACCAAATTGTCTAGCACACGGGAACGAAGGAGAAGCTACCCCCACGACAACAGTCGGGATTCTTCGTCCTCTCATATATGGTGGAGACTCTCCTCACTGATTCCTCTCTGACATTTGCGACCGTCGGTGATGGTCGGTACTCCTCCTTCCCCTAGTGCATAACAAAGGTCTAGCACAAGGATAAGGAAAAGAAACGACCCCCACGACAACAGTCGGGATTCTTCGTCCTCTCATATATGGTGGAGCCTCGATAGACTTAAAGTCAACCCGAAATATCGTTTAATTATCTTTCTAAAATGAACTACTTCTATAGTAAAATAAACTAGTTTTATTAAATCAACTAGTTCAACTAAGCACTTACTATAAATAAAATAAAGTAGTACTTACTAAAAATAAACTACTTCTATAGTAAAATAAACTAGTTTTATTAAATCAACTAGTTCAACTAAGCACTTACTATAAATAAAATAAAGTAGTACTTACTAAAAATAAACTAGTTTAACTAGTTCTATTATTTCTCTAACTAATTCTATTAAACACTTACTAAAAACATCTAATTCAACTAACCTAAAATGCACACTAACCTAACATCTAATGCACTAACCTAAATCAGAGAATGTTCAAATAAAGTAGTATTGCTTGGTTTTTTTAAAGAAACGTTCAAATAGAAAATTTAAAAAAAGTAAAGGTTTTGCCTAATGCATTCTTCATATAGAAAATTGTTACTCTGTAATTTAAAGTGAAGAGACTACAGAAATATCCATTTCAAGATTACATGAAAAATTTACCAAAACATAGGTGCCCTATAATTTAATGATTCAGTCCTGTGACTATACATAATAATCTGTACAAATTACTAGTATATATACATGGGAAAAATACAAATATGAAAAAAAATGAAAAAAGAGAGCCAGGGCGGCGGCGGCTCACAGCGGGGCCGGCTGGCGAGGGCGACGGCGGGGGCGGCGAGGGCATCGACGACGGTGACGGTGGGGGCGGTGGACGGCGTCGGCGTGCAGGATCCGAGGCGCGCGGGGGCACGGGCGACGGCGACGGCGTGGGCAGCGGACGACAACGTCGTGGGCGGCGGATGGCGTCGGCGTGGGCTCCGGGGCCGGGGCGACGACGTCCGGCAGCCTGGCAGCGTCGAGGAGGTCCACGCGCGTTGTCAGGGGCAAACTGCAAGATGAAAACCAAAATTTTCAGAAGTGTTCCTTATATACATGAAGGTTTAGTCCCGGTTCTTGGCACGAACTGGGACGAATGCACCCCTTTGGTCCCGGTTCGTACCACCAACCGGGACCAAAGGCCTCTTTTCAGCAGCCCAAAGGGCAGGAAACAGAGACCTTTGGTCCTGGTTGGTGGCACTAACCGGGACTAAAGGGGGCCATTGGTCCCGGTTCTTGCCAAGAACCGGTACCAATTCCAGCCTTTAGTCCCGGTCGGTGCTACCAACCGGGACCGAAGACCCTGCACAGTGGCGTGGTGGTGGGAGTTTAGTCCCACCTCGCCAGTTGAGAGCGCCGCACCCCAGTTGATAAGCTCCGCTGCCTCTTCCTTCTCGAACTCCTCTGAATTGCAGGCCTATGGGCCTAATCTAATACTGCTGTGCCTGTGGGCCTACTGGGCCTTCTGCGGGCCTGAATCCTGGCCCATTGATGGGTTTCTAGTCGTATTCAGGCCGTGGTGGCCCATTAGGTGGCATTTTTTTTATTAAATTTATTATATTTTGTTTCTACTTATATATTTTATTAAAGTTTATTTTATTTTATTTTGTTTCTATTTATATATTTTATTAAAGTTTAATTTAATTTATTTTGTTTCTACTTATTTATTTTATTAAAGTTTATTTTATTTTATTTTGTTTCTACTTATTTATTAATGTTTATTTTGTTTCTACTTATTTATTAAAGTTTATTTGTTTCTACTTATTTATTTTATTTTGTTTCTACTTATTTATTTTATTTTATGATAATTTTTTTGCTATTAAAGTTTCTAACAAAAAAAGTTTTTTATGAAAATTCTTTTTTCTTTTAATGTTCTGAACAGAAAATACTTTGATAATTTTAGTTGCATAAATTTTATATAATAGGGTTGAACATCGAATGGAGTTAAAGTACGTTATTAAAAATGAAGGAGAGGCGTAATGCTCACCTGCACTTTGGTTAGCTCCATGCAGTCTACACCATTTCCACAAGGCCTGGAGCTAAGCAACGTGCAGGTGAGCATTGCGCCTCTCCTTCACATTTCTTCGTGTCTGCACTCAGGGCTTATAAACCGCTGCGAGTCCCTCTCAACTAGGGAGGTGGGACTAAATTTTAGCCACCGCCAGGACAAGGTGGGTATTGGTCCCGGTTGGTGCCACCAACCGGGACAATCTCTTTCGAAGTATCAGGGTTTCGGATGAAAACTCATCTGTTACAAAAGGATTTCATTTTTTGAACTTATTTGAACTCCAGACTCTTTGTGTGTTCAAAATGCACCATTCAAAGCCACATCATCAATTTTCAACCCTTTCTGACTTCATTTGTTATTTTTCATGCATTCACTCATATTTTTGAGCTAAATGACCCTAAAATTGAAAAGCACTACAAGTGAACTCTGAAAAGGTTGAAAGTTGCCATGCTATCATCATTTCAGCCACATAGCATGTGCTAAAAAGTTGAGAGGGTTACGCCAAAAACTGGATGCACTTCGTGTACAAAACGGACAATCTCTTTCGAAGTATCAGGGTTTCGGACGAAAACTCATCTGTTACAAAGGGATTACATTTTTTGAACTTATTTGAACTCCAGACTCTTTGTGTGTTCAAAATGCACCATTCAAAGCCACATCAGCAATTTTCAACCCTTTCTGACTTCATTTGTTCTTTTTCATGCATTCACTCATATTTTTGAGCTAAATGACCCTGAAATTGGAAAGCACTACAAATGAACTCTGAAAAGGTTGAAAGTTGGCATGCTATCATCATTTCATCCATATAGCATGTGCTAAAAAGTTGAGAGGGTTACGGCAAAACCTGGATGCACTTCGTGTACAAAACGGACAATCTCTTTCGAAGTATCAGAGTTTCGGACGAAAACTCATCTGTTACAAAGGGATTTCATTTTTTGAACTTATTTGAACTCCAGACTCTTTGTGTGTTCAAAATGCACCATTCAAAGCCACATCAGCAATTTTCAACCCTTTCTGACTTCATTTGTTCTTTTTCATGCATTCACTCATATGTTTGAGCTAAGTGACCATGAAATTGAAAAGCATTACAAATGAACTCTGAAAAGGTTGAAAGTTGGCATGCTATCATCATTTCACCCACATAGCATGTGCTAAAAAGTTCAGAGGGTTACGACAAAAATTGGATGCACTTTGTGTACAAAACGGACAATCTCTTTCGAAGTATCAGGGTTTCGGACGAAAACTCATCTGTTACAAAGGATTTCATTTTTTTGAACTTATTTGAACTCTAGACTCTTTGTGTGTTCAAAATGCACCATTCAAAGCCACATCAGCAATTTTCAACCCTTTGTGACTTCATTTGTTATTTTTCATGCATTCACTCATATTTTTGAGCTAAATGGCCCTGAAATTGAAAAGCACTACAAATGAACTCTGAAAAGATTGAAAGTTGGCATGCTATCATAATTTCACCCACATAGCATGTGCTAAAAAGTTGAGAGGGTTACGGCAAAAACTGGATGCACTTCGTGTACAAAACGGTCAATCTCTTTCGAAGTATCAGAGTTTCGGACGAAAACTCATCTGTTACAAAGGGATTTCATTTTTTTGAACTTATTTGAACTCCAGACTCTTTGTGTGTTCAAAATGCACCATTTCAAAGCCACATCAGCAATTTTCAACCCTTTCTGACTTCATTTGTTATTTTTCATGCATTCACTCATATATTTGAGCTAAATGACCATGAAATTGAAAAGCACTACAAATGAACTCTGAAAAGGTTGAAAGTTGGCATGCTATCATCATTTCACCCACATAGCATGTGATAAAAAGTTGAGAGGGTTACGGCAAAAACTGGATGCACTTCGTGTACAAAACGGACAATCTCTTTCGAAGTATTAGGGTTTCGGACGAAAACTCATCTGTTAGAAAGGGATTTCATTTTTTGAACTTATTTGAACTCCAGACTCTTTGTGTGTTCAAAATGCACCATTCAAAGCCACATCAGCAATTTTCAACCCTTTGTGACTTCATTTGTTATTTTTCATGCATTCACTCATATTTTTGAGCTAAATGACCATGAAATTGAAAAGCACTACAAATGATTCTTTTCAGTTGCATAAATTTTATATAATTGAAGTTGCATAAATTTTATTTTTTATTGATTCTTTTTAGTTGATTCCTTTTCCTATTAGAGTTTTATTAAATCTTTTTAGTTGATTCTTTTTGCTATTGTAGAATATTATAGTTTTGTTTGGGTAAAAAAACACACCTTTGGTCCCGGTTCTAGACACCAACCGGGACTAAAGGTGGTGGGCCAGGAGCAAGGCCCATCGGTCCCGGTTTGTGTCTGGAACCGGGATCAATGGTCTCAAACGAACCGGGACCAATGGCCGCCGAGGCCCGGCCCGCGCCCTGGCCTCATGAACCGGGACCTATGCCCCCATTGGTCCCGGTTCATGAGTGAAACGGGATTAATGGGTTGCCCTGCCTAGACCAAAGCTCTGTTTTCTACTAGTGGTAGTGGAGCCTCTTGCAGGATTGATGTCTGTGATGAAGTGGTACAAAGCCTTAGCAAATTGTTACCTGCGGCCTACAGGTGGCTTGTTATGTCTCAACCTAAGGACGTGCATGTTGAGGTTCTATTTCGTTCGACGATCTTAAAAATAATTTAGTGAGATTTATCCATGAATGTTAACTGGGCAGAGAACTAAAAAATAAGCCAAGAACATCCCTTCCATGCCCGATTAGTTGCTTGCCATACTGTTGTCCAAAAAGCATGAAATGCAGAAAATATGAAGTGAACTGAATTTATTCCTATTAGAATCTTGGCATGCATTGCTGAGTATTTGTCTTGAGTCAATCCAAGACATGATGTAATTAGTAACAGAAACATTCTATGAAATGAATGAATAGCTGCTGAAAATAATTAATCTGAAATCATGATGAGAAGACTCTATAGTGGAAATTGGCTCCATTGGCCCGCAGACTCGCAAAGTAACTAAATTAGGTGCTCTTCAGCCGGTATGGTCCTCACACTACATCAGTAAGGAATTGTAAAAACACACAGAGCCATACACATCAACATGGGCTAGAATAAAGAACTTTTTTCCTTCACTTGTTATATATGAAAATCAATATATGAGCTGATTTAAAAAAAAGAATCATTTCCTTCACTTCAAGAAATTGTGACTATCCGAAGGGTGTGGAGAAATAGCAAACAATTAATTTTAAGCAAGATATAGCCTGTTTGATATAAATGTGATCTTGGAACATAAATATAAATATGAAAAGGGCCATATATACAACACCAATATATTTTTATGTATGAAAATCATGGGTATAAAACTATGAATGCACATGAGGCAGACTTGCTCAAAACTGATTCCATGCCTGGGCTGAATAAACTGTGAACCAATGAGCTATGAATGCACTTGAGGCAGATTTGTTCAAAACTGATTCCATGCCTGGGCTGAGAACAGCGAGCATCCGGTTCCTCACCTTCTACAAGTGGTGGAATCAAGAAATGATGCAAGTGATATGTGAAACATTTTTTCTTCTACACCACAAATGTGATAGCCTTTCTTTTAAGGAAGCCCAAGTGGGATAGTTAATTGGAACACAAATAAGATTCAAGTTCACCACCCGGATGCTTCTCCTTTTCAAGCCATCCGACAACGAAGCCCTGCGGGCAGTCGAGTGGCTGTGGTGGCCGGCATCGATGCGTGCGGCTTTCAATGGGTGACGCGAGTGAACAACGAAGACATGCATGTCGTGCTGGTCATGCGAGTGGTAGAGCTCCGCTGGTTTGTTCCTGCGTCGGCCCGGCAGCTGCAGCTCTAGCGAGCCACAACGAGGACGCGTGGTGTTGATGGCCAGTCGCAGGGACCGCTAGACAGCACACAACCTGATGGTCGCGGCTTCGCACGTTGGAGGCGTCCGAGCGTTGGGACGGCATGGCGAGGCGCATGTATCACCAAGGGATGCGCTGGTTGCCTCCATGCATGACAGCAATCACCGCATAGCCTCGCCATTGTGCGCACCAACATGACCTCGTCCAGTCGGTGGTCCTGTCCATGTCGCCGCACCTTTGCATGTGCTCTGGCCGTCGCATCCCTCTGTCAGCGACCGACAACCATACACACCAGTCGTGGTGCCGCCGCCATTAGTCGAATCGCCATGGAAGGCCACGGATACTATGATCCTTCGACTGCATGAACCGAAGCACGAACATCACACACAGATGGCGCAAAAGCAGGCGACACACCGCGAGCTCCGCATGGTCGCGCCGGAATCACATGTGAGCTGTGTCGACGCCCACCACCCACGGGTCATGTGCACCGCCGCGACACACTGTGTGAGCCCCTCCGTGGCCTCATGCTCGCCGCCACAGTGTCGCTCGTGCGGCCGTGTGCCTCTCGCTGGTCGTCGCCCTGGCTGCGGAGCGCGAGCTCTGGTGCCACGCCGCGCGCCACTACCGCGAGCTCACCGGCCGCTGTCTACCGGCACCACCACTTCCGACTACACAGGTCAGAGGCTTCCCGCAACTGCAGCCTCCATTCGCTGTTGTGTCTGAGTGGCTAGCAACGTGCCTCCTTCCCAGATCGACGCCCAATCAGAGAAGAAGACGTACATAGTAGGAAGAAGGGAAGAGGGCCTCGCCGACGAAACTCACCCGCATAGACCTCCGCTCCGAAGGCATCGTCAGTGAGCCATGAGCCACATAACCACTACGCCTGGAGCGGCCGCTCGCACCTCTGCGAGAACTTCCCGTAGGTCGTATCACCTCTCCCTCATGCAGCATCTCACGCACGCAGGACGGAGGCAAGATGGGGATGGGAACCAGTGGGGACTCCGCCCAGGCCAGTGGGATTGTAAGAAACCAGCTATTCCTCTCTTGATCTATTGGTTTATCTCACGAATCAGTGGCAATTTGAGGTTACAGACTTGGAGTTGGATACACGAATTGGGAACAGACGAAGCAAGGTAAGAGCCACCGCCGGGTTCGCCGTTGATCCACTGGATACCTAGCTCCAGCGGGTGAGGACGCGTTAAGTAGCTGGCAGCGTCACACCCACTCGAGGCCGCTGGTCTTGCGGTTGGGCCGCCTCTGCCTGATGGACCGAGCCGGTGGCGAGGCCGGTCCGTTGCTGGATGTTGGCGTTGGGCTGCTTGTGGCCTTGACACCCCCTCCTTATTGCGATGAGGCTTGCCCCAAGCCTCTGCAGCAGGAAACCGAGCTTGTAGTTCTTCCTTGTCTTCCCAGGTGTCGCCGATCGCTGCAGGGTCAGACCATCGAACGAGGACTTGTTCGACCATGCTGCCATGCTTGCGACGCCATCGTGAAGCCAGGACCTGGGCTGGGACTACAGGTATATCAGTAGCAGTGGGAAGTTGTTGTTGAACTGGCGTACCTGGTAGGAGAGCTTTTCTCAATAGTGAGACATGGAAAATAGGGTGAACTGTTGCATTTGTTGGTAGCTCCAGCTTATAAGCTACTGGATTGATCTTGGTGATGATGGAATATGGTCCATAGTACCAAAAAGAGAGCTTGTGGTTAGCTCGTTTGGCCACTGAAGTTTGCACATACGGCTGCAGTTTCAGATAAACCTTGTCGCCGATCTCGAACACACGCTCAGAGCGCTTCTTTTCTGCCTGTTGTTTCATACGCAAGCGAGCTCGCTGTAGATGCTGTTGCAGCAGGTCCTGGATGGTGGCGCGCTCGTCGAGCCAGGTCTGCAGAGCGGGAACAGAACATGAAGAGGCCGCGGTGATGCCCCAATGGCTGGGTTCATGACCGAACATAGCCATGAATGGTGTCATGCCAATGGCCGAATGTGGCGCTACATTGTACCAGAACTGTGCCAGGGGAATCCAATGACTCCACCGCTTGGGGCAAGAATGCGTGAAACAGCGAAGGAAAGTTTCAAGGCATTGGTTCACGCGTTCGGATTGCCCATCTGTTTGCGGGTGGTTTTCCGTGCTCATGCGGGGATCAGTGCCAGCATGGCGGAAGAGTTCTTGCCAAAAATGGGAAGTGAAAACAGGATCACGATCAGAAACGATGGATTGAGGGAACCCATGGACGGGGTAGATGCGTTGCATGTAGAGGAGGGCAACGCGCGAAGCAGTGTAAGGATGGGCAAGTGGCAAGAAATGAGCAAACTTGGTCATTTTATCGACCAAAACCCAAATGCAATTATACTGACCTGATTGTGGGAGACCATCGATGAAATCCATCGTGATCATATCCCAGGAAGTAGTGGGTATAGGAAGTGGGTGGAGCAGCCCTGGTGAAGCCATCCGCTCTGTTTTCGCCTGTTGACAAATTCGACAGCACTGAACGTACTGAAGAATATGAGCCTTCATTTTCGGCCACCCGAACAATCGCCTGACATGCTTGTAAGTGGCTGGGAATCCCGAGTGTCCTCCCACCGGGCTATCATGAAATGCAGAGATGATCTGCTGCTGCAGTGCTATGCTGCCTCCAAGCCAGATGCGGTCTCTGAAACGCAGGAGTCCTTGCGACAAGCTGAAACGCCCTTTTGGGTCTGGTTGAACAGCCAGCTGTTCCAAGAGACGTTGAGCTTGAGGATTGGAGTTGTAGCTTGCTACAATATCGTCGAGCCACGCTGGTTGATAGCTCGTGATTGCCATGACATGTTCAGAGTGGTGTAGGCGAGATAGAGCATCCGCGGCTCCGTTTTCCACGCCCTTCTTGTACACAATCTTGTACTGCAAGCCTAACAACTTGGTGAAAGCCCGCTGTTGCCATGGAGTCATGAGCCGCTGCTCCTGCAGATAGACTAAGCTGCGTTGGTCTGTCTTGATGATGAACTCTGCAGACTGCAAGTATGGTCGCCACTGATCGACTGCAACGATCACTGCCAAATACTCTTTCTCATACGTGGATAACCCTTGGTACTTGGGGCAGAGTGCTTTGCTCATAAAAGCGACCGGGTGTCCTTCTTGCTGTAAAATTGCTCCAATGCCTGTATCACACGCGTCAGTTTCCACCATGAACTATTTTTGAAAGTCTGGCAGTGCAAGCACCGGTGCTGTGACTAGTCCTTGCTTGAGTATCTGAAAACTTTATTCAGTGTTATCTGTCCAGACGAACGGCGTCCCCTTCTTGAGAAGATTGAAAAGAGGTCGAGCTAGGATCCCAAATTGCCTGACAAAGCGCCTGTAGTATCCTGCCAGCCCCAAAAACTGCCTGACTTCCTTCACATTTGTAGGTGTAGGCCACGCTGTCACTGCTTCGATCTTAGTGAGATCTGTTGCCACGCCGTCAGCGCTGATCACATGCCCCAGGTAAGTTATTCTTTGCTGCCCAAAACTGCATTTGCTTCTCTTCACCTTCCACTTGTCACGACGAAGGAGCTCAAACACTTGTCGGAGGTGTTCTGCATGTTCTTGCAGAGTTTTTCTGAACACGAGTATGTCGTCGAAAAAGGATAGGACACACTCGCGCATCAGCGGGTGAAGCGTGCCTGTGATAGCACCGTTGAAGGTAGTGGGTCCTCCAGCAAGGCCGTAAGATAGGAATCTGAATTCAAAGTGCCCGGAGTGAGTTTGAAAGGCAGTCTTGAACTCTTCTCCTTCTGCCAGCCGGATTTGATGGTACCCTGCCCTTAAGTCAAGCTTGGAGAACCACTTAGCTCCGTGCAGTTCGTCCAATAACTCCTCAATTACAGGCATCGGGTACTTGCCCACTATAGTCACCGCGTTGAGCTGTCTATAATCTATGCAGAGTCGCCACGTACCGTCTTTTTTTTCTTGACTAGGATCACTGGCGAGGAGAAGGGACAGTGGCTACGCTGAATGACACCAGATCGCAACATGTCCTGTACTTGTTTCTCAATCTCATCTTTATGCTCAGGTTTGTGTCTATATGGCCTCAAGTTCACTGGTTGTGCTCCTGCCATGAGTGGTATTCGGTGATCGCAATCTCGACGTGGGGGAAGTCCAGTTGGTTCACCGAACACATCTTCAAACTGATCAATAACTTTCTGAATATTGTTTGGTGTGGGTGTATACACCTCATCTTCTTCAGTGATCTGATATAACTGCACAACTTGCGCTATCGAACCCTGTTTGTGCAAGGACTGCAGTTGCAAGGCGTTGATCTCTGGGCAAGCATCCACACGCTCTTGATGGCCTCGTAACTGTGCAGGTCCACGCGGGGTGGTAATCAGCAGGTGTTTGCCACGCCAGTCCACACTCATCGGGCTGTGTTCTTTGAGCCAGTCCATACCGAGGATGGCGTCATACGCGCCCAATGGCAATACCTTCATGTCCGTGCTGAATTCATGCATCTGAGACACCCAGCTGCAGTGAGGTATATGAGAGAAACAGCAGAGCTCGCCTCCATCTGCGACCTTGATGCGGCAGGGTCGGCGAAGAGGAACGACGCCTGTCAGAACTGATGCGAGGCGTGCATCGATGAAGGACGTGGAGCTGCCAGAATCCACCAGCAGCAACACCTCGTGGCCTTGTAGCCACGCGTGGAGGCGAATCGCTTTCGGTGACGTGCCACCAGTGAGAGCATGGCGAGAGATCGCCATGGCTGTTTCGGCCAATGCGTCGCCGAGTGGTGAGCCGGAAGAATCGCTGTTGGAGTAGAGGCCGAACAGTTCAAGTAGCTCTTCGAGAACGTGGAGTTGAACGCTGGTAGGATAGCCGTAGTACTGCCCCCAGTGCTCCCCGCACTTGAAGCATACGCCCTTCGCGCGACGATACTCCTGCAGCGCCTTGAGTTTGGTGCCGTCCGCGCGGCTGGCTTCTACAGTGCGCCGATCCGTGGCTGTCGGCGTCGTTGGTGGCCGTCCTTGGGGTGGTGGAGGTGGAAGTGCCATGGGCACGCCCGCGCCATTGCGGTGACTCCAATCCGGAACGGTGGTACGCACTATGCTGGGACGCGCACGCTCCCGCGAAGCGCCATCCGCCACTTCCTCCTGAAGTAACGCTAGAGCGCACGCGGTGTCGAGGTCAGGTGGCCGCTGCACCAGAACCACCGCGCGGATGTCGGGTCGCAGTCCTCGACAAAATGGGTAAGATAGTAGTAAGGATGAATGGATTCAGAATATGCAGATAAGTGGCTAATGATCAGTTCAAATTGCTCAATTTAATCAGCTACGGTAGTTTTCTGTGACAGCGAGTAAAATTGGCGGATTAAGAGCTGGTGACGATCACGACCGAATTTGGTACACAACAAATTCGAGAAGGATTCCCAATCGAACTCGGTCAACTTCCTCTGTATCGATTGTAACCACACCGATGCAGAGCCAGAAAAATTCAGCGATGCCATCGGGACCCAGAATTTCTCATGGATCTCAAACATCTGGAAGTACTACTCGCAAAGTGTCTTCCATAGACGCGGATTCTCGCCCGTGAATTGGGGAAACCCGATCGATGGATGAGCCTGACCAATTCCAGCAAGGATCTGACTAGCATGCGCGTATGGAGATGCGATGGTAGACTGAACGGGGATTTGTGACTGACCGGGGTGGCCACCTATGCGAACATCGGCGCCAGTCCCCGTGGCAGAACGTCGATGCCGCGGTCGATTGACCCGAGGGCGTCGCCCTCCGCACGCTTGCTGGTGCCGACGTGGTCACGCAGCGGCGCTGGCGGTGCGGGTGGTGGTGGTGCTGGCGCCTCCACCGGCCGCTCCTCCGTGGTGGTCGCGGGCCGCACTTGGAGTTCAGCTACCGCCGCCGAGAGCTGATCCACGCGCCGCTCCAGATCGGGGCGCCACTGGCCCAGATCGTCCAGCTTGGCAGTGTGGGAGCAGATGTCGGAGTGGATCGCGTCAAGGGAGTTGGTGAGCTTGTCGAAGTAATCCTTGAAGGAAGGATCCATGGCGCTGAGTCGATCCTTGATCGATTTTTGCAACCTCGTCTCGATCAGATGCGCCAGAGTGTGGATCTAAGGCTCTGAATACCAGATGTAAGCAACCAGCTATTCCTCTCTCGATCTATTGGTTTATCTCACGAATCAGTGGCAATTTGAGGTTACATACTTGGAGTTGGATACACAAATTGGGAACAGAGGAAGAAAGGTAAGAGCCGCCGTCGGGTTCGCTGTTGATCGACTGGATACCTAGCTCCAGCGGGTGAGGACGCGTTAAGTAGCTGTCAGCGTCACACCCACTCGGGGTCGCTGGTCTTGCGGTTGGGCCGCCTCTACCTGATGGGCCGAGCCGGTGGCGAGGCCGGTCCGTTGCTGGATGTTGGCGTTGGGCTGCTTGTGGCCTTGACAGGGATGGGTTGGTCGATGCAGTGGCATGTCTCGGTAAGCAGCGAGGTAGCGAGGCATTCTTATATCCATTAACGGTGGTGGGACGGTAGAGTTCGAGATGAATACATATCCTTCTAGATAGCAACATGTTGGAGAAGAAATCTTCAAAACGACGACACGCATGCAGATCCCAATGATCATGACCACCCCATGCGATTTGCAAATACGATGCAACTGAATTTTTTTAGAAAACCTACACGTTGTCATGCAACGTGGTCACATCAACCCATGCTCTTGCATGCATGTAGCCAAGTAATGCTCGAAAAATCACGCCGAGCCGGTGCATGCACCTACAAAAGACCAAACCATACATGCAGCAAGCCATGCAAGAGTACGCATACAATTTGGTCAACCGGACATGTGCTGGCCCACACGCACCCAACCTGAGCATATCTAAAATAGCTACACCCACACGTAAAGGCAGTCGGCCGGTTTACATGCAGCCGGTAGAGTCACAACCAAATCTACCCTGTAGGGCCCAAAGAAATACACGCGTCAATATTCCATAGGCACTCAAAATCTATCCTACCAAGTGGGTAAACGTGGTGACGAAATCTTCCCCGGATATAGTGTTCTGGTTACAAGATAGATGACCCTAACATATGAGCTCAACCTATCAGTGGTTGAGATGGCAGAACCGCGTGCAGCTCAACATAAGGCTAAGTAGCGCTCGAGCAATTCTGGTCCGTGGGCAGACAGGGAATGGGCCAGATTCGGTCCAATGGCTTATATATTTTTAATGTTTGTTCTTTTTAACAAATTATAGGAAATTGTTCACGACTTGTACAATTACCAAATCTATTCACTAAATTGCAAGAAAAAATCCAATAAATAGAAATACTTGTTTTGGGTACGAGAGTAACAGTTTCCACTCAAATATAATTTTTGAAAGTCATTTTATACAAAAACATGCATATAGGCCTTTAATAAATCCCTAATAAAAATTTCTAGGGTTTATTATTTTGTATTTTGGTTTTGAACATCCAATAAGAGTCATGCGTGCGGAATTTATAAACTTGTGAGTTGGATCAAGTTGAAAATTTCAAAATGGCCCCCCAAATCCAAATTTAAACCCAAGCCCACCTTAACTGACACTGGTCAAGGGGTAAAGGACCTTCTTCTCCATTTTCGGATACCATTTCCTAGCGCTAGCTTCAGACGGTCCCAAAAGGTTGTTGGGAACATTTTGAATCACACTGAACAGAGTGGCCTGCTGAGGTTGAAGCGCTCGTTTCATCCCTAGAAATAGGGAAAACACTTGGAATGGGAACAATTGGATGATACTCCTCAGACTCAACCCCTTAGAACTACCAAGGTTCACTACCTCATTTCACGTACTAGTGGGAGGCTTGTCGATTAGTAAGGATAACTAGTGAGAGAAGGGCGTGTCCAATGGTACATTCAGACTAAGTTACCCAAAAGAGTGTCCAGGGACCCCTGGATCTCGCGCCTCATTGCACTCAAGTAAGTACTCAGAGGGTATAATGATGGGTGCATTTAGTCCGGGATGTAGCTATTATTAGAGATCATTCTCGTAAGGGAAGGACTGCCCGGTCGTATCATGTCCCTCAAAGTTAGCAACCAAACTACCGACATCTGTCTACAAATATAAGAGACAAACGGACCTTCGTCAAAGATCATTGGACTTCACGGGCAATTGACTCGTAAGCTAGCTCTTTGTAGATTAGATCTACACCATTGTAACCCTACCACTGTTTTTAATTAATAATGTCAGTAGGCAGGACTTAAGGTGTTATCCATCCGGGAGCCAGGACCTGGGTAAACTCACTGTGTCACCTTCATGTCAGTGGTGCATTAATCATTGACACGATATGATTGGGTGATCCCGATGTTACAAGGGAACGTATCTCCATAACATCCAAATCCCCGACCGAGCATACACATATTTATCCCTTCTAAGTGTCTGTTCAGGCACAACAGGGTGTAGAGCCTTAGACCCTCTTCAGGTGAAACAGTGAATAAGAAACCCACAAATAATTCTATGAGTATTATAATTGGACATCCAAAGTGCCATCTTTACTAGGTTTTACAATATGCAAATATGAATCATCTATAATGACTAACAATTTGGCTGATAATAATTATAGTGATTCATTCTCCAATTTCAACAAACTTTTATTAGGTCAATGCGCATCGCCCCACGACCAAGAAACTATAAAAACTATCATATTTTCTTAATGTTTTATTCATGTATTGCATTACATAGAGATCCACCTCACTAGGATTTCCCTTCTGGCCCTCCATAAAAGAATTTTGCTCTTCCTATAGGTGAGGCAGAGTAGAGCTTGTCATCTGTTACTTTAGTGGGCGCATCATTGCTAATTAGGGTGCTTATACCATCCTTGTGGATGAGCCAAATATCATGGATAGACGCAGCTTTATTCGAGTTAGAGGCAAAGGTTCCTCTTCCCATTGGAGGAGGTATAGTAGTTTTAGTACTTATATTAGAGCATGGCCTCAAATCTTTATTTGTGTTGCTTTCACGGATAAGCTATCAAATAGTGATGCTGGGAAGTAACCTACGGGTCTTGGGTTTCTGTCAATACCACAAGACAACCACCAGTCCCCTCTTGAACTTTCCTGCAATTTTATTCATGCAAATGGATAGGTCAATTGTTATGTTACAACTGGACCAAAATTTGACCACTTCCACATATTTAACGAGTCAAAGTTTAGCACATGTACCTTTTACACTTTAATGGTGATACTATGTCGTTTCCCATTGATACCAGACACTAGGGTTATGATGTCACCGGGAGATATGGGGGATCCCTTCACCAGCTGAAAACCAGGACAATCGAGGTTGACACACCCTGTACTCCGATGACTATCTTTCTGCAGTTCAATTCACGTCATCTAAATGTCATGCCATAGTTTTTACTTACACAATCATATTTATTTTACAGTATGACCAATTTTTTATGATTCTATCTTGTATAGACTGTTTACCTCCATCTTCAAGTTTTCCCTCATTATTTGATTATCTCTATCAAGCATTACACAAGACTAACCAATAAATATTTTCCTAGTTAAAAAGACCTAGAGAAGTAGTTTAGCCAATCCTCTTGTGGACTTTCTTAATGATATAGTTTCTTAAAATCAGGTACCTTGTAGAAATATACATCTTAGAAAAATAAAGAAAGGAAATACACTTTTTAAGGGCTATATTAACGAAATAAACTTACTGTCCAAACTGTGAAAAAGTGAGTATGTGAGTCCTTAAACCGAGATGGCCAAACCTACATAATTATTAGCAATAATGAGTAAATTTTAATAAATACTAAAGTACCACAAATTAGCACCAATGTAAAGAAAGGAAATCTAGAGAGTAAAAAGATGACTTACCACCCAACCAATGACAATTGAATTGAGATTTTTGTCCAAATCGCCTTCAAGTTTTGTATCCAAATTGCACCCCCTGTCATTTGTCCATGATTAAGATTGAATCCATAGACATCCATCACAGCAGATAACCCATAGTATCCTTTATCTTTATCCTCAGTCCAATGTGCAGCAAACTTCAAAACAAGTAAAGTCAAAGATGGTACCGATTCATACATTTCCCAAATATAGCGAACATTTTGCAAATAAATAGCTTTGTAAGCTTTATGGAAGTTAAAAATTAACTAAAAGCTTTGTTGAGTAAAGAGGTGAAAACAATATAACTCACATAATATTTAATGTCACCATCATTTTCCGATGGTAAAGCTTGTACATATTGCATCTGAATTGGCATTGGTGTAATAGGTGTCGAATTAAAATCGCGATCCACATATTGTAAACTTGTTGTGTTCTCGTCCATATGGATGAGCTCTGATGAAACATCAATATTTCCCTTCAAGACAAATAAAAATTATGTAAGCATGCATATCTTTACTTATCGAGATATTCTTCCAAGTGATGTTATATGGATCAATAGCTTCTTGTTTGTGGGTGAGTAAATCAACACAACAAAAAATGGTGAAATTATATTGGAGGGTTAGAGGAAATTAGGATCCTTCTGTTACCGAGTTCACATCTATGTCGAACCTTATGTTGGGGAACGTAGTAATTTCAAAAAATTTCCTACGCACACGCAAGATCATGGTGATGCATAGCAACGAGATGGGAGAGTGTTGTCCACGTACCCTCGTAGACCGACAGCGGAAGCGTTATCACAACGCGGTTGATGTAGTCGTACGTCTTCACGATCCGACCGATCAAGTACCGAACGCACGGCACCTCCGAAGTTCTACACACGTTCAGCTCGATGACGTCCCTCGAACTCCGATCCAGCCGAGTGTTGAGGGAGAGTTTCATCAGCACGACGGCGTGGTGACGATGATGATGTTCCATCGACGCAGGACTTCGCCTAAGCTCCGCGACGGTATTATCGAGGTGTAATCTGGTGGAGGGGGGCACCGTACACGGCTAAGAGATCTCAAGGATCAATTGTTGTGTCTCTGGGGTGCCCCCTGCCCCCGTATATAAAGGAGCAAGGGAGGAGGAGGCCGGCCCTAGGAGGGGGCGCACCAAGTGTGGAGTCCTACTAGGACTCCCTAGTCCTAGTAGGATTCCACCTCCCATATGGAATAGGAAAAGAGGAAGGGAAAAAGAGAAGGAAGGAAGGGGGCGCCCCGCTTCCCTAGTCCAATTCGGACCAGACCAAGGGGAGGGGTGCGGCCACCCTTGAGGCCCTTCTTCTTCTTTCCCGTATGGCCCAATAAGGCCCAATACGTATTCCCGTAACTCTCCGGTACTCCAAAAAATACCCGAATCACTCGGAACCTTTCCGAAGTCCGAATATAGTCGTCCAATATATCGATCGTTACGTCTCGACCATTTCAAGACTCCTCGTCATATCCCCGATCGCATCCGGGACTCTGAACTCCTTCGGTACATCAAAACTCAATAAAACTGTCATCGTAACGTTAAGCATGTGGACCCTACGGGTTCGAGAACTTTGTAGACATGACCGAGACACGTCTCCGGTCAATAACCAATAGCGGGACCTGGATGCCCATATTGGCTCCCACATATTCTACGAAGATCTTTATCGGTCAGACCGCATAACAACAGACGTTGTTCCCTTTGTCACCGGTATGTTACTTGCCCGAGATTTGATCGTCGGTATCTCGATACCTAGTTCAATCTCGTTACCGGCAAGTCTCTTTACTCGTTCCGTAACACATCATCCCGCAACTAACTCATTAGTCACAATGCTTGCAAGGCTTATAGTGATGTGCATTACCGAGTGGGCCCAGAGATACCTCTCCGACAATCGGAGTGACAAATCCTAATCTCGAAATACGCCAACCCAACAAGTACCTTTGGAGACACCTGTAGAGCACCTTTATAATCACCCATTTACGTTGTGACGTTTGGTAGCACACAAAGTGTTCCTCCGGTAAACGGGAGTTGCATAATCTCATAGTCATAGGAACATGTATAAGTCATGAAGAAAGCAATAGCAACATACTAAACGATCGAGTGCTAAGCTAACGGAATGGGTCAAGTCAATCACGTCATTCTCCTAATGAGGTGATCTCGTTAATCAAATGACAACTTATGTCTATGGCTAGGAAACATAACCATCTTTGATTAACGAGCTAGTCAAGTAGAGGCATACTAGTGACACTCTGTTTGTCTATGTATTCACACAAGTATTATGTTTCCGGTTAATACAATTCTAGCATGAATAATAAACATTTATCATGATATAAGGAAATAAATAATAACTTTATTATTGCCTCTAGGGCATATTTCCTTCAGTCTCCCACTTGCACTAGAGTCAATAATCTAGTTCACATCGCCATGTGATTTAACACCAATAGTTCACATCACCATGTGATTAACACCCATAGTTCACATCGTCATGTGATCAACACCCAAAGGGTTTACTAGAGTCAATAATCTAGTTCACATTGCTATGTGATTAACACCCAAAGAGTACTAAGATGTGATCATGTTTTGCTTGTGAGAGAAGTTTAGTCAACGGGTCTGCCACATTCAGAGCCGTATGTATTTTGCAAATATTCTATGTCTACAATACTCTGCACGGAGCTACTCTAGCTAATTGCTCCCACTTTAAATATGTATCTAGACCGAGACTTAGAGTCATCTAGATTAGTGTCAAAACTTGCATCGACGTAACCTTTTACGATGAACCTTTTGTCACTTCCTAATCGAGAAACATATCCTTATTCCACTAAGGATAATTTTGACCGTTGTCCAGTAATCTACTCCTAGATCACTATTGTACTCCCTTGCCAAAATCAGTGTAGGGTATACAATAGATCTGGTACACAGCATGGCATACTTTATAGAACCTATGGCCGAGGCATAGGGAATGACTTTCATTCTTTTTCTATCTTCTGCCGTGGTCGGGCTTTGAGTCTTACTCAATTTCACACCTTGTAACACAGGCAAGAAACTCTTTCTTTGACTTTTCCATTTTGAACCACTTCAAAATCTTGTTAAGGTATGTACTCATTGAAAAAACTTATCAAACGTCTTGATCTATCTCTATAGATCTTGATGCTCAATATGTAAGCAGCTTCACCGAGGTCTTTCTTTGAAAAACTCCTTTCAAACACTCCTTTATGCTTTGCAGAATAATTCTACATTATTTCCAATCAACAATATGTCATTCACATATACTTATCAGAAATGTTGTAGTGCTCCCACTCACTTTCTTGTAAATACAGGCTTCACCGCAAGTCTGTATACAACTATATGCTTTGATCAACTTATCAAAGCGTATATTCCAACTCCGAGATGCTTGCACCAGTCCATAGATGGATCGCTGGAGCTTGCATATTTTGTTAGCACCTTTAGGATTGACAAAACCTTCTGGTTGCATCATATACAACTCTTCTTTAATAAATTCATTAAGGAATGCAGTTTAGTTAATCCATTTGCCATATTTCATAAAATGCGGCAATTGCTAACATGATTCGGACAGACTTAAGCATAGATACGAGTGAGAAACTCTCATCGTAGTCAACACCTTAAACTTGTCGAAAACCTTTTTGCGACAATTCTAGCTTTGTAGATAGTAACACTACTATCAGCGTCCGTCTTCCTCTTGAAGATCCATTTAATCTCAATGGCTCGCCGATCATTGGGCAAGTCAATCAAAGTCCATACTTTGTTCTCATACATGGATCTTATCTCAGATTTCATGGCCTCAAGCCATTTTGCGGAATCTGGGCTCACCATCGCTTCTTCATAGTTCGTAGGTTCGTCATGGTCTAGTAACATAACCTCCAGAAAAGGATTACCGTACCACTCTGGTGCGGATCTTACTCTGTTTGACCTACGAGGTTCAGTAATAACTTGATCTGAAGTTCCATGATCATCATCATTAACTTCCTCACTAATTGGTGTAGGAGTCACAGGAACAGATTTCTGTGATGAACTACTTTCCAATAAGGGAGCAGGTACAGTTACCTCATCATGTTCTACTTTCCTCCCACTCATTTCTTTCGAGAGAAACTCCTTCTCTAGAAAGGATCCATACTAAGCAACGAATGTCTTGCCTTCGGATCTGTGATAGAAGGTGTACCCAACAGTCTCCTTTGGGTATCCTATGAAGACACATTTCTCCGATTTGGGTTTGAGCTTATCAGGATGAAACTTTTTCACATAAGCATCGCAACCCCAAACTTTACGAAATGACAACTTTGGTTTCTTGCCAAACCACAGTTCATAAGGCGTCGTCTCAACGGATTTTGATGGTGCCCTATTTAACGTGAATGTAGCTGTCTCTAATGCATAACCCCAAAACGATAGTGGTAAATTGGTAAGAGACATCATAGATTGCACTATATCCAATAAAGTACGGTTATGACGTTCGGACACACCATTATGATATGGTGTTCCAGGTGGCACGAATTTGTGAAACTATTCCACATTGTTTTAATTGAAGACCAAACTCGTAACTCAAATATTTGTCTCCGTGATCAGATCGTAGAAACCTTATTTTCTTGTCACGATGATTTTCCACTTCACTTTGAAATTCTTTGAACTTTTCAAATGTTTCAGACTTGTGTTTCATCAAGTAGATATACTCATATCTGCTCAAATCATCTGTGAAGGTCAGAAAATAATGATACCTGCTACGAGCCTCAATATTCATCGGACCACATACATATGTATGTATGATTTCCAACAAATCTGTTGCTCTCTCCATAGTTCTGGAGAACGGCGTTTTATTCATCTTGCCCATGAGGCATGGTTCGCAAGCATCAAGTGATTCATAATCAATTGATTCCAAAATCCCATCAGTATGGAGTTTCTTCATGCGCTTTACACCAATATGACCTAAACGGCAGTGCCACAAATAAGTTGCACTATCATTATTAACTTTGCATCTTTTGGCTTCAATATTATGAATATGTGTATCACTACGATCGAGATCCAACAAACCATTTTCGTTGGTGTGTATGACCATAGAAGGTTTTATTCATGTAAACAGAACAACAATTGTTTCTCTAACTTAAATGAATAACCGTATTGCAATAAACATGATCAAATCATATTCATGCTCAACGCAAACACCAAATAACACTTATTTAGTTTCAACACAAATCCCGAAAGTATAGGGAGTGTGCGATGATGATCATATCAATCTTGGAACTACTTCCAACACACATCGTCACCTCGCCTTTTTACTAGTCTCTGTTTATTCTGCAACTCCCATTTCGAGTTACTATTCTTAGCAACTGAACCAGTATCAAATACCGAGGGGTTGCTATAAACACTAGTAAAGTACACATCAATAACATGTATATCCAATATACCTTTGTTCACTTTGCCATCCTTCTTATCCACCAAATAGTTGGGGTAGTTCCGCTTCCAGTGACCAGTCCCTTTGCAGTAGAAGCAATTAGTCTCAGGCTTAGGTACAGACTTGGGCTTCTTCACTTGAGTAGCAACTTGCTTGCCGTTCTTTTGAAGTTCCCCTTCTATCCCTTTGCCCTTTTCTTGAAACTAGTGGTCTCGTCAACGATCAACACTTGATGTTTTTCTTGATTTCTACCTTCGTCGATTTCAGCATCACGAAGAGCTCGGGAATTACTTTCGTCATCCCTTGCATACTGTAGTTCATCACGAAGTTCTACTAACTTGGTGATGGTGACTAGAGAATTCTGTCAATCACTATTTTATCTGGAAGATTAACTCCCACTTGATTCAAGCGATTGTAGTACCCAGACAATCTGAGCACATGCTCACTAGTTGAGCGATTCTCCTCCATCTTTTAGCTATAGAACTTGTTGGAGACTTCATATCTCTCAACTCGGGTATTTGCTTGAAATATTAACTTCAACTCCTGGAACATCTTATATGGTCCATGACGTTCAAAACGTCTTTGAAGTCCCGATTCTAAGCCGTTAACCATGGTGCACTAAACTATCAAGTAGTCATCATATTGAGCTAGCCAAACGTTCATAACGTCTGCATCTGCTCCTGCAATAGGTCTGTCACCTAGCGGTGCATCAAGGACATAATTTTTCTGTGCAGCAATGAGGATAATCCTCAGATCACGGATCCAATCCGCATCTTTGCTACTAACATCTTTCAACATAATTTTTCTCTAGGAACATATAAAAATAAACACAGGGAAGCAACAACGCGAGCTATTGATCTACAACATAATTTGCAAAATACTATCAGGACTAAGTTCATGATAAATTTAAGTTCAATTAATCATATTACTTAAGAACTCCCACTTAGATAGACATCCCTCTAATCCTCTAAGTGATCACGTGATCCATATCAACTAAACCATGTTCGATCATCACGTGAGATGGAGTAGTTTCAATGGTGAACATCACTATGTTGATCATATCTACTATATGATTCACGCTCGACCTTTCGGTCTCCGTGTTCCGAGGCCATATCTGTTATATGCTAGGCTCGTCAAGTTTAACCTGAGTATTCCGCGTGTGCAACTGTTTTGCACCCGTTGTATTTGAACGTAGAGCCTATCACACCCGATCATCACGTGGTGTCTCAGCACGAAGAACTTTCGCAACGGTGCATACTCAGGGAGAACACTTATACTTTGATAATTTAGTGAAGGATCATCTTATAATGCTACCGTCAAACAAAGCAAGATAAGATGCATAAGGATTAATATCACATGCAATCAATATAAGTGATATGATATGGCCATCATCATCTTGTGCTTGTGATCTCCATCTCCGAAGCACCGTGCTTGTGATCTCCATCTCCGAAGCACCGTCATGATCACCATCGTCACCGGCGCGACACCTTGATCTCCATCGTAGCATCGTTGTCGTCTCGTCAATCTTATGCTTCTACGACTATCGCTACCGCTTAGTGATAAAGTAAAGCATTACATGGCGATTGCATTGCATACAATAAAACGACAACCATATGGCTCCTGCCAGTTGCCGATAACTCAGTTACAAAACATGATCATCTCATACAACAAATTATATCACATCATGTCTTGACCATATCACATCACAACATGCCCTGCAAAAACAAGTTAGACGTCCTCTACTTTGTTGTTGCAAGTTTTACGTGGCTGCTACGGGCTTAACAAGAACCGTTCTTACCTACGCATCAAAACCACAACGATAGTTTGTCAAGTTGGTGCTGTTTTAACCTTCGCAAGGACCGGGCGTAGCCACACTCGGTTCAACTAAAGTGAGAGAGACAGACACCCGCCAGTCACCTTTAAGCAACGAGTGCTCCGAACGGTGAAACCAGTCTCGCGTAAGCGTACGCGTAATGTCGGTCCGGGCCGCTTCATCTCACAATAACGCTGAACCAAAGTATGACATGCTGTTAAGCAGTATGACTTATATCGCCCACAACTCACTTGTGTTCTACTCGTGCATAGCATCAACGCATAAAACCAGGCTCGGATGCCACTGTTGGGGAACGTAGTAATTTCAAAAATTATGTAAGCATGCATATCTTTACTTATCGAGATATTCTTCCAAGTGATGTTATATGGATCAATAGCTTCTTGTTTGCGGGTGAGTAAATCAACACAACAAAAAATGGTGAAATTATATTGGAGGCTTAGAGGAAATTAGGATCCTTCTGTTACCGAGTTCACATCTATGTCGAACCTTATGTTGGGGAACGTAGTAATTTCAAAAAATTTCCTACGCACACACAAGATCATTGTGATGCATAGCAACGAGATGGGAGAGTGTTGTCCACGTACCCTCGTAGACCGACAGCGGAAGCGTTATCACAACGCGGTTGATGTAGTCGTACGTCTTCACGATCCGACCGATCAAGTACCGAATGCACGGCACCTCCGAAGTTCTACACACGTTCAGCTCGATGACGTCCCTCGAACTCCGATCCAGCCGAGTGTTGAGGGAGAGTTTCGTCAGCACGACGGCGTGGTGACGATGATGATGTTCCACCGATGCAGGACTTCGCCTAAGCTCCGCGACGGTATTATCGAGGTGTAATCTGGTGGAGGGGGGCACCGCACACGGCTAAGAGATCTCAAGGATCAATTGTTGTGTCTCTGTGTTGCCCCCCTGCCCCCGTATATAAAGGAGCAAGGGAGGAGGAGGCCGGCCCTAGGAGGGGGCGCACCAAGTGTGGAGTCCTACTAGGACTCCCTAGTCCTAGTAGGATTCCACCTCCCATATGGAATAGGAAAAGAGGAAGGGAAAAAGAGAAGGAAGGAAGGGGGCACCCCCCTTCCCTAGTCCAATTCGGACCAGACCAAGGGGAGGGGTGCGGCCACCCTTGAGGCCCTTTTTCTTCTTTCCCGTATGGCCCAATAAGGCCCAATACGTATTCCCGTAACTCTCCGGTACTCCGAAAAATACCCGAATCACTCGGAACCTTTCCGAAGTCCGAATATAGTCGTCCAATATATCGATCTTTATGTCTCGACCATTTCGAGACTCCTCGTCATATCCCCGATCTCATCCGGGACTCCGAACTCCTTCGGTACATCAAAACTCAATAAAACTTTCATCGTAACGTTAAGCGTGCGGACCCTACGGGTTCGAGAACTATGTAGACATGACCGAGACACGTCTCCGGTCAATAACCAATAGAGGGACCTGGATGCCCATATTGGCTCCCACATATTCTACGAAGATCTTTATCGGTCAGACCGCATAACAACATACGTTGTTCCCTTTGTCACCGGTATGTTTTGCCCGATATTTGATCGTCGGTATCTCGATACCTAGTTCAATCTCGTTACCGGCAAGTCTCTTTACTCGTTCCGTAACACATCATCCCGCAACTAACTCATTAGTCACAATGCTTGCAAGGGTTATAGTGATGTGCATTACCGAGTGGGCCCAGAGATACCTCTCCGACAATCGGAGTGACAAATCCTAATCTCGAAATACGCCAACTCAACAAGTACCTTTGGAGACACCTGTAGAGCACCTTTATAATCACCCATTTACGTTGTGACGTTTGGTAGCACACAAAGTGTTCCTCCGGTAAACGGGAGTTGCATAATCTCATAGTCATAGGAACATGTATAAGTCATGAAGAAAGCAATAGCAACATACTAAACGATCGAGTGCTAAGCTAACGGAATGGGTCAAGTCAATCACGTCATTCTCCTAATGAGGTGATCTCGTTAATCAAATGACAACTTATGTCTATGGCTAGGAAACATAACCATCTTTGATTAACGAGCTAGTCAAGTAGAGGCATACTAGTGACACTCTATTTGTCTATGTATTCACACAAGTATTATGTTTCCGGTTAATACAATTCTAGCATGAATAATAAACATTTATCATGATATAAGGAAATAAATAATAACTTTATTATTGCCTCTAGGGCATATTTCCTTCAGTCTCCCACTTGCACTAGAGTCAATAATCTAGTTCACATCGCCATGTGATTTAACACCAATAGTTCACATCACCATGTGATTAACACCCATAGTTCACATCGTCATGTGATCAACACCCAAAGGGTTTACTAGAGTCAATAATCTAGTTCACATTGCTATGTGATTAACACCCAAAGAGTACTAAGATGTGATCATGTTTTGCTTGTGAGAGAAGTTTAGTCAACGGGTCTGCCACATTCAGAGCCGTATGTATTTTGCAAATATTCTATGTCTACAATACTCTGCACGGAGCTACTCTAGCTAATTGCTCCCACTTTAAATATGTATCTAGACCGAGACTTAGAGTCATCTAGATTAGTGTCAAAATTTGCATCGACGTAACCTTTTACGATGAACCTTTTGTCACTTCCTAATCGAGAAACATATCCTTATTCCACTAAGGATAATTTTGACCGTTGTCCAGTAATCTACTCCTAGATCACTATTGTACTCCCTTGCCAAAATCAGTGTAGGGTATACAATAGATCTGGTACACAGCATGGCATACTTTATAGAACCTATGGCCGAGGCATAGGGAATGACTTTCATTCTTTTTCTATCTTCTGCCGTGGTCGGGCTTTGAGTCTTACTCAATTTCACACCTTGTAACACAGGCAAGAAACTCTTTCTTTGACTTTTCCATTTTGAACCACTTCAAAATCTTGTTAAGGTATGTACTCATTGAAAAAACTTATCAAGCGTCTTGATCTATCTCTATAGATCTTGATGCTCAATATGTAAGCAGCTTCATCGAGGTCTTTCTTTGAAAAACTCCTTTCAAACACTCCTTTATGCTTTGCAAAATAATTCTACATTATTTCCGATCAACAATATGTCATTCACATATACTTATCAGAAATGCTGTAGTGCTCCCACTCACTTTCTTGTAAATACAGGCTTCACCGCAAGTCTGTATACAACTATATGCTTTGATCAACTTATCAAAGCGTATATTCCAACTCCGAGATGCTTGCACCAGTCCATAGATGGATCGCTGGAGCTTGCATATTTTGTTAGCACCTTTAGGATTGACAAAACCTTCTGGTTGCATCATATACAACTCTTCTTTAATAAATTCATTAAGGAATGCAGTTTAGTTAATCCATTTGCCATATTTCATAAAATGCGGCAATTGCTAACATGATTCGGACAGACTTAAGCATAGATACGAGTGAGAAACTCTCATCGTAGTCAACACCTTAAACTTGTCGAAAACCTTTTTGCGACAATTCTAGCTTTGTAGATAGTAACACTACTATCAGCGTCCGTCTTCCTCTTGAAGATCCATTTAATCTCAATGGCTCGCCGATCATTGGGCAAGTCACTCAAAGTCCATACTTTGTTCTCATACATGGATCTTATCTCAGATTTCATGGCCTCAAGCCATTTTGCGGAATCTGGGCTCACCATCGCTTCTTCATAGTTCGTAGGTTCGTCATGGTCTAGTAACATAACCTCCAGAACAGGATTACCGTACCACTCTGGTGCGGATCTTACTCTGGTTGACCTACGAGGTTCAGTAATAACTTGATCTGAAGTTCCATGATCATCATCATTAACTTCCTCACTAATTGGTGTAGGAGTCACAGGAACAGATTTCTGTGATGAACTACTTTCCAATAAGGGAGCAGGTACAGTTACCTCATCAAGTTCTACTTTCCTCCCACTCATTTCTTTCGAGAGAAACTCCTTCTCTAGAAAGGATCCATACTAAGCAACGAATGTCTTGCCTTCGGATCTGTGATAGAAGGTGTACCCAACAGTCTCCTTTGGGTATCCTATGAAGACACATTTCTCCGATTTGGGTTTGAGCTTATCAGGATGAAACTTTTTCACATAAGCATCGCAACCCCAAACTTTACGAAATGACAACTTTGGTTTCTTGCCAAACCATAGTTCATAAGGCGTCGTCTCAACGGATTTTGATGGTGCCCTATTTAACGTGAATGTAGCTGTCTCTAATGCATAACCCCAAAATGATAGTGGTAAATTGGTAAGAGACATCATAGGTTGCACTATATCCAATAAAGTACGGTTATGACGTTCGGACACACCATTATGCTGTGGTGTTCCAGGTGGCACGAATTTGTGAAACTATTCCACATTGTTTTAATTGAAGACCAAACTCGTAACTCAAATATTTGTCTCCGTGATCAGATCGTAGAAACCTTATTTTCTTGTCACGATGATTTTCCACTTCACTCTGAAATTCTTTGAACTTTTCAAATGTTTCAGACTTGTGTTTCATCAAGTAGATATACTCATATCTGCTCAAATCATCTGTGAAGGTCAGAAAATAATGATACCTGCTACGAGCCTCAATATTCATCGGACCACATACATATGTATGTATGATTTCCAACAAATCTGTTGCTCTCTCCATAGTTCCGGAGAACGGCGTTTTATTCATCTTGCCCATGAGGCATGGTTCGCAAGCATCAAGTGATTTATAATCAATTGATTCCAAAATCCCATCAGTATGGAGTTTCTTCATGCGCTTTACACCAATATGACCTAAACGGCAGTGCCACAAATAAGTTACACTATCATTATTAACTTTGCATCTTTTGGCTTCAATATTATGAATATGTGTATCACTACGATCGAGATCCAACAAACCATTTTCGTTGGTGTGTATGACCATAGAAGGTTTTATTCATGTAAACAGAACAACAATTGTTTCTCTAACTTAAATGAATAACCGTATTGCAATAAACATGATCAAATCATATTCATGCTCAACACAAACACCAAATAACACTTATTTAGTTTCAACACAAATCCCGAAAGTACAGGGAGTGTGCGATGATGATCATATCAATCTTGGAACTACTTCCAACACACATCGTCACCTCGCCTTTTTACTAGTCTCTGTTTATTCTGCAACTCCCGTTTCGAGTTACTATTCTTAGCAACTGAACCAGTATCAAATACCGAGGGGTTGCTATAAACACTAGTAAAGTACACATCAATAACATGTATATCCAATATACCTTTGTTCACTTTGCCATCCTTCTTATCCACCAAATAGTTGGGGTAGTTCCGCTTCCAGTGACTAGTCCCTTTGCAGTAGAAGCAATTAGTCTCAGGCTTAGGTACAGACTTGGGCTTCTTCACTTGAGTAGCAACCTGACGTAGATGCAACATGAGAGTGGGGCGGGGGAGGCAGAGGAGGAGAGGAGATTTTTACTCAGCCGTGGAATGATGAAGTAAATATAGGAAGGCGCGCGTGATTGATGATAATTTATTCTTCACTGGCGCCGATTGAGATCGGCTAGGTACTGATTAGAGGAGTAAACTTGAAATTTTACTCTTCTAACCAGTTATAAAGGATCGGTTAGAAATGCCCTTATGTGACCGATATTTATACTTGTGTTATGTGTCGGCAGCTTATTCCAATCAAAAGCTACAAAAGGCCAAAGCTGATACGACACTGATCATGGTTCAGCTCTCAACTTTCTGAAGTTTGAACGTGTATTAAGTTGTAGTTTTGTACAATATATATCCATTGTATATTAGGCTTGCACTTGAAGAAAAAATCCCAGCTAGCAGCAATCATGGTTAAGCTCTCTCAACTCTTCTTGGGTAGTAGTGCAACTGTGAGCTATCAAAGCCACCGCTAATCATCACTGACTAGTCGTGTCAGTATGGCCAGTCAGCGATGACTTTCCTTTGGGACCCTCTTGATAGACATCACTGACCAACTAGTTCATCAGTTATTACTACTAATCACCGTTGTGAAATTACAGACAGGTCCATGGCGCGTCAGTGATAAATGCTTTTGTCCTGTCAATGCCAACTGGTTTTTTGGTGGTGGGTGTGAGGAAAAATATCAGGTGACCCAGAAGCTAAAATTCTCCCATGCTACAATGTGATTCCGGCTATTGGATCTCACATCCAACGGTCAATATCTAGGGGATGTGGACTAAGGCGCGATTATGGGCTTCCTGAAGGGCTCTATTGAAAATGTTCTGGGGCTCCTGGGCTGACCATTGGATGTGATATCCAATGGCCGAGAGCACATCGTAGCATGGGAGCATTTTAGCTCCCGTATCACTTGATATGCACCCGTGGGTGCGATGGGCAAACTAGGGTTGGCTTTATATAGGCGGTAGAGGCGAGGATGGAGTTGTGCATGGCAACAATCGAGCTTCACCGTTATGGCCACTCAACCATGTTTAAAGTCCCCCCGCACGCACACAAGGAGAAGGTGTTTTTTGGGCATCTTTGGGAGGAGCACGCGCAGGATGATGCTCGGTGCAGCCGGTTCCGGAGGTCCAAGATGACCCTAACAGATGGGCTCCACCTATCAGTGGTTGTGAAGGTAGAACTAAAGGCAACTCAACATAGGGCTAAGTAGCGCTCGAGCGATTCTGGTCCTTGGGGAGAGAAGGAATCGGCTAGATTCAGTCCAATCGCTTTTATAGTTTTTTACGTAACTTCTATTTTTTAAAAATTATAGGAGATTGATCACGACCTTTATAATTACCAAATCTATTCCAAAAGTCCAAGAAAAAAATCCAGTAAATCGAAATAATTGTTTTGGGTACGAGAATACTAGTTTCCACCGAATATAATTTTTGAAACTCATTCTGTATACAAAACATGCATATAGGCCATTAATAAATCCCTAAAATTAATTTCTAGAGTTTATTAATTTCTATTTTGGTTTTGAACATCCAATATGATTCATGTGTGTCTAATTTATAGACTTGTGAGTTGGATCAAGTTGAATTTTTTAAATGACCCAAAAAATCTAAATTTGAAACCAAGCCCACCTTACGTGATGCTGGTCAAGGGGTAAGGGACCCTCCTTCCAACTTCGGATACCATTTCCTAGGGCTAGCGTTAGGCATGCCCAAGTGGATGTTTCTAGGAACACATCGAATCATGCTGAACGGAGTGATCCGCCGAGGTTAAAGTGCTCGTTTTGTTCTTGGAAATAGGGAAAAGCTTAGAATGAGAACAGTTGGATGCAACTCTCCCTACTCATCCCCTTAGAAGTACCAACGCTAACTCATTTCATGTACTAGCGTGATGTTTGTCGATGAGTAAGTATAAGTAGTGAGATAAGGGTATGTTCAATGGTGCATTGAGACTGGGTCACCCAAAAGAGTGTCTAGGGACCTCTGGGTCTTGTGCCTCATTGCGCCCAAGTAGGTACTTAGTGGGGGTAATGATGGGTGCACTTACTCAGGTATGTAGCTATAATGGGAGATCATTCCCGTAACAGTAGGATTGCTCGATTATATCATATCCCTCAAAGGTACTACGACATTCACCTACTAATATAAGAGACAAATAGACCTCCGTCAAAGATCATTGGACTTCTAAGGCATTTGACTCATAAGCTAGATATCTCTAGATAAGATCTACACCGTTGTAATCCTACCATTGATTAGTTAATGTCAGCAGGCAGGACGTAAGGCGTTTATCCATCCAGGAGCCAGAACCTTGGTGAACCCACCATGTAACCTTCGTGGTCAGCGGTGCATTAACCTCGAGACGGTACAACCGGGTGATCCCAAAGTTACAAGGGAACGTATCTTCTATAACATCCAAATCCCTGACCGAGCATACACATATTTATCCTTTCCAAGTGTCTATTCAAGCACAATGGGTGCATAGCCTCAGATACTTTTCAAGTGAAAATCGGTGTATATGAAATCCAAATAATTCTATGGAGTATTAGAACTAGTCATCCACAATGCTATGTTTACTATGTTCCGACAATATGCAAGTATGGATCATCTATAATGAGTAATAAATCGGCCGATACTAAATATGGTGATGCATTGCCAAATTTCAACAAACTTTTATCAGGTCAATAAGGATCGCCGCACAACCAGGGAACTATATAAACTAGCATATTTTATTACAATGTTTTATTCATGCATTGCATTACATAGGCACTCGGATCCACCTCACTAAGATTTCCCTCCCGGGCCTCCATAAAAGAATTGCGCTCTTCCTATGGGTGAGGCAGAGTAGAGCTTGCCATCTGTAACTTTAGTGCGTGCATCATTGCCAATTGGGGTGCTTCTACCATCCTTGTGGATGAGCCAGATATCATGGATAGATGCAGCTTGACCAGGGTTAGAGGCAAAGGCTCCACTTCCCATAGGAGGAGTTGTATTATTTGTAGTACTTCGAGCATGGCCTCCAATCGAGATTTGAGTGGATTTTGTAGATAAGCTATCAAATAGTGATGCTGGGAAGTAACCTACTGGAATTGGGACACCGTTGATGCCATAATACAACCACCAGTCCCCACTTGAACTTTCCTACAATTTTATTCATGCAAACATATAGGACAATAATTAAATGAGCACTTCTGCGTCCCTAATGAACAAAAATTGAGCAGACGTACCTTGGACACTCTAATAGTAATCGTTTGGCGTTTCCTATTGATACCGGAGACAGGGCTTATGATACCACCGGGAGATATGGGGGACCCCTTCACGAGTTTAAAGCCAGGACAATCGAGGTTGACACACCCTGTACTTTGATGATTATCTTTCTGCACTTCCAAACATATCATTTAGATGTCATCCCATATTGTCTAACCGCTCATTTTTATAAACTACTCTTATTTTGGAATATCGCTTAAAATTATAATTCTTCTATGTATAGACAATTCTACCTCTATCTTTGATTTTCCCCTTATTATTTCATTACCATTGTCAAGCATTTACGCAAAACCAACTCCTAATTATTTTGCTTGTTTGAGAACACCTAGAGAAGTAGTTTATCCAATCATTCTATCAACTTAGTTTATCTTAGAGTTCTCTAAAATCATGTTACTTCAAAATATAAATCTTAGTAAAATAATAAAATTTCACACACTTTTTGTGGACCATCTATATCACAAGTTTAAATAAGAGGAAGAAACATACTGTCCAAACCGTAAAAAGGTGAGTACGCGAGTCATTAAATCGATATGGCCAAACCTATATAAGTATTGGAAACATATGTTAATTATAAGAAATACAAAACTAAAACACATCAACACCGTTTAAAAAATTATGGAAATTCAAAGACTAAAAAAGATGACTTACCACCCAACCAACAATAATTGAATTGAGTTTTTTGTTAACATCACCTTCCCAGTTATGAATACAAATTGCACCCGCTGACAGTTGTCCGACATTAAGATTGTGTCCATACACATCCATGTTAGCAGATATTCCATAGTATCCATTATCATTATCTTCCATCAAATGTACGGCAAACTGCGAAATTAAATGAGTCAATTTAAAGGTGGAGGTTATTCATACACTTCAAAAATCTAGAGAAACAAAATATAAATCAATAGTTTGGTTAGAATCACAAATAATTGAATATTATCAAAAAAATATTTTTAGTAAAGAGGAGCAAAGTATATAACTCACATAATATTTTGTGTCATCATCATTTTTCGATGGTAAAGCTTGTGCATATGACATCTGAGGCATATATATAATATCTGTTGAACTAAAATTGCAATCCATATATTGTGAACTTGTTGGGGTTTCCTTCATACTAATGAGCATCGATGATGCATCCATATTTTCCTTCAAGACAAAAAGGATTATGTAAGTATGCATATATGGATTTGTAGCTTCTTATTTGCCGGTGTGAAAACCAACTCATCTGAAAATTATAAACAAATAATAATGGATGGTTACAGGAAAGCATGAATTCTTCTGTTGATTAACTCCACATGTATGTTGAATCTTCTGTTTCCACATCCAAACACATAAACAACTGGAAGATTCATTGTACATTGATGTATGGACTTTCTAGTATATATTTTGGTGGAATTTTTTATCAAATAGAATACCTATGTTTACCTCATGGGTATTCAGAGTAAGTTGATCTGCCAGGCCTTGATGCACAAAAAATATGGTGCATAACACAAATATTTACAATACTAGATGAAGATGAGACATCTTGAGATGAGGGAGAACACATATAGAGCAATATTCACATGGGAGTTCTTTTATATAGAGGGACTACTCTTAATTTCCACGCGACCACAGCCTGCAGTAGCAATAAATGATATACAACCCCCTCACAATCAAGAAACAAATGACCAAATCTCTGCTCATTAAATATGATACTATGATAGTGCTACTTGGAAGAAATTTATGGAATGGCAATCCAGATATGCAACTTTGATTTGTGTACTTATTGAAGTACATTTGTTTCCCTATCCAAAATTAAACAACTACATACTGAGCCAAAAGACATCTAATATATTGCTATCAATTACACACTTTGTGCATACTTTTTATTGAATTTTTTTGCACTAACATATTAATCCAGTTCCCAATGCTAGTTCATGTTTTTTTGTTGTTTCTTTATTTTTTTAGAAAAATCCCTTGAAAAAGTCCAAGGAAAACAAAACAAAAATGGTGTAGGAAGTTTCAACACATCAGAAGGCCATAGGAGGTTGGCCCTACACTAGATGGGCCCCACAGGCCCTATGTGTCCTAGGGCTATGGGTGCTTACAGCCCGTGAGACCCCTTGGCTGGCGACCGGTGCCCGATGGTCCATATATACCCCCGTTTGCACACTCTAATTATCAAGAAATTTTCCGCCGCCGCCACATCTTGCATTTTCATCCCAGATCTGATACTTTGTCGTAGGGGGATTTCATCTCCGTCATCACCAACCTAGATGCTCGTGCTCCAAGATGAGTCGTGAGCAGTCCGACCCCTGGGCTACGGGTTCATGGAAGTAGTCAAAGTTGTAATCTCTCCATCTTAAATCTTTTAGGGATAATCAATTTTATGCTCCTAGTTGTGTCCTACTCGGCTGTTTTTCCCCTAGTTTCCAAAAATCCTCGGCCCTGCCCAAGCCTCTTCACTCCTATTATGCATTTGCCCTTTTACCGTTTGATTACCACTTTCAAAATTTCATCAAAAAATTCATATTAACTTTAGAAAATACAAATAAGATATCCAAATGTTCAGAAAAACAACACCTACATGTGCATGTCATTTGCATTCACGACAAAAGTGTTGTTTAAACCGCACAATGTTACTAATATTATTAAACCTAAAAATGTATGAACAACACTTTTGTCATGAATGCAAATGACATACACATATAGGTGATGTTTTTCTAAACATTTCGACATATTTTTGCATTTTCCTGAGTTAATATGAATTTATTATGAAGTTTTCAAAGTGGAAGGAAAATGTTCAAAGGGCGGTCAAAGGAAAAATGCATAAGAGGAGAGAAGTGCCTTGGGCAAGACCGATGATTTTTGAAAAGTAGGGGCAAAACAGCCGAGTGGGACACAACTAGGGGCACAAAAATATTTGTCCCATTTTTTTATGTTCAATGCAATATCCATATGAGCTGCCCTACATGATTATGGTTTATCTGATGTATTTGTAGCAGTGATGTAATGTGGACAAATATAAACATAGGCCCAACCGAGACTAACACTGCAAAAATAACACTTCCGTGATAATATGCTTTTGTCAAAATGAAGATAGTCAAACATGTGCATCCATGCCGATTTTTTTGACAAAATGAAGATAGTCATACATGTGCTGTCGAGGGAGTGTTCCATGGCAATTCTCAATTTATTGTCAAGAAAGTGTTCACTTCCGTGATGATAAATGGCAAGTCATAGAAGTGATTTCGTTAAGTGTAACTGACACGTGGCAGCCACCGTAACGGGGCGCTGTTTAGCTATTGAGTGCCGATTTTGGATCCTATACCCTTTAATAGCACCCACCAATGATGATTTTCCATGTGTCAATTTCTCATTCGTCAACGGAACCACGTGTCAGCTCTTCGTAACGATAGATGTCATCCATCCAATGGACGAGATACACCTATGAAACGTCGACACATGGCATGGCCCAATAGTGTCCCATTTAGGTCCAGAAGGCCGACCCACTTGACTTGGTCAAAAGTTAGTGGGCCGGTCCATTGAAAGCATGTTAACGACATGTTTGCATATAGCTCATTTACGGCCCGGTTACGCCCGACCCGTTATGGCTTTTTTGAATTCAGCCTATTAGGGTCAAGTGGGTCATCCAATACGATTCCAGCCCGTTAACACTTTCGACCCATGTGTGGCCAGTGACGTCTTTCGGCCCATATGAGGCTTTTTGTATCTCCTGGTCTTTTAGCGACCCATGGTGATTCTGGCCCATAAAGAACAGTAAATGGCTTTGGACCCATTAGCGGCCCATGCTTTAGTTGGTCCGTTTCCAACCCGTGTTTTCTTTCGGCCTTTTAAGGGCCCATAATATCTTGGGCTCATTTTCGGCCCTCGATTACTTCCGGTCTGTTGTCGGCTTGTTCTGTTATAGGGGCAAATACAGGCCATGGTTACATTCGGCCCATTTGTGGCCCATTCATCCATTGGTACATTACTACTCGTCATCATGTATTTCGGCCCATTAAAGGCCCATTACGCCCGGTGATAGTATTTTTCTTGTGATGTCTTCCAGCCTGTTAATGGCCCGTTATGTTCTGGGACCATGAGCGGGATGTTCCGCTTTTAGCCCGTTTATGACCCTTATTGCTGTCAGGGTGTTGACCATGAATTGTACATCCTATGTGTGGCCCATGGATCCTGTGGCGCGTAGGAGGCCCATGGGTACCTAGGTCCGTATGTGGCCCATTGTTATTGCGGCCACTAGGAAACAAAAGAAATATAACTACGGTGACTATTAGGGAATAAGTAAACAAGACTATAAGGAAATAAATAAGCAAGCAACTAACGCTAGGCTATTACACAGATTACATCCACTGGGCATCAAAGTTCGCCACCAGTGCAAATAAAGGCGACAACAAAGCAGCATATTACATACACTGAGCGTCAAAGTTGGCCACCAGTGCAAATAAACGTGACAACAAAACAAGTCCGAACTCAAACCACTTCGGTAGAGCTCAAGAAGTGTTATCATGGGTATCCACCATGCTGGAAATAAGCTTAGCAAGGTTATTAGCTTTTTATTGTTTGGCACTAAAATCCTCAAACGCTTGCCATTGCACCAGAAACTATGCATCTAAATTCTGCAGGGACTTCCTCAGTCCTCCGGCTTCTTGTCACAACACAACTAATCGATATCTTTCAGCTTGTAGTTGAGACTCAAGAAGTCGAACTGATTCAGCTAGCACGTTCGAAGAGCTTGTGCCAGTGGTAGTGGCCAGTAACTCGAACACTACATCAAGACATGACCTTGGGGGTTGTCTCACTATCTTCAAGATAGTTTTCCTTATCTGTTTTATCAGCTATGTTGGAGACAAACAAGGTTGTCTCACTATCTTGGACCTTATCTGCATTACTTACTTTATCATTGCATAATGGGGTACTCTTCTCCAATATCCTGTCAGCACTCTAAAAGAGGAACTGATACGTCTTCAACGTATCTATAATTTTTGATTGTTCCATGCTATTATATTATCTGTTTTGGATGTTTTATATCCATTAATATGCTATTTTATGCTATTTTTGGGACTAACTTCTTAACCTAGAGCCTAGTGCCAGTTTCTGTTTTTTCCCTTGTTTTTGAGTTTTATAGAAAAGGAATACCAAATGGAGTCCAAACGAATAAAACTTTCAAGATGATTTTTCTTGGACCAGAATACACACGTAGGACTTGGAGAGGAAGGTAGAAGAGTCCTTAGGGCTCCACAAGCCATCACGACGTGCCCTAGGGGGGCGCCCGTTGGCTTATGGGCCCCACGGGAGTCCTCCAACCCTAATATTTGGCCTATAAATTCAGAAATATTCCCAAACCACCGGAAACGTCCACCAAAATACTTTTCCGCCACCGTAACCTTCTGTTCCCGTGAGATCCCATCTTGGGGCCTTTCCGGGATCCTGACGGAGGGGGATTTGATCACGTAAGGCTTCTACATCAACTCTGTTGCCCTTCCGATGAAGCGTGAGTAGTTTACCTCAGACCTATGGGTCCATAGCTAGTAGCTAGATGGCTTCTTCTCTCTCTTTGATCCTCAATACCATGTTCTCCTCGTTGTTCTTGGAGATCTATCTGATGTAATATTCTTTTGCGGTGTGTTTGTCGAGATCCGATGAATTGTGGATTTATGATTAGTTTACCTATGAATGTCATTTGAATCTTCTCTGAATTCTTATATGCATGATTTGATATCTTTGTCTTTCTCTTCGAATTATCGATTTGGTTTGGCCAACTAGATTGGTTCTTCTTGCAATGGGAGAGGTGCTTAGTTTTGGGTTCAATCTTGCGGTGTCCACACCAAGTGACAAAGTAGGGGTAGCGAGGCACATATTGTATTGTTGCCATCAAGGGTAAAAAGGTGGGGTTTTCATCATGTTGCTTGTGTTTATCCCTCTACATCATGTCATCTTACTTAAGGCGTTACTCCGTTCTTATGAACTTAATACTCTAGATGCATGATGGATAGCGGTCGATATGTGGAGTAATAGTAGTAGATGCAGAATCATTTCGGTCTACTTGACATGAACGTGATGCCTATATTCATAATCATTGCCTTGAATATAGTCATAACTTTGCGCTTTTCTATCAATTGTTCGACAGTAATTTGTTCACCCATTGTATTATTTGCCTTCAAGAGAGAAGCCTCTAGTGAATCCTATGGCCCCCGGGTCTATTTTCCATCATATATTTTCAGATCTATAAACAAAAAAAATCCCAAAAATACCTTGCTGCAATTTATTTACTTTTATTTTGTTTTACGTTTTAGTAAGATTTTATATCTATCTCTATCAGATCTCACCTTTGCAAGTGACCATGAAGGGATTGACAACCCCTTTATCACGTTGGGTGCAAGTGTTTGATTGTTTGTGCAGGTGCATAGATTGAAGACCTGCGTGTATCTCCTACTGGATTGATACCTTGGTTCTTAACTGAGGGAAATACTTATCTCTACTTTGATGAATCACCCTTTCCTCTTCAAGGAAAAAACCAACGCAAACTCAAGAAGTAGCAGGAAGAATTTTTGGCGCTGTTGCAGGGGAGGTTCTACATCAAGCCTACCAAGTACCCACCATAAACTCTCATCTCTTGCATTACATTATTTTCCATTTCCTCTCGTTTTCCTCTCCCCCACTTCTAAAATGATTTCAGAAAACACAAAAATATTTGCCTTCTTTTGTTCGTCTTTTCGTTTGCCTTTATGTCTTACTTGGTTTGTTTGCTCGTTCGCTTGGTATAATTGTGTATTTACTGTAAATCAGAAAGCCAAAAGTTTATGGATCCTCATCCAATTGCTAATATTTTTAAGAGATCCAATTATGATGAACCAATTGCTAGTGACTTGAGTGCCCTAGATTATCTTTATGAAGTTTTGCTTGAAATTCGTGAATCTGGAAATTGTGATGAAATTTTTGAAGTGAATCACGATAGCTCCTTGAATGAAAAGCATGATTTCACTGATGTTATTATAAATTCTATTAATGTAAATTGTGCTAATAATATGCAAAACCCTAAGCTTGGGGATGCTAGTTTTGCTATGTCCACTACTTATTGTAATGATCATGATTGGGGTGATTCTTCTTATGATCTTGAAAATTTATTTAAGCCTCATGATGAATATGTTTGCGATAATATTGAAAGTGGGTTTGGAAGAGTGTCAACTCTAGGTAATAATTATCCCACTAATTTGGAGTTTGATCAATCTTATGAATTTTTTGATAAAAGTGGGCTTGGAGAAGTAATGACTTTATTCTATGTTAATCCCACTATTTTGGAAGAGTGTCAACTTTGCATACATGTGGATCATGAAGGGAATATTTTATGTGATAGTTATATTGTTGAATTTGAATATGATCCTACATGTAATTATTATGAGAGAGGAAAATATGATTGTGGAAAATTTCATGTTACTAAATTACCTCTCGGTATGTTGAGATTTCTATTGTTTCTTTCTTCTTCCTTGCATATGCTAGTTTTTTTCTTGTCTTGATAAATACTTTCCCTATAAAACTCCTATGCATAGGAAGTATGTTAGACTTAAACTTCTTTTTCACATGCTATATGATGCTCTCTTTGTGCTTCAATTTTTGTCTTTCATGTGAGCATCATTAAAATTATCAATGCCTAGCTAAAAGGCATTGAAAAAAGCATTTGTTGGGAGACAACCCAATATTTTTATTTTCGTTTTTACGAGAATACACATTATTACCTATGTAGTAATTGTGTTTCGGTGTTGTAATTAGTGTTTGAGCCAAGTAAGACTTTTGGGATGGCTTACGGTGATAGTTGATTTGACCTTGCTGAAAAACAGAAACTATTGCGTCCCGTAACAGAATTGTTTAAATTCACTAGAGCTGTAAAAATTCTGAATTGTTTACACAAGATTTATATACAAATTGCCTCTTTTGTCCTAATTTTTCAGAATTTTTGGAGTTACACAAGTATGAGAACAATTCAGATCTTCGCAGACTGTTCTGTTTTTGACAGATTATGTTTTCTATGTGTTGTTTGCTTATTTTAGTGAATCTATGGGTAGTATCGGGAGGCATGAACCATGGATAAGTTGGAATACATTAGATATTACAGCAATATAAATAAAGAATGAGTTCACAACAACACCAAAAAGTGGTTATTTATTTTCTTATACTAATGGATCTCATGAGTTTTCTGTTGTGAAGTTTTCAAGTTTTGGGTAAAGATTTGATGGACTATGGAATAAGGAGTGGCAAGAGACTAAGCTTGGGGATGCCCAAGGCACCCCAAGGTAATATTCAAGTATAACCAAGCATCTAAGCTTGGGGATGCCCCGGATGGCATCCCGTCTTTCGTCTTCGTCTATCGGTAAATTTACTTGAGGCTATATTTTTATTCACCACATGATATGTGTTTTTCTTGGAGCGTCTTGTATGATATGAGTCTTTTCTTTTTAGTTTGCCACAATCATCCTTGCTGTACACAACTTTTTAGAGGGACACGCATGAATCATGAATTTATTAGAATACTCTATGTGCTTCACTTATATCTTTTGAGCTAGACAATTTTGCTCTAGTGCTTCACTTATATCTTTTTAGAGCACGAGGGTGGCTTTATTTTGTAGAAATTGTTGAACTCTCATGCTTCACTTATATTATTTTGAGAGTCTCTCTAAACAGCATGGTAATTTTCTTAGGTTATGAATTTAGTACTAATATGATGGGCATCCAAGAGGGATATAATAAAAACTTTCATATAAAGAGAATTGAATACTATGAGGTTTGATTCCTTATGATTCTTTTGAGATATAAAGATGGTGATATTAGAGTCATGCTAGTGAGTAATTGTGGATTGGTAGAAATACTTGTGTTAAAGTTTGTGATTCCCATAGCATGCACATATGGTGAACCGTTATGCGATGAAGTCGGAGCATGACTTATTTATTGATTGTCTTCCTTATGAGTGGCGGTCGGGGACGAGCGATGGTCTTTTCATACCAATCTATCCCCCTAGGAGCATGTGTGTAGTACTTTGTTTCGATAGCTAATAGACTTTTGCAATAAGTATGTGAGTTCTTTATGACTAATGTTGAGTCCATGGTTTATACGCACTCTCACCCTTCCAACATTGCTAGCCTCTCTAGTACCACGCAACTTTTGCCGGTGCACTACACCCACCATATACCCTTCCTCAGAACAGCCACCATACCTACCTATTATGGCATTTCCATAGCCATTCCGAGATATATTGCGCCGTTTATTATGACACGCTCCATCATTGTCATATTGCTTTGCATGATCATGTAGTTGACATAGTATTTGTGGCAAGGCCACCATTCATATCTTTTTATACATTTCTCTCTTGATCATTGCACATCCCGGTACACCGCCGGAGGCATTCATATAGAGTCATATTTTTGTTCTAGTATCGAGTTGTAAGTAAATAAAATTATGATGATCATCATTATTAGAGCATTGTCCCATGTGAGGAAAGGATGATGGAAGCTATGATTCCCTCACAAGTTGGGATGAGTCTCCAGACTTTATAAAAAATAAAAGAGGCCAAAAGAAGCCCAAACAAAAAAAATGGAAAATAAAATAAAAAAATGAGAGAAAAGAGAGAAGGGACAATGCTACTATCCTTTTACCACACTTGTGCTTCAAATTAGCACCATCATCTTAATGATAGAGAGTCTTCTATGTTGTCACCTTCATATACTAGTGGAAAATTTTCATTATAGAACTTGGCTTGTATATTCCAATGATGGGCTTCCTCAAATTGCCCTAGGTCTTCTTGAGCAAGCGAGTTGGATGCACACCCACTTAGTTTCTTTTTGAGCTTCCATAAACTTATAGCTCTAGTGCATCCGTTGCATGGCAATCCCTACTCACTCACATTGATATCTATTGATGGGCATCTCCATAACCCATTGATACGCCTAGTTGATGTGAGACTATCTCCTTCTTTTTGTCTTCTCCACAACCACCATATTCTATTCCACCTATAGTGCTATATCTATGGCTCACACTCATGTATTGCGTGAAAGTTGAAAAAGTTTGAGAACATCAAAAGTATGAAACAATTACTTGGCTTGTCATCGGGGTTCTGCATTGATACGTCTCCAACGTATCTATAATTTTTGATTGTTCCATGCTATATTATATTCTGTTTTGGACATTATTGGGCTATATTATACACTTTTATATTATTTTTGGGACTAACCTATTAACCGGAGGTCCAGCCCAGAATTGCTGTTTTTTTGCCTATTTCAGAGTTTCGCAGAAAAAGAATATCAAACGGAGTCCAAACGGAATGAAACCTTCGGGAACGTGATTTTCGGAACGAACGTGATCTAGAGGACTTGGACCCTACGTCAAGACATCAACCAGGAGGGCATGAGGTAGGGGGGCGCGCCTACCCCCCAGGCGCGCCCTCCACCCTCGTGGGCCCCCTATTGCTCCACTGACGTACTTCTTCCTCCTATATATACCTACGTACCCCCAAACTACCAGATACGGAGCCAAAAACCTAATTCCACCGCCGCAACCTTCTGTACCTGTGAGATCCCATCTTGGGGCCTGTTCCGGAGCTCCGCCAGAGGGGGCATCGATCACGGAGGGCTTCTACATCAACACCATAGCCTCTCCGATGATGTGTGAGTAGTTTACCTCAGACTTTCGGGTCCATAGTTATTAGCTAGATGGCTTCTTCTCTCTTTTTGGATCTCAATACAATGTCCCCCCTCTCTCGTGGAGATCTATTCGATGTAATCTTCTTTTGCGGTGTGTTTGTTGAGACCGATGAATTGTGGGTTTATGATCAAGTTTATCTATGAACAATATTTGAATCTTCTCTGAATTCTTTTATGTATGGTTGGTTATATTTGCAAGTCTCTTCAAATTATCAGTTTGGTTTGGCCTACTAGATTGATCTTTCTTGCAATGGGAGAAGTGCTTACTTTCGGGTTCAATCTTGCGGTGTCCTTTTCCAGTGACAGTAGGGGCAGCAAGGCACATATTGTATTGTTGCCATCGAGAATAACAAGATGGGGTTTATATCATATTGCATGAGTTTATCCCTCTACATCATGTCATCTTGCTTAAGGCGTTACTCTGTTCTTATGAACTTAATACTCTAGATGCATGCTGGATAGCGGTCGATGTGTGGAGTAATAGTAGTAGATGCAGGCAGGAGTCGGTCTACTTGTCTCGGACGTGATGCCTATATACATGATCATACCTAGATATTCTCATAACTATGCTCAATTCTGTCAATTGCTCAACAGTAATTTGTTCACCCACCGTAAATACTTATGCTCTTGAGAGAAGCCACTAGTGAAACCTATGGCCCCCGGGTCTATTTTCCATCATATTAATCTCCCGACAACAAGCTATTTCTGGCGCTGCTTTTATTGTTCTTGATATCGATTGCAATCCTTCATGTCCTATTATTCTTGGCAGACATTTCCTTAGAACGATCAGTGCAATTATTGATATGAAGGAAGGGAATATTAGATTCCAATTTCCGTTAAGGAAAGGCATGGAACACTTCCCTAGAAAGAAAATAAAATTACCATATGAATCTATCATGAGAGCCACTTATGGATTGCCTACCAAAGATGGCAATACCTAGATCTATCCTTGCTATTATGCCTAGCTAGGGGCGTTAAACGATAGCGCTTGTTGGGAGGCAACCCAAATTTATTTTTAGTTTTTTGCTTTTTGCTTCTGTTTAGGAATAAATCTTTGATCTAGCCTCTGGTTAGATGTGTTTTTATGTTTTAATTAGTGTTTGTGCCAAGTTTAACCTATAGGATCTTCTTGGATGATAGTTATTTGATCTTGCAGAAAATTCCAGAAACTTTCTGTTCACGAAAATGATTGTTAAAAATCACCAGAACGTGATAAAATATTGATTCCAATTTCTGCTGATCAATAAACTAATTGTCTAGGTCGTCCTATTTTTGCTGATGTTTTGGAGTTCCAGAAGTTTGCGTTAGTTACAGATTACTACAGACTGTTCTGTTTTTGACAGATTCTGTTTTTCGTGTGTTGTTTGCTTATTTTGATGAATCTATGGCTAGTAAAATGGTTTATAAACCATAGAGAAGTTGGAATACAGTAGGTTTAACACCAATACGAATAAATAATGAGTTCATTACAGTACCTTGAAGTGGTCTTTTGTTTTCTTTCGCTAACGGAGTTTACGAGATTTTCTGCTGAGTTTTGTGTTGTGAAGTTTTCAAGTTTTGGGTAAAAGATTTGATGGATTATGGAACAAGGAGTGGCAAGAGCCTAAGCTTGGGGATGACCATGGCACCCCCAAGATAATCTAAGGACACCTAAAATCCAAAGCTTGGGGATGCCCCGGAAGGCATCCCCTCTTTCGTCTACTTCCATCAGTAACTTTACTTGGAGCTATATTTTTATTCACCACATGATATGTGTTTTGCTTGGAGCGTCTTGTATTATTTGAGTCTTTATTTTTTAGTTTACCACAATCATCCTTGCTGTACACACCTTTTGAGAGAGTCACACTTGATTTGGAAATTATTAGAATACTCTATGTGCTTCACTTATATCTTTTGAGTTATATAGTTTTTGCTCTAGTGCTTCACTTATATCTTTAAGAGCACGGTGGTGGATTTGTTTTATAGAAACTATTGATCTCTCATGCTTCACTTATATTATTTTGAGAGTCCTACAAAACAGCATGGTAGTTTGGTTTAACAATAATAGGCATTCAAGATTAGTAAAGAAAAAGAAAAATTCTTATGAGTGTGTTGAATACTATGAGAAGTTTGATGCTTGATAATTGTTTTGAGATATGAAGATGGTGATATTAGAGTCATGCTAGTTGAGTAGTTTTGAATTTGAGAAATACTTGTGTTAAAGTTTGTGATTCCCGTAGCATGCACGTATGGTGAACCGTTATGTGATGAAGTCGGAGCATGATTTATTTATTGATTGTCTTCCTTATGAGTGGCGGTCGGGGATGAGCGATGGTCTTTTCCTACCAATCTATCCCCCTAGGAGCATGCGCGTAATACTTTGCTTTGATAACTTATAGATTTTTGCAATAAGTATATGAGTTCTTTATGACTAATGTTGAGTCCATGGATTATACGCACTTTTCCTCCTTCCACCATTGCTAGCCTCTCTAATACCGCGGACTTTTCGCCGGTATCATACACCCACCATATACCTTCCTGAAAACAGCCACCATACCTACCTATTCTGGCATTTCCATAGCCATTCCGAGATATATTGCCATGCAAATTACCACCGTTTCATTTACTATGACACGCTCCATCATTGTCATATTGCTTCGCATGATCATGTAGTTGACATTGTATTTGTGGCAAAGCCACCATTCATAATTCTTTCATACATGTCACTCTTCATTCATTGCATATCCCGGTACACCGCCGGAGGCATTCACATAGAGTCATATTTTGTTCTAAGTATTGAGTTGTAATTGTTGAGTTGTAAGTAAATAAAAGTGTGATGATCATCATTTTTTTAGAGCATTGTCCGAAGTGAGGAAAGGATCATGGAGACTATGATTCCCCCACAAGTCGGGATGAGACTCCGGATGAAAAATTAAAAAAAGAGAAAAAAAAGAGGCCATAAAAAAGAGAGGAAAAGGTCCAAATAAAAAAATGAGAGAAAAAGAGAGAAGGGACAATGTTACTATCCTTTTACCACACTTGTGCTTCAAAGTAGCACCATTATCTTCATGATAGAGAGTCTCCTATGATATCACTTTCATATACTAGTGGGAATTTTTCATTATAGAACTTGGCTTGTATATTCCAATGATGGGCTTTCTCAAAATGTCCTAGGTCTTCGTGAGCAAGCGAGTTGGATGCACACCCACTTAGTTTCTTTTGTTGAGCTTTCATATACTTATAGCTCTAGTGCGTCCGTTGCATGGCAATCCCTATTCACTCACATTGATATCTATTAATGGGCATCTCCATAGCCCGTTGATACGCCTAGTTGATGTGAGACTATCTTCTCCCTTTTTTGTTTTCTCCACAACCATCATTCTATTCCACATATAGTGCTATGTCCATGGCTCACGCTCATGTATTGCGTGAAGATTGAAAAAGTTTGAGAACACTAAAAGTATGAAACAATTGCTTGGCTTGTCATCGGGGTTGTGCATGATTTAAATATTTTGTGTGGTGAAGATAGAGCATAGCCAGACTATATGATTTTGTAGGGATAACTTTCTCTGGCCATGTTATTTTGAGAAGACATAATTGCTTAAGTTAGTATGCTTGAAGTATTATTATTTTTATGTCAATATTAAACTTTTGTCTTGAATCTTTCGGATCTGAATATTCATACCACAATTAAGAAGAATTACATTGAAATTATGCCAAGTAGCATTCCACATCAAAAATTCTGTTTTTATCATTTACCTACTCGAGGACGAGCAGGAATTTAAGCTTGGGGATGCTTGATACGTCTCCAACGTATCTATAATTTTTGATTGTTCCATGCTATATTATATTCTGTTTTGGACATTATTGGGCTATATTATACACTTTTATATTATTTTTGGGACTAACCTATTAACCGGAGGTCCAGCCCAGAATTGCTGTTTTTTTGCCTATTTCAGAGTTTCGCAGAAAAAGAATATCAAACGGAGTCCAAACGGAATGAAACCTTCGGGAACGTGATTTTCGGAACGAACGTGATCTAGAGGACTTGGACCCTACGTCAAGACATCAACCAGGAGGGCATGAGGTAGGGGGGCGCGCCTACCCCCCAGGCGCGCCCTCCACCCTCGTGGGCCCCCTATTGCTCCACTGACGTACTTCTTCCTCCTATATATACCTACGTACCCCCAAACTACCAGATACGGAGCCAAAAACCTAATTCCACCGCCGCAACCTTCTGTACCTGTGAGATCCCATCTTGGGGCCTGTTCCGGAGCTCCGCCAGAGGGGGCATCGATCACGGAGGGCTTCTACATCAACACCATAGCCTCTCCGATGATGTGTGAGTAGTTTACCTCAGACTTTCGGGTCCATAGTTATTAGCTAGATGGCTTCTTCTCTCTTTTTGGATCTCAATACAATGTCCCCCCTCTCTCGTGGAGATCTATTCGATGTAATCTTCTTTTGCGGTGTGTTTGTTGAGACCGATGAATTGTGGGTTTATGATCAAGTTTATCTATGAACAATATTTGAATCTTCTCTGAATTCTTTTATGTATGGTTGGTTATATTTGCAAGTCTCTTCAAATTATCAGTTTGGTTTGGCCTACTAGATTGATCTTTCTTGCAATGGGAGAAGTGCTTACTTTCGGGTTCAATCTTGCGGTGTCCTTTTCCAGTGACAGTAGGGGCAGCAAGGCACATATTGTATTGTTGCCATCGAGGATAACAAGATGGGGTTTATATCATATTGCATGAGTTTATCCCTCTACATCATGTCATCTTGCTTAAGGCGTTACTCTGTTCTTATGAACTTAATACTCTAGATGCATGCTGGATAGCGGTCGATGTGTGGAGTAATAGTAGTAGATGCAGGCAGGAGTCGGTCTACTTGTCTCGGACGTGATGCCTATATACATGATCATACCTAGATATTCTCATAACTATGCTCAATTCTGTCAATTGCTCAACAGTAATTTGTTCACCCACCGTAAAATACTTATGCTCTTGAGAGAAGCCACTAGTGCCCCCGGGTCTATTTTCCATCATATTAATCTCCCGACAACAAGCTATTTCTGGCGCCGCTTTTATTTTACTTTCTTTACTTTGCATCTTTATCATAAAAATACCAAAAATATTATCTTATCATATCAGTGTAGGGATTGACAACCCCTTATCGCGTTGGTTGCGAGGATTTATTTGTTTGTGTAGGTGCGAGGGACTCGTGCGTGGCCTCCTACTAGATTGATACCTTGGTTCTCAAAAACTGAGGGAAATACTTACGCTACTTTGCTGCATCACCCTTTCCTCTTCAAGGGAAAACCAACGTAGTGCTCAGGAGGTAGCATGCATGATTTAATACTTTGTGTGGTGAAGATGGAGCATAGCCAGACTATATGATTTTGTAGAGATAACTTTCTTTGGCCATGTTATTTTTTTGACAGAAAGACCGTAAGGGAACCCCCTACAGTATAATTGGTGTAGCAAACCCAAATTGCAAGTACCATGTCTTTAACCTGGGTGGGTAGGAAGGCATCAGCCCCTTCCCACCACTAGGCTATGCCTTAGTCTGCTGGCCATGTTATTTTGAGAAGACACGATTGCTTTATTAGTATGCTTGAAGTATTATTGTTTTTATGTTAATATTAAACTTTTGTTTTGAATCTTATGGATCTGAATATTCATGCCACAATAAAGACATGGGTAAATATGTTAGGTAGCATTCCACATCAAAAATTCTGTTTTTATCATTTACCTACTCGGGGACGAGCAGGAATTAAGCTTGGGGATGCTTGATAGGAATCCAACGTATCTATAATTTTTTATTGTTCCATGCTATTATATTATCTGTTTTGGATGTTTTATATGCATTAATATGTTATTTTATATTATTTTTGGGACTAACTTATTAACCTAGAGCCTATTGCCAGTTTATGTTTTTCCTTGTTTCTGAGTTTTACAGAAAAGGAATACCAAACGGAATAAAACTTTTATGATGATTTTTCTTGGAACAGATGACACACGCAGGACTTGGAGAGATGGCAGAAGAGTCCCGAGGGCTCCACAAGCCTTCACGGCGCACCCTAGTGGGGCGCCCCTGGCTTGTGGGCCACACGGGAGTCCTCCAACCTTAATCTTTGGCCTATAAATTCAGAAATATTCCCAAACCACCAGATGTGTCCACCAAAATACTTTTCTGCCGCTGTAACCTTCTGTTCCCGTGAGATCCCATCTTGGGGCCTTTTCTGGCATCCTGCCGGAGCGGGATTCGATCACAGACGACTTCTACATAAAATCTATTGCCCTTCCGATGAAGCTTGATTAGTTTACCTCAGACCTACGGGTCCATAGCTAGTAGCTACATGGCTTCTTCTCTCCCTTTGATCCTCAATACCATGTTCTCCTCGTTGTTCTTGCAGATCTAACCGATGTAATTCTTTTGCGGTGTGTTTGTCGAGATCCGATGAATTGTGGACGTCGGTGGGAACGACACCTATGGGGTCACTGGGATCCCTTCTATGGTTAGCGGGCGCGGGGTTGTGAGAAGAGCAGGTTCAGGAGCTAGCACAAAGATCGTTCACCCAGGTTTGGGCCGCAAAGATGCGTAATACCCTAGTCCTGCTTTGGTGGATGTATTGAGTGTTCTTGAGCTCTCGAGCTAGCTACGGTGGCTGCGTAGTTCCAAAGAGCCGAATCCCTCTCCAGTATGCCTCGGGCCTCCTTTTATAGGAAAAAGGGGTTGCCACAGTGGCACATAGGAGGTGGAAAGGTGTACAGTGCGCGAGCTTATCGCCCGGCATTACGGGAGAAAGCGCATTAAATGCGCTACTTAGGTGTCCATTAGCTTTATCAGGGATGGGAATGAGGCCCGTCCCTTCTGTCGCCGCTCAGCCTCGCTTCGACACGCGCCCAGGCTAGTGATGCGTGCAACGCCATGTAGGCAGGCAGGCTGCTGAGGTGGCGCGGTGGCAGGGCCTTCACGAAGAGTTGCATGCCACCACGCAGGTGCTTGCTGAGTCGGCGTAGAGGTAGCCCGTCGCCACTTAGGTGCCTGCCCGGCTGGTTGAGCTAGCAGCTGCTTGGGGACGGCGGTGGGGTCTTGGCTGGTGCAGGCCTAGCAGTGGCCCCACTGATGACCTCGGCAAGGGTCTTGCCGGGGGCCCGACAAGGGTCTTGCCGTGGCGTTGCAGTCGTCCCCGACAAGGCACTTGACGGGGGTCTTGTGGGTCTCCTCGTCCAGAATCCCGTCGAGGGTCGTCATCTTCTGATCCTCATCTGATCTTGTGTGTTTATGATCTTGACGAAGATCTGCATGCCACCACGGAGGTGCCTCCCGAGCCTTGGTTCCAATGCAGCTGGTTGGGTTGGAACCCGTGGGCTAAGGGTGGCTTGCTCCGCTGGCATCGGGCAGGCTGCCCAGGCAAGGCTCTTGCCGGGGCTGCGGAGGCTGCCCCGGCAAGGATCCTGCCAAGGGAGCCTACCTCGCCCTCTTGTGTTTCTGGTCTTGGCGTTGCCTTGTTTGTCTTGTGCTTCGGCTTCTCTCCGGCTTCCCTCCTCTGCCCTGCTATGTGTGGCCGTGGCACGTGGCTCTGACTGCCCGTGCACAAGTAAAGGGGTCAAAAGGAGAGCCCCTACTTTTGTACACCGATAGGAGCCCCCGGGTCTGGGCACACATAAGCGCGACGCATTGTTGGGCTAGGCCTAGAACTGTGCGCGGGTAGGTGGGGCGGATTTTACTGCAGTAACTGTTTCGTCCGCTATGCTTCCCCACGACCCGCGTTGAACGCGCGACGTGGAGGATTGTGCGTGACGTGGGGGTCATGCGTGGGGCAGTTCCCGCATGCATGCGTCACATCGTGGTAAAGAGGCGGCTCGTGCCTTCCCCATAAAAAGAGGAAGGCGTGGAGGCGCGGCTCATTTACTGAGTGGACCCGGGTCGCGGTCTTCAAGGCGCCCACGCCCCGTGATCACGGGGCGGGGAACGGTCGCCTCACCCGTCCCCTCGATCCTGCTCGCCTGCCACGCGTCCTCCATGCAGGTGGCAGGCGGTGGAGGCGGGAAACCGGGCCATTGCTGATTGGGGCAGTGGGTCGGTCCTGATTCCTTGCACCTCCGATGGCTGGATTGGTCGAGTGGGGCGGCTGAGCCTCGACCCCGCCCCTTTATAAGGAAGGAGAGGGGGATGTCATCCCACGTTCTCCCAGCATCCGTCTTCTTCCACTCCTGCTCCCTGCTTCCACCCGTCATGGCGAGAGGGGGCGCAAGCCCTTCAACGGTGGGGGCGAGGGTCGCTGCTCGACAGCGCGTTCCTCCTGCCCACGAGCTCGTGGCGGCGGAGCCGGCCACGGGAGGAAGGGGTAGGGGGCGAGGCCGAGGTCGCCACGGTGGTCGGGGGAGAGGAGGGCAAGGCGGCACGATGGCCGTGCCTCCGCCAGCGATGCCGCTCGTGATGGAGGGCCACGTCGGGGACCAACCTCGAGAGTTCTTTATCAGGCTGCGCCAGCCACCGCGTCGTCGTCTCTGTCTCCCTACCCCATTTGCTCGGGAAATGGAGCTCGATCCGCCCCTGACCCTCAGATTGCACATGAGGGGCTGCGGGAACGGCGGCACGCAGGTCGACATCGACTTCCCCGCTCCTCATGTTATGTACCTCCGTCGCGGTTGGAAGACATTTGCTCGCATCCATAGCCTGACGGCGGGGCTCGTCCTCTACTTCAAGTTAATGGAGGGCGGCCTGCTCTCCGTCAAGGTCTTCGGAGATCTTGGAACTCGCCTAAAGTGCTGCGTGGAGAGCTCCTCCGACGATGAAGATTCCTTCTCGAGCGGGAGTGACGAGGAGGACAGCGACAGCGACGACGAGGGAGTCGAGCGGCAGGATGCCGACCCCGAATTCGACTGATCGTGCCGCCCCTCCCTCGGCCACGCGCCCTGCCGAGGGCCTTCCTTGCCAAGTTCTCCATCGGGGCGCTCCCCGTCTCTCCTTGGGCGGCTGGCGTAGGAGGGCCGGAGAAGGCGAAGAAGGCGGGTGGCGGCCGTCAAGTCGGAGTACGCGGGCACCGACGCCTTCGTCGCATATTGCCGGCCCGCTGCCTCGTCTTCCAGCTCCTTTCCCGGCACCAAGACGTTCTCTTGGTGCCTTCTGCTCCTCGCACCTCGCCTAGGTGCTCCTTTTGCCCTCCTCCTGTCTTGTTCCACCTTCTGAGGAGAGGGACAAGAAAGGGGATTACGGGCACCTTATCTCTTTTTAGTTTGTAAGCCTACAGGCACTTGTTAATTTTAAGACCTGTAATCCCCTTGCTCCTGTTTTTAATTCCGTATGAACTGTACCTGTATGGGATGTTTTTAATGAAAAAGGGTGCTTGCGGGGTTTCTTTGTGCGTGAGAGAGGTCCATGCCAAGGGGTGAATCCTTGTTATTTTGAAGATAAACATTGTCGCCCGGCAAGAGGCCTTGCCGCCCCTTGAGGGAGTCCTGGATTAGGGGGTCCTCGGACAGCCGGACTATATCCTTTAGCCGGACTGTTGGACTATGAAGATACAAGATTGAAGACTTCTTCCCGTGTCCGGATGGGACTCTCCTTGGCGTGGAAGGCAAGCTTGGCAATACGGATATGTAGATCTCCTCCCTTGTAACCGACTATGTGTAACCCTTGCCCCCTCCGGTGTCTATATAAACCAGAGGGTTTAGTCCGTAGGATAACAACAATCATACCATAGGCTAGCTTCTAGGGTTTAGCCTCTACGATCTTGTGGTAGATCAACTCTTGTAATACTCATATCATCAAGATCAATCAAGCAGGAAGTAGGGTATTACCTCCATCGAGAGGGCCCGAACCTGGGTAAACATCGTGTCCCCTACCTCCTGTTACCATCCGCCTTAGACGCACAGTTCGGGACCCCCTACCCGAGATCCGCCGGTTTTGACACCGACATTGGTGCTTTCATTGAGAGTTCCACTGTGCCGCCATCATAAGGCCGGATGGCTCCTCTTGTTGTCAAGGACAACATCACCTCTGGGGGAGCTCTGGCTGTAGGCCAAACTCTCCGACTAGGCGGCTTCGTCGTGACCGCCCGTTCGGCCGCTGCGCCGACAATGACTTCTCGGGTCATCAAAAACAGTCTCCACGTCGGCTCGGAATTCGCCGAGCAGATGGATCCAGTGGAGCTCTCATCTTTGAACGAGCTCTTGGATCACATCGCCACCTTGGGAGTCGCTACGAACTATGATCGGATTGGTCTTAAACCCGACCAAAGGGAGATTAACTCTCCGCCGGTCCACATCAGATAGCGGTGGTGGAGGAGCAACGCAGCGATTCTTCCTCTATCTTGAGGACAAGCTATGTCTGGATTCCCGATCTCTCTAAGCCGAATACCCGTCTACGGGAGGACATGGCCCAAGCTTTGAACCTAGAATCAGACAGCAGGCCAGACCTATTGGGCAACAAACCGGAGCTCGAACTTTCGAGATCGGAAACTCCGCCGCTCCTGGGTCTTAGATCCGGTCAGGGTTCGGACCTAAATTTACCCACCCACCCAGATATAAGTGATCTTTCTCACATTAGACAAGAGCCCCAAGAGACAGTACATCACTATTGGGCTAGATTCCTCCTTGTAATGAGCAAGGTCAAGGACTGTCGCGAGGAAGACGCAATTTCATTCTTTTGCAAAAATTGCACGGACAAGGGAATCCTCAACGCCATAAGTCGCCGTGACATAGAACACTTCGCTGACTTGGCGGCCATAGTACAGAAGTACTGTGCGATGGAAAGTGCCTGGAAAACCCAAACAAAATTCTAGGATCCTCTGGCTCTCACTAAACCCCCCGTCCGAATTAAAAGGGTGTACTCTCATAAATCACCCGATCCAATTACAAAGAAACAAAAGCCCACTACAGGGCATGGAACTGTATTGGAGGGATGGCTCAACGGGCCATGCAAAATTCACAGTACGGCGGATACCATACCAACACACGGCCTTAGAGCATGTTGGCTACTCCGGCAGGTGGCCAAGAGCGGTGAGGATATCCTCATCAACAATACCGCAGAGCACCATCCCGTAGAGAACAACAATACATTATTGATAGTCTTCGAGACCTTCGCCTCAAATAATAGGCGTAAGCGAGCACTCCGCAGCCTTGCCGAAGTCTGCCATGTAGCAGCAATAAATCCATGGAGCGACACGGCTATCACCTTCAATGCCAGTGACGAACCTAAATTCCGAACAGCCCGAGCACCAGCCGCCTTGGTCCTTAGTCCAATTGTGGACGGCTTCCGGCTTACTAAAGTGCTCATGGACGGCGGCAGCGGATTAAACCTCATCTATGAGGAGACTCTTCGAAAAATGGAAATAGACAAAAGCCGCATTGAGCAAAGCAGCACGACCTTTAGAGGAATCATCCCTAGTCGGGAGGCATGATGTGCTGGCAAAATCACACTAGATGTGGTATTCGGCACGCCGGAGAATTATAGGTCCGAAGAAATCATATTCCAAGTGGCCCCGTTCAATAGCGGATACCACGCCCTTCTAGGGCGGGAGGCATTCACGATCTTCCAAGCTATACCCCATTACAGGTACATGAAGCTCAAAATGCCCGGGCCCAATGGAATCATCACTCTAGCTAGTGATCCGGACATAGCACTCCGCGCCGAAAATAAATCAGCCGCACTGGCCCTCGAGGCGTTATCCGAAGCCCTCGCGGCCGAGGAATTAACTGCGCTGCGCTCCAAAGTGGACAGGGACGACGTGATACTCGACAAAAGATCCAAGTCCACATCTTTTAAACCAGCGGATGAAATAGTCAAATTCCAAGTCCATCCAACGGACCCTACAAAAACAACATCCATCGGGGCACAGCTAAACCCCACTGTAGACGCCGCACTACGGGAGTTCTTGCGCGAGAATTGAAACATCTTCGCCTGGCATCCTTCAAACATGCCAGGAATCCCACGCAGGCTGGCCGAGCATAGCCTTAACATTCTAAAGGGGTTCAAGCCGGTCAAGCAAACTCTTCGGCGCTTCTCTGAACCTAAGCGACAAGCCATGGGAGAGGAGCTAGCCAAGTTACTGGAGGCCGGATTCATTCGAGAAATAAAACATCCGGACTGGCTAGCAAACCTGGTGATGGTACCAAAGAAGGACAAATCTTGGCGCCTATGCGTCGACTTCAAGGACCTTAATAAGGCTTGCCCAAAGGATCCCTTCCCCCTCCCTCGCATCGATCAAATTATCGACGCTACCGCAGGACACGACTCATTGTGTTTCCTCGACGCATACTCCGGATACCATCAAAATAAGATGGCGGAGTCCGATCAAGCCGCAACGGCATTTATCACTCCATATGGCCCCTTCTGTTTTAACACCATGCCTTTCAGGCTCAAAAACGCCGGTGCAACCTATCAACGCATGATTCAGACATACTTGGAGACACAGATTGGCAAAACAGTGGAGGCATACGTAGACGATGTGGTCATTAAAACCAGACACGTCGAATCCTTAATAGACGACTTGAGGCTCACATTCGACAATCTCCGAACATACGACATTAAGCTCAACCCGGAAAAATGCGTCTTCGGCGTGCCCGCCTGAAAACTCTTAGGCTTCATCGTCTCCAATAGAGGAATCGAAGAAAATCCGGCTAAAATCTGAGCTCTGCAATAGTTGGACATCCCAACAGACCTCAAGCAAATCCAGAAACTAATTGGATGCGTGGCTGCCTTAAGCCACTTCATCTCCCGATTAGGAGAAAAGGCACTACCTCTTTATCGCCTTCTGCGACGCACCGAACACTTCGAGTGGATGGACGCGGCCCTGGCCGGATTAGAAGAAATAAAAGCCGTTTTGGCCACAAACCCAATCCTGGCCGCACCTAACGTCGGCGAACCAATGTTGCTATATATAGCGGCAACACACCAAGTTGTAAGCGCAGTGCTCGTCGTCGAACGAGAGATGGACAAACATAAGTTCCCGCTTCAAAAGCCGGTATACTATGTATCCACTGTCCTCACTCCATGCAAATCACGGTACCCACATTATCAAAAGATAGCATATGCGGTCTTCATGGCATCCCGGAAACTACGACACTACTTTCAAGAGTGTTCAATTACGGTGGCCTCTGAAGTGCCACTCAACGACATAGTAAACAACCGCGAGGCCACGGGCCAGATTGTTAAATGGGCTATTGGGCTCCTCCCATTCGACATAATATACAAACCACGGCGAGCCATTAAGTCACAAGTACTGGCTGATTTCGTCGCCGAATGGACAGAAGCCGAACTCCCTAAAGAGTACGGCGCGTACTCCAATTGGAATATGCACTTTGACGGCTCTAAAATGCTGGCTGGCTTGGGGGCTGGCGTCGTCCTGACGTCCCCCACCGGAGATACAGTCCAATATGTACTCCAAATACTATACACAGACTCCAACAACGCGGCAGAATATGAGGCCCTGTTGCATGGTCTCCGGATGGCAGCCTCCATGGGCATTCAACGCCTGGAGGTGCGTGGGGACTTGAACCTCGCAATATCTCAAATAAATGGAGACTTCGACGCCAAGGATCCAAAAATGGCGGCTTATCGCAACACCGTCCTCAAGATGTCAGCTCGGTTTGAGGGGCTTGAATTCCACCATGTGGCCCGGGAAAACAATCAGGCGGCGGATATCCTCGCCCGCATCGGCGCTAAGCGCGACCCTGTCCCACCTAATATCTTCTTGGAAAGGCTGTTTAAGCCATCCGTGGTATGGGAAGGGGAGACCGGTAACAATAGTCCGGACCCGGCCACAACAATAGATACCGAACACTCTGACATAATCGGAGGCTCTGCCACCGAAATAACACCTTCCGCCCACGTAATAATGGCTGTCATCGCCCCGTGGACAGAACCATTCCTGGCCTACCTAGCTAGGCAGGAACTACCCGAGGACACAAACGAGGCGCGCTGCATTGTGCGGCGGTCTAAAGCCTACAAGGTCCACGGGGGAGAGCTTTATAAGAAAAGCGCTACCGGAGTCCTTCAAAGGTGCATCTCCGAAGAGGAAGGGCGGCAACTTTTGGCAGAAATTCACGCTAGACTTGGTGGCCACCACGCCGCAGCTCGGGCCCTTATAAGCAAGGCCTTCCATACAGGTTTCTACTGGCCGACGGCCCGAGCAGACGCACAGGACCTCGTTCAACGTTGCGTCGGTTGCCAGCTTTTTGCAAACCAAAGCCATATGCCGCCTACCGCTCTCCAAACAATCCCCATTACTTGGCCCTTTGCGGTCTGGGGGCTTGATATGGTCGGACCCCTCAATGGGGGAAGCCATAAGAAAAAAATACTTATTGGTCATGGTGGATAAATTCACCAAATGGATAGAAGCCAAACCAGTTAAAATGGCCGAATCCGGACCAGTGATAGACTTCATATCTGGGGTTGTACTCCGTTATGGCGTCCCCCACAGCATCATCACTGATAACGGCTCGAACTTTACAACCGACGAGGTAAAACTTTGGTGCAGCAACATGGGCATGAAGCTCGATTATGCTTCTCTCTATCACCCGCAAACTAACGGTCAAGTCGAACGAGCAAACGGTCTTATCATGAGCGGCATTAAACCCAGATTAGTGCGATCCTTGAAGGAATCCGATACGCACTGGGTAGAGGAGCTCGACTCCGTACTATGGGGGCTGCGGACCACGCCGAATCGCACTACCGGATACACACCATTTTTTATGGTGTACGGCGCAGAGGCGGTACTGCCGTGCGACATAATTCATGACTCACCTCGAGTGCGCATGTATGAAGAGAAAGAAGCCAAACTTGATCGGCAGGACAGTTGGACGCCTTGGGGGAGGAGCGTGACGTGGCAAAAGCCCGTTCCGCATTCTATCAGCAACAGGCTCGAAGGTATCAAAGCAGAGAAGTACGGGCCAAAACTTATAACGTTGGCGAACTCGTTCTACGCCTACCGGAGAAGAAAAAGAACAAGCTCAAACCTAAATGGGAAGGTCCCTTCGTTATCGACCAAGTTCTGACCGGTGGAGCGTACCGTCTGCGGGATGCATCGGGCAATCGACTCGAGCCAAACCCATGGAACGCAGCCACACTCCGAAGGTTCTACGCCTAGTGCCGGACTCGGTGTTCATCTCCTTACCTCTGTCAATTTTTTATATATGCGTTATCCGTCTTTTCTTTCTTTCTTTCTTCCACTTTTTTCTTCAAGGCCTTAAAAGGCTAAAATGTGTCTTGACTACACAATCTTGACGTGCTAGCCGCGCTCATTATACCTGGGGGCTTCTAATATAGAAGCTTAATATAACTATTTTCCGGGCTCTATGCCCCACACATGTGTTATTCTTCCACATGTACCTATTTTTTCGCCATTATATGCATCGATATGACTTAAGTTTTGGCCAAGCTGGGTTGCCTGGCTCTTGTGTTTATGCCCTACGTCCCCGTTAATTCGGCTAGGGCATAAGGGGAGCACCTCTGCGATTGTTACTACCGGGTCAGCCGGATGTGTACCTCAGACTAGGTGAAGCCGAAAGCTAGCGTTCTTAAGGGAATACTCGGTCGGTGAACAAAAGACGATCTTTACTTATTGTAATACATGCCCCCAGATGTTTATATCCTGCGTCTCTTTTCGCAGCTCGGACATGCACATTAGGGCATGCGTACCCAGGGAAAGGAACCCTTAATGGAACTATTCTCCCTGGAAGATGTTTCTTACTATCCATGTAATATAACATAGCTAGTTGGGTACTTGTCTGTTCAAGCACTTATGACCCCTACGCCTGGTTTCCACGCGTACCCCAGTTTTATTATAACTGAGCGGGTATTCGGATACACTCCGGACTGTCGGGTCTAGAGGTCAAAGCGAAAAGGTTCGCCATGACAAATTATTTACAATCCGACTAGGGACAATATATGTCACTTAAAGTACACAGTCACTTAGACTGACTAAATTCTTCTTCTATACCATCCAACAGGCTGTCTAATCTACAATCCTGTTGGGAATACTTCGCGGCTAATTCTACTTGGTCGTACACCAAACTGACGGGGATCTCTTTCTCATCGGGCCCCACAGGTCCGACCTCGGCCATGTGGTTCGGGTCAGCCTTGGTATATCGCGTCTTCACCATGGCCCAGGCTTCCCTCGCACCTTGTCGGCAGGCCGATATCTTCCATAGTCGGAAGCGCCGCCGTGCTCCCTTGAGCTTCTCTATAAGCTCAACCATGCCTCCTGGCGGGGAGGCGGATGGCCACAAGGCTTGGGCAATACCCTACATCACCTGCCGAACTTGTTCGTGCAATTGTGAAAGCTCTGGCAGAAGATCACCCGCAGACCCGGGCATCTCCTCCGCGGGACGACCCGTCAGCATACCTGCAGACATAACTCTGTTAGCCGGCTTCTTTGCTGAACTCTTTAAAAGTTCATTCAAGCACTTACTGAAAATGCCGCGTCGAAGCCGCTTATTCTCCTTTACGGAGTCAGCAAGCTGGGCTCGAACATCTTTTAGTTCCACGCCCAGCTGGATATTGGCGTCTTGGAGATCGTTTTTCTCCCGCCTAACTTGCGTAAGCACGTGCTCGCCAGCCTTTAGCTGTCGTAGAGCATGTTGCTCATCCGAATTCACTCCGGGACCATCTGCATAATCTATTGTTAGATTTGCACGCATGCCGCATACTACCTGGTACATGACATTCTTTGCAATGAAAACAAGTGTTACCAGATGGGGCCTGCTCGGACTCCTTCACGGCGGCAACTGCCGCCTGAAGCTGGGCTTTGCACTCCTCCAGCTCTAGACACAACTGGGTATTCTTCTCTGTAAGAACCTATGCAAACAGTGATCCTCAAATCAGTTGTGCCAACTGCTTCAAGTCTTAGGGGCTACGGATATACATAACTATTAGATTTCCTTATCCGTATATCTTTCACATACTAGTCCGTGGCTCTAGCAAGACCATTTTGAGCAGCTCAGATGTACGCGTCTCCTGAGTTGAAGGCATCGAACGCCTCTTGGGAGAAACAAGCGTCACGGAGTACGGCCCGTCGACGCCTGTGATTCATGGCGCTCTCCACTTCGGAATTTGTAGCGGATAGCCTATCCGCATCCTCTGTAGGAGGGACATCCGGCGTTGGCCCCATGTTAGCGTCCGCCTCTATGTCCGGCTCTGGAGCCCGACTGGTGGAGGCGTGACCGGTAACTTCTCCGGATATAGTCCGGCGAGCGTTTTTCCTACCAGGAAACATGGGCGTTATTATATTTTAAAACACGACCACCACGGAGCGGGCTTCTCTTTCGTACCTCTGCGACGGCGTCTCAGTCCTGACCGCCTTCCTTTTAAGCCTACCCGGCTTCGATGCCCCTTGTTGGCGAGTCACTACGGGTTCGGCATGGCGTCCCGAGGGCCTTACCTGTAAAACGCCACATGTGTGCGGTAGGTGAAGTGCAGAAAAAGGGATCCTTCTTGGAAGTTAGGGCTCCGGTTTTACTTACATGCGATGCGGGGAGCAGTCCAGGATAATCGGCTATGATGGCCACCAAGGTACCGTCACAGCTCAACTGATAGAACGTTCTGTCGATGAGCTCCACAAATATGTCCGAATCTTCTTCGAGTCCGGGGTCAAGGGCCCGGTCAGGGTTCTCTGGTTGTGGAGACGGGCTGTGGACCCCCTCACAGCTTTTCACAGTTCCTGCTATGAAATAGCAAGGTAAATACTTGTGACAAAAAACGCGGAAAGGGCCGGAGTGGAAAGCAACAACTCACCCAGCTTGGGGGGTTGTACATGGAGAATCCATCTCGTGGCTTAATACGGGCGAACTCCTCTTCTTCTCCTTTATACAAATCGGACAGTGTCTTCGCTAGGGCAGCGACGGAGTCTGGACCTTTACGACCGCAGCGGGTGGCATCGTCTTCTCCATTGAAGTGCCACATGGGTTGTCCCCGATATTGAAGTGGCTGCACCCCCCGCATTATACATATGGACATAACCTCGGTTATTGTCAATCCTGATTTGGCCAGCATCTCTATCCGGCCCATCAAGTAAAGGACTTCTCCGTTATCTTCCTCCTGGGGGCTCCGAGGGCGCCAGCTGCGGCGTTTCTTCAAAGGGGCGTTGTCGACCTCAGGAAGGCCCATCCGAATAGGATCTGGAAGGGGGACGTCCTCCATATAAAACCACTCCGAAGGCCATTCTTCGGACGTCTTCTTTGGGGTACCGGACAGGTATCCGGTCCCGGCGATTCGCCATATTTTAGCTCCGCCTACTTGATATATTGACCCCTTCTGTGTACGGGGCACGAGGCAGAATAGCCTCCGCCATAGCTCGAAATGAGCTTCGCAGCCCAGAAACAGCTCACAAAGGGCGACGTAGCCAGCGATGTGTAGTATGGAAGCGGGGGTAAACTTATGCAACTGGAGGCCGTAGAACTCCAGGAGCCCGCGGAGGAATGGATGGATTGGAAATCCAAGTCCCCTTAGTAAGTAAGGGACAAGTCATACCTGCTTCCCCTTGGATGGGTTGGGGAAGCTCTCCGCTTGCTCCCCGCCGTTATAGGTGGCGAGCCCGCCTCGAACAGGAACCATATACGCTGGAGGGAGAAATCCCTGGGTCTGTAACTCTACTAATTGGCTGTGAGGGACGGAACACTTCTTCCAATCGCCGGGCTTAGGGCTACGGGAGCGAGAGGAGGAGCTGCGATGGCCGACCATGTTGGAATGGATTTTGCCAGGCGCGCTCCGATGGATACTCGCTGTGGGAGGATGGTGTGATCTGGATCTAAGAATCCTCGTCTCTTTAATAGACGGTTTACTCATATGGCTAGGGTGGCAAATGTAAAAATGCCCTGGCTTCTCGCATTCGCTCGACACATGGAAGATAGCCATTATTGAGCGCGGAAGCCAAGGAGTGCAACATTTATGAGAAGCCGGACATTACTCAACAGGTACTCGGAATTTGGAGAAGAACCCGCCTTGCAATGCCGAAGACAATCTGCGCCCCGGACTCATCGTCATTGAAGCCTGGTTCGGGGGTACTGAGGGAGTCCTGGATTAGGGGGTCCTCGAACAGCCGGACTATATCCTTTAGCCGGACTGTTGGACTATGAAGATACAAGATTGAAGACTTCTTCCCGTGTCCGGATGGGACTCTCCTTGGCGTGGAAGGCAAGCTTGGCAATACGGATATGTAGATCTCCTCCCTTGTAACCGACTCTGTGTAACCCTAGCCCCCTCCGGTGTCTATATAAACCGGAGGGTTTAGTCCGTAGGACAACAACAATCATACCATAGGCTAGCTTCTAGGGTTTAGCCTCTACGATCTCGTGGTAGATCAACTCTTGTAATACTCATATCATCAAGATCAATCAAGCAGGAAGTAAGGTATTGCCTCCATCGAGAGGGCCCAAACCTGGATAAACATAGTGTCCCCTGCCTCCTGTTACCATCCGCCTTAGACGCACCGTTCGGGACCCCCTACCTGAGATCCGCTGGTTTTGACACCGACACCACCCACTTTAGTAGACCATTCTCACGCTTTTGGCGGAGGCATGGGTGAAGTAGAGATAGGCCCCTCGTTCATTTTTTGCCACCGCGACTACGACCAAGTTCCGACCCTGGGGATAGCTCTTGGGTACAGGAAAAGGGGAGCACGGTGGTTTAAGAATATAAACGCAATTTCACATGTCCCGGTTCCATACAGAAATGCATAACAGGGGATGAAAGACTTACCTGAATCCGCAGCCCCCGACAACCTTGGCTTTCCGGGGTTGGATCCTTGTGTCTTTAGCCCCCGACAGTCTTGGCTTGCCGGGGCCGGGGCGCCGGTTCGTCCTCTTTCTCCCAAGCGGCTCAGCAGAAGTGTCCATGTGCCCTGCGAACCAAAGAGGATAGAAAGACGCGAACTCGACCTCTAGGCTAGGGGTTAGTCGCCGCCAAGCATTATCAACCCTAACTGAGGGAGAGACTTAACCTAGCATGCATGCTATAACTTAGGGCGCCAGCGCTTCGTTTATTTATGGTCAGGGTCTGCGCCTGGCTTTGTACAGAGGGTTACATGCCTTACCGGCAAAGCTTCTACAAAAGGTGGCTTGCCGGGAGGCCCGAAAGCCGCGCCTTATGGGTAAAACATGCGAAGATGTTCGATGTTCCAGGAGTTGCTCACTGGGACAGCATCTTCGATCTCCAGGCGGACTGCGCCGGGCCTGGTGACTCGTATTACCCGATAAGGGCCTTCCCACTTTGGCGTCAACTTGTTGGAATTCTTGGCCGACTGAACGTGCCGAAGAACAAGGTCGCCTTCCTCAAAGCTTCGGGCATGAACCTTGCGGCTATGGTAGCAGCGCAGGGCTTGCTGGTAGCGTGCTGCTCTCACAGCCGCCCGAAGACGGTCTTCCACAAGGAGCATCGCGTCATCTTGCCGCAACTGCTCTTGCTCAAGCTCGTCATAAGCGAGCACTCGAGGTGACCCGTAGGTGAGTTCCGTGGGGAGAACTGCTTCTACCCCGTACACCAGGGCAAAGGGTGTCTGGTCGGTGGCTCGATTTGGCGTTGTTCTGATCGACCAAAGAACCACCGACAACTCATCAATCCAGGGCCTTCCACTGTTGTGCAGCCTGTCAAAAGTCTTTGTCCTCAGGCCTCGCAACACTTCAGCCTTTGCCCTCTCCGCCTGGCTGTTGCTTCGTGGATGTGCCACGGAAGCGAAACAGACCTTGCTGCCGAGGTCTTGGATGTATTGCATGAAGGTGTGCCTTGTGAACTGCGTGCCATTGTCGGGGATGACTCTGCTTGGCACACCAAAACGGCACACTAGCCCCTTGAAGAACTTGACGGCTGACTGTGCTGTCACCTTCCTCACTGCTTCTACCTCCGGCCACTTTGTGAACTTGTCGATCGCAACATACAAGTACTCAAAGCCCCGACAGCGCTGGGGAAAGGGCCCAGGATGTCGAGCCCCCAGACTGAGAATGGCCAGGAAAGAGGAATTGTTTGAAGGGCTTGAGCTGGTTGATGAAGTTTCTTCGAATGGAACTGACACGCTTCACAGTTGGTTACTAGTGCCGTTGCATCCTGGAGGGCGGTCGGCCAGAAGAAGCCTTGCCGGAATGCCTTGCCGGCAAGGGCCCTCGACCCTATGTGGGAGCCACATATGCCTCCATGTACCTCTGCCAATAGCTCCAGTCCTTCCTCCCGGGGGATGCACTTCAATTTCACACCCTTCGGTCTTTTCCTGTACAGGACGTCGTCGACGAACTGGTACAAGGCAGACTGACGGGCTACTTTTTCTGCTCCTTCCTGCTCCTCAGGAAGTTCCCCTGTCTGGAGGAAACGAACGGTATGCTGTGCCCATGCCGGAGCCTGGGGCTCAACGGCAATGACCAAAGGCATCTCTTCTGCCATGGGGCAGCCGTCTCTACGGCCAGGGCTTGGCGCCCTGCCGGAGCCAGTTGCCCCTTGGCAGGCTCAGAATTCGCGGCAACACCCTTGCCGGCGGCCCCTGGGGGCTCAGCGGGAAAGTACTTGCCGGGGCCTGATTTCCTCCGCTTATTCTGTTCTGTTGATGGTTCGACGGATGGTTGAGTTAACCGAAGCAAAAAGGTACCTGGTTCCACAGGTAGCTTGAATGCAGCGCGCTTCGACAAGTAATCGGCGATGTCATTCTCCGCTCGGGGAACGTGCTCCGCTTGTATACCGTCAAAGAGCTCCTCCAGCTTCCTCACCTCATCTACGTAGGCCTCCATCAACGGGCTCTGATAATCTTTGTTAAGTTTTCTGACGACAAGCTGTGAATCACCCCCGACGATGAGCTTCTTAACCCCGAGGTCTACCGCGATCCTGAGACCGGCAAGCAGCCCCTCGTACTCAGCAGTGTTGTTTGTGGACATCTCCCTGGAAAGTGCATCTGGATCACATACTTGAGGTGCTCTCCGGTGGGTGCGACAAGCAGCACACCGGCACTGGCACCTTGCAGAGAGAAAGCAGCACACCGGCACTGGCACCTTGCAGAGAGAAAGCCCCATCAAAGTACATGATCCAGTCGCAACTTGCTTCCTTGCCGGGGAGAGCGGTCTCCTGGATTTCTTCGTCGGGCGTTGAGGTCCACTCTGCAATGAACTCCGCCAAGACTCTGCTCTGGATTGTCAAAGTACTTTCAAACTTCAACCCAAAGCTTGACAACTCCAAGGCCCACTCCACAATCCTTCCGGTTGCGTCTGGGTTGTGCAGTATCCGTTGGAACGGGAGGTGGGTGACGACAGTGATCTCGTGGGCTTGGAAGTAATGACGCAGCTTCCTCGAGGCCATAAGGAGGCCGAAGAGCAATTTCTGCACACCGGAGTACCTTGACCTAGCCCCCTGCAAGAGGGATCTGACAAAGTAAATCGGGTGCTGCATCATCTTCTTCTTCTGCACCACTTCACTTGGCTGCGCGGGCCCTGTTCCGATGGCGTCAGACTCTGCCGGGGGCCTTGCCTTGCCGGCACCAGGCCTGCCGGGGGAATCTCTAACGTGCCATCCGCCGGTCCTGCCGTTGCCACTACCTCTTCGTCGACCTCCCTCTGTGCCACTAGCGCGGCGCTGACCACTTGATTCATCGCCGCCAGATACAGCAGCAACGGCTCTTGTGGTTTAGGTGCCACCAGTACTGGTGTAGAAGAGAGGTATTTCTTCAGATCCTGCAGCGCTACTTCGGCCTCCGGGGTCCACTCCATTGGGCCTGCCTTTTTCAAAATCTTGAAAAAGGGAAGGGCGCTCTCGGCGGATTTGGAGATGAATCGGCTCATGGCGGCAACGCAGCCAGTGAGCCAACGCACATCCTTGATCCGCTTGGGCGCCTCAATCTGTTCGATAGCCTTGATCTTGTCTAGGTTTGCCATGATCCCACGCTGCGACACAAAGAACCCGAGAAGTTTGCTGGATGGAACGCCGAAGACACACTTCTCAAGGTTCAGCTTGAGGTTGATCTTGCGCAGGTTGGCAAACGTTTCTTCTAAGTCTTGTACAAGAGTTGCCTTGTCCTTGGTTTTGACCACTATGTCATCCATGTAAGATTCCATATTTCTATGTAGCTGGGGTTCAAAACCAATTTGGACCGCCCTGGCGAACGTCGAGCCAGCACTCTTCAACCCGAAAGGCATCCGTAAAAAGCAATACATACCACATGGGGTGATGCATGCTGTCTTCTCTTCGTCTTCTCTTGTCATGAAGATCTGGTGGTAGCCCGAGTACACTACTGGAATTAGGGATTTTGCCGTCTGCCAGTTCTTTGCCGTCCGCTAGCAGACGGCAAAGAAGGTCTTTGCCATCAGCTACCAAAAAGCAGACGGCAAACAACTGGCAGACGGCAAAGAAGGTCTTTGCCATCTGTCACTTCTTTGCCGTCTGCTGGCTGACGGCAAAGAGAGAGGTGGCCCCCACTAACGAGCCGATTAGAAAAAACTTAATGGCCCCCCTCTTTGCCGTCTGCTAGCAGACGGCAAAGATAAAAAAAGTGGACGGCAAAGGCTTGGCCGACGGCAAAGGATAACTAACCTAACCTAACTAACGGCCGATCGAGCCCCCCCGCCCGTTACTATTATATGTTTCTCTCCCTCTCTCCTCCCCGACGCCACGCCACCAGATCCACCCACCGCCGCCCCCGCCGCCCAGCGCCGCCCCCGCCACCGCCCCCGCCACCGCTCCCGCCACCGCCCCCGCTTGCCCCGTCGCCCCACCACCCCGCCGTCCCCACCGCACCCGCCGACGCCCCATCGCCCCACCATCCCGCCGCCCGGTGCCGTCCCCGCCCCCGCTTGCCCCGTCGCCCCACCACCCCGCCGCCCCCACCCCACCCGCCGATGCCCCGTCGCTCCACCATCCCGGCGCCCCGGAGCGCCACCACGTCGCCGGCCCACCCGTCCCACTGCCCCGACCGTCCCATTGCCCCGGTGTAACACCCACGATGCGGCTATATCTCCCACGTGTCGAGGCACAACTTAGAGGCATAACCGCATTGTGGTTTTGTCGCAAGAAGGGTCATCTTCACACAATCCCATGTAATGAACAAGAATGGGATAAAGAGTTGGCTTACAATCGCCACTTCACACAATACATAAACAAATTCATACATCATTCAAGATACACCCATAGGTCCGACTACAGAACCAACATAAAAGAAGACAACCCCAAATGCTAGATCCCCGATTGTCCCAACTGGGCTCCACTACTGATCATCAGGAAACAAAACATAGTAACGACCAAGGTCTTCATCGAACTCCCACTTGAGCTCGGTGGCATCACCTGCACTGGTCTCATCGGCACCTGCAACTGTTTGGAAGTATCTGTGAGTCACGAGGACTCATCAATCTCACACCCGCGAGATCAAGACTATTTAAGCTTATGGGTAGGAAAGGGTAGTGAGGTGGAGCTGTAGCAAGCACTAGCATGTATGGTGGCTAACATACGCAAATAAGAGCGAGAAGAGAACCAACGCAACGGTCGAGAAGCTAGAAGTGATCAAGAAGTGATCCTGAAACTACTTACACACAACCATAACACAAGAACCGGGTTCACATCCCGGACTCCACCGAGAAGAGACCATCACGGCTACACACGCGGTTGATGTATTTTAATTAAGTCAAGTGTCAAGTTCTCTACAACCGGACATTAACAAATTCCCATCTGCCACATAACCGCGGGCACGGCTCTCGAAAGTTTATACCCTGCAGGGGTGTCCCAACTTAGCCCATTATAAGCTCTCACGGTCAACGAAGGATATTCCTTCTCCCGGGAAGACCCGATCAGTCTCGGAATCCCGGTTTACAAGACATTTCGACAATGGTAAAACAAGACTAGCAAAGCCGCCCGATGTGCCGACAAATCCCGATAGGAGCTGCACATATCTCGTTCTCAGGGCAACACCGGATGAGACTAGCTACAAGTAAAACCAGCCCTCAAGTTTCCCCAAGGTGTCCCCGCAGGCAGCTCAGTTCGGACCAACACTCGAAGGAGCACTGGCCCGGGGGGGGGGGTGGTTAAAATAAAGATGACCCTTGAGTCTGCAGAACCCAAGGGAAAAGACTTAGGTGGCAAATGTTAAAACCAAGGTTGGGCCTTGCTGGAGGAGTTTTATTCAAGGCGAACTGTCAAGGGGGTCCCATAAATCACCCAACCACGTAAGGAACGCAGAATCAAGGAACATAACACCGGTATGACGGAAACTAGGGCGGCAAGAGTGGAACAAAATACCAGGCATAAGGCCGAGCCTTCCACCCTTTACCAAGTATATAGATGCATTAATTAAAATAAGATATATTGTGATATCGCAACATAAACATGTTCCAACATGGAGCAATCTTCAACTTCACCTGCAACTAACACGCTATAAGAGGGGCTGAGCAAAAGCGGTAACATAGCCAAACAACGGTTTGCTAGGAAGGGTGAAAAAAAGGTTAGAGGTTCATGGCAATTTGGGAGGCTTGATAAGCAAGTGGTAGGTAACGCAGCATAGCAATAGAGCGAACAACTAGCAAGCAAAGATAGAAGTGATTTCAAGGGTCTGGTCATCTTGCCTGAAATCCCGCTAGGAAGAAGAACGAGTCCATGAAGAAGACAAACGGACGTAGTCGAACGAATCCTCACAACTCCGGAACGAAACCGAAGCTAACGAGAGAAGCAACTCGGAAAGAAACAAACAACATAGTAAACAAACATCACATAAACATGGCATGATGCACAATCAAGTATGATGCATGTCTGATTTAATGAGCATGGCATGGCAAAGTGCAACAAACAACACTACAACTTAAGTGGAGCTCAATATGCAACGAGTTGCATATTGACGAAACACCACATCGATTATTTAGTTCTCTCTCGGTTATGTACCCAACAATATTAAATGTTATAAACCATGGCAAAAGGGTGAAGCATAATAAAACTACCTATTTAGGCAAGTTTAAATGAGGCCGGAACAACAAACAACAATTCCGGAAAATCCCCATGTGCATATTTTAGATTTGGTACTGTTCTGCCATAAACGCAATTTTAATGTTGTTAAACAGCAAAATAAAGTGCACCATGTTAATCTATGCATTTTTCTACCCCATTTACATATAAAGTTTATTAAATTCCGAGTTACGGTTAATTAGTTATGGAATAAATCATTTTAACATGGCATTCGAGCAAAATTAAACAAACATCATTTTAAGTATTTTAAACATGGATGCAAGTAGCATATTATGAAACTAGATAAAATTCTAAGCATTTTTCATATATAGATTAATTAAATCTGATGCATGATTAATTAGTTATTATATGCATGAACTCAAGGGGTTTTCTGTAAAACAGACGTTCCTGGGATAATAGCTAAAATCACAAATCTGGAAAAAAAAACACATCGGGCTGAAATCTGGGCGGACTGGGGCGCTAACCATGGGCCAGGCCCAGTCGGTGGAGAGGCCCCGCAGGCCTACCACGACCTTGGCACTGCTGGGCTGATGCGGGTGAAGGGCGACGTGGTCAACGCAGAAGAAGCAGAGCCCTCGCCGCGGTTGCGATGTAGAGGACGCAGGGAGCGGGACTTGGCCCTGGCGTCTCCTGCGATGGCCGGCAGCGAGCAGAGCTTGGCAAGGCGGCGACCGAGGCGACGAACTGGAGGAGGTGCTCGGGCGGCTCGGCGGCTTGGCGAGGGGAGAGGTCAACGCGGGCGTTTGTCTCCTCGTTCGATGCAGGGGGCTGGGAGGATGCGTCGCTGCAGCTGAAGCAGAGGCATCGCCGGCGGCGGCGGCGGGGACGGCTGGATCCGAGCAAGAGGCGTCGAGGGAACCGATGGCGAGGTGCAGGCAAGGCGAGGTCGGCCTGATCTGGGGCTTGGAGGAGCTCCCATGGCTGTCCATGGCGGGGCTGACGCAAGGAGCAGCGACGGCACCAGGAACTTGGCGACTCCGGCGACGCAGAGAGGCAGGGAACGCCTAGACCCGTGCGACGGCGCCATGGGGAGGATTCGGTGCTGCGTTCCTGGTTCACAGAGACGGAGAGGGAGAGCTGAGAGTTTCACCGAAGGAAAGAGAAAGGGGAAGGGAGCAGGGGTGGTGAGGACTACCTGCTGGTGCTGCTCACCGGCGGGACGACGGCGAGGGCGGAGCAAGGCGATGACGAGGAGACGGACTCCGGCGAGGACAGGCGCGAGCTCGGGCTACAGATCGACGGGACTTGGGTCTCGGAGCAGCGGGGCGGCGGCCATCCATGGCGTCGGGCAGGGAGGCCCACGGGCGGCGAGGTCGGCGAGTGGACAAGGCGCAGGAGAGTAGAGGGCCTGCGAGGCGGCGTAGCGAAGCAGACCCCAGCGCGGGTCTTCAGCGACAGAAGGCGAGGCCGGAGGGCGGGTCCGTCCAGGAACAGGGCGGAGGCGAGCTGGGCGTCGCGGCGATGAAGACCATGGCGACGGCGCTGGTCTTCCGACGGCGAGGCGAGGAGGAGCATGACACAGGGGCTCGGGTGCTGCTGCTCATCGCCGGCGGGGAGGCACGGCTGGCTGCGCAAGATGGAGGCGCACGGGAGGAGGTGAGGTGCGACCAGCGGGCGGAGGAGACGGAGCCGAGCGCTCCTGCTCGAGGTCTCGGGCAGACGAACTGCAGACACGCGCGGTGGCTGCGGGATGGATGGATCTGGCTGGTGGTATGCTTGATGGGGAAAACGAGGAAGGTGGAGAAGGTGTGGGCGGCATGGGGATTGATGGATGGGACATCTCCCTAAAATTTAGGGTTTGGTCTGATTTGGTTAGGGGCTGCCCACTATATATAGTAGGTGGCTAATATGAGAGGGGATTAGCCCCTAGATTTTTATCGGACGGCTTCGGGTGGTCTAAACAAAGAACGGATGATGTTTAGGAGAACTCGGGATTGTTCCGGACCCACTGGTCATGACCATGCGGTTCGGGGAAGTTTTTGGACAAGGCAGCGAAGAGTGTGGGTTGCGCGGAGAGGTTATGCGGCCATACAAGAGGGAAGCAAAACCCGGTCGATCTGAGAAAGGACATCGAGATGAAGGAGAAGCGGCACTATGAACGGATGCAAGTTTTATGAAAAACATGAGAATGCAATGCTCATGATGACATGATGAAATGCAACAAACAAATAAATACACACAATGATAACGAAAAAAATATGGAAGCCGTCTGGAGCGTCGGTCTCGGGGCGTTACACCCGGCGCGCCACCACGTCGCCGGCCCACCCGCCCCACTGCCCCGACCGCCCCATTGCTCCGGTGAGTTTTTTCTTCTTCTGTTTTTTCATTTTTTTGCTGTTTAATTGTTAGTGATAGATTTAGTGCTAGATATGTGTTATATAGTGTTAGTGTTAGAAGAAAAGAAGTAGAAGAAAAAAGAATATGTAGAAGAAAAGAAGAAGAAGAAGAAAAGAAGTAGAAGAAGTAGAAGAAGAAGAAAAGAAGAAAAGAAAAGAAGTAGAAAAAAGATGAAAAAAGAAGAAGAAGAAAAGAAGTAGAAGAAGAAGAAAGGAAGAAAAGAAAAGAAGTAGAAAAAGATGAAAAAAGAAGAAGAAGAAAAGAAGTAGAAGAAGTAGAAGAACAAGAAAAGAAGAAACGAAAAGAAGTAGAAAAAAGATGAAAGAAGAAGAAGAAGAAAGGAAAGAAGAAGAAGAAGAAGAAGAAGAGAAAGAAAGAAGAAGAAGGATAGAAGGAAACACCCCGACCCCTGACCCCGACACCACACCCCGACACCCCGACCCCTGACCCCCTAACCCCGACACCCCGACCCCAACACCACACGCTGACACCCCGACCCCGACACCATACCCCGACACCCAGACCCCGACACCACACCCCGACACCCCGACACCAACACGACACCCCGACACCCCGACCCCCTGACCCCGACACCCCGACACCGACACCACACCCCGATACCCCGACCCCGACACGACACCCGACCCCCTGACCCCCTGACCCCGACACCCCGACCCCGACACCAGACCCCGACACCCCGACCCCGACACGTCACCCTGACCCCAAAACAGCACCCCAACCCCGACACGGCACCCCGACACCGACACGACACCCCGACCCCCGACACCTCCCGAAAAGGTGCTCTTTGGCCGCCCAGAGGCCGCCGGGGTCATATATTTGTGAATTATGAGTTAGGTCATATATTTTTCGATTTTGTTATGAAAAACATCATATATAATTGTGTTGATCGGGTAGGTTTAAATGTGCAGTTGTTTCATCGCTGCGAGGTTTGGTGTTCGGCGACCTCGCCGTGCGTTTGACAAGCTCTGCCCCTTCGTTCGTGGGTGAGCACAAATGACATGTCCTCCTCCACCATTAATTATTTGCTCTGTTCCGGTGTTCGTGCCGATGAAACTTGAGAGCTAGCTATATATGTGTCTTGAATCATCAGTATGCGTAACCAATATGTGTCTCCCGTTCGAAAGCGTTATAGTTATAAATACGTATGCATTTGCATATTTATAACCTTGATTCTTTCGAATTGTCCAACGCTATCCATGGACAGCCCAAGTATGTGTAGATTGGGTTAGTTTTCCCATATGCTTTGCTCCGGATCCGACGCATAAATTTTGTCAGTGCCTCCCCTGTTGTTCTCCGGGTACACATCCTCTCTGTTTATTGCAGAGACGTGTATCAGGAGAACAGCGGGGAGGTGCTGCCGAAATTTTGCGTCGGATCCGGAGCATAGCATGGGAAAATGAACCCAATCTACACATACTCGGGTGGGATTAGGACCTATCATTACCTATTAGAGTGTAGGTTGCATGGACGTAATAAAATTGACAAAGTAGATCAACTGATGAATATATACATGGTGAATTATATATATATTTGTTGTGTGTCCAGTAGCTCTGAAAGTCAAGATGAGTGATCGTGCGTGGATGTATACCGGTCACACTGGTCAAAACAAATGGAGCGCTGAATGGTTCACAAAAACCAAGGGGTTTGTGCAAGCCGCATTTGCAAATGGCCAGAGGAAAACCTGGTGCCCCTGTTTCCGGTGCGGCAATTGGGAAAAGAGGACAGAGGATGAAATGGGCAAACACCTGCAGAAGAGTGGTTTTACGCCCGATTATACGGTGTGGACATATCATGGTGAGTCTGCCCAACGTGACAGAGCTGAGGTGGATCGTCGTCGCACCGACGAGCATGGTACCGGGATGGAAAACATGGTGCAAGACTATGATGATGCTCGGGATTCGGATGAGGAGATGGAGGAATCTGCAAAGGCCTTCAATGAAATGTTGGAGTCTTCAAAACGTCCGCTCCACGAGCACACTGAGCTTTGTCAGTTGGATGCCGTCTCACAAGTAATGGCTCTGAAGGCTCAGTTCAACTTGGGCAGAGAATGCTACAACGCAATAATGACAGTATTTGGACGCTTTCTACCCAAAGGCCATGTAATGCCTGCAAACCTGTACCAGTCGGACAAAATCTTCCGTGCACTGAAGATGCCCTATGAGAAGATACATGCCTGTGAGAAAGGATGTGCCTTATTTAGGCTTGACTATGCGGACTTGAACTATTGTCCCATTTGCAAGTCTTCCAGGTATGTTGTGGTAGAAAACGGTATGGGTGAGAAGACACAGACCAAAATCCCCGTTAGTGTTCTTCGGTATATGCTAATCGTACCAAGACTTCAACGTCTTTTCATGGTCGAAGAGACGGCCAGACAGATGACATGGCACAAAACATGCAAAAGAACCGAACTAGATGCAGATGGGAATCTGATGATGGTACACACATCGGATGGTGTTGCGTGGAAAAAGTTTGATGAATTACATGTTGACAAAGCGGCAGATCCGAGGCATCCTCGAGTCGGCATCAGCACGGATGGGTTCAGTGCGTTTGGTATGACGGCAGCCCAATACAGTTATTGGCCCATATTTGTCTTTCCACTCAATCTCCCCCCGGACAGATTATGCAAAGAAAGAACATTTTCCTGGCGTTGATAATTCCAGGGCCCAACTATCCGGGGAAAAATATGAATGTGTACATGCAGCCGCTTAAGGACGAATTGCAAGAAGCCTGGGATAATGGGTTCAAGACATACGACGCCTATAGCAAACAGAACTTCATAATGCGTGTCTGGTACATGTACTCGACGCATGACTTGCTGGCGTATGCGCTATTCGTTGGCTGGTGTGTGCATGGAAGGTTCCCGTGCCCCACATGCAAGGGAGCTCTTGAGTTTCGTTGGCTTCAGGCCGGTCACAAGTTTTCTTGCTTCGACATGCATAGACAGTTCCTGGATCCTCGCCATAAGTTCAGGAAAGACAAGAAGAACTTCATCAGAGGTAGAGTTGTCAAAAACTCTGCACCACCTGCGTTGACAGGCCAACAGACCCTGGATCAGTTAAACGCTCTCGAGCCAGATCCAGAGCGTCCAGGGTACTTCAAGGGGTATAATTCTAAGCACGCCTGGACTCCGAGGAGGAACAAGAAGAGCCGGAACAAGAAGAGGTTACTGCTGCGGATGACCTGTCAATGCTTGACCGATTACGTAAAGGTGGCCTTCCACATGTCGATGCCACTGAACCCTATGAGCCCGTCATTGATTATAGTGATGATGATGATTATGCATTTATTGATGATAGTGATCGAGATTATTAGTAGTGTCAGGTATATATTTTTTTAGGTTGTACTTGATGATGAAACACTTAAGTGATATACATATTATTATTCATGTCGGTATTTTTTTATGTTGTACTAATTTCGTTTACTCTTTGTCATGGCAGGTGTTGAAAGATGGTGGGCGCTGGTAAGTTTCTTCTACTGTTTTGCTTAACAAATGCATAAAGACCTAGACTTAGCCTTATTTCCTCCAATATGTTTACCACAATGACCTAGAGTTAGCTTCTTTTCCTCCAAAATGACTTAATAAGCTTACTGACCTCCAAAACCATCCATTTTACCTAAGTTAGCTCTAAAACGATCTATACTTAGCTTTGTTTCCTCCAAAATGACCTAAGTTAGCTCTAGTATGCTTAGTTAACTAGGTTTGCTCAATAATGACATGTACTTGGCTTACTTATGTCAAAAATGGCATAATTAGCTTAGTTAGCTCATAAACAATCCATTTTACCTAAGTTAGCTCTAAAATGACCCGTTATACCTTAGTTAGCTCATAAATGATCCATTTTACCCAAGTTAGCTCTAATGACCCATTTTACCTAGACTAACTCCAAAATGATCCATTTTACCTATGTTAGCTCTAAAATGACCCATTTTACCTAGGTTAGCTCCAAAATGACCCATCTTACCTAGGTTAGCTCTAAAATGATGCATTTTACCCAAGTTAGCTCTAAAATGACCCATTTTACCTAGATTAGCTCATAAATGATCCATTTCACCTAGGTTAGCTCACAAACGATCCATTTTACCTAGTTTAGCTCCAAAATGACCCATCACACCTAGGTTAGCTCTAAAATGATGCATTTTACCAAAGTTAGCTCATAAACGATCTATTTCACCTAGGTTAGCTCATAAACGATCCATTTCACCTAACTTAGCTAAAAAATGATCCATTTCACCTAGGTTAGCTCCAAAATGACCTATCTTACCTAGGTTAGCTCTAAAATGATGCATTATACCTAAGTTAGCTCATAAACGATCTATTTCACCTAGGTTAGCTCATAAACGATCCATTTCAACTAAGTTAGCTCATAAATGATCCATTTCACCTAAGTTAGCTCATAAATGGCATATACTTCTTCTTCTAGTGACCTTTTTCGAACTTTCTTATTTGCCTTTTTGCAGTTTTCATTCACTTCACGGAAGCTAGCTTGCTATGATGGAGTGCTTGTTTTTTCTTTCATTCTCCTCTAGTATTCTTCTAGCTTGCTATGATGGAACTTGCTATGTTGATGGAACTTTGCATTGTAATATGTATGGATGGAATAATGTGTATGTGCAACTTGCTATGTATGAATGGATGGACCTATATATGTATGCACGATGAAATTTATGTGCTGTATATGTCATATGTTTGCTGTTAAATAGCCCTGTGAAATATATATATATATATATGTCATATATTTGCTGTGAAAATTGCTGCATTTAAAAAAAACAGAAAAAAGAGGCACCTTTGCCGTCAGCCGCTGATGGCAAAGGCGCCTTTGCCGTCCGCCGTGGACGGCAAAGAAGCCACGCGGCGGCCACCTGTGCTCCCTGGGAGCTGACCCATTTGGTCAGTTTGCCTACAGCGGCGGACGCCAAAGGCTTTGCCTACAGTGGTAGACAGCAAAGACTTGTCCCGCAGTGACGTCCAGCTGACGTCATTCGGCGGACGGCAAAGGCCGGATGCTCTTTGCTGTCAGCGGCGGACGGCAAAGGCTGCCGTTAGCCGCCTAATGGACTAACAACACATTTATTGCCGTCGGCCGTCGGCTTTCTTTGCCGTCCACCGCTGATGGCAAAGGCCCCTTTGCCGTCCGCTTCAGAAAGCAGACGGCAAAGAAGCTCTTTACCGTAGCCTACTTTGCCGGAGCCTTTTGCCGTCCGCGGCAGATGGCAAAGTAGCTGATTCCTGTAGTGGTAGGCGTCGAGGAATGATAACAGATCACACCCGGTCGTGGAGTCAACAATCTGGTCGATGCTCGGCAACGGGAAGGGGTCCTTAGGACAAGGCAAAGTAGCTGATTCCTGTAGTGGTAGGCGTCGAGGAATGATAACAGATCACACCCGACCGTGGAGTCAACAATCTGGTCGATGCTCGGCAACGGGAAGGGGTCCTTAGGACAAGCCTTGTTGATGTCTGTGTAGTCAATACACAGCCTCCACTTTCCGTTTGCCTTGCGCACCACCACCGGATTGGCCAACCACGTCGGATGGAGCACTCCCCTCACCAAGCCGGCTGCTTCCAACTTCCTGATCTCCTCTGTGATGAACTCCTGCCGTTCCAAAGCTTGCTTCCTGACCTTCTGCTTGACGGGTCGCGCATGGGGGCAGACAGGAAGATGGTGCTCAATCACTTCCCTGGGAATGCTGGGGATGTCAAACGCTTGCCATGCAAACACATCGACATTCGCCCGCAGGAAAGTGACGTGCGCGCTTTCCTATTTGCTGTCGAGGGTGGAGCTTATGGTGAAAGCCCCTCCCGTGCCATCCTCCTTGATGGACACCTTCTTGGTCTCTGGTGGCGCAGCTATGGATTTCTTGCTCTTGCCGGTGGAGCTCTCTGGCACGTCCTCGATGGTAGCACAACACTCCGAAGAGGTGCGCTTGCCGGAGTGGGTGCGAGAGGTCTTGCCGGTCTTCTTCTTCCCTCCTGGGGCTTCAGCGGCAGGAGCAAGTGCCTTGGCGGCAGCTGCTGCAACTGCTTCCTGGTAGAGTAGGTCGGCGCAGATCAGTGCATCCTTCTTGTCGCAGGGGACGGTGATGATGGTCATCGGCCCGGGCATCTTCAGTGTGTTGTAGGCGTAATGCGACGCCGCCATGAACTTGGCTAGTGCGGGCGGCCGAGGATCCCATTGTAGGGCAAGGGGATCTCGGCTACATCAAAGACAATCCTCTCCGTCCCGTAGTTCAGCTCGCCTCCAAACATCACAGGCAACGTGACCTTCCCCTTCGGCTGGCTCCTTCCCGGGTTGACCCCTTGAAACATGCCCGTCTCCTCGAGGTCTCCGTCGGGAATTTGCAGCCTCTTGATCACAACGGGTGAGATTAAGTTCAGACCGGCCCCGCCGTCAACCAGCATCTTGTTCACCTTGAGGTTGCGTATCGTTGGTGAGACCAACAACGGCAAACACCCGACCGCAATGGTGCGATCAGGGTGGTCCTCGACGTCAAAGATGATGGGCGTGCTGGACCAGTTCATTGGCTTCGGAGCGTCGAATGATGGCTCCGCTGCTGTGATCTCACGCACCCACTGCTTGAGCTGGCGGTGAGAAGTCTGCAGCGAGGTGCCACGATCGACGCACATGGGCTCCGTAGCCTTCTGAAACTCTTGCTCGCCGGACTCGTCGTCCTCGTCATGATCATCGTCTTCTTGCTTCTTGTCACGGCCCCGAGCGGACCTCTCTTGGTAGTTATCCTTGCCGCGGCGGCCTCCCTGGCCGCCACACTTCTTGCCGAATCCTTCGGCACCATCGTGACCCTTCTCCTTGTCCCGCCTCTCATACTCGGCCTTTTGCTTTTCGGCAAGCAGCTCGACCTGTCGGCAGTTCTGGAGGTCGTGGCCCTTGGTGCGGTGGATCTTGCAATACTTCTTGTCGGAGCCTCCAGGCTTGTCGGCAGCTGCCAAGGCCCGGCAGGCAGTGCACCCGGCAATCTCCTTACCGGGGTCGTCTGCCTTGACCTTCTTGGCAGCGCCGGTGTTGTCGGATCCCTCGACGGCAAGCACGGCCTTGCCCTTGCATTTCCTATTGCGACGCCGGCCCTTCTTCGTCGGGGCGGCGGTATCTTCATCAGTAGAGTCGGTTTCCGCGCCGGCGTCGTCGCCGGGGTACTTCCTTCCCTCTTTAGCCCGGGCGCACCTATCGGCCAGAACATAAAGTTCGGGCACATCCTTAACCTTGTTCATCACCAGCTCTTCACGCATCTTGCGATTGCGCATGTTCAGATGGAACACGCTAATCACGGCGGCGGGATGAACATCGGGGTTGTTGTACTGCACCTAGATGAACCTCTGTATGTACTTGCGCAGGGTTTCTCCTTCCTTCTGGGGAATGATATGCAAATCACTAGCCTGGCCATGAGCTTGGTGGCCTCCAGTGAAGGCACCAACGAACTCATGGCACAGATCCGACCAAGAAGAAATGGAATCCGCCGGCAAGTGCATCAACCAAGACATGACGTTGGGCTTCAGTGCCAACGGGAAGTAATTGGCAAGCACCTTGTCGTCGCGAGGTCCAGCAGCTTTCCTCGCGATGGTGTAGATGCCGAGGAACTCTGACGGATGGGTCTTGCCGTTGTACTTCTCGCCGACGTCGGGGTTGAACGTGCGGTGGGACGGCCACTGGAACTGCCGCAGCTCATGGGTAAAGGCTGGGCAACCCACCTCGTAAGGTAGGCCGCCGGAGCCCTCCGGTGCTGGGTGGTCCATAGCGGGTCCTGCCCGCTTATCCAACTGGTGGCGTGTATCGCACCGTCGCTCAATGGTGGTTTGAGCGTCTTCATGGGCTCGTTCTCGAAGAACTTGGCGCTAGTCGCGGTGGGTCCATGGGTCGGACGACGCTATGGAAATGTTATCACAAGCGTCGTGATGATGGACCGGCACCGGCGGTAACTGGCGCGGGGGAGGGGATTGCACTGTGGCTGCAGCTCCCTCGGTCCTTCCACCGCTGGCATGTGGTGGCTCGACGGAGCGCCGACCCGAGGGCCCCGCCGGTCGCGGATCATGTTTGTTGGCGACGGCGACGAGGCTCCGGATGGTGGCCCTCCATTTGTCGAGCTTCTCCGCGGCAGGAGGGAAGTCGAGGAGTAGCTACGCGCGCGCCAAAGCTTCTGCTGGCGTGGGTGGTGGCGAAAGCTGCGTGGACTGTGGCGCGCTTCGACTTGTAACCACGTTAGAAGGAGCTCTATCATGGCCCAGCGGCTGCGTGCCATTTTCGCCAGCACTTCGGCGGGCATGCTGGCCTCCTTCGTCCCGCAAATGATGCATAGGGCTCTTCCCACGGCGGTGTCCAGGGTCACCGGCGTGGTGACGATGCTCGTCGCATGCACCCTGGGAAGAGCGCGCCGTGGGCGCCGGTGTAGGCGTCTTGAGGTTGCTGTGCCGCCCGTAGGTGGCACAGCGACACCCCTGGGGGGCCCTGCGCCGCCTGCGGGGGGCCCAGCCCCGTCTTTGGATTTGGCGGTGTGTGGCCCGTCGTCTGGCGCACGAACGATGCCACTCGCCAGGCTCTGACTGCGAGAGCGATGCTGGTGCTCGCGGGCCGCGGCTCGGGTTCTGTCTGCGACCGGCCCGCTGCTCGGCCGCACTGGCACGGGCTGTTCGGTTCCCGACGAGCCGATCGCCGTGATCGTCTTCTTTTTGGGAGCCATGGCGATGAAGAACTACTAGGCTAATTGCTAGACCAGATTCTCACAACTGCGCCCCCTACCTGGCGCGCCAAAGATGTCAGTGGGAACGACACCTATGGGGTCACTGGGATCCCTTCTACGGTCGGCGGGCGCGGGGTTGTGAGAAGAGCAGGTTCAGGAGCTGGCACAAAGATTGTTTACCAAGGTTCGGGCCGCAAAGATGCATAATACCCTAGTCCTGCTTTGGTGGATTATTGAGTGTTCTTGAGCTCTCGAGCTAGCTACAGTGGCTGCGTAGTTCCAAAGAGCCGAATCCCTCTCCAGTATGCCTCGGGCCTCCTTTTATAGGTAAAATGGGTTGCCATAGTGGCACACAGAAGGTGGAAAGGTGTACAGTGCGCGAGCTTATCGCCTGGCATTACGGGACAAAGCGCGTTAAATGCGCTACTTAGGTGTCCATTAGCTTTATCGAGGATGCGAACGAGGCCCGTCCCGTCCGTCGCTGCTCTGCCTTGCCTCGACACGCGCCTAGGCCAGCGATGCGTGCAGCGCCATGTAGGCAGGCAGGCTGCTGAGGTGGCGTGGTGGCAGGGCCTTCACGAAGAGTTGCATGCCACCACGCAGGTGCTTGCTGAGTCGGCGTAGAGGCCGCTTGTCGCCACGCAGGTGCCTGCCCGGCTGGTTGAGCTAGCAGCTGCTTGGGGACGGAGGCGGGGTCTTGGCTAGTGCAGGCCTGCCAGTGGCCCCGCTGATGCCCTCGGCAAGGGTCTTGCCGGGGGCCCGGCAAGGGTCTTGCCATGGCGTTGCAGTCGTCCCCGGCAAGGCGCTTTGTGGCGCCCTGGCTCAGAGAAACCGGAATGTCCCGTATTCCAACCCAGAGATCGAGGAGAAGTCTCTGGAATACGGCACTGCTTGACATAGAACAAATCAGCTCTTATTACAAGAATAATAATACAAGGGTCTGATGTTACAAAGAAGCACATCAGCACGGCGACACTACGCCTGCGATACTACACTTGCTCTACGCTAGCAGCGAAACAACTCGTAGCAGCGGAATACTTCTAGCAGCGGAACAACGACGAAGGTGGTGAACTCCAGTCCGCAAGGAATCTAGTTGGGACACGATCTAGCTCGCACAAACGGAAACCACGACAAGCAATCAATCAATCACGACATCACCTGCAATGGGGTTGCAGTACAAATCACCAAACTGGACCAGAATGGAAATGAAGATGATTCACTCAAATCTTTCATAGAGCATCACTGGGTTTTTGCATGAAGTTGAATTATAAGCATCCACTGACATCTCCAAACAGTTGGAAGAATTTTTAGAAGAATATCTAAATAGGTTGTAGTGCAAAAATGCCTACTGGACCAGATTTGAAAAATTGATGTAGAGCTCAAAATCTCCAATGACCAAAGGATATTTTTGCATAAAAGTGATGTGGAAACCTCACATGACATCCCCAAATTTTGGTGAAAATTTTAGAAGCATTTATCAAATGGTTGCAGTGCAAAAAGGGGCTCCAGATATATAAAAAATCATTTTAAAAGAATTAAAGCTCATGAAAAACAATTATGCCAATAAATCTACTGACAAAGAATTGTTTTATTGAGAGAGCATACAAGTCCAATAATATTTTTTGAAAAGTTTCCACTTGAGGTAAAAACCCACAATATTAAAGAGAAGAGTGGTTCTGAAATCAAAGGTGAAATCCAGAAAAATAAAAAATTTAAATTTCCTGGCAACATTTTAATTAGTAAAACAAGGTCAAATTTTTGGGGTGTTACATATATGCATGCTATGCAACAAACAAATGCAGCAACCAAATGCAATAAACAAGTCGGACCTTAAACTACCGACTTCTACCGGTTTCTACCACTCGCGCTGATTAGGGCGTCCTACAGCCAGACCTACTCTGATACCAAGCGCTGTGGCACCATGGCTCAGAGAAACCGGAACGCCCCGTATTCCAGCCCAGAGATCGAGGAGAAGTCTCTGGAATACGACACTGCTTGACATAGAACAAATCAGCTCTTATTACAAGAATAATAATACAAGGGTCTGATGTTACAAAGAAGCACATCAGCACGACGACACTACGCCTGCGATACTACACTTGCTCTATGCTAGCAGCGAAACAACTCGTAGCAGCGGAATACTTCTAGCAGCGGAACAACGACGAAGGTGGTGAACTCCACTCCGCAGGGACTCTGGCTGGGACATGATCTATCTCGCACGAATGGAAACCACGACAAGCAATCAAGCAATCACGGCATCACCTGCAATCTGGCATGACACGCCAGGTCAGTACATTGAATGTACTTGCAAGCTCACAACAACCATAAACATCAAGGCAAGACAATAGCATAGCATTAACAGGTTAATTAATTAACAACTACCATGATGAAGCAACTACTAAGCATGGTATGAAACTGATACAATACTGATAAATCACCATCTCAGATCTCCATAACCATATCTCTCTTGGCTAACCGGCCAAGCAATATACCATCTCGATCACCTCGTGATCAAAACCAAACGGTGATCATTCCGGCGATCACAACCCTGACCAACACTTGGTCTCAAACGGTGATCTTTCCGGCGATCACTACCATGACCAACACTTGGTCTCCAACATCATCATCAACATCCTGCCAATTTGTACTGCTCAAAATATCAACATATAAATCACCTATAAGTCATTCCGTCGTGTGAGTGTTGATCGAACGGTGTGACCTAGTACGAACCCATTCCCATGACCAAGGAGGCGGCTATTGATAGATTTAAATACACACTCTGCAGAGGTAGCGCACTTTACCCACACCACGGAACCCATGGCCTTGCACTCCCATTCGGGTGGACCAACGGCGTTCCGGCAAAACCGATCTACTGCCATGACACTCTCCCGGCCATTCCGACTCACTCCCCACTGGGCTAGTCCTGGGTGGCCCCGTGTCTACCAAAGACACAACGACCACCGTCGTGGCCAAAACATAAACTGTCCTACACGGGGATACACGCGCGCAAAATCCAACTACGGGCACACAAGGCTTATGTCCGCCTACCTGATCAGGGTAGCACGCGCCCATAACCTTCCCTCGTTGGAGGCACCAGCGAGAGGCACGACAATAGCATCGCATTAGGGCCTTCCCATAAAGGCAAATGTGGTTGCACTGGAGAAAGCCCGGTTCGGTGGCACCTGACCAACTTAATGACGGAATTTATCCCCAAAAATATAACTATGGTCACTGATACTCCGATATCAGCTATCAAACTATAATCCAAGTCATAGCAATATCCCACAAATAATCCAAGGCTTAATATCGTCTTACCAAAATACCCCGAGGACAACATAAAACTACTATCATGATGAATCCAAGAACGATAAGACTACTACTCAAATATCAAGAACTAACTATCCAACTATGATCCACATGCAAGCATCATCTCTAACATCATATTCCAAAACATAGTATCATCTAGCATCATGATGGAAATAACACTAGCCACTAATAATCCAAAGGCAACATGATATCCAATGTAATATTCCAAAATAATACCAGATACCATCATGAAAATAATCATAATAGCCACTAAGAATCCAAAGGCACATGTCATCCACATAATCATCAAAATATAAGTCCTAGAACTCCAAGCAATATCATGGCAATAGCAAGATCAAAACAATACTCCGAGAATGCCATGAACAAATCACAAGTAGATAGAACAATATTTTAAACAAGTTTAAATAAAGAAACCATGTCATTGCATTGCAATCATGCAAATGGAGGGTGTGGCTTGCCTGGGGTGGAAGAAATCACCGGGAGAAAGTGCGAGAAGCTCGCGAAAAGAATCCCCGGAAAACGTTCATTCTTGGAGGGGGCTGGTTAAGCACAAGGGCAAAATGGTCATTTTCAGAATATTAGCACATGGTGAAAATGATACAAACAGAACAGGCTCGACGAAATGAAGAAATGGGCTTTGGAATCACCTAATTTGGAGCTATGGGTAAAAAGATAGGAATGTTTTTCTTCCAGGGACCCATTTGCAAACAAAATCATCACAAACAGGCCCTCAGATGGAAAAAAGAGAACGCGCCTTTCTCAGAAATACGCTTTCCAGAGAGGAAAGCGCATTCTGGACCGAAGAAGGAGAGGAATACGCTTTCGATAAGGGAAAGCGTACTCCCCAGGAGTATGTCTCCACTTATCCACGTCAGTGGTGGCGGGACCGGGCCTTGGTCTCCCTGACAAGCGGGGCCCGCCGCCTCTTCTCTCTCCTCCTGGTCTTCACCTTCTTCTCCCCCGACGCCGCACGCAGAGCAGAGGAGAGGCCGCCGACACTCGCTACGGCCACTCGGGCCACCTCTGGCGGAGCTTGGACCGCCGGAGTGCTCAGGACGGCGAGGCGGACCTGTCCCTCCACCACCCGAACGTCAGGGAGCATCAGGCAGGTCGGGACCATGGTCGCGGCGGAAGGGAGCTGCGGGCATCGACGGGCTCGCGGCCACGGGTGCTCCAGTGAAGCGGGGAGGGGCTGGGGAGGCTCGGGGGTGGTGGTGGAGACCTCTGGTGGTGGTGGAAGGCAAGGAGGGGGACGGCGTTGAGTGAATTTAGCCGAGCATGGCCGGCGTCCATGGCGGCAATGGTGGTCGTGGAGGGCGGCTCGAGCTCGGGGAAGTGGTCAGGGGAGGCTAGAGGAGGTGCAGTAGGCAGTGGTGAAGCAAGACGGGGTCGGGGTGGCCTTATATAGGCAGGAGAGGGGTGTGCCGCGCTGTCGTCGCTGCGAACGCATGTTCGTCGCCGCAAACGCGTGTGCACGCGCATGAGCTCGGAGTTAGGCGACGAGAGGGAACAGGAGGAAGAGCTCACGGGGAAGAGGCGGCCAAGGGAGCGCAGGGAGGAAGAAGACGGCGAGGAACCGAGCCAAATCGCCACTGTTCGTCCGTGGGCACGCGGCGCCTTGCGTCGGTGAGGATGTTGCCAGAGGGGAAGAGGGGTCCAGGGGGACGGCGATGATGCAGGCTAGCTGTTGGACACGCTCACGCGCGCAAAGCCGATGAGAGGAGGAGGGCCCGAGCAAGAATCCATCCTGGGCGCGGCCAACGGCAGCAAAGCGCGCGCACAGGCTTGCTATTAACGCGGTCACCGCGTGCACTGCCATGTAGCGGGGGAGATGGACTGGAACTTGTTGTCTAAGGGTAAGTTCATCCAGGGGAGGTCTCAACTACGGTGGTAGTTTGGTGAAAACTGCTATGGTTAACTCGTAATCATCCTCAGCAGGAAGGAGTTTGGTGAGCACTGGTGATCAATAGGAAGGAGTTTGGGAGCAATGGAGTTGTCTGCGAAGTTTAGGGTAAGAAGTACTTTCATCCTGGTAACTTTGAGAAGATTTGGACCAAGGTTTAATATAGTTGCTTTGTAACTGCCAAATCTGGTCCAGAAATGAGAATTGGATGATGCACTCACATGGTGATTCCACTTGAGCTGAAATTTGGTAAGGCTTGATGATTTGAACATATAGAGATGCTGTAAGAATTTCATACCAATTTTCACCAAAATGTTACTTCCTTCACAGCTATTCTCTCAGTCCAGAAACTTGCAGGAATTTTGGAGAAATATTGGCTAGGTGAAATGATGCCAAATTTGGTGGAGAGAAGTTATATAGGTAGGGGCATGATCTGGTAATTTATCAGGATTTTTGAAGCAATATAAAATGCACTTGCTTCACAACCTGAAGTTTTTGCCAGAATCAAAGATTTGGTCCAGTGCTCAGATAGATGATTGGATGAGGCTGAAATTTGGAGGAGTGTAAATATATGAGCACAAGAAGAGGCAAGCAAAATTTCAACTCATTTGGATGCTCCTAGCTAGTACTCCCTTCAGAGTGGCTTCTGTCTGACAGAAACTTTAAAAATCACTGAGGAAGATTTGCTAGGCAAATAAAGTTGAATTTTGGCATGAGGCAATTATTTGGACATAAAAGAATGCCCAACAAGTTTGGGAGCAAACAAGACTGGATAGGTGGCACTTCCTTCACAATATGCCAATCTGGACAGAAATGAAGAATAATTATTGGAGAATTATTCTTGGGCTAGGGAAGGAAAGTTTGGGCGTATTTGAGCAATATATGACCCAAAGGAATTATGAGAATTATTTGGGAATTTTTGGATGGATAGAAATATAGGTTGCTTCACAACCTAGGGCAGGCAGGGTTATTCCTTTAATAGAAAAAGGAATATTCCCTAGAAAAAGAAATTAGGGTTTGGTCAAGCAGTGAAGTGACATTATCTTGGCAAGGTTTTTGAGAATGATGAGCCACTTGGGAGAGGGAATGAGGATGACTTCCCAGGTGGCAAGGCCACAAAACCACTCCAAAAAGAAAAGCAGAGCAAAAACCAATTAAATTAAAAGAAAAAAGGGGCCGAAATCCAGGCTGTTACAACTCTTACCCCCTTAAAGAAATCTTGTCCTCGAGATTTAGTTGCTCTGGGAACAAGTAGCTTGCTGAGGAGGACTTGTTAACTTCTGCTCAAATCTTTTGCCTGGGTATCGTGTAGAAGAAGTCTTGATAGCTTACACACGAAGCTTGACCTTAGTATTGTGCTGGAGACGCCTGTGTTTCGTACTTGAGAAGCTTCTCCTCGGGTTTGCTTGTTGAGAATAATTCATTTTCGTCTGTCAGAAGCTTTTACCGAGGTATCTTGTTGAGAAAGACCGGGTATCTTGGACCAGAAATTGTTCACATATCATGCTGAGGAAAATTGAGGAGCCTTGCATCATAAGTTTGTTCCGATAACGTGTGGAATAATACTGGGTTTCTTATATCCAAAACTCCATATTGACATGCAGACTGAAATCCATACACACGCCCATAATATTTTGTGGTTGATTATTTGCATGGGAAAATTTTGACTGTCTTCCTTGAGTATATCACATTCTGACTTTATTTCGGATGATAACATATTTCAAGCATCATGCCTTGCTGAGCCAAAATTTTGTATATGATCCATACCTTTGACTGAAAATATACCGTTGATCTTGTACCTGACTTGTCTTGCTGCTGACCTGACTATTACTCCTGTGAGTATTTTGTACTGATGTAGACTTGAGTTATCAGTACTGTTGTGAGGAGTGCACACTAATGCAAAATTGATTATCAGCCTCAAGATCAGATATTTCCCATTTTACCGCAGACGACAGAGAATTCCATTCTGTTTAGCTGAGTTTCCAAATATTTAAACTCCTTGTTGCTTCTTTGAGTGCGGTGTTGGTTGATGAGCAACTCTTTATAGGGAAAAATAATGTAACACCGGGGCCCAAAAAGAAAGAAGCAAAAGAAAACTCAACTAAACAAAAGCACACAACAACAATCAATTCACACACAATAAATGTCATATTTTACTGCTAGTCACGCAATATGCATGCCTACTTAAGCACACAAATCTCGCGGGATCTCTGATTCTACGATCTAGCATGCTGTGACGATGTGCACGAGGACAAATAAATGTGTGGAAGAATTGGTGTAAACAGCGCTACACCAAGTGCTAGCTTAGCCAGGTAGCAACCTGGACTAGCTCGGAGGCGAGGACGTGCTTGGTAACCATGTAGCAGGACACGAATGTTGCGACCACATTATTATCAAGCGGACGGAAAATATCCGTACTCGTCCAAGAAATAAGGATAGCGGAGAAAAACTGAGTCTGCTGGCATTGCCCTTTCGTGATGACTAAGATCATTAAGGGTTGCCAACACGACAAGATAAGAAGGACGATCCAGGATAGAAGCATGTCTACCACCGAAACAAAATGGGGCTGAAAGAAAGAAATCGGCGCGATACCTCAGCACCATTTTTGCAAACAGTGTCGGGATCACTTGGCATCACTCCGTTGGGACAGAAATGACACCAAACACCGAAGAACAGGCAAGAAAAGAAATCTGGAGGAATGCAAAAGGCTGAGTTGTAGTGGATCCGAACCGATGCTAGCTACACTCACCAGATAAACCATTAGCAACAAATAATAAGGCTATATTGTCAGGACCGGATTTTCGGGATATTAATTCTCCAGAAAATGGCCCTTGTGCTCACCAGCCCCAGGATTACTGTTAGCTGATGAGGCACCAACTTGATACAAGAATTCCAAGCAAGGTACAAAAATATGTAGTACAAGACCATTGTGGCCTATGAGTACAACACTTGGTTTCTAGTGGTTGATGGCGGAAGCGGTTTGAGGTTCATCTGCGTCTATGGGACTCCATTTCCCACAAGAATAGCTGACCAGGATAACTCCTATCTTCGCGAGGCTGCTATCACCTTTACATGGGTTCCGGGGCTGTCGTCGTAACGTCCTTCTCCACGCAAGAAATCTGGCCAAGACAATAGCCAGGGACAAGCCAGTGAGTACGTTTGAATGTACTCGCAAACATTTAGAACACGGGTATAATATAACAAGGGTTAATCATGCTCCGAAAATATTCTATGACCATAACGTCAGTCACGAGATAAACAAAATTCATGATGCACGCATGCAAGTAAAATATGAATATGCAATATAGAAATAGAGTGTAGTGTTCGAGTGTCTGAAATGACTCCTCAAAAAGGGGGCAAATAAATTAACAATGCCGCAGTCGGGCGTCTGAGCGACACCGCATAAAGGGCTTATAAAGAATAATTAAATAACAAGCATGCCGCGTCGGGCGTCTGAGCGACACCACATAAAGGGCTTATAAAGGATAATCACAGTGAATACCCAGGAGGTAGAACCGTCCCAGGGATACTCAACAATTCAAATAAAGTAAATGGTTAGTCCACAATAATAATAATCACAATCCATATGTGTCACAGTTCATAATCAATGTTCTGGTTTAGCAGTTTTGCCCTCCGAAGACCGACGCTAAGACCGACACTTGACCTATCCCAGACTGTCGTCCTTAACCATGGACACGGCTATTCGAATAGATGTATAATCTCTGCAGAGGGTGTACTCTTTACCCACGGGTAACGGATTTCTTTAGTCCATCGGGACTAATTCCGTCTACGGTCTTTTAATTGAAAACACGCCTGACCTGCACACACCAGCTTAACTTACCGGCGTCTGGAATCACCCACGACACCCGTCAAGCGAAACTCTAAGTGGGGAGGCTACAACCTCGACGTAGCATGGGATCACAAAATATATACCGCGTGCAAACTAGGGGAGCTACCCCTTCGGCTACAACCGAAACACCCATGCCCCCGGACCGGATGACTGGCTTTAATCCATGGCCATGGGACCCTCATCACGGCCTCTTTGTACGGTGTGTGCTAGAAAGGGGTTGACAACTTACTGAACCGTACCCTACCTATGGCAGGGACAAGTGGTAGTATGAAGCAAGTGTGGGGGTTACTGGACAAGACTCGATCTAAGGCCGACTCAGGAGGTTCAAGTGTTCCCTGCATGATTAGCATAACAAAAAGATTTCCAATAACAGATAAGCTTAACACTCATCAAGCCCCACCATGCCATGCCGGACATACTCGTCTCAACGAGGAACTAGGGACAAGCTCGCGTCTACCCGAGACCGCGACTTTCCCGACTTCCTTCCGGCATGCATGAGAAGCTTACGAGGATGATCACTATCACCAGCATATCCATTTATAATAGCAAAGAAATCTCCATTTATGCACTCATGCGTATGATCTTACCGTCACATAAAATAGCATATACTCCAAGTCAAGATAATGTTGTAACCGTATCACCAACATCCAAAAATATTAAGCCAAGGTTCAGAATGCTTGCCTTCAAGTGTATGCATGTGGGGGTGCATTTTTTTTGAAGGTTGCCTTTTCTCCAAAATCCTATTTTGAGAAATATTCAAATAACACACATTTCAAAAACATTACAAAAAGTTATCCCAAATATTTTTGAAATAAATCTTCAAATAAACTAGATGAAATTTGAGGGAGGTAGGAAAAAGAATCAACTCATTTGGAGTTTTATTTTAAAAGATATAGCCAGTCAAAGATTAGTCAAAGTTCTGTTTTAGTAAAATCAGAAAAAGAAAACGCTTCGGGGGAGAATACGCTTTCGAAGCAAAGGAGACGTACTCCGGACTTTGCGCTTTCACTTAACCATAGAGGGCGGCCGCGCGGGTCGCTGACAGTGGGTCTAGAGGGCCCACTGGTCTGGTTTGACTGGTCTCCCTCTCCCTCCTTTCTCTCTGCCCGAACGGGGCGGGGCTCCGGCGATCGCCGTCGGCGAACGGCGGCTCCCCACGGGGCCCCGAGGGCAGGGATGGATCCGCCAGACCGGGGCGGTCCTCCCGGTGGGCGCTAGGCAGGTGGGGACGGAGGAAGTCACCGGCGGCGTGCTCCGCGGCGGACGGAGGTTCGGGAGTAGAGCGAGCTTCGGGCTATGGTGGTCCTTGTTCGAGGCTGAGGCGCTAGGCAGCTCCGCAAGACCATGGGGAGACTCTTGGTGGCGTTGGATGGGCGGGGGAGGGCATGGCTGCGGCGTATTGCACCGGAGCTTGGCGGCGGCCGAACTGGCCGGAGACGAGGAAGAAGGCCCCTCCTCGTCGATTGCTGGCTGCGGGAGTACTATGGGGGTGGACTGGGGTTGCCTGAGTGCTTGGAGGAGCTCGGGACCTCCTTAGATAGGCGCGACGGGGCTTGCTCCCGCGGTGGTGGATAAGATCGCCGGCGACCGCGGTGCTGTAGCTGCAGGGCGTCGTGGCGGCGACGAACGCGTGCCGACGAGCAAGTGGATGAGCTCGGGCTGTTCCCAGGGGGCAGCTGGCGCGCGCGGGTGGCTTGGGCGGCACCGTCCACGGCAGAGCCCGCTGCCGACGCCGGCGTGCCACCAAGGGAGCATCTGACGGCGGCGCTGTAGGGCGCCAGTGCGGCTTGGAGGTTTTCGGTGAGTGGGTGAGTGTATGGCGCGGCTCTGCAGGCGAGATGGGGCCAGTGACGGGACGCGTCGACCCGAGCGCACGCACGTGCAAAACGCGCGCTCTGGCCGCGCCCAGAGCACGCACACCAGGTGCTCGACGAAATGCCAGCGCGTTCTAGAGAGCTTGGGTGAGGCTGGTAGATAACAGGACAGGGTTAGGGATAGCTAGGAGGTTAGTGGACATGCTGGAAGGGTCAGGGGCTCAAGTCCACAATGCAAACTAGAAGATATGCCAAAACTGTTCCTGCACACAGGGTGTTCGACAGAATGCCATGGGCATCTAGGCAACTCTTGGGGTGGCCAAACTCTCCAGATCCTAGTCTCTTTAGGAGCTAAAGGAGGTGGTAAGGTTAGTTTGGCAAAAGCAGGAACTTGTTAGTGCAAGTTTTTGAGGAAAACGGTTTTGGGCAGAAGCTAAAGGCTATTATTGCATGCACTAAACATACTCCAATGGGTCCAATCTCCTGGACTTAAGGGTTTGGTAGGGAGAACTATAAGTAGGGAAAAGCTCATGGGCACTAGAGCAAAATAAAATGGGGTTGCAGTACAAATCACCAAACTGGACCAGAATGGAAATGAAGATGATTCACTCAAATCTTTCATAGTGCATCACTGGGTTTTTGCATGAAGTTGAATTATAAGCATCCACTGACATCTCCAAACAGTTGGAAGAATTTTTAGAAGAATAGCTAAATAGGTTGTAGTGCAAAAATGCCTACTGGACCAGATTTGAAAAATTGATGTAGAGCTCAAAATCTCCAATGACCAAAGGATATTTTTGCATAAAACTGATGTGGAAACCTCACATGACATCCCCAAATTTTGGTGAAAATTTTAGAAGCATTTATCAATTGGTTGCAGTGCAAAAAGGGGCTCCAGATATATAAAAAATCATTTTAAAAGAATTAAAGCTAATGAAAAACAATTATGCCAATAAATCTACTCATAAAGAATTGTTTTATTGAGAGAGCATACAAGTCCAATAATATTTTTTGAAAAGTTTCCACTTGAGGTAAAAACCCACAATATTAAAGAGAAGAGTGGTTCTGAAATCAAAGGAGAAATCCAGAAAAATAAAAAATTTAAATTTCCTGGCAAAATTTTAATTAGTAAAACAAGGTCAAATTTTTGGGGTGTTACATTATGCATGCTATGCAACAAACAAATGCAGCAACCAAATGCAATAAACAAGTCGGACCTTAAACTACCGATTTCTACCGGTTTCTACCACTCGCGCTGATTAGGGCGTCCTACAGCCAGACCTACTCTGATACCAAGCGCTGTGGCACCATGGCTCAGAGAAACCGGAACGCCCCGTATTCCAGCCCAGAGATCGAGGAGAAGTCTCTGGAATACGACACTGCTTGACATAGAACAAATCAGCTCTTATTACAAGAATAATAATACAAGGGTCTGATGTTACAAAGAAGCACATCAGCACGACGACACTACGCCTGCGATACTACACTTGCTCTATGCTAGCAGCGAAACAACTCGTAGCAGCGGAATACTTCTAGCAGCGGAACAACGACGAAGGTGGTGAACTCCACTCCGCAGGGACTCTGGCTGGGACATGATCTATCTCGCACGAATGGAAACCACGACAAGCAATCAAGCAATCACGGCATCACCTGCAATCTGGCATGACACGCCAGGTCAGTACATTGAATGTACTTGCAAGCTCACAACAACCATAAACATCAAGGCAAGACAATAGCATAGCATTAACAGGTTAATTAATTAACAACTACCATGATGAAGCAACTACTAAGCATGGTATGAAACTGATACAATACTGATAAATCACCATCTCAGATCTCCATAACCATATCTCTCTTGGCTAACCGGCCAAGCAATATACCATCTCGATCACCTCGTGATCAAAACCAAACGGTGATCATTCCGGCGATCACAACCCTGACCAACACTTGGTCTCAAACGGTGATCTTTCCGGCGATCACTACCATGACCAACACTTGGTCTCCAACATCATCATCAACATCCTGCCAATTTGTACTGCTCAAAATATCTACATATAAATCACCTATAAGTCATTCCGTCGTGTGAGTGTTGATCGAACGGTGTGACCTAGTACGAACCCATTCCCATGACCAAGGAGGCGGCTATTGATAGATTTAAATACACACTCTGCAGAGGTAGCGCACTTTACCCACACCACGGAACCCATGGCCTTGCACTCCCATTCGGGTGGACCAACGGCGTTCCGGCAAAACCGATCTACTGCCATGACACTCTCCCGGCCATTCCGACTCACTCCCCACTGGGCTAGTCCTGGGTGGCCCCGTGTCTACCAAAGACACAACGACCACCGTCGTGGCCAAAACATAAACTGTCCTACACGGGGATACACGCGCGCAAAATCCAACTACGGGCACACAAGGCTTATGTCCGCCTACCTGATCAGGGTAGCACGCGCCCATAACCTTCCCTCGTTGGAGGCACCAGCGAGAGGCACGACAATAGCATCGCATTAGGGCCTTCCCATAAAGGCAAATGTGGTTGCACTGGAGAAAGCCCGGTTCGGTGGCACCTGACCAACTTAATGACGGAATTTATCCCCAAAAATATAACTATGGTCACTGATACTCCGATATCAGCTATCAAACTATAATCCAAGTCATAGCAATATCCCACAAATAATCCAAGGCTTAATATCGTCTTACCAAAATACCCCGAGGACAACATAAAACTACTATCATGATGAATCCAAGAACGATAAGACTACTACTCAAATATCAAGAACTAACTATCCAACTATGATCCACATGCAAGCATCATCTCTAACATCATATTCCAAAACATAGTATCATCTAGCATCATGATGGAAATAACACTAGCCACTAATAATCCAAAGGCAACATGATATCCAATGTAATATTCCAAAATAATACCAGATACCATCATGAAAATAATCATAATAGCCACTAAGAATCCAAAGGCACATGTCATCCACATAATCATCAAAATATAAGTCCTAGAACTCCAAGCAATATCATGGCAATAGCAAGATCAAAACAATACTCCGAGAATGCCATGAACAAATCACAAGTAGATAGAACAATATTTTAAACAAGTTTAAATAAAGAAACCATGTCATTGCATTGCAATCATGCAAATGGAGGGTGTGGCTTGCCTGGGGTGGAAGAAATCACCGGGAGAAAGTGCGAGAAGCTCGCGAAAAGAATCCCCGGAAAACGTTCATTCTTGGAGGGGGCTGGTTAAGCACAAGGGCAAAATGGTCATTTTCAGAATATTAGCACATGGTGAAAATGATACAAACAGAACAGGCTCGACGAAATGAAGAAATGGGCTTTGGAATCACCTAATTTGGAGCTATGGGTAAAAAGATAGGAATGTTTTTCTTCCAGGGACCCATTTGCAAACAAAATCATCACAAACAGGCCCTCAGATGGAAAAAAGAGAACGCGCCTTTCTCAGAAATACGCTTTCCAGAGAGGAAAGCGCATTCTGGACCGAAGAAGGAGAGGAATACGCTTTCGATAAGGGAAAGCGTACTCCCCAGGAGTATGTCTCCACTTATCCACGTCAGTGGTGGCGGGACCGGGCCTTGGTCTCCCTGACAAGCGGGGCCCGCCGCCTCTTCTCTCTCCTCCTGGTCTTCACCTTCTTCTCCCCCGACGCCGCACGCAGAGCAGAGGAGAGGCCGCCGACACTCGCTACGGCCACTCGGGCCACCTCTGGCGGAGCTTGGACCGCCGGAGTGCTCAGGACGGCGAGGCGGACCTGTCCCTCCACCACCCGAACGTCAGGGAGCATCAGGCAGGTCGGGACCATGGTCGCGGCGGAAGGGAGCTGCGGGCATCGACGGGCTCGCGGCCACGGGTGCTCCAGTGAAGCGGGGAGGGGCTGGGGAGGCTCGGGGGTGGTGGTGGAGACCTCTGGTGGTGGTGGAAGGCAAGGAGGGGGACGGCGTTGAGTGAATTTAGCCGAGCATGGCCGGCGTCCATGGCGGCAATGGTGGTCGTGGAGGGCGGCTCGAGCTCGGGGAAGTGGTCAGGGGAGGCTAGAGGAGGTGCAGTAGGCAGTGGTGAAGCAAGACGGGGTCGGGGTGGCCTTATATAGGCAGGAGAGGGGTGTGCCGCGCTGTCGTCGCTGCGAACGCATGTTCGTCGCCGCAAACGCGTGTGCACGCGCATGAGCTCGGAGTTAGGCGACGAGAGGGAACAGGAGGAAGAGCTCACGGGGAAGAGGCGGCCAAGGGAGCGCAGGGAGGAAGAAGACGGCGAGGAACCGAGCCAAATCGCCACTGTTCGTCCGTGGGCACGCGGCGCCTTGCGTCGGTGAGGATGTTGCCAGAGGGGAAGAGGGGTCCAGGGGGACGGCGATGATGCAGGCTAGCTGTTGGACACGCTCACGCGCGCAAAGCCGATGAGAGGAGGAGGGCCCGAGCAAGAATCCATCCTGGGCGCGGCCAACGGCAGCAAAGCGCGCGCACAGGCTTGCTATTAACGCGGTCACCGCGTGCACTGCCATGTAGCGGGGGAGATGGACTGGAACTTGTTGTCTAAGGGTAAGTTCATCCAGGGGAGGTCTCAACTACGGTGGTAGTTTGGTGAAAACTGCTATGGTTAACTCGTAATCATCCTCAGCAGGAAGGAGTTTGGTGAGCACTGGTGATCAATAGGAAGGAGTTTGGGAGCAATGGAGTTGTCTGCGAAGTTTAGGGTAAGAAGTACTTTCATCCTGGTAACTTTGAGAAGATTTGGACCAAGGTTTAATATAGTTGCTTTGTAACTGCCAAATCTGGTCCAGAAATGAGAATTGGATGATGCACTCACATGGTGATTCCACTTGAGCTGAAATTTGGTAAGGCTTGATGATTTGAACATATAGAGATGCTGTAAGAATTTCATACCAATTTTCACCAAAATGTTACTTCCTTCACAGCTATTCTCTCAGTCCAGAAACTTGCAGGAATTTTGGAGAAATATTGGCTAGGTGAAATGATGCCAAATTTGGTGGAGAGAAGTTATATAGGTAGGGGCATGATCTGGTAATTTATCAGGATTTTTGAAGCAATATAAAATGCACTTGCTTCACAACCTGAAGTTTTTGCCAGAATCAAAGATTTGGTCCAGTGCTCAGATAGATGATTGGATGAGGCTGAAATTTGGAGGAGTGTAAATATATGAGCACAAGAAGAGGCAAGCAAAATTTCAACTCATTTGGATGCTCCTAGCTAGTACTCCCTTCAGAGTGGCTTCTGTCTGACAGAAACTTTAAAAATCACTGAGGAAGATTTGCTAGGCAAATAAAGTTGAATTTTGGCATGAGGCAATTATTTGGACATAAAAGAATGCCCAACAAGTTTGGGAGCAAACAAGACTGGATAGGTGGCACTTCCTTCACAATATGCCAATCTGGACAGAAATGAAGAATAATTATTGGAGAATTATTCTTGGGCTAGGGAAGGAAAGTTTGGGCGTATTTGAGCAATATATGACCCAAAGGAATTATGAGAATTATTTGGGAATTTTTGGATGGATAGAAATATAGGTTGCTTCACAACCTAGGGCAGGCAGGGTTATTCCTTTAATAGAAAAAGGAATATTCCCTAGAAAAAGAAATTAGGGTTTGGTCAAGCAGTGAAGTGACATTATCTTGGCAAGGTTTTTGAGAATGATGAGCCACTTGGGAGAGGGAATGAGGATGACTTCCCAGGTGGCAAGGCCACAAAACCACTCCAAAAAGAAAAGCAGAGCAAAAACCAATTAAATTAAAAGAAAAAAGGGGCCGAAATCCAGGCTGTTACAACTCTTACCCCCTTAAAGAAATCTTGTCCTCGAGATTTAGTTGCTCTGGGAACAAGTAGCTTGCTGAGGAGGACTTGTTAACTTCTGCTCAAATCTTTTGCCTGGGTATCGTGTAGAAGAAGTCTTGATAGCTTACACACGAAGCTTGACCTTAGTATTGTGCTGGAGACGCCTGTGTTTCGTACTTGAGAAGCTTCTCCTCGGGTTTGCTTGTTGAGAATAATTCATTTTCGTCTGTCAGAAGCTTTTACCGAGGTATCTTGTTGAGAAAGACCGGGTATCTTGGACCAGAAATTGTTCACATATCATGCAGCAACCAAATGCAATAAACAAGTCGGACCTTAAACTACCGATTTCTACCGGTTTCTACCACTCGCGCTGATTAGGGCGTCCTACAGCCAGACCTACTCTGATACCAAGCGCTGTGGCACCCTGGCTCAGAGAAACCGGAACGCCCCGTATTCCAGCCCAGAGATCGAGGAGAAGTCTCTGGAATACGACACTGCTTGACATAGAACAAATCAGCTCTTATTACAAGAATAATAATACAAGGGTCTGATGTTACAAAGAAGCACATCAGCACGGCGACACTACGCCTGCAATACTACACTTGCTCTATGCTAGCAGCGAAACAACTCGTAGCAGCGGAATACTTCTAGCAGCAGAACAACGACGAAGGTGGTGAACTCCACTCCGCAGGGACTCTGGCTGGGACATGATCTATCTCGCACAAACGGAAACCACGACAAGCAATCAAGCAATCACGGCATCACCTGCAATCTAGCATGACACGCCAGGTCAGTACATTGAAGGTACTTGCAAGCTCACAACAACCATAAACATCAAGGAAAGACAATAACATAGCATTAACAGGTTAATTAATTAACAACTACCATGATGAAGCAACTACTAAGCATGGTATGAAACGGATACACTACTGATAAATCACCATCTCAGATCTCCATAACCATATCTCTCTTGGCTAACCGGCCAAACAATATACCATCTCGATCACCTCGTGATCAAAACCAAACGGTGATCATTCCGGCGATCACAACCCTGACCAACACTTGGTCTCAAACGGTGATCTTTCCGGCGATCACTACCATGACGAACACTTGGTCTCCAACATCATCATCAACATCCTACCAATCTGTACTGCTCAAAATATCAACATATAAATCACCTATAAGTCATTCCATCATGTGAGTGTTAATCGAACGGTGTGACCTAGTACAAACCCATGCCCATGACCGAGGACGCGGCTATCGATATATTTAAATACACACTCTGCAGAGGTAGCCCACTTTACCCACACCACGGAACCCATGGCCTCGCATTCTCATTCGGGTGGACCAATGGCGTTCCGATAAAACCGATCTACTGCCATGACACTCTCCCGGCCACTCCGACTCACTCCCCACTGGGCTAGTCCTGGGTGGCCCCGTGTCTACCAAAGACACAACGACCACCGTCGTGGCCAAAACATAAACTGTCCCACACGGGGATACACGCGCGCATAATCCAACTACGGGCACACAAGGCTTATGTCCGCCTACCTGATCAGGGTAGCGCACGCCCATAACCTTCCCTCGTTGGAGGCACCGGCGAGAGGCACGACAATAGCATCGCATTAGGGCCTTCCCATAAAGGCAAATGTGGTTGCACTGGAGAAAGCCCGGTTCGGTGGCACCTGACTAACTTAATGACGGAATTTATCCCCAAAAATATAACTATGATGACTGATACTCCGATATCAACTATCAAACTATAATCCAAGTCATAGCAATATCCCACAAATAATCCAAGGCTTAATATCGTCTTACCAAAATACCCCGAGGACAGCCTAACACTACTACCATGATGAATCCAAGAACGATAATACTACTACTCAAATATCAAGAACTAACTATCCAACTATGATCCACATGCAAGCATCATCTCCAACATCATATTCCAAAACATAATATCATCTAGCATCATGATGGAAATAACACTAGCCACTAATAATCCAAAGGCAACATGATATCCAAAGTAATACTCCAAAATAATCCCAGATACCATCATGAAAATAATCATAATAGCAACTAAGAATCCAAAGGCACATGTCATCCACATAATCATCAAAATATAAGTCCTAGAACTCCAAGCAATATCATGGCAATAGCAAGATCAAAACAATACTCCGAGAATGCCATGAACAAATCACAAGTAGCTAGAACAATATTTTAAACAAGTTTAAATAAAGAAACCATGTCACTGCATTGCAATCATGCAAATGGAGGGTGTGGCTTGCCTGGGTTGGAAGAAATCACCAGGAGAAAGTGCGAGAAGCTCGCGAAAAGAATCGCCGGAAAATGTTCATTATCTGAGGGGGCTGATTAAGCACAACGGCAAAATGGTCATTTTCAGAATGTTAACACAAGGTGAAAATGATGCCAACAGAACGGGCTCGACGAAATGAAGAAGTGGGCTTTGGAATCACCTGATTTGGAGCTACGGGTAAAAAGATAGGAATGTTTTTTTGCCAGGGACCCATTTGCAAACAAAATCATCACAAACAGGCCCTCGGCTGGAAAAAAGAGAACGCGCCTTTCTCAGAAATACGCTTTCCAGAGAGGAAAGCGCATTCTGGACCGAAGAAGGAGAGGAATACGCTTTTGATAAGGGAAAGCGTACTCCCCAGGAGTACGTCTCCACTTATCCACGTCAGCGCTGGCGCGACCGGGCCTTGGTCTCGTTGACAAGCGGGGCCCGCCGCCTCTTCTCTCTCATCCTGGCCTTCTCCTTCTTATCCCCCAACGCCGCACGAAGAGCAGACGAGAGGCTTCCGGCGCCGGCGCTCGCTCCGGCCACTCGGGCCACCTCCAGCGGAGCTTGGACCGCTGGAGTGCTCAGGACGGCGAGGCGGACCTGTCCCTCCACCACCCGAACGTCAGGGAGCATTGGGCAGGTCGGGACCATGGTCGCGGCGGAAGGGAGCTGCGGGCGTCGGCGGGCTCACGGCCACGGGTGCTTCGGCGAAGCGGGGAGGGGCTGGGGAGGCTCGGAGGTGGTGGCGGAAGGCAAGGAGGGGGACGGCGTTGAGTGAATTTAGCCAAGCATGGCCGGCGGCCTTGGCGGCAATGGTGGTCGTGTAGGGCGGCTCGATCTCGGGGAAGTGGTCAGGGGAGGCTAGAGGAGGTGCAGGAGGCCAGTGGTGAAGCAAGACGGGGTCGGGGTGGCCTTATATAGGCGGGAGAGGGGTGTGCCGCGCTGTCGTCGCCTCGGACGCGTGTTCGTCGCCGCAAACGCGTGTGCACGCACATGAGCTCAGAGTTAGGCGACGAGAGGGAACAGGTCCCGAATCCTGATAGGTTTTTGCTCATATACCAATTCCTTTTTACTCACGTGAATTTTCTCAAATCTGCGGTGATATCCAATGGATCTGAGCCAAAATTTTCCTTTGGTCATCAAAACCTTTTTACTTCTATCATGGGGTTGCTTCAAATAAATGCAAGCCTTCTGGGTTCAATAAATGCTTAGAATTAATCATGGCCATCTTCCGACGGGATCTGACTGCTCATAGGTGGCACGGATTTATTTCTGATTTATTCCTTTGACTCGAGCATGGGGTCTGTACCCGAGATTCGACTGCCTCCTGTCGTGAGCGATATAATGGGGTATGGAGTTATAGCTGAGTCATTCCTCAAATATTTACATCTTGAGACTAGCCCGACAGAGGGCTGACGGACAATTGTTTTTCCTGACACACTGACCATGTACTTGATTCCACAGTGAGTATACCGGGTCTGAGCTGATTGTTCGGCTTTTGACTTTCTCAGTTTGTCGGTATACCCATCTTTGGTAATACGCGGTGATATGTTTTAACACTGCCGCTGAGGTCAAACTGTTGAGGTTGCAAAGGAATCTTGGATCTGACAGAACATACTTGGATATTCCACACTAACCATGTCAAGCGGGTCAGCGGGATATGAAAATCCTTGTAAATAGAGTAGGCCATTGAGAGTATGCCTTTGTGGATCCATATGGAATTACGGCTTTCGATTGACTTGAGTATCTGGACCCTGATGGTCGCGCAAAAATCATCAACATACTTTTGTCGGTCTCACCTTTTAACAGTCATGATTTTCTTTGTTAGGATACCTTGCTGAAATAACTTGGCCACGCCTGTCCTTGATTCTTCGTATGACCATGGATGTGATTAGTGCAATATTTTTGACATTATTCCTTATGCATGTTTTCTGAGCTGGGTTCACATCCATATGACATATACCCGGGGTTTGTGGCTATAAAGAGCTCATTGCTGAGGCCAATCATACAAGAAGGTGACAAGGTTTTAAGACATCTCCTTGTCAGTTGCGGGAATAATGACCTTGATGACTATAGTCAAGACTGTTGATTCTGTGATGTCATCCCCAGATCTTGTCAATCCTTGTAATTCATCAGATGTATCTCTGCTTATTTTGCTTTGCCTGACTCGTGAGGTTGTGGGATCCTTCCTTTCCTTAGGTATATCTGCTGGATCCTTGCCGCATCTCGTATGAGTGAGTGATGTGACTGGCGGTACATGCTCACCATATATCAGAACCATATGCGACCAAACATTTGATTTCTAAAGAAGACACATGCCCTGACTGATTTGTGCTTCCGACAAAATGTTGCGAGTCTGATTCTTGAGCGGTACTGCCATACATTGGCAACTCATCATATAACCTCTAAGGACGGTGTAATAGTATGATATTGATGCAGACTGAATGGCTTATGAGAGAAGTCATCAAAGTAGCTTGCTGAGGAGGACTTGTTAACTTCTGCTCAAATCTTTTGCCTGGGTATCGTGCAGAAGAAATCTTGATAGCTTACACACGAAGCTTGACCTGAGTATTGTGCTGGAGACATCTGGGTTTCTTACTTGAGAAGCTTCTCCTCGGGTTTGCTTGTTGAGAATAATTCATTTTCGTCTGTGAGAAGCTTTTACCGAGGTATCTTGTTGAGAAAGACCGGGTATCTTGGACCGGAAATTGTTCACATATCATGCTGAGGAAAATTGAGGAGCCTTGCATCATAAGTTTGTTCCGATAACGTGTGGAATAATACTGGGTTTCTTATATCCAAAACTTCATACTGACATGCAGACTGAAATCCATACACACGCCCATAATATTTTGTGGCTGATTATTTGCATGGGAAAATTTTGACTGTCTTCCTTGAGTATATCACATTCTGACTTTATTTCGGATGATAACATATTTCAAGCATCATGCCTTGCCGAGCCAAAATTTTGTATATGATCCATACCTTTGACTGAAAATATACCGTTGATCTTGTACCTGACTTGTCTTGCTGCTGACCTGACTATTACTCCTGTGAGTATTTTGTACTGATGTAGACTTGAGTTATCAGTACTGTTGTGAGGAGTGCACACTAATGCAAAATTGATTATCAGCCTCAAGATCAGATATTTCCCATTTTACCGCAGACGACTGAGAATTCCATTCTGTTTAGCTGAGTTTCCAAATATTTAAACTCCTTGTCGCTTCTTTGAGTCTGGTGTTGGTTGATGAGCAACTCTTTATAGGGGAAAAATAATGTAACACCGGGGCCCAAAAAGAAAGAAGCAAAAGAAAACTCAACTAAACAAAAGCAGACAACAACAATCAATTCATGCACAATCAATGTCACATTTTACTGCTAGTCACACAATATGCATGCCTACTTAAGCACACAAATCTCGCGGGATGTCCGGTTCTACGATCTAGCATGCTGTGACGATGTGCACGAGGACGAATAAATGTGTGGAAGAATTGGTGTAAACAACGCTACACCAAGTGCTAGCTTAGCCAAGTAGCAACCTGGACTAGCTCGGAGGCGAGGATGTACTTGGTAACCTTGTAGCAGGACACGAATATCGCGACCACATTATTATCAAGTGGACGGAAAATATCCGTACTCGTCCAAGAAATAAGGATAGTGGGGAAAAACTGAGTCTACTAGCATTGCCCTTTCGTGATGACTAAGATCATTAAGGGTTGCCAACACGACAAAATAAAAAGGACGATCCAGGATAGAAGCATGTCTACCAACAAAACAAAACGGGGCTGAAAGAAAGAAATCGGCGCGATACCTCAGCACCATTTTTGCAAACAGTGTCGGGATCACTTGGCATCACTCCGCTGGGACAGAAATGACACCAAACACCGAAGAACAGGCAAGAAAACAAATCTGGAGGAATGCAAAAGGCTGAGTTGTAGTGGATCCGAACCGATGCCAGCTACACTCACCAGATAACCACTAGCAACAAATAATGAGGCTATATGCATGCTATGCAACAAACAAATGCAGCAACCAAATGCAATAAACAAGTCGGACCTTAAACTACCAATTTCTACCGGTTTCTACTGCTCGCGCTGACTAGGGCTTCCTACAGCCAGACCTGCTCTGATACCAAGCGCTGTGGCACCCCGGCTCAGAGAAACCGGAACGCCCCGTATTCCAGCCCAGAGATCGAGGAGAAGTCTCTGGAATACGACACTGCTTGACATAGAACAAATCAGCTCTTACTACAAGAATAATAATACAAGGGTCTGATGTTACAAAGAAGCACATCAGCACGGCGACACTACGCCTGCGATACTACACTTGCTCTATGCTAGCAGCGAAACAACTCGTAGCAGCGGAATACTTCTAGCAGCGGAACAACGACGAAGGTGGTGAACTCCAGTCCGCAAGGAATCTAGTTGGGACACGATCTAGCTCGCACAAACGGAAACCACGACAAGCAATCAAGCAATCACGACATCACCTGCAATCTGGCATGACACGCCAGGTCAGTAAATTGAATGTACTTAAGCTCACAACAACCATAAACATCAAGGCAGGACAATAACATAGCATTAACAGGTTAATTAATTAACAACTACCATGATGAAGCAACTACTAAGCATGGTATGAAGCTGATACAATACTGATAAAACACCATCTCAGATCTCCATAACCATATCTCTCTCGGCTAACCGGCCAAGCAATATACCATGTCGATCACCTCGTGATCAAAACCAAACGGTGATCATTCCGGCAATCACAACCCTGACCAACACTTGGTCTCAAACGGTGATCTTTCCGGTGATCACTACCATGACCAACACTTGGTCTCCAACATCATCATCAACATCCTGCCAATCCGTACTGCTCAAAATATCTACATATAAATCACCTATAAGTCATTCCGTCATGTGAGTGTTGATCGAACAGTGTGACCTAGTACAAACCCATGCCCATGACCGAGGACGCGGCTATCGATAGAATTAAATACACACTCTGCAGAGGTAGCACACTTTACCCACACCACGGAACCCATGGCCTCGCATTCTCATTCGGGTGGACCAATGGCGTTCCGATAAAACCGATCTACTGCCATGACACTCTCCCGGCCACCCCGACTCACTCCCCACTCGGCTAGTCCTGGGTGTCCTCATGTCTACCAAAGACACAACGACCACCATCGTGGCCTAAACATAAACTATCCCACACGGGGATACACGCGCGCAAAATCCAACTACGGGCACACAAGGCTTATGTCCGCCTACCTGATCAGGGTAGCGCACGCCCATAACCTTCCCTCGTTGGAGGCACCGGCGAGAGGCACGACAATAGCATCGCATTAGGGCCTTCCCATAAAGGCAAATGTGGTTGCACTGGAGAAAGCCCGGTTCGGTGGCACTTGACCAACTTAATGACGGAATTTATCCCCAAAAATATAACTATGATGACTGATACTCCGATATCAACTATCAAACTATAATCCAAGTCATAGCAATATCCCACAAATAATCCAAGGCTTAATATCGTCTTACCAAAATACTCCGAGGACAGCATAACACTACTATCATGATGAATCCAAGAACGATAAGACTACTACTCAAATATCAAGAACTAACTATCCAACTATGATCCACATGCAAGCATCATCTCCAACTTCATACTCCAAAACATAATATCATCTAGCATCATGATGGAAATAACACTAGCCACTAATAATCCAAAGGCAACATGATATCCAAAGTAATACTCCAAAATAATCCCAGATACCATCATGAAAATAATCATAATAGCCACTAAGAATCCAAAGGCACATGTCATCCACATAATCATCAAAATATAAGTCCTAGAACTCCAAGCAATATCATGGCAATAGCAAGATCAAAACAATACTCCGAGAATGCCATGAACAAATCAAAAGTAGCTAGAACAATATTTTAAACACGTTTAAATAAAGAAACCATGTCATTGCATTGCAATCATGCAAATGGAGGGTGTGGCTTGCCTGGGGTGGAAGAAATCACCGGGAGAAAGTGCGAGAAGCTCGCGAAAAGAATCGCCGGAAAACGTTCATTCTCGGAGGGGGCTGATTAAGCGCAAGGGCAAAATGGTCATTTACAGAATGTTAACACATGGTGAAATTGATACCAATAGAACGGGCTCGACGAAATGAAGAAATGGGCTTTGGAATCACCTGATTTGGAGCTACGGGTAAAAAGATAGGAATGTTTTTCTGCCAGGGACCCATTTGCAAGTAAAATCATCACAAACAGGCCCTCAGCTGGAAAAACGGAACGCGCCTTTCTCAAAAATACGCTTTCCAGAGAGGAAAGCGCATTCTGGACCGAAGAAGGAGAGGAATACACTTTCAATAATGGAAAGCGTACTCCCCAGGAGTACGTCTCCACTTATCCACGTCAGCGGTGGCGGGACCGGGCCTTGGTCTCGCTGACAAGCAGGGCCCGCCGCCTCTTCTCTATCCTCCTGGCCTTCTCCTTCTTATCCCCCGACACCACACGTAGAGCAGAGAAGAGGCCGTCGGCGCTCGCTACGGCCACTCGGGCCACCTCCGGCGGAGCTTGGACCGCCGGAGTGCTCAGGACGGCGAGGCGGACCTGTCCCTCCACCACCTGAACGTGAGGGAGCATCGGGCAGTTCGGGACCATGGTCGCGGCGGATGAGAGCTGCGGGCGTCGACGGGCTCGCGGCCACGGGTGCTCCGGTGAAGCGGGGAGGGGCTGGGGACCTCGGAGGTGGTGGTGGAGACCTCTGGTGGTGGTGGAAGGCAAGGAGGGGGACGGCGTTGAGTGAATTTAGCCGAGCATGGCCGGCAGGCATGGCAGCAATGGTGGTCGTGGAGGGCGGCTCGAGCTCGGGGAAGTGGTCAAGGGAGGCTAGAGGAAGTGCAGGAGGCCAGTGGTGAAGCAAGACGGGGTCGGGGTGGCCTTATATAGGCGGGAGAGGGGTGTGCCGCGCTATCTTCGCCGCGGACGCGTGTTCATCGTCGTGGACGCGTTTGCACGCGCATGAGCTCGGAGTTAGGCGACGAGAGGGAACAGGAGGAAGAGCTCACGGGGAAGAGGCGGCCAAGGGAGCGCAGGGAGGAAGAAGACGGCGAGGAACCGAGCCAAATCGCCACTGTTCGTCCATGGGCACGCGGCGGCTTGCGTCGGTGAGGAAGCTGCCGGAGGGGAAGAGGGGTCCAGGGGGATGGCGACGATGCAGGCTAGTTGTTGGACACGCTCAGGCGCATGAAGCCGACGAGAGGAGGAGGGGCCCGAGCAAGAATCCATCCTGGGCGCGGCCAACGACAGCAGATCGCGCACACAGGCTTGCCATTAACACGGTCACCGCGTGCACTGGCATGTAGCAGGGGAGATGGGCTGGAACTTGTTGTCTACGGGTAAGTTAATCCAGGGGAGGTCTCAACTACGGTGGTAGTTTGGTGAAAACTGCTATGGTTAACTGGTAATCACCCTCTGAAGTTTACTGCAGTAAACTTGGGTGAGCACTGGTGATCAACAGGAAGGAGTTTGGGAGCAATGGAGTTGTTTGCGTGGTTTAGGGTAAGAAGGACTTTCATCTTGGTAACTTTGAGAAGATTTGGACCAAGGTTTAATATAGTTGCTTTGTAACTGCCAAATCTGGTCCAGAAATGAGAATTGGATGATGCACTCACATGGTGATTCCACTTGAGCTGAAATTTGGCAAGGCTTGAATTTTTGAAAATATAGAGATGCTGTAAGAATTTCATACCAATTGGATTCACCAAAATGGTACTTCCTTCAGAGCTATTCTCTCTGTCCAGAAACTTTCAAGAATTTTGGAGAAATATTGGCTAGGTGAAATGATGCCAAATTTGATGGAGAGAAGTTACATAGGTAGGGGCATGATCTGGTAATTTATCAAGATTTTTGAAGCAATATAAAATGCACTTGCTTCACAACCTGAAAATTTTGCCACAATCAAAGATTTGGTCCTGTGCTCAGATAGATGATTGGATGGGGCTGAAATTTGGAGGAGTGTAAAGATATGAGCACAAGAAGAGGCATGCAAAATTTCAACTCATTTGGATGCTCCTCGCTAGTATTTCCTTCAAAGTGGCTTCTGTCTGACAGTAACTTTGAAAAATCACTGAGGAAGATTGGCTAGGCAAATAAAGTTGAATTTTGGCATGAGGCAATTATTTGGACATAAAAGAATTCCCAACAAGTTTGGGAGCAAACAATATTGTATAGGTGGCACTTCCTTCACAATATGCCACTCTGGACAGAAATGAAGAATAATTATTGGAGAAATATTCTTGGGATAGGACAGGAAAGTTTGGGCATATTTGAGCAATATATGACCCAAAGGAATTATGTGAATTATTTGGGAATTTTTGGATGGACAGAAAAATAGGTTGTTTCACAACCTATGGCAGACAGGGTTATTCCTTTAATAGAAAAAGGAATATTCCCTAGAAAAAGAAATTACGGTTTGGTCAAGCAGTGAAGTGACATGATCTTGGCAAGGTTTTTGAGAATGATGAGCCACTTGGGAGAGGGAATGAGGATGATTTCCCAGGTGGCAAGGCCACAAAACCACTCCAAAAAGAAAAACAGAGCAAAAACCAATTACATTAAAAGAAAAAAGGGCCAAAATCCAGGCTGTTACACGCTTGCCGAGGGTCTTGTGGGTCCCCTCGGCCAGAATCCCATCGAGGGTCGTCGTCTTCTAATCCTCATGTGATCTTGTGTGTTTATGATCTTGACGAAGATCTGCATGCCACCATGGAGGTGCCTCCCGAGGCTTGGTTCCAATGCAGCTGTTTGGGTTGGAACCCATGGACTAAGGGTGGCTTGCTCCGCTGGCATCGGGCAGGCTGCCCCATCAAGGATCTTGCCGAGGGAGCCTACCTCGCCCTCTTGTGTTTCTTGTCTTGGCGTTGCCTTGTTTGTCTTGTGCTTCGGCTTCTCTCTGGCTTCCCTCCTCTGCCCTGCTAAGTGTGGCCGTGGCACGTGGCTCTGACTGCCCGTGCACAAGTAAAGGTGTCAAAAGGGGAGCCCCTACTTTTGTACACCGACAGTGGATTTATGATCAGTTTATCTATGAATATTATTTGAATCTTCTCTGAATTCTTATATGCATGATTTGATATCTTTGTATTTCTCTTCGAATTATCGGTTTGAGTTGACCAACTAGATTGGTTCTTATTGCAATGGGAGTGGTGCTTAGTTTTGGGTTCAATCTTGCGGTGTCCTCACCCAGTGACAAAGTAGGGGTAGTGAGGCATGTATTGTATTGTTGCCATCAAGGGTTAAAAGATGTGGTTTTCATCATATTGCTTGAGTTATCCCTCTACATCATGTCATCTTAAGGCATTACTTCGTTCTTATGAACTTAATACTCTAGATGCATGCTGGATAGCAGTCGATGTGTGGAGTATTAGTAATAGATCCAGAATCATTTCGGTCTACGTGACATGGTCATGATGCCTATATTCATAATCATTGCCTTGGATATCGCCATAACTTTGCGCTTTTCTATCAATTGCTTGACAATAGTTTGTTCACCCACTGTATTATTTGCCTTCAGGAGAGAAGCCTCTAGTGAAACCTATGGCCCCCGGGTGGTGGTGGCAGCGGAATTGCAGCAGGCTTCGCCAAGCGTCTATGCGAGGAGATGGGAGGAGTTGGGAGTGACGGCGGCCAAGGGTGGAAGGGTGGATGCCCCCATGCGCTTGCTCTCTCTTTATATAGGCTAGGGGCAGTGGAGGGTGTCCAAACCCCTCCTAGGGTCGGCCAGAAGCGAGAAATCCCTTTAAATTTGGAGGTAACATCTTATCTCTAGATTCAACCCTTTAAATTTAGAGATAAGATCTTATCTCTAGATTTAAATGACATGGGTCTTGGTGGCTATTGCGACTAGCCATGTGGGCTATATCCCCACCCCTCGGTCCATGTGGGCCCTTCCCGGGTCATTGGGCCCCATGGTGGAACCCTGGAACCTTCTAGAACCTTCCCGGTACTCTACTGAAAATTCCCGAACTTTTCAGGAACCCTGAAAAACCACTTCCCATATATAAATCTTTACCTTGCGACTATTCCAGAGTTCCTTGTGAGGATCCGGGACTCCGTACTGCTTTCCGTCTTCACCATATGAATATCACAATACTACCCTAGCATTACCGAACGTCAAATGTGTGACCCTACGGGTTCGAGAACATGCAAACATGACCGAGACTCCTCTCCGATCAATAATCAATAGCGGGACCTAGATGCCCACATTGGCATCTACATATTCAATTAAGATATTTATCGGTTTGAATCATGATGTCGAGGATTCAGTTAATCCTGTATACAATTCCCTTTGTTCGGCGATATGTTACTTGCTACTTGTGAGCTGCGTTGGGATTTCCTCGAAGAGGAGAGGTGATGCAGTATAGTAGAGATAAGTGTTTCCCTCAGTTAAGAACCAAGGTTATCAATCTAAGAGGAGAACCACAGAGAATCTCGCGAACAACACCTGCACACACAAAAGCAAATACTTGCACCCAACACGATTAAGAGGGTTGTCAATCCCCTTGGCGGTTACTTGCAAGGATTAAATCTTGTAGTGGTAGATAGATATAAATTACAAAACAAATTAAAAGAAATAAAACTGCAGTGTTTTCATATATGATAAAAGTAGACCTGGGGCCATTGTTTTCGCTAGAGGCTTCTCTCTCGAACACATAGCATATGGTGGGTAAACAAATTACTGTTGGGCAATTGATAGAAAAGCGCATAGTTATGACAATTGTCAAGGACATGATCATGTATATAGGCATCATGTCCGAGACAAGTAGGCCGACTCCTGCCTGCATCTACTACTACTAGCTGTATGCATGTGCGTTTCCATGGAGCAATAAAACATATAATCAAAAACTTTGTTTTTTTAGAAGTGTATGGTCATGCCAGCTTAAATAATGCTATGTCATTCCCATAAGCACATCACCATATTGTCTCTAAACCTCTCATCTTTCCTGATTCAGCCCACATCTCTCTGTAGCAGTTTTTCGTGACGTTCCAAATATCCCCATCTTATTATCACTACATGTAGATCTTATTTCTCAAACTTCAAGTTTTTTCCCGACGTCGTTTGGCAAAGATTTAGTAATGCCTTAATGCGGCAATATACTAGAAATATATAGTATAATGATATGATGGTGATATGAAAATTACATGATTCATGCTAGCACACTGAGCGCTACATCCACAAATTCTAGGCGACGTGGCTAGAACACACCCATAGGATCCACCAAATGAAGAGGGATTCTTGGTCCTTTGTTTTTTCTTTGCCTCGCTCCTCGACATCCTCCTTTTGCATCTCCTCCCCTCCACTGTTGTGTGCCATCACGAGCTTCCTATAGAAATAGAACGCATAGAGAGAAGGATGTGTTTAATCAATTCTAGTTTGTTTATGTGGCAGCTACCACCAACATAGCTTTGAGAAAACACACATATTGTTTTTACTGTACTCACACATGGACACTAGGAATATATTTTGTATTGGAAGCATAGCTTTGAAATCTTCTCTTGAAATCTTAATTGACCAAGCCAATTAGATGCCTAGGAAGTAACCCTTATCTCATCTACACACACCAATGCATAAAGTAAACACATTCACTAATAGGCTAAAATATATAATAAACTCATGTGAGAACTAAATATAAGGAGAGATGCATTGCATGCTAAGTTGGAAGATAAGGGTACAATGGGAAAGGAACTTACAGAGTAGACAAGGTAATTGTTGATACGTCTCCAATGCATCTATAATTTTTGCTTGTTCCATGCTGTTATATTATCAATCTTGGATGTTTTATAATCATTTTATAGTCATTTTATATCATTTTTTGGTACGAACATACTGACATAGTGCCAAGTGCCAATTGCTGTTTTCTCCATGTTTTTTACATCGCAGGAAATCAATATTAGACGGAGTCCAAACGCAACGAAACTTTACGGAGATTTTTTTGGACCAGAAGGAATGTAATGGGCCCTCGCTGCGCCTGGGGGGGTGCTCCGAGGGAGGCACAACCCACCAGGGCGGGTGCCCCTGGACCGCCTCTTTGCTCTATAAATACCCCAATATTCCAGAAACCCTAAAGGCATTGACGAAATATTCATCCAACCACCGCAGAGTCCAGAACCACCAGATCCAATCTAGACACCATCTTGGATGGGGTTCACCACCTCCCTTGGTGCCTCTTTGATGATGCGTGAGTAGTTCTTTGTAGACCTTCGGGGTCCGTAGTTAGTAGCTAGATGGCTTCATCTCTCTCTCTGAATTCTCAATACAATGGCCTCTTGGAGATCCATATGATGTAACTCTTTTGCGGTGTGTTTGTTGGCATCGATGAACTTTGAGTTTATGATCAGATCTATCTTTTTATATCCATGAAAGTATTTGAGTTTCTTTGATCTCTTTTATGCATGATCTCTTATAGCCTTGTATTTCTTCTCCGATATTTGGGTTTTGTTTGCCCAACTTGATCTATTTATCTTGCAATGGGAAGAGGTGCTTTGTAGTGGGTTCGATCTTACGATGCTTGATCCCAGTGAAAGAAAGGGAACCGACATGTATGTATCGTTGGTACTAAGGATAAAACGATGGGCTCTATCTCTACATAGATAGGTCTTGTCTACATCATGTCATCATTCTTATTGCATTACTCTGCTTCTCCATGAACTTAATACACTAGATGCATGCTGGATATCGGTCGATGTGTGGAGTAATAGTAGTAGATGCAGGCAGGAGTTGGTCTACTAATCTTGGACGTGATGCCTATATAATGATCATTGCCTGGATATCGTCATGAGTATTTGAAGTTTTGTCAATTGCCCAACAGTAATTTGTTCACCCACCGTTTGCCATTTTTCTCGAGAGAAGCCACTAGTGAAACCTACGGCCCCTGGGTCTCTTTCTCATATATTTGCCTTTGCGATCTACTTTTTCCTTGCATTTATTTTTAGATCTATTAAACCAAAAATACAAAAATACCTTGCTGCAATTTTTCCTTATTTATTTTATTTGGCGTTCGATCTATCAATCTACTACAAATTTATCTCATGTCCATTTGCCTATCTTGAGGCGCTGTACCCGGGAAGGGATTGACAACCCCTTTGACACGTTGGGTTGCGAGGATTTGCTATTTATGTTGTATTGCTTGGTTCTCCTACTGGTTCGATAACCTTGGTTTCATATCTGAGGGAAATACCTACCGCCGCTGTGCTGCATCATCCCTTCCTCTTTGGGGAAAAACCGGCGTAGCTTCAAGCGACATCAAAAGGAATTTGTGGCGCTGTTGCCGGGGAGGATCTTCAACACATACCAGGTTCCGAATCACATATCTCATCTCCTCGCAATTTATATTATTTTCCATTTGCCTCTCGTTTTCCTCTCCCCCACTTCACAAATATTTGCCGTTTTATTCGCCTCTCTTTTTCTTTCGCTGTTTTCTTGTCGGATCTGTTTTTGTGTGCGTTCTTTTTTGCGTAGTCATGATGCCTCAAAGAAAATATTATGATGTTCCTTACCCAAATATTTTGCTTGAAATTGAGAAAAGTACTAAGGAATACACACTGGTACGCGGCGGTCCTAAACAAACGGTTTTTAACCCCTTTTTGCAACGGCATTTGGAACCGTTGCCAAGTGAGTGTGGGCGATAGGGGGGGGGGTCCTTCCCACACGACCCAGAAACCGTCGGGGATATGCCCTCCTGGCACACACGCTCGGCAAAATGAGGTCGTGTGCGACCGGTGAGTGCTCAAATATGAAAATACGTACAGTAGAGCTAAAAAAATACAATAATATGGCAAAATTGTCTCCAGTCACAAGTACATCCCACACAGTCAGTCCCCGCTAAACGTTTCCGTTCGTATGTACATCTCACACAGTCGCTCCAAGGAAAACGTTTCCGTTCACAGGTACATCACCCGCAATTTTTCCCGTTCAATCGTTTGTGATAGCGTTGCCATTGCGCACGATATTAATAATTTTATCATTTGCGTTATTGAATGCATCACACATGGTGCGTAGAAGAAACTGTGTGGCAAAGGCTGTCCATCGCACACACTTTTTATGTGGTAAATGTTTGCGCAAGGTGTCCTAACGCAAACAGTTTTCAAGAGAAAGTCATGTGTGTAGTGGAGATTGATCGCACACGTAGTGGATCCTAGAAACGTTTCTGATCTCCACGTATATCGCAGACGTTTCGCTATCGCAAACCGTGTGCAGTGTAATCCCTAATTTAAAAATCACATGTTTTGAATTTGAAAGTAGGCAATCACTTATTTCATATCCAATCATGTTTATTACAAATATAGGTTCAACTATGAATCCATAATTCGATGCACAGGTACATATACTGAAGAACTACAGAAGCACCAAGTAATGAATGATGAACCACAGTTGTACTAAAGACTGTAAAGAGAGAGGCAAAAGACATTCTGGTTGCTGGAGAAGGTGAAGCGGAATGCCCATATTGTGCCCTCCTCCATGTGTAAGGCGCGCACGACTCTAGGCCAACCCCTTGTGATGGCTGCCCGTCCATCCTTCACTATCTTCATTAGGACTTCTCGACTTTAACCTTCATTGCGTGTCCATGAATCATGTACTTTGCGAGGTAATCTTGAGTGAACTACTTCGGGAACCACTTGGAACGAAAAAGATTCAGACATTGTTGTATAACAACTCATTATGGGCAGTAAAAAGAGAAGGCTGCAGAGTTTGTAGTTACCATCCTATAGCTCACTGTTGTGTTGGATAGAGCATAAACAAATATTTTGCTTGCCACCATTCGTATCTTTTTGCTAATAATCCTTATGAGTTTCCTCACTTGATGCTTGTTCATCAATATCTCATTGCCCAATACGCAAAAAGGGTCGATGGGTGGATCCTTGCCAAGGGCATATGTACCTACAAGCAACAAGTCAATATTAGAAGCTAACTAGTGTCCAGGCCTGGATCTATATGCACTACATTATGGAACGTCGGGGGGAGTACAAGCCGAGGGATGAAGCTAACCTCGGCGGAAAATGGTGGCCACTCCTGTTGTTGTCCTGCATAAGTAGTGGAAGGGCACGATAAGTACATCAATCTTAACATCAAACAAATATAGCAAAGGTAAACAACATCATCTCCAAATGATAGCTTGAATGTGTTGGTTTCAGCATGCTGTTAAAGCCGATATAAAATGGAAGGCAATGTTACCGACAGCAGGCTTAACAGCCATCAAATATTGCAATTCAAACTTGTATTGTTGAAAATGAACAGAACATAGGTAATGCTTAAACATCACACTGGATAAATATGTAAAATTGAAATAAAGGGCATGTGTTAACTACACCAGGAATAACTGGAACCAAATATAGCCGTTCAAACTGGTATTGATGTAGTCGAGCGGCACAGTTCCGACTTGCAGATAATGAACAACACATTGTGAATGACTGAAATAAACAAGGCATAAATGACCAGTATAACAACCAAATATAGCCATTGAAAACTAGACAGTGTCTCACTGCAACCAACCTAACAAGCAAATACAGATAAATAGGGCATATGCTTGAAAACTGGACAAATGCTCACTGCAACCAACCTAACAACCAGATAAAGATAAACAAGGCATCTGCTTGATAACTGGACAAATACTAAAAAAAGCAACCTAACAACCAAATACAGATAAACAAGGCATCTGCTTGATAACTGGACAAATGCTTAAAAAACCAACCTAACAACCAAATAGAGATAAACAAGGCATCTGCTTGATAACTGGACAAATACTCACTGCAACCAAACTAAGAACCAAATATAGATAAACAAGGCATCTGCTCGATAACTGAAAAAAATTCTCACTCCAACCAACCTAACAACCAAATACAGATAAACAAGGCATCTACTCACTATAAACAACCAAATATAGCCATTCGTGAAACTAAAGTGGACAATTCATACTTAAACATCACATAGACCTATTGAACAATACATTTTTGCATAACTGAGATAATTAAATATGGCACAGTTAAAGCACCGCATGGCAAATGCTACTACACCAAAGGGTACGGGTTGGCAAGCTAGAAAAGGTAATATTTGCTGATAGAATGTTGCCTCACATTTCATGGACGGGATCCTTCCAGTTGGAAGAGCACAAACCCATGGTGCGCTCTCTGATGTCACAGATGGGCTGTTTCACCTTGGGAGAACCTTCGTGGGTGCCCTCCTCGTGGTCGTGGTTGTGGTCAATGAGATCTGACTTGGCAATTGAGGATCCTAAGCCGCCGCCGTAGAACGTGTCCTTCAGAAGTGACAAAATGGGCTCAATGGCGTATAAAGCTCGCAAATCCTTGACCGCTTGGCGGAGGAGATCAGCGGCAGGGCCGTCGAAGAGATCAGCGGCGGTTGAACCAGAGGGGTTGGATATGGACCACTTAACCTGTGACATGGCCCGCGTGAAGCCATCGGTGTGGACGAGCTTGATGTCGTAGCCAGCTTTCCCGAGATACAGTAATACGCTAGCCCGCTGACATGAAGCCTTCGGCATGCAATGTAGTCAACGTCTCCGCCGGCTTCCGCGGTGACGTGTTGCTCCGGGATCGACAGGTCGGGGCGAACGGCGGCCACCTCGCCAACGTCCGCGGGAGAGGCCATGATAAACCTCTTCTTGGCCGAACGCTCGTCAGGCTCCCCAGGATATGTGGTCGAGCTTAGGCTGCGACATTCTAGAGCAGGGGATGTGGATCTGGCGTGGAGGGACACCACATGCCTCATCTATAAACTCAGGGGAGTGGGGCGACGGTATGGGAATCGCTGGATAACATGAACTTTATTATCTAAGACAGGAGGAACGGGCAGACCGGCAGGGTTGGCGGCGGCCGCGAGCTAGGGTTCGAAGGGGGGAGGGGGCGGGTGGGGGCCTGTGGAGTAGGGGGGTGGTGTTTGAGGATACGCCGCGGCTAATGAAATTTTTAGTAATGGTGGGTGGAGATGGTGGTGGACGAGGGAGGGCGACGGTTCAAATGCCTCGGCTACTGCAATTTTACTATCAGGTCGATGCTGGAGGAGTGTGGGCGACGGTTGAAGTACGGTGGATACTAAAATTTGGGTAAAGGAATTGATGCGGGGCGGGAGTGCCCAAGATTGTGCACGGTCCAATAACAATATGTGTGTATGATAATAAGGAAAAGTGGCGCGGATCCGCCGATTTTTGCAATGCTCAAGGCGGGTAGTTTGTTTTTTATATTTCTAGCTAGCTGGTCTATCACACACGGTTCGTCCTAATTTCCAAATAAACTTGCCCACCTTTAGCTAGCACAGGTGGTGGTTTGACAGCGCACTTGCATCGCACACAGTTAAGCTAGTACCTCCACCCTTTGCCCGCGCTTGCGCAGTCGGGGTGATTTCAGCGGACTTGCATCGCACACGGTTGAGCTAGTACCTCCACCCTTTGCTCGCGCTTGCGCGGTCGTGGTGATTTCAGCGCACTTGTATCGCACACGGTTGAGCCAGTACCTCCACCCTTTGCTCGCGCTTGTGCGGTCGTGGTGATTTCAGCGCACTTGCATCGCACACGGTTGAGCCAGTATGCTTGCGCTTGTGCGGTCATGGTGATTTCAGCACACTTGCATCGCACATGGTTGAGCCAGTACCTCCACCTTAATTTGCTTGCGCTTGCGCGGTCGTGGTGATTTCAGCGCACTTGCATCGCACACGGTTGAGCTAGTCCCTCCACCTTAATTTGCTCGCGCTTGCGCGGTCGTGGTGATTTCAGCGCACTTGCATCGCACACGGTTGAGCCAGTACCTCCACCTTAATTTGCTCGCGCTTGCGCGGTCGTGGTGATTCACATCGCACTTGTATCGCACACAGTTAAGATATTATACCCCGTGTCCATTGAGGGTCATCAGAGTCTTTGCAGCAAAAAATAACGTTAGAGAGGGTCAAAAGACAGCCACACGAGCATGTGGCCCAAATATATATGAGTGAAAAGGGTGGTCTGTGATGTTCATAATTCCAATGCACAACTTTGACCCCATGGGCCCACAGTTGGGCGCGTCATTGAAGATCGATGAGAGGGGACAAAAGTCAAGAACCACCTGGAAGTGGCCAAATATATGTACGAATATTGGGGATGTTTAAAACTTTAAAATACACAATGCATAACTTTGGTGGAACCTGCCTCGCAAACCCGAAAGCACCCTAACAACCACCTAGCTAGGATATATATAATGACATAATGTCGTACCTAGCTAGGATGCTTGGGCCACCACCTCCCACTTCGTGTTAGCGGGGCGGATGCACGCAATGATCGATACTTTGGTCATACATGCATGTCGCCATGATCTACCATAAGACGGACCAATGAATCTTTTGTTTGGTCAAATGACAGTTGTTGTTGTCAATAAACTGCTTGGGCCAATAGATTGAACCATCATAAAAATCGCATGAGAGGGACCACAAAACCAGCACCTCTTGCATGCGGCCCAAAATGATGTACGTTGGGAAGGGGTGATGTGTGTTTTCAATATAGAATAATGTACAATTTAGATGTGGTGCCTACCTCTCGATACAGACAACAACCATGAAGGAAAGGTAGTTAAGGACGAGATACGTACGCAGGGTTTGATGTAGGTCGAACCCTGCAATCCGAGCATCTGGGAGGGAATCCTGACAATGCATGAGCTCGAGCTTTGGTTGACCGACATTTGACGGTGACTGGCCCTAAGACAAACTAGGAGGAATCCATTCATGGCCAACACATACCCCTCATTATCGGTCGAAGGGATGATATATATACACTCGGGGAGCCCATAGATATCCGTGTCGTCACAAAAAACCGCAGAAGGGAGACGTGGTTGATCAGAAGACCCCGTATACACTGCATGCGACCCGAAAATATGTATGGGTATGATGGTGTATGATGTGTTTAAATCTCAAATGCACAACTTCGATGGGCTACACCAACTACATTACAAAACAAACACGTACCCGACTGCAAGCCTGGTTCAATACCTATGATGTCAGTTTCCCAACTTCGAGGCGGCGGCGGGGAGGGGGGGGGTCATCCCACGCATGCCCTCAAACTTTATTTTGTCTGGCATGGGACACATCTATATATATCTATACATCTATACACCTATATAGTGTGCGAATAACTTTGAAAGTTGCTTGTTGGATGAAGCCAATCCGACGGTACAGAGATGGCAAATCCGAGCACTACTGGTCGTTGGATATCATCTACATTCCACCAGATTCTGCCACATGTAAAATCTAGAAGACTCCATGGTTGAACTTAAGCATAATGCACAAACCTCAAAACACAAGCACTTCTCCTTTGTTCTCCAGAATCTTCCATATCTTAATTGCCCAAACCTTTTTTTCTAAATGAATTGTCACCTTTTGTTTTTACCTTTACAATGCACAATTCCATGAATCTTAAAATAGTTTTTTTTATAAAACTAATTGATTTTGGATGAGATGAACTATAAGAATTAAATGAACATCTACATCATGCATATCTGGGAGAAGAGGCGGGAAAGCGATGAGAGGAGTGGGGAGAAACGGTAGCCTGTTTTGAATGAAAACCTAGTAGAGAAGGAAGCATGAGCTATACGACGCATGCGCATAGTGCTTACCCATGTACTACATGTGCTGTTGAAAAGGCTCGGGGTTGCCGTTCGATCTGGGGGCATCCAACGGTGCACACGTATGATCCGTGGGGTTTGGGTTCTGGCCAGTCAGAACGCAGGACTCAGATCGCGCGCGCAGCGTGGGGGGGATATCATACGGAAACCAACATTCGGTGGAAACCGGTGAAAACCACGAGAAAAAGATGTTTTGAAGTGTCAAAAAAAATTCAAAAAAATGCGGGAATTTTAGAGGATGATGTTTTATTGCCACACAAAATTTCAAGTTGAAACACATTACGAGATGTGAGCTATGAAAAAGAAAAAATCAGTGTTGAATAGTGCCGAATAGTAATGTCACTATTGAGGGCGGAATTTGTCTTTTTCATAGCTCACATCTCGTAATGTTTTTCAACTTGAAATTTTGCGTCGCAATAAAACATCACCTTCTTAACATCCCACATTTGTTTAGATTTTTATGAAACTTTAAAATATGGTTTCCACGAAGTTTTCATTGAATATCGGCTTTAGTGAGTGAACCGTGTGCTATTTGAAAACATTTCGTGAGAAGAATCTCGGTTTTTAAATCTCCGTAAATCCAAAACTAAGCTGAAAATCGTGAAACCTGCCATGGTGTCACGACATCGCACTTATATGTCGAGGAATTTTTTCCGTCCATTGTGGCGGAAGTTTTATTACAAGCCTCTTACGAACCGGAGCTTGTCTCAAAGAAGCCTCGTGGTTCTGATAGGGGAATGTGTCCCCCTTGTGGGCGAAACGTAATCACTGCCTCTTTTCGCCTTGTATTTTCTTCTACGGGCAACATGGAACGACAGGATATCCATGCTAAAACTTAAACTTATTCAGGGTTTGTTTGGCCTTTTTATACAGTAATTGAGTTTCCTAGGCATTTAATGTCCATAATTCAAATCTGAACTACAAATACATGCTCCAGTGCACCAAAATGGCTAGAAAAATTATACTGGTGTCCTTGGGTGCATGTTTAGGTCCCATGCCAGGAATGGGAACGAATTACAACTGTACCGGTGTCATGGCTCATCCTCAAACATTTCGAATCTCGGTTTTCAAGTCCCCATAAATCCTAAACTCACCACAAAGTCATCAAAGGTGGCATGGTGTCACGTCATGGCACATATATGTCGTGGTAAAAACATAGTCCAATTTGGGCCAAGCTTTATTTCAAACCTCTTACAAAAACTAGAGCTTCTCACAAAGAAGCCTCGTGGTTCTGATAGGGTAACGTGCCCCCTTGTGGGCGAAACGTAATCATTGCCTCTTTTCGCCTTGTATTTTCTTCCACGGGCAACATGGAACGACAGGATGTCCGTGCTGAAATTTAAACTTATTTAGGGTTTGTTTGGCCTTTTTATACACTAATTGAGTTTCCTAGGCATTTAATGTCCATAATTCAAATCTGAGCTACAAATACATGCTCCAGTTCACCAAAATGGCTAGAAAAATTATACATGTGTCCTTGGGTGCATGTTTAGGTCTCATGCCAGGAATGCGAACGGATTACAACTGTACCGGTGTCCTGGCTCGTCCTCAAACATTTCGAATCTCGGTTTTTAAGTCCCCATAAATCCTAAACTCACCAGAAAGTGATCAAAGGTGGCATGGTGTCACGTCATGGCACATATATGTCGTGGTAAAAACATTGCCAATTTGGGTCAAGCTTTATTTCAAACCTCTTACAAACCGGAGCCTGTCGCAAGAACCATCGTGGTTTCGATAGGGAAACATGTCCCCTTGTGGTACAAACGATAATCACTCCCTCTTCTAGCCTCGTATTTTCTTCTACACGAGACATGGAACACCTGGAGATTCGCACTGAACTTTGAAATTATTCAGGGTTCGTTTGACCTTTTTATTCATTAATTGAGTTTTCTAGGCATTTAATGTCCATCATTCAAATCCGAACTACAAATACATGCTGCAGTGCACCAAAATGGCTAGAAAAAATGTACATGTTTCCTTGGGGTGCATGTTTAGGTCCCATGGAACGAATGGGAATGAATTCAACCGTCTCGCCGTGCTGACTTGGCCACAAACATTGCGAATATCGGTTTTTAAATGTCTGTAAATCCAAAACTCACCAGGAAATCATGAAACTTGGCATGGTGTCACTACATGGTACATATAATTGTCCAATTTGGGCGAAGCTATATTACAAGCCTTTTACAAACCGGAGCGTGTCGCAACCCTCGTGGTTCCGGTAGGGAAACATGCCCCTCTTGTGGGCGAAACGATAATCGCTGCCTCTTCTCGCCTTGAACTTTGTTTTCTACAGGCAACATAGAATAACAGGAGTGTCGGGCTGAAATTTGAAACTGTTCAGGGTTCGTTTGGGCATTTTATATATATTACTAATTACTAAGTTTTCTATGCATTTAATGTAGTCCATAATTCAAGTTTGAACTACAACCACATGCTCCAGTGAAGCAAAATGGGTGGGAAATCATACATGTGTCATTGGGTGCATGTTTAGGTCTCGTTTAAGGAATGAGAATGAATTACAAACTTGTCGTCGTCCTGAAACAATGAGAATCTCGGTTTTTAAATCCTAGTAAATCAAAAAGTCACCCAAAAAACATGAAACTTGGCATGGTTTCATGGCATGGCACATATATGCCGTGGTAAACAAATCGTCCAGTTTGAGAAGAGGCGCACACATTAGTAGCCAACGATGTCCTTTTTGAAACAAAAAGCTGGCACGTTAATATCGCAAATGGTTGTATTATATTTACCGTGTCAAAATTTAACCATACTCGGTGGCGTGGGTGCAGCTGTTTGATTAGACGGGACGAGCGTGAGAAGTCCGCCATGCAGGCTCGACGGGACGCGTGCGAGCATTCCGCCGCGCAGGCTTGACGGGACTACGTGCATCCTGTCCACCTCGCAGGCTCGACGGGACACGTGCGAGCAGCAAGGCAGCCCATGTTCACCGGGAAGTGAGCTCTTTGACCTCCATGCACCAGCCGCCGCCCGCCTCGCTCACAACTTCTCCATTAATGGGTTAATTAAAGCACCTGGATGGATTGTGTTTGCTTGTGATCCCATGGCAGCATTTTCTTTGTTCATGTTTTCAACACATATTCGACCCTAATTTAAATTGCCACATAGGGAAACGGATAATACGACCACAAATAAGATGGCAACGGATAATACGACGACAAATTTACAATGGCACAGATAATAATTGTTTTACATATTCTGGATAATTCAAAATGCCACATGTGGCAAAGCCCGGAAGACACGGGGGCAAGAGAAGAAGGAAATTGCAGACAACGATCTGGGTCGCTACTGTCTCTACTCGTCGATGGATCACCGGGCGGCAAAATCCTCCAGCTCCTTCTTTAGTTCCTCACGACTTTGCTTGAAAGCAGCCACGGATTCCTCCACCTCCTGCTCACGCTTGATCCGGAGCTTCCTCAAGCCACCCATCAGTTCCTCGACGACCGCTTTTAGCGCCATCTCCGAGGCACTACTCTGCTCATGCAGCATCTTCCAGCTGGTGGCCTCCTCATCCTTCTCGGCGACCAACTTGAGGAGCTTCGCATTGTCATCCATGAGTTGCTCGACGAGGCCGGTCGCCTTGTCAACCGAGGCATCGCTGATCTTGAGCAGCTTCATCAAGCCGTCAACCAACTCCTGCTGTGTAGTGACGCTAGCGAGAATGTCGTCATCGCCGGCGAAGGACTTCAGGAACACCGGCTCGTCGCGATGGCCGACGCTGCGAATGCGCTTGTGAGAGCCCTCGTGTGCCCGTGAGAGCTCGTTCGAGGGCTCCGCGGCGCGCCGAGACATCTTTGCTGCGGCTTCGGCTTCGAGGCGGGACCTCTCTAGTGCTTCCGCGGCCTTGGTCTTTGCTACCTGGTTATATGTCCACCCTAAACTCCTCCTACCGGTCATGGGGGAACGACTTGACAGAAAAAACCAGTTTTGTGGGTGATGAGGAGAGGAACTGTGAAGTAATTTTCGAGTGGGTAGTTTTTATAGCCCGGTGCTAAGTGTGAACACATATTAGTTTGATAGGTGTGAACAGATTTGCAATTACTTATTGCGTTGTAATCAGCAATGTGACAAGAAACAAGGTCAAAATTTATTGATGGCAGAAGATTGACCACGTGGTTGCTCGCCGTTGAGGCGGCCGCGGCGCGCTCCGCTCTGGCGTCCCTGCGCGCGCTTTGCTCACCGTTGAGGCAAAGTTACAATGGCAACGGTTAATAATTCTTAATAATTGTCCTACATATTCAGGATAATTTAAAATGCCAAATGCGGCAAAGCCCAGAACACTCACGTCCTACATATGCATACAATTATAATAAAATATAAGCTAAAAGGCTGAGCTGGCGGCCTTCCGACGATGGTCTTCCGGACTCCATGATCAGCATAGCACCCTTGCGGCCGTTCACTCCGAGTGTCTTGACCCCCTCCGCCTACGGAGCTGCTGGCGCTGGGAGGCTCTTGGGGCTGCTGGGCCTCTTCCATAAGAGCTTGACATCATGCAATCGCGCACATGACGACTCTGCGGAACCGCTCCATTTCCATGTCTCTGGTCTGGTAGCAAATTCCGTCGATCACCTGCATCCTCAAGATATCATGTTGGCGATGTTCTACTGCGTCGGGGACGTCAATTCAGCCAAAGATGCGCTCGAGCCTGGCCACCACATCATCCGGATCGAGGTTGACACGGCCGCCGCGGGCATTGATGAAGCCGCAGACTGCCTTTGTCTTGCCGGAATCACAGAGGTCCTCTGCCCATTCCTTGCGGGGCATGAGGCTCTCGATGAGCACTGGTGACGGCGGTTCTTCGTGTGGGTCGTCGATCATGCCGCTGGATCTTTTGCATGGTGGATGGCAAACTGCTCATCACACCTCCTCTGCAATATGTCAATTGTGCTCCCAAGGACTGTGACACCGATATCGCTGCCGATGGGCCATGGCGCATGCACCGGCCAATGAAGCTCTTGTTCCCTGACCTGCTCCGGCTCGTTCTCCTCGCCGAAGATGTAACGCAGGTAGGCGTCGACGTCGAAGCTTTGGTCGTTGCCTGGCATGCTTGGAATAACTAATGGTAGATAGGTGAGGACTAGATCTTTGCAGAGTGTTGCGGCGGTGCGTTGTTGCCTGGGTTATATGCAGCAAGCCATTAGCTGGTGGAGGGAAACCGGTGAGGGAATAGGTGTGGATTTTACAATTCACCCATGTGGAGCGCGGGAAGCATTCGCTGGAGCACATGAAGCATTCGCTGGAGCGCGGGAATACTAAGTGGAGCACACACACAACCCGAATACCCTATCCGGTGCCACGTGTTATTTATCACACAAGTGTTAACATAAGGAAATGCATGTGTAACTTACTAATCATCGCACAGGAGTACTCGCAGACGGATCATGTGCGATACTCCTAGCCACCGCAAGCAACTAGTTTGCATTTTTCCAAGTTTTTTGTACACACAGAATCACCCACGAACTAACTGTATTAACCGTCTGTGTTGTAAATTCTCATCGCAAACAGTTCATACGAGTCGGCTGTTTGCCACATATCACACACATCTTGTTAAGTTGAACCGTTTCTGTTGCGTTCGCTAATCGAAAACATTTCATCCGAGTGAACCGTATGCCCTATATCACACACACCTTGATCTGGCTAACCTTTTATGTTGCACTCCCTAATAGCAAATGGTTCATCAGAGCAAACTGTATGCTGTATATCGCACACACATTGATATGGCTGCCCGTTTCTGTTGTTTTGCCTCATCGCAAATGTTTTGAATGGGTTAACCGTGTGCCCTACATCGCACACGCAACTAAAATTTGAACCCTTTTTGATGTGTCCTCCATCGCAAATGTTTTGCACATTTTTGATGGTTTTTTTACATCCTCGTTTGTGATTAATGCATCGCACACAGTTTCGTGAAAGGGTCTCTGATCATAGTGTCGCATTAGCAGCATCCTGCAGTATTGACATGACTACACAATTTGAGCATAATAAGTATTTTACTGAAGAAGTTAAGGAGCACTCCGTTGTGCTAGATGCTATTACAAAACAACTTGATGATATTAGTAGAGAAGTTTGCAATCTCCAATCTAAGTATGCTTTTGTCGAAAGTCTGCTAGGAAAAATATCCGATGCACATGCTACCTTAGTAAATCAAATGACCGCTAAACCAATCTCGTTAGAGGATAAAAGTGTTGAAGATCTTAAAATGATTGGTGTTTCTTCTATTGATTCCTTGATTAGTAAAGTTAAGATTGATGAAAAAGGGACTTGAGAAGAGTCAACTTTAGGTAGAAGACGTCCCAATATTTCAAAGGGTGAAAATCTTGTTGAGAAAATTGATGAAAGGGGTTTGAAGAGGTCAAAACTTTAACTAGTGATGTGCCCACTCTTTTGGATTACAAAGACTTTAATTATGATAGTTGCACTTTGATTGATTGTATTTATTTGTTGCAATCCATGATAAATTCACCCCATGCTTATGAACAAAAAAAGCTTTTACTAAACATATTGTTGATGCTAGGATGAAAGCTTTTGAAGAAAAATTGGAAATAGAAGTTTCAATTCCTAGAAAATTGCATGATGAATGGGAACCTACTATCAAAGTCAAGATTAAAAATTACGAGTGTTTTGCTTTGTGTGACTTGGGTGCTAGTGTTTCTACAATTCCGAAATCTTTATGTGATGTGCTTGGTCTTACCGATTTTGAAGAATGTTCTTTAAATTTGCACTTGGCGGATTCTACTATTAAAAAGCGTATGGGAAGAATTAATGATGTTCTTATTCTTGCAAATAGGAATTATGTGCCCATAGATTTTATTGTTCTTGATATTGATTGCAATCCATCTTGTCCAATTATTCTTGGTAGACCGTTTTTACGCACTATCAGTGCCGTGATTGACATAAAAGGAGGCAATATTGAGTTCCAATTTCCTTTGAGGAAGGGTATGGAACACTTCCCTAGAACTAAAATTAGGCCACCACTACAGGAATCAGCTATTTTGCCGTCTGCCACGGCGGACGGCAAAGGCATGAACGGCGGACTTAGCCGCGGACGGCAAAAGGCACCGGCAAAGTAGGCTACGGTAAACAGGCTCTTTGCCGTCTGCTTCCTGGCGGCTGACGGCAAAGGCCCTTTGCCGTCTGCCGCGGACGGCAAAGAGAGCGGACGGCAATAATTGCGCTGTCAGTCCGTTAAGTGGCTAACGGCAGGCCTTTGCCGTCCGCGGCAGACGGCAAACTTTCTAGTGTCTTTGTCGTCCGCCGTATGATGTCATTTACACGTCACTACATGGCAGGCCTTTGCCGTCCGCCGCTGACGGCAAAATCGTTTACTCTTTGCCGTCTGCCACTGTAGGCGAATTGACCAAATGGGCCAGCTCCCAGGAAGCACAGCTGGATGCCACGTGGCTTCTTTGCCGTCCGCGGCGGACGGCAAAGAGCCCGTTGCCGTCGGTGGCAGACGGCAAAGAGCCTGCATATTGGCTCTTTTTTCTGTTTTTTATTAAATCCAACAATTTTCATCACAAATATATATGACATATATAGATATATTTCACAAGGCCATTACAGAGCAAACATATAAGATATCCAACACATAACTTCATCATACATAGTTCCATGCATAGTTCCATCATACATAGCAAGTTCAACATAGAGGCATCCAACCATATATATTACAATAGTTTCATCCAACGATACATGCATAGTTCAACGATACAAAAGAAACAAAGAAAGGGATAAGGAGCACTCCATCTATGCAAGCTTTCGTCAAGTGAATGAAATCTTCAAAATGAAAAATAAGAAAGTTAGAAATAGGTGACTAGAATAAGAAGATTAGAACAAGAAGAGTTGAACAAGAAGAAGACTAGAACAAGAAGAGTATGTCATTTATGAGCTAACTTACTTGAAATGGATCATATATGAGCTAACTAAGTTGAAATGGGTCATTTATGAGCTAGCTAAGGTGAAATGGATCATTTATGAACTAACTTAGTTGAAATGGGTCGTTTATGAGCTAACTAAGGTCAAATGGATCATTTTTGAGGTAACTAAGGTGAAATGGATCGTTTTTTAGCTAACTTAGGTGAAATGGATCATTTATGAGCTAACTTAGTTGAAATGGATCGTTTTTGAGCTAACTTAGGTGAAATGGATCATTTATGAGCTAATTTAGTTGAAATGGATCGTTTTTGAGCTAACTTAGGTAAAATGGATCGTTTATGAGCTAACTAAGCTAATTATGCAATTTTTGACATAAGTAAGCTAAGTAAAGATCGTTTTAGAGCTAACTTAGGTAAAATGGATGGTTTTGGAGGTCAGTAAGCTTATTAAGTCATTTTGGAGGAGAAGAAGCTAAGTCTAGGTCATTATGGTAAGCATTGGAGGAAATATAGCTAATTATAGGTCTTTATGTATGTGTTAAGCAAAACACTAGATAAGCTTACCAAGATCCAGGAGGTGTAGGAGCGGGCTGGCTCGTGTCGGTAGCTGGAGAAGGACCGTGCGATGCTTGTCTGGAGTTACGCTGCACCAAAGATCATTTCCAATGTCTTGTTAGCATGATGACACTCAAATGTTAAGACTAGCAAGTAATGTCCATTCAAATTAAACTCACCGTGGTCCCAGGAGCAATCACTGGCATCGGCGGAGCGGCCTGACCGGTCTTCTCGCACACAGACTGCACATTTGGTTTTGACGACTCAGTCATACTAGTTAGTAATGAGACAAACACTACATGAATGTTTTGGCTAATCTGCAGAAGAAACTTACCAGAAGGAGCTCGTACATAAACCTAAAACTAAAAAAACAGAAAAATGGAAAAAAAGAGGAGGTAGAGCTCACCTGGGGCAGGGCCGGTGGAGGAGGGGGGCGGGGCGGTGGAGGAGGTGGCCGGTGGAGGGGGGGGGCGGGGCGTCCTCGGGCGGCGGCGCCGGGCCCGGGGCGGTGGGGCGCGGGGGGGCCAGGGCGCCGGGGCGGTGGGGGGCGCGGGGGGGGCCGGGGCGCCCGGGCGGTGGGGCGCGGGGGGCGGGGGGCCGGGGCGGCGGGGGCGACGGGGCGGGGGGCTGGTTGGGCGCCGGGCGGTAGTGGCGACGGGGCGGGGGGCCGGTGGGGCGGCGGGGTGGTGGGGCGACCGGGCGGCGGCGAGTGGTGGGGGCGGCGGCGCGCGTGTGAAGAGCAGGGAGAGAAACATGGCGGGGTGGGGCGCGGCCGTTAGATATGTTAAATCTTTGCCGTCCGCCCTCTTTGTCGTCCGCTTTTTTGCTCTTTGCCGTCTGCTAGCAGACGACAAAGAGGGGGGCCGTTAAGTTTTTTTAAGCACTCGTCAGTGGGGCCCCCTCCCTCTTTGCCGTCAGCTAGCGGACGGCAAAGAACTGGCTGATGGCAAAGAAAGTCTTTGCCATCAGCCAGTTCTTTGCCGTCAGCTTTTGGGTAGCTGATGGCAAAGAGCTTCTTTGCCGTCTGCTAGCAGACGGCAAAGAGCTGGCAGATGGCAAAGTAGCTGATTCCAGTAGTGCACCATATGAATCCATCATGAGGGCATCTTATGGATCTCGAAACAAAGATGACAAAACTTAGATCCTTGCTTTATGCCTAGCTAAGGGCGTAAAACTATAGCGCTTGTTGGGAGGCAACCCAATGAATAAAATTTATTTTTGCTTTTTGCTTTCTGTTCTTGAGTGTTAACACAATTATGCTACTGTTATGATTGTGTTTTTTGTGTTTTAATTAGTGTTTGTGCCAAGTAAAGCCTTTAGTATCTTCTTGGGTGATAGTTGTTTGATCTTGCTGAAAAATAGAAACTTTTGCACTCACGAAAACAATTCTTATTTTCTACCAGAGCGTGATAAAATGCCATTTTTTGCAAAAGATTAATTTACAAATTTCTCAGGTCGTCCTAATTTTGTAGAATTTTTGGAGTTCCAGAAGTTTTCAAAATAGTCAGATTGCTACAGACTGTTCTGTTTTGACAGATTCTGTTTTCTTTGCGTTGTGTGCTTATTTTGATGGCTGTATGGTTTTCTTTGATGAGTTTTTGCCATATAAAAGTTGGAATACAGTAGATATAATGCAAAAAAACAAAATATGAATTGGTTTGGTACAATACTTATAGTAGTGATTTGCTTTCTCACACTAACGGATCTCACGAAGGTTTTGTTGAGTTTTGTGTGATTGAAGTTTTCAAGTTTTGGGTTATCTTATGATGGATGAAGGAATAAAGGATAGAAGAGCCTAATCTTGGGGATTCCCCGGCATCCCAAGCTATTATCCAAAAATGAGCAACCATCTAAGCTTGGGGATGCCCCCGAGTGGCATCCCATCTTTCTTCTAACGACCACCGGTATTTTACTCGAAGCTATATTTTTATTCGTCACATGATATGTGTTTTGCTTGGAGCGTCTTTTATGATGTGAGTCTTTGATTGTTTTATTTTGTGTTTTAAGTCTTGATCCCTTCCTGGACACACCTATTTGAGAGAGCCAAAATTATGTCATGACTTGTTAGAATTGCTCTCTATGCCAAAGTTAGATTTTTATGAACAATGGACTTGCTCTAGTGCTTCACTTATATCTTTTTGAGCATGGTGTGCTATAGTATTTTTGAAGAAATGCTCTCTTGCTTCACTTAGATTTATTTGAGAGTTAGTAAAATTTTCAAAAATTCTCTCTTGCTTCACTTAAATTAATTTGAGAGAAAGAAAGAAAAATTATGCTCATGATCTTCACTTATATTTGTTTGAGCTTATCAAAAGCAACACATAAAAATTAGTTCCAAAGTGATAGATATCCAAGAAGGATATAATAAAAACTTTCATGAAGATCATTGGACAAAATAAACTTGATTCTTAGTAATAGTTTTGAGATATGATGATGTGATATGTGAGTTATGTTGATGAGTAATTATGCTTTAGTAAGAATATTGGTGTTAAGGTTTGTGATTCCCTATGCAAGCACGAAAGTCAATAGTTGTGCAACGAAGTTATATCCTACTTGTGGTGCATTATTCGGTGTTAATTATGCTTAATGCTTGCTTATGAGATTATTCGTTTCTTGGTTGGTCGCTTCCCAATCTTTTACTAGCCTTCATTTTGCACTAAGTATGACCTCTATTTGTGCATCCAAAAACCTTTAAACCAGTTTTGCCACATGAGTCCACTATACCTACCTATATGCGGTATTCTTTTGCCGTTCTAAGCAAATTTGTATGTGCCATCTCTAATTTTAATAATAAACTTCTCTTTTGTGTGTTCGTTTCGCTCGCAAAACGGTGAGGGTGGCCAATATTTTCCATGCTAGATGTGTTATTCTCACGATGAGTGTTTATTCACTTTTCATTGCACGATAGTAAGGCAAAGGTATTAGGGATGCCCAATCCCGAAATGAAAAAAAATGAATTTAGTGTATGTTGTCAAATAATAAATTCCTTGGAAAGTGTTGGTATGGAAGGCAACCGTGGATTCGGCTAGCCATGGAAAGTGAAAGTATGGTTGAAAAATAAATAAACTTTATTTTCTGTTTGGGAACCGCCTATTATGTATCTAGCATGGAAAGTGTTGGGAACTCTAAGTCGTTTTCGTTGGTGCGATGGATACACCTCCCAAAATATTTTTATCTCTAAGTTTTTCTCTTTGAACTCTGGCACCTCTACAAATCCCTACTTCCCTCCGCGAAGGGCCTTTCTTTTAGTTTATGCAATTTTTATTTTTGAATTTGAGTCTCCATCTTCTCTTACAAAAGCACCAACTAGGAGGCAATATGATCGTACTTAAGTATTGGGTGTCACTAATATGCGAGTGTGTTTCATGAATGGATCAATGGTTGAGCATGATGGGCTAGGGACAGTTTATTTTAGCATTGATATTTTGAAAGACATGGTTGCGTGTTGATATGCTTGAGTATTTAAATTATCATGATAAAACTAGACTATTGCTTTGAACAATATAAAAGTCCAAATGTCCATGCTATAAAGAAAAGAAATATGATATGACATGATAGGCAGCATTCCACATCAGAAATTCTGTTTTTATCACTTACCTACTCGAGGATGAGTACGACTTATGCCTTGGGATGCTGATACGTCTCCAACGTATCTATAATTTTTTGCTTGATCCATGCTGTTATATTATCAATCATGGATGTTTTATAAGCATTTTATAGTCATTTTATATCATTTTTTGGTACTAACCTATTGACATAGTGCCAAGTGCTAGTTGTTGTTTTTTGCATGTTTTTTACATCGCAGGAAATCAATATAATATGGAGTCCAAACGCAAAGAAACTTTACGGAGATTTTTTTGGACTAGAAGGAACGAAATGGGCCCTGGCTGTGCCTGGGGGGGGGGGGTGCCCCGAGGGAGACATAACCCACCAGGGCGCGCCAGGAGGCCTAGGCGCGCCCTGGTGGGTTGTGCCCATCTCGGGTGCCCCCCGGACCGCCTCTTTGCTCTATAAATACCCCAATATTCCAGAAACCCTAAAGGCATCGATGAAATATTCATCCAGCCGCCGCAGAGGCCAGAACCACCAGATCCAATCTAGACACCATCTCGGATGGGGTTCAACACCTCCATTGGTGCCTCTCCGATGATGCGTGAGTAGTTCTTTGTAGACCTTTGGGTCCGTAGTTAGTAGCTAGATGGCTTGATCTCTCTCTCTGAATTCTCAATACAATGGTCTCTTCGAGATCCATATGATGTAACTCTTTTGCGGTGTGTTTGTTGGGATCGATGAACTTTTAGTGTATGATCAGATCTATCTTTTTATATCCATGAAAGTATTTGAGTTTCTTTGATCTCTTTTATGCATGATCTCTTATAGCCTCATATTCTTCTCCGATAGTTGGGTTTTGTTTGGCCAACTTGATCTATTTATCTTGCAATGGGAAGAGGTGATTTGTAGTGGGTTCGATCTTACAGTGCTTGATCCCAGTGACTGAAAGGGAACCGACACGTATGTATCATTGGTACTAAGGATAAAACAATGGGGTCTATCTCTACATAGATAGATCTTGTCTACATCATGTCATCGTTCTTATTGCATTACTCTGCTTCTCCATGAACTTAATACACTAGATGCATGCTGGATATCGGTCGATGTGTGGAGTAATAGTAGTAGATGCAGGCAGGAGTCGGTCTACTAATCTTGGACGTGATGCCTATATAATGATCATTGCCTGGATATCGTCATGAGTATTTGAAGTTTTGTCAATTGCCCAACAGTAATTTGTTCACCCACCGTTTGCTATTTTTCTCGAGAGAAGCCACTAGTGAAACCTATGGCCCCCCGGGTCTCTTTCTCATATATTTGCCTTTGCGATATGCTTTTTCCTTGCATTTATTTGCAGATCATTAAACCAAAAATACAAAAATACCTTGCTGCAATTTTTCCTTATTTATTTTATTTGGCGTTCGATCTATCAATCTACTACAAATTTATCTCACGTCCGTTTGCCTATCTTGAGGCGCCGTACCCCAGAAGGGATTGACAACCCCTTTAACACGTCGGGTTGCGAGGATTTGTTATCTGTGTGCAGGGGCTGTTTACGTTGTGTTGCTTGATTCTCCTACTGGTTCGATATCCTTAGTTTCATATCTGAGAGAAATACCTACCGCCGTTGTGCTGCATCATCCCTTCCTCTTTGTTGTAAAACCGACGTAGCTTCAAGCGACATCAATTGTACATACGAAAACTGAAGAATCTCATGTATACATGATACCATATCAAGTTGTGTTGGGGGATTGATTCCGAGCCATGGGAAATCCTCCAAAACCCTGGTTCAAGCTCTGGGGGCCTAGTTTGCGTCTATGAGGCTACGAGCTAGGCACGACAAGGGCACAACTAGCTACCCAGGTTCGGGCCACCGTGCGGTGTAAAACCCTACTCCTGGTTGGTTGTATTGCTTGTGGACAGTGCTCTCGGAGCTACAAGGCAAGCGTGAGCTCTTTGGTGCTAGCAATAGAGCCAGGGTTTTGAGCAGGGGTCGATCCTTTCCTATGGTGGCCGCACTGTCCCTTATATAGGTGCCCTGGGCCTCTTCCCCGAAAATATCTGTGGGATGGGCAACCACAAGGCGGCAATTAGAAAGGGGATAGGCGCATGGCTCAAAACTTGCAGCCGGAAACGAGTCCGAGGTCTCGGAGACACAGATACCACCCGAGGTTAGGTCTGTTTGCAGCTCCAATGCCGCGGAGTCTGCGGCTTCAGCATCCGGACAGTCGACAATCTGGTTCTTTTTAGTTAGGAACCTAGTCCAAAATTTCCTGGCTGACTCTCCAGGCTGTTGAACTATGTGACTTAAGTGATGGGCGTCTGGTGGCCGGACATATGTACCTTGGAAGTTGTCAAGGAAGGCTTCTTCCAAATCTTCCCAGCTGCCAATAGAATTTTCAGGCAGACTGTTTAGCCAGTGCCAAGCTGGCCTATTGAGTTTTAGTGGGAGGTATTTGATGGCGTGAAGGTCATCCCCGCGGGGCATGTGGATGTGGAGAATAAAATCCTCGATCCATACCGCGGGATCGGTTGTTCCATCGTATGATTCGATGTTTACGGGTTTAAACCCTTCTGGGAATTCATGATCCATTACTTCATCAGTGAAGCAAAGAGGGTGTGCGGCGCCTCTATATCGAGCCGCATCGCGACATAGCTCCGATGGAGTCCGTCTGCGGTTTTCGGCCCGGGCGTGACTAGGTTTGTCATGTCTGAATAGATAGCCGTCGTCGTGTGTCGAAGCACGTCCTCGCGATCTGTAGATCGATCTTGTATGTCCCTCTCTACTGTCCAGGTCCTGCCGAAGGTCATGTGTATAACCCCAAGCTCTTTTATCCCTGCCTTTACGGCGAGGTGGGGCAGTCTGGTGCTCGGCTTGAGTTGCCGCTTTATCCCGACCGCGTGGTGGTCGATCGGCGGGATTGCGCGATGCTAGTACGGGCTCTGGCGCCTCGTCATCGAACTAAGGTAGCAATTTGCGCTTCGGGTAACTTTTGGCTGGGCGCTTAAGGCCGTATTCTTCGGCTGCTAGGACATCAGTCCATCTGTCGTTGAGCAGATGTTGGTCAGCTTGAAGCTGTTGCTGCTTCTTTTTCAGGCTCCTTGCAGTGGCTATTAGCTGGCGCTTAAAGCGCTCCTGCTCGAGAGGTTCCTCAGGAACGATAAAATCCTCGTTGTCGAGGCTCACCTCCTCCTCAGAGAGTGAATGGTAACTACCGTCCTCCGAGTCTTCGTCTATGGACTGTTCATCGGGGCTAGCTCGCCCAACCTCCCGATTGTCCTGTTCGGCAGTTTGTTCATCGGGGTCTTCTTTGTCTTCGGCGCCGTCCGGAATGTTATCGTCTCCTGTGCCGGTGTGCTATCTTTGCTGCGGCGCGATTTAGAACGGCGCCGCTCACGCCGGCGCTTTGGTTGTGTCTTAGGAGGGTCATCCTCCACTGGGTTTTCCTTGTCATCGCCGCTATTATGTTTTGGTGCATCCACCATGTATACGTCATATGAAGAAGTGGTCGTCCATCGTCCGGTGAACGGCGGGTTTTGGGCCTCCTCTTCTCCAGCATCATCGTCCATACCGTCGATGTCTTCGGAGTCATAATCGAGCGTGTTGGTTAGGTCTTCGACAGTGGCTATGAAGTGGGCGGTGGGTGGGAAAGGAAATTCTCCCTCATCAGCCTCCAGTTCAAACCAGATATAATTCGGCTGGGAGCCGCCCGCTAGGGATAGATTTTTTAATGAGTTCAGAATGTCGCCTAAAGGCGAGTGCCGGAAGATGTCCGCGGCGCTGAATTTGGCGATCGATGACCAATGCCGCTCGACATACGCTGACGCACATGGCTCGGAACTTATAGCCGGAAATGAGTCTGAGGTTCCGGAGACACAGATACCTCTCGAGGTTAGGTCTGTGTGCGGATCCAACGCCGCGGAGTCTGCGGCTTCCGTGGCGGGGTTGAGCTTCCCGTCCTCGGATGGCGCGATCTGCTCCGGATCTAAGGCCAGAGCGGTTTTGGGTGCAATTTCCTGAGTATGGCCCGATGACAGATTTGAGTCATGTTCATCGTAGGGATAGGGAGCGGCTGTCGTGGTCACGAATCCATCAAAGATCAAGTCTCCACGGATGTCCGCGACATAGTTCAAGCTCCCAAATCTGACCTGACGGCCAGGGGCGTAGCTGTCGATCTGCTCCAGATGGCCAAACGAGTTGGCCCGCAGTGCGAACCCACCAAACATGAAGATCTGTCCGGGGAGGAAGGTTTCCCCTTGGACAGCATCGTTGTGGATGATTGAAGGAGCCATCAAACCTTTTGGGGATGACATAGTGGAACTCTTAATGAAAGCACCAATGTCGGTGTCAAAACTGGCGGATCTCGGGTAGGGGGTCCCGAACTGTGCGTCTAAGGTCGATGGTAACAGGAGACGGGGGACACAATGTTTACCCAGGTTTGGGCCCTCTCTATGGAGGTAATACCATACTTCCTGCTTGATTGATCTTGATGAATAGGAGTATTACAAGAGTTGATCTACCACGAGATCGTAATGGCTAAAACCCTAGAAGTCTAGCTTGTATGACTATATATGTTTCCGGACTAAGCCCTCCAGTTTATATAGACACTGGAGGGGGCTAGGGTTGTACAAAGTCAGTTACAGAGAAAGGAATCTTCATGTTTGGTCGCCAAGCTTGCCTTCCACGCCAAGGAGAGTCCTATCCGGACACGGGTAGAATCTTTGGTCTTTGTATGTTCACAGCCCAATAGTCCGGCCCATGGCTAACAGGCCGGACGCCCGAGGACCCCTCAATCCAGGACTCCCTCACCCGGTGCTTATCTTGACAAAAGGTGGTCTTCAACTGCCAAAGTGCTTATCCATGATGCGCCAGGGGATCCACGATGGCCTCTGATACGTCTCTGTCATATCTAATTTTCCTAATGCTTTTGCTCTTGTTTTGGACTATAATTTGCATGATTTGAATGAAACTAACCCGGACTGACGTTGTTTCCACAAGAACTACCATGGTGTTGTTTTGGTGCAGAAACAAAAGTTCTTGGAATGAAACGAAACTTTTTGGATAATTATTTTACCATAAAAGAAAAATACTGGAGCCAAGAACCACCGGAGGGGGCCCCTAGCTGGGCACAAGACACCAGGTCCCGCCCCCTCTGGCACGCCCTGCTGGATTGTCCCCACCTCGTGGCCCCGCAGACCTTAATTCCGATGCTATAAATCCTATTTATAGAGAAAAAAATTCAGGGAGACAGTTTCATCGCGTTTCATGATACGGAGCCGCCGCCACCTCCTGTTCTTCATCGGGAGGCCAGATCTGGAGACCGTTCGGGGCTCCGGAGAGGGGAATCTTCGGTCTCCGTCACCACCAACCCTCCTTCATCACCAATTCCATGATTCTCCCCATCGGGAGTGAGTAATTCCTTCGTAGGCTCGCTGGTCGGTGAGGAGTGATACGTCTCCAACGTATCTATAATTTTTGATTGTTCCATTTTGTTATATTATCAATCTTGGATGTTTTATAATCATTTTATATCATTTTGTGGTACTAACCTATTGACATAGTGCCAACTGCCAGTTGCTGTTTTCGGCATGTTTTTTACATTGCAGGAAATCAATACCAAATAGAGTAGAAACACAACGATACTTTACGGAGATTTTTTTGGACCAGAAGGAACATAATGGGCCCTAGCTACGCCTGTGGGGGTGCTCCGAGGAGAGCACAACCCACCTGGGCGCGCCAGGAGGTCCAGGCGTGCCCTGGTGGGTTGTGCCCACCTCGGGTGCCCCCTGGACCGCCTCTTTGCTCTATAAATACCCCAATATTCCAGAAATCCTAAGGGCATCAACGAAAATCAATTCTGGCCGGCGCAGAGTCCAGAACCACCAGATCCAATCTAAACACCATCAGGGATGGGGTTCACCACCTCCATTGGTGCCTCTCCAATGATGCGTGAGTAGTTCTTTGTAGACCTTCGGGTCCGTAGTTAGTAGCTAGATGGCTTCCTCTCTCTTGGTGAATTCTCGATACAATGGTCTCTTGGAGATCCATATGATGTAACTCTTTTTGCGGTGTGTTTGTTGGGATCGGATGAACTTTGAGTTCAGATCTATCTTTTTATATCCATGAAAGTATTTGAGTTTCTTTGATCTCTTTTATGCATGATTGCTTATAGCCTCGTATTTCTTCTCTGGTATTTGGCTTTTGTTTGGCCAACTTGATCTATTTATCTTGCAATGGGAAGAGGTGCTTTGTAGTGGGTTCGATCTTACGGTGTTTGATCCCAGTGACAGAAGGGAAACCGACAAGTACGTATCATTGCTACTAAGGATAAAACGATGGGGTCTATCTCAACATAGATAGATCTTCTCTACATCATGTCAACATTCTTATTGCATTACTCCGTTTCTCCATGAACTTAATACACTAGATGCATGCTGGATACCGGTCGATGTGTGGAGTAATAGTAGTAGATGCAGGCAGGAGTCGGTCTACTAATCTTGGACGTGATGCCTATGTAATGATCATTTCCTGGATATCGTCATGAGTATTTTAAGTTCTATCAATTGCCCAACAGTAAATTGTTTACCCACCATTTGCTATTTTCTTGACAGAAGCCACTAGTGAAACCTACGCCCCCCGGGTCTCTTTCTCATATTATTTGCCTTTGCGATCTACTTTTCCTTTGATTTTATTTTCAGATCTATTAAACCCAAAATACAAAAATACCTTGCTGCAATTTATTCTTATTTATTTTATTTGGCGTTCGATCTATCAATTTATTACAAAATTATTCACGTCTGTTTGCCTATCTTGAGGCGCCGTGCCCGGAAGGGAGTGACAACCCCTTTAACACGTCAGGTTGCGAGGATTTGTTACCTGTGTGCAGGGGCTGCTTACGTTGTGTTGCTTGGTTATCCTACTGGTTCGATAACCTTGGTTTCATAACTGAGGGAAATACCTACCGCTATTGTGCTGCATCATCCCTTCCTCTTTGGGAAAAAACCGACGTAACTTCAAGCCGCATCAAAAGGAACTTTCTGGCGCCATTGCCGGGGAGGATCTTCAACATATACCGGTTTCCTAATCCCAAATCTCATCTCCTCGCAATTTACATTATTTGCCATTTGCCTCTCGTTTTCATCTCCCCCACTTCACAGAAATTTCCCGTTTTATTTTCCCTCTTTTTTGTTCACCTTTTTCTCGTCAGATCTATCTTTTTGTTTGCAATCTTGTTTGCTATCTTTACCTGTGTTGCCATGTGTCTTCTATTTGCTTGCATCTTTGCTTGCTAAAAATCTATTGATATGGATCCTCATCCACTTGCTAATCTTTTCAAAAGATCCAATTATGACGAATCAATTGTTAGTGAATTGAATTCACTAGATTATCTTTATGAAGTTTTGCTTGAGATTTATGAATCTGAAAATTGTGATGGAGTGTTAAACGAAGAAATTTATGAAGTGATTCATGATATCTCCTTGAATGAAAAGCATGATTGCAATGATGTTATTATAAGTTCTATTAATGTCAATTGTGCTAATGATATGCAAAACCCCAAGCTCGGGGATGCTAATTTTGCTATGCCCACTACTTATTGCAATGATCATGATTGGGGTGATATTGATTCATGGGTTTTTTACATCTGTGCCCCTGGTTCCTTAGCTCTACTCATCCATCCCCACGCTCTTAACTTTTGCTCATTTTTCCCCACTCCCTTGCCTGAAACCCTCAGAAGAGGTCGCAACGGACGTCGCCGTCGGGTCAGTGCTTTGACCGTGAACTCTTACGAGTGGGGCCGCGTTTGGGGTGTAGCTATTCGACTGTTGGGCCATGGTTTCATTGGGTCGTTCCTTGCATTAAACGCCTGCGCGCGCCGCCACGACAGATGCCTGCAATCCATGCACCCAACAAGCCTGCCTGCATGCGTCGATGTGCCGACCGAGCCTGCATGCGCCGACCAAGCCTGCATGCGCTGATGCGTGCTGCCACGATGCACTGACCGAGCCGCTTTCGTGCACTCTAGCCGCCACGGATGCAGCGACGGTCGCTGCCGCTGGTTCCTCTCTTCTCGCACATTTGTCTCCTCGATTTAGAGCATCGTTTTTTACGATCAGTTGCAGCCTTTTCGATCCACTCGCATCTGCACCCGTTTTGCTACGACAAATAAATTGAATAAATATGTTGTGGCTGCATGCACTAGCTAGGTGGCTACATATTTGTGGCTTGTGTAAGAAAAGAAGGGTTTGTTGTGGCTGCATGCACTAGGTGGTTACTAACAAAGCGAGCTCTCTAAGAAAACAATCAACATACATGTAGATAGGGCCAACAAGCCCATAGCACGATCACATAGTTGAAACTAGGAAGAACTACATAATAGAATAGATAGAAAACTTAATAATAGAACTTGATAAAAGGGCCAACAAGCCCATAGCATCTCTCAGACTCTCACATAGTTCAATGGGATTACAGCTTAACATAACATAGACTCAAAAAAATAAAATAGATGGAGGGTTTAGAACCCTAGACGCCGCCTTCTCCACCTCGCTCCTCCTCCGGGCGCCCTTCACTGCTCCTCCGGGGCGTTGTCGATGGGGTACAGAAGAGTGTGTATGCGGGACGCGGTGGGGAAGATCTTGGTGTACTCTGTGAACATGTTGTGGGTGGTGAAAGCGATGAACTCGCAGCCACACCAAAACACCCGACCGAGGAGGTAGAAGGCGTCGAATGTGTTGGTGAAGTGGGCAAGGAGAGCAACCACCACCCCGTTTTGGATGACCTCCTCGACACGGAACATCCTTGGAGATCCCCGCAGGAGGTGGTGGTAGTCGGACGCGAGGAATAACTCGGTGAAGTTCCTTGCGGTCCTCCACCTTGATATTGCCCACACACATAGTATGCGCTCAACGTACACGCCAGGAGGGTAGAGCCTCTCCGGCATGGTGGGTGGGAAGTGGTAGGTTGGTCTGGTGTACTGCATGGCTGAGGATGTGCTAGAAGAAGGAGAAGTGGTCGAAGAGCAAGAAGGGCAGATGGCAGAGAGGATGGGAGATGGATGAGGGATGGCAAAGGCAGATGGTGGCTTAAATAGCCGTAGTGCTACGTGTTATTTGGCCATGGCAATAACGGGGTCAAATGTGAAGTAACCCGTTTTCAAACCCACCGCAGCATCGGGAGTGTACACGCGTGGGAAATGGTGGTTTGAAAAAGAAGAAGAAAAAGAAGCTAATTGCACGCGTGGGAATCCGTGGTCATATATATTATATGAACAAAAGAGACAATTTTTGAATAGTTTGTGGCAATTTTGCATGATAAAAATAAATTTGGCCCTTAAAAATTGATCATTTGCTACGCAATGTCAATTGATTTCAAACGATGCAAAAATACAGAGCCAACACGGTCACAAAAAACAGTGCAAGTGATGCAAAAAAAACGACGCAATTTTCGGCCCAACCAAAGCTTGGTTTCCTGTTGGGCCCAATAACAACTTTTTTCGAGGAGTCAGTGGTGGGCGAGCAGCCGAGCACAACCAATAGGATCGCCTCTCGCGGATCGCCCCACGATCCAACGATGCGGAGCCGTCCTTGTGATCCAACGGCGTGGAGCCTGCACGCAACCAGCCCACCTAATTCCTTCTAGAAGACCAGATCTGAGGGCTGTCGCTTGGCACGAGAGTATGATCGGATGGCTGATGTTGGGAGCTAGGGTTAGGCAAAACCCCGCGGGGTTTAGAGGTGTTTTGAGATGGTCGACGGGGTTTCGAAGGCTTTGACTAAGCATTACTAAATTTAAAAAAATTAAAAAAATATGAAACCTTCGCCATTCGTCGTTTTATAAGACACACTAACGAGAAAAAAATACTAAACTTGGTCTATGGTCATTTTCATGAAAAAACCCTAGCTGGCACGATCGAGGTCAAATGAGCACCATTAATTTAAAAAAACTCAAAAAATATAAAAACTGCGCACAATGTTGTCTTATGTGACATGTTACCAACCAAAAATCATAAACTTGGTCTATGGTCATTTTCATGAGAAACCCTTCACACATCTGAGCTATCATGTACATGAGTTCATAGAGTTCAAGGAGAGGAGGTGGTGTTACCTTCTGTTTTTGAATTTTTTTAAAAATTTAAAAAAATCACCAAAGCTTTATTTTAAAGTGAATAAGAAGGATCTGAAGTTAGTTTTCCATTTTCATATTTCAAAACGTGTTTTTAATAGTTTTTGTATTAAAGCATATGTTTTCAAAAGAAAATGTAAAAATATGAAAATTGATTCAAAAAATAGTGAGACTTCGGATCTACAGTATGGAAAGTGAATATGTGTTAATAAAAAAACATTTGGCTCATTTAGAGTAGGTCCAAAAAAACTTCATTACAAATGGGCTGTTTACCCTAGCCTAGGAGCTCATTTGGAGCACATTTCTCAAATTCAAATTTCTTTGACCTCCTCTAAATCACTTCAAATTTTGCACACATGATCTCCTACACAAACATAGATAGTTGGCCAAGGTTTTACTTGTTTTTCCATTTTCTTGAATTTATACTGTCCAGGTTTGCCAAGGTTTACATGATCTCATTTGGAGCATGCATTTGATTTCCTACACAACATGTGTGATCATTGCAGCACCTAAAATCATAGTTCACAACATCTAAACATAACTAACCATAGATTCAGGACAGACAAATATACCACAGGAAAATTTCAGGACAGACAAATATAGATAGCAACCAGATTACTAGCATAACCAACGAGATTCAGTTCAACAAACCATAACCAACGAGATTCAGTTGAACAAACCAAAAGTAACCCAACAGTTCAACAAACCAAACCAAAAGTAACACAACATCACATCATCGATCACATCACGCCGGAGTCAGGGCCTTCACGAGGGCGGCATGCTGCCCCATGATCATGTAGTCCTCCCCGTGAATCACTACATCCTCAGCATGAGACAGAAGGTGATCGAAGCGGCCTTCCCTTGGCTTTGGCTTGGTAGTGCAGTAGGGGCAGTGCCACTTCTTGAACTTGCAGTTGTAGAAGGAAGCAACTCCCTTGGCCTTGATCTTCTCCACCTCCTTGGCTATGAAGGATGCGATGTTGCCCTTGTACACATAATCTCCAAAATCATACTGCACACATGAATGAATTGCATCAATACATTATAGATTCATATACACCATGTCAAAGGAACTAAATGAACAAGGGATAGGCTTACCTCATATTCAGAATCGTCACTAAACGCCCCTCATACGGTCGTAGTCGGCCAGCTTCCTCTTTCTCCCCCCAACCATTATCCTCCTGACTATACAATTACATCCATCACTAGTAGCCAATTGAAAATTTATATATGCATACATGACACATTGATCATAGGGCTAATATACTCCCAATATTAGAAATCTTTTAGAAGTGGGTTTTTTTATTTCTGTGCCCCTTAGCTCTATGCATTCAAAAACTACATACATCACTAGTATATCAATGTATTAGATTTGTACACACATTGATCAAAAACCCCAATATGACATTCAAATAACACATTGATAATTGTTCATGCACACACATTGAAGAACAAAGCTAATATAACTACATAGTGTGGACAAAATTATATACTAATGAATCAAATAACTTCTTAATCAATGGATTCCATTTGGCCATATGACATTCAAAACCCCAATCTGAGTAGCATTCAAAAACAAATCTAATAGGGACCCAATCTATGGCAACGAATCTGAGTAGCATTAAAACCCCAATCTGTGAGCACTAAAAACAAATCTAATAAGCATCAGCATTGAAAACCCCAATCTATTCACAACATCTAGCATTTTTGCAACGAATTTATCCAAATCTAAGAACAAATCTAAAACCCCCAATCATTGCAGCACCTAAAATCATAGTTCACAACATAGCATGTTTGCAACGAATTTATCCAGCAAACCCTAGTCCAAAAACCCCCACCCCCAACCCATACCCTACAGAAAACCCCGGCCCATCGTCAAACCAACTAGTCTAACCATCTGAACTATCGTATGAATCACAATCTAACCAATGCAACTAGGGAGCAACTAACTCTGCAAGCTAAGCAAGTGCAAATACCTGCTCCTCCATAGCAAGCGGCGCAACGGCAGCATCTGGATGGACTGCACCGCTCGACGACGTCACCTTCTGCAGCGATGAGGCGGAGCCCGCCACATCCGCAGCGGTTGCAAGTTTCCTCGCATTACCGTGGACGCCGCCGACATCTGCGGTTACCGCGCCTGGACCCTGCAGCTCCACCACATCTCTGGCCGCTGCGCCGGTGTCGCCATGAGCGTCGGCCATCTGACAGATGGAGGCGATGAAGGTGAGGAAGAGGATGCGGTGGGGGAGAGCGAGACGGTGCGGTGGAGGCAGTGGAGGAGAGCAAGACGACGCCGGTGGGGGAGAGGAAGACGATGCGGCAGGGAGGGGATTTTGGGTAAAATGGTAGGGGCGATGGAGGTGGTTGCCCTCTTTATATGATGGGACGTTTCGGGAATGTCCATGGACACGTGCTACCCCACGACCGCGGTCTTGCATGCGCCCACGTATACGCGACCCGCTCGTCAGCTAATGGTCAAAGGCATTGACCCGACGGCAATGTCCGTTATAACCTGTTCTGAGCGTTTCGGGCAAGGGAGTGGGAAAAAGTGAGCAAAAGTTAACAGAGTGGGGATGAATGAGTAGAGCTAAGGAACCAGGGGCACAGAAATAAAAAACCCTTGATTCATATGATCTTGAAAGTTTATTTAAGCCTCATGATGAATATGATATTGATAATAATGTTTGCAATAATAATGAAAGTGGGTTTGGAAGAGCGTCAACTTTTGGTAAAAATAATCCCACATATTTGGAGAGTGTTCAATCTTATGAAATTTTTGATAAAAGTGGGTTTGGAGAGGTCATGACTTTAGTTGATGATTATCCCACTATCTTGGAAGATCATAGAACTTCTATGCATAAGGATCATGAAGAGAAAATTTTATATGATTGCTATATTCACTGGTCCGCGTCGGTGCTATACAAACGGTTTTTACCCCTTTCCGCGACGGCATTTGGAACCGTCGCCGAGTGAGTGTGGGTGATAGGGGGGGTCCTTCCCACACGACCCAGAAACCGTCGGGGATAGGGCCCCTACAGTACTCCTATTCGTTTCTGCTCGCATTGCCATTGCAGTCGGTATTCTGTGGTGCTACATTTACGATGCGCGGCCCATCACAAATGGTTCACTGTTATAGAACGTGTATGATGCGTGGCCCATCACAAACGGTTCACTATTAAGAAGATTAGCTAATCGTCGTACGAGTGTCGGACAGGATTACGAAACATCGGACCGTCGTAACATCGTCGTACACGACAACTATCGCACACGCTATTCTGTGGTGCAATGTTTACGATGCATACTTCATCAGAAACAGTTCATGGTTGCGAATCGTGTACGATAAGGCAACTAACACAAATGTTTAGTTTGCCCGCACCGTTTGTGATATTGTCTGAGATCGCACACGCTTTGCAAACGGCAATTGTGTGCATGCTTGCACACGTTTCCTCTCTGTGAACCGTCTCGGACTATGGTGTATATCGCAAATGTTTGTGTTTTACCAACCGTATGTGCCGTAACAACCTGGAGAGTGTAATTTCACCGTAATTTAATTTCTGCTATTTCAAATTGTACCGGATTTGAATTTGAATTTGAATGTATGCTACATCTTTATTCATATCCATCAGGTTCAAACAACCAATGCATCATTCGATTCATAGGTACATATGTTCAAGAATTACATAAGAACCAAATAAAGAATGATGAACCACAGTTGTATACTTGTACTATTAAAGACGGTAAAGAAAGAGGCGAAATATATTCTGGTTGCTGAATAAGGTGAAGCGGAATGCCCATATTGTGCCCTCCTCCAAGCAGAAGGAACGCACGACTCTAGTCCAACCCCTTGTGATGGCCGACCGCCCATCCTTCACGGTTTTCATGAAAACATCTAGATAATCATCGTGTTCTGGTAGAAATACTTTAATCTTTGCATGCCCACCAATCATGTAGTTTGAGAGGTAATCTTGAGTAAACTGCTTTGGCAACCACAACAAAGGAAAAAGATTCAGACATTATCATCTAACAAAACTCATTATGGGCAGTAAAAAGAAGGCTGCAGAGTTCTTACTTACCATCCTGCAGTTCGCTGTTGTCTTGGATAAAGTGTAAATAAATAGTTTAATTGACATCTTTGGACCCATTTTACTAACAATCTTTATCAGCTTCCTCACTTGATGCTAGTTCATCGATATCTCATTGCCCAATACGCAGAAAGGGTCAAAGCGCGGATCTTTACCACTGACATATGTACCTAAAAGCACCAAGTTAATATTAGAAGCTAAACAGCAATTGCACAATGATGTAGTACAACCTCTTTTATAATATGTCTATATACATCCGTATGTGGTAGTCCATTTGAAATCTCTAAAAAGACAAATATTTTGGAACGGAGGGAGTATCTTATAACATCCAATATACTCACATATTAGATGAATTAACATCTTATATTATGGGCCGGAAGGAGTTTAGTGCATTCTTACAAATTATTGGCTGATTAACTGCTGCTGTATCCATGGGTTACAGTTATTTTGACCTAGTTCGGGCTCAAATAGCTCTAAACATTAGGGATAGTTTGAGCTAGTTGCATCTATAACCCACCCAAAAAATACTATCCAACCCAAGAGGTGCTAATTGGAGCTAGTTCTCCTAGTGCATTTATTGTCAATCTAACCCTGCCATCCAAACAACTCTTTGGATGGAGTTAGTTCAGGGTTAGTAATGAGCTAGAAACTAAATCTAACCTCTAGCTAAGTTGAGTATCCAAACAGGGCTGTGTTGTTGTTGTTGTTGTTGTTGTTGTTGTTGTTGTTGTTGTTGTTGTTGCTGCTGCTCTTCTACGTATATCTAGACATCATTAGAACATTAATGTAACACTCTTCCTTGTTTCTATGTAGCCTAGGATTGCATATTTAGACATTAAGTACAGTGCATGTTGCTATGTAGCCTCAGATATATTACATATGGCCCTAGTTAACCTAACAATAAATGGGTTGCAGATATATTCAGTTAAAAGTCCGATTCACTGATTAGTCCCTTATCAGCCGCCGGCCTATATGGTGCCAGCTACCGATATCCTGAACAGTGAGCAGATATAAGCCATGGGATGAAACTAACCTCGATGGAAAATAGCAGTTGTTCCCAAAATTGTCATGTTTAGGTACATCGAGAAGCATGTTAAGCACAAAGCTAAACATCAACCAAAATTATACATGGCAGACAAAATAATCTCCAAAAGATAGCTACATTGTGCAGGTTTAAGCACGCTATTAAAGCAAAACAAGTGGAAATGTGTGCTAACTACAACAGGCCTACCATTTAACAACAAGCAAACATAGTCATTCAAACTGGTATTGTGCCGGTCTAAGTACACTGGTTATTATTAAATAAAAATCGAAAGGCATGTTAACTATAAGATGCAGCAACCAAATGTAGTCATTCATAGTGGTATTGTTGAAACTGGTACTGATGAAATTGAACTGCACAGTTCATACTTGCACATATAGAATATAAAATTGTGAATAACTGGAATAAACAAGGCATACTACGAACAACCAAAGATAGCATTTGAAACTGGACATATGCTAACTACAAACAACTGAACAATCAAAAAACTTTAAAAGAGGCATATGCTAGCTATAACAGGCTTAACAGCAAGCAAATATATGCATTCCTATCGGTATGTTTAAAACTGGATTGATGAAATGTACTGGACAGTAAATAATTGCACATATAGAGCATCACATTGTGGACAACTGAAATAAACAAGGCATACTGCAAACAACCAGATATACCAATTAAAACTGGACATATTCTCACTACACTATAAAAGGGTCTCGACAAAACAAATCATGAGTTTCCCCCTGTGAAGAGGCACGGCAAAACAAATCATGGGTTTCCTCACTTGTCACAGATGGGCTCGTTCCAGTGGGAAGAGCACGGACCCTGGATGCGCTCCATGTTGTCGCAGATGGGCTCCTTCCCCTTAGAAGAGCACGGCTATAGGGTGCCCTCCCTGATGTTGCAGACGGGCGCATTCCCCTTGGAAGAGCAGATGGGATCTTTCCCCTTGGAAGAGTCGGAGAAGGTGCCCTCCTCGTGGTCACCGTCGATGAGGTCTGACTTGGAAGCTGTGGATCCCAAGCTAGCGTCGCAAAATGTGTCCTTTAGAAATGAGAAAAGGGGCTCGATGGCGATGTAGAATGGCAAATTGTTGACAGCGAGCCAGAGGGGATCAGCGGTGGGGCCATGGATGAGATCGACGGCGGTTGAACCCGAGGGCTTGTAGGTGGGCCACTTAACCTGTGACATAGCCCGCCTCAGGCCGTTGCTGTCGATGACCTCGATGTCGTAGCGGGCGGCCGAGACATGCCCGCATACTCTATGCCGCTGCTTGAGTGCCTGCCGCCAGTAATGGTTGTCAGCTTCCTCGGCGACGTCGGGCGAAGAGACCGCTATACACCTCTTTTGGGCCAGTCGCTCCTCGAGCTCCACGGGTAGCATAGCCAGGCTTAGGCTGTGACACTCTGGAGTGGGGGATGGGGATGGGGATCTGTGGGAAAGGGGGCGTTTGGCAGGCGTCATCTAAGAAACTCAGGGCGGCCTGGGTATGGAGATCGGTGGGTAAGCTGCACGGGCAAACCAGCAGATGTTGACAATGGAGGCCTTGCATCGGCGGCAGCGGCGGCGGGGACCTTGCTAGGGCTTCGAGCGAGGAAGGGTGTGTGTGTGTGTGAGTGCGCATGCCCGAGGAGGTTTTGGTGTGTGTGCGTGTGTGTGTTGTGTGTGTGTGTGTGTGTGGAGGGGGGTTGTTTGAGGAAATGACGCGGGTACTGAAATTTTTTCTACACGGGAGTCAAACGTGGGAGTGAAATGTCGGGCTATTGAAATTTTTGATGACAGTGCATCGCACACAGTCCGGAGATAACAACCGTGTGTTATGAAACAGAAAAACCCTCGAGGCGGGAAGATATTTTCTAGGGATGCAGGCGGGATTGGGAACAAGAAACATCGCACACGGTCCGGAGATAACAACCGTGTGTTATGAAACAGAAAAACCCTCGAGGCGGATAGATATTTTCTAGGGATGCAGGCGGGATTGGGAAGAAGAAACATCGCACACGGTCAGGAGATAACAACCATGTGTTATGAAACAGAAAAACCCTCGAGGCGGGCATATATTTTTGAGAGGGGGAGCCTCGTGGAGCCCAATGTACTGTGCGGATGTGTGCGTGACAGGTGCACTGGCGTGGCACATGGTTAGTTTGAGTGAAACGTGTCTATTGCGTCATCCGACTTGTCTAATGTTCATAAATTTGGCGAAAAATGACGCGGGAGAGGGTCAGAACACGAACACACTTGCATGTGGACCAAATTTATGTATCAAAAGGGTGGTTTGATTTTCAAATACCAAATGCAACTTCGATGTGGCACCTCCCTCGCAAAGCGCATGGTATTGCTTGCCCCCACCCCCTCGTGTCGGCACGAAGGGAATCTTAAGCTATGAATGCATGCCCCCTCCCCCCAACCGAGGTTCACCTAGCAAAGTGCGAAGTAGCCAGTAGCCCCCCTCCTCCCTCGTGTCAGCACGAAGGGAATCCTAAGCTATGAATGCATGCCCCTCAACCGAGGTTCATTCACCTAGCAAAGTGCGAAGTAGCTAGCAGCCCCCTCCCTCGTGTCGGCACGAAGGGAATCCTAAGCTATGAATGCATGCCCCCCAACCGAGGTTCATCCTAGCAAAGTGCGAAGTAGCTAGCAGCCCCCTCCCTCGTGTCGGCACGAAGGGGATCCTAAGCTATGAATGCATGCCGCCCCCAACCAAGGTTCACCCTAGCAAAGTGCGAAGTAGCTAGCAGCCCCCCTCCCTCGTGTCGGCACGAAGGGAATCCTAAGCTATGAATGCATGCCCCCCAACCGAGGTTCACCTAGCAAAGTGCGAAGTAGCTAGCAGCCCCCTCCCTCGTGTCGGCACGATGGGAATCCTAAGCTATGAATGCATGCTTCCCCCAACCGAGGTTCACCTAGCAAAGTGCGAAGTAGCTAGCAGCCCCCTCCCTCATGTCGGCATGAAGGGAATCCTAAGCTATGAATGCATGCCCTCCCCCCAACCGAGGTTCACCCTAGCAATGTGCGAAGTAGCTAGCAGCCCCCCTCCCTCGTGTCGACACGAAGGGAATCCTAAGCTATGAATGCATGCGCCCCAACCAAGGTTCACCTAGCAAAGTGCGAAGTAGCTAGCAGCCCCCCTCGTGTCGGCACGAAGGGAATCCTAAGCTATGAATGCATGCCCCCCCAACCGATGTTCACCTAGCAAAGTGCGAAGTAGCAACCCCCACACACACTTTCAGTCGGCAGGCCAGAGAGGCATATCTCACCAAGATGGATCATAAAACGGAGCAAGAATAATCCACCTTGGCCATACAACCTCTCTCTTGTTGTTGGTCAAAGTGATGGCCGTCCATGCAACCCCGGAGATGGGCTAGCCCGCTAATAATCACGCAAGTAGCTAGTCCCCGAAGAAAACCACTGCATGTGTGTGGCCCAAACATATATATGGAGAGGTGTGTTTTTAAGTAACAATGGAACAACTTTGATGTGGCACCATGATTTCGAACTAGAAATCACCACACTGAGTGAGGGTTAGGTTGATGATGCATATGTATGTTACACCACACTTCAAGCCAACGACAGTGATTCATGCATGCCTGCGTGCATAGTATATGCGCTCAAACTTAAGGTCTGAATCTCACCATGACCTATACTAGGATAACACGAACAAAATGAAGAATCCGCCATGGTAACCTATTGATACGTCTCCAACGTATCTATAATTTTTGATTGTTCCATGCTATTATATTATCCATCTATGATGTTTTATATGCATTTATATGCTATTTTATATGATTTTTGGGACTAACCTATTAACCTAGAGCCCAGTGCCAGTTTCTGTTTTTTCCTTGTTTTTGAGTTTTACAGAAAAGGAATACAAATGGAGTCCAATTGACGTGCCAATTTTGATGATTTTTCATGGACCAACAGAAGCCCCCAGAGTAAAAGAGTAGGGCCAAAAGAGTCCCGGGCCATCCATGAGGGTGGGGGGCACGCCCTACCCCTGGGCGCGCCCCCCTATCTCGTGGACGCCTCGCAGACCCCCCCTGATATGAGACCTACGCCAAAATTTCCTATAAATACAGTAACCTCTAGAAAATAACCTAGATTGGGAGTTCCGCCACCGCAAGCCTCTGTAGCCACCAAAAACCAATCGGGACCCTGTTCTGGCACCCTGCCGGTGAGGGGATCCCTCACCGGTGGCCATCTTCATCATCCCGGCGCTCTCCATGACGAGGAGGGAGTAGTTCACCCTTGGGGCTGAGGGTATGTACCAGTAGCTAGGTGTTTGATCTCTCTCTCTCTCACGTGTTCTTGATTTGGCATGATCTTAATGTATCGCGAGCTTTGCTATTATAGTTGGATCTTATGACGTTTCTCCCCCTTTACTCTCTTGTAATGGATTGAGTTTTCCCTTTGAAGCTATCTTATCGGATTGAGTCTTTAAGGATTTGAGAACACTGGATGTATGTCTTGCATGTGCTTATCTGTGGTGACAATGGGATATTCACGTGATCTACTTGTTGTATGTTTTGGTGATCAACTTGCGAGTTCAGTGACCTTGTGAACTTATGCATAGGGGTTGGCACACGTTTTTGTCTTGACTCTCCGGTAGAAACTTTGGGGCACTCTTTGAAGTTCTTTGTGTTGGTTGAATAGATGAATCTGAGATTGTGTGATGCATATCGTATAATCATACCCACGGATACTTGAGGTGACATTGGAGTATCTAGGTGACATTAGGGTTTTGGTTGACTTGTGTCTTAATGTGTTATTCTAGTATGATCTCTATGGTAGATCGAATAGAAAGAATAGCTTCGTGTTATTTTACTACGGACTCTTGAATAGATCGATCAGAAAGGATAACTTTGAAGTGGTTTCATACCCTACAATAATCTCTTCATTTGTTCTCCGCCATTAGTGACTTTGGAGTGACTCTTTGTTGCATGTTGAGGGGTAGTTATATGATCCAGTTATGTTATTATTGTTGAAAGAACTTGCACTAGTGAAAGTATGAACCCTAGGCCTTGTTTCCTAGCATTGCAATACCGTTTACGCTCACTTTTACTACTTGTTACCTTGCTGTTTTTATAATTTCAGATTACAAAAACCTATATCTACCATCCATATTGCACTTGTATCACCATCTCTTCGCCGAACTAGTGCACCTATACAATTTACCATTGTATTGGGTGTGTTGGGGACACAAGAGACTCTTTGTTATTTGGTTGCATGGTTGTTTGAGAGAGACCATCTTCATCCTACGCCTCCCACAGATTGATAAACCTTAGGTCATCCACTTGAGGGAAATTTGCTACTATCCTACAAACTTCTGCACTTGGAGGCCCAACAACGTCTACAAGAAGAAGGTTGTGTAGTAGACATCACCTATCTTGTTGTTGGTCAAGGTGATCATGGATGTCCATGCGGGTCCACGAATATATAGGCTTGTCGCTGATAACCACGCGAGGGAGTGTACCGTTCGAAGCCAACCACTACATGCATATGTATGGAGGTGATGCATGCATGCATGTTTGAATACACAACATTGATGTGGCGCGTGCATCAAAAATCGTACACTAGCTCCCCACACAGAGCGAGATCGGTTCATGATGTGTCGCTGTACTAGCCACTTCGACTCGATGGGAGGGATTCATGCGTACACATGCATGTGTGTGTGCTCAAACTGTATCATGCATGTCATCCCAGAGCAAAAATAATAATCCCCTCCTAAGTCAAATTAACCTCTCTTGTTGTCAGGCAAAAAGTAGTGATGGACCAAGCGGGCCCACAGATGGAAAGCATCGATATCGCTGATAACCGCTTAAGTGGGTGCGAGAGGACAACAGCACCGCTTTACATGTGGGCCAAACATATATATGCTGAATACCCAAAATGCACAACTTTGATGTGCCACATGCCTCAAAAACCGTAAACCATGCACCCACACAGAGCGAGGTTCATATCAAGCGTACTACATATGATGGTCCCCTTCCCCCCTCTTCACCTCATACTATATGCTCCTGCCGTAATATATGTACAACCCAAAAGAATCCTCATCGATGGTGAAATTAATTAACCTCTCCCGATGTAGGTCAAAGTGATGCATGCATGCATCGATGATGGCCTCGTCGGCCCACAGATGGAACCGTCACACGTGAGTGTCCTAGATAGGATATGCATGTGGCCCAAAAAGCTGTTGTGTGATGTTTGAATAACCAATTTCACAATTTTGATGTGGCACGTGCCTCGGAAACCAAAAAGTCCCGAAACTGAGTGAGGTGTACTTGTTCACGGACGCGTACGTATAGTATATATGCTAGTCCCCTCCCACCTCTTCGACGCATACTATATACCACCATAACACAAACAAAAGATTCTACCTTGCTGGTCAAATTAACCTCACTGTCGGCTCTTCGTCAAAGTGATGAACGACGACCTCGCGGCCCACAGAAAGCATCACACGCGAGTATAGAGTGTCGTGTAGGACAACCATCGACTGCATGTGGCCAAAACATTTATGTATGAAAGGGTTGTGTAATGTTTTAAATAACGATTTCACGACTCTGATGTGGCACCGGCATGCCTAACAAAACGGCCAACCCAAACAGTGGCTCACAACTCATAGTGTACTGCCAGCCAGCCGCCACCCCTAGATGCACACGCCCACCCACACACCGCAAATCCACCGCAACTACGATGCATATTAAATTAATTATCCTGCGGTGAACATACATGTTACCAAAGGAGGGACATTTTAATTTCAAAAAAATCATAGAGATCATTAAGATGTTTTAGTTCATTGATTTATTGATTTTCTACGGGTATAATGTGCAAAAATCAAATTTGAGCTACATGCACACATGACAGTGCACCTAAATGGATTGCAAAAAAACACATGTGTCTCACTGGGTGCATGTTTACTCCCCGTGCAACAAATTCAAACATTGAGAATCTTGATTTTTAAATTCTAGTACATCCAAAACTTATTTGAAGTTCATGAGACTTATCGTGTTGTCATATGGACACCAATACAAAGTGGCATTGTACCTTTTTTTTGTCAAATTTGAGACCAGTTTTGATGTAATGTTTATCTAATTACAGACGGGAGATTATTAACAATTGGGAACCAATATCCCAAACGGATTATTTATTCGAACCATGAGCATTAGACCAACAATGGAGAAGTGCCATGCTTCGGTTAAGCAATAAAGCAGCAGCATTAATCATCCAAATAGAAAAACAATATACGTGCCGCCGCGGGACCCGTGTGCCGTGCAAGCAGGCGTGAGTTGACAGGATGCATGCGAGCAGTCCGCCGCGCAGGCAGACGGGGAAGCGTGCGTGCAGGTGTGTGAATTGGTGGAGGCGTGCTTGCTGCACAGTGTCATCGGGAGGCGTGCGAGTAGCTGTGTGAAACTTTGGTAGGCGTGCCAGCAGTCCGGTGCGCAGGCTCACCGGGAGGCGAGCCATCAGTTTGACCGCTGCCCGCTTCTCTCCCACAACTCCCACCACTCCATATTAATGGCCCGAGCGGCCGCACCCCCATCCTCGCTACACACACAATCCTGTCTCTCCGCTTGCATCCTCGACGCTGTTCTCAGTCCTCAAAGCCGTCAGTGTATGAGGATGCCGCCGAAGCGCCCCATCGGAGGGAGTGGCGACGTCGGGGCTGCTAAAGCACCGGAGAATGGCATGGAGATGGAGACAGAGGTTGCCGTCACCGCCAGCGAGTTATCGCTGCACCCTAACGTCGTCGACGGCGTCAAGCTTCCACAGCCGGAGGCGGAGTTCCACACTGACTCCGATGAGCACTCCGGTGACGACTCCGACGACCACTCCGGCGACGACTCCAACTACGACGGACAGCTGGTTAGTCATCTATACCCATTTATGTGCCAAATAGATCATAGGGTTTCTCTGGTTACTCCTGCCTCCCCCTTTTTGCAATAGAAATCCTATGGTTATGTTCTCCCAATCCATGAAATCTGATTAAGTTTCATTAGATCCGTGTGGTGTATTGATTGTTTGAATGGTACAGGTGATAAGTGATTAGTTGTTTCATCTCTACAAATGATTTCTGCTAGTAATCCGACCAGGGTTAGTGTTCGTGCTAATAATTCCTAGCCAGGGCTTGACAATTGATTTTGAATGACCTACATATGTTTGTGCCATTATTTTCTTCAAGATTGGTCTGTACATAGACGAGTCTGCTTAAAAATCGAACCATAATCTCTGGATATGTATAAATAAATAGCCATAAATTCCTAATCCTACTTCACGGCATGTTATCAGTGATTTGATGCCAAATTTGTTTTACTATTTGTATATGTGCTGTCTGACGATGTGGACATCAAAGATGAAGATGGCCAGAGGAGGTACAAGAGGCAAATCCTGAGGGAGCTTTATGCGGGAATGCATAACAGGCGTTTTAGGACCTGGAACGACGGCTATGCATGCCCATTTTGCAACCAGAAGCTTCATGACGCGTATCTAAGTGTTCCGGCGCATGAAAGAGGACGGGCCTTTGGCTCCTTCAAGCAAAAGTATTCTCGCAGGGTGGCGCACGACGCGTACGCCGAGTACCTGGAGAAGCTTCAGGATCGTGCCGTCCGCATGTGAGATGAGATGTGGGATGGATCGAACTATGTACGCTTGAGTATGCTTAATGACGCTTGAACTATGTACTTATGGTTGAACTATGCTTATGTACATGTACGCTTATTATCTATGTCTGAGTATGTTAAATATTTCGTCAAAATTTGGTAAAAATTACAAAGGGGGACCAATAAACCAGTACGGAGGTAGTACGTCAACCACACACGGTTCCCAAAATAGGAACCGTGTGCAATGACTTTCATTTTCCTGCTGAGTCAATCACACACGGTTCGCTCTAGCGAACCGTCGCCCCCAAAATTCTTTGTGGGACAGAAAACCCTCACCACCCAATTAAAAAAAGAAAAAAAGAAAACCCTCACCATCCCCACGTCACAAAAACTCTCACCCCGCCCGCCACCCCCTCGGCCCCTTTGGTACGTTCCCCATTCACACCTACACAAGCTCCTACGCGTCTATGCCATGGCACCGCCTATCGCGACGGTAAACACTTAGCTCGACGCCTGCCGCCGACGCCAGGCTGCCGACAAAGCCCACCGCATTTTGCCACTTCCGCTTGCCGCCACCTATCGCCATCGACTTTCTCGACGCTGCTCGCGGTCGACCCAGCTCCGCTCGGTTGGGGAATCTGCCGTACTGAGGGTTCTTTCTCATGGACGACAAGGTAACTAATTTAACGAGATATTATCTCATCTCTTATCCCAGTTCATCTGCCTCCTTTAATCACCCGGCGGAAATCGCCGTGAATTCATTTTTATTCGAGCCGATTTGAGGGTTTTCTTTCATTCATAGAATGTACAGTGCGCCGACACTTCAGGACTTTGCGACCTCCGCCAGAGATTCCATCTCACTGTACCAGATAACTTGAGGAGCGCGATATGTTCAATCTCACCCTAAATCGGTTGTCATGGCGACTTTCCTGAACATATTCTAAATATTGCTACATTTGGATAAAAGGTGCCACATGCACCATATACGTCAAAGGGGATTTTCCTCCTCTTCTTTCTATATTAGGCAAATTAATGATGTATTGTTCTTTCGATTACTCTCATATTTCCATGACATCATGTTTACCCTATCTGTTTAATGATAGAGTTTTGTCCTTCGATTTCAAATGCTGTACAGTTCTTTCAATTTGGGCCCATATTTGCATGTTACCATATTTTTTTAACAGTCCTACCATTTTCTACAGAACATCCCTTGCTTTGCAACAGATTATGTAGTGCACAATTTTTGCCTTTACATAGATCAAGGCTCCATGGATGTCACAAACTATGGATTTACAATCGTTGCTACTGTAAGACTTGATGAATGTGGTGACTCCTATTTTGGCACTGGCTTTTGGAAAGAAATTGCAAAGTTTTATGTACTGAAAGCTGGCACTAAAATTGCACTTCACATAAAAGGGCCTGGTCATGAGATATATGCTAACTTCCCCGACAAAATCATCCGTCCAGACTTTGTTCGAAGTAAGTTTTCTTTTCAACTATCTGCATGTTGACTTACCCAGCAATGTCAAATGAATTGTGTAGTATTTGAGAAACCAATTGTATTCCCTTTTCTTACTATATTCCCACCTAATAACTTCTAGTTACCAATACACTTTTCTATTGCCCTATTTTAACTAAATATTCCCTGTACTCCCATTTCTATCAAAAAGCGCCGCTGACAAGGAGACTCCGGAGGTGGAGAACGGGGCTGCCAACAAGCGGAGGCGGGGCAAGCTAGAACCGCAAGCGACTCCAGCAGGCCTAGACTTCATCAGCAGCCTTCCCGATGATATGTTGAGAGTCATCATCTCCCTCCTCCCAATCAAATATGGGGCGCGGACAACCGTCCTTTCCCGGCGGTGGTGCCCCCTATGGAACTCCAGCCCTCTCGACCTCATCGACACCCACGAGCTCTGCCATGGCTATCACAAAAGCTTGCATGCATTCGCCAAGATCCTCGGCAGTCACCTTGGCCCAACCAAAGGCCTTAGAATGGGCAAGTTCCGTTCCAATGGCAAGGACCGAGCCAAGCTTGACGACTGGTTCCGATCCCCCGCCCTAGATCAACTCTAGTAGCTCACTTTTGATGATGGGCATATGCGGTCGCTGCCAACTTTCTTCTACCTCTCCTTCTACAAATTAATATTATTTCTAATTTTGAAGATGTTTGTTTGTCTGTCATTCAGAAAATGATTCCGACAAGCTTGACCCCGAAACTACACACAGTGAAGGTCTTGGCACTAGAATCTAGCGGCCCCAACCTGGAGCAAGTTGTCAGTTTCCTGAGATGCTTTCCGTGACTGGAGAAGCTATATATCGAGGTGATGTTCCTTTCCTGTTAAATGTTAACCATAAGGGAGTTCAATTTGTGACACCTTTTTCCAAGTTCACAATGACAATGTACTACGATTTCTGAAGGTTCTTTTGGAGGATTTCAGTACATACATGCCCCCCCCCCCCATATTGGTTGCTTGATCCATATGGTTACTATCAATAAGCATTTCTCCTTTGGATTCATCTGTACTAGTTTTCTTAGGGAACTTTTCATCCACCCCAACCTCTTGTGAAGAAGGCTACATTTTTCTAGAATGTAATCAAATGCCCATGTTAATCATGTCAGATCGAAGATGGCATGTTACTGCATTTTACAAATCCTGCAAACCAAATAGGCCTGTAGTAATGTTCAAAACTGCGTGTAGGCACTAACATGTTTTCTTCTTTTCCAGATAAATAGGCCCAGTGGTGGATAATGTGATACAATATAACAATCACGCCGAATGCCTAGATCTGCATCTCTCGGAAATTACTTTGAACTCCTACCGAGGGACCTTACCGGAGATTATATTCGCCAGGTTCTTTGTTCTCAGAGCAAGGGTGCTGAAGGAAATGAGGTTTGCCCTACATTTATTCCGCAAAAATGAATGGTTTGTTGATCAGCGCCGGTGTCTGTGGCAGAATGGAGTAGGCTCCAAAAATGCTGAATTTCATTTTGGAACTACAGATGACAAAGTAATCGGAAGTCATCGTGCCAACCCCATACATGACTTCTCAATGGCTGACCCCTTTGCAAAAATTGTGAGGTTTCGAAACCAGACTTAGAAGCGGTGATATTAGTTTGAACCTCTCTGATATCCATGTTCAGGGAATCAACGCGAGCGTTTGCAGTTGGTGAGCTGAATTTCATTTCTAATATCAGTTTGAACCTTATAATCTTCGAATTTGAGCCATATAACTCTTGAATTTGAACCTTGTAACATTTCGAGCTTTTGTGGTACAATCGTTGAAATGGCATCGTAACAGACTCATATATTGCTAGCACTATTTCGACCTTAATATGCAATGGTCTTAGATTTTATTAACCATTCTCGAATCAGTTTACCTTGTCGATCTCACATCACACGATCTGTATAGCTAACTCGACTGTGATCTTCCACATTATTGCACACAGTTGGTTTCTTCCACCGTGTGCACTGTAGAGCGCAGAATTAATTATCACACTCGGGTGTCCATCATCACCCTTTTGTGTAACTTTGACCTCATCACCCGTGGGTAAACTTATGATCGAAGTCATTCCACACACTTCGTTTTTACAAAGCTTTTTGCCAATAAACGCCCACGATTTGTCCCTCTTCTAGCCGACGCGTGGCCAAACTAGCCGGGTGGGAAGCTTGCGCGAAAATAGCGCGGTAGCACGGGAACAGGCTCACCGACAATACATTTGGTGCCTCTTCGAGTCCACGTGTGCGGTGCGGTGTTGTCAAGCGTGCACTGGAATCCTTCGCTATGAACGTCGTGACAAGACGTGACGATTACAGGCCGGTGGGCCACCATTTATTACAGCAGCCATTTAATCGTTGTGTCTCTTCAACCTTTCGATCGCGCCCCACCATTGCAAGAAGAACACCCACCTTGAGAAATTCTTAGAGGTTATCCTGCGTGGCTCCAATGGCGCTCCGAGCGGCTGCCGACGACTAGTAGCAGTTCACCATGCGTGCCGTGGTGGATACCCACAGAAGGTTCATGGACCTCTCAGTGGTGTACACCAACGACCCGGTTTGGGTGGAGCACTCCATCCACATCATGCAGCTGTTGCTTGCCGCGGAGAAGTACAAGGTGGTCGGGTTCGACCTCGAGTACACCCGCGCTCGTGCCGGGTCTCGTCCCAAGGTTGTCGTCGCCCAGATATGCATGCGCCACCACGTCCTTGTCTACCACTACTGCCTGGCCACAAGGCCTTGCGAGCGTTTCGCCAGGTTTGTCAACAGCCCCCACTACATGTTCGCTACGGTGGACATCACCAACGATGTAAAGGCGCTCGAGAATTCGGGCATCGCCTGCCAGAATCTTGTCGACATCCAGGGTCAATACAAGATCTGGGGCAGCAAAGAGCATGAGAAGGACTCACTGGTTCACCTCGCCGAGGCCATCATCAACCCCTACTACAGAGACATGAAGGATTCGTGCAATAAGGAGAAGCGTGCCTGGCACTCGGTCTGGATGGAGAAACCCGACAAAGCTCACGTCGTGTACACGGTCAAGGAGGCGTACACGAGCTACGACATGTACAGGCGGATCATTGACATGAGGAAGTGCCTCCTTCCCCAAAACGGCCAGGGATCCAGCCGGAAGTAGAGCAATGGCAAGCGTCGTCGCGACAATAAGTAGATGATTAGATCCTCGTTTCTCCTACTTTAGTATGCATGTAATTTCTTACTTTGGTGTGCGGAAATGTTATGTGTGTAGTCACTTGTGTAATTGTATGCTTAATTTGGTTATGCAATGCTGTCTTTTTAGGTATATATGTTGATGCTCTATAGACAGAGTGTAGATGTTGTGCGGACAAAGAAAATCACATTGCACACGGACTAAACAATGGAACCCGTCGGTGATGTTTCATCAATCACTCACAATTGTATATCAGCAATCGTTTGCTCACAACACACATGGCTTGTTAGCAGTAATCGGCTGTGTTGTTATCGGTCTTCGCACACGTTTCCGATTACAGACCTGTTTGCCTCGTATCACACACATCTTGTTAATTTGAACCGTTTCTGTTCTCATGTCTTAACGCAAACAGTTCATCCGAGTGAACCGCATGCTGTATATCGCACACACCTTTGATCTGGCTGACCGTTCCTTTTGTGTTGTCTAATCACAAACAGTTCATCCGAGTGAACCGAAGGCTGTACATCGCACACACCTTCATGTGGCAGACTGTTTCTTTTGTTCCTCCTCATCGTAAATAGTTAATTGAGCTGAGCCGTATGCCCTGCATCGCACACGCAACTAAAATCTGAACCGTGTTTGATGCATCCTCCATCGCAAACGTTTTGCACCTTTTTTGACAGTTTTTTACACCATCGTTTGTGATTATGGCATCGCACACAGTTTCGTCGAAGGGTCTCTGATCGTAGTGTCGAGTTAGCAGCAACCTGCAGTAGTGATTATTAAATTTAATTATGATCCTACATATAATTATTACGAGAGAGGAAAATATGGTAGTATAAATTTTCATGTTATTAAATTTCCTCTCGTTATGTTGAGATTGTCAATGTTTTATTCCTCTCCTTTGCATATGCTAGATATTTCTTGTCTTGACAACTTGTTTTCCTTTAAAATTCCTATGCATAGGAAGTATTAGACTTAAATGTGTTTGTCATCTGCTAGATGATGCTCTCTTTGTGCTTCAATTCTTGTCTTCCATGTGAGCAACATTACAATTATTTTGCCTAGCTAGGGGCGTGAAACAATAGCTCTTGTTGGGAGCCAACCCAATGAATAAAATTTATTTTTGCTTTTTTCTTTCTATTCATTAGTGTTAGCACAATTATGCTACTGTTATGATTGTGTTTTTAATGTTTTATTTAGTGTTTGTGCCAAGTAAAGCCTTTAGGATGTTCTTGAGTGATAGTTGTTTGATCTTGCTGAAAAAGAGAAACTTTTGCGCTCATGAAAAAATTTCTTATTTTTTACCAGAGCATGGAAAAATGCTAATTCTTTTTGCAGTAGATTAATATAACAATTTATCAGGTCGTCCTAATTTTTCAGAATTTTTGGAGTTTCAGAAGTATTCAAAATAGTCAGATTGCTACACACTGTTCTGTTTTGCCAAATTCTGTTTTCTTTGCGTTGTGTGCTTATTTTGATGGCTCTATGATTTTGTTTGAGGAGTTTTTGCCATAGAAAAGTTGGAATACAGTAGATATAATGCAAAAACAAAATATGAATTTGTTTGGTACAGTACTTATAGTAGTGATTTGCTTTCTTTTACTAACGGATCTTGTTGGGGATATTACCACTGGGCGTAAACTGGCCAAGAGAGGCCGGGTTAACTTCATAAGTAGTTCATCTGTATCTGAAGCCCATGAAGATAGACGGTGATGCTCCATGAAGGCCCAGGGCCCAAATCCGGTTTAAGGCATGTAGACACAAACCGCCATTGAGATGTAAACTTGTGTTGTAAGATATACGTAGCAGAGACCGAGCCGGACACGATTATGAGCCGGCCTCGGAGTCTGTAAACCGACGGGCGTCAACCCATGTATATAAGGGGATGACCCAGTGGCGGTTCAGGAACAACAAACAACAACTCGAGACTCTGGCAAAGCGTATTTGCTCCCTGGTCATCGAAACCCCATCAATTCCATCACAACTAGACGTAGGCTTTTACCTTCGTTGAAGGGGCCGAACTAGTATAAGACTCTCTTGCGTCCCTTGTCTGCTTTAACCCCTTCAAGCTAACTCATAGTGATGGCTCCACGACTAAGTCCTTTCTCTAGGACATCTGTCGTGACAAAACCACAACAGTTGGCGCCCACCATGGGGCTATCGCACGATGGTTTCAAGTTCTTGGAGGGCAGCTTCGAAGGAATCAAGGGTTACGCTGTGGGCCGGATGACCAAGAGTCGTCGCGGCAAGCTCTACATCGACGATGCAGGCTCGGGCCCCGAGGCCGGCTCAATCGAGTATAGGTACCGGGTCCCCTTTGGTGGCATACACGTTTTCATCGGCAAGATCGGTGAACCGGGCCCTGAGCCGGACATCTGCACCGACCTCGTCGAAACGGCTCAGCGTGCGAGATCTGCCCAGGTCAAGCCTGTCATGAAGCATGCCTTTGTGGGAGTTATCCATGGAGGTGAGTCTGAGGATAGATCGGAATCTGGTGGTGAGACCGTCGTTTATTCAGGCGATGAGTCATCGGCTGGAGAGACAGAGTCGTTATATCAGTTACAAGATGGCCGGATTGGGGGCTGTTCCGATGGCGACAGTATTCCGGACCCCTTCGATCTACCAAACCGGGTGGCGATCTTCATGGCCGGCACGCAACCAGCGCTCCACTCTTCAACCGCAGCGGCGATGATTTCCGGATCGGCAGCAGCGGCAGCGGCTGGGGCAGGAGGCCCTGTGCGACCGCCAGCTCAGGTTCTATCTGATTTGTTTGATGTATTCGCAACGCTGATGGCAGAGGTTAACCCAGCGGACCAGGATGCACACAATGCGGAAGTCGCGAAAGTGAAAGATCAGATCACCCACGCAAAAGCCGACTTAGCAACTGAGGATACCAGGATAGCCGCGGAGCGGGCTGCTTTGGATGCACAAGCTTAAAGGATTATGCTGGATCAGAGTGCGTCGAACGAAGTCCTGAAGAGGAGGCACCGATCCTCCCTGCCGTCAGTTTATGAAGCTAGAAATCTCTTTAACACCCCAGGAGCAGGAACCAACAATCCGCTGGTGGTAAACCGGGCAGAGGCACCCGGAGCAGGGGCGCCGGTTCAGCCACGTTTGGTGGATCCGCCTCGTCAGAACAACGTTGTGGTACCTCATGTCCCCACACCACCGGGTCATTATTCTAACCCAATGGACAACATTGTCGCTGCCGCTTCACGGCTGGCGGCCATCCCGATCGGAGGCGATTCTCCAGCAGCGGTTGAGACACGTCTGGTTAAGGAGCTTCTTCAGACAGCATTGATTCAACAGGAGGCTTATTCATATAGTCACGATCGGATTCATTCCACTCCCTGTCCAAGCCGGAGTTATAGCGGTCATATGGATGAACCGGCAGTATCAAGCAATGCGCGGAACCGTGATCCGCCCCGTGGCCATAACCCGGCGGGTGGTGCCGGTGAGGCTCAGGATGTGGTGGACCGGGCTCGGGCACGCAGAGAGGCCGAGTTAGCGGCGCAGCATGAGGCCCGACAGCTTACTACGGTTCGTGCAACCACATCGGTGGAACCAGGAGTTACCTCTAGTTCCTTGGGAGTGCCATGTCTTCTCCCAGCGTTGCGCAATGTGCGCCTGCCCAAGGAATTCAAGGTCCAGCGCAAGGTGCCGAATTACACCGTCGATTTGTCCCCTGAAACATGGGTTGAAAGCTACGAGATGGCCATGGAGATGCTGGACATGGATGATGCGGCATGTGCGAAGTACTTCACCATGATGCTAGAAGGAACGGCCCGCACTTGGCTAAAGAGTTTACTGGCTAATTCTATCAGGTCATGGGCTGAATTGAGAGCCCGGTTTGTTCAGAATTTCAAGGATACATGCAAGCAACCCATGTCAATTGTGGACTTAGCTGCCTGTGTCCAGGAGGAAGGAGAGTCAACAACCCATTGGGTGCGCCGGGTTTCGGAGATCTTGCATTCATCAGACCGCATTAACGCCGACACCGCGGTTTTAACATTGGAAGGCAATTGCCGGTTTCAGCCCTGGAAGTTGAAGTTGGGACGGCTCAAACGTCATTGTAATGACATGGGAACCCTCATGGCTGCACTGGTGAAGTATGCCGACTCTGATAGTACCAAGGATCCCGAGTCTGACGATGATAAGACAGGGAAGGGAAAGAAGAGCGGCAACGCCAAGGGACAGCACCACAACCCGGGTAAGGGTAAACCGCCCCGACGGAATGGAATGCCGAATCCTAATCCGAACCGTTTGTCATATCTGTTGAACCAGCCTTGTCCAAAGCATGGGACGAAGCAGGAACCATCTACACACCTCTGGAAAGATTGTTATTTTATGCAAGAGTTCAAAAATTCTGACTCTTTCCGGTATGATCATGGATCAGGAGGCGGTTCAGGCGGAGGAAATTCCGGTTCAAGGTTCCATGGCAATCAGGGCGGACATAACAATCAAAGTAATCAAGGTAACCAAGGTGGCTATAATCATCAGGGCAATCAGCAGCAGCAGCAGTCGGGTTACCAGAGCAACCCGAAGCAGTTGAATAGCGGACAGTATCATGTATTCACCACTAGCTTGGACAAGCGCGATCAGAAGCTTCATAAAAGGATGGTGAATGCCGTTGAACCGGCGGTGCCCCATTATTTGTGCTGGTCCGAGCAGCCCATTGTGTGGAGTAGAGACGATCATCCACCCCGGATTGACAATCCGGGTCATCTAGCTCTGGTGGTGGCACCTCAGGTGGGAGGTTATAAGTTCACTAAGGGACTCATGGATGGAGGGAGTAGTATCAATATCCTTTATTATGAAACTTTCTGTCACATGGGGCTAACAGATAAAAATCTTAAACCGTCCAATACGGTGTTCCATGGTGTGGTGCCTGGTAAGTCGGCGTATCCTGTTGGTAAGATAGCCCTGGAAGTGCCTTTATGAGATGAGCATGACTCGAGATCAGAAACCTTGACCTTTGAAGTGGTGAAAATCAGAAGCCCGTATCATGCCCTATTTGGACGGCCAGCTTATGCCAAGTTTATGGCACCGCCTTGTTATGTCTATCTACAGCTCAAGATGCCGGGTCACAAGGGAACTATAACTGTGCATGGAAGCCGCAAGATTGCTCTGGAGTGTGAGGAAGGTGATGCGGCTTATGCTGAGTCGGTTTGTGCCACAGAGGAGTTGAAGTTTTACAAAGACAATGTTGATCCGGCAGATATGACTTCGTTGAAGAAACCAACTACGGATCATGATCCGGCCCTGAAGTTTAAATCGGCTGATGAGACTAAGCTTGTTGACTTCGTGCCTGGCGATTCGTCCAAGCAGTTTAGCATCAGCTTTAACTTGGATCCGAAATAGGAAAGCGCGCTCATCGAGTTCATCCGTGAGAATCGGGACATCTTTGAATGGAAGCCTTCTGACATGCCTGGTGTACCGAGAGAACTCGTTGAGCACACCCTCAATGTTGATCCTAAGTATAAACCGGTCAAGCAGTTTCTCCGCCGGTTCAATGAAGAAAGACGCAAAGCTATTGGAGAAGAAGTAGTCAGGCTCTTGGCGGCTGGATTTATCGTTGAAGTATTCCATCCTGAGTGGTTGGCTAATTCGGTGCTGGTCCTCAAGAAAAATGGCACTTGGCGTATGTGTGTGGACTACACATATCTCAACAAAGCTTGTCCAGCAGATCCTTTTGCCCTCCCCCGTATTGATCAAATTATTGATGCTACGGCGGTTTGTGAGCGTTTAAGTTTTTTGGATGCATATTTTGGTTATCATCATATCAAGATGGCAGTTAAGGACCAGGAGAAGACGACCTTCATAACTCCCTTTGGAGCCTTCTGCTATGTGTCCATGCCCTTTGGGCTCAAGAGTGCACAGGCAACTTATCAACGGTGTGTGCAGAATTGTCTTCATAAACAGATCGGCCGCAATGTTCACGCCTATGTTGATGATATTGTGGTGAAATCAAGAAAAAATGAGACATTGATTGATGACTTGAAGGAAACCTTTGATAACCTACGGGTTTATAAAATGATGCTTAATCCGGCCAAGTGCGTCTTTGGTGTACCTGCAGGCAAGCTCTTGGGTTTTCTGGTGTCTAACAGGGGCATTGAAGCCAATCCGGAAAAGATCAAGGCCATCACCTCCTTGGCTAAACCAAAGTGTATCAATGATGTTCAACACCTGGCAGGCCGGATTGCCGCGTTGAGCCGGTTTATCAGTCGTCTTGGTGAGAAAGCCATCCCTTTGTATCAGATGCTGAAGAAAACAGATAACTTCGTCTGGAGTGACACCGCTAATGAAGCGGTTGAGGACTTAAAGCGGCAGCTGGCTAATCCGCCGGTTCTCGCTGCTCTGGTTGACAAAGAACCATTGTTGCTATATGTGGCAGCTAACGCTCGGGCTGTTAGTGTGGCTATTGTGGTGGAGCGCAAGGAGGCAGGAAAGGAATATCTGGTTCAGCGGCCGGTTTACTATATTAGTGAGGTACTCATTGAATCCAAGCAGAGGTAGCCGCATTGGCAAAAATTGGTGTATGGGGTTTTCGTGGCAAGCTGGAAGCTTAAGCAGTATTTCCAAGGTCATCCCATCACAGTGGTCAGCTCTGCTCCTTTGGGGATATAATCCAGAATAGGGAGGCAACTGGTCGAATTGCTAAGTGGGCTATCGAGCTTGGGCCTCACGGGTTGAAATACATACCCCGAACGGGGATCAAATCTCACGCACTTGTGGATTTCATCAATGATTGGACAGAATTACAAGCGCTAGAAGAGAAGCCGGATCACACTTATTGGACTATTCATTTTGATGGGTCCAGGCAATTGGAGGGCTCGGGGGCTGGAGTCGTGTTAACTTCCCTACGAGGTGATAAGTTTTGTTATGTTCTCCGTTTAATGTTCCCTTGCACTAATAATGCAGCTGAATATGAGGCCTTACTCCATGGTCTACGGATGGCTAAGGAGATGAATCTCAGCTGAGTTAAATGCTTCGGTGACTCGGATATGGTGGCTCAACAAGTGTCTGGCACTTGGGATTCCAAGGACCCACTAATGGCAGCATATCGTCGTGAGGTGGATATTGTTGCAGGTCACTTCAAAGGTTATCAGGTGGATCATGTGGACCGGCGGAAGAATGAAGCGGCAGAAGCTTTAAGCCGCCTAGGTTCCCAACGTAAACCGGTTCCACCTAATGTTTTCCTGGACGTTTTGCATAATCCGTCCGTCAAGCTCCCTGGTGAAGAGGATTTGGCTGTTCCTGATCCGGAGGCTCAGTTGGTGGCAGCTCTACATGTTATCCGGGATTGGACGGTTCCGTATCTGGCGTATATAAACCGGGGCGAGTTACCAGAGGATGAAACTTTGGCCAGACAGATAACCCGGCGGTCCAAGTCCATGACTATTATCAATGGAGAGTTACATCATTGCAGTGTGACAGGGGTGTTTCAACGCTGTGTATCTCCTGAGGAAGGCCGTGAAATTTTGCGTGAGATCCACGAAGGAGATTGTGGACACCACGCCGGTTCAAAATCTTTGGTGGCCAAGGCGTTTCGTCACGGTTTTTATTGGTTGACAGCTCATGCTGATGCCGAGGACTTGGTTAAAAGATGTGATGGCTGTCAGAAATTCTCACGGCGTGTTCATGTACCAGCTCAAGAATTGAGGATGATTCCAATCACCTGGCCGTTTGCAACTTGGGGGCTGGATATGGTTGGGCCTTTCAAGAGGTCCAAGGAAAAGAAGACCCACCTTTTGGTGGCGGTTGATAAGTTCACAAAATGGGTGGAAGCAGAGCCAGTTAGTAAGTGTGATGCAGCCACAGCAGTTCAATTCATCAAAAAGGTGATCTTCTGGTTTGGCTTTCCACACAGCATTATAATAGACAATGGTACCAATCTGTCAAAGAGTGACATGAAGGAGTTCTGTCAACGCGAGCACATCCGGCTTGACGTATCATCAGTGGCTCACCCCCAGTCCAATGGTCAAGCGGAAAGGGCCAATCAAGAGATCTTGAGAGGCATCAAACCCCGGCTTATGGTTCCTTTTCAACGGACGCTGGGTTGTTGGGTTGAGTTACCTTCAGTATTATGGAGCATCAATACCACACATCGACAGGCTACACGCCGTTCTTCATGGTTTATGGAGTGGAAGTGGTTCTTCCTAGTGACATCCGTCATGACTCGCCTCGTGTAGCGGCAAATGTTGAAGCGGACAATGAGAAGGCACGACAAGAAGCCCTTGACCTGTTAGATGAGGAGCGTGACATGGCGGCAGCCCGTTCGGCGATTTACCAGCAAGATCTGCGTTGTTATCATAGCCGCCGGGTTAGAACTAGAACCTTTCAAGCAGGAGATCTGGTGCTTCGACTCATCCAGGATCAGACGGATATGCACAAGCTATCCCCCCCTTAGGAAGGGCCTTTTGTGGTCAGCAAGGATTTGCACAATGGGTCGTACTACCTAATCGATGTCCGAGAGTGCAAAGACTCACGTAAATCGGAGGAGGAGACCGACCGGCCATGGAATATTGCTCAGCTTTGGCCCTACTATACTTGAGCTACAGGCTCTGCTTATGTACATATTATGACATTGTATATATTATGATCAATATAATAAACCGGAACCTCAGCTAAAGCGGGGTATCTGTTGTTTTCTTACATCACGTGTGGTTACATGGAGCTCGCAAAGCGGCATCCGGTTTACCCCTTGATTTAGCTTCTTAAAGCTTGATAACAGATCACTTGGGGGCTTGGTCATATCCGAACCATAGCTACACCTCTTGATCGATGCAATGCCACAGCATCATTTGGGAGCATGTCGAACCCGAACCATGACTACGCCTCTTGATCGGCGTAAAGCCACAGAATCACTTGGGGGCTTGGTCGTATCCGAACCATAGCCACGCCTCTTGATCAGCGTAATACCACAGCATCACTTGGGAGCATCGTCGAACCCGAACCATGACTACGCCTCTTGATCGGCGTAAAGCCACAGAATCACTTGGGGGCTTGGTCGAACCCGAACCATAGCAATGCCTTTTGATCGGCGTAATGCCACAGCATCACTTGGGGGCTTGGTCGAACCCGAACCATAGCAACACATCTTGATCAAATTTGGGGCCTGGCAGCCCGTGAAAAGCCTCGACTACAACGGTTTTATTTGCCTTTTGCTAAGTTTCTTTTTCTTTTGCTATGATTTGTGATGTTTTCAAACCAGTGTTTATCAAACCGGTTGGGCTGTCAGCTATAAGTTGTCAGTACATGACCAAGTTATAATCCGGAGACTATCAGCCCGGTCTGGTTTTGGCTCATAGTCACCAGTATGGAATAAGCCGGTGTTTATCACAACCCGGAACGGTTTTGTTGTAAACCGGCATTATATAACAGGAGATACTTTTACTCCGGTTCAAGGTTATTACCTTCATTACAAGGTTGGTCAGCCAACACTATGCCTAAAGGTCGCAGGTATCATATATTTCCATACTTGGTTATCTTTTACAACCTTGGTTATAAAACTTGGTCATATATATAGTTGGGTATCATGACCCGCCCGGTGGTAAACCGCCAGGGCATTTTAAGCTTTTTATCTGCAGGAACAATTGGAATAAATATCTATGGATTATGAACATCATATCCCAAAGCATGGCGGATTAACACGCATCAGTTGCAGATAAATATGCACGAAGGCATAACAGACCAAGGGTTTTAACTAGCCTATTACAAGGCGTTTCAGTACTCAAAGGAATAATTGTTTCTCAATAAAGATTGAAATTTGGAAGGTTAAACCGGCCACCGGTTTATGATCACGGAGCAGCTTGACCTGACGGCTGCGGGTCATCTTGCACCGTTTCATCTTCTTCATCCCTACCCAGCGGCTGGAAGTCAACAGTTGTCCAGTCGATCCCAGTTAAAGCTTGGAACACAGCTTCGTCGCTTATAAGGGTGGACGGTTCAATATCAGGGGCATAAGTGTGCTTACGGATTGGAGGGATCAGGCTTTGAGTTTCAAGAGCTGGTGCAACAACCCGCTTGTTATTGATATCATAACTCGCCTGATAATGTGAAAGATCAGCTTCTTCAGCAAGTTGACAAGCCAGTGGACGTACTTCCCGGTTTATGGCGCGGGGATCTTCAGTGCAAAATTCTGATCCATCCTCTTTCAAGCTTGGGTAGCCCTTAGCCATGTCCGCTGGATCCAGATCAGGCACCCATGCTTTTGCCCGGGTTAGCACGGTCAGAGCGCCAGCCCTTGCTGTAGACCTCTTCAGCTCTTCTATCCGAGCAGGCATCATAGATAACCTGTCTAAGGTATCCTTGATCAACGTCGGGGGTGTCTTATTGTGCGAAGCGGTGCAGATAATCCGTTGTGCGCCGGTATAAAGCTGCTCTATCAGCGTGTAGGCAGCTTTCAACTTCTTCTACACATCTGAGCCCAGATGGCTAATGCGGGTTCCTGTATCATTACAAACATCAGTAAACCGGCAACGCATGAAAGGATATGTTGAAAGCATAAAGGAAGGATGCTTACCAAACACAGCAGAGGTCATCGCATGCACTTGCCGCTTTACACCGGTCAACTCGTCAACCACCGGTTTAAGAGCGGCTTCTGCGTTTTAAGCCCTTTTTATCAAAGTGGCTTTTTCAGTTTCCCAATCCGCCCGCTCTTTGTTGAAGCCCTCTTTCAGTTTTTCCATAGCGCCTAGAGCGCGGGTCAACTCTTCCTTCGCTTTGGAGGCTTCAGATTGCTGGGTTTTGATGTTCTCCTGCAGATCAGCGGTTTGGCTTTCCATCTTGCTCAACTCCGCCTGTAAAGACACAGATACATAATGAGTTGACAGTACATATTTGAAGTACCAAGCACATAACAAGTTATGCCCTTAGTACTTGGGGGCTAATGCATATTTGCGTTTACTCTGAAATTTTTGCAAGTCCCAAACACAATACAAGTATTAAGCTTGGCACCTGGGGGCTAATGTGTGTTTGAAAAGCTATTGATATGGGAATTCTTCTACAGTCCCGGTTCATCTTTATAAAGTTAAACCGGCCCTTGGGGACTATACCGGCGAAAGAACAGTATGGCAAATTTTAAGGAACCAGTTCTTCTTAACGAGGTAATCCGGTATCTGGGGGCAAAATATGCAAAGATAAGTTGTGACAAAAGTCCCGGTTTAGATCGGTATCATAAACCGTCACATGGGGGCTACTAGGAATTGATAAACTACAATTGGACAAAAGAGAAAAATGGTAGTTACCTCATATCACTCCTTCATCAAGTTTACCAAACTAGCTTCATAGTTACGGCTGGTATACAGACGGTTCAAGAAGCCAGAATGAATATCTTGAACATTGAGGTTGGCGAAGCTTGATAAATCGGCATTCCATTTGCCTTTGCCGATAGCAGAGAGATCATCCTTGGCAATATGCTTTGACAAAACTACAGGGTTGCCTGGGGTGGAGTGGCCAGTACCAGTAATCATAACATCATCTTGTTCATCTGCAGCTCTTGCCAGAGTTGGCGGTTTATTAGTGTCCTTCGTTGGACTGGCCGGTTTGTCACCAGTTCGGACAGGCTGGTCGGCCAGTCTGCATGACTTGTAGTATCAACTTGCACTTGTTCAGCAAGGAAATCATGATCTTGAAGCGGCGGATCGTGAAGCATGGCGTCAGCATCATTTTCTTCCAGATCTGGAGTTATTTCTGGTTCAGCAGCTACATTTTCATCAACCGGTTTGTTCAACCGAGCTTTCTTGCTGGGTCTTGGCTTGGCGCTGCGAAAAGATAAGACATAAGGATCAGTACCATATGAAAGATAACATATCAAGAATAAAGACATGTGCATAACTCACCCAGGAACTGTTTTGAGAGGTGGAAGCTGTGTGGCCGAAGACTCGCCAGAGGATGAGTGAGAAGTACCCTGATAATTTGAATCAGACGGGTTAAGAGGCTGGCTAAAACAACCTGCTTTTGGGCATGAAGTATCAATAGGATAAGAGACCTCTGATCGGCGTTCCCGAACCGGACTGTTCGGTAAACCGGCGGAGGTAACTACCTGGCCGCTGTGCCGGGTTGTACGGCGAGCTTCGTGCTGCTGCGTCTTCAAAAGAAAGTTTGGATCCAAATAAGCAAGAGGGTGAGAAAATTTTACTTTCCGGTTTGCCTGACAGATTTTTGATGTTGGCAGAGGATCTGAATCGGAGGAAAGAATAGTTACCTCTATGTCCTCAGCGTGACTGCTTCAGCGTCGTCCTGATAATAATCATTGTCAATGAGATGTACGAAAAATAAAGCAAGAGAGTCAAGTTCTACCTCTGATTCCGGATTACGCACATTGTCGTCAGCTGGTAGATCGGAGGATGCAATGGTCCTTCTCTTGGCAGGTTTCTTGACAACCTTGGTCTTTGGGCGAACTGGCTTGACCGGTTTGTCTTGCGGTTTTGCCGGTTTATCTTGTGATGGTTTCTTGTTCCAGAACGGATCATCACCCTATCAGAAAAATAATCACACTTTCAGAGAATATTTGGACAGAAGCAAATTCAGACACAAAGGTTATATGATTCTTACAGCTGGTGGTTTATTGAAGGTGCAGAAAGGGAGTAGCCCGGTTTGAGCACAGACGGCCTCCGGTTCGTTCAGTATTTTCTTTACAACCTCAGTGACTTCGTCATCTGTAAGCTGAATGGCAATGTGCCGCTGAGCATCCTTCAAACTCCCCATGTACTCACACATCAAACCGGGGCGCCGGCTTAAGGGCAGAATGCTCCAGCTTATCCAGCAACGAGCAAGATCGACTCTTGTCAAACCGTTTGCCATGAAGGCTCTAAGCTTCGAAAGTTGGGGAGCATAGTTGGCTCGTTCTCTTGCTGTCAGCCTCTGAGGAAACGAGTGTGTGTTGCTCAGGCATTCAGGGCGGTAACCCGGCAGGGGGTTTTCGTCAGATGGAGAGGTATCCATGCAGTAAAACCAAGTTTGGTTCCACTCTTTGGGGTGACTGTGGACTTTGGGATGGGGGAAGGTGACTTCTTTTCTCTTCTGAACCGCCATCCCGCCCAGTTCCGTATTGGGTCCATATGAGAACTCGGTGCGACGGTTTAAATGAAAGAAAACCCTAAACAGTTCGACTGTAGGTTCCTCTTGCAGATAAGCTTCACAGAATACTTGGAAGTGGCAGATATTGGTAACAGAGTTGGCCCCGATGTCTTGAGGACGCAGCTGAAAATTGGCTAGCACATCTCAGAATTTTTTTGAACCGGGAGGGCTAAAACCTCGTCCGAGATGATCAGCAAACACGATTACTTCTCCATCCTTGGGTGTAGGAGGATTTTCCGGGCCAGGGACCCTCCAGTGGATGACATCTTTCTTGCCTAGGGCGCCCGTCTTAACAAGGTTGTTTAATTGCTCCTCGGTTACTCGAGAGGGAGCCCAATTGCACTTGTAAACTTGTTTAGCCATGACAAGGAAAATCTGAAACATGAGCATTAGTGGTTTAAGATTTACAGTGGACAACTATACAGCGGTATGAGGATACTAGCATATTGGTAAACCGGAGTCCGGCAATGGAACAGTGTAATGTAGTGGCGGTTCAACAGGGGACTAATGGTATCTACCGGGTCATCATTTTTTCTGCGAGGTTAAACCGGCCAATCTGGTATTCAAAGGGTGTAAAAGAAGGAAGAAACAAGTTTCACATCTTGCTATGGTAATTTCAGATCTAATGCGCGTAGGAAAAACAAAGTATATTCCGACCTAAATTCCAGTGTACTGAAGGTTCACCAAGACGAGATGAGTTGGATATCAAACAGGTGCTGAAACTGCTAAAGTACGAGCTCTATGAGGTTTAAATTACCACCGCACGAGACCTATGTGGTTTTTGGACCTAACCCACGGATATAAATAAGGGAAAGGAAAGGCGGCGATGAACACCGATGAACAACAGAAACCCTAAGCGCAAATCTGTGGTAAGAGAAAGGGGAGACTTACGGATGCTATTGAGCAGCGACGGCGCGCGGAGGAGCTCTGGTGCGTTCAGGTCGATGCAGCGGCCAAAGTTGGTGCAGCGGTCGAAGGTTGACGGCGGCGGCTGAAGTCGAGGGTTCGGGCGTCGCGAGGATGAAGATGAAGTGAAGAGGCATGAGGGGGAGACTGGAAAGACCCCCTGGCCCTATTTATAAGGAGATAAACGACAGATGCGAAAATCGAGGAGCCGGATTTCTGGATAAGGTAATGTTGTCGCCTCGATTGTAGGAGGCTCGTTAATGACAGGTGACGTCACGGCGGTTTACCAAGATCCTAGAAGATGATGTCATGGCGGTATACAAGATTGTGTGAAGATGTTGAAGAAGAAATTTTCTCAAGTATTGAGGATTGACATGAACCAGTTCAAATCAATCTGGGGCCTAATGTTGGGATATTACCACTGGGCGTAAACCCCATCAATTCGAGACTCAGGCAAAGCGTATTCGCTCCTTGGTCATTGAAACCCCATCAATTCCATCACAACTGGACGTAGGCTTTTACCTTTGTTGAAGGGGCCGAACTAGTATAAAACTCTCTTGCGTCCCTTGTCCACGACTAAGTCCTTTCTCTAGGACATCTGCCGTGACAAAACCACGACAGATCTCACGGAGGTTTTGTTGAGTTTTGTGTGATTGAAGCTTTCAAGTTTGGGGTTACCTTACGATGGATGAAGGAATAAGGACTAAGAAGAGCCTAAGCTTGGGGATGCCCCGGCATCCCAAGGTATTATCCAAAAATGAGCAAACAACTAAGCTTGGGGATGCCCCCGAGTGGCATCCCCTCTTTCTTCTAATGACCATCGGTATTTTACTCGAAGCTATATTTTTATTCATCACATACTATGTGTTTTGCTTGTAGCGTCTTGTATGATATGAGTCTTTGCTTGTTTTAAGTCTTGATTCCTTGCTGGACACACCTATTTGAGAGAGCCAAAACTATCAACTTGTTAGAATTGCTCCTATGCTTCACTTAAATTTTTATGAGCTATGGACTTGCTCTAGTGCTTCACTTATATCTTTTTGAGCATGGTGTGCTTTAGTATTTTTGAAGAAGTACTCTCTTGCTTCACTTACATTTATTTGCGAGTTAGTAAAATTTTCAAGAAATTCTCTCTTGCTTCACTTAAATTAATTTGAGAGAAAGAAAGAAAAATTATGCTCATGATATTCACTTATATTTGTTTGAGCTTATCAAAAGCAACACATAAAAATTAGTTCCAAAGTGATAGATATCCAAGAAGGATATAATAAAAACTTTCATGAAGATCATTGGACAAAATAAACTTGATTCTTAGTAATAGTTTTGAGATATGATGATGTGATATGTGAGTTATGTTGATGAGTAATTATGCTTTAGTAAGAATATTGGTGTTAAGGTTTGTGATTCCCTATGCAAGCACGAAAGTAAATAGTTGTGCAATGAAGTTATATCCTACTTGTGGTGCATTATTCGGTGTTAATTATGCTTCGTGGTTGCTTATGAGATTATTCGTTTCTTGGTTGGTCGCTTCCCAATCTTTTACTAGCCTTCATTTTGCACTAAGTATGACCTCTATTTGTGCATCCAAAAACCTTTAAACCAGTTTTGCCACATGAGTCCGCTATACCTACCTATATGCGGTATTATTTTGCTGTTCTAAGAAAATTTGTATGTGCCATCTCTAATTTTAATAATAAACTTCTCTTTTGTGTGTTCGTTTCGCCCGCAAAACGGTGAGGGTGACCAATATTTTCCATGCTAGATGTGTTATTCTCAAGATGAGTGTTTATTCACTTGTCATTGCACGATAGTAAGGCAAAGGTATTAGGGATGCCTAGTCCCGAAATGAAAAAAATGAATTTACTTTATGTTGTCAAATAATAAATTCCTTGGAAAGTGTTGCTATAGAAGGCAACCGTGGATTTTGCTAGCCATGGAAAGTGAAAGTATGGTTGAAAAAGGAATAAACTTTATTTTCTGTTTGGGAACCGCCTATGATATATCTAGCATGGAAAGTGTTGGGATCTCTAAGTCATTTTTGTTGGTGGGAAGGATACACCTTCCAAAATGTTTTTATCTCTAAGTTTTTCGCTTTGAGCTCTGGCACCTCTACAAATCCCTACTTCCCTCTGCGAAGGGCCTTTCTTTTACTTTATGCAATTTTTATTTTGAATTTGAGTCTCCATCTTCTCTTATAAAAAGCACCAACTAGGAGGCAATATGATCCTACTTGATTATTGGGTGTGGCTAATATGCGATTGTGTTTCATGTATGGATCAAAGATTGAGCATGATGGGCTAGGGATAGCTTATTTTAGCGTTGATATTTTGAAAGACATGGTTGGTTGTTGATATGCTTGAGTATCTAAATTATCATTTCAAAACTAGACTATTGCTTTGAACAATATAAAAGTCCAAATGTCCATGCTATATAGAAAAAAATATGATATGACATGTTAGGCAGCATTCCACATCAAAATTTCTGTTTTTATCACTTACCTACTCGGGGACGGGTAGGAGTTAAGCTTGGGGATGCTGATACGTCTCCAACGTATCTATATTTTTTGATTGTTCCATGCTATTATATTATCAATCTTGGATGTTTTATAATCATTTTATATCATTTTTGGTACTAACCTATTGACATAGTGCCAAGTGTCAGTTGCTGTTTTCCGCATGTTTTTACATCGCAGGAACGCAACAAAACTTTACGGAGATTTTTTTGGACCAGAAGGAACATAATGGTCCATGGCTGCACCTGGGGGGGGCTGCTCCGAGGAGAGCACAACCCACCAGGGTGCGCCAGGAGGCCCAGGCGCGCCCTGGTGGGTTGTGCCCACCTCGGGTGCTCCCCGGACCGCCTCTTTGCTCTATAAATACCCCAATATTCCAGAAATCCTAAGGGTATCGACGAAAATCAATTCTAGCCGCTACAGAGTCCAGAACCACCAGATCCAATGTAAACACCATCTCGGATGGGGTTCACTGAGGGAGTCCTGGACTAAGGGGTCCTCGGGCGTCCGGCTTGTTAGCCATGGGCCGGACTGATGGGCTGTGAAGACACAAAGATCGAAGACTCCACCCATGTCCGGATGGGACTCTCCTTGGCGTGGAAGGCAAGCTTGACGACCAAATATGTAGATTCCCTTCTTTGTAACCGACCTTGTGTAACCCTAGATCCTCCTGGTGTCTATATAAACCAGAGGGCTTAGTCTGGAAGGGGAGACACACTCATTACGATAGTCATACAGGCTAGAGTTCTAGGGTTTAGCCATTACGATCTTGTGGTAGATCAACTCTTGTAATACTCATATTCATCAAGATCAGTCAAGCAAGAAGTAAGGTATTACCTCCATAGAGAGGGACCGAACCTGGGTAAACATCGTGTCCCCTGTCCCCTGTTACCATCGACCTTAGACGCACAGTTGGGGACCCCCTACCTGAGATCCACCGGTTTTGACACCGACATTGGTGCTTTCATTGAGAGTTCCACTGTGCCATCCCCAAAAGGTTTGATGGCCCCATCAATCGTCAACGACAATGCTGTCCAAAGAGAAACCTTCCTCCGCGGACAGATCTTCATATTCGGTGGCTTCGCACTGCGGGCCAACTCGCTTGGCCATCTGGAGCAGATTGACAGCTACGCCCCTGGCCATCAGGTTAGATTTGGAAGCCTGAACTACGTTGCGGACGTCCGCGGAGACTTGATCTTCGCCGGATTCGAGACCGCGGCCACCACTCCTGGTCACCCCGATGAACGTGACCTAAATCTGTCATCGGATCGCATCCAAGAGATGGCTCCTATAACTGCTCTGGCCTTAGATCCGGAGCATATTGAGCCATCCAATGACGGGAGGCTCAACCCCACCATGGAGGCCAAAGATTCCACGGTGTTGGAGCCAAACATAGACCTAAAGCCACTCGGCGCCTTTGTCACCAGAACTTCGGACTCGTCTCTGGTCATAAATTCTGGGCCACGTGCATCCGCGGACACCGAACTTGACCGCTTATCGATCTTTGAGTTCAGCGCCGCAGACATCTTCCAACATTCGCCCTTTGGAGATGTGCTAAACTCATTAAAGAATCTGTCCTTGGCGGGGGACTCACAGCCGAACTATGTACGGTTCGAACTAGGGGCTGATGACAGGGCATTGTACTTCCCACCCGCCACCCACTTCATAGCCACTATCGAGGACTTAACCGACATGCTTGATTACGGCTCTGAAGACATCGCAGTACGGATGACGATGCCGACGAGGAGCAGGGCCAAAACCCGCCATTCACTGGACGACGGACGACCACTTGTCCCTATGACGTATACATGGTGGATACGCCTAAAAAAACTAACAACGATGAAAAAGAGGATGCAGTTGAGGACAAACCACCTGAGACATAGCCCAGAAGCCGGCATCAGCGGCGCCGCTCTAAGTCATGCCGTACAAAAGAAAACAACACCGGCGCCGGAGAAAACAATACCCCGGACGATGCCGAAGACAATGAGACTCTGCTGGGGCAATCTTCGAACAGGATGAATGGGAAGACGGGCAAGCTAGCCCTGATGAACAGGCCATACACAAAGACTCGGAGGACAGTAATTATCTTTCGGTCTCGGCCTGAGGAACCTCTCGAGCAGGAGCACTTTAAACGCCGGCTAATAGCCACTGCAAGGAGCCTGAAAAAGAAGCAGCTGCAGCTTCAAGCGGACCAAGACCTGCTCAATGATAGATGGACCGAAGTCCTGGCCGCCGAAGAATACGGCCTTAGTGGCCCAGCCAAAAAATACCCGAAGCGCAGATTGCTACCTCAGTTCGATGATGAGGCGTTGGAGCCCATACCATCATCGCACAACGCGGCCGACCGACCGCCACGCGGTCAGGACAAAGCGGCAACTCAAGCCGAACACCAGACTGCCCCACCTCACTGTAAAGGCAAGAATAAAACAGCTCGGGGTTGTACATACGACCTTCGACAGGACTTGGACAGTAGAGCAGGACACACAAGATCAATATACGGATCGCGAGGACGTGCCTTGCCACGCGACGATGGCTACCTATTCGGACGTGACAAACCTAGCCACGTCCGGGCCGAAAACCGCAAACGGACTCCATCGGAGGTACATCGCAGTGTGGCCCAATATAGAGGCGCCGCACACCCTCTTTGCTTCACAGACGAAGTAATGGAGCATGAATTCCCAGATGGGTTCAAACCCATGAATATCGAATCATACGACGGAACAACGGATCCTGCGGTATGGATGGAGGACTTCCTCCTCCATATCCACATGGCCAGCGGAGATGACCTTGATGCCATCAAATACCTACCAATAAAACTCAAAGGACCAGCTCGGTACTGTTTAAACAGTCTGCCGGAAAATTCTATTGGCAGCTGGGAAGATTTGGAAGACGCCTTTCGCGACAACTTCCAAGGAACATATGTCCGGCCACCGGATGCCGATGACTTAAGCCACATTGTCCAGCAGCCCGGAGAGTCAGCCAGGAAGCTCTGGACTAGGTTCTTAGTTAAAAAGAACCAAATCGTCGACTGTCCGGACGCGGAAGCCCTTGCGGCCTTTAAACACAGCGTCCGGGATGAATCGCTTGCCCGCCACCTCGGTCAAGAAATCCATGACAGCCCTTACCGCTCTAATGACCCGCTTTTGCGCGGGAGAACACAGCTGGCTCGCTCGTAGAAGCAACAGCGTCAGCGACCCGGGCACTTCCGAAATCCGAGACGGCAATGGCAAACCACGACGCAACAAACACAAAAGTCACAATAATAATGAAAGATCACGCGACACAGCAGTCAACGCCGGATTCAGCAGTCCCAAATCCGGTCAACGGAAAAAAGCCATTCAAGGCGAACAGAGACGGACCATCCAATCTAGACAGGATATTGGATCGACCCTGCCAGATTCACGGCCACCCCGATAAACTAGCTAATCATACCAACAGAAGCTGTTGGGTCTTCAAGCAGGCCGGCAAGCTCAAAGTCGAACACAAGGGGAGGAGGCCCCGGCGATAGGGACGACGAAGAGATTCACCAACCAAATACCGGGGGTCAGAAGAAATATCCCCCCGAAGCAAAAACACTAAACATGGTGTACGTGACACACACCCCTAGAGGTGAGCGCACGAAACACTCCCTCCATACAGGAGATCATACTACGGCTACCTCAATCGAACTACACAGCGGCCTTATCACGCCGCATACCCCGTCGGCCATCACGCCGCCGGTCTCCATTCAACATGACCGATCAATGTCCATATTGGACTAGCAATTCGGCTTCCGCCGTTCACCTAATATGCCTTCGAAGTGGGTACCGCGCATACATGATTATGCACTTGAAATACCCTGGGCACCGACGGAAGCACAATACGGGCGCGCCTGCAACCCCCCTACTTTTCTAATTGCCCTTTTTCCTTTTTATTATCCCCTCCACAGGTAGCTCAAGGGCCAGTCACCCCGAGGACTCTACCAGAGTTCGGGTTCGTACAATCATCCAAGGGTTATTCCCGTCAAGGAATCCCTTTAACCGAGGACAGGCGGCGCAGACGTGCGAGAGGAGGCCCAAAATAACTTTTTGTAGACCGACCTCTCTATTCCGAGCCTGTAAGGTGCCTTTTTCCTCTGCCTTCAACCCCTAGCATGTCAAATAGCCAGGGTTGCGGCTTTGTTATCTATATAATAATTGGCATATCACACAGCTCCCAGTAAATGTAACCAGTGTCCAGTATTGACTTTTTCCTAATCGATCCGAATTTTTGCTCCTGTGGTTGTTTTACACACACACCTCGGCATAACTCGCCAGGGGCTCAGTATGGGAACAAATGAGTTGCCGGCAAGTCCAAATAGCTTTATAGTGTACTTCGGCGTCGCAAGTTTGGCCTTATATGCATCAGCTTTGAATCATGTCTTGGGTCAATAGTTGGGTTGCCCGGCTCCTGTGCTTGCTACCCTACGTTCCGCTCTATCGGCTAGGGTAGTAAAGGGAGAACTGCTGCGATTGTGCTTCCGGTTCATCTGGTCAAGCACCTCAGTAGAGAAAGCCGAAAACTGACTGTCATTATGCGGCGAGAGCTGTTCAACCACTCGACGACTTATCGAAATCTTTAGCGATTCTCTCCGTGTTATACGAAGGATCTTTTTCAGATCATCTGTACAATGCATCGTATTAAAAATAAGCCGCGTACATACCATGGGCTATATCGTAGACCCACCATAAAACTCCTATGGCTAAGTAAAAGTGTTAATGCCCTATAGTCTGATTGCCTGGTTCGCCGCATTGTCACCTCCTTCATGGACCAAGATGTTGGGTCAAGAGTGATCAAATGCTTTTCCTAACACCCCCGTACTTCCTATGAGGGGCTGAAGCCGACGACTGGAAAACTTTCAGATTATATAAAAACGGTCGCACAGGAGGAACAAAATCTTTCGAGCAAAACATAAAAATAGATTAAATATAAAATTGTCTTTTACAATTCCCTTACACCTCACTCGAATACTATGTCTTTCGAGCATTGACCCTCTATAAAGCGGGCAGCCTCTAAGACGTCTTCGCCGCAACATCGATGGCCTTCATCTTCCCCCAGTATGTCTGGACATGGGCAAAGGTCATCCGTGCACCCTCAGTACACGTCGACCGCTTCACAGCGTCGATACGTGGCACCGCATCAACAAGCCACTGCACCAAGCCGAAGTAGCCATTCGGAACATGCTCAGTCAGCCACAGCCGGATTATGACGTTCTTCATGGCAGCGCCGGACATCCTATGAAGCTCGGCCCGTTGGGACATCTGTTCATTCAGTAACAGAGGGCACTTTGACGCGCCAAATTGTGACCAGAAAAGCCTCTCCGTTGCATACCCCTCTCGCGCTTGGTAAAACTGCGCCGCATCGGAAGAACTCTTCGGCAAGTCTAAAAACTCGTCCGGAGAACTCCACACTTGGTTAAGCTAAGCATAGTTCGGATCGCCGAACTTAGTCTGCAGCAAAAAGGGCTTACCGGCCGCAATCTCCCCAGCTTGCCGGATCTCCTCACGGGCTACTCTGGATTCAGACCGCGCTTCTCTCACCTCTCGTAAGGCCTTATCAAGTTCAGCCGTTTTGGCTTCAATCTCCTTCTCAAGAAATTCACAGGGGCTAGTAGCATTGTTTAGTGCGAGCGCCATCGTGGATATTTTCTCCTCGTCTTGGCGCCGAGCAGCTTGTTCGGCCTTTAACTCAGTCGATGCCATTTCGGCAGGCGCATTACTAAACCGGGCCTGCTCGTTGGCCCGAGCCAGCTCCGCCCGAAGAATCTCAATGGCGGGGGCACCATCTGCAGCCATGCATATCCCAGTATGCAACTTTCAACGTCATGCTTATATTACAAACATGTATGTGTAAGGACTGCTCCGAATACATACCTTGCGACTCATCAAGACGCATATTGATTAACGCATTGTCATCCCCTGCCACATCAAGCTTCCGCTTTAGCTCAGCAATATCCGTAGTCCGGGAAGTTGCCAGGGGAGAAGCAGCCTCTGTTCCACTTAACCAGATTAGTCCTTGAGTGTTTCTTCTTGATCCTCCGTTTGTCTTCCATGGGAAGCCAACCTGAGTCTCAGGGGCTACTACCTACACACAGGTGTATTTTTGCAAATAAAATATAGTTGAAAATATTACATCACAAACCTCGAAGGCTCTTAGCGGGCTCATGAAGGCTTCATTCAATCCGCTCTTTGCGGACAGAATCTTCTCAACCACCGTACCCATCAAGGTACATTGTTCCTCTGAGACAGATGCTTTTCGCAGCATATCCCTCAACATATCCGGCGCCGCCGGGTCTCCGAAAGCCGCTGTAGGAGCACGACCATCCTTTGAAGGAACCCGTTCACCTGTCTCCAGAATCATCGTTGGCTGAAAACTGGATAGTTCGGGGCCTTCATTGTTGGCCCCTGAATCCCGAACGATCAGAGGTCCAGCTTCGGGTACCGCCTCTGTCATCCCCCGCACCACTTGTTGGTCTAGAAAAACCCTCCGAGATGACACTTCGGAGTCGTCCGCCTTATTGGGCGAGGAGGTCGGGGGAGGCGTCTCGCTTTCCATCATCTCTAGGAGGAGATCTCCCGAAGAAGAGGATTGCCTAGGAAAACTCTGTGCCAAACTGTAAAAATACACAGGCATGTTACATGTCTCTTCGGTAACAGGAAAGGAACGGGATGCAATCAAAGCACCCCAGATTCACTGACAATTTGGTCAGAGGCTTGTCCTCACGACGGAGCTGTTCAACGGCGTCGCCTTCCAATCCCGAGCCGCCCGCCGGTGGCATCTTGCCCCTCTTCGGAGGCCGCCCCTCCCTACCTTCGGAGGTGACCCTTTTCTTCCTAAATGGAGAGGGGATACTTGCTTCTCCTTCGCCTTCGTCTTCGGGCGAAGAAATGTCGATTTCTCCGAACGCGGTATCTAATTTACCTCCGGAACGAAGGTCATCCCGGGTCTTCCCACTTTCCACCTTACCCTCCTATACCGGCGCCTGGTACGATGCCAGTACCAGCATCCTTGTTAACACGGGGTCTGCTGAGTCTTCGGGAAGAGGGGCCGGACACCTAATCCATTCCGCTTTCTTTATCCAGCCCTAGAAAAAGATGGTTTGCTTAGTGTCTTACCACAGGATACCTGATTTGGAGGTGTTCGGCGGACGGATACTTATCGTGGTGTCCGGATGGTTACAGTCAAGGCCGATGTCCTCGCTAGTAGCTAGCCACTGTTTTCGCTTCCTGAAAAATAATTTCCACATTCCCTAGTACGTAGTACCGAAGAAGTGCTGAAGAGTCCGTGGCCCTTGTGGGTTAAACTCGCACATACGGAGAGGCCGTCGCTAGCACGGCAGGGTCCGGCGGACCAGCATTACCTGGATAATGTTGACAAGATCGATATCCTTCTCAATGAGGCTTCGGATGCGGCTCTGCAGAGTCCACACTTCGTCAACTGATCCCTAGTGGAACCCCTTATTAATCCATGAAGCAAGCTGAATTGGGGGGCTGGATCGGAACGTAGGCGCAGCTGCCCACTTGGAACCCCGGGGCTCGGTGATATAGAACCACTCCTGCTGCCATAAGTCGGAAGATTCTGTGAAGGATCCTTTTAGCCAAACAGCGCTGGTAAGCTTGCTCACTGAGGCTCCACCGCACTCCGCCTGCTCCCCCTCTATCACTTGCGGCTTCACATTGAAGGTCTTGAGCCACAAGCCGAAGTGTGGAGGAGTTCGGAGGAAGCCTTCGCACATGACGATAAACGCCGAGATGACAGAACAGAGTTCGGGGCGAGATCGTGAAAATCTAGTCCATAATAGAACATGAGCCCCCGGACAAAAGGATTAAGGGCAAACCCTAATCCTCAGAGGAAGTGGGAAACGAACACGACCCTCTCGCCGGATCTGGGGGTGGGGATAACCTGCCCTTCCGTAGGAAGCCGATGGAGGATTTCTGCGGTCAGATATCATGCCACCCGAAGCTTCGCAATATCCTCCTCTGTGACAGAAGAAGCCACCCACCAGCCTCGACGGCTGGATCCGTACATGACTGAGGCTTGCGGCGATTGAAACCTGGGTGTTGGAACTCGAGGTAGTAACGGTTGAGGAAGAATCAAGCGTGCAAAAGAAAGACAGGTCTATACCTCTTTATAAAGGCCGTGAATATCGAATGCCTCCTCCCGGGCCTTAAAACTCGCCTATTCCCAAGGAGTTGTACCCTAAAGACGGTTGGGTTACCCACGTCCGTGTCGATAAAGAATCCCTTAATAAGGGGACGCGATCTCTGCTGGGATAAGATGTGCCAATGACTACCACGTCTCGGAACGTGGGGCAGCAGGCGAAAAACAGTTCGAAATAATGACCAGACGGACGTGATGTCACGTTGTAAAAAGTTGCCAAAGGATTGGGCTTATAAATTATTATGCCCTCTGTGGAAGTATATGGTACTTGTGTTGCCGAGCCGAACTCGATCATCCGAAGACCATTGTGAAGTATCCGGAAAGGGGGGGAACCCGCCTTGCAATGCCGAATGCAAATCTGTGCGCCGGACTCCTCGTCATTGAAGCCAGGTTCAGGGGCTACTAAGGGAGTCCTGGACTAAGGGGTCCTCGGGCGTCCGGTCTGTTAGCCATGGGCCGGACTGATGGGCTGTGAAGACACGAAGACCGAAGACTGCACCCGTGTTCGGATGGGACTCTCCTTGGCATGGAAGGTAAGCTTGATGACCAAATATGTAGATTCCCTTCTTTGTAACCGACCTTTTGTAACCCTAGATCCTCCAGGTGTCTATATAAACCAGAGGGCTTAGTCCGGAAGGGGAGACAGACTCATTACCATAGTCATACAGGCTAGTCTTCTAGGGTTTAGCCATTACGATCTCGTGGTAGATCAACTCTTGTAATACTCATATTCATCAAGATCAATCAAGCAGGAAGTAGGGTATTACCTCCATAGAGAGGGCCCAAACCTGGGTAAATATTGTGTCCCCTGTCTCCTGTTACCATCGACCTTAGACGCACAGTTCGGGACCCCCTACCCAAGATCCGCCGGTTTTGACACCGACATTCACCACCTCCATTGGTTCCTCTCCGATGATGCGTGAGTTGTTCTTTGTAGACCTTCCGGTCCGTAGTTAGTAGCTAGATGGCTTCCTCTCTCTCACTGAATTCTCGATACAATGGTCTCTTGGAGATCCATATGATGTAACTCTTTTTGCAGTGTGTTTGTTGGGATAGGATGAACTTTGAGTTTATGATCAGATTTATCTTTTTATATCCATGAAAGTATTTGAGTTTCTTTTATCTCTTTTATGCATGATTGCTTATAGCCTCGTATTTCTTCTCCGATATTTGGGTTTTGTTTGGCCAACTTGATCTATTTATCTTGCAATGGGAAGAGGTGCTTTGTAGTGGGTTCGATCTTACGGTGCTTGATCCGAGTGACAGAAGGGGAACCGACACATATGTATCGTCGCTACTAAGGATAAAACGATGGGGTCTATCTCTACATAGATAGATCTTGTCTACATCATGTCATCATTCTTATTGCATTACTCCATTTCTCCATGAACTTAGTACACAAGATACATGCTGGATAGCGGTCGATGCGTGGAGTAATAGTAGTAGATGCAGGCAGGAGTCGGTCTACTAATCTTGGACGTGATGCCTGTGTATTGATCATTGCCTTGATATCGTCATGAATATTTGAAGTTCTATCAAGTGCCCAACAATAATTTGTTTACCCACTGTTTGGTATTTTCTCGAGAGAAGCCACTAGTGAAACCTACGGCCCCCGGGTCTCTTTCTCATATTATTTGCCTTTGCGATCTACTTACCCTTTGCTTTTATTTTTAGATATATTAAACCCAAAATACAAAAATACCTTGCTGCAATTTAATATTATTTATTTTATTTGGCGTTCGATCTATCAATTTACTACAAAATTATTCACGTACGTTTGCCTATCTTGAGGCGCAGTGCCCGGAAGGGATTGACAACCCCTCTAACACGTCGGTTTGCGAGGATTTGTTATCTCTGTGCAGGGGCTGTTTACGTTGTGTTGCTTGGTTCTCCTACTGGTTCGATAACCTTTGTTTCATAACTAAGGGAAATACCTACTGTTGCTGTGCTGCATCATCCATTCCTCTTTGGGGAAAAAGCCGACGTAGCTTCAAGCCGCATCAAGGAGTTGGATGAGATTCATCATGTAATCGAGTTAGTTTTGTTAGGGCTTGATCCCTAGTATCCACTATGTTCTGAGATTGATGTTGTTATGACTTTGCCATGTTTAATGCCTATCACTTAGGGCCCGGGTGCCATGATTTCAGTTTTGAACCATTTATGTTTTCACCATTATATCTATGTTCTAGATCCGATCTTGCAAGTCATATTCACCTATTACGTGTTATGATCCATAAACCCCAGTGTGACAGTAATTGTGATACTTTCCGGTGATGATTGTAGTTTGAGGAGTTCATGTATTCACTATGTGTTACTGCTTTGTTCCAGTTCTCTATTAAAAGGAGGCCTTAATATCCCATAGTTCCTTATGGACCCCGCTGCCATGGGAGGGTAGGACAAAAGATGCCATGCAAGTTCTTTTCCATAAGAACGTATGGCTATTTACAGAATACATGCCTACCTTATATTTATGAACTGGATCTAGTGCCGTATCGCCCTAGGTTATGACTGTTATATGATGAATATCATCCAACAAATTCACCGGTCCAATGGCTACAAATTTTACACATATTGCTCTTGCTAAGTTACTACTGCTACTGTTACTATTGCTACTGTTACAATTGCTACTAAATCATTTCTATTGTTACCATTACCACTATTACTATTACCACAACTACTGCAGGATGCTGCTAACGCGACACTACGATCAGAGACCCTTCGACGAAATTGTGTGCGATGCCATAATCGCAAATAGTGGTGTAAAAACCGTCAAAAAAGGTGCAAAACGTTTGTGATGGAGGATGCATCAAACACGGTTCATATTTTAGTTGCGTGTGCGATGCAGGGCATACGGTTCAGCTCAATTAACTATTTGCGATGAGGAGGAACAAAAGAAACGGGTAGCCAGATGAAGGTGTGTGCGATGTACAGCATACGGTTCACTCGGATGAACTGTTTGCGATTAGGCAACACAAAATAAACGGTCAGCCAGATAAAAGGTGTGTGCGATATACGACACGGGGTTCACTCGGGTGAACTGTTTGCGTTGAGACATGAGAATAGAAACGGTTCAAATGAAGAAGATGTGTGTGGTACGAGTCAAATAGGTCTATAATCGGAAACATGTGCGAAGACCAATAACAACACAGACGATTACTGCCAACAAGCTGTGTGTGTTGTGAGCAACCGATTGCTGGTATACAATTGTGAGCGATTGATGAAAACGTCACCGACGGGTTCCATTGTTTAGTCCGTGTGCGATGTGATTTTCTTTGTCCACACAACATCTACGCTCTGTCTACAGAGCATCAACATATATACTTAAAAAGACAGCATTGCATAACCAAATTAAGCATACAATTGCACAAGTGACTACACACATAACATTTCCACACACCAAAGTAAGAAATTACAGGCATACTAAAGTAGGAGAAACGAGGATCTAATCATCTACTTATTGTTGCCATGACACTGGCCATTGCTCTGCTTCTGGCTGGATCCCTGGCCGTTTTGGGGAAGGAGGCACTTCCTCATGTCAACAATCCGCCTGTACATGTCGTAGCTCGTGTACGCCTCCTTGGCCGCGTACACGACGTGAGCTTTATCGAGTTTCTCCATCCAGGCCGAGTGCCAGGCACGCTTGTCCTTGTTCCACGAATCCTTCATGTCTCTGTAGTAGGGGTCGATGATGGCCTCGGCGAGGTGAATCAGTGAGTCCTTCTCATGCTCCTTGTTGCCCTAGATCTTGTATTGGAGCTGGACGTCGACAAGATTCTGGCAGGCGATGCCAGAATTCTCGAGCGCCTTTACAACGTTGGTGATGTCCACCATAGCGAACATGTAGTGGGGGCTGTTGACAAACCTGGCGAAATGCTCGCAAGGCCTTGTGGCCTGGCAGTAGTGGTAGACGAGGATGTGGTGGCGCACACACGTCTGGGCGACGGTGACCTTGGGACGAGACCCGGCACGTGCGTGGGTGTACTCGAGGTCGAACCAGACCACCTTCTACTTCTCCTCGGCAAGGAACAGCTCCATGATGTGGGTGGAGTGCTCCACCCAGACCGGGTCATTGGTGTAGAGCACCGAGAGGTCCATGAACCTTTTGTGGGTGTCCACCACGGCACGCTTGAACTTCTGCTGGTCATTGGCAGCCGCTCAGAGCGCCATTGGAGCCGCGCAGGATACCCTCTCTAAGAATTTCTTGTGGTGGGTTTGCTTCTTGCAATGATGGGGCGTGATCGGAAGATTGAATAAACACAAGGGTTAAATGGCCGCTGTAATAAATGGGGGCCGGCCGGCCTGTAATCGTCACGTCTTGTCACGGCGTTCATAGCGGAGGATTCGAGTGCACACTTGACAACACCGCACCGCACGCGTGGGCTGGAAGAGGCGCCAAATGTATCATCGGTGAACATGTTCCCGCGCTACCGCGATGTTTACCGCGCAAGCTTCCCGTCCGGCTAGTTTGGCAACGCGTTGGCTAGAAGAGGGACAAATTGTGGGCGTTTATTGGCGAAAAGCTTTGTAAAAACGAAGTGTGTGGAAGGACTTCGACCATAAGTTTACCCGTGGGTGATGAGGTCAAAGTTACACAAGAGGGTGATGATGGACACTCGAGTGCGATAATTAATTCTGCGCTCTATAGTGCACACGGTGGAAGAAACCAACTGTGTGCAATAATGTCAAAGATCGCAGTCGAGTTAGCTATACAGATCGTGTGCTGTGAGATCGACAAGGTAAACTGATTCGAGAATGGTTAATAAAATCTAAGACCATTGCATATTAGGGGCAAAATAGTGCTAGCAATATACGAGTCTCATACGATGCCATTTCAACGATTGTACCACAAAAGCTCGAAATGTTACAAGGTTCAAATTCCAGAGTTATATGGCTCAAATTCAAAGATTACAAGGTTCAAACTGATATTAGAAATGAAATTAAGCTAGTCAGCTACAAACGCTCGCGCTGATCCGCTGAACATGGATATCAGAGAGGTTCAAACTAATATCACCGCTTCTAAGTCTGCTTTCGAAACCTCACAATTTTTGCAAATGGGTCAGCCACTGAGAAGTCATGTATGGGTTGACACAATGATTTCCGATTACTCTGTCATTTGAAGTTCCAAGATGAAATTCAGCATTTTTGGAGCCTACTCCATTCTGCCGTAGGCGCCGGCGCCGATTAACAAACCATTCATTTTTTATGAAATAAATGTAGGGCAATCGTCATTTCCTTCAGCACCCTTGCTCTGAGAACAAAGAACCTGGCGAATATAATCTCCGGTAAGGTCCCTCGGTAGTTCTTCAAAGTAATTTCTGAGAGATGCAGATCTAGGCATTCGACGTGATTGTTATATTGTATCACATTATCCACCACTGGGTCTAATCTTATCTACAAAAGAAGAAAACGTGTTAGTGCCTACATGCAGTTTTGAACATTACTACAGGCCTATTTGGTTTGCAGGATTTGTAAAATGCACTAACATGCCATCTTTGATCTGACATGATTAACATGGGCATTTGATTACATTCTAGAAAAATGTAGCCTTCTTCACAAGAGGTTGGGGTGGATGAAAAGTTCCCTAAGAAAACTAGTACAAATGAATCCAAAGGAGAAATGCTTATTGATTGTAGCCATATGGATCAAGCAACCAATATGGGGGGCATGTATGTACTGAAATCCTCCAAAAGAACCTTCAGAAATCGTAGTACATTGTCATTCTAAACTTGGAAAAAGGTGTCACAAATTGAACTCCCTTATGGTTAACATTTAACAGGAAAGGAACATCACCTCGATATATAGCTTCTCCAGGCACGGAAAGCATCTCAGGAAACTGACAACTTGCTCCAGGTTGGGGCCGATAGATTCTAGTGCCAAGACCTTCACTGTGCGCAGTTTCGGGGTCAAGCTTGTCGGAATCATTTTCTGAATGACAAACGAACAAACATCTTCAAAATTAGAAATAATGTTAATTTGTAGAAGGAGAGGTACAGGCGGCTGTTGTACCTGAACGGGTGTGGATTCAATAACAAGTTCGGAGTATTTGTGAGACGAGTAGCCCACCACTATCAATTTCGGCGGAGAAATGACACTGATTCTTGTTGGACCTTCTTGATCAACTACAAGTAATCTCTCAAGTGCAGGTTTTTCCTCAATGACCATACCGTGGTACACATCTTGTGATGTCTTCCTGCCACACCAGCAACACACATAAATAGTCCGGAGAGTCATGGAGGTGATGTGGAAGGTAGTCAACCCATTGATCGCCTGAAGATGAAGGAACTCGAGTGCAGTACATCCACAGAGAAGGCACTCCATGTCACCGTTTGAGAGGCAGACGGCGAGAAGCTCGAGGTGCTTCAGTCATGGTAGAATAAGAGCGGGCGCGTCATTAAGGGGGGGATGGCAGTTCTTGATAGAAATGGGAGTACATGGAATATTTAGTTAAAACAGGGCAATAGAAAACTGTATTGGTGGTAACTAGAAGTTATTAGGTAGGAATATAGTAAGAAAAGGGAATAAAAATTGGTTTCTTAAATACTACACAATTCATTTGACATTGCTGGGTGAGTCAACATGCAGATAGTTGAAAAGAAAACTTACTTCGAACAAAGTCTGGACGGATGATTTTGTCGGGGAAGTTAGCATATATCTCATGACCAGGCCCTTTTATGTGCAGTGCAATTTTAGTGCCAGCTTTCAGTACATAAACTTTGCAATTTCGTTCCAAAAGCCAATGCCAGAATAGGAGTCACCACATTCATCAAGTCTTACAGTAGCTACGATTGTAAATCCTTGGTTTGTGTGCAGTATGACATCCGTGGAGCCTTTGTCGGCGTTCTGGGAATGGGGGTCCCGAGACTTGCCTGCCTGCGGCCCGCGGCGTGGCTAAGCTAGCGGGCCCGTACGGCCCATCTTCATCAGCAAAGCACCCAGGACCCTCGCGAGGGGCCGAGCCTCGCGAGGCGGATGACGCAAGACCTCCTCAGGAGTGGCCTAGCCAGGCAGGCTCACGACGAGCGGATATATCAAGGCGGGGCACACCTCACGAGGCTCTCGTGACGTGAGCCATGACGATCGGCACCAGGCGGGCACCAGGCGGGCGCCAGCGTGCAGTGTCCTTGGTTCCTCTTTGGTGCTAAGGAGTCCAGCGCAGGCGAGGAGTACCGAGGCATCAGGCAAAGGTTGCCATATCGGTGCAACGAGACCAAGACCAGGGGGACGGCAAGACGGAGGCCATCATGGAGCCCAAGACGGCGTCACCACCAGAGCCTTTTGCAGGCGGAGACCGCTTTTGTCAGGATAGCTTGTACTAGTTGTTCCCCTTCAAATTTGCTCGCCATTGTTGGCTTCCTTCTCGCTCGATATTTGGGAAGAGGACCAGGGCCTATATAAGTAGAACTAGCCACCACAGTAGGCAGGTCAGCTTGATCCAATCCGATCAAGAGCCTATCCTAGCCGCAAGAACACCTCAACCTCAGGAGGCTGTTCTTCCCTTTGTACTGTTCTTCATCCGCCCAAGAGGCAATCTACCACCACCACACTGGAGTAGGGTATTAAACCACAACGGTGGCCTGAACTAGGATAAATCTCGTGTCCTTCTGTGTTGCGAGTTCGTCGAGTTCATCCACGAGATCTTAGTGAGCTAGGGCGTGGATCGGTAGGAGGGAAAGACTTCGCGCGCACCCCAGAGTTCGGACCTTAAGGATTTGCCGGAACCCCACATCCGACATTTTGCGCGCCAGGTAGGGGTGCGCCGTAGCTCCCCTCCACCAGCCTACGCCCCGCGCCGCCGCACTTCGCCCCCATGGCGGGTGCCCCGCCATCCACCTCTGTGGCCGACATCGATAGCGGAGCATCTTGGTACCGAGCCCTGGCCCCCGCCCTACGGCGGGTGAGGTGGCCGACCAAGTTCAAGCCCGAGATGCCGCCGCGTTACGACGGCGCGGCGGACCCGTCGCCGTTCCTGCTGGCGTACAAGGAGGCAGTCCTCGAGGCCGGAGGCGACGACAAGATCATGGCCAACTGATTCCCCATGGCCCTCGCCGGCGAGCCGCGCGCCTGGCTGCTCAACCTCCCTGGATCCATAGTGGCGTCCTGGGGGAGCTCCGCGACCTCTACGCAGCCTGCTATGTGGTGCCGGCGCACCACGCAGCCGTGGCCCTGCTGGGCGGCTCACAAGCACCGCATTTCGATCGCCACGTCAAGCCGTTCCTCCGTCAGATGGGGGCCACCTCCAAGCGCCCGGGGGCTCCGCCGGGTTGGGCTGCACTGGAGGCCGACCTCACTTTCGGCTCAGAAGACCACCCTGGCTCCACCGCCGGCTCGGGCAGGCTCCCAATGCTCTGCACGCCCATCATCTGCAACGTGGCTGTTACCAAGACCCTCAGCGACGGTGGTGCCAGCCTCAACTTGCTCTCCGTGGAAGCCTTCAGCCTTCTTCACGTGTCGCTCGAGCGGCTCAGCCTCAGCAAGCCCTTCTCAGGAGTTGGTGGTGGAGCTGCCCACTCTCTGGGGCAGATCCGCCTCCCCGTCACCTTCGGCACACACGACAACTACCGCACCGAGCTGGTAGACTTTGACATCGCCCGCATCGGTCTCCCGTACAACGCCATCCTCGGGTACCCAGCTCTCGCTCAGTTCATAGCGGCAACTCACCCGGCCTACAAGCTCATGAAGATGCCTGGGAGCAAAGGCGTCCTCACCATCAAGGGGGACACTAAGGAGGCTGTGACGGCACTCAGGCTTGCCTTCAAGACCGCGGCGGCAGCACAGCCCACCGGCGCCGGTACCCCTGAGGCCAAGGAGGCCGCGTCTACCAAGAAAAAGCAGTTGTTCACCCAAGACAAGGCGGAGACCAAGCAGGTGCCTGTCACCGAGGACGGGTCTTTCGGAGCCACCTTACCATAGGCGCTTGACTTGACCTGGGCTAGGAGGAGGCCCTAGTGAGGTTCTTGCGTGCAAACAAAGAGATATTCGTGTGGGAACCCAACCAGCTGGTAGGGGTCCCGAGGGAGGTGATTCAGCATCATCTAAGGGTATGCCCCAACGTACGCCCGTGAAGCAGCGAGCTAGACGGTAGTCCACTGAGAAGCAGGCCTTCATCGTCCAGGAGACCTGCAAGCTGGAGGCGGCGGGTGCCATTCGCGAAGTTTGATATCCCGAATGGCTGGCGAACCCCGTCGTAGTGCCGAAGAAAGGCGGGAAGGAACGGACGTGCGTCGACTTCACCAACCATAATAAAGCCTGCCCCCAAGATCCGTTCCCGCTTCCGTGCATCGACCAGATCGTCGACTCCATTGCCGAGTGTGACCTGCTGTGCTTCCTGGATGCGTTCTCAGGGTATCATCAGATCAAGATGGCGGTGGAAGATGAGGAGAAGAAAGCCTTCCTGACACCATGTGGGATGTACTGCTACACCTGCATGCCCTTCGGGCTGTGCATCGTGGGTGCGACCTTTCAGCGGCTGATGCACATCGCCCAGGGGCGGCAGCTCGGGAGAAACACAGAGGCCTACGTCGATGACATAGTGGTAAAGTCTCGCGACGCGAGGACGTTGATTCAAGACTTAGAGGAGGCCATCGAGAGCCTGCGCCAGGTGAACTTGAGGCTTAACCCGGAGAAGTGTGTGTTCGGCGTCCCCTCCGGCAAGCTGCTGGGATTCCTCGTATCCCATGGAGGAATCGAGGCGAACCCGGAGAAGATCAAGGCCATCGAGGACATGAGCCCACCGCAGACCCTCAAAGAGATGCAGAAGCTAGCAGGGCGGGTGACCGCATTGGGGTGTTTCATCTCCAAGCTGGGAGAGCGCGCCTTACCCTTCTTCAAGCTCATGAAGAAGAAGGGCCTGTTCGAGTGGACACCGGAGGCTGACCAAGCCTTCCAAGACCTCAAGAAATACATCACCAGCCCTCCGGTGATGGTGGCACCACGGCCTCTCGAGCCCCTAGTACTCTACCTTGCCACCACCCCGTACTCCGCCAGCGCAGTGCTGGTGGCGATTCGGGAGGAGTGTCAAGCCAAGGGCGCGCCGCGCCAAGTCGGAGCTGAAGTGGTGCGGGGTCAGGAAGGCGCGGCAAAGGCCTCAGCGGCAGAAGACCAAGCTCGGCAGGGCAGTGTCGCAAAAACTTCCGAAGACAGTCAGGTCTCAGGAACCCCACCACTTCAGGAGATGCCCCGATCTCCGCAGGACCCAGATCTCGACAGTGCGCCAGCCCTCGTCGAGCACCCGGTGTACTTCATCAGCACCGTGCTACGGGACATGAGGGCACGCTACCCCATGCCTCAGAAACTCCTGCTAGCACTCTTGGTGGCCTCACGCAAGCTGCAACACTACTTCTAGGGCCACCCCATCAAGGTCGTCTAAGCCTACCCATTGGAGAGGGTGCTCAGGAGCCCCAACTCAGCTGGATGGGTCGCCGAGTGGAACATCGAGCTGCAGGCGTTCCAGTTGGAGTTCAGCACTACCAGGGTCATCAACGGGGCCGCGCTCGCTGATTTTGTGGCAGAATGGACGGATGCCCCGACACTTGAGGAAGGCGAAGACCGGTCCACCTCATCAGGGAGCGAGGCTCCAGACGGCTGGGTCATGTATTTCGACGGTGCCTTCACGCGCCAGGGCACAGGGGCTGGAGCAGTGCTCATCTCGCCCACTAAAGACAAGCTCTACTATGCCGTGCAACTCTGCTTCCAGCACGGCGAGAAGGTCTCCAACAATATCGCGGAATACGAAGGCCTCATAGCTGGCCTGAAGGCTGCGACGGCTCTAGGGGTGAAGTGCCTTACCGTCACAGGTGACTCGCAACTCCTCGTCAATTTCTCCAACAAGGTATACGAGCCAAAGGACGAGCATATGGAGGCATACCTCGCGGAGGTGCGTAAGATGGAAAAGCAGTTCTTGGGCCTGGAGCCGCAACACATGCCCCGGGGCACCAACCAGGAAGCCGACGACATCGCTAGAAGAGCATCCAACCGGCAACCGCAAGAGCCCGGCGTCTTTGAGGAGCGGCTCTTCAAGCCATTAGCTACGCCACCACTTTCAACCATGACTCAGCCTCGGGAGGAGCTCCCACAGCCTCCAGCCACTGGAGCCCCAGCCTGTGGCCCGACCTTAGGAGCTAGGCTGCTCTTGGCACTCGAGCCCCAGGAGGAATGCTGGACCAAGGAATTCAAGGAGTACCTAATGCAAGGTACGCTGCCGGAGAAGGAAGAGGACGCAGAGCACGTGGCCCGGCAGGCCATGGCATACTGTATCCAAGACGGCGAGTTGTACAGGAAACGACCGAACGAAGTCACGCTGCGCTGCATCTCCAGTGATCAAGGAAGGGAGTTGTTGGTTGACATACACGGTGGGGACTGTGGGCACCACTCGTCGTCACGGACCCTCGTCGGCAAGGTGTTCCGCAGTGGATTCTACTGGCCTATGGCACTCAATGACGTAGCCGAGCTGGTGAAGTCCTATGAAGCTTGCCAATTCCACGCCAAGAAAATTCACCAGCCAGCTCAGGGCCTCCAGACCATCCTGCTCACGTGGCCGTTCGCGGTTTGGGGGCTGGACATCTTAGACCGTTCCCTCAGGCGCCAGGGGGCTACGGCAATCCCTACGTCACAATCGACAAGTTCACCAAGTGGGCGGAAGTAGAAGTCGTCCGTACCATCCCGGCAGGCTCTGCTGTCAAGTTCATCAAGGGCCTCATGAGCCGCTTCGGGGTCCCCAACCGCATCATCACAGATAACGGCTCGCAGTTTACTAGTAACCTTTTCAAAACCTACTGTGCTAACCTTGGAATGCAGATCTGCTATGCCTCAGTGGCGCACCCCAGGAGCAATGGTCAGGCCGAACGCGCCAACGCTGAGGTCCTGAGGGGCATCAAGACCAGGACCTTCAAGAAGAAGCTGGAGGTCTGCGGCAGGGTCTGGCACGACGAGCTTCAGTCCGTGCTGTGGTCCATCCGCACCACCGCCACCAAGCCAACGGGCGAGACCCCATTCTTCCTTGTCTACGGAGCTGAAGCAGTCCTTCCTCACGAGGTCAAGCATCGCTCCGCACGGGTCCTGGCGTTCGACGAAACGCAGCAGGACGCCACGCGGGGGATGGATCTCGTGCTGGGGGAGGAACATCGTCGCGAAGCTGCACTGAGTGCGGCAAGGTACCAGCAAGCGCTGCGGTGATACCACTGCCGCAACATCCGCTCCAGGACACTCGAGATGGGTGACCTGGTCCTGACGCGGGTCCTCTCGAGGGAAGGGCTGCATAAGCTTTCACCCATGTGGGACGGCCCGTTCTAGGTCGTCCACATCTCCAGGCCTGGCACCGTGCGCCTGGAGACACAAGAGGGGATACCTATCCAAAATGCCTGGAACATCCAGCACCTCCGGAAGTTCTACCCATGAAGCAAGGCCCAGAGCCTGTGAAGAAAGGCCCAGAGCCTGTGAAGAAGGCCCGGCGCTTGTGAAGAATCGCCGCCCATGACACTCTCACGTAAGAATGAGTGGGGCTGTACACGCCCCAGAGTCTCAGGGGTGCCGGCCTCAGGCCCTGGGGCTCCCTCCCATGCCTAGTGGCAGCACTTAGCTCCGCGCTGGTGAGAAGACTTGATGACTAGATTAGGTGCCGGACGCGGATTTTCATTTGCTTTCCGTAGTTGGCTCGCTTTTCCTTAATCAAAGTTTGCCTTTGGTGTTCCTTGTTGATTTGATTCCCTCGCCTCTTACCGCATTCGCTGGCTCTTGTTCGCTCGTGTTCTCTCTCTCGCATACCTCACGAGGGGGCTTGGCAGGTGCCCTCATGAGCGTTTTTCTCCTCTCTGCCTTCTCACGAGCCACCCTCGTTCGAGCCGAAAAGCTGGCGCATCCCTCCTGGTCCGTGCCCCTCGGGTACCGCGATACAAAGCGCCAGGTCAAGGCTTGGGTGAACGGAAAATCTTTTAGTGCACTTACTAACGAATTTTGCAGTTCCTGAGCGAATGCAGGCCACCAAGGCAAGATGGACATGAGGAAACAAACACCTCGTGAGGAAGAGGGCGTCCTGAATATACCAGGTTAAGTTATCTTTGCGCAAAATAACGACACGACATGGGAACAACACGCATAGTGCAATAACCAAGGAACCATAGTTCGGTACACGCCCCCTGGCCCCATACTGGTTTCATTTTTGATGCAGGAAAAAGAGCAAAACAAAAGTAGTGTTGCAGCGATCCACGGAGGCAGGCCCCTAGCGACATCCCGAGCCTAGCCAGACCCCTCCTAGCGCTTCACGAAGGCGCGGCGATGAGACGACCCGCTGCCGCCTTCAAAGCGGGCGCGGCGGCTGGTCGTAGCCACCACTGCTGGAGCTCTTGCCGGAGGAAGAGCCGCCGTAGCTGGACGAGGCACGGTCGCCGCCGGGGGCGGGCTCACCCTCATCCTCGTCACTACCGTCTAAGGCCGAGCACCTCCTCGCCGTCGTCCGCCTCGGGGCAGCACCCGGCGCAGCGACCGTCTTCCCCGAACACCCTCACGTAGAGGGTCGCGTCGCCATCGAACTTGAAGTGGAGGGTGCACCGCCTTCCCAGGCCGCGCGCGCGGGCGAACGTCTGCCAGCCGCGGGCCAGGGCTATGTTGACCGGGGCGGAAGTCTCGACCACGACCCAAGAGGCCTTACTGTAGCAACCATCCGCCTGCAACCAGAGCCCGCCTGGACCAGAGGCCGGCAGTTCGCTGACAAAGAAACGCGGAAGCTGGAGCCAGTTGCGGGCCGGGTTCTCCGACCAGACGACGAACTCCGGCGACACTTCCGCCGAATGGAAGCGTGGACGGGGAGGCCGCGCCACCATGGCATGCCTCCCTTCATCAATTGGACTGCCATGGCTGGGACGACCCCCTCCGCGTGCCGCGGCGCCGCCACGACGGTGAGCCGCGTCGGGGGTCATGACGTGCTTGCGCGGACGGCCGCGTCCGCGCTGGGGCGCCGGGGAGCCGGGTCCCTCGCGAGGGGCTTTCCCCTTCTTGGCGGCAGAGAACTTCCTTCGTGGCGCCATTGGTGGCGCTGCTAGCAATGGATCGAGGAGGAAGAAGCAAGCGAGCAAGAAAGAGATGGGCGACCGGGGCTCCGCCCCCTCCCCATTTATAGTGGAAGAAGGCCAACCGGCGCCTCCCACGATCACATGTAATGATGGTTTTCCTTGCATGTCGCAGGGACTTGTCAAGTCGAGCAGTTGCCGAGGCAGCGTGGGGAAGCGGAGATGCCCACGACCAATCAACCGCCATGCGTCAACCGAGGCCGCAGGGTTTTGGGGCCCGCGGTGCTCCATACTTGACCCTTGGCTTCAGCGCGAAGCCAAGCCCGAGCGCACCTTGGGCCCGGGGGCTACTGTCGGTGTTCTGGGAACGGGGGTCCCCAGACTTGTCTGCCTGCGGCCCGCAGCGTGGCTAAGCTAGCGGGCCCGTACGGCCCATCTTCATCAGCAAAGCACCCAAGACCCTCACGAGGGGCCAAGCCTCGCGAGGCGGACGACGCAAGACCTCCTCAGGAGTGGCCTAGCCAGGCAGGCTCATGAGGAGCGGAGATATCAAGGCGGGGCAAAACTCACGAGGCTCTCGTGACGTGAGCCATGACGATCGGCACCAGGCGGGCGCCAGCGCGCAGCGTCCTTGTTTCCTCTTTGGTGCTAAGGAGGCCAGCGCAGGCGAGGAGTATCGAGGCATCAGACAAAGGTTGCCATATCGGTGCAACGAGACCAAGACCAGGGGGACGGCAAGACGGAGGCCATCATGGAGCCCAAGACGGCGTCACCACCAGAGCCTTTTGCAGGCGGAGACCGCTTTTGTCAGGATAGCTTGTACTAGTTGTTCCCCTTCAAATTTGCTCGCCATTGTTGGCTTCCTTCTCGCTCGATATTTGGGAAGAGGACCAGGGCCTATATAAGTAGAACTAGCCACCACAGTAGGCAGGTCAGCTTGATCCAATCCGATCAAGAGCCTATCCTAGCCGCAAGAACACTTCAACCTCAGGAGGCTGTTCTTCCCTTTGTACTGTTCTTCATCCGCCCAAGAGGCAATCCACCACCACCACACTGGAGTAGGGTATTACACCACAACGGTGGCCCGAACTAGTATAAATCTCGTGTCCTTCTGTGTTGCGAGTTCGTCGAGTTCATCCGCGAGATCTTAGTGAGCTAGGGCGTGGATCGGTAGGAGGGAAAGACTTCGCGCGCACCCCAGAGTTTGAACCTTAAGGGTTTGGCGGAACCCCACATCCGACGGCCTTGGTCTATGTAAAGGGAAAAATTGTGCACTACATAATCTGTTGCAGAGCAAGGGATGTGCTCCAGAAAACTGTAGGATTGTTAAAGAAAATATGGTAACATGCAAATATGGGCCTCAATTGAAAGAACTGTACATCAGTTGAAATCGAAGGACAAAAATCTATAATTAAACAGATAGGGTAAACATGATGTCATGGAAATATGAGAGTAATCGAAAGAACAATACATCATTAATTTGCCAAATATAGAAAGAAGAGGGGAAAATTCCCTTTGACGTATATGGTGCATGTGGCACCTTTTATCCAAATGTAGGCCATGCCAACCGATTTCGGGTTAGATTGAACATACCGCGCGCATCCTCAAGTTATCTAGTACGGCGAGAAGGAATCTCTGGCGGAGGTCGCAAAGTCCTGAAGTGTCGGCGCACTGTATATTATAGGAATGAAAGAAAACTCTCAAATCAGCTCGAATAAAAATGAATTCACGATGATTTCCACTGGGTGATTAAAGGAGGCAGATGAACTGGGATAAGAGATGACATAATTATCTCATTAAATTAGGTACCTTGTCGTCCATGAGAAAGAACCCTCAGTACGGCAGATTCCCCAACCGAGCGGAGCTGGGTCGACCGCGAGCAGCGTCGAGAAAGTCGATGGTGATAGGCAGCGGCAACCAGACGTGGTGAATTGTGGTGGGCTTTGCCGGCAGCTTGGCGGCGGCGGCAGGCGGCGAGCTAAGTGTTTACCGCCGCGATAGGTGGTGCCATGGCATAGACGCGGAGGAGCTTGTGCAGGTGTGAATGGGGACCGTACCGGAGGGGGTGGCGGGCGGGGTGAGGGTTTTTGTGACGTGGGGATGGTGAGGGTTTTATTTTTTCTTTTTTGAATTGGGTGGTGAGGCTTTTTTGTCCCACAAAGAATTTTGAGGGCGACGGATTGCTAGAGCGAACCGTGTGTGATGTCTACTACGCAACTTTATTCTTGTAGACTCGTGTTGGGCCTCCAAGCGCAGAGTTTTGTAGGACAGTAGCAATTTTCCCTCAAGTGGATGACCTAAGGTTTATCAATCCGTGGGAGGTGTAGGATGAAGGTGGTCCCTCTCAAACGACCCTGCAACCAAATACAAGAAAACTCTTGTGTCCCCAACACACCCAATACAATGGCAAATTGTATAGGCGCACTAGTTCGGCGAAGAGATGGTGATAAAAGTGTAATATGGATGGTGGAAATATATTTTTGTAATCTGAATAAATAAAAACAGCAAGGTAGCAAATAGTAAACGGACACAAAAATGGTGTTGCAATGCTTAAAAACAAGGCCTAGGGTCCGTAATTTCACTAGTGCAATCTCTCAACAGTGCTAACATAGTTGGATCATATGATTATCCCTCAAAGTGTGATAGAGAATCACTCCCGAGTTCCTATTAGCGGAGAACAAAAGATAGATATTGCTTGTAGGTTACGAGATTACCTCAAAGCTATTCTTTCCGTTCGATCTATCCTAGAGTTCGTACTAGAATAATGCAAGCTATTCTTTCCGATCGATCTAATTAAGAGTTCGTACTAAGATAACACAAAGCAAATTCATATTCATAATACTCAATCCACACAAAGAACTATAAAGAGACCCCGAAGTTTCCGTCGGAGAAAAATGTGCATCAACGCCTATGCAAAGATTACCCCAATATCACCACGGGAATCCGCAAGTTGAATGCCATAACATATATCAAGTGAATCAATAAGATACCCCAATTGTCACCTCAAGTTTTCGTATTGCAAGACATATATCATGTGTTCTCATATCTGAATATTCAATCCGATAAGACAAAACTTCAAAGGGTAAAGATTAAATTCATCATAACAAGCGTATAGAGGATAGAAACATCATATGATCCGACTATATTAACAAAGCCCATGACATAGATCACGAGAGAGAGAGAGAGAGAGATTAAACACATAGCTACTGGTACAAACCCTCAGCACCGAGGGTGGACTCCTCATCGTGGTGGCCGCCGGGATGATGAAGATGGCCACCGGAGATGATCCCCCCCCGGCAGGGTGCCGGAACGGGTCTAGATTGGTTTTCGGTGGCTGCAGAGCCTCGCAGCGGCGAAACTTCTGATCTAGGTTAACCCTGAAGGGTTTCGAAATATTTGGGAATTTATAGTGCAAAGAGGGGGTGCGGGAGGCCACCGAGGTGGGCACAACCCACCTGGGCGCGCCAGGGGGCCTGGCGCGCCCTGGTGGGTTGTGCCCCCCTCGGGGCACCCCCCAGGTGCAGCTCTGGCCCATTGGGTTCCTTTTGGTCCATAAAAATCTCCTTGGAGTTTCGTTGCGTTTGGACTGCGTTTGGTATTGATTTCCTGTGATGTAAAAAACAAGCAAAAAACAGCAACCGACACTAGGCACTGGGTCAATAGGTTAGTCCCAAAAAATGATATAAAGTTGCTATAAAATGATTGTAAAACACCCAAGAATGATAAAATAACAGCATCAATACTTCATAAATTATAGATACGTTGGAGACGTATCAGCATCACCAAGCTTAATTCCTACTCGTCCTCGAGTAGGTAAATGATAAAAGAAATAATTTATGAAGTGTGAATGCTAGCAAAGTGCATAAGTTTGATCAATGACAATTTCAATCTGTTTTCCTAGCATCATAACAGCAATTCTTTCTTATAAAACTTGTCATGTTATAGTAGCAACCAATTCACATGTTAAGGTTCAAACAATGACTCTTCAAACTCAACAACCTATGTTCTTAGTCACCAAGCAATTGCAATTCAACTTATTCAACAGATTTTAAGTAAGAGCTCCACATACTTAGCTATAGATAGTCTTCTATGATTGCTAACACTCACCGCATACACATGAGCAAACGTTTCAACCGGACACATAGAAAGATAGAGGCTTATTGTTTTGCCTCCCAACGTATTCACCTCAAGGGTGATGTCAACTATAATAACTCATGCTACCCATATTCAACTGGACATATGTGCCTAGATCTTTCGTCACCACATGATGCTCGCCAAAGGAGAAAAATAAAATGGAATAGAGAGAAAAACTTTGACTCTTTGCATAAAAGTAAATACATAAAAGTAAAAGATAGGCCCTTCGTAGAGGGAAGCAGAGGTTGCCATGCACTTATTTTTTTGTATGCTCAATCCCTTACTGCAGGAGAACGTCACGTTGTATTGCCCCTTAAGATGACAACCTTTATTATGCAGTCTGTCGCTTTTATTCTTTGCCATCCAAGTTCGTATAACGCTCAATTTTCTCTTACACTAAATGATCTCACACTTTTAGAAGCAATTTGTATTGCCTAATTGCACCGATGACAACTTACTTGAAGAATGTTATTCAATCCTTAAGTAGGTATGGTGGACTCTTGAAAATATGATTTGGGTTTAAAGGTTTTTGGATGCACAAGTAATATCTCTACTTGGTGCGGAATTTTTGGCTAGCAAAGATGGGGGGCAAGCACCACATGTTGAAGGATCTATGACAATATGACTTCTATGTGAATATGAACAAACATAAACCATTACGTTGTCTTCCTTGTCCAACGTCAACAATTTTGGCATATAATAATTTGATGGGGGCTCACAATCACCAAAGATTTCTAGGATAGTTTATTTGCATGTGAAAGTTCTCTTCCTTATTGTCGGGTTGTGGGTTACGGCAAACCCTTGAGGTTTGAACACTGGGGTGCGCACGAAGATCTCTCTCTCTCTCTCTCTCTCTCTCTTGCTTGCTCTCGCAACGATCTCAAGGCCTAGCTCGACGAACCCAAAGAACAAGAGACACGAGGGTTTATACTGGTTCGGGCCACCGTTGTGGTGTAATACCCTACTCCAGTGTGGTGTGGTGGATTGCCTTGTAGGCTGAGGATGAACAAGTACAAGGGATGAACACCTCCTGAGGAGAGGTGTTCTTGACTTCGGTGAGCTTATGCGCTAAGGATGGTCTGAATGATCCCTCTCTCACTATGGTGGTGGCTAGCCCTACTTATAGAGGCCCGGGTCCTCTTCCCAAATATTAGGCGGGCAGGGCTCCCACAACGGCCAATTTGAAGGGGGACAACTAGTACATGCTATCCTGATAAAAGGTGGTCTTCGCCTGCCAAAGGCTCTGGTGGTGACGCCATCGTGGGCTCCATGGTGACCTTCGTCCTGCCGTCCTACTGGTCTTGGTCTCGTTGCACCGATATGGAAACCTTTGTCTGATGCCTCGGGACTCCTCGCCTGCGCTTGCCCCTTTAGCACCAAACAGGCAATGAGTACTCTCTGCCCATTGGCGCCCGCCTGGCCTTGGTCGTCAAGGCTCACATCACGCAAACCTCGCGATGTGCCCCTTGCATAGATCTCTCCGCTCCTCGGGAGCCAGCCTAGGGAGGCCGCTCCTGAGGAGGTCTTGCATCGTCCGCCTCGCGAGGCTTGGCCCCTCGCGAGGGTCTTGAGTGGTTGTTGATGGAGATGGGCCATACCAGGCCGTTGGAGGAGCCACGCCCTGGGCCGCAGGCAGGCAAGTCTGGGTACCCCCGTTCCCAGGACGCCGACAGTAGCCCCCGGGCCCGCGCTCGGACTTGGCTTCGAGGCGAAGCCAAGGGTCAAGTGCGGAGCGCCGCGGGACCCAATAGCCTGCGGCCTTGATTGACGTGTGGCGGTTGATGGGACGTGGGCGTCTCTGCTTCCCCACGCTGCCTCGGCAACCGCCCGACTTGACGAGTCCCTACTGTATGTAGAAAGACCATCATCACACTACAAAAAATACACTTCCGTGATGATATGTGTTTGTCACAGTAGGTCGCGTTTTTTGTCATGCATGTACATCCATGGCGATTTTATGACAGAATGAAGATAGTCATACCTGTGCTGTCGAAGAAGTGTTCCATGACATTACCAAAATTATCATCTCGGAAGTGTCCACTTCCATGATGATACATCGCGCGTCACAAAAGTGCTTTCGTCAAGGGTGACAGACACGTGGCATCCACCGTAACGGAACACCATTAAGCTATCGGGTCTGGTTTTGGATCCGATAACCCGTTAACAGCCCGGACCAATGGGGATTTTCCACGTGTAATATCATCATTGGCCGGAGGAAACACGTGTTGCCTCATCATTGGGACAGATGTCATCCACTCATTGGACAGGAGGCGCCTATCATAGGTCGACACGTGGCACGGCCCAACATTGGCCCATTCTGGTGAAAAAGGCCGGCCTAGTAAAAATTGGCAGGCCGACCCATATAAGGCCTACTTGTGTAAGGTCCATTTAAGCCCACGGCCCATACGAGATGTGCCAATTCGGCCCGTCAACGGCCCGTTAAAGATTTGACAGCATTGCAGCCCATCGTCAGTTCGAGCCCGTTAACAGTCCGCTATATATTTGGGCTCAATATTGGCCCGATGAGATTTCGGCCTGTTAACGGCCCATTCAATGGATGGGCCAATTTTCATGATGTACATCTTTCGGCCTTTTAGCGACCCATTTAAATGTTGGGCTAATTTCTGGCCCGGTGTGTATTTCAGCCTGTTGATGGCCCATAAATCAGTTGGGCCATTTGTAGTCGGACCTAAGTTTCGGCCTTTTAGCGACCCATTTAAGTGTTGGGCCAATTTCCGTCCCGGTGTGTCTTTCAGCCTGTTGACGGCCCATATATCAGTTGGGCCATTTGTAGTCGGACCTGAGTTTTGGCCTTTTAGCGACCCATTCAAGTGTTGGGCCAATTCCCGGCCATGTGTGCCTTTCAGCGTGTTAACGGACCATAAATGAGTTGGGCCATTTGTAGTCGGACCTGAGTTTTGGCCTTTTAACGGCCCATGCCCTTCATGGTCCAATACCAGCCCGGTTTCTCTTTCGGCCAGCTAAAGGCCCACAACACAGTTGGGCCATTTACAATACGACCTGACTTTCGGCCTCTTAGTGGCCCATGCTCTTCATGGTCCATTACAAGCCCGTTGTCTCTTTCGGCCTGCTAAAGGCCCACAATATAGTTGGGCCATATGTAGCCCGAACTTAGTAACGGCCTGTTAACGGCCCGTGAAATCAATTGGGCCCACCTGTTGCCCGCTTCGATGTCGGCCTGTTAACGACCCGGGAGTTAAGAGGGCCGACCATTAACTTTCGGCCTGGTAACGGCCCATTAACTTAATGGGCCCACTAAAGTTCATACATGTCTTTAGGCCAAATTAGATAATTTGAGCCCATTACGACGAGCAATTATGCACAGGCCCAAAACCGATCAAGCAAATGTACGACATACAGGGAAAAACGTTGCACATCTAGCATATATTACAGGAAATTACATCTACTGGGCAATCAAAGATTGATGCCAGTGCAAATAAATGAACATAACCTAATGATCTACAACGTCATAAGGTGCAACCTCAGCACGGATGACGCCCATAAGCATGTGGGCAAGTTCTTGCTGCTTTGCTACACTATCTCTGAAAACATTGATCAGTTGTTGTGTCACACGACTCTGCACCTCTGATTCCTCCACCATTTCCATCATTGCTTCAGCCATTAATTAGTTCACAAACATACATTTTTTCCATTGCATTCAAGACAGAGGATACTGAACAGATTCAGATGGAGATTTTGGCAGGCTTGTGTTATTGATAGTGGAGAGTGTCTCGGCCACTTTATCATAACATGAATTAGGAGGGGAACCAAACAGATTAATCATGAGTTATTGCCATATTACCTAGCCTAGATTTATTGGAAAGAAACAATGGGGTTGCGTTGTTGTTTTCAGAGTTTGTCTTCTTATCTTCAGCAGCCTGCACCAAATTAACACACTAGCATTGCTATCATTGGCCAAGGCAGATAATAGGAAAGCAACATTGGAACAACGAACGTTTGGGCAACTAGCCAACACCAAATTAACACAATATGGCACAGCTATCATCAGCCAGGTAAGGTAATACGAAAGCAACATTGACACAATGAATGAATGGGCAACCAGAGCAGCACTACAATTCAGTAATGTGCATGATATGAGATAGTACACTGATGCAGCTCGGTATGCAAAACTACCAGGCAGTTTTCTTTACAAAAATCAACATTGGCGCCTTTAACATTTTGCTATAACTAATTTTAGATCAAATAAATGTTGGATTCACGCCGATTAACAAAATACATGCTGATGTAAAAATATAGTGATATACAACAGGTACTTACATTAGCATGGGAGCATAGAGAATTCCCGCAAGATATTTTCCTCGAACACAATCCCAATGCAGGAAGTCTTCTATCATTTAACCTTATTTTCTAGAAGAGAGATGGGTAAGAAACATGTAGAAAATATGATCAGAATGCTATAAAATTTCATGATGCGAGGATACGCACACGCTTCCTAGAATGGAGTTGGCATTCTTTTGCTGGACTGGAGCGGACTAGTTCTTTGGCCACTGGAATCTGCTTATTATCAGTGGGAGTTGGGTTTCTCTGTGCTGGAGCAGTATCTATGAAAAATGGAGTTGGTTTATTATCTCCTGGCATTTGGATCTTTTGCAAAGACCTGGTTTGTAACCCTTCATATTCTAACATAGCCATCTTCCCCTTGCATGCCTTATATAGAAGAATGATGCTTCAATTACAAAACATGCTACAGCAGAGATGGAATAGGTACTGAACAATAGAAATGCATGACATATTGACATGTATTCCCTCCATCTGGAAAAAAATGGATGGGTCTAGGTGTATTTCAATTTTAGATACATCTAGTTTTATCCATTTCGGCGACATGTAATCCGGACGGAGGGAGTATGATGTAAGAGCTAGGGATACGACAGGACAACACAGTAAAAAAACACTGAAAACCCACTACAGAACCAAAGTATTCAAACCCACTGATATGAGATAGTACACTCATGCAGCTCAGGATGCAAAACTACCAGGCAGTTTACCTTACAAAAATCAACATTGTGGCCTTTAATCATACATTTTGCTACAACTAAATTTAGATCATATAAAGGTTGGATTCATGTCGATTAACAAAATACATGCTGATGTAAAAATATAGTGATATACAACAGCTACTTGCATCTGCATTGGAGCACAGAGAATTCTTGCAAGAATCTTTCCTCACAGACGATACCAGTGCAGAAATTCTTCTATCTGTTAAGCTTATTTTCTAAAAGAGAGATGGGTAAGAAACATGTAGAAAATATGATCAGCATGCTATAAAATTTCATGATGCAAGGATACGCACACGCTTCTTAGAATCGAGTTGACATATTTTTGCTGGACTGGAGCGGACAAGTTCTTTGGCCACTCGAATCTGCTTATTATCAGTAGGAGTTGGGTTTCTCTGTGCTGGAGCAGTATCTATAAAAACTGGAGTTGGTTTATTATCTCCTGGCGTTTGGATCTTTTGCAAATACCTGGTTTGTAACCCTTCAGATTCTAACATAGTCGTCTTCCCCTTGCATGCCTTGTATAGAAGAATGGTGCTTCAAATATAAAACATGCTACATCAGAGAGATGGAATAGGTACTGAAGAATAGAAATGCATGACATATTGACATGTATTCCCTCCATCTGGAAAAAATGGATGGGTCTAGGCGTATTTCAATTTTAGATACATCTAGTTTTATCCATTTCGGCGACATGTAATCCGGACGGAGGGAGTATGATGTAAGAGCTAGGGATACGACAGGACAACACAGTAAAAAAACACTGAAAACCCACTGCAGAACCAAAGTATTCAAACCCACTGATATGAGATAGTACACTCATGCAGCTCAGGATGCAAAACTACCAGGCAGTTTACCTTACAAATATCAACATTGTGGCCTTTAATCATACATTTTGCTACAACTAAATTTAGATCATATAAAGGTTGGATTCATGCCGATTAACAAAATACATGCTGATGTAAAAATATAGTGATATACAACAGCTACTTGCATCTGCATTGGAGCACAGAGAATTCTTGCAAGAATCTTTCCTCACAGACGATACCAGTGCAGAAATTCTTCTATCTGTTAAGCTTATTTTCTAAAAGAGAGATGGGTAAGAAACATGTAGAAAATATGATCAGCATGCTATAAAATTTCATGATGCAAGGATACGCACATGCTTCTTAGAATCGAGTTGACATATTTTTGCTGGACTGGAGCGGACAAGTTCTTTGGCCACTAGAATCTGCTAATTATCAGTAGGAGTTGGGTTTCTTTATGCTGGAGCAGTATCTATAAAAACTGGAGTTGGTTTATTATCTCCTGGCGTTTGGATCTTTTGCAAATACCTAGTTTGTAACCCTTCCGATTCTAACATAGTTGTCTTCCCCTTGCATGCCTTGTATAGAAGAATGGTGCTTCAAATATAAAACATGCTACATCAGAGAGATGGAATAGGTACTGAAGAATAGAAATGCATGACATATTGACATGTATTCCCTCCATCCGGAAAAAAATGGATGGGTCTAGGCGTATTTCAGTTCTAGATACATCCTTTTTTATCCATTTCGGCAACATGTAATCCGGACGGAGGGAGTATGGTGTAAGAGCTAGGGATACGACAGGACAACACAGTAAAAAAATGCTAGTTGAATGTAAACTTGTATGCTAGCGGAATACGTATAGAAAAAACTAAGGCAACATACACATGTATGATTGGGAAACTAAGATGGCATTGCAACAGAGCACTAGAACAGCACTTCAATGTAAAAAAACATGGTATGGTAGATAGATGAAGTACATACTGATGAATAACAATGCATAAGATAAAGCATGATGTCCAAATTAAGAAGATGGCATTGCGATAGAGTAGAATGACAGTACTTGAATTTCAAAACATGTTATCATGAATGGAATAGGCACTGAAAAAACAGGAAGGTATGACATATTTACATGCATGATCAGCATGCTAAGCACATGGCATTGCAACAGAGTAGATACACTCCAGGACATTATATGCATGTTGTACCCATATCACGGGCCAAGTTAGAGCAAGGACCTTGTGGGGTGAAGAGGATTCAACATCTTTCTGCAAGTCTTCTGAAGAACTGCCTTTACATGTTCCATCATATTGGGTATCATTGACATCAAGTTTATTCGCCTTTACATTGCTCCGTGAGGTTCTTGTGGATATATTAGTGTGTGCAATTATATCTGACATGCATGGAAGACAACTAGTAGTTAGATTTATGTAATGGGTGCCTGTAGGAGACGGCATAAATAGTAGGACTGGGGTTAACTAGTAGCAACAGGTCTCAAAACCTAAAGGGAGAACACAGATGAAAGCTACAGAATATGTATCGTTTGTACTCGAGATTAACTAGATGGCACACAAAAGTATTAATAGGTATTACTAGAAGTGGTATAATACTATAATCACCAGCCTGTGGGATAGCATTGGCTGATGGATGATAACTATGGAACAACGTTACCTAAAGAACAAGTATCTTAGTTGAACTATGGAACAACCTTAACTCCTGAACAAGACCCGTAAGAGATCAGCATGAATATACAGTGAAATGTGATAATCTATTTTCCATGCTTAGATGAATAACAAAGCCATAAATGTTGCACACAGGTAAGATGAGGGTACAACCTATTTGGCCGCCATCCATAGGAGTGAGCACCATGTGCTGAATTGTCGATGGCCCTGCAGTTGCTGTGGCTGTCCATGTCGGAACGCGCATTCGATGCAGGGAACTATTGAGTGGGGACTATAGCTCCCTTCTGGTGTATGCTTCCCTTGTTGGAGCAGCTGCGGTGAGTCGGAAGACGCTGTGGCTGAAGATGCAGATAACGCATAATGTTAAGAATGACACATCTATTTGATCTGAAGAAATACAGTAAGAGATCAACAGCAAGGTACGAGAGTGGTCACACGTCTGTTGACTGAAGACTAAATTGGGGTCACACGATTTTATTTTATTTTGGTACTGTCCGATCTACGCCGGATGGCTTGATGGCCGTCTTGTGCCTCCCGGCTGACACTCTTAGGAATCTTCCCCGAAGAGCCAGCGACCAACGGCAGAGCAGCCTGCCTCAGCCGTCCATGGCCCCGGCCAAAACCCCGCTCCCCGCCCCACCGCACTGCCGTGGTTGCGCCGCCCCCGGGCGAATCCACAAAGACTCCCCATCATCCAGATCCGGCGGCGGCAGTACCTTCAACCCACGCAACTCTAAGATAGCCATCTAAGCGCTGCTTCCGATGCGAAATGGCGGCCCCGCACCCTTACATTAGACACCAGCTAACCAACAGCCTAAGAGCTCCACCGCCTCGAGGGGTGGTGCTTCCTATTGGGAATCGATTGGCACAGAATAATAATTCAGACAACTGACGCCTAAATAAAGTGATTTAAGATGAGGGTGTGACCTATCTGGCGGCATGGTGAACTAGGCAGGTCCAGCTGCCAAGTCGATGAGGCCGGCGCGGTTGCGGTGGCGACCGGCGGCAGGGAAACAGCGATGTCGCGACGGTCGACGGCTACGGGGAAGCAGCGTCGGGACTCTGGACGGATCCAAAGTTGGAGCCGCTCCAGCTCCGTGAACAATGGAGGGGGTGAATCGGCTCCGGTACGGTTCACGCGGCCGTCGTCAAGGCAGCTCCAACAGCACGGAGTAAGAGGCACACGACCTAGTGCACGACGACAAATGGACAGTGTCTCCGGCATTAGGGAGGAGGGCGGCTGTGAAATTGGTGCGGTGGGGGAGCCATGGAGGAGGGGCTGAGGTTTCGCGGCTCGGGAGAAGGGAGCTTCCGGGGAGAAGGTGATTTGGCGCCCACGAGGTATGAATCCGGGGGGAATTGGGAGGGGAGTGGAACCATGTTTTACGGACACATTTGTCTGAAATGTGAGGGGGAGTTATAGTTCTACCCCTGCCTTTAGGCTTCTCGTCTTGGGTCTGTGTATTGAGGGTCGGGGATAGTAGAGTAACTTTGCTTCTCCCCAAATAGTGGGCGGGAGCGATTTCGGGCGAGGAGGGCGTGTTTTGAAATATAGTGGGCGGGAGCGATTTCGGGCGAGGAGAGCGTGTTTTGCAATAGTGGGCGCGAGCTATTTCGAGCAAGGAGAGCGTGTTTTGCCGACCATGGTTTATGAATTATTCGCACATGTCATTTCGGCCGAGGAGAAGGCGCGCTTGGATGAAGTTATGAACCTACCCTCGATGTACAATGGGCCAATTGATGCGTGTCCCACATAGGACGGTAATTTCGCATCTCCCATTTATTTGCTCGGGCGAATTCCACCGAGCAGAGGATTTTTAACGGTTCGATCAAAATTTGGGAGAACGAGCATCCACGTCTACCTTACCAAGTCGATTCGAATAAAATTTTGAAATATTAGCTTACCACTTCTTTTTTAGATGGAGAGATGATGCTCGGGAGTAATGTGTTTTTACATGCTCGTTGCTAGCGATTTACTATATGACAAATAGTTGACCCACTAAAAAAGGGGAATCAAACCCAAAATGAAATATCTCGATTCAATGAAATAGCTCGTTCACCAGGTCAAAATAGTGAACTAAATCCAAAATTGAACACCTCGATCGAGAAGCATGTTGTATAGTATTATAGTACTCTATGAATATGTTGAAAGTCAAATTAATGAACTTGTTTGATATACGCATATATCCGTTCATGTGTGGATTGCAGGCAACATGTTCTCCAATTTAAATATTTGAATGCAAGTTTATATCGAAACATGGTTTATATCAGTCTTCGATGCATAAAACGCGACCTCCCCCTCTCCCGGACTCCTGCTCTCTCTCTCTCTCTCTCTCTCTCTCTCTCTCTCTCGCCGACAATCTTCAATTCAGTCGCATGCATCCAACACACAAACCTTGTTGGTCCCTCTCGCTTTCTCTCCATCTCTCTCTCTCTCTCTTTGTGTGTGTGTGTGGGGGGGGGGTATTTCTAGTTCGCATGCATATATACTCCATCTATAGGTCTCTCTCGCACACTATGTATGATTCTCTAGTCCAAGCCAGATATCTTGGGTGCACTCATCGTACGCACACAAATTCCTTGGCTCATTGCCCGTAACTCTCTCACGCACCACTCTGTCGTCTCGGAGCTCTTCCCCCTCCCTCTCTCAAACTCTCCATCTACCTGGGTCACACATACACATGCATATCTCACTCGGACTCGATAGGCCCATCTAAAACTCTATCTCTCTCCCTCGTTCTCTCTCCATCTCACACGCACACACACACACAATCTCATGCCTAGCTAGCCAAGTATGATGGTCTCTCACTCAATTGTAGGCACACGCATTCCCCCCTATATGTATATGACTAGCTAATCTTAGTCTCCATCACAAACATGTGCATGGTCTATCTCGATTTCTCTCGGGGCATCTTTCTATCGCGCACGCACCTCCCTCGATCTCCCACCCATATAGTCCCCTCACGATCTTGAGGGGATCTCTCTATCACAAACACATCCTCTCGCCCTCCCCATGCGTCCATGTTCTCCATGTGTCCCTCTCGACCTTTGTTCCTTGTTGGCCAGACCTCTATGGGACATGTGCTCTAGGGGTGTCTCTCTCTGTTGCAAACAATCACATAGTAGCTATCTTCGTGTATCTCCTCGCCTTGCTTTTCTATCTCGGAGATGCATGCGTGATATGTTCGCCTAAGAAACAAAAGAACACACACTCTCTATAATTTATCGTTTGTTGTCACTTTCTCTTTCACACACATACTCTTTTTGCACACTTACTCATTCTCCTGCACACGCACTTGATCTCTCTCAACTTAGGCACTCTCCTCGGTCCATAGCATATTGATTTATTGAAACGTCAAACATCACAAAGTTTGACCATGTACATGGAGAAAAACAATTACATCTAGAACGGCAAACATATAACATTATATTCACCATGAGATGTAGTTTTGTATGATGTATCTTTGGTATTGTAGATATAGATAACATTTGCCTAAACCCGATCAAAGTTTCCAAAGTTTGACTTCTAAAAAATTTACATGCACTGCATTATCGAGCGGATGGAATATCTCTTTCCCCCTCTCAGCTACTGACGCACCACTCAGTCTTATCGGGGCTCCTCAATCTCTCTCAAACTTTATATCTCCCTGGTTCACACATACACATGTCTCGCTCGCGCTACACATATAAACCCATCCAACACTCTCCTCCCTTGTTCTCTCTCTATGTGCCACGCACCCCCCTAATAAGTACCATAATCCCTCACTCCATCATAGGCGCAAGCACTCCCCCATAAGTATGATTATCTCTCACTAGCCATCAGGAACACACGTATTGTCTCCTTCCATCCATACGTCTATCTCGATATCTCTCGGGGTATCTTCTATCGTGCACACACCTTGTCACTCGATCTCCCACCCATGTAGTCCCATCACGATCTCCAGGGGATCTCTCAATGACAAACATACACTCTCTCCTCCCCATGTCTGCATTTTCTCCGTACGTCTCTCTTGACCTCTCTCCCTTGTTTATCAGACCCCTCTTGGCCACGTGCTAGGGGTCTTGCTCTCTCGGTTGCAAACAACCACACACTATCTCCTCACCTTGCTTCCGTTGTCGAAGATGCAAGTGTGATATGTTTGCATAAGACACACACGTTTTTTCTCGACTTTTATCGAGTGTTGTCCATGTCTCTTTCACACACGCACACGCACTTTTTTTCACTCACTCTTTATATTTCTCTCTCTCCCTCTCTAGTTAGGGACTCTCTCACGTCCATAAGCATATGGATGTTTTGAAAAGTCAAACCTCAGAAAGGTTTGACCAGGTATATGTGGAGAAAAACATTTACATCTGCAACGATCATTAGATTCATCACAACATGTACTCACTTCATACTATCATTTATCTTTGGTATTGTAGATATAAGTAATTTCTTTATAAACTTGGTCAAGGTTTCAAAAGTTTAACTTTTAAAAAAATGTTGGAACTACATTATCGAACGGAGGGAGTAGCTCTTTCTCTCTCTCTCTGCTATCTCTCACGGGCCTCCCCTCTGACCCGAACACTCTATACCGACGGATTATACGCTCACTGTGTTAGCGTATAGCTCCGTATATTATTTAGTTGACCGGTCAACCAGTCCACATGCTGCCTTGTCAGCTCGTGTTCTGTATCTTCGTGTGCTGGCCCATGTGGCAGTCGGTGAAAATTAGTAAACTAGAGGCCCATCTGACACGCGGTGAAGTAAACAAAGTTGAAACCACTCGGGTTCGCACCCCGCACGCTAGTCAATTGAGAGCACATTGAGGACACACTTCTTCCGCGTGAAGGACGCACTCGCGCACAATTCACCACTGCGCAGCGGCATGCACAGAAGGACGCACTCGCGCACACCCAGCACACAACACACACCAGCACACGTGTACACCGGCTTCGCCGCCGGTTGAGATGGACGGTGAGGCAGCCAACAAGCAGAGGCGGCTCGAGCCAAAACCGCATCCGGCGACCCTGGACTTCAGCAGCAGCCTCCCCGACGACATGGTGCTCGTCATCATCGGCCTCCTCCCCACCAAATCTGCCGTGCGGACCGCCCTGCTCTCCTGGCGGTGGCGGCCCCTCTGGCGCCGTGTCCCCCTCAACGTCACCGTCGACAGCTATCTCCGCGACGGGGATTGCAAACGCATGGCCACAGTCTCCAACATCCTTTCATCTCACCCTGGGCCAGCCAGATGCCTTGACATCCGCATGTTCAGTACCAACTGCAAGGTCCAACCCAAGTTCGACGAGTGGTTCTTATCCCCCGCCCTAGATCAGCTCGAGGAGCTCAGCTTGGAAGATGGACGATATCGCTCTCTGCCGTCGTCTGCGCTCCGCCTCACGCCAACGCTGCGCCGTGCCAACTTCAGCTCCTGCTATCTTCCCCAGATTAATGTCGCGCCCGCCCTTCTTCTCCCTCAACTCAAGCAGCTCGACCTCTTCGACGTTGTCATCTCGAAGAAGGCTATGCAGCACCTGCTCCGCAGCTGTACTGCGCTCGAGTAGCTTCGTCATGAGCAGATCCATGGGTTCATTAGCCTCCACATTGCCTCGACGAATCTCCGATGGATTTATGTGTCTTGCTGGCCCCGCAACAAGACATCAATTGGGAAGAGATCACTCCAACTGTTCCACGTTATGGTCATTGAGAATGCGCCTTTCCTTGAGAGATTGCTTGTATCGGATCTAGAAGGTCCAACAAAAATCAGGGTCATTGACGCGCCGAAATTAACAGCGTTGGTGCACTCGTCTCCCAAATTCTCCGAACTCTTTATTGGATCCGTAATCGTTCAGGTACATCACTCATCTTCTTCTCCGTCTTCTTGAAATTCACATTTTTAAATTTCTTCTTGATGTATTTACGACCGTCTTCTAGAAAATGATTCCCACAAGCTTGGCCCAGTCTATGCGCACAGTGAAGATCTTGGCAATAAAATCTATCGGCCCCAATCTGGATCAAGTTGTTGGATTCCTTACATGCTTTCCGTGCACGGAGTAGCTACTCATCTGGGTGAAACTTCTTTCCTATTATCAAACGGTAATCACAACGTAGCTCAATTTTTTTGTAATTTTCCCAAATTACGATGAGAAGTGTAGTGTTCAAAACTGCATCTACGCACTGCACCGAAAGAAATATTTTTAGTATTTTTTCTCACATGATCACCTGCATCATCTTTTGTTGTACTACTATAGTAGCCTAGGCTAGTCATAGTGGAAAGTAACTTAGACTACTCCAGTAACTCTATGGTTACCCTAAGAGCAAGTACTACCTCCGTCCTGGTTTACTCTTCCTATTTTGTAGTATCAAAATTTGACCATAGATTTAACTGACAAAATGTTAATGCATGTCACTAAGAACTATATCGTTGGATTCGTATTTGAACATAATTTCAAATGGTGTAATTTTTAGTGACATGCATTGGCATTTTCTTACGTAAATCTATGGTCAAAATATTATACTAAATAAGAGGTAGTACAAAAGTGGGCTATAATGGCCCTCCACTATGTAGGCCAAAACACGTGCCAAATTCACTTGTGATGCATTTGGCATCGATGCCCCTCCATTGCTCACCTGGTGCCCCAATCTGGATCACCTACTTTGCTCCGGTGCCAAATTAACTCATGCAATGAAAAAACACTTGCGTGGGAGAGAGAGAGGACTGAGGCAATAAAAAAACACTTGTTTGGGAGAGTGAGAGGCTGGTGTAGTTGGTTTGATTGATTTGTTTATACATGTGGGTCTGTGTGCACAGCGGTGCCAACCCTCTCACATCACGAGAGCGGTGGCAAAATCTTTTGATTTGACATCGATGTGTATTATGTGGCATACTTTTGAGAAATATGGCATCGGCCACATAGTGGAGGGCAACAAATGCCCAAGCTCTTCACGTACTCCTAGGTAAATGAGAGGAAAGAAAGAGAGAGAGAGAGAGAGAGAGAGAGAGAGAGAGAGAGAAAGAGAGAGAGAGAGTGAAAAAATATCACTAGCCAGCCAACCCTATCGTATGAGCGAATGATATTGGTACCTCTTGATGACACGACAATCTTATACAGCAAGCTGCTCTAATATGTTCTCTTCTTTTGCAGATAAAAGAAGACCCGAAAGTGAAAAATGTGCTGTACTATAACAATCTCATCGAATGCGTTGATCTCCATCTTACTAAAATTGATTTGATCGACTACCGAGGCAGCACATCTGAGATTAAATTGGCCAGGTTCTTTGTTCTCGAGGCAAGTGTGCTCAAGGTAATGAGGTTTGGCGTTCTCTGGCGCGACAATGAATGGCGTGTTGATCACCGCAAGCGTCTAAGCCTAAATGACAAAGTCTCCGCAGAAGCTGAATTTGTTTTTGAAACATCAAGTGGCCAGAGACTCGAAAACTTATTTGCCCATTAGTGACTTCTCAAGATGGTGGATTTTAGTTTGTACAATAATGCTGCATCCACCTAAAGTAACGAAAGTTCTTACGTAAACTTCCTAGTAATTCCCTCTTCGTAGGTGCAGCATTACTCCTAACATTTGTAATAGCAGTTTGAAACTTGTAATATTGCCGTGTCCTATTCCTGCGTGTTCAAAATCCAGCGAATCAAACAGGTCCTGAGTTGGTGATGGTGTTGTGCATGCCATCTTTCACCAATAGCCGTCAGATCTAGATCTGACACATACAAACCAAACTTCTCCAGTTTTGCAAAAAGATGCCCGCACTTGTTCCCTATTTACAAACAACTCCTTGTCTCTCACAATCAGCCTTATCTCCTCCCCACCACATCTAGAAGGCCATGGAAAAATCTGGCGCGATGGCCGCTGCCGGCGCCGTCCACCCCCCAATCTTGGTGTTCCGTGCAATGCACAGGCATCTACGCACGGGAAATTATGTTGAACACGGCTAGTTGTAAGCAGGCTAGGTCTACAGCCATGATGATAGTGACTGCAGACGGTGAGGCTGACTATGGTATGCTGAACACGGTGTCTATACTCAGGTCTCATCTCCGGCGTAGGGTCTTGTCACTTCACTGTGAGGAGCAACACGTAATAATTTGACCAACGGGTAGTAAAGTGCTACTACATTGGTAGTACTACTACTAGTACTAGCACCACCGTCTTGATTTAGTAGTACTACCACGTCCATCTGGATTTAGTATTTGACTAGCAATATCTAGTAATGCATGTCACAAAAAATGTACTACTCCCTCTGTAAATAAATACATGGTGTATTGTTTCATTCCTATCGGCGAGATAACTTAATGTCTTTAAGCTACTTAATAGGATTGCATGCAATGAACTTACCACTGCATGTGATGTTTGGTAGTCTCAAGTCATTGAAAGAATGCACGGCCCACATCTCTCATTGGTCGATATGTCACGAAATAAGAAACAAGGAGGGAGTTAATGTACCGTGCCTAAGTGTTTTGGGATTATTCGGTTTTCGTAAGGTGACTTGCACAACATTTTTGGTTACATGCATTAACATTTTATTAGTTAAATCAAATTTCAAAACGTGGCGCAAAATGCAAAGGGACCAATAAACCAGTAAACATCAAAGTTCTCTCGTTTGGCCCCAACTAGAGGTCCGGTGAGATGACTATACTGCACCAGCACGGAGGGGGACACAACTTTATTGACTTACTGCACCTGCCTTTGGGTGTATGACACGTGGGCCCAACGGGTGGATGGCCAACCTGTCATACAGCCAATGGCAGGTGCAGTAGAGGGGCAAGGAGTAGATGGCCAACACGCACGTGAATTCAACGCCGTCTGCACTTCTCATATAAAGGCTCCCGCCAGTCCTATCTACGAAATCCTACGCACCTACGCACCCAAGGGCAAGAGTGATCACTCCAATCGCAAGATCAGTTGACTAGAAGCTAGACCCATGGAGGCAATGAGTGTGAGCATCAGCCGGCTATGCCAGATGGCCCACGATGCCGGCCTGCGGCCCGGCACCGATGAACGTCTCCACGTAGTGCTTGAGGCCGCCAGGGCGAGGGGCCACTTGGACGACAGCTTCGTCTCCTTGTTCGACGAGGTCCTCGTCGCCTTCCTCGACAAGTTCACTGTCATCAAGAAGCTCGCGGACGACCTTGACATACGCCTCCAGCCCACGCGCCCAGGCTCTATGATGCCTGCCACCCTCAACGGCCTCTATGGTGACAACCTCTTCGACGCACTGGTGGCCCTGCGACTGCCCACCGTCGCGCTGGAGAATGTCCACCTCGTGGTCGCGCTCGCCATGCAGCGCCTGGCACAGCAAGACACCATCGAGATAATCACCCACGTCTATATGCAAATCATCCACAAGGACTACTAAATGCAAGAGGAGGACGATAGGACGCTGGCCTTCTTGGACCGCAGGGCAACCTTTGACGGCATTGTTCAGAAGCATGTTGAGCTTGCCGCCAACGTCGCTGCTCCTCACACGTCGGTTGGTGACCCGGTGCACTAGGGCGTGAGGATGTCGTTGATGGATCCGTATGTATCTTTATCTTTCCGTCAAATCCATGTAGTAGTATATGGTACTACTAGTAATTATCTTACCTTTTGCATCAACTTCATAATTTTTGTACGTACTCCATGCATGAACCGCGCCAGAACCAAACTTCTCATTACTCAAGGGAAAATCATTATTTCTATCTATCGGTCGCGCCATGGAGCAGAACCAAAATTTTCAAGTTACAAGTTCAAAAGGAAAAGCCTGCCGTGTTTGCGTCGCACCCCCACATGGTTGGTCCGGCACGCGCTCGAGGGGGAATGCGTGCTGTGTTACATTTTCACTTACAAGTGGGACCGCAGTTCAGCAAACCGACTATCGGCAAACCCCCACCCCGCCCACCGCGTGATGGCTGAGAAAACAGGAGGGAGAAGAGATGGCTGTAGCACAGACTCCAAGAATATTGGTGTCGAATGGGACTCGTGTGGGTGGCGTGTGCCGTACTGCTAGACATGAATGCTAGTTATGGCCCATGCCACCCCACTATATCTAGGTGCTAGTTACGTAGAACAAATTTCCTGGAGTCCGTGCTTAGCCCTCCTCTATCTCTCTTCTCAGCCAGCCAGCAGACGCGCGGAGCCCATCGTCTGTTTGCTCATATGCGGTCCCACATGTCAGTGAATACGCAAGAGGACCCACTGAACCTGCAGATCTTTCACCTCGACGTGCCGGTGATGAAAAACAAATCCAATAAAGATCTTCGGTGGCCGCTTTTGGAGTTACTCAACAGTAGTAAGATTCTATTTACAGTTTAACCCAAGATGCACATCACGTGGCTTCAACTACCACTCTATTTTCTTGCATGACATGACCTGGATGCTGGATGTCCCACGTGTCGGCAAAAGGAGGAAGAAATCGACCAAATCTTCAGTTATGCTCTCGGATTAGACTAGTTGTGCCAACTTGAAATTTTATTGTGTAGAATGGATGCAAGTTTTGGTATTGGGAAGAAGAGTACAACGATATATTGATAGAGCACACTTTAGTAGATGTTCTAGCACTTTTAGCTAGCATAGAGGCTAGAGATGAGACTAGTGCACTTGTTGATAGAATAGAGGCTAGACACGTCTACTTATTTACACTCGAAGAAGAAAGAAGCACGCATAATCGAGCCTCTGCAGATCAACAATGAATGCATCGAGAAGGCACTAATCCAACTTACAGGAGCAGTTATGGAAGTTGGATATCTTCTAAAATGTATTCTTGTGTTCTTTGGTCTTGCTTTTCTAGTCAAAATTTTGGTGATGTACTTCCATGTACAAAAAAATCAATGATGAAAAAAAGATATGTGTTTGCAAAGAAAAATGTACGTGGCCGGGATGCGTCCGCGCGTTCGGCACACGGCCACTGCATCCGAGAAA